>NC_079556.1:6023044-7479919 GCF_015846415.1 Triplophysa dalaica | reverse complement strand
CTCTGCGTGTCTGCACTACTGTTGTCAAAAAAGCACGTGTCTGCTGCTCTTCATGCGGCGCATCTTTGGCAGAAGAAGTGCGCGTGGAGGGGTTCAAACGAAGCTCGTTAGGCACTAGATAAAGATCAATTATATAGCGGAAAAGATCAATTACAGAAATGTTCCTGAGAGTGCACGTGATGTGATTCTCCGTTGTGTTGACCCGCGGCTCAATTTCCACAAACAAAATAGTCAAATCTTTTAAATGGTTTATAAGGCTATGTCTCGAAGTCCAGATGGAACGAAGCAAAGGTCCGGATCCGGCCCGCGGTCCGACAATTGAGGATGACTGCTATAGGCAAACTACTCACCTAAAGTGCTGGCAATCACAGAGAGAGAGAGAAAGTCTAATGAAATAAAGGGGTTACACACATGCACACACACAGTATAGTTTGTTTCATTTCCTGAATGCCGGCCACTCACTGCATATGGCGAGTGTCACTTCACGCACACCCTCCTCTTTTCACCTCTTCACCTCAATTTAATACTCACATCCTCTCATCCCCCATCAAATAAGAGGAATCAACCACTCCTCAGGCAACGCACCTCTACTCACCTTTCTTTCTTCTCCTTTTCTCCCTTGTTTCGCTTTATTTACTTCATCTTAGAGAAAAGCTACTCGGGCAGGCTTTTGCGAGTTGGCTGGCTATGATACACAGAATTCATTCTTGAAGGCACTAGAATCATTTTGGAAAGACTCCATAAGAAGGTTACGAGAGTAACAAGCACTTTTCCTTTAGAAGTTTTTTGGCCTAGAATATTTGAGGATTTATAGCTGTTGGTTTATGTGTGTTAAATAGTATGATGTTGAGCTGTACTAATGATACATAATGAATGTTACTTGTGATGTCTGTATATACATGTTGGGCGTTTCCAAACTTAAACCAAAAGTTTGTTTTACGTTATTGTAAAATAAAATGTTTTTTACATCCAAGGTAAAAGGGGCCAAAGACATTGATGACTCATCTGTTTTGCCTGGCCATATACAAATTACTGTCCTACAATACTCTCTGAAATGAGAACGTCCATCCTGATAATAATATCATCTCCCAGCAATAGATGATAAATAATCATGATTTTATTTTACTGAGCTGTGATGCTTGGTTAAATTCATGAGGACTTTAAAACAAAGAGAAAATATTGTCCCAGCTGGTCATAGATTTAAGATTATTCCTTCAGACAGACCCAAACACACAACCCCGGCTCAATTCCCACACAGTTTAATCAATACTATGCAAACTATCAAAGGTATTATCTGATTAAAATTCTTGATCAATTAATTGATAAATCCATATCAAAAAAAGAATATAGAGTTCACTCACCATATCAAATCCACATAATAGAAATGTCTGCAACCAAACATGATGCACATTTCTTTTAAGGTTTTCATTATTAAAGCCTTAAAAACCTTAAGATTTAAAGGCATATGTCTGATCAGATGATATAATATGTAACTTATATGCTGGTTTTTCACTATTTGCTCACATGATTAATAAATCCATTTGTTTTGATTAATAGGTTTAATCAATTAGATTATAACAATCCATTCAGTTGTTATTGATTTTCAATATGTCTAATCAATATATAACAGCCCATGAGATTTGAATATGCAACTGCTGGAACGTACTATGTTTTAACTAAAGTAGCCACACTTTAAAAATGCTGGGTTATTTTTAACCCAGCACTGGGCCAAAAGGGAGAACCAAATACTTGTGTAGTAAATTAATTGTGTGCTGTAATTAGCTAATATACATTCTGTATGTGTGTGTAAGAGTGCCAAAACTGGTAGATTTGTTTACTGCATTTAATGGAAAACAATAGCCGTTGCAAAAACATATATGAGAATTATTTCTAGTTGTTTAGATCAGCAAACATAACAACAATCTACTGATGGCCTAAATCCTAAATAATCACAAAATGGAGCATTTTTTACTATCTACCGCAATCCTAATATCTGACTGCAAGACAAAGAGAGTGTGTGCCGACAAACCCCTACAGAGCCTTGAAAAAATCGATACAAACACTCTTCTAAGAATGCAAAGCAGGGTCATGCAAAAAGTTTTGTGGAACATCAGCAATACCAAAAAACGCTGTTAACAAACTTTGCGCCCCTGCAGACATTAGTGAACATCCAAGTCTTTAATAATGACAAATGAAAAGTTCTTTCATTACTAAACACATAAAAAACTGAGATTTTCTCAGACCACAGAGAGCTAATATTGGTCTAAAGTCTGATATGGAGAAACAACACTAAAATATTACCATGGTAACATTAGGAAGAGTACGAGACACACACACTTTGAATCATTCTGTGGTTTGAGGGGAAAAAGATGCTCAAGTGTACGGCATGTTTCACAAACAAATAATATACTATGTTAAAGTCAATAAATGTCTGTGTGTGTCATATCTGTGTGTGTCACTCTTCATACTCTGTAGTAGCCAACTATCGTTTTCAAAGTCACTGCACAACTGTAGCAGAGACAGACGAACTGTGTGGGTGGACTGTTAGCTGTTATGCCCAGAGTAAAAAAAAAAAAGATTTTGCATGTACAACACATTTTTACAAAATTGTATTCATTAAATCTTGAATTAATGGCATTTGTTTGTAGTTCATTGCCAGCGTAAATAGCATAGGTTTTCTCATCATCATCAAAAGCCTCTGAACATCTGCCTCTCGCATCATACCTCGGAAAAAAGTCATCGTCTTTGTACACACAGATGCTGCTTTACATTAACATAGAGCAGGGATAAAATCATGAAGCCAATTTGCATAATGACAGGAAGTTCTGCGGTGGCCAACTTCCATGGCTGGAGTTGATGGAGTTCAAGCTCAGCCTGAAATCGGAGAGAAAACCTGAAATGTAAACCATTGAGAATCAGGAAAATCTCTCTGAATAGTTTACATGCCTGTGATGGATATAAAATGATGGCAGCCGCTGATATCATCTGAACCTATACTGACATCATCTGCATTGTTTCCATAGAAACAGGATGAAACCATGGCCACAGCTTTGCTTCAAATACTATCGTTTCATTCAGATGTAGATCTGATGGGAATAAAATTACTATTCCAAACTTGCCACTGCTAGAATGCCCAGAGCTAGAAAAGTTTTTTCAGCATTTCTTATATATATTATCATTCTAATAGACTACATGTGCACAGTCAATGCTTTTAAATCAATAATGGAGCTGACATCCACTTCTGTAATTATTTAACGACAATATCCACCTCTGGTTACATCTGTATTTAAATTACAGCCTCTATTAAACACGGAGTAAAAATGGCGGACAGACACCACAGCAGAGAAATCCACTTGCCATAATACATCCAGGATCATTTACCAGGTTTTATGGTTTTATCAGGCATTGCACCTTTTACTGTATGAATCTCTTGTCAAGTCCCTGGTGTAAACATTGCAGTCTTAGTCATGCATATATTAGTTTACAGCAGTATCCTGTTTCTTTATTTCGACTTTCAAACATTTCACATTTGTTTTGTGGAACAACTTTGTGTCGAATCTCTCAAAGGACCAATTTTAATTACAACCAGACACTTTCTGGGGAGCTTTCCATAAGACAAATCCCCATGTAATGCAACGATATACAGTACACACAAGTATATACTATGCCAACAAATAAGAATGCAAACAATAATGTGAAAGCTTAAATTAAATTGTTATCAATATGCACTCAAGTACTGCTCAAACTGGGTGCTTGGCCAACACTGCCAACCGACAGTTCTTCTACTAATGCAAAAATACTACTTAAAGGAACAACAGAGTTACTTTTACATTTACATTTTACTTCAAACGTCTAGTGAAGTTAACAGTGTTAGCGGCCCCTTAGTATAATTTTTCAGGTCTTTTTACATGTTCCACAACTCTTAATGGCACACTATTAACCACAAAATTAAGAGTCACCTGTTAACCACAGATACCAAGAGAAGCAGATTTTAGCAGTGCACAGTGTAATGGGGTATGAGAGGCTCCATTCTCGCTTTTCAAGTCTTTTAGCTAATGTTGAATTTTTAAATCAGCTTTATGCTGTCAAGTGCACTTAATCCTCTGCAATGAGTGTAAATTGTATCCATTAAATGGATGAGACTGTCATTATATGAAAGCATGGGTGAACCTTTATTCAATATCAATTTTTATTCCAAATTTTGTTAAAAAACAAGAATGAAGCAGAAGACACTCTGAACTGGGATCAAATTCACATCACATTATCAGCTGGGTCAGATCCAGCATTTTAGTAGCAGCTATCGAGCAAATGCAGCGAGCGTATGAGTAAATGTCCCTGCTAGTCAAGCTCTTTATACTTAAAGCGGGCGTAACACACAGGGTTTCTGCCAATCTCATATTAATCTTGAGTACCTATAGAGTAGTAGTGCATGCTTCATATCTTCGAAGAGTATTTAGTTTGATCACATTTACAAAAGATAGATACAGCTTTACGATTGTTTCCAAAAAACATATGGCGCTTGCGGGGGGGAGGGGTTGGCTGAACCAAAGCACATGCACACCCATTGTCAACAAAACACAGACAGAAATACTATGTAATACGCCCAACTCGTTTTTTGACAAGTTGACCGTGTTAAGCATGAGAAGACAGCACGTTTAACATTGTAAAGAAGTCAGAATGCATGAAACTCCGTTGCAGGGCTGCTTTAACACGTACAGGTACAGATCGAAAAACTCAGTAAGATCTGTTGTGTCAAAACTGCACCGACTGTTTAAACCCTCTGGCTAGGGTCCCAAGCATACAGGTGCGTTTGAATGACAGTTGTGGCTTTACCTGTGTTCCCGTCTGGGAGGAAACAGCAACGTTGGTGTAATAAGCTCAGCAGCACCTGTCAGGTGAGGAAAGAGATAAAGGCATCAGGATGGGAGAGGAATGCAAAAAATAAAGAGGAAAAGAAAACACGCAGGCAAACACATGAATGCACATGCAGTCTAAACAGCCATTAATTACAGGCAAAGGCTGTCAGGACGAGAGCTTTAACTGCAAACCTCGAGCCTCAATGCTGTGATATGTGTGAGGTAAGAACAGCTGTGTAGGTGAATAATTTTATTCCAAGAAATCTCTTTACATGGATGTAAACTAAGAAAAGAGCTAAAAGTGGAGATTAAAACACGCATTTATTCACTGGAGGAAAACATTGACTTTTCTATACACAAACATTTGACAGCCTAAGCAGACTAAAAAGCATGTTACAGTATTCAGATAAATCTCACTACATTAATGCCGATGAAACTAGGCCCCTTTCTGATTCAGTAATTCCTTTTTAACTCTCTCTCTCTCACTTCTAGAAGTTTCTGAAATGTCATGTTGTATTTGAATTTCGTATTATTATATGCATGCAAGTAAAAGTATAATATATAAGGACGTAGGTGATAAAACACGGTTCATATAGGTATGTATCAAAATGCCAGAGGTGAGACCGTTGAAGATAAAAACAACATAACATTTAAAAAATGTGTTTTCTCGTGTAATATTTTAATGAAATATTTATCTAAATGCAATATTTGCACACCTCATCCATCACCCTCGGAGCTATTTTTGTTGCTCATATTTTATGCTTATGTAAATACAAAAATGTTTCCTTTACTATAAATAAATCTCTGTTTGCAAATAGAAGGTAAATTAGTTTCTTGCTTCACAGAATTGGGAAGGCAAAATGACGCTAATTACCCTCATGAAGCAAATTAGCATCACGCTGCCATCTAGTGGCCGGGGCAGAATAGGCACTACATTTTACTCTGCCCTGAACTGATGTACATTTAAAGGAACATTTCACCCAAAAATGAAAATTGTGTCTTCGTTTACCCACCCTTGAGTAGTTTTTAAATCTGTATAAGTTTCTTTGTTCTGGTGAACACAGAGAAAGATATTTGGAGGAATGCTTGTAACCAAAAATATCTTGGCCACCACTGACAACTATTGGAAAAATGGGTTAATACATACTTTGTTCTGTTATCAAAATTATATTTTGAAGAATGTAGAAAAGCAAACAGTTCTGGGGCACTTTTGACTACCATTGTCATTTTTCCTACTATGGTAGTCAATTGGCATGTTTGTGACATCATCGCTATGTACATGCATTCACTCTCCGAACTTACTGTGTTTTATACAAATGATTACCCAGTAAAGTTGAAGTCATTTACATATTTAATGTTTCTGTTGCCAGGCATGAAATAATAATTACAGACAAATGTTTATAATTATATGTGCTTGTAAATGCTGTTTTGTAATCATTCATTTATTCACTTAAAAGTAACTATAAGCCGCTCATTGAACGGAAAAGACGCAGAGATTTTTTTTCCATAACTTAAAGTGAAGGTTAATCCAAAATAATGCTAGTCGCTATATCGCTCTCTGAAGGAAAAAAAAATGTGAACGCGGTGGTCTGATTAAGTGACAGATGCAATGCATTGTAGAATCATATTCAGCAACGCCTCAAACAATGTTATTGCTGTGTTATTATGAAAAGTGTAAAAAGATTTCCAGTTCGTTTTGAACAATAAAGAACTAAATTGGAAGGTGGTGGGCCGTCATAGTCTAATGCCTTGTTTATACATGGCTCCGAACCGCGAGTCTCCCACTGATCCAGCTGGGTTTACATGAATGGGCGAGGCTTTTATGAGCAATGAATGGGAAACATGCGTTGTCTCCTACGGTCACATACGATCAAGCTCTGATGAAAGGAAACGATTGGATGCTACTAATTTGACATAAAGGAGAATAACAAATTGCCCTCATTGTAATCCGGCAAAATGACAGACTGGTAAAAATAATCCGTAGATGACCTCCGTTTCAAATATCTTTCATACAGTTCATACAAAATCATACAGATTTGGAACAACTTGAGGGTAAGTAAATGATGACAGAATTTTAATTTTTGGTTTAACTGTCCCTGTAATTGTTCAACTAGAAAATATTAAGTGTGCCAAGATATACGTTTTTATCTGATTTAAAATCGTTTACCACTGTTAAATCTGAAGCAGATTACAAATAATAGGACAGTGCCATTTAATGTGTTCTTGTCAAAAAGACAGATTCAGACTGATCAAATGTAGTTTTGAGCAGGTTGAGCATTACCTGACAGGTATTAAAAGAGAAGGATTCAGGTGCGCTGACTGAGTTTCACAAGCTTCACAAAAGACAGAGTTATTAACAGTTCAGGTGGCAAATTATGACTCGCAGAGACAAGATGAAGCAGAGATGTAATAGGGGGTTGTGAATTTGTACATGAAAGAAAGGGTATGAAATGATAAAGAGAAAGAAAAGGTGTGTGTGTTGTGGATAAAAATATAAACAGAGAGAAACTGTGTGTGTGTTTGTTTATCACAATCCCTTATTCCTAAAATAAATGTCTTGCATCTTTCATGAATTGTATTCAGGTCATCAGTTTACAGGATCCAGATTAGCATTTCCCAAATAAACTAAATGGGGAATCTGATTAGAGCAACTCACATCAGCAAAGAGGCTGCAGGAGACAAAACACTCATGAATTGTAAAGCTGGGAGTGAGGGGGTCTGAATTTGCTGGTGCTATAAATTAAGATGAATGCTGAAACCAGAGCGGGTCTGAGATTCTCACTCAGTTATTTTTAATTCCAAGGAACTTTCAAACTTTTGTATGCTGATATAGTTCCCTTTGGGAAGAGTGGACTTAATTTTACCCTTGCGTCACCTAAAACTGACATGGATTAAATTGAATCTTGTATGCCTTTCAAAAATAATCATATACGGCCAGATTGCAATGCACCTCAAAAGCATCTTTAGATTCGTTTGAACGGTATGTGCTAATTAATTGTCGAAGATATTTTAAGGTCCTATGTGTAATTTTTTTGAGGATCTATTGACAGAAATGCAATATAAGATACATAACTTTGTCTTTAGAGGTGTATAAGACCTTACATAACGAAGATTTCTGTTTTTGTTAGTTTAGAATGAGCTGTATCCATCTACATACACCTCGGGTCCCCTTGCATGGAATTCGTCAAGTTGTTTCTGCTCTACAGAGTGCATTTCATAAATACATTATCTACTTCGGCAAAAGCGTAAACATGATGACATCTTAGCGGTGTGTCGGCCGTCGTAGTGCTTCTAAAAAGTGAGGGAGGGGTGGAGCGAGTCGTTGGATTGTAATTCGCAACCTCACCACTAAATGCGGCTTAATTTTATACACTGGACCTTTAAAGCATGAAACTGTGTAATGCCTAAATAAAACTGTAACACATCTCAATTAAAAGGAAGGAAGGAGTCGGGAACTGGCAAACATTTAAACATTTAATAAATTAATATAACAGCCGGCGGCCCCTCACGGACGACCGCCGGCGAACAAAACATAATATAAATACAAATACAAACATAACACAAGTTCGGGCCCGGTCCTCTCTCCTCGACGGTCCGGTCGCTCGTTCCTTTTATATTCTCCCATCTCCTACGTGATTCGAGGCCGGTGTGCGCACAGCTAGCGCTAATTCACAATTACTCACCGGACTCGAACCACGGTCTCGCCCCGCCTACTCTACTACAAAAACCAATAATCTACAGTAATAAACAAATAAACTACAGTAATCTCTAATAAACTACATTTAGGTGTACTGCAATTGGTAAACTTGAATAATCATGTCAACCAACTATGCTCAAGCACTAAATGAGTTCAGCTTTTGCTGTACACTCAGCTTGACTTTCGAACTCTAGCAAACTTCTTCCCCCTAAGAATTCTAATGCTGTGCAACATTCCACTGCAATTCAGATGAACACTGAGATAGAGAGAGGGAGTCTGAGAAAGAACTGATATTGAAATCACGAGAGAACGGGAGAGGGAGAAATTTCATGCAAGAGCAACCCCAAGGTTTCCTCGCTTAGCACAGACGTCGCATGCTGCATTCTGAAGTATGGCACAAGAGTCAAATCAAACACAAAGCAGAAAATGAGAGAGAACTGCTGACCACACCGTGCACAAGGACACGCAGGAGACCTGCTGATATTGAACAGGCACAAGCTTGCATTGATTCACATTAAGACGAAAAGCTTTAGAGCAAATCAAAATCAACTTGTGTGGTGAGCTGTGCTTTTGCTACATTATGTTAAAATGATAGTTTACCCAAAAATTATGTCATCATTGATTCACCCTCTTGTCATTAAATGTGTATGACTTTCTTCCGTAAAACACACAAAAGCTATTTTGGAGAATACTGGTAGCTGAACAACATCGGTACCCATTCACTGCTATTGTATAAAAATCAAAACCAATGCTTTTGTGTTCTGCAGAAGAAAGACAGTCATACAGGTTTGAAATGAGTAAATGTTGAAAGAATTTCCATTTTTGGGTGAACTCTCTTTTAAAAGCTCTTTATTATGGATAAGAACCGATTTATGAGTAACAAAAAGTATCAAAAACGAAGTTATTAAAGGTGCTACAACTTTTCTGGTAATCGACCTCAAACATATTAACAATTTCATAAAACAGGCACACAACTTTACATTTCCATCATTTACATTTACATTTAGTCATTTCGCAGACGCTTTTATCCAAAGCGACTTACAAAGAGTTAGGGAGCAACAAGCGATATGTCAAACAGGACATTATTTTTTTATTGTTATTTTTCTTTCAGATGTTCACAGAAGAGTTGGGTTTTAAGTAGTTTTTTGAATGTTGTGAGAGATGTGGTTGACCGGACAGAGTTAGGAAGAATGTTCCACCAGGAAGAAGTTGTGAAGCAGAATGAGCGGGAACACGTTTTACTGTCCTGATGAGAAGGCAATACAAGATGCCGCTGGTTTGCTGAACGCAGGGATCTTGATGGGGTGTAGGAGTGCAGGAGGGTGTGAAAGTAAGCCGGTGCAGATCCAGTGATAGTCCTGTAGGCAAGCGTTAGTGAAGCATGAGCCCTTTTGGGCTGTTGGAAGACGAGGCGTGCTGCTGCGTTCTGAACCAGCTGGAGCGGTTTGATAGCCTTTGCAGGAAGACCAAAAAGGAGAGCATTGCAATAGTCCAACCTTGAGATTACCAGGGCTTGGACAAGGAGTTGTGCCGCATGGTCAGTGAGATAGGGTCTCACCTTTCTAATGTTGAATAAGGCGTATCGGCATGACCATGTTGTCTTTGCAATGTGATCATTGAAGGACAGCTGTCCATCAAATATGACTCCGAGGTTCCTGGCTGTTTTGGAAGGAGTGATTGTGATATTGCCAAGATGGATGTTGAGATTGTGTTGCACCATAGGGTTTGCCGGAAACACAAGTAATTCTGTATTGGCAGGGTTCAGCTGGAGGTGATGCCCTTTCATCCAAGCTGAGATGTCCTCAAGGCAAGCTGTTATGTCATATACTTCACAAAATGAAATTGACCGCTTCCTCTCGGAGTCAATGAACCCCCGAGCTCCCAGTACTGAGGAACAAACACATAGGACCTGGCAACCTCAACCTCATTTTTCTGACGAGACTGAAGCGCACTATCACGTTCAATGTTCTGCTTAGCCACTTTTGACTAAAATAAAGTGAAAAGAGTGCAAACAAAAAACAAATGGATGAACCCACGGGCTTCCCCGCTACGATACATTCCAGATGGAACATGAGTTCACTCAGCCCGTAGCAAAGACAAACAAATCCAATTTAAACCCGTTTAACAGCTTGAGAGAGTCAGGGTGAGAAGCTCACATGATAACAACAGATGCCATTAGAAACATCTGCCTGCTTGTGTGAGAGTCGCCGATCAGAAATGCAACTTATGTTCAATCTTTTTAAGAGCAAGTTTTACTGCACAATAATGGACAAGATAAAAGAATGAAACTTGTACTTGTACTTTGGCCCAGCAAAAAAAAAGCAGGTAAGAACTACCTGCATTGTTATAATTATACTGAATGGGAATCATATTTAATTCCCACTATTTTATTTACCAGAACATTATGGCAGACTCAAGTTTCACATTTAATTTGTAACAAACCTACACGACTGAGAAAGCCTTTCACACTAAATAATTTATGTTTATTCCATATAATATTTATGTGTGCATGTACATATAAAACATATAGTAAGATGGAGAACCTCTCTCCATAAAAGTCATTCACCTGACCATCTTCCTACAAGACGGCGGTGCTTTGATGTTGTGTGAAAGCCCAATGCTCGCTCATTGTGTACACACAGCAGCGTATTTAATCAGTGTGTTCCTAATCGCGCCTCTTTAAATTACTAAATAGCTCTGACTGTCACAATCAGGAAATAAAACACACAACCCGACACCCTCCGAGATCGCTTGCTACGCAAGTGTGCTTCAGACTTTAAGAATGCTTACTTTTCTGGCACCCCATAATTCCCAGAGTAATTGTAGGAAAAGTTCTCATGCTGGAGCTCTAATTACAGCGTTTTCTGGAGAAACGTTTCGAAAGAAAATCCCTGTGAGACTACAGAATTGTAAATCAGAGTGTTAGAAATCACATAAAGGGAGAAAAGGTTTAATGTGCACAAACACATTTTCACAGTGTCGCACATTAGTCTTAAGAATATACTACGCGAGTGGACTCTAGCCAGCATCATTTGGCCATCCAGGGACCTTTTCCTTAAAATTAACATTTCTTCTACCTTGCTAATGTACTTATGTTCAGCAAATTACACTATAAAAAAATTGTATATAAACATTTTATAAGCCATTTTAAACAACATTAGCAAACTCTTTACAATATATTACAATACAATAATTTATTTAATACCATCCTCATGCCACGATCTTGACCTCATGTCAAGATCTTATGTCGAATAAATGCATGCCTGCATTATACATGACTCCACCTTTGAGCTTCTTAAGGAAATATCACTAGTGGACATTATAAACTATAACTAGTTGGGATGCAACACCAAATACAGTATATTACTTAAAGGGATAGTTCACCCAAAAATAAAAAGTAACCATTTACTCACCCTCTTGTCATTTCAAACTTTCTTCAGAACACAAAAGAAGATATGTTGAAGAATGTTTGTAACCAAACAAAGGCAGTACCCATTCACCTACATTTTTTTTGAGTCTATACGAAAGAGGAAAATGTGTACTGCTACCGCCACTGTTTGGTTGCCAATATTCTTTAAAATATCTTATTTTGTGTTCTGAAGAAAGTCATACAGGTTTGAAATGTCAAGAGGGTGAGTGTTAGAAGAATGTTAGCAATTTTTGTGTTCCCAGTTACCTTTGACTACCATAATGGTAGTCAATGATGTCACAGAACTGTTTTGCTTTCTTAATTCTTCAAAATAGCTCACTTTGTGTTCAACAGAACAAAAATAAATATACAATAATTTGTTCTAATATCATAGTGAATGATGTCAAAGTACTGAAAACAGCTAATATTCTTCCAAAAACCTTTTGTTGTGTTCAACAAAACAACAAAGTTTGGAACAACTGGGTGAGTAAATGAAGATAGAATTTTCATGTTTGATGAACTGACCCTTTAACTAATCAGGTCAGAGCTAATACAATTACTTATATTGGTTAGTAAAAAACATGATCACTGATATTTTTCCTCCTATGTTCCACTTATTTTGCATATTTGTTTAAAAGTATTTAATCACTGGTGCTCTATTAAACATGCTGTCTGTCAGTATAAGTGTTAGATAGAGAGAAGGCTGATTCTGCCAGTCTGAGTAATTTCTCTAGAGCTAGTGTTTGAAATTGCAAATGAATACTGAACCCCGCACTTACACTGACAGACAGCTGCATCTGCGAAGCTTTGTACTGCATCTGCTGCAGGCTTATGCAATATGTTTAAAATGGGTGTCTTCGTGCCGTTTTCGAGAACAGCTAGATAATGGGTGCATATATTGTTATAAATTTTCTCTCGTCCTCACTGCGATACAAAAACATGTGCACTGTAGGAGAGATATAAAGCATTACGGTTCACTTACAGCAAAAGTTCCTCAGCACAGGCACAGACGTCCAGACTCACCTTAATAGCATCACTTCTTAACTGGGCAGAGATGTGGATCTTTTTACTTCTCCAGAACTTCGGAGACTACAAACAGGAATATGTCTGACTGAGTGTTTGATTCTAACAGTCGCATTAAATGTCTCCACATTATAAACAAATCATACAATTTTCAACAGGTCTTAAATAGTTAATTTTATATTTGCCTATTTCTATCCTGTTCCTACTGTACACACCCAGTGGCGCAAAAATGGGGTATATAGTATATGGGGTGCCACATTTTTTTTTAAAATAAAACATAATTATATAATACTTTAATTATATACAATTATATAAAACAGCAAAACTGATCTGCATAACCCCCCAGAAAAGGTACAGTTGCGCCCCTGTACACACCTACGACTACTGAAAATAATATGCTTAACTGGTTTATTTACATTTAGTCATTTAGAAGACGCTTTTATCCCAAGCAAAAAGCATAAGCGCAGTAAAGCTAGTCTCATATAGCTTACCACAGTGTACAAAGCTAAGATTTGTTTCCTTTCTTTTTTTATAGAGATAGAAAGAGTTTCAAAGAGATCAGATCTAATCTGTCAGGTGCTAACGGAAGAGGTGTGTTTTCACACGATTTTTAAAGTTTTAAAGTAATTTTGTGTCATGTGATTGGTCAGATGGTGTAGTCTGTTGTTATTGCTCAAACACGTTCATCATTTGTCGCAAAAGGAACACCACTACCATCATTACAGGATTACGGTTTACATGTGGTTGGATGTCATGTATATTATTTGTGTAGCTAGAGATGGAGGCCTAACAGGTCCAAATAGAGTGTGTATTCCCCCTCTTTAAGGATAGCCGTTTCACATATCCTGCAGTGAACGCGTAAAGATTATTAAACCAATTTTCGGTGAAATGACGCGCGCACAGGTAAACCCTGGGGTTATACTCCTTTGGTATCGCTTTAAGAATAATTTGTAACCATTTTTCCCCTCAGACGTTCTTCCTTTGGTTGTTGAAATAAGACCGACTTAGTTTCTCACCGTAGAACACAGGTTGTAGACATGATGCACACGCATCACCAACGAGCGACAGTGTTTGTGGGAGGAGCAATAAGTTTTCGCGTCAGTTTCAGCAAAACGTAGGCGGGGACTATGTATAGTGACGTAGATACGCAGGTGAAATATTCCACGTCTCGTTTGTGTGATTCAGAGTCGACTCCCATTTTAACAAGCAAATAACTGTGTTATTTATTCACCTTCGGACTTACAACTTGGCAGACAACTTACTTTCAAACACCCATTTCAAGATCTAGTGCTACCTACTCTTTAAGAAATCCAACAAACCATCTTTGTTTTTGCAAGTTGTTTATAAATTTGCAATTTGCTTGCACAATAAAATTGTTTACATTTCTACAAATGAACTTCATAATAACCTCGATTTGGTTCAAATTCGTAACAGACTGAGATTTTATACGCTTAAAGCAAACTTTGGTCATAGTTTAACTTTTCTCTATGACAAACCAAGACATGCCAAACTTTTCAAAATGTAATGTCAAGTTTAATCCTTCCCTCGCGCGTCTATTGGCAGGTGAGTGATGTAATGTTGAGATCAGTCTTACGCGTGCAACACACCAGAGGCTCGAAAGAGTACCGTAGACAATACACTTTTGATTTTTAATCTATACGTTTCGACACGAATGCATGCACAATTTGATAGATTTACCTTTCTCCACGTTGACATTCTAGGTATTGCTTGAGACTGCTGCTACATGTTGAGGACAGCAGTGAAGTTGTGAGTGTATACGCTCATCTCTCACCGCCTCGTGGATGCTGTTGCTGCCTGATGCTGATGATATTGATGCGTCCGGTCGGTCCATTGAGTAAAGCGCGTCCCCCCGCCGCTGGATGGCGCAGTGAATCATGACGTCTACTTGCCGCCATCTTGGTGAGGTCGTAAGCTAGGACAACGGCGAGCGGAAGGGTCGTATATTTTTTGGGGGGGAAATACCTGCTATTTTGAGTATCGTGCCGTAGATTAATACAATATTAGTTGTTTGTATAGTCAAAGTTTAAATCCTTGAAGGCAGTTAATTTAATGCGCTTCTTTCCGCAATGCGAGTCTCTGTTTACATCGTTAAACATGAGTTTCTGAATAATTGTAATGATTTTCTATTTTGTATACGCTCGAGATTAGAAACAAGACTATGAATATTAGTTGTCGATATGTCCCTCAGAAAAGAAAGTAAGACTAACCTATTTTATAAATCTATTGGTATGTTTACAGTGCCCACGTGCTACAGTAGCTACTCCAGTAACTTAGTAAACACTTATGCTTGACTACAACAGGGCTTTATTAAGTTTTTGGTTTCTTGATAATAAAACGTGCTCGTTAAACGTGTCACCATTGCTGATTGTTTAATTCTACTTCAGCATTTCAGTCCAAAGTACTGCAGAGACTGTACTCCAGCGAACAGAAGCGGACTGTGCTGCAACCTGCTGCTGCCCAGAAGCAGACCTCACTTGCTCCACCTGCAGAAAAACCTCAGGGCATCCCACAACAGGAGCCAGGTACATGTTTGCTTTTAACCCAATGTTTATAATCTGCCATCATTTACTCACCTTCGAGTTAGTTCAAATCTACAAAAGAAGACATTTTGAAGAATCTAGAACAACAAACAATTCTGGGGCACTTTTGACTACCATTAGATTTTTCCCTACTATGGTAGTCAATGGGGGTCAAAAATCTATCTGGTTATAAGCATTCTTCCAAATATCTTTCTCTGTGTTCATCAGAACAACGAAATGTATCCAGATTCATAAAAAATCGAGAGGTAAGTAACTGATGACAGAATTTTCATTTTTGGGGGAAGTATCCCCTTAAAAAGAATCTTCGGAAGGTTTTTGCGGTGCATGTATTGAACAAGTATTTCTTTGGTCTGATTGTTTTGCATTCTAAATTGCCAGAGCATCATCGTATAATGTTTGTTTAAGAAGTCACTTGACTGAAAAGCATTAGAAATTATTTTTTTGAGGCAAAGATATGATTGCACCAAAATATTTTAAAAGAATCATTAGAACACAATCATTTATTTTTAATGTCCTTAAAATACACGACTTGCACCAAATAATGAAAGCGTAGATGAGAATCAAGATGGTGTTTGATAAGATGCCAAGAGAACATTTTTACAAATTCTAGACAAAGGATGGCTTCTTTAAAGATCCTAAAATCCAATATATAAGATTGATTTATTTTGAATTTTCTCATTTATTGTTTAATTCCCAAAGTTGCGTTGAGTAATTCCATAGTTTTGATCAGTTTACTGTTCTAATATGTGGAAGGAAATATTTGAAACATTAAAACATTTAAAGTAACTCAGAAAAACTCAGTTTAAATATAATTAAATAGATAAAGTATTGTGTGTTATGGTATGGTATGGCTCTTAATTTTATACATTTCAGAGCAGTGGCGGGTTTCAGTGGGTGGCTTTTTGTAATTCTAGTATAAAGTTGAGAAGATGAAAGCTGCTTGACTGTATTTGATCTCTTCTAGACAGTTCTGAAAATGTAGGATGAGAGTTTTCCCTCACCATCAGCTTAGTGCCATTTTCTTTTAATCTCTCCTCCTCTTAGGTAATAAGAAATGTTCAGCTGTACAGGGCAAGAAGCTCTATTCTGTACTTCCTCCTCCTGAAGGCTACCTGATTACCAGCGGGAATGAATCCGTCACACCATCCAATCCAGATTCCATTGGCTCTGAGGACAGCACAGCCGGTGAGCGGGTGACAATGCTAGCATAGCATCTCATTATTGACTCTCAGGTTCAAAGCATTACCATTCCTCACTCCTATACCGTGTCTCTTTCAATCACACGCTCCAGCAGGAAACAAATCCAACTAATTGTGATGAACTGAACCTGGTGTCTACAGATAATCAGCCTATGATGCAGTTTTGGTTTGGCCATTATTAGCCACTCTGCAGCTTTATTAGGATTTCCCATTTGATAGTTTACGCTTGTATTATTTAGTCTAATCACTTGTGTTTTTGAAGTGTGGGTAATTTTCTGTTTGCCTTTGTTGTGGATCAAATGATCAAATCACATGATTCAGTGAAGCACATTATTAAGCCACGGCACCTAAATAAAAGGTTATAATTAACAGCAGAAAACAGTTTGGACTTTCAACCGGAATTTTCTTGAAATACTGTCAAGACTATGTGAGATATTTGATTTGCTCAGATCATTTGTGACATTTCTGGGTTTGTATGTGCTAAGCCATATGAGGCTAGGCATTACATTCATTATACCACAAGTAAATTTTCAATATCAAACAAGAATGCTTTAGTACTGAGCTTGACGACGTGTGCTCCGATCAGAATTTAGGATAAAAAACCTTGCTCTTTTAAAACAGATTTTTGATTTTATAGTAGCTCAGTGTGTTGCAGGTGTTTCTGAAAAAGTTTTGAGCTAATTGAAAGACACACGTTTTCTGTTTTGTTTGAATAGGCTGAGCCTCTCTGGAGACTGTTGAAATTCTATTTCAATCACCAAAACGAGGTACACATCTATAGGAAGCGACATCTTTAGATCTCTAATTACCCCTATGAGTCATTGACAGAATTTTTAGCCTGGCTTAGTGCGTATTTATCCTCCACTGAAGAGCCCTGTACATTTCACAACCTCCTACTGTCTTTTTGTTGCTATTGATCTGAATAGACCTCGCTGGACCTGGAAAGCCAAAATCACACTCTCACACACACATTCATACCGTCTATGTTATTGAGGCTCTCTCCTTTATTGCAAACTGGCCTCATTGTATGAGCTGTATACTGATGAGGGGAATTTTTGCTACCTGCGGCATCACAAAGATGTGCGGTCAGTTCCTGTGCTCGGAATACAAATGATAAAATCAATAGCTCAGTACAACTCGGTGTTTGTATAATCCTGAGCAGCATAAAAACCCTACGAAGCTATTGAAAGGCCAAAGGATGTGTGAACCCCTTGAGTTGAATGCTTTCTAGTAAATTAGTAAAAGATCACTTTTTGGTATCTACCAAGAGTGTAAATGTAATGAAACGAATGCCATTTATTTATTAGAGCGAGCATTTAAATCTACTCGCCTCTTAAAGTCTTCTTTTAAGTGCCTGATCTTTTGGGAAGTCATATTTCTATTAGACTTTTATCAATGAGCTTTTTGGGATCTTTCAGATGCGGATGACCATACCTTACATGCAAAGAGGAAGAGGAGGAGAAAGCAAAAGAAAAAGGCAATTCCTGCTACTGCGATTAAAAATGCAAGGGAAATATCTGCCTCTCCAGCAGAGGGAGCTGTGGAGAGCCAGAAAGATGCAAAGCCCAGTGAAAAAGATGACATCAGATGCTTAGCAGAGAAGCTCAGCAAAAACAAAAGAAGGAAGATGAAGAAGAAACGTCACAAAGAGAAGCTCTTCGCACTTGGGCTGGTTCCTCGTTCGAGAGCTCTTGAATTTACTTACAAACAAAGCGATGATGGAGGAACAGAGGAAGAGTTAGAGGAGGTGCTGGAGTTCCTCCAAAACACTCATGAAATCTACCTCTCTGACCGTAAGTGTTATCAAAAATATCTTATATAGGTCAAAAAAGACAAACAAAATACAATAGCTGATGTGCCCAACAAGTAGTACTGTATATATTTCCATCTCATTACTTAACATCCTCGACTCGTCCACGCAGGCTCCCAAGCTGAGACTGGGCCTCCACTCTCTCTCTCTGCAGTGGAGTCTCTTTTCTCTCATCTCTCAGGGGAGACCCTCCCTCCTACTGAGATCACCAGGCTGTGCGGACTCCGAGCTCTGCTGGTAAAGGGTGAAGCGCAGTTAATATCAAAGCTACAAGAGTTCAGAGACACAAGCACACTACCTGCAGGTAAATGCCATTGTAGAACAACTCACAAATGAACATGCTTAAAGCTTGCTTATTCAGGTTTTATAGTCCAGGCTGCGAAATGAAATTAAAGAAATGTTAGATACATTTAACATTATTCTGTGGACACTTCAATAATAAGTATTTTTGTAAAGAAAATGTATTACACTGTATGTGGTGGCACTTTTCTAAATGATGGCTATTGCATTCATGCCAATTCTCAGTTTCATCAGGTACACATGCCTGACCCAAAGTTAACTTCAACTCTGTATTTGGTTATCGGTCTGGCTAGTGGCTTAACATAAAAATGTATTTTATATTTAATTTATAGAAGTTATAATTGTATTCAATTAAATAAAAATTATTTGCGGAGGTCTACCTACCGGAAGTTAAGTTTTAGCCACATAACATTTGTTAAGGTTCTTGCCGCTGAAACTTTTCTTCATACATACTGTAATAATTACTGTAATAATTGCTGTCATTTTAGAAAGAAAATATCCTTTCAAAACTGATGCAACATTGAAAGCACATTGTTCACTTACATGTCATTGTATTGCGTAGCATTATGATTTATTTTCACTAGAATGTCTGGAATTAACCAAACCTTGTTCTGCTTGTAAAATAAATGTTTTTATTACGTGACTGTGCTATTATGATGTCACAATAAACCTTAAAAAGATGGTCAAAGTTGTATTGTGGAGCTTTGAGTGTGAATTTGACTTGGATCTGATTTTTAAGATTCTTTATATCTGTGAATATTTCTTTTGTGTTACAGATGAAGTTTCAGTTGTCTGTACACTTTTGGAGTATTGGCTGTCAGAGATTCTCCCCATGCAAAGAAAGACGACATGACACCTCTAAACTGAGCACCTGAAAGGAAATGAAACTGTAAACAGCCAGCAGGTCTATGTAAATAACCCAGACAAACCTGCCGACTCCGATTATAAAATCTAATTATGAAAGAGAACTTTAGTCATGCTGTTCAGATTTACCATTAAGGAATTCAAGAAACACTCGACAGTTCCGCTAACCCTAGAATGATACTTAACTTTATTGCTTATTAAAAAGAAATTTTAAACTTTTCTGTTGCTCATTCAGTCTTCGTAGGGCAGTTTCCCGAGCAGGAAGTATGTTTGGGAAAGACAAACACGAGAATATTGCAATGGACAATAATGCTGGTTCACTGGCCACCCTCAGCTCATTATCAGAACTCTGTGGTTTAGCCTCTTAGCTCCTAATTATCTCAACTTCAAATGTCAGCCGAAGCCAGACCCAGTTTGAATCATGACATTTAGACTTTAGCAAACTGGACTGCTCATTAAAACCATCCTTCACATTGACCGGAACCACATTTGTGACCCTGGACAACAAAACCAGTCTTATGGGTAAATTTTTCCAAATTAAGTTTTTTTACATAATTTGAAAGATGAATAAATACGTTTTATATTGATGTATGAAATTTTAGAATAGGACAATGGAACCATCGTTTAAAATCTGAGAGTGCAAAAAAAATATTGAGAAAATTGCCTTTGAAGTTGTTAATCCAGGGCACTGTGGCAGGCCCTCCACTCACAAAAATAAAGTTTTTATATATTATATATATTTATATCTCTTCATGGAACATGATCTTTACTTAATATCCTAATGATTTTTGTCATAAAAGAAAAATCTATCATTTTGACCCAAACATTGTATTTTTGTCTTTTACTGAAAATGTTCCTGTGCTACTTAAGACTGGTTTTGTGATCCAGGGTCACATTTAAGGAATTAATCATTATTTAATGTTTGAGAGAACTTAAGGGTACACAATTAATCGCTATACCCTTAAAAAAAATTGCCCTAGCTAAATATATGTTATTGTGGTGCTGTCAAATATATCTATTAAAGTTGTTTTCAGGATAAGAAAGAGAAAATAGTGTGTATAAGTTGATAACACATATTTGCAACCATGTGTATTCACCGCCTGCTAATGTGTATTGAAACTAATCTAATGGCTTATCCTGTGACATCATGGAGGTTGAGTTGAGCCCACAAGCGTCCTTTGGACTGTCCTATCTGTGCATTGTGCTATTCTGAAATGCACAAAGGAACCCATAACAGACACGAGTTCACGGCCTTATAGAAGCATGTGAATCTCAGTTGGCTTTGTACAGAAAATGTTTTTTTATTGCCTCTCATTATGTTGATAGTGTTTAGAAATAATGACCCTGTTGTTTCTCATGGACCCTTCCTTGTAAAAACATTATACCAGCTGGCATGTGAGGTTGAAGCCAGCAGGTGTAATGATGGAATTATAACGTCTGAAAAGAAAGACTATAATAAAATCAGAAGACTGAAAATAATCTGCCTTTGTCACTGAAAGTAGCAAGCTAAACGCAGAATAAATATTACATTTGCATCCAGACTAGCTCAATAAAGTTTCCTTATTTTTCTTTTTTCTTTAAGGAAAGATAATAGACCTCTTCATTTTAAAA
This sequence comes from Triplophysa dalaica, assembly GCF_015846415.1. NCBI lineage: Eukaryota > Metazoa > Chordata > Actinopteri > Cypriniformes > Nemacheilidae > Triplophysa > Triplophysa dalaica. Next base: position 7,458,589 of record NC_079556.1, on the reverse strand, counting down.
TACACTAAACAGGTAGTTGAATAATGCTTGTACCTGGGATCTAAGACGCCAACCTTTTATAGGTGAACCTCTGACCCTTAAACAGACAAATCACCTTTAAAAATATTTTATTATACAATTTTAGTTTACCTTGATATTGGTATAAATATAGTAATCGTTCAGACATTTGTCTGAATTTATTTGAGTTCTAATAAATAGGCTAATCTGGCCGATGTCATGAGGCTTATGCAACTCGTCCAGCACAGAGCTAGGAATATCGTCTTTTACCACAACTTACCCCCTCACCTAAGCTGCAACCTGTTATTGCCATGGCTACCGCGTCCTAGTGCATGCTAGCTTCAACAGTAATCCCATTGAGAAGGAGAGACAGACACACAGTGTATATAAGCTCTTACATTGATAGACGGTCTTACCTGGCTGAACTCTATCCTCAGTAAAGCACAGCGAGGAAGAGCAACCAGCTGATATAGGCCTACTGACTGCTTGAAGACAACCAAAATGTCGTTTGGTCTCCCGCGTAAAATAGCTTCACAATACATCCGCAGCTTGCAGGTGAGTAAAAGCATCTGACAAATTTGCAGAATATCTTTACCACTTACAAACCGATGCACCAGTGTTCCTGCGAGTCCTTTAAAGGCAAAAGCATCTGTCAATTCTGGCATCTGTCACTATAATCTGGAATTAAACCATAAAATATTGAATGGCTAGTATTAATACAACTATTTGATTTGATTGTGATCCATTGATAATGAAAGTATTATGATTCAGTGTAGTGTGTTCTATTAAGTCATTATATTAAGTCATGAATGAGTTGTTCCTGATAATGTCATAATTTACTCACTGATATTCCAAACCCATATTACCTAGACTGTCAGAATTTTATTTTGTGGTTAAAGTGTTTCTTTAATGTAGGTCAGATCTTCCTGCACCGTCTCCTACAGTATTCACGTGTGTCTCTCTTTCAGACTTGGAGCGTGACCCAAAGCGCTCACAGTCACGTGGTGCCAAGGGTGGCTCTTCTTATGGGGGTGCTGGGTATAGCAATGTCAGGGTACAGCTCACGCCAACTCGCTCTTCACCATCGGCCCTCGACACGAATTCTGAGGTGGGCGTCTAGACCTGCCATTGGCGGTGAGATTGTGGATACCCAAACTGGGCGAATCAGTTTGGGTTCTGCCAGTGCTAGTGTGCCATCCAGACAGGATGTCAAGGCGAACTGAAGAGTGACACCCAACAGCTGGTGAGGATGTTTACGTATGTGGAAAACGTTCAAATTTTGGATAGATGTCGGAGAGGCATACGGTACAGTACAAGAAACATCTTAAGGCATACAGATAGAACCTGAGGTCTCACTATCAAAGACTGAGTTACGATACAGTTGATTATTTCACAACATGAAAGACGCACACTGTAATGATTTAGAAAGTGCCTTTTGGCTTTTGTTAGTTCTGCTGCAGGTCCACAAACATACATTGTGTGTTAATGACCCAGGACAGTGTTGACATCTTTTGGCCACATCTGAAGAGTCAACCATATTGTTTATGTCCTGTTGAACGCAATTTACATTACGTTCGACAGATTTAAATCTGTCAAATAGGTACATGGGCGTATTGTCAATATGATGTCATACTTGGGTGCAGTTGCTGGTAATAGTAATACTGTGAAATCCACTGAATTTTAGGACACAAAGTACCATAGAAGGCAATGGTGAATAGTATCCTGATGACTCATTTTTAATTTAGCAATTTTGTTACAGTCTCAAGAACATTTATGACAGGTAGGATCTATGTCTTTATTAGGGCTTGACATTGAATTACGAACATATTGGTATACATGACTGTACATAACCATGCAGAGGCTTCATAGCAGTTTTAGTTTTAAACATAATCCAATACCAATGAGATTTTAATGCATGTAATCTCTACTGCATAAATATAGATTATGTCGAATAACATTATTGTTTACGGAAAATAAAAAACGAACATAGATTTATAGGTGTGAGTTCTGTTATGACTTTTGTTATTTTTGATGGGTCTCTTAAAAAAATCTGTGTAAAAAGTATTTTAAAATGTTATTTTACATTCCTAAAGAGCAATAAAAACCGTGAGAAAAATTGTGTGATAATTCATGCAATAAAGGGTCAAGTTTTGACGTCAAAAAATTACTTAAATTAACCGTATTATCTAGCAGTAATTAATGTAAGAAATCCTTCAAAAATGATCACAATATTTACTGTACAGGTGTCACCGGTTAAACGACTCCTATCCAGCATAAACCCTTAATGGTGATTATGTTAATGAGGAGGATGTACTGACACGTGACGTGACGTAAATTTCAAAGTTATTCACTGGTTATAAAATGTGAAAAATGTAGTTAGTTCGAGTTCACACTATCTCCAGTAGGCTATAAAAAAGACCTCATGAGGGGGCGAAAGGACCGTTTTTAACTGGGTTTAATACCCACATCCTGGAGTGTGGACAGGATCTGCGCCCGTCTCGTGGAGAGGTGCGATTCCGTCAGATATGGACAACATGTAGAAGTTCACACTCAACCCCTGGAATATAAAACCTTTAGAAAGGTATGTAAACAACAAAAAGGATTTTGTTTTACTGTTATATAGAAGTTATACTAAAGTATAAAAGTTATGTCATTTAATGATCATTCGCCGAACTAAACAGTGATGCTCTCTGTTCGAAGAATGTCATGTCATGTTTTTAACATTCTGGTTTATCTTGGCTGTTATTATACTTATTTAATGTATTGTTTTATTTCATGTACGACCGTGTTTGGGGTCAGTCCTCCATTATCTGTCTAAAATAATAAAATACGATGATTTTTTTATCGAAAGCACTACATGCATTACGTGCATTTTATCATCTTTAAAATGACTTTATCTTCCTTAATACTCAATACGATTTGTTGATCTTTTAGTGTGTTTTTGCTTTAATACATCTATGTGCGATCATTCATAATGGATATATGGAATTGTGTGGAGATCGTGTGTTTTACCGCTGCTTTTGCATTTCTATGCAAACTTTGCCTGTTCATTCAAATTGTCCATCGGAGGACAGGAAATGTTCTGCATCTCTGAGCATAGAGACCCGAGTTCAGCTTCTTGTGGCATACGGTTACAGTTTTTAAGATATGTGCTAAAGAGATGGACTGAGAAGATTAACGATTGTTACAGAAACGAAATGTCTTGATTTCTCATATAGATTACAAAAAAGGGCTGGGAACATGGGGAATAACTCTGGGAAGGAGCGGCATGGATCTTCAGGTAATGCACACACATACCTGCAGTGCCTGATGTTTCTTTGAGGGACACCCCAAAATTCTGACCCATTGTGGGATTTGTCCAAAGATCTCAGTCTCACTTTACAAAGGGTTCTTAAAGATAAACACACACAGAGGACCATATACAATTAAAACTAGTGTGATTTCAACAGAAGTAAGAAATGCCTCTCTTCAGTGAGGTGAATGTAATTTACAGAATTTGAGAAATGTTGTGTAAAATGATTCAATATGACTATGACAAAAGTGTTCCTACATGGGGTTAAGATCATGTTCGCGAGTTCTTGCGTCATTAAGATCTCACGTTGTCTAGAATTTGCAGTAAGAATAAGAATGACTGCTTATTCCACTTAATGATAGTAAACGGATGATGTAAAATATGCAGTTTAGTAAATATTTTTAGTTACGAATGAATGACTTCTTCTGACTAGAAGCAGATAAGATGGTGTTGTTATATCTCATGACGGTAATGAAAACCTTGAGATGGAGACGCTCATATCTCCTTGTGAACAGTATGCAACACATAAAAATGATTTTAAACAAAAGCAATTAATAAGAATAAAAAATGAATGTTAATATAATACGTATGAATTAATAAAAGTTTGTAAGTCCATAAATGGGTAGGTTATATTCATGAAATGTATGATGAATGATGAAGCCCCGATGAGTGAAGTTTAACCATACTGAACAATCCCATTTGTCAGGAATCGTGGAAACAAGACTAGCCAAACATATGTTTTCAAGCCATTCTTTACTTAAAGAGTCATCTTCTCTTTGCAGTTATCACTGTTGATCTGTCTGAAGCATCTCCCACTTCACCACATACCCTCACTCCTACCACATGGTCACCAACTACACAGCTAGCGCCCATTATCAACAGCCCTACCAGGACTGGAACAAACATCACCAACTGTGAGTCAGCTCAAGACGTTCTCAGTCCACCACTGATCTCAACCAATCACATTGAGCAGCTAGAGGACTGCAAAACAGGGCTCACTAATCATATCCCAGAGGAGGTACTTACATTGACACAGGTATCTGGGCACATAGCTCAGATCTCAGATATATGTGTGAAGGGAAATACAATAGTGGGCGCCACTGAAGTGGATGCAAAATTGCTACAGAAGTGTTTCAGCACACTGGGACTCTACAATGAAGAGTCTAAATACTCATTGACTGGTGAGGGAGCTTTTTTCCTTAATATGTGCATGCAATGGTTATAGTTTATTATTTGGTATTACATTTACCAAATGTCTATTTGTCAGATCTGTTACAGTGTTTTCTGGTGGAGAGGGAGAAGATGAAGGAGGAATTGAGATGCTGTAAAGAAAAGATTCAGGTGAGACTTACTTTTCAAAACTTTCTGCAGGATTTTCATTTTTTATGACAGTATTATTATCGTCCATGACCATTGGTAAGGCCTTGCAAGTCTTTACCAAGATTAAGTGTCTTCTGCTTGACACTTGGGTTTCTAAAATTGCCTCTTTTAAAGACAGAGGAAAATGAAACAGGAAGTTACATTGTTCCCAGAAGTGCAGGTCAGGGTGGGTCTGATAACAGCATGTCAACTAAAGTTAAAGCTTGTGGGACATGCAATCCTACAAATGATCCCCTTCCTGTTTTAGTTGAGGGATGGACATTGTTTTTGTGTTTGTTAATGTTTTTGTTGTGGTTCTGCTAACATGGGCCTAATCTAGTCATCATACGTAATCAGATTTTAAAAATCTATTTTTAAACTAAGTAAGAGATAGGTGGATCAAAAGGGGACAGGAAAATGAAACACAAACAGTTGCAGTTTTGCATTCTCCGGGATTTCCTTAAATTTCCAAGAGGACAGCTTATGTGTTGTTCCATGCAATTATTCACCCTCATGTCGTTTAGAAACTGTATATCCCTGCTGTACTTCTAAAACCTCTTCATATAGAGGTCCATATTACTTTTTTTTAACCTTTTATATGTGTCAATGGGTATTGCAAATATCTAACCAAAAAACGTACTAAACAGTGCTTGTCAACCTTGACAACAAAGTGTTGAATTATTTAAAAAGAACAGTGTTTTTTCCATTTCCTAATGTATGGATTTGGACATCCAAGGTTTCGGAAGGACAGCAACGATATGATTATTTATCTTGTAGATCTAAAAAGAAGATATTTTGAGAAATGTCTCAGTAGTTTTTGGTCCATACAGCGGAAGTCAATGGAGGCCAATGTTGTTTCTTAATCAGCGTTCTTCAAAATATCTCCTTTTGTGTCCTGCAGAAGAAATGACATGACCTAAAAATGATTTAAATAGGTACAAAGAAAATTAAGTCCAATTGTGTGAAGTTGTGTCTATACAGCAACACTAAAACAATGGAACGAGGATTTGGTCACAATGCAGCTTGACAGAGTGTCGAGCCTAAAGACGGGGGAGTGATGAAGACACAGATGGAAACAGGGAGGGACAGGGAGATATTGACTAAGAGAAAGTGAGGGGGATGTTGGGAATTCTGTTCAGCACTTGCAAGAACAACACTGTTTTGTTTGGTTGGCGTGACAGAAGTCAGCATAACGGTGGCCTATGGAACAGAGTGTGTGTGTTCATTCTTAAAGGTGCAGTCACGATGGACTTTATACATGCGAAAATTCCTCATTGTTGTATTCAATAATACTAAATAACATGATGTCATAGTACATAGTGGTTTTAAATAAAAATGATATTACAAAGACAGATACACCACAGTACTGCAAACAAATCAGCTTGTGTCAATAAGAGACCTCTCTGACTGCTGGGCATTGCTAAAACTTTCATCCATTGCTTTTGTTTCATATTTACACAATGCAAGAAGCTCGTGAATCAGTTCCAGATGTAATACACTGAATGCATGATTCACATACTGCTTAGGTTTGGCAGGAAAAGCTTACACAGTCTATTAGGCTATTGTGTCAGAGGGACATGTCTGTGACAGTGTTGGCGATTTTCTGTGTGTGCAGTGTGGTGTTAAAAGGGTGTAGTTATTGTGTAGTGTGTGTACATTAAAAAGTGTGTAAAGGGTTGTCGAGTAGGGTGAGAGAGTCACCCACACACACAAGCTTTCCACAGCTCAAAAAGGCGCGACTTCTTATCATCTGAGATGGGTGTGGTACTTCCATAGAATTCCCATTGAGCCAATGAGCTGATGTCTAAAACATCACTTTCCAGAGAGAGAGAGAGAGGGGAGGGTAGGGGTCATTTTCTTCTCTGTCTGGGTGCCTGGAAAGCTTTGAGTGTGAACAGAAAAGAGACTTTAACAAGGCTGGCTGTTCGCCAACATGTGTTAATGCTGTGACACTCATCTTTATTCAATCCTAATTCATTACGATATCAAGTGCTTTAAAAATATGAAGTACCTGAAGTTTTTATCAGACACAGACGTATATGAGCACCTGCCAGGGCAAATGCTTTAGGATTGAATATGAACGCTTGAAAACTTTAAGAGGATAACACAACCCTGCGAAGAACATGGTGTGTTTTCCAGCATGTGATGATGGTGAGCTAGTTCCCCACTAAGTTTCTTAACTTGGTTAACCAGCAAGACTTCTTGTGCATGTGTGCCTCAGAAAGAACATCTATAGGTTTGTGTATTCTTTCTATAATCAGTCCCAGATGGGGTCTGGAGGCCTTGCAGTGATGAAAAGGGTCTCTGCTTTCCTCTCAACCTTTCCTGCTTTCTCTCTCTCTCTCTCTCTCTCTCTCTCCTCCTATTGTGCAGTCTTCCAGCTGTTTTTATGTCTCATTGTTCAGCTCCCTGAATGTTTCTTCATGGTTGTTCTCCAATTTTTTTATTTTTTTCCCACTTTTGGGTTCTAAAGATTTTTTTATAGTTTACTTTTTACATATTTAAATTTACATGTATGTACTTTCCAGATGTCTTTATTTAAGTAGTAGTTCACCCAAAATAAAAATTCTGTCATCATTTACTCACCCTCTTGTAGTTTCAAACTTTCTTTCTTCTGCAGAAAACAAAAGAAGATATTTTGAAGAATGTTGATAACCGAAGAGCAGTGGCAGCCATTCATATCTATTGTATGGAGTCAAGTGAATGGCTGCCACTGCTGTTCGGTCAATAACATTTCTCAAAATATATTATTTTGTTTTCTGAAGAAGAAAGAAAGTCCTACAGGTTTGACATGACAAGAGGTGAGTAAATGATGACAGAATTTTCATTTTTGGGTGAACTATCACTTTAAACACTTTATCACTATGTATGTTTAAACAATCTTGATGTTGAAAGTTTTGTTTTGTCAGTTAAGCTAGATAAATATTACCGTCCTTGTTTCCTTTTTATGTTATCTTAGTGATTGCTCCATATTGAAAATGTATTTCCTCTAATGATGTCATTACAGTTCATAGTTTGTTTTCATTTGAGTCATTTTTCTTTTTGACTAAATCATGATGGTGTTTTAGTAAGATTTTAAAAGGAAAAAGTGAGTTGCTGATGTCTCCTAAGAAATGAACTTTTCAGAAACACTTCAGGGTTGTTGATGATAATGATGACAATGCATTGGTTCAACTGAATGCGGGCCAACAGGAGGAGGATATGAAAACTGTCTTTACACAGAAGCAGAATCCAGCTGTCAGTCCTCTGTTAGACTGCTAAATACAGTTTTTCACACACAGTGACGAAGATTAGCTGAAAATAAAAAACTAAGCTAAGAAAATATAAATAAATAAATGTAACTTACATAGCAACATTAAAATAATAAATTAAATCGTAACATTCCAACATTGTTAAAAGTTGGACTGAAATTAACATGAGCACGAAAAATATAATATAGATATATTATATTTATTTAATATAAATATAAAATATAGTTACAGCATACATACATACATACAGCCGCAGAAATAATTTAGAGACCATTCCAAATGTTCAGCTTCGGCATTTCTAGATGTATTGACTGACAGCATGAAAACTCTGATAAAAATCGAGGTTAAACTCTTTTTTTGTACTTTTTTATACACATGTAGAAATATTACTGTTGTATTGCATAAAAGTGAATATGAATTGTTTTCTTATTATATAATATTTTAATACAATATTTCTCATAAGCAAAAGGTTCTGTAACCTATGTGTAACATGTGGATAAGCAAAGGGAAATCACAATATTTCTTCTCATTCAATTAAATTTTTGTTATTTCACTTCACAGAATATTGAGCAATCTTATCTTTGCCAGGACATGTTCATAGTAGCACAGATTCTTGTATATCTGTGTGTGTGTGTGTGTGTGTGTGTAAATATGACAAGTCTCCGGACCACTAGATGTAAATACAACAGATTACGTTTCATGCTTTTGAAGCAGATCTTTTTATTCCTCTCGCTGAGACGTGCTGTACACGCTCACATTCCACATCAGCACAGACCGAAAGGTTTAGTACAATTGTTCACAAACAAGTAAACGGTCTTGCATGACGTATGCATTCTTGAAGCTATGCACGGTAAACAGTATAGCATTGAATAGAGGTTTACTTGAGACAAGGAGAAATATTTTTGTTATGTCAGTTCGTAGCTTGGTTGTTATGTGCAGGGTGTCTCTGCTCAAATTCTGTGAGAAAAACAACAGCATTCAGTTGAAATAGTACAAAACTCCATCAAAACACTCTGTATTAATGTTTCACCCATTTTCCTCACTTTCTTTTGTAGGCCGAACGTGAGGAGTGGAAGCAATTTCAGGATGACCTGAAGGTGGCACTAGTTGTTTCAGACAGACTGAGAGAAGAGGCAGAGGAAGAGCTGAGTGTTCTAAACTCGGCTCGTCAGGACTGGGATAGGCAGCTAACTGATGCCCTCGAGGGCAAACAAAACCTTGAAAGTCAACTGAAGAGTCTCAAGATTGAACTTGAGCAGAGCAGACAAAAAACAAAACTTGTCACAAGAAACCACCAGGGGGCACCACCTCTAAGGGCCCTAGAGACGAGCGCCGATAAGGGAAACCTGGACAGATATGGCAAGGGAATTGAATCAGCCGAGAAAAGAAAAGAGGAGCAACTGTGGACAGATGAGATGAAACGAAAAAGAGAAATGAACGTCTCTAGTAGTACAGAAAGGTCAAGGTGCGTATGACCCTAAGCTTTCGGTGGGAGTCGAAAAACTGATCATGAATAAAATTTTAAAAAAAGAAATTAAACAAAAGCAAAAATATATAATTCTTAGTGATCAAGCCAAAGGAAATCAGAGCACATAAAAACTTGTTAACAAATCGAACACAAACAAAATGAATCGGATTGGATACAAACGCTCTGAGGGAGCCATCTTTTTCATATTATGTTGTATTATGATAAAGATCTGGGCTGGGTTTCCCAAAAGCGATCGTACGAGTGAACTTAATATTACGGACTGTCTCCCAAAAGCATCGTAACTTAAGTAGCTCTTGAAAATCATCGTAGATCTACGGGTGCTCTGGAATAATCGTAAAGCCCTAAGTGCATTGTAAGAAGACAGATTTATGAGGTCACCTGATGGACAACCGGAGAATTGCGCTTAAACACGCCTATATGTCACTTATCATGTTTTAAGTGTTTTGTTTGTTTAAATATTTCGAATAACAAAACAAAATTAATAATATATACAGTACAATAAAAATTCAGTAACTGAACATATATTAATAAAGTAAAGAATAAAAAAATATATAGTATAGGCAAGTTGTTGGTTTCAACAAGGCTATGTTTGTTGCTGGATTGTTGTACTAAAGTGGGTCGTACGGCATGAACACATGTTTTTCTTTGTCTATTGTGTGTTATAAGTTGCTTGTGCATGTAGTTCGTGGTATGATTTGACTGAGACTGCCCAAATGTATACGCAAGTAAGGTGGGTGTACCTGTTAGTTACAAATCTGCGCGTTTCAGAGACGCGGGGCAAAGAGGAGATACAAACATCCAGGGTGTGTGGAAAATGCAGCGTTTTTTAACCTTTAATCGTGTATACATATTGGATTACATCTAAAACAATCGATAATGTTGTAGTAAAAAAAGTTGTGTTTAAAAGAGAAATGGTCAAAATGCTTACTTGGTGGTTGTCAGTGTCTTTCTCCTGCTGCTGCAGCCATGATTTCTTCTTTGAGACTATTGTGAACTATCCTCTAATTATTGAGAGGAACCATGTTTTTAAAGTTTTTCAGGCTGTTACAAACCTTATATATTACACACAGCATCATATCACGCTCATCATATGTTACTAAAACTGAATGCCTGATTTGCTAAGAAATTGCATTGATTTGCTTATCCCTTAATAGTTCTCTAATTGAAAGGTTCATATTCATAATGAACACACTTTGTGCTTATTATTAATAAAGTGCTGGTAATGTATGTGTACACTAAACATTTAGTTTGGAGCTATAATACTAGATAATACATAGGCCGTAATAAAAACTTAACTTGAAATTGACAAGTGAAATGTGGTTGAACAAATACATACAGCATTTTTTTACTTTTGATTTCTGTGTTTTCCCTAGAACGTGCTAAATATATTGCAAAATTACAGTAGATAAGTCCTATATACACATAGAAAGAGTATTACACGTTGCAGAAAAAATATGTTAAACAATATTCACCTACCACATGCAAATCGGGTGAAAAGAATGAGCCAAATTAAATTCAACATTTCAAAAACAAGCGCGTGCTACAAAAATGAGCCATTGTATAAAATGACCATCCAGCACCTGACAAAAGGATAGATACTTGTAAGAAACACCTAAAGCACTGCTACGTGCGGTCACATTTTTTGGGAAACGCACGTGAAACGATGACGAACGTTCGCCAAGTGGCTCATAGAAAACGCTCTTGAGTGCTAAAATCCATTGTTATCGGAAAACCCGGCCCTGATTATTTTGTAAGAATATTTTAAAATGTTGGTTACAATATCTGGGCTTGTTTTTATTTTGGATGTATTTATTTATTTACTTTGTTTATTTGATAAGTTGTTGTGTTTAAAACTAGATAATCAATAAATACTGTTCTTCTTTAATAAGTGAATTGGAGCATAGTTCGGTGACTTGTATATATTTGCCTGGTCCGAAGCTGAACATTGTTTAGCCATTCTGAATGATTTATTGTTTTGAGCCCTCAGTCTGTCAATGAGACAGTGTGACATGACATTCACAGATCATTCTATTGTTTTACAGACTGCCCTCAGATTATCCTGCTGTTGTTGTGAATGGTACCTCTCATCGCTCTGTCACTGGAACAACAGATTCAGTGAGTATCTTCAAAATACTCCTCCTCCTCCCATTTACCATTTTTTACTGTTGATACGATTAATTGAAAATAATAGATCTTATTTATTTAACAATGATAACATTGTTTTAAAAAAACAGATCAACATAACTGGTTCCATCAAAATTGTAAGCGTGAGTTTAATTGCAAAAAACTCTTGACAGGATATTAAAGAAGAGAATTTAATCCTGCAGACAGCTACATCTTCAGTTCTAGATGGGCCAAACAGGGTCAACAGAAGGTACATTTTCTTTCATCAGGCTACTTTATCATTGCTGTCGGTTTGAAACATTGTATCTCCATTTTTTGTCATTTGTATTTTTCATAAACCAAATTGGTCACCCTATGTGTTTGTCATGGGTTTTGTAAATATTTAACCAAAATAAAATATTTATACATACATATTAACAGTTTTTAACTATTTTAAAAATGCTGTTATTTTCATTTCATGTAAAGGGGCAGTTTTGGAGATACAAGGTTTCAGTCCGACAGCGATGTTATGCTTCATCAAATACTTTTACCTTACATCAAATAACATCATCATTGTGCAATAAATAAGAAAATTATATTATTTTGTCACTTTTTCTGTTTCCAATTTTCTACACATAAGAACACAAGAAGATTTCTCTCCAGCACTCAGGTTTTTGAGGCTTCATGGTGGTTCTAAGCGTAACTCACTGCTTCGCTGGTGCCAAGGTAGAACTCAAGGATACAAGGTAATGAACAGAACTTATTAACCTTAAAATAAATAGCTGGTATATGATATTTAAACATCTCCTCCACTGTCAGACTTGAGTTTTGGACTTTCTGTTATTGTGGATTTATTCATAAATGTGTGGACTTCTTGTTGGTAGCTGAAGGCATAGTGATCCCTCATCCACTCTCCAAAGTTGCTTGTCCTCTGCGGGGTCGTGGGATGGTTGGAGCCTATCCCAGCTTCTCGGGCCTTAGGCCAAAAACACCCTGGACGGATGACTAATCAAATTAGATATAATATTAAACAAATATGCAGCGGAGGTAGAGGATATGTGGATATTACAGTTGAACCTGACCCCTTGTTAACCTTCTTTGACCAGAGTCATCGTTTGAGTTAGATACATTTTCAACCCAAAATTGTGTGGGATTTAGTTGAAATTAGAGGGAACTGACTTGCCTCATCCCATTGTGATGTCTCCTTCCTGTTTGTCTTTCAGAATATTGAGATCACTAATTTTAGCAGCAGCTGGGTGGACGGTTTGGCGTTCTGTGCAATTTACCACAGTTACCTTCCCTCTCATATACCATACAACACGCTCAGTCCAGAGAACAAGGTAACACTGATGGACAGTCACATTTATTCACACCCATGCTTGCACACAAATGTATTTACAGAAAGGGTTTTATGATCATGATGATGATATTTTTATTCATAGAAAGAAAACCTTGATTTAGCGTTCCGAACGGGAGAAGGTTTTGGAATCTCTGCATCACTGGTAGGTGGTCTGTTCTTAGCAGTTGTAGTCCTGTACTAAAGACTGAATAGTCCTGTAATAATAACAACCACATCCTGATTCAGCCACCAACATACTAATCCAATGAATGAACACCAGCTTGAAGTAAAGCATTCGGTAAAATAGCACATGACTTTAGAAAATGCTTCAAAAGAGAACGTAAAACATGACTTAATGAATATGAAAATTACTTGAACATGATTGCCAAGACATGAAAATGACATAAATATGATTGGTTGGATATGAATTTCACTCAGACATGATGGATAGGATATTGAAAAGATATGGTTGGCTAGTTATGAAAATAATACAAACATGATTTTATAGACATCAATAAGAATTAAACATGATTTGTTGGATATAAATAGGATTAAAAAATGAATATAAAATATTTTTTTTGTCATTTTACTGATATTTCACTGTTGTTTCTCAGGCAGTAGATGAGATGTTGAAAGATGATGCACCTGACTGGCACAGAGTTTTGGAATATGTGGAGAGTATCTATCGACATTTTGAGATGTGACACTATGATAACACTTTATCATAAATGTAACCATCACAGACCCTCAAAATTCCACCACAGGAAGCATACAAACATGGATTTGAGTGGAGCACATCACCCGCCTATATTTCATTCAACACTAACATCTTAGTGTGGGGGAAGAGAATTCCCTATGTTCATCTTTGTTAAATGGTCTGGGATCAGATTATTTTAATAGCAAATAGGTTTGGGCTGCTGAGAGCAGAGTGTCTAGTGACCTTGGCCACATTTGTGACAGTTTTTGTTTGTTATGGCTACTCTCTGCCCTCTGTTTGTTTGTATGTTGAATTGCAGGGTTTTTGTTTCACCCAAGGACTCAGCACACCCCTGCTGGTATATTCCACAACTACGCCTATTTTCAGGCAAAAAGCATCTTTCTTCATCAACACTTATTACAAAATAGACATGTTTTTCGATGCAGTTATTTTCTCGCAGGCAACATGTAAATTGCAAATATGTCGTTTACAATATTTTATATATTATAATATAATAATAGAGGTTTGCAAGCCTCTTAAAGGTGTTAAATTGACCATTTAGGGTTTGTGGACTGCGCATTTGCTTATATTGGCATCAATCAGTCAGCATTGCCTTAGTAATTTTCCTTCACCTTCAAGCAGATGTCACGTAACATTTACGAATTGCCTTATAGTCACTGATACTGAGGCCCATTAACAAAGATGACAGCAAGCGAGATGCATATTACTGGGAGATGAATTGAGATACTGGAAATGTTATCCGATAGCTTTCTCCAGGTTTTTTTGGGGGGTCTCCTGGTGCACAGATAGTTGGAAGCTATGATCAGATCTGGTCTACAGTACAAGTCTCCATCAGAAAAATCTACTCCTGGATTTGTATCATGCTTCATGTCTCTGTGATCACTGTGAATAGAAACAATCACTTTTGAATAAGAAACACAAAGCTGATTATTTAGCAGCTGTAATATCAGTCTGTTTTATTTTCATTCAGCCCACAAGTTATCACTAGATACTTAAACCCCAAAAGAGTTTCACTTTTATTATTCAGGGGAAAAAGGGTCCCAAGGATTAACCAGTATTGATAGATAAATATTCTCGTTTATACTCATTTGTTTTTATGTTGTACTTATGACTTTTTCAGACATGTACATGTAATATTTATTGATCTGCTACTAGAATATAACTTCAATGAGCCACTCTTTACTGTATGTTCAAAACTTTGGTTGGTAGCCATATTTCTTTGATGTGTTTTAAAATATATTTTATGCCATGAATTCCCATAAAACTCAGTGGCTTTACGACTGTAAATAAAAAAATATTCTGTGACAGAAATGGTTGCTGTCTTGTTTTATTCTCATATTGGTTTTCTCATATTAAATGTGTTTTATTAGTAAAACAAAACAAAAACAGTGGCGGACAAAACCATTTACATAAATGGCTTTGTCCGCCACTGTGTAACGTTAACGTAACTTAAATGTAACTTAAATGGTTTTGGCCGCCACTGGGTTTTTTTCAGTTTTACAAAAAAAATTTAATTCACAATCATGGTGTACACCTATCCTGAAGTGGCTTCTCCCTGTTTTTAAGTTATCGAATAAAAATCAGCTGTATATGGCATGTCTTTCATATGACAGACACGTCAATGTGAAGTTGTGCTGGCAAGATAAAAACAACCTCGCCGTGCTTCTTTATTAGTCAACTTTTCTTTGATGTTTGAGGGTGTCTTATTTGGATTTTATAATTCTGACAAAAATCTAAAAGACAAGTATTTTCTAATAAATCTATTTATTTTTCTAGCCAAGTTTTTTGTACACAAGTGTAAGTTTTTGTCTGTCAAACCTCTTTTATAATTTTTTGCAAAGATCTTAATTGTTATTTGGGTACTATCTCTTCTTCTAACAATGCCAAAGCATTAAAGTCTGTTACAATGTGCACAAAGTATAATATTTCAGCTTTTTTATAATAAAAACCAAAAGGGTCTCAAGGATATTCTCTCTCTCTTGAAATTATTTTAAGTTTTTGTTACCCCTGGCTCAATTTCATTTGTATTTATTTTTATTTGTCTATTTATTTTTATTTTTACTTGCTTTTATTTTACTTCCCTTTACTGGCTTTTTGTCTTCTGAATTATTGTTGTTTGTTTCTGCTTTTAATTGTGACTATGTTTTTGATGTTATATTTTTTCAATAAAAAAAAAAAAACTCGCATGAGGCATTAGGCTTTCATAATAAAAGTCACGTTGAGACCATTACACAGTGGTACCTTCTATTTGCAACAAAAAAAATATTAAAGAATATATATTTAAATATTTGAAAAGTTATTTATAACAATTACTTGATGACAAACGCATTTATACGATGACACTAAAGTTTTACCTTAACTGAGATTTCCAGGCATAAACATCTTATCTTTACGAGGATTTCAACATGATTATCATTTTAAGGAACCCACAAAAATATGTCATAAAAGTCTATCATAATATACCACAAAATATTTTAAGGAAACGGTCCATTTGGAAAGACTTTTCTTTACAAGCGAATAAGGCAGGACGTGTTGTAGCGGCTTCACACTCTTCTACGTGTCAATGAAACCAGGAAGCGAGAATGAATAAACCAAACAGACCTATAAAGCTCAGCAAACTCTACCCGCCTGTCACCGTCCTACCTGTCACACTGCGACCTGACACCCTCGGTTTTATCAGTATTTTTTAACCTCATTGATCCGCATTATTCAAAAGAGTAAGTACATCTAAACGTAAGGTGTAGATTTAGTTTTTTTTATTTTGTGCTATCATGTGATATGTCCCTTTTTCCTCTAGGTGAGGAAGTTCATTGGTCTGAATGCAATTTTTACTTTTGGTTTTTAATTTGTACGCTCAGCGCATTTGTATAATATATACCTCCCTTCAGCAATTTACTATAGATGTAATGCTTTGGCTGTGCAACTAGATGTAAAAGTGACCTGCTGATCTAACTCTAATACTGTCACAGATGAAAAATAATAATCATATATTTTATATCCTTGTGAGTGTTGATTATTTTATTGGTATCAGAGTACAGTTTCTGGTGTAACTGTTTAGGAAAGTGTAAGAGCTCTATTCATATCCTTTGTGAAACAGGATGCTGCAGGTGAAGGGTCTGTAGCCACGTAGATCAGTTTTAAATCCAGTATAGTAAGGGGAAGACACACCCTCATACCAGTCAACAACAATCTAGCCTGCCTACTCACTACAGTGTGTTTCTTTACACTGTGATTTAGGGCTCAACATGCGTCAGAAGATCCTGGTGACAGGAGGAGGCGGATACATTGGCAGCCACTGCGTTGTGGAGCTCATTGAGGCTGGTTATCACCCTGTGGTTATTGATAACTTCAGCAATGCTGTCAGAGGTAAACAGACTTACTGTAAATCACACTACATTTAAGGCACCTACAGAGATATTATGAACATAAAGAGGGTCCTTGTCAATTAAACATAAATTTGTGTTATTATTATTATAACCTAACATATTTTGAACACACAGTGGGCTGTTCAATCACATTTTTCAAAGAAAACCAATAGACGGTGTGAAAAGACAAAGCAAATGTTTTATATATATTGGCTCAAATTTTGTTTCATGTGACATGCATGTAATTCTCAATCTACATTATTAGGGATGCTGTACAACCAATAGCCATTATCATGAAAAATCCTGACAGGGTGATTTTGAAAACCTGATGCCATCATTGTTCAAAAATACTTTATCTCTAAATGCCATGATTGTGCAATCAGAATCAAGTCTTTTCAGAATGCGGTGTAATAATGCCTTCTCATTGTGTTGTGTGTTTTGTTGAGGAGAGGGTGATGTTCCTGAGAGTCTCCAGAGGGTTGAAAAGTTTCTTAACACTCAGATTGAGTTCCACGAGCTGGACCTTTTGGATAAACCTGGACTTGAGAAAATATTTAAAAAGGTTATAAATAATAAACACTCTTGTAAATATCCGTTATTTTCTCTGGATATTCATTAACAGGCAATCTTAAGACATTAAGCCACGGTGAATGTGTTATTTTATTTAAGAGTAATCTATTTATCTTCCGAACTGTGTTTTTCTGTCACTAATATAACAAAAGTTCTGTTTCTTTAAATAAAAAAATCCATGATCAACATATCTTTGTGGTAGTATATGTAACAGTGCCCTCTATTGGTTAAAGAAAGTAATAGTCTGCTCTCTGTGTTTCTAGCATTCATTTGATGCAGTAATGCACTTTGCTGGACTTAAAGCTGTTGGTGAATCAGTGGAACAGCCTTTACGATACTACAAAGTCAATCTTACAGGGACCATCCATCTCCTGGAGGTAAGATGTCTGCCTGTGCTGTAAATGCATCCGTGCATAAATTGTCCTCATGCATTGCATATATCAGGGGTAGTCAAACTGGGTTCCGGGGACCCCCAGGGGGTCTCCAGAAGGTTGCAAGGGGCCCCCCAGTTTTTCTCACTATAGTTTCTTTTTTGGGACTTAAAGTGAAATTGTTACCTACTATTTAGGTTTAGAATCAATGTGTTGTCTTTATAATATCCTATTTACTATCAATCTCACACATTTTAAAAGTTTCTTTACATAGAAAAAATATAGATTGATATATATTTTAGAAAAAGGGTCCCTCACAAAAGGTTAATCATATTTGGGGGTCCTCCATGGCATCATAAAGTTTGAAAACCCCTGACATAGATCATGTTCATGCATTCGGAATCCATACTTGAAACTGAATGTTTAAGATTAGGCTGTGTGCAAATTTTACGCATGCAATCTCATTACAAATGGTATTAATGCTCTGAAAGAAAATTGTATTGCCCACTGTCTCATTTATGTTTATTAACCAGGTTATGCAGTCTCATGGGGTGCGTAATCTGGTATTTAGCAGCTCAGCTACTGTCTATGGAGATCCCCAGAAACTTCCCATTGATGAGCAGCATCCAGTGGGTGGCTGCACCAACCCCTACGGCAAGACCAAATACTTCATTGAGGAGATGATTAGGGACCAATGCACAGCAAAAAAGGTATTTTACCCGTTTGTTATGACACTTTCAATATGGATCCTTGAGTCTCTATGGAAGATGTGAGAGTGATCAATTTTTTTCAGGACTGGAATGCTGTGCTGCTCAGGTACTTCAATCCCATTGGTGCTCACATCTCAGGGCAGATTGGTGAGGATCCACAAGGAATCCCAAACAACCTTCTGCCTTATGTTGCTCAGGTAATCTTTCCCACGGGTTAAAGTTTAGAAGACCGATGTGTGTTTTTGTGTATTGCAATAGCAATATTATTTTTCAATTTGAGGCAGGTTGCTATTGGCAGGCGAAATTTTCTGAATGTGTTTGGAAACGACTACAACACACCTGATGGAACAGGTAATAATAGTTCATTTTTAACTATTATAATTATAAATTAGGGCTGTCAATCTTTAATCACGATGAATCACATCCAGAATAAAAGTGTTTGTTCATAATATACAGTGGTGTGAAAAAGTATTTGCCCCTTCCTTACTTTTGTTTTTTTTGCATATTTGTCATGCTTAAATGATCCGGATCATCAAACTAATTTTTAGATTACAGAAGGAAAACCAGAGTAAAAAGAAAAGGCAGTTTTTAAATGATGGTATTATTTATTAAAGGGGTGAAAAATGTGTTTTTTCTTTGTCTTTGGTGTGTTTTAAGTTGCCCATGCAATTATTAGACACGTTAAATTGCTAGAATCTAGAAGCAAATGCTCACCCAGACCTGCCTGAAACGCCTTGTGTAACCACACCCCGGCAAATCTACGTCAGTTCGTAACACGAATGTTCAAATGTATTCGCAAGTAAGGTGGGCTTACCTATCACCTACAATTGCTTTGGAACCTGATGTTTAAAATATGGTAAGAGGCGTTACATTTCCGTGCAGTATTCGACTAATCACTACATACTAGTGAACTTGCCAATCATAGCACACCCCGCTTTTCAGAGCGGTGAGCTTTGTAAACTATCAGCGCGTTTCAGAGAGGGGGGGCAAAGAGGAGATACATACATGCATGGTATGTGGAAAATACAGCGTTTTTTAACCTTAAAACGTGTATACACATTGCAGTACATCCAAAGCAAACAAGTTCTTTAGATATTGTTCTGGGATCTTTTATGACCTACTAGACGAGTTGTCCTTGTGCTCTTGGAGTAATTTTGGAAGGCTGGCCACTCCTGGGACGCTTCTTGAATTTCTTTAGATCGTGACATGATGTGTTGCTATTTGAGATCTTATAGACTACTTCAGTTTGTCAGACAGGTTCTACTTAAGTGATTTCTTGATTCAACAGGTCTGACAGTAATTAGGCTTGAGTGTGGCTGGTGAAAGTTAACTCGGTTATTAAATTCATCACAGTTAATTCATGATTTACCAAGAGGGGCAATTACTTTTTCATATAGGGTCAGAAATGTTTGGGTTGTTTTTTCCCCTAATAAATAAAACCATCATTTAAAAACTGCTTTTGAATGTACTCTGGTTTTCATTGAGTAATATATATAAAATATTAATATCAAATTTGTTTGATAGGAATCATTTAAGAAATGTCCAGTAGGGGCAAATACTTTTGTCTGTGTGCTCTGCATATTCATTTTGTGTTTATAAGCGTATACATATACATACAGTACATACATATTTACTAAATATTTAGATGTATTTATTTATATTAATCAATACGGAAAATTATATATAAATGCTTATTACATTTTTATATATTTTTTTAATGTATGCATGTATGTGTATGTTTTTATAAATACAAAATTACAGGAAATGGTACACAGACATATACTGTAATATGTAAACACAAACTTTTTTCAAGGTGTGATTAATGGTGATGAATCAGTTGCATGGCCTAATGTAAGTACAACAACATTTTTTTCACTCTAATTTTTTTTACCTTGATAGGTGTGAGAGATTACATCCATGTTGTGGATTTAGCAAAGGGGCACATAGCTGCCCTCAGGAAACTAAAGGACAGTTGTGGCTGTAAGGTATAACATTATCTCTTCCTCTTTTATTCTGTTTGTATGTACAATGTACAACGTTTTTTTGCATGTCTGTCTGTTATTGTCAAGATATAAATCTGATTAGATTTTTTATCTGTGTAGGTTTATAACCTGGGCACAGGTACAGGCTACTCAGTGCTAGAGATGGTGAAAGCAATGGAAAAGGCCTCAGGTCGAAAGGTGAGGGGGGATTTAAACAACATTATGAACAACTGAAATGGTCTTCTTCAATACCTCAGAGATCAAAGTTCATCTTTGCAAATTATGTTTTAACATGCTGATATATATATGTTTGGGGCCAGTGTTCTTTTAAGTGGTAGCATTTCTTTCTGATTCCAGATTGCCTATCAGATTGCTCCTCGGCGGAGCGGGGATATAGCCTCTTGCTATGCTGATCCCAGTCTGGCAGAGAAAGAGCTGAGCTGGAAAGCTGAATATGACTTGGAGAGAATGTGTGAGTGGAAAACGGGGTCATTTTAATTCTGTGGTTTTCCATGAATAGATGTTTTTCTTCTCTAGGCTACATACCCACTATAATGGGTACTGAAAGCTTATTGACTGTTTTATCTGATAACACAGGTGAGGATCTATGGCGCTGGCAATCCAAGAATCCTACAGGATTCAGTAACGGAACAGTGCCTTGAAAGTGAGGATTTCAGACCCTTGCATGAAGGGAATTCCTTCTATGACAAAGATCTGGGCCAAAATGCAACATGAAGTCTTGGTTTTATATATATATATAGTCTTTTATTTTATGTACATTTATTATACTACAACAGATCTGAAGCCGAATTGATTTAATTTCCAGCAAATACAACATTTTGCCTAATAATTTCTAATTTACAAAAGTCACTTCATCTCAGTTTTTATCAATGTAAACTGAATGAGATAACCTATTTATAACCCAAAATAATTTATACTTTCCTATAATAAATTTATTTCATTTGATTTCAATGTGATTCTGTGTTCTCTTGTTTATTGTATTTTGATCCTTTTTCATCCAGCATTGGGTTATTATAATTCTTATGAAGTCTGTTTAATTTATTGTACCTGTAGTTATTTTTCATCTTATAAAGACTAAATAAATATTTCACGACAAAATCTTATAAAATGTACGAAATTGTAAAAAAACGAGCATCGCACCCTGTCATGTCAGTGGCGCTGTTTCCTGTGAGATACGGGCGGGTCAACTATAAGTGCTCAAAAAAACATAATATGATGAGAATGATAAAACTGGACATTTAATAATTTGCACGGCCAGAATCCGGCGAACGGGCTGGGTCGACTGTACGGGGGCGCGTGTGCTTTAAGCAGTTCTCCGGTCCCGGGCGCTCCGGACACCCACGTCAGCAGAACGTTTTTCCAGCACAAACGGGTTTCGGTCTTTCGGGCAAAGCAGGAAGTGAACGCCGTTCGCCCTGATAACAAAATCTGGAGAAATACATCCAAAGTACACACAGAGAAATGGAGATGGTTTGTGAAAGTGGGACATGTAGACCCTACCGGAGCGCGGGTGAAGCAGGGCATGCGTAAGTATTGTGTTTGAGAGATGGGAAACGGTGCCCGGGTAAAAAGAGGGCGGGCTACGGGGACCGACACGAGGCTCAGAGCCGACCTGGGTGTCGTCCTAGCTCAGGTGAACCGACCCTAATACTAAATATGACAAGTGTGCTGGGGGGACTTTGCAAAACCGGGTGTTTTGCGGTTAAAAATCCATCCTGGGAGGTTTTCAGATGTGCTCAGTTCGGTGGGCGGCTCACGGACGACAGGACGACACCCTAATGTCTTTATTCCCTTATCTGTGACTGACAGGTTTATTTTACAGTGTAAGACAATGCTTTGTAAAGGAATTCTACCTGTAGTAAATGTTTGAATTTCGTTTAATGCGTGTGCAATATCTGGCACTACTTTATACTGTTGAATTTAACAGCGGGCGTTTTGCACATAAAGGGCGCAAGGACTTTCATCTTACGACTGACTTTTGAGCATTTACCGTGTTGCTGCGTTATTTGCGGCTTTGTTTTAATTTGGTTATTTAATTATTGATATATGAATGTAACCCAGTTTTCCTGTATTTGTGTATCCGTGCTGCGGGGGAGATGAATGATGGAGAGATGTATAACGGCAAGAAGCTCTTATTATTCGGTAGCGCAATGTTTACAATTTTACCAATCACGCGATTATCTTCTTCACACCCTCTTTCAGTATTTCTCCCTCTCCCTTGTTTCTCTTTCTCTCCCTCGTTGCCCGATGCGCAAAGTCGGGTGTTGCCCCTTCCACAGCGAACGCGTGCGACTGACAGATGTTTCATCCAATCACATCACTGTAGGCGGGGCTTTGCGGCTTTCTCGTGAAGCCGTCACGTCACAGAAAGCAAGAGCATGACGGCATTATAAAAACAAGAAAAGTCGTCATATTTAAATTAAAAGTTATTTGAAGTGACAAAATTTGTTTGTTTTTCAGGTCTATTCACAAATGGACCAGTGCAGATATGTCAGCCATTCACCAGAGTTGTTTGCTAAAACAACTGGACCAGCAGAGGCAACAGGAATTGTTTTGTGACTGCAACATATTGGTGGAGGGTCAGATTTTCAGAGCACATCGTAACGTCCTATATGGCAGCAGCGGATACTTCCGGATGTTGTTGTCTCAGGGAGCTAAAGACACTCTGGAGTCAGTAAATGCTTCTTTTGATGTCTTCAGCTCAGAAATTTTCTCCATCATCCTGGACTTTATTTACTCTGGTCACCTGGAGCTCAACAGCTCCAATGTAATAGAGGTGATGTCAGCCGCCAGCTACCTGCAGATGAATGATGTCATTTCCTACTGCAAGACCTTCATTAAATCTTTTCTCGACATCAGTGCAAAAGAAGATGGTGAGGGGCGATACCTGTGTCTGTCGGACAGCATGGAGCGGTCCCATGACAGACGTGAGAATGTCATCGAGCCCTCCACCTTGTGTGATGTAAACATGAGCTCTCAGACCAGACTCTGGGAGCATCAAGAGGAGGACCATATCAAAGAAGACATCACAGGAGCCATAGCGTCCAGCCCAGAGCCATCAGGGCTACAGCAGAATTCTTCTCCACATCCAAGTCTAGAGTCTCAAATTGATGAGGAGCAGTTCAGCCCTGTGCTTCCTGAATGCAGGAGAAGAGGAAGCAGGAAGAGAACTGCCACCAGTCGCTTGGTAACTGAAGACACTTCTCTCATTGACCTACAGGGGGTTGTATCACACTGCTCTCAAAAAGCAGATGAGCTGTACGCCAGCCTGCCATCCATTGTTGGGGTGGTTGGGGTGTTTAATAAAGGTGAGCACCGATCTGCTGAGATGGCATATGTATACAATAAGTATTGCACATTTCTTATATTTATTTTTGTACTAAGCCTAACAATGTTTTCTCTCTCCTATTCAAACCTACGTTTTAATTTATTTCAATTTAAAGGGATAGTTCACCCACAACGGAAAATTCTGGCATCATTTACTCACTCCTTGGTAATTTCAAACCTGTATGACTACCTTTCAATAGAACAGAAAATAAGATATTTCGAAGAATGTGTAAAAAGTGCCCCAGAACTTCAAAATATTTTTATTTTGTGTTCGACAGAAGTAATTTTTCCTACTATGGTAGTCAATATGGTCCGAGCACTGTTTGGTAACAAGCATTCTTTCAAATACATTTTTTTTGTGTTTTTAGGTGAACTATCCTTTTAAGACACCTGTTTTATGGGTATTAGGGACATTGGCGTTTTTGTCATTTCAGTGTTTGTGTTACTTAAAAGCTTTTTATAAACAGTAAAATAATAGGATGGGATGTTTCTGAAAGTTTGATGCATAAATAGTATACAGAAGGTTTTGTTCACTTGAGGTTTCAGGCTTGTAGCCCTTTGAATGGTTCTTTGATGTTGCAATATCTGAAATGAATCTTTGTCTCATTGTCCATTTCTCTTTCAGATTCCACTCCATCAATGCGTTACAAATGTCCTTTCTGCACGCACACAGTAAAGAGGAAGGCCGATTTGAAGCGTCACCTGCGCTGTCACACAGGGGAGCGTCCGTACCCCTGTCAGGCCTGCAGCAAGCGTTTTACCCGTCTGGAACACCTGCGCAGCCACTTTGAGACGGTGAGAAACGCACTCAACTTCACACATACTTGCTCCAGGCAAAGTTCACCCAAACCCATGTGTGATCTAAAAATGAACTTGTCCTTTTTCAACACTTGTGTTCCAAAGATCCACCAGGCCCGTAAGCTGGTATGCAGAAAGTGCAAACGGCACGTAACTGAGATCAATGGACGAGTGGTGAGCGAGGGAACTCGTAGATACAGACTGTGTGATGTTTGCATTCAGGAGAGCGGTTATAGCGAGTTAGTCACAGATGAAGACGGCGAGAAGGAAGGCCTGTTGTTGGGGGTGGAAGAAGAGACGAGTGAGGACAGAGAAATGACATGGGCCATGGACGATGATGATCTCGCAGAGGATTCAGGCACAGATCTCATCATCCAAGAAGTCGAAGATAGCGATGAGGACACTAGTGGAAAGTGATGATGATGGTGGTGATTTTTTTATTTATGTGTGTGAGGGGTGTGTCCACAAAGAAGAAGGATGAGACTTCTGGACAGTTTCGTGAATTATAATTTCATATGAGAGATGCTTGGGCATTTTGTAAAATAAGATTTTCTCATTAAATATATGAAGTATTAAAGTGCTTTTATAAAAGTATATTTCTGTAATTAAAAAAAGAAAATATATATAGGTTATTTCAAAAGACATGTAGGCCTATAGGAGAAATGGACAGTGTGGTTCAACACAATACAAATGGGACAGAATTTTCTGACGTTCTGATGTTATCGTCATTGATCATACATTTTTACATCAGCTTTCAGTTTTCACACTTAGTTAAGACGAGGGTAAACGTAGCCTATATCATTTTGTGTACTGTGTTGCATGGATTCAAAGTGTCATTTGCCTACTTTTTGTTGTGTGTTTTTCTTATTTATGTCAAAACCTTTCCAAAAACAACTATACAATACCAGTCATATGCTGAACATATTTTTTTCAGAACAATAAAATATTGAATAAGTGTGATTGTCTTACACTCGCTTTTTGATATCACATTTGTTTGTGTGATTATTATTTAGACAAAAGAAAATATATTTTATATTATTAAAAATAATAATAGCTAATTAAAGGGTGATCAATTTAATAAGTTATCTGTCGGTCCTGGGCCGAGATTTTGATTATCGCATCAAAAGAATGACGACGAGGCTCCTGATAGCTGACCCGTAATATCGCTGTAGCTCACGCGTCACGGTAAGGGGGCGTGTAAAGATGGCGGCGATCATGATGAGGGTTGGTGCTGGTCCTTTCGCTTCTGTTCGTGTTTACCCGCCCGTTCTGCGTTCCGCTGCTATCGCTGCGCTCCGAGCCGTAAGTTTATCGTACATGCCTTGTTTTATGGGGTGAATGTGGTGATGTTACGTTAACTTAGTCTGTTTATATTTGCGCTTGTGTCCGTGTATATGTTGTGTTCTGACAGGTCAGTCTGTCTGCGACTCAGTCACTTCCAGAGAGAGTGAAGATTGTGGAGGTTGGACCCCGAGATGGGCTGCAGAATGAGAAGGTAAATACTCCAGTTTGCATTAAAACTTCTTTGAACAGTATCGGTAACACGCATTCAACGGGAATAGCAGTTTCAATTTAAATGCAATTTAATAGCATGATTATGCACTTACTATATTGCCAAAGTGTGTTTGTTTATTTTACAATTCTTCAGCAACATGCCACAACTACGCAATAATAATAGCACTAAGGGTTTATATCAGTTTTGACATATACTGTAAACTCTGCTTCTAACAGACAGTCGTTGCCACCGAGGTTAAGATCCACCTGATCCACATGCTGTCTGAGGCTGGACTTCCTGTCATTGAGGCCACAAGCTTTGTTTCACCTAAGTGGGTCCCTCAGGTAAGATGCAACAAGGCACACAAGCATTTCATTTATTGAAATCGAGGTTAAATTTAAATATTGAATTCTGAGAAAAAGGCATTTGTATGATGTTTCATGTAAACATTCATTGTAGATAATCTTTTCATCTGAATTTACTGTAATTGGCAGATGGCTGATCAAGGGGAAGTGATGCGTGGGCTTCATATGAAACCCGGCGTAAATTACCCTGTTTTGACCCCTAATCTGAAGGGTTTCCAGGCTGCTGTGAGTATATTCTATAAAGAGGCATCCCGTCTCCATTCATTGAGTATTATTGCTTCAGGATTCTGTATAATATAAACAGATGGTTTAATATAATCAAAACAAATTTATAATCTGAGTATTTTTATGTCACGTCAATAACGCTGGAATTGCCCAGCAGTAGATCATTTGGCACTGATATGCACTGTGTTTTTGTGCTACGGGGTACTTGTGTTTTGCTTTGTTTTTCAAGGGATCATGATTTTGTTTGGTTGGTTATATTTATCAGCTGAAGGCTGGTGCAAAAGAGGTGGCAATATTTGGTGCTGCCTCAGAGCTCTTCAGTAAGAAGAACATCAACTGTTCAGTGGAGGAAAGTCTTCTGCGTTTTGAGGAGGTCATGAAAGCAGCCAAACAGGAGGGAATTCCTGTAAGAGGGTAAGAAGACTGCGTATATTAGGCTACTTTGTTACAGAATAATTAGTGAGTAATTTACCTGTCAAGAACATTTATAAAACTGTATTTTGCTTAAAATAAACACGTTATTATTTCTATGACAACTGAATTTTTGACACAAGGCACTTTTCACATATAGAAAAAATAAGAGACCACGCCTACATTTTTTTATAATTTAGTATTTGTAGGTACTGTATGTGTTTACGTAAAATTTGAAGTTTGTTTCATTCCGTGAACATTTCTCCCTAATTCCTCATGAAAAATGTATTGTTTTTTGCATTTATTTGCCAAAATGTAAAACCGAACAATCTGGACAGATTAACAAAATAATGTAATGTTTGCAGATCTGGAATACTTCAAAGAACACAATACTTACGTTTTTACATGCTTTTAGTTTTAGGATCATTTAATAATAGGGTTTTGGTATCGTCAAAATTTCTATTCCTGAAAATTCTTGCTTTGTCTTTTTTTCCCTGGTCTTTTTTTTCCGCAGCTATGTGTCATGTGTGCTCGGCTGTCCGTATGAAGGGAAGGTATCGCCCAACAAAGTAGCAGAGGTTGCTAAGCGACTTTACTCTATGGGATGTTATGAGATTTCACTTGGTGATACCATCGGAGTGGGCACACCAGGGGGCATGGTGGATATGTTGAATGCCGTAAAGAAAGAAGTTCCTGTGGAGGCTTTGGCTGTTCACTGTCATGATACGTACGGACAAGCGCTGGCTAACATACTCGTAGCATTACAGGTGTGTGTGTCAGATCGTGTCTGTAACGACGTGTTTTGTACTTCTCTGCCTGTGTTCTGATGCACATCTGCATAATGTACTTCTTACTTTTTCATTGCCTTTCATAGTTGAGATATACACCTTGTATACACAGTGTGTTTGTTTTACTGTGTTTAGCTCTTCGTTTACTTTTATAAGACGTTTATACCTTTATATGAACTTCATTGACCTTGTGCTCAAAGAGGTCGTTAAAATTCCACAGTCAGAGAAGTGCCATTCATTCCGTACATTCTGACCTATGAATTACAAAAAATGCCTAAAATGAGCTACCATTAAAATAAACGACACCATTTTTTTCTCTGTTTAGAATGGGATAAGTGTTGTGGACTCCTCTGTCGCTGGGCTGGGTGGCTGCCCTTATGCCCAGGGGGCATCTGGGAATGTTTCAACAGAGGATGTAGTCTATATGTTGAATGGACTAGGAATCCATACTGTAAGTTTAGCTTTTTACATTATTAACTATAATAATGAGCTGATGAGTTAAATTGAGTTGAAGTTCATTTGTTGTACTGCCTTTAAATTGTGCTAAAATTATTATTAAAACATGTATTGCTCTAAACAGAAAAATAATTTGTCATATTTTAAAACTTACAAGGGCATCCGGTTATGCATTTAAAATGTTGAAGTCACGTTTTTTGTGTTTCAGGGAGTGGACCTTCCCAAACTAATGGATGCTGGCTCATACATCTGTAGATCACTCAACAGAAGGACAAATTCAAAAGTAGCTCAGGCCTCGTGCAAGCTGTGAAATTAGTGATTCTGGTCATTATTGTATCTGATATGATTAATGCAACCATTGTTGCCCTTTGATAAAAAGTAAAATGTCTTAAATAAGTACAGTGTTAGTCGACACAGCTAGACTGAACAGGTCTTCATCTGTACATTTCTGGTGGGTCACATAAGCAACAATCAGACAGTCCCAAACTATTATTTTGTGCCTTGATTTTTGGTAACAGGCTTCTAGTGTGTATTTATATTTTAAAGAAATGAATTAGATGTTTTATATGGTTCTTGAATAGGATGACTCAACACTAAGGGAACAAATGCCAGATAGATACTGTTTGATTTCATAAAATGTTATGAATGATACATGAACACGTCTCTTTGCTCTTAGCCTCTTGCATTATTGCTAATGCAGAGCTTGACCTTTAGACAATGAAACCTAACACAGTCATAGTTATTAGGCTTCAAGTCATTTGACATGATTAAGAAACGGAAATATCCGTCATTACCAATCACATTCGGTAAAACACGTTAACAATCGGTCATAACATTCCCATTAAGATTAAAGGAACTGCAAAAATGCTTTGTTTTAATCTCTTTGGCAGCATCTATTTTACTTCTGTAGGAAGTAAACTGAAAATTAGATTGGGAGTGTTAATGGAGGATTATGCCCGGTAAAACATTCTCTGTAAATGAATCTCTTAACAAAACAGTACCGGTTTCATTAGTGAGTGAGAGAGTACTGTAATTCCTGGATGCATGTAGACATCCTTTGATATATTCTTGGCATTTGCCACATTGGTGAAATTATATTTTATAATTTCTTTGTTGTGTTGGCTGACATTATTTTGTGAAATATTACTATTTAATAAATGTGAATTGAATCTTTTGTACTTTTGAATTGTACAAAATGATTCATTTCAATGTATTAAAAACAGTTGAAAAATCAGGTGATGTGCAGTGTACATTTTTGTATGGCTTTCATATTGTTGGTGAGGTCACACCTTGTAGCATTAACAAAAGGGGGAAAACGATTTTGTTTGTGATACGGTACTAACTAAATAAAAAAGATTCTTCCCGTTCTAGCACAAAGTACTTCTATTTTAAAGATGGCTGCTAAACTGGTTGAACCGGTCAGTATGTTCACGCAATTTGTGGAGTAGTTGTAGCCCTAACCAACAGGAAAAATTTTTAGAATGAAGTGAAAAGTTAATAACTTAACTCTGTTAAGTGTTTTGAGTTTGTGTAGGATTTCCTAGAAACTTTGAGTTTACCTTGATAAATCACTTGACCTATTTCAAAACTGACCTGTTATTTGTCATGAAGACAAGTAATCATTACAGCTTATTAACGTGCTCCAGTTATTACATTTAATTACACGGTAAATTGTTTTTAGTTAAAATTCTACATTTTCTCTGAAGCAAAAGAAGTGCACTTTCATATTTTAGATTACATACTCAATGTTTCCTTTCGTGGTGGTGTTACTGTAGTTATTTATGTGGTGAAATTAGTTCATCTTTTTACTTTAGGGGGTTTGTTCATGTCACCATTTCTAAGGTTTGTGTGTTGAGCGTTAAAGACTATGTCTGATGTGGACTAAGTAAGGTTGTATCCTATGTTTTATTTGAAAGTAAGCCTCCTTTTGAGAGGCAAATTTTTTTGTACTGTGTAACCATGATGTATTCTATTCACTTATTAATAACAAGGAAACTCAAAAAAATAAAAACAGATGGATATATTGATTTCAATATATATCAGAAAAAATGTATGTAGATCGGCATGATATAAAATCCCCATTTAGATTTAAGTTGTGTAATTTGTGTGACTAAGAGTGACTTTTGTATAGTTTTTAATAATCATCTTCACGTTCCACGCGTGATTTATTCACCTCACTGTAATCTATATGTTTCCTGTTTTGAAACGTCTTTGTTGAAGATCATTTTTGTCTTAAAAATGCCAGCTTAAAATATATATTTATAAACTTTATTTGTACAGTATCAAAATTGACAAGCATTACAAAATTACTGATATCAGAATAATTCAGGGATAAAGACATATAAGTAGAAAAATACACAATCTTTTCAGAATCAAATCCTTAAAAAATAATGTTGTGTAAAATAACATTTCCTGTGTTGTAGGGTGGGTAGTACTTTTTTAAAGCTGATAATAAGAGCAGGTCACCATTTTATGGAAACTGCTACAGTATATCTTTGATCTACCTCTACATTTTCATCAGACTCCATGAATCTGAGCAGTTATTTTATATCGAAACTTTTTGATTTGATCTCTGTAACAAATGTGAAACCCAGACACAAAACATGACGTATGAAATGCGCCACGATTCCATTTTTTGTCTGCGTGTGAAGGTGTGGTTTGCATGTAAGGTGTGTCTGGTCATTTGACAACTCCAGCGGGATTTTCTCTTTAGTTCTTCTTTAACAAAGAAATGCTTTAACCAAAAGAATAACAAACAAAAAGAAAACTCATTTAAAGCAGACAAATTCATTTACTTTACTTTTAAAGTAAATATTCTTATTTACAATGAATAAAAGGCAGTAGTTTGATCTGATATTGGAGCCTATCTATAGGCAGGTATTCAAAAGACTCCAGGTTTGATCCCAGTTGTAGCAGTCATGTAAGAGTCATTAAAAACAATCTTGGTTAATTACAGTCGCGCCACTGGGCAAGACTCATAATCCCTGGTATTTCCGGGACAACACTTCCTGCAAGTGGTATTTCCAAGGCACCATTTCCTGAAACAGGCGTACAGTATTTCACGAACCATCTAAATGACAAGGACCCAACGCCGTTTTCAAGTATGTCAGCACAAGATGAAAGAAACCATTTCCTTTGAGATTCAAAGAGTTAGAAATGCTTGTTTATGCACCCAGATGACTTTGTAAATACTTAATAAAGGAAGCACCCTATTCAGTTCAGCATGACCCTCTCAATTTCTAGAGGATGTCGGACTGCATTTTATACATAGGTAAAGAGAGATTTGGAGCAGAAGCTCTCATATCCACACTTGTAAGCCTGTAAGCTGGCTTGAACGTTGGCTTGAGCTCCGATTTTGACTGTGTTGTAGACTCATGTTTATACTCAGGCCTAAACTCTGATTTAGACTCGGGTTTGTACTCAGGTTTGTATTCCGGTTTGCCGTCCAGCTCATGCATGGGAAGAGTGCAGTTACTGTCCTCATCTCTGTATCGTCCGTGAATTGGCGTGCCGCTTCTGTGGTCCTTTCTTAACTTGTTGGTGCAGCGAATTAAGCGTTTGGAGATGAGATAGATGATCTCGCAGACACTTAGCACGATACACAGCGCTGACGCACCAACCATGAAGTAGGTGAAGACCCTTTTCTCCGTGGGCCGGCCTATGTAACAGTCCACAATGTTGGGACAGGGCAACACATCGCATTTAACCAAGCGTGGCAGGTAGAAACTGTCGTAGATGTAATGGAGAATATAAAGGAAGGTGATCTCTATGCTCGTCTTCACAAAAAGGCTGATCAAGTACGTCCACCACAGTCCGCCGTGCTTCTTCCCAGCATTTTCGTAGAGCTTGGTGTTTTCGCCGTGTTTGGCGCGATATTTCTTTTCGCGCTCCTCGCGGTACTTCACATGCATCACCACCATCAACGACGGACAGGTGACGAAGATGAGTTGCAAGGCCCACAAACGGATGTGGGACATTGGGAAGAAGTAGTCATAGCACACGTTGGCGCAGCCGGGTTGTTTGGTGTTGCAGTCGAAGTCTTTCTGCTCGTCCCCCCAAACTCTCTCTGCAGCTACAACGTAAACCATGACTCTAAACACAAAAACTACAGAGAGCCAGATGCGGCCGAAGGCAGTGGAGTATTTGTTCACCCCGCTGAGCAGGGCTTGAAATGTGTTCCAGTCCATAGCTCAGAGCTCTTGTTGTCTTCCTCTGAAGTAGTGATCTCAGAAATATAAGTACCACTAAAGCATCCTAGAGACAGATAAAAAGAAACGTGTTTTTAAAAATAAAAGTGTGTTTCGTGTACATACAACTTACAGCTTTGTTAAAAGCCCAGACCACGTGGCATTAAATATTGTTCTGCAGAAAGAGGCTGTCAAATATCAAGAAGGAAACTGAATATGTAAAACGTATTCATTATGGTAATGAATTTTAGATTATAAAGACAACGTGAACCATCATTGTACAACAGTTTATATGCCATAATCCGCTGAGTTGTTTTGTGTAAACTTCAGGCAAAGTAAAGCCATATTGATAGTGTCATCTCTCTTTTCCCCTTCTGTGTTGCGCATTACTCCGTTTTTGTAACATTTCGTAAAGCTCGGAAATATTAATGGACATTGCAACATCATTTCCAAACTGTGTCACAAAATATGTGCTGTTACGCGGTCATTATAAAAGCCCATATGTTCATTAAATACTTTATATTTGAAGCAACGCGTATAACATACAACGAAATAGGAAAAATAGGAATAATTGACTTACTTTTGAAGTATAAGTCGCTCAAAAGGTAAAGAAACGCAGCTTTGAAGATCTCCGTTCCTCTCCTCTGTGGATCTGAGCTGTGGTAACACGCCTCGAGAGATCGTGAGGGTGGAGTTCGGGTTTTAGGCTCGAGAACACTGGTTTGTGGAAAACTCACAGAAGTCAGGAGCGTAAAACGCTCTCCAAATCTCTTCCTCGTGATACACAGCGTGTTAAATGCAGAAATAAATGAAGCTTTACAAGTTTGCCTTTGAGGAGACTGTAAACTTTATGAAGCCGAATGACTCCGTGAAAGATTCTTTTAAAACCTATTAATATTGTCGAATAAACAACAGTGTGTTTTGTGGGGCAAACAAAATAGTCTTCCCTAGTAACATTTCCATCTTATGCGATAAATAAGACTCGCTTTGTTTGGACAGCAATGTCAACACACTTTGCGTGTTAGTGGGTTTGTTGTGTTCCTATCTTGTGCCGGCGGCGGCTCTGTTCATACTTGTCCTTGGAAGTCTCTGATCCGCTCTCATGTAATAGACAACACCTAGTACTGAACCAACAACTTCTGGGGTGTTTTTTTGTTGCTAAGAAACAACACTGTCTAGCGGGTCTGTCGGGACAGGATGTTTGTCTAAACAGGAGAAACAGGGTGAACGTTCATACATTTTCCATTTTGCATTCTTTGTCAGACAACTTCGTTGTTTTCTGCCAGGAATACGATTCTAATTGGTGTGTGTAATTCATTTGTTTTCAGTAAATGTTGCTTTAGGTCTATGGATGTTGGGAAATCCCTTGTTTGTTTGGTTAAGGCATTAGATTTCCCTAAAACTTTATTCTCGTATATGAATAGTGACTTGAACTGGAGTTCTTCACCTTCAAAGCGAAGCAGGAGAGATTCTGTTTGAACACGTGGAGAGCCTTCTGACTCATGCCTAAATACCTCTGTAGGATGCCAAGCCTGTGGTGGGGTGGGTTTTATGATTCAGGCGTAAAAAATGTGAACTCTATAGTGTTGAAGGGATACTTTACCCAAAAATTAAAATCAGTTAATCACCTTCGAGTTGTTCCAAATATGTATACATTTCTTTGTTCTGATAAACAGAGAAAGATATTTGGAAGAATGCTTATAGACAGATGTTGCCCCACATTGTAATGGGAGTCAAAAGTGCCACAGAACTGTTTGCTGTTCTACATTCTTCAAAAGTAATTTTTCCTACTATGTGAGTTGATGTGGGGCAATATCTGTTTGGTTATTAGCCTTCTTCCAAATATCTTTCTCCGTGTTCAGCAGAATAAAGAAATCTATACAGATTTGGAACAACTCGAAGGTGAGTAAACAATGACAGAATTACATTTTTTGGGTGAAGAATCCCTTTAAATGTGCTCTGCCATTCGGAAAGTTACTGTGGCCTGTTTTTAATTATTTAGTTAATAGGTATGTCTTAACTTGTTTGTCTGACAAGGAAGCAAGTATTGCAGGAAAGTTTTACAGTTTGTGAATAAACAATTCGGACAGATTTATGTTGGGAAATGACAAACCTTCTTAAAGGGATCATCATTTACTCACCCTCAGTTGTTCCAAACCTGTATGCATTTCTTTGTTCTGCTGAACACAAAGATTTTTGGTAGAATGTCAGTAACCATACATATCTCATCCCACATTTATTGCCATATTTGTTTCTTCTATGGGAGTAAATGGAGCATGAGATCTGTTTGGTTGCTGACGTTCTTTCAAATATTTATATATTTTCTAATATATCAGTTTTCCACTTCCTGAAAAAAGAACATTTGGACAAACAAGGTTTAAGAAGCACTGCAACAATATATTTTAGTAGTAGTTAACGATCCCATCACCAACTACAGCACCAATCCTTCATTTTACATGTCAGTGAATAGTATAGTAAAAAGTTTTAAGAGGGTGTACAAAGGTGTAGCTGATGAAAAAAAGAGAAAGCATAGTGAGAGAGAGAGAGAGTGAGATGGTGTTCAAGATGAAAAGGTTTACCACACCTCAAGAATGTGACTCAACCAGAACGTACTTTGTAAAACATGAACCCAAGCACAGACCCCTTTCATTGCTGTTCATAGTGTACAAAGATATGGAAAAACAGACAGGCTGTTTCATATTGTATAAGGGAGGAATTTTTTTGCCTGAGTGGTGTTCTGAAGGTAATAAAAAGTAAACTAAATACTGAACATTGAAACTGGAATACAATTGAAACACAATCCTGTTACAAAACAGCCCCAAGAGTAAAAGTGGTTTGTCATTCCACTGTGAAACTGGCAAAAAAACACTCAAGACAGCCCTGGTATGGTACTCATTTAAAATCGCACACATACCAACAACTTTGCAAAGGAGAACTTACGTAAAGGTTTTTTTCTAGTAGTAAGGTAAGTCGTTCTAGAAGCACATTGCATACAACTCAATGGTTCCTCATTCCATATCAAGTCTTGACTGATGCCAAGATAAAAATAAAATAATTGTCACCATGACAACACGCAAAATTCTATTTATCTTCCTTTTCATACTTTGTTCTTTTTTTATTCTCGCACAGCACAACAAGTTTTGATGCAGAATGGATGATTTCTAAAATCTAATCATATCTGTAAACAGCAAAGATACACTTTAATGGTATTACTCTCGAAATGCAGTCATCACAGAATCAATCACAGAACCAACACCAGAATGTAAGAAAATAAAAAACAGACTTTAATCTCAAAATGTAAAGTACAACTCCAACAGCAATAACACATTTAAATTACTCCATGTAACAAGGAAAACATGCTGAAAGGTTAACTAGCAAACATAGGAAGTTAAACCCATCAGAATGTTTCCTTAAAAAGCAAATCATGTTTTTTCAGTGAACGAGAACACGCTCTCTCTCTCCCCCTGTTTAACACACACATACACCTGAATTTGATCATCTGGCAGCAGCAAATCTTTGTCAATAAATTCTTAAAGCCTTAAATACTGCAAATGTCTGAACCTGTTTGTCTGACATGAAAACAGTTACAGTAAAAACTGACATGACAGTAGCAACGGATGCAGGTTTTTAAGGTGTGGAAGTTCAGGAATCATATTGCACAGGTTTATGTTGGGAAATCATAAACCTTGTTAAGGTTTGCATCCTAAATTTGATCGTCTGGCAGCACCAAATCTTTGTCAATAAATTCCTGAACGCTTAAATACTGCGTATTGCTGGAAGACATAAAACCTTGTTTTGGGCACCACTGTTTGGAAACATCATGGACAAGGCACACATACACCACCTTATATACAGTACAAAAACCTGATCAAAAAAGAAAAGATTTTTGTCTAATTAAAAAGTAATAAGAAAAATTGACCATATAAAATACCTACACAAATACAGCTTAAACTGTAAACCGCTTAAATGTAAAAATAAAATTTACATTCAACGGGAAGCAAAATTAGGGCAGAAAATGTAGGTGACGAAACAGTTGTAGGAATGCATATATTTGAGGCATTATTTCATGCAAATAAATGTAATTAAATGTGTTACATTTAATTGACTATGTGTTGCAAGTGTTTAGTCATCCTGGCCTGTTCCTGTTTTCATTTTTAAATGTCCATTACATCGTTATTAAGAGGTGAAGGCACGTGTGCTTTAGCAACACAAAAAGGTCATGTTTTGCAAGTAAGTGTAAGTTGTAATTAATGTAATTAACATGTTTTTGATTTTACGCATACAAGTTGTTTGTTGTTGAATAAAAGAACCAACTGCCTGTTGGTGTCCAAGTTACTGGAACTTGGCATAACCGATGCCCCACCTAAATCATGCACCAACTTGCTTTAGTCATGACTTTGAATCCGCACTTTGATTCCCTCACATTTTTGCATATAAGGCCACAACTTTCCAAAATATAAAAACCATTCGAAAGATCCAGTGGATATAAAATAAGCAGTTCCCTCCACTGCAAACTGTCTGCTGAATCAGTGTTTCAGTTCAAAGTGAACATGAAGCCAAACATCCCAGTTATGGTGATGAGATGATCACACTGTATGCTGGGGCTGGCTGAGCTGTGGAGGTCAGTTTCTTGCAGTTTGATACCAAAAGAGCATTTGAGCCTCTCATCTCAGAGATGGACTTTGCCTTGTGTTTCTGGCTTGACCCCTGCAGCCTCCTGATGCATTCAAATAAACGTTTGCCCACCAAGTAGACAATCTCACAGAGGGAAAGCAGGATGCACAACAGACTTGTCAACACCATGAAGATGGTGAAGATCCTTTTCTCTGTTGGCCTTGAGATGAAGCAGTCGACCACGTTAGGGCAGGGAACCTCAGAGCATTTTACCAATGAAGGGAAGTCATAGCCCTCATAGATGTGGTAGACCAGGTACACAAAGGTTGCATCCACACCCATCTTAAATACCAGCGTGAGGACGTACGTCCACCAAAGTCCACCGCGCTTCTTTCCGGTGTTTTCGTACAGCCGTTGACAGTTTTCGCCAAACTTCAGGCGATTCTTTCGCTCTCGTTCCTCACGGTATGCCACGTGCAGCACCACGAGTAAAGATGGGCAGGTGACGAAGATGAGCTGCAGCGCCCACAGGCGTATGTGGGACACTGGGAAAAAGTGATCGTAACACACGTTATGGCACCCAGGCTGAGCCGTGTTACACGTGAAGTCCTTCTGGTCGTCACCCCACACCTTCTCGGCGGCAACAACGAAGACCATGACCCTGAAGAGGAAGACTACGGACAGCCACACACGGCCAAACACAGTGGAGTACTTGTTGACCCCACTGAGGAGACCCTGAAGAAAAGCCCAATTCATGGCGACTGTGATCTCTCAGGGTGTCTCATCTGAATACCGCTCACCTGAAAACAAAAAGAGCAGAGGAGGGGCACATGGAATGTTAGACAAAAGAACTCAAACAAGAAACACCTGAAATGTTACACTGATTTTAAAGACATCATACAAAACATGTCCTATAAACCCTTAGCTGTCAATGGTTTAAATGGCCTCACCCTACTAGATTGTTTTTAACACAAATATCCCTTTTTGACATTATAAGCTCTTTTCGCTCAATACCCAACCCATCCTTATTACACAATGAGTTAGTACGTATGGTCAAAATACATTTTCGACCTAAAAGTAGACATTAATATAATATACATATAAACACACTCTTGCTACAGTATGTTTAAGCGCTTTCACATGTTTAAATACTTTCAGATTTTTACACAAAGGTTTTAAAACGTAGGTTTTAAAGTCAAAGATGCTGTTCTTAAACTTCCTTTACTTTGTTCAGCTGTGTCCCGCAGGCTCTGGTGAGATTTTTGGGTGTTTTTAATCTTTTATAAATATGTCAGATGAATTGTAAAAAAGTTATTTCAATACTTTTAACAGGTTACATTACAACACAAGAAAACAAAATGGCTACTGCCATTTAAAACATGCAAAATAAACTATGCAAATTAGGCCTAGTTTTTTTCTGTCATTGCATAGAATCAAGGTCACATGTTAAGTTAACGGCAAGAAGAAAACATACATTCATCTGTTAAATATGAACAAATAAGGCATTTTTCTGTTTTGTAGCTATGTAAAATCCGTAACTAACTTACAACGCAGTGTTCTGTACTGTCATGCTGTCAATGCCGACTGACACAAATCACAACGTCATTTCTTTCTTTACACTTATAATAAACTTATTTATGTCGTTTTGGTTTTACAAAGGTAAATTAGGCTACACGACCTCGATGAAAAGTTACATTTTATTTTGAGGTATTCAGCATGTAAATGTTTAAGATTATAGAGATAACGTAACGATATTCGATTTTTATAACTAACGTTAAAGTTTATAATTTACAAGTTATATTTAGAAGCATAAATACGAACGATGTGAATTGCGTGATGACATTAAATTCAAACATTTCAATGATGTCTATATAATCCAAACCATTCTTCGAAGTAGACCTTTCAAAATGTGTAAATACGTAAAGGCTGAGCAAATGTCTACATAAAAGTGTCTTGTATGTATTACGAAATGGTGAAAAGAAAGAGAAAGCTTATTAAGTGTATACTTACAGACCGCGAACGCAAAGTTTTACAGTGGATTGGGAGCACCGTGATTCTCTTGTTGTTCTGTGAGGGAACTGCGATGAGATGCAGGCGGAGTCGCGCGAGCTGCCAGCTTCAACCACAACTGTGACACGTGTGGAAAATGTACATATTGTCGCCACCTAGTGGTTCTATACATTTTGTTCATGAAAGTTTTAATAAGTCGGCTCATAAGTAAATACTGTCACCTGCAGGTACAGTGAATGAGTCAAATTTATACTGTAACCAGCATAGACAGGGGCGGATTATGACTTCATAGGGCGAAGGGGCCAGTTACCTCAAAGGGCCACCATCCACAATTTTTCAGTTCTTTCCCTTAGCTGCGCATTCACAGTTTATAAAGTGAAAGTCAAGATGAATAATAAAACCTTTTTGCATCAAATCCTTGCTCTACGCTAAAAAAAATAGCGGACAATAGACATCTAATATTAGCGACAAAGCGTCGTATGAAACACGTCTTTAATAAACTGTAAAATATACTCGTATTTAATGCATCACACAAATAAATACATAATATTTCTCACCATAACATGCCCCGTGACACATAAAACTAGATAACATCATCACGCTAAAGATTCAGAAAATGCAGAATATTAAATATAGATACACGTTTTCATTCTTGTTGGGTTTTATGTACCAAACTGGATGGATTAACCGTGAAGCCCTCAGCATCCTCGGGCTCATGGTAATTAAGGGCCCCGGTCAGTAATAAAATCCATCCC
This sequence comes from Triplophysa dalaica, assembly GCF_015846415.1. NCBI lineage: Eukaryota > Metazoa > Chordata > Actinopteri > Cypriniformes > Nemacheilidae > Triplophysa > Triplophysa dalaica. The sequence goes on along the minus strand of NC_079556.1, from coordinate 7,418,591 downwards.
TGAGTATAAAAACAATGGCTGTATGTTGTTCTGAAACGGGCTTTTTGGCCACAAAAATGGTATGAATAACTCAGCATATCATAAATGTTTGATAAAAATGTATTTATATAATAGTTTATCCACAGTATCTTACATTAATAACCGTATTGCCATTAAAGGGGTTATTCAGAATTTTCTCAATGGTTTTGTGTCCACACCATCGAAGTCAAGGGGCTAGTGTTGGTCGCCTTAAAATTGAATACCTCACAGTTTGTTGCTATAGTTCATCACTAAATAAAACTATGATTTAATTTATACATCAAAGGCTACCGAGAGAAAATTTTCATATTTGGGGAAACCTTTTACATGCATGCATTACTTCCCTAATATTTTACCCATTACTTTTGCACGTCTAATCCAGTTAAAATACAGTAACAAACTACATTCTAGCTCTAAATATTTAAAGTTAGGAATAAACGAAATGTCTCATTCACTCATTCCTAAGTGCATTAAAGAAAAACACGATATGAGAACAAAATGGTATTTAATTTCACTTAAACTGTACAACAGTTGGTGATATATTGTTTGCATGTAAAGTTTTGGTTGACACTCATTGCAACCACTGTATAATTAACAAACGTACACGCCTCTGGGATGTTGTTTTCGTTTTCACTGGAAGTTCACATTGTAATCATGCCTGCAATGGATGTAAAAAAACCCTCACATGATATCACACAGGACAAAGGAAACCAAACATAAGAAATGACCATGACAGAGGGCAAAAAAACAGCGATTACTTAAAGATTGTGAGCAGAGGACAGTGATGGACATAATCAGGAAAGTCCTTTCACGATGTCATCATATGGACAAACCACAAAGACATCAGTCAGTTTCAGGGATGTGAAATGATCGGATGATGGGGTTGGTTTGGGAATCACATGGAATTCCATAATTGGTGGGACACAAATCAGAGGCAGTTTCAAGTCGAAGGAACCGTGACCTGAATGGACCTAAAATACATGTGCATTCTCTGCATGTGGGGCTCTCAGTCTGGGTCAGGTGTTACAACCTTTGTGACCATTTTGAATAAGACAACCCCAAGTCCAGGCCGCAATAGTCGAAGCATTTCTATAAAACAACCTTCCGTTTTGTCACAATAAAATTCAAAATAATGGAAAATAAAATGAAAGCATATATAAATGCAAGGGTCCATTTTGCATCCTGCAGCCTGATTGGATACTATTCCTCTTCACTTTCAGGGTCCATATCTGAATCGCCATTAGCTTTTGAATCATCGTTCATATCTTCCTCCTCTACATGGTTCTCTTTGTCCTCTGTCACTTCCATCGCTGCCTCGTCCTCATCCCAGTCCTGAAAGAACAACTCGTAATGAGGACAAGCCCAAAATCCCACATTACATTTTTAAACACACCAGAAAATAGCATGCCGTATGTCTTACATCAGAGTCATCCTCAGGACGTCCTTCATCTCCTGAACCTTCATCCTCATCTGAAGACTCTGCAGAGAATAAACACTTAGAACATTTTAGATGATTCTCCTTCATTTTTCAAAAACATCTAATACAAAACCTCAAAAACAACAGGTTACGTTTATTACGTCCATGTTAAAAGCTGATATAAAACGGTTTCTGTTCATTAAAAAACACAAGCATCTTACCCTCTTCATAAACAAGCTTTGCTGTGTGATCGACCTCACCAACTTTGTTAGCACTGTTGCTTGCTGCCACCTAAAGAAGAAAAGTATTCATTTAAACGTGCACGTACAACCATTGGATGTGCTAAATCCGTTTATTTAAAAAGCTTACCTGGGACATGAGCAGGTACAGTTTGCCGTGGAGTCTGGTGATCTGATGATATAACTTCACTCTGCTCTCGATCATGTGGTAGACTGACCCCAACTGAGACACCAAATCAGGCAGCTATGTGAAACAAAAAACATTAACTGGTGTCAAAACCGAATCAATTCCAATATATTAGATTCTATTGTATACATACAACTTAACACTTAGCACAGAATACTGGTAGAATAGGTCCCTGTACAACAGTACAAATTATCAAGTGTCATGATAGATGTGTACTAATACTTACTGAAGACAAGTATGATGTATGTTGTGTAAGTACAGCCTTAAACCACTGAACTATAAGCAGTGCCCTGCAGAAAAAGAAACGGAATTCTTTAATACAAAATGAAATGCTTTCATTTTATGATACACGAAAATAAAAGAATATTTACTTACGCAAAGGGATGTCCCTGCAGTCTTCTGGACAACTGAGGAATAACATAAAATACACCAGATTAAAAATCATCAACACCTATCGGATATTAAGATAATCAGGGACACCACAAACCTCTTCCACCAATGGCAGGACTGCTGGAGGTGGTATCCGGGCAACAGTGTTCTTGATCAAAGTTTCTTTTTTGGTTTGAAATATTTTCTGTTAGAATGAATTAAATCAGAATGAGAACATCTACAGACGAACGGCAAATGTCAATGATGAGCTTCGCATATTAAAGGTCATAGCATGGTTATTTTAGATTATTAAATTAAAACCTTTAAAACATTCCTGTTTATTGAAATAAAATACAAATTTTTGGAAAAGCTTAACAAAAGGAATAATGTCGACAAAAAATGTAACGCAAGTTTAAAGCACTAAAATTATAATAAACAAAAACAAATAAATGTTCTTATACAGCATAAACAAATGTTCTTATACGGCATAAAAAAATAAACCAATAAATTATAAAAAGTATATAAAAGTATATAACGAAATTGCTAAAACTTTCAAATTAACACAAAAACATAAAATAAAAGGTAATTTAAAATATTGATAAAACTAATGTGGGTCATAGTGATCATGAAAATGATGAGTTAAGAATAATAACGTTTCCAATAAGACAACCTACATTAAGGATCTTCTCATCTTTGCTTTCTAGGCCCTGTACAAGCAACACAGCGAAACTGTCCGTCTGCAGGGAAGCCGCCCCTTTACCAGCACCCTTCCCTCCGATGCTCAACTCAATCTGCTCCAACCGCTCCTCTATAGACATCTATTGAGAGATAACATTTATCAAATCATATCTTTAAAATTCAAAGCTTAATTCTCAATATGTTTTTTGCAATTTAATGACATGCTGGATACAGTATTGACTATTACCTCAGTGGTACTCTGTCCGTTTTTCCTCTTTTGTGATTCGTTTGGTGTTAATTTAATTGGTGCCTTGTGCCCTGGAAGTCCCGGTATTAAAACCTTGCTCTTTTGTTCATTAATAACCGGTGTCCTCACCTAAAAAAAGATGTTCAAATGAATATGAGTTACTATGAAATTTAAACAAACACTTAAAATCAAAACCACAGGACGAAACGGAAAATGTCAAGTTACGTTTAAAAAAAACATGAAAAAGATTGTTACCTTGGAGACAGCTGTGTCTACAGAGATGGAAAGTGTAGCCTGAACATCACGGTTCAAGCACACGTGTCTCTCCGATGTGTTAAATGGCTGTAGACAGAGAAAGTACATTAGCATAACAGATATCTGCTTGCATTATGTAACTTTGAACAATCCAGCAACATGATAGACAAATAAAGAAACAGATTGTCAGCTTGTTTCTGTGAGACTGTGACACTTACTGTTTTCTCTATGACAGGCTGGAGGTGATGTCCATATGCAAGCATTAAGTTCTGTCGGTCCGCGCACAGAGTTGCAGCAAGTAGAGGCACAGGTACAGGTGAGTCTCCCTTTGTGGTGGACACCTGAAGTGAACATGCCGGTGATAGCGGCTTCTTACACGGTCTGAGAGAGAAAGAGAGAGCAACATGTCATTGGTCTGAGCTGTTTCGAAGAAATCATGCATTCACACTGAATAAACAGGGATTCATTCTAAACATGAACGGACAGACTCACCCATTCAGAAAGTGCTCAAAGAGATGAAGTGAACCGTCTTTACACACCACTGATAACCTCACAGCCTGATTTGACAAAACACAGATCCCTTTAAAACACGTACTCCGATACGGTGTTATACCACAAGCACGAAATAGCTCATGGAATTCTCACCTCATCTTTGCTGCTTGATGTCTGAAGGTCTATATGCTGGGGTTCATCTGTCAGAGTAAAAGAAACCACAGAGTTCTTGTCTTTTCCGTCAGACCGCACCTGCCTGAGAAGCAAAGGAACCCCAAAAACCATCAGTGTCTGTCTATTGACAGCTCAATGCCGATCGGCTGAAAGGCAAAGCGCGCAAAAATGAAAATTCTGTCATCACTTTTCTTCTTCTGGAGAACACAAGAGAAGACCAAACAGCAGTGGTACCCATTCACTTGCATTGGTTTTCTGTCCATTAAATAGAAGTGAATGGGTATCCTCTGTGTTTTGGTTACGTTCGTCAAAGTATCTTATTTTTTGTTCTGCAGAAAAAAGTCATACAGGTTTGAAATGACATGAGGATGAATAAATTTGCGCCAAAAAATTACAAGCAGGTTGCATACTTCCAGGAAAAACGCAATGTATTAATCCCTTGTGCCAAAGTGTATTACCAGTTCCTGAATAAGACAGTTTTGACAACATTTTATACATGCATTGTGTACCACAGTGGCTTGTTTCTGAAGATGACCCATTTTATGAAACGCATCTAAAGCTTAAAGCAAAAGCTTTTAAACAAATCTAAAGTTTGTTTATAGTTTTATGTCCCAGCACAAACCCATCTAGGACCACTGTGAGAGCTCCATCTTGCCAAAGATTTGCTCAAAATACTGTAAATTGTTAAAAACACAGTTACATACCACACACTCATGAGCCTATCATGAGCTGCCCCTGACAGGAAGTACAGTCCGTTGCTGTCTGGGGGTCTTGTTGTGGCGAAGCATAGGGTCGTTACCGTGGTGGAGTGACCTGTGAACTTCTGTAAATTGGGGGAAATTATTTCATTGTTTAATCGAACCTTTGCCTTCATTAGAATAATGACAGAATAGAGGGATGTCAGAATCCAGACTCACTCTGTACACTTCCTTAGTCTCCAGGTTCCACATCTTGATGGTCATTCCCGCAGAAAGCAGCAGCTTCCCATCTGGACTCACGCACAGGGAAGTGATGGCAGATCGGTCCGCCTTCCATTTGCTGAACACACAAATGGTTTCGAGTTTGTAAATGAGATACACAACCCACCACCGAGACAACCATTCCATTGTAGATTTTCCTGTTCTTAAAGGGACAGTTCACCCAAAAATGAAAACGGTAATCGTTTACTTAACCTCAGATTGTACCAGACCTGTATAAATGTCTTTGTCATGCTAAACACAAAGCAAGATATTTGGACAAATGTCAGTAACCAAACCGAGCTCGTATCCCATTACTGCCATAGTAGGGAAATTAAGTGCGAGTAGATGACAGAATTGAGATTTATCCCGTTAAGACAAAATATAAGATTCTTCATAAGATAAATTACAGGAAGTCTGCTAAAAAGATTCCTAAGTGTGAATCTCTATCAATTCTTATGAAGTTCTCAAATATTTTTTGAGAACATTTTCATTTTTCATAAGAATATAATGACATGCTTTGTCAATGAGTACACTTGGCTGCTCATGAGTTAACAGCGCACTATAAATATCTATCAAAACAGTATTTTAGTAATATCGTATATCTATTATGATACTTTTTTGCTTGTTACGACGTCATAACATTTGTGACTAGGGATGCAACAATTCTAAATATAAAATTGAACCGTTCGATTCGACCTCCACAGTTCAATACGCGGTTTTGCATTTAAATTATTATTCTGAACTGGTTCTGTCTGTGTTTGACTGTATGTCTGCGGGCTGAGAGAGAAAGACTGATCCCCACGAGTAGATATGTAATGGCGAGTGATGGTCAGGCGGTGAGGATGCCTGCAAAACGAGAAGCAAAGTGCTATTGAGTCCTGACAAAAAGATGCAGGCTGGCCATCGGAAGCACAAGAACCTAGCGGTTTTATTGTATGGCTGTTGTACCTTTGATAATGTCAGAATTTGGCACATCAAGAATGAATTCAGCAGGTGTTTCACACTGCATACAAAAGCAGCATGTTCGCGTTGCTCCCAGCCCATCCAGAGAGAGCGTCTACAGTGCCACATCAAAATCCGTTAAACGAAGGTCCCGTCTCTCAGCGGTGTTTCAGACAGAAGTTTATTTCATAGCAAGAGCGCCTATGGAAGGTTGTTTAGCATTGTATTTCTTCAAATTTATTGTAATTGCACTGGCACAGTGTTAATATATATTATCTTTGGCCTTTCCCATTGAGCGCTGGAGTTTGCAGTGTGAAACACCTCACATTTGTCTTTTTACATAACAGCAGGTGTAAGTTTGCATTACATACTTTTAAATACTTTGATGCGCAAAACCTCGATGAACAGTAAACCAAGTACTGCTGTGAGCTGCAGGGTAAATCTTTACACGTATTTTACTTCTGCTTAAAGATAATAAGTAAAATAAAGAGAATTGCAATAAAATAATTTTTCCTTAACTTTTTACTGTTGTTGTCACATAAGCATAGAATAATAAAAAACACTTTAATGTGCCAAGTCATCAGAACCGAAACAGAGGGTAAAAAAACTGAGGTACGTATTGAACCGTGGATGAGCTCTATTTTTGCATCCCTATTTGTGACCCGCTAAAAGTTAAAATTATTCCGTTTTTAATAAGGCAGCTACACCTTATATCAATTTAAATATTCCTCAATGACAAGTTAACAGCCAAAATTTCTAATCTGGCTCAATACAATAGGTCACATGTGAAACAACCAAATGTGAATAAAACATATTTTGATATGAATGACAACTGTGAGGCTATCTAAACTTTAAAATGAAATTAACGAAAGTTTGTTTTGAGAATTTGTAATCTAAGATCAATCTAGAGAAAAAGTATTTAGGAACTGTCTTGAGACGTTTTTTTAGGAATACATAACATTCAATCTAAGAAAAATTGTGTCTTTTTAAAAGAAATAAAAACTCCAGATTGCATAACTCACCAACGAACTTTTCCTGTCTGCAGGTCCCACTCGGCTATGTGTGTGTCGTCTGAGCCACTGTACAACACAGAATCATCTGGATGCCACTGAACACAGTTCACAGGCCCACTGTGCCCTCCATCCTGACAAAACATCAACATTATTTGACCTGTGATCATAAACCACTCACAGCTATCACAGGCCACAGCAACAGCCAGTTCTTGAAATACAAAATGCTCCAAAGAAAATAGTTTAAGCAAAGAACAACGGTTTTGGCAAATATGAAATAATGTATAAGAATTAGAATACCTAAGGGCGAGAGTTTTACTGACAACTTGAAGAGTGTTTTTATATTGTTAATGTGACATTTTTAGCAAACAGTCAAGTATACATGGCCAATTTTTTAAGACACAAGATTAAGGTAAAATCTTAATTAATTGCTTCAAACAAAAAGCTGGAAATAATTCTTACCAGAGTGCAATGCAGATCTCCCTTTACTGTGCTGTAGATGAGAATGGACCCAGCAGCAGTGCCAAGTGCCAACAGATCCGACTGCTCAGGTGATGATCGGTTGTCACATTTCCTCCTCTTCTTCTGTGGCACCTCCTAACACACACATAGACACACACCTGTTTATAATTATACAAGATACCTCCTTTCTTTAAGCAAGGTACACAAATCTTATCAAAATGCATCAACGTGATAGATAATCTGTACATGGAACAATACATTAATTACCAAGAGCATCATTTCCAATACCGGACAAGACCATTCAAAGATTTATTAGCAACTTTTGAAAGAATGTAACGTTTTTTCTCGAATATGTAGATCAGGTTGACGCTTATGATCTGACAAGACACTTGATTTTGCGACAACTGAAGTTCGCTTTAACATGTTGTGCAGCCATGTGACCATGTGTTAACTCAACCAAGATTCGGTATAGAAATTACTAACACACAAAAACAATTTAACATACTAACACAAACTTGCTGTCATGTTTTTGAGCTGTTGAAACAATATTTTATACAGAACTATTTCTTTAGGCCCTATCGACTAACGTTACTCACTAACCCGCGTTATTACCCACAAATAACTAACCTAATGTTTTTGGACCATGTCACATCCAAACGAACTTATGGGATCAGTTTTAACAGTTTAACGTGAAGTTTCGTGCTGGATTTGTGAGTGCCGCGGCCTGTGTCTGAACATGTGCCCACACACAACATGTGCGCAGCGAACACCGCTAACACAGTTCTAAAGCACCCGGAGTGTATATTCCTGCACGACCCGGTCTCAGTTTGGGACCTAAATCGGGAATAATACCGACACAGCTAAAGCTGAAGACGCTGTGATGGTAAACTACAGTTTAACAGGCCGCATCCACCCGATGCCCCCCAAATACTGTACGGTACCTGAGACGCTCGGCACGGTCCCCATGTCACGCACGTACAGGCTGCGCTGAGATGCGCGGAAGGCACGTATTCCTGTTGTAGGGTTTTACTGTCTGTATTCCAGATTCGCAGTCGTCCGTCTTGTGCGCACAAGGCGAGGAACTGTCGTGATTTTGGACTGAAGGCGCAGGGTAACGCAGATCGGCCTCCATCCGCCGCCATCTTACCATTCCGCGTGCGTCCGTCTGCTCCAAAGGAAACACGTGTGAGAATGCCTAAGCAGAGCGCGCATGCGCACCATGCACAGGCGCTGGAAAGACGACAATTGGCCCCCGCTGGGGCCGTGGGCATGCCATAACAGTTATTAACCAATGACGAGCAAATAAGGAAGTTTTTGGCTAAAAGTCATGCCTGTGTTGCGCTTATTAGTTGGACAGTACTTTGAACTTGGACAGTAGATAAGTCTTCACAATAATTATGTCAATAATTATGTTTACAATAATTACGTCAAGATTGAAGCAAAATATTTAGGTGAATCTGAACAATTGTGAAACATACATAATTTATAGAAACAAATAATGACATACATACAATCATATCGCCCTGTAGTGGTTGTATAAATAGAGATAAAACATAAAAAAATGTTTTTCAGTTGTTTACGATCAGGTAGAATTACGTACGTCAGTGACGTCAGAACGGTTCCTTTCCATCATGGCGCCGCCCTGTCAGAGTCATGCTGTACTTCACGGCTGGTCTGTATTTTTGCAGGTCTTTACAAGATAACAAAAGATAAGTGTATTCTTACGCGATAATTTGTCTGATTACTCGTAATTAATCGAGGTGGTTTTGAACTTAATCGTTCTACGCAAAGTTAGTACTGAAACACAGCGCCGTTGCTACGTCTAACGTACATTTAGCGTAGAAATAATCATGTTGGCTAGAACTGCAATCTAAAAAGATATTCAATCCTAGAGTTAATGTAAACTACAAGGCTATAAACTATGACATTCGGACTGAATTTGGGTCTCTTAGTCGTGACCCGTAAATTTTCTAGAGTGTGTTTCACTTGTTTTGAAAGACATAATGTGGTTCAAGTTAAACCATTTCTTTGTGGACTGAGGAGCTTTGTATCTGACCCTGACGATTCCAAGGGAGACAGTATAAGCTCAGACGAAACACTGACACCTGCCTTCAACTCCCCATCGTTCTCTCATAGAGCTTCTTTGTTGGGGAGGCGTAGACCTTTGTCCCCACTGGAGAGAGTGAGTCAGCTGCTACCTGAAGACACTTTGAGTCAGGAGGTTTGGGATCTGAGAGACAAGAGAAACTCAGAGGTGGAACGTCTAGAGAGCAACACAGAAAATGATGTGAAACAGAACCGTGAAAAGGAGAGGCTGGAGATAGATGAGGCAGCTTCTCATGAACAGCCAACAGCACATGCATGTGTGTCTGGGGAAAAGCTAATATGCTTTGGAGAAAATCTGCTTGCCGAATATCGTCGAAATAGGCGAATGGAGTTCCGGAAAATGTTCCTGCTCAAGGAGGGCCTGAAGATCCATAGCAACTGGGGACTAATAGCTCATGATGACATTGAGGGGCATCCTGCTGGAAGGATTTTACACACTTCAATGGGGATCCCAATTCTCATTCGACGACCCAGTCTAGAGGAATTTACTCTCTTCATGAAGAGAGGGCCAGCTATTACATATCCTAAGGTAAGAAAACAACAAGATCACAACTGTGTGCAGACACAGACACTCACAATTTTTTTTTGGCAGGATGCAAGTGCAATGTTGAACATGATGGACGTCACTGAAGGAGATTGTGTCCTCGAATCAGGCTCTGGATCTGGAGCTATGAGCCTTTTCTTGTCCAGGGCAGGTGTGTAGTTTCTTTTGGGTGTTTATTTACAGAGTCGAGTGATTACCAGATCATTTGCAATCAGTATTTTCCTGCATATGTAGTTATATATACAGGCATGCTAATGTAGTTGTTCACTCTGAACATGTCTGTGTTTGTCATCAGTGGGTTGTAAGGGAAGTGTCTTGAGTATGGAGGTAAGGGAGGACCATCACAGACGTGCTGTATTGAACTACCAGCGTTGGCGCTCTTCATGGAGCATTCGGCAAGGAGAAGAATGGCCTGATAATGTCCAGTTTTACCATGGAGACCTCATATCTGCTGGTTCTCTTCTGTCTGGGAGAGGTTTTAACTCCGTAAGAAACCACAAGCTTTTCATGATTTTTCTATATCAGAATGAAATATTGATTTTGAAAGTCAGTCATGGTTAGTTCAGGGATGCTAAGAGGAGTTATTGGGTCTTGTCATATTAATAAAGGTTTCATACAAGAATGTATCCGAGTTTGATTTTTCATGTTTGTATTAGGTTGCCCTGGATATGATTAATCCCCATTTAGCTTTACCTGCTGTGGTTCCACACCTCCATTCTGGATCTGTGTGTGCTGTTTATCAAGCAAAGTAATACTCTCACCTCTATGCTCACACCAAACAACATTTTAATTTGTTTAAAATGGAAGCATTGATGTAATAATTTTGTACGTTTGGTACCAGTATCACGCAGGTCATTGATCTAATGGAGGGTCTGCGATGCTCTGCTCTTCCACTGGTGTGTGAACGCATTATTGAGGTTCAGTACAGGGATTGGCTTGTGGCCCCCTCACTCAAAAAAGATGGCACATTTAACAGACGAAAATCCCCCTGTGAAGAGGATGATGAATCTGAACCCAGTGAAGACACAGAAGGTAAAGATTTCTGACATGTTTAGTGTTTCTGTATTTTAACTGCATAGAAACAATGTTCTTAGCCTTGTTGGAATCATGGAAAAATATAATAATCATGTTTTTGCCTGTGTGTAAGATCTGACACCATTTGGGGATGTCCCATACATTGCACGGCCGCATCCTGAACAGACTAGCCATACAGGTGAGATACTAAAGAGCATAAATAATGCTTTACAATACTGAAACAAGTACTTTAGCAGCCGTATTATATTATTTTAGCTGAATATGAACACTATCTTTTTAGATTTGCTTTGTAGATAGCTCAATATGGATGTGTAACAGTTGTAGCAATTTGTGTAAATAAATGTATTACGCATTTGGTTGATATGTCTGATTTTAAAATTGCACTTCTTTTCAGCGTTCCTTGTAAAATTACGAAAGATCTTTAAATAGAAGCCAAGATCATCCAACACTGTGCCCCATATGCTTTATCAAAGAACTTTTGCAATAAAATGTTTGCTTCAATACATTTTTCTTCTTTGAGCGTTTCAACTGCAACATAAAAAGCAAAAGGTGTCTCTACATAATGACTTCACCAATGAAATAGATTTCATATACCTGTATTAATTTATTTTTGCTCATTTAGATGTTATACTTATTTCATTAAGACATGCATTAAAGCACATGCATTGCTTCAAGAACTAACACGCCAGCTATAAACATTCAATTTACAAGCACATCCAGGACTCTCCCTCTGAATATTAGAGTTGTGACTGAGAAATCCAGAGATGTAGAAAAGTATTCTGTACAACAAATAAATATTGATGAAGACTATACATTAAAATACATGAATGAACCTTCACTTTGAGCGAAAGGATTTCTACATATTCTAATGATCTTACATGAATGACAAATGTACATGACCATAACCCCATTCAATCTCATGCTTTATATTTCTTATAAACTGGCTTTATAAATCAATTTAGAAGCATGTTGTTCTGCCCCTCAGCCAAGGTGACTCTGATATAATCAAAATAGTAAACAGGCACAGAATATATTTGATGTTATGCAGTTGATCTACTCTTCACTGATCCAGTCCATCGAACGATCTCGACATCTCTCATTGTTCACATTACCTGAATATGCATAGAATTAAAGTAAGGGAAACGTGAAAAATTGGAGCTCACAATGAACTATGCACTGGTGTAGGCCATACAACTCTGCACCACTAGATGGCAGCAGACACACTCACCTGCTATGTTTGTGAGGCTACATGTGTGCGGAGCCTTGATCAGTTTACTGGGCCTGCGTGAAGCTTGGTACTTATGTGGGGTGGTCTCCAGGGGCACAGATGCAGAACGTGCTCCAGCAGATGATGGTCGTGGCAGAGGATGAGCGGTGGTCTTGGCACAGAGAGAACAAGGTTCTGGAGAAGCAGAGGGTCCACGGGGTATAAGGATCTTTGCCCGGTTTCTGTATGGTCTCTGAGCACCACTGTGATGCTCTGCACGCTCCCGCTGCCAGATGAAATGAGATGGCACGATAGCCATCACCTGCAGATTTAAAATAAGCTAAACACCATTAAAAAAGATAAAAGAATTTAGGAGCTACCTTGTAAAACCCGCAACATAGGGGAACAGCATACTGTACCTCCTCACAGCATCTTCTGCTGACCGCAGCTCGGTACTCTATGCGTGTCCACAGTTGGTCTTTTTGCTTCAGGAACTGTGGGAAATGTTTCCTCCAGCTCTTTCCCAGAGCCCAGGGGAAGATCTCATACTTGGGCTCCTCCTCATCCTCTTCCATGGTGTTTGCCAGATAACTAGAGAAGGGAAAAGCAGCACTCACACCCTAAGACAGAATAAACTGATGCCGGACACCTATCGAAAACGTTAAATATTGACACCTTCAAAACATCCACTTGTACAGAACCATAAACTCACAGGGCAACGAAGAAGTTCATTCTGTTGTATTCACTGATACTGAAATGAGCCCTCCTGAAGTACACAAACGCCATAGCCAGCAAATACTAGAACAATTTACAAACACTAGGTTTAAAAAACAGACACAAATAGATGTTTGTAAAATGAAAAACATAACCTGATAAACAATGTATTAAAACACCAGATTACTTCGTACCTTGTCAGAAAGTTTGCAGCAGCAATCCAGCCACAGAAAATCCTGTATGAGATCATCATCTGCGTATCCAGCAAATTGAAGGAAACAAAGACATTAACATTCAATTTTGAGATTGGACTCATGAGCAGTTATTAATCTAAACCTACCGAACATTCTAAAGAAAGCGGCCATCTCCCGCCTTTGGATCAGCAAGGTCGGACCCTGCGTCTGTCTGCGCTGTTGCTGAGAGGCGTCTGCCTGGTTTCGACACGCTTGGTTCGGTTTAGTTCTCCGCGGGCCGCGCCGGATCTGCAGGCTGTTTGCCGGTCCAGACGGGGCGGATTCGGCCCATGGTCGGCTGAGTTTTATCATGTTTCTCAAAGATCAGCTAGGATGATAGATCAGTCACTAAAATGAAGTATTAAAGGTAAGTCTTTTTAATTTACTTTAGTGAGAATGACGTCATCTTTACAGCTCGTTTGTTTGTAGACCGCTGATAATTTCAATTTAACAGTGTTTAAATTAAATAACATTAAGAAAGATCAAAATTACCACATAACAAACCTTTAAGCAAACATAATATATAAGCCATTTTATTTGACTATGATTATTTGTAGCGGAATGTGACTTTGTACCTGTACTTTTTTACCTCAGTTTAAAATCCCGCGGCTAACCTAATGACGACGCGTGCATGATGACATGCGCTCTCAGATAAGTGGGACCACCAATGTAGGCAAGAAGTAACTCTGTTGTTTTAAATATTAATAACAATTTTTCACAAACTAACAAAAAAATGTTTTAAATCTCTCAAACTGGAGGTCACGCTGTTTACGAGAGCGCGCACGCGCAACTGCTTCCTCGCAAGAGGCGCGGAAATAGTTTCAGCAGTCACGTGGTCACATTTTCTTAAAGGACAGATCGTGATACGTATTTAATTGTTTATTTATGTATATCGCGGTCATTCGTGTGTTATCATGCAGATTTTTTTTGCAATTAATTCACAGTGTGATTCTTCATTTGACTTAGGCCTATACATTTGTTATTTCATATTTACCATTATCATATTTATGCATGTAGAATTATCTTTATCCGTTTAAAGCATTAAGTTAAAACAAATGATGAAAAAAACAAAGATACATTAGAGTACTTTGCAGCCTTTTTTATTTGTTCAATTCAATGCTTCTGACAACTTATGAGAGATAAGGGATTGGAAATACAAATGCCTATACTTTTGCTCACAACAAATATACATCTTTTCTCATTCAAATATTGTTTTTGAATGTATACAGAGATCTCTTATAGCACAAAATCCAATAAAGCAAACAGGCTACTTCTGGTGTATTAAAATATGCAAATGCGATAATGCAATCGTGTTTATTATTACAAAGCAATGAGATTCATTTACACACTTTCAAAGCAATGAGATTCATTTACACACTTTCAAAGCAATGAGATTCATTTACACACTTTCAAAGCAATGAGATTCATTTACACACTTTCAAATGCTTACATGTGTTCCTGCTATTGCCGTGGAACAGTAAGTGCATGATCAGGTATTGGTATTTTTTTGCATGTTGCTTGCAGAGGTTTTCAAAGAGATGCATGTGAAGGCAGACTGCCTTTATTTCCTATAGAAAAACATAATTTGTTATATTAATGATTAAAGAATTTCCATGTAAATCGAAAAAACACATTTCTGAAGCTATACGTTTGACCCAAAACTGTTCAAGTATAGGTCGGGCAGATCACATAGAAAGTGTTTATTGCTGAGTCTACCTTCTTAATTTCACGGAGAACAAGGCTCTGCATCTCATGAATTGTCTGCTTGCAAACCCAGCACAAAATCACATTTGTTTCAGACTTCTGAGGGCAGAAAGAAAAGGAAAAAATACAGCGTTATTAAGCCTCAGATCAGTTATGTGTTTTCAATTTAAAAGAGTTACTTCATATTTATAGTATGTATAGCATTGGATTGCCCAATAATATACTTCAATACTCCCGAGTTGTTCAGGAAAGATCATCTCCTTTCTATCCAGCATGCTTTTCCAGTGCATCTCATTAGGAATGCCACTACACCCGACAAGAGCTGAACCACAAAAACAGTAAACACTTGTTAAATAAAATGAATATTTTTAGTAAATGCAAATCAGAGATCAATGTTTAGTTCTTCTAACTTACCTGAGAAAAGGATAAGCAGTCCAAACTGAGTGATAGGTGACATAATGCCTTTAAATCGGGTAAGATTTCAGTTTAAGTCAAACTTTTCACAAAGTGACCTTTATAATCTTTCTACTTGTCTGTCTCTCTGGTTCTCTATTTGTCCATCTCTTTTGCATGTCAGTTTATCGTCGTGGTTCTCTGTGACCATTTTTTTAACAGTTAAGAAAACAGTTGAAGTTAATGTCTACTCAAGTCTTTTAGAGTGCCGATGCTGTTAACCGAGGTATCAAACATTTTCACAGAGCTAAGGTCAGCTTTTTCTACACTCTATTGGGCAGTTTCTCAGAAAGGGCTTAGATAAGGCCAGGACTAGACTTAAATTAAAAAGGAATTTAAAGCCACACTATTGAACTTTGCTCTCGGCTCCCCCATGATGTTGATAAGCACAATTGTCTGTTACCAGTGTCATAAATAATGTCGCTGTATAAGCTTCTCTGTGGGCAGCGCAATACATGTGAATTTGTTGACTAAACTTATGAAAATGGCGAATGCAGAAATGTTGTTTGGAAACCATTTTGCACTCTTCCCCAGGCAGGGCTTGGGTGGGGCTGTGTGTACCGACCTGAACACAGAATTTAAAGTGCCATCTACTCACTTACATTTTCAACATTTATTTTTTAAAACATCAAAATATGCTTGCATTAAATACAATATACATTTTTACATAAAACACTGTTTTATTGTTTCAGTTCATTCAAAACTTATTTGCACATTTTAAACTTGATGCAAGATTTTAGAGGACCTCCACGGAAATATCCTCCGATCACCTTATTCTTGACTTTCATGGCAATTTTCATGCATGTTTTTTTGAGGAACAGATTTGCATTGCAAAATGCTTTTATTTTCTGAGTAAAAAAACAGAGAAATTATAAGATGGTTTTAATAAAGCATACTTGCATATTTGAGATAGACACACAACTGAGTAAACAACAGAACTGTTAGTATAATGTGACCCTGGACAACAAAACCAGTCTTATGTGTCAATAGATGAATAATGTAGCTTTCCACGATATTTGACAGAGATATATACAATTCTGGAATATGAAGGTGCAAAATAATCAAGATACCTAGAAAATCGCATTTTGTTGTCTAATATCCAATGTCCAATTTGTATGTCTTAATATCCTATTGATTTTTGTCATAAAAAAATATTTGATCATTTGGACCAATACACTGTTTTGTTGGCTTTTGCCACAAATATTCCCTTAAGACTGGTGTTGATCCACATTTTTCCTTTTCGGTGTTTAACAGAGGACATTTAAAAAAATTACACTTGAATGCACACACATTATGCTTTAACATCCCCACCATCTAAAAAATGGAGTCATATGAGTAGAAATTTACCTTTACAAGTAGAGCATCTACCATGGGTAGAAATTTATTGATTGCTTTCAGGCACACACAGCATTTTATGTTGAATTTCTAGTAAGAAACATTAAATTGAGATTTAAATTTTTTTGCAATACTATAGATTATTAGACTCCTGACCACACTCACAGATGCTGTTCATTGTTACCTTGGCGTAAATGCAGCCATCTCCCCCATTGCCATTAGAAGTGTAAGATCCAACAGATCCGATATTTAGATCATGTTCATTTCTCACTAGATCTCTCTTTCTTGATTTTTCAGAAGTGACTGCATGTTCAGTGTCACACATGTGATTCGCATTATATGAACATCTCTCAGCAGCTGCTGCATAAAATATTTCAAATGACTTCAGCATTATTCAAAGTGAATCTGTCATGCGCCAAACCAATTCTTAAATAATTCTACTATCTTACCAAAGACAATGCTCAGGAATCCAACAATACACACCAAATGCATCATTCAATAATTCCTTGAGTAATTTATTAATTTTCTCTGTTGTTCAGATGATATCAAGTGACAGTGCACTCAAACCCTGTATTCTTCTCAGAGATTAATGTGAATTTAACTGTGGAGACAGAGTAAGCGAGTCAAGCTAAACCCTCCTCCAACTTTGGAGCAGCAGTAAATTCATATATTTACATGTTTAGCAGATCATTTTATCCATGGCAACTTACAATGCATTCAAGATTAATTTATTATTAGTATGTATTCCCTTAGAGCTAAGATAATGCTTCACCATTCAAAGATATATTGGTAGCACTTCCCAACTTCAAATGGTTTAACAGGTAAAGCAATGTAATAATTCCAAATAATAATAAACAATCATTTTAGAGCATTTGTTTGAACTTTTATTGATTTAATTTGACTGTGGTATGCATGGCATTATTGAGTCAATTGATTTCCCACCATTCTCTTAAACCACTTGGAATAAAATGTTCTATCCATGTATAAGATTATAAACAAATAACAAAGGATTATATAAAAAAAGTAACGACTTTTAAAGGAAAAAGATTTATTTTATAACAAGTTATAACGTGTAAAAAGTTAAATGGAAGAAGGAGAAAATTTGATTTAGAATTTTGCAGATCATTTAATGCATAACGTATACATTACAATGGCTTTTCCAAAATCACAGTGGCATGAGACTCAGCTAAATAATTTACAGCAATTTAGATCAAACAGAACATTCAAAAAGTGCATTCATTGTTTTCACCAAGCTTGCTGCCACATAACCTCAGCGCTCTGCAGGTACGAATAGGTGTGCCTCCAGGAAAAAGTATTCTCATGATTGCATTTTTGTAGTTGTTTGCGACCTTAAAGCACATTGCACGGAAAAATAATTTGTAGGAACCGCATTTGTCCTGGATTTTCTGAAATACGAACAGGAGACTTCATAGCTTTCAGGATCAAAAATTCAAAAGAGTTGTCAACTTAAAATAACAGTTCATTTACTTTTGATTATAAAGAACTTTTGATATTGTGAAAACACCTTTTTTTTAAAAAAAAAGCAGGTAACAGTTGATGTAAATGGAAACGCTGGACAGCTACATTTGAAATGTTATTAGCAAAACTTTATCTTCATACAGGTGCCTCTTGGACTCCCACCAGGGAAGAGCTTGTTTAGTAGAATGTCCCGGTATCTCATTGCACGCTGTAAGCAGACCTTTCGAAATGCCACTATATATTTGTAACAGACACTGTATATCTTCTGCGAAAGAACAGGAAAAAGTGACAGAACATCATGAGTATTTCTTAAAGAGATACTGACATTGATACACACTAAAATGTTTATATTTGATCAATTTTCATCAATATTTAACTTTTTAACCAACATGGTCTGTTTTGTTCAATGTTCCAAATGTTCCAAATGCAAATATTGAGTAATGCTCTTTCTGTTTCTTTAGCTGTCCAGCGGATACATTCACAAATACTCATATTGCTCAGCCTTTCGACTTGTAAGAGTTTTAGCAGTAAAGTTTTTATAAATAAATTTGACCATTGCGAACCTATAAACAGATATGAAGACAAGTGAACTTTACCTTTTGTATTTTAGTATAGATTAATGTCTTAGCCTTTCTTATAATCTCTTGGCAGGCACAGCAGAAGACGATGTTCGGCCGTATGCTCTGAAGGTATGGAACAGGGATGTTAAAGAGAAAGTTACAGATTAAGTGTACATATATGAACCTGGACAACAAAACCTGTTTTATGGGTCAATCGAAATCGAAAATGAGATTTTGACATAATCTGAAAACGGAATAGATTAGACTTCTATTGGTGTATGAGTTGTTAGAATATGACAATATCTGGCTGAGATACAATCTTTTAAAACCCAGTAATCTGAGGGTGCAAAAAAATTACAATATTGAGAAAATTGCCTTTGAAGTTGTTAATCAGGGGCACTTTTGTAGGGCATTTCACTCACAAAAATCAGGTTTTTATATATTTAAAGTAGAAAATTTACAAAATATCTCCATGGAACATGATCTTTACTCAATATCCTAATGATTTTTAGCATAAAAGAAAAATCAATAAATTTGACCCACACAGTGTATTTTTGTCTTTGACTAAAAATGTTCCCGTGCTTCTTAAGACTGGTTTTGTGATCCAGGGTCACATATGTAGAATAACAATATTCCATTATATAAATGAAAGCTTGTTACTTCAATATGGTTCAAGTATATTTCTTACTTAAATAGGTAATCTGAAAATCAATTGTACACACCAGTATGTCTTCGCGGTACCTGTCCTTCAAACTATACATTTCAGATTGTGAAGACTGTTGAGGCTCCAGCCATACAGAATTGCTTTCACACTTTGCCATGACTTTACAAAGAGAACATTATAAACATTACTTCATCCCCATTAAATATACAGTCATACATGAATTTGTAACCATAATACATATAAATATAAATAATACATAAATACATAAGGGTAAAATACTTGCAATACTTGCAAAAATTTGGAATAACTAATAACCTAAATGTATCTCACCTGAGAGAGTGATCAGAAATGCAAGGGAAGCGAACATTTTCGTATGTTATCTAATTACTGTGAAATCAAACATAAGGAGTAATGTAAAAAGGAACTGATTATTTCTGTCAGTTGTTTTACAGTTATTTTTTTCTTCCGTTGTCCTCACACTCCTTTTTCACTTACAAGCATAACAGAACTAGAAGCGTGAAACCCACAATGAACCACTCACGCAAAAAAATGACCCAAAGTTTGGAACACACTACAGTGTTAAACAGCTCAGGCATGTGATGTTGCGTTGTTAAAAGACTCATCATTATCAAGCGATGAAAATGTCATAAATGTAGAAAACAAGCAGCCCTTGCCTACTGTATAACATATAAACTTCACCTTACAGGACAGTGACTTTACAGTAATAAAAAATGTGTGTGCATTATGTGTGTTCAGTCTGTCTGTGGTGACAACCTTCGTATAAAATTAATGTTTGTATAGAACATAAATCAGCCTTCAAACTACAGGAGCGTATATGATAGATTCAACAGATTCAACATTTTCAGATACTGTTTCTGTCGGCTAAACTATGTTGTTGTAGTTTAAGAACGACTGTTTGAGGTTATACATAATTTCATTTACATTTCATTTACATTTATACATATGGCAGACACTTTTACACAAAGTGACTTGCAGTGCATTCAAGCCACACATTTGATCAATTTATTACTATTCTTATTATTACAAAGTACTCGCATAAAAACTCAAGTGTATTTATTTTATGCTGGTCTGTAGGTTTACTAAACCAGTGAAACAGTTACTGTCAAAATCACCTGTAGAGGACACTCTACAGTAAACATACAAAAACAACAGAACAGTTGACTGATTTGGTAACTTTATTGTAAAAATTAGTTTTTGAACGTTTTAAACATAATTTCCATTCTCCATCATTCAATTTGAAACACATCTTTGAGACATTCTTGTAGTTTATTCCAGGAGAGCAAAAGAATATACCCTTACACAAAGCCACATGTAATCCACATGTGCAAAGTACATAAGATGTTTATTAACATCATAAATCGTGTGCACCTAACTTATGATTACAGGTTTTTTATAATTATATACCCGTTTGCACAATTTTAATTTGACACAGGTGGAATGTCCATCACCTCCTGCGGACAGGGCATCTATCAGTTTGGCTCTATATTTTCTTACAAACCTTTTACAAAAAGGTATTTTTAATTTTGCACAGATGTTATCTAGCTTCTGACCAGTTTCGTCCTGCAAAAAAAAGAGGGCACATCAACAACAACAGCAGAAGTTATTAGGTTACCACATGTAAATGTACAGTAGTTACAAACCTTGGAAATATGTTTTCCAATAGTTGCCATCACTTTTTTAACCACAGACTTGCAGACGCCACAAAAAACACCCTGGAAGAGAGATAGCGTGAACGTAAGGATGGATGGAAATAGATTCATTATTTAAAGATCAGTGTTGCATATTTCCGTTCTGAAGAAGTGGATGTCACCTTATTGTTTATCATTGATTGGTTGCCATTCTGACTTAAGAGTTGATCAATGTCCTGGCACGTACCAATCTGAATATCTGAAATGTCTGAACATTGGTAGATCTGTTAAGACTAAACAGTTCTAAATAGACAAAATGAATAACAAATATTAAAGAGCAGTGCAGAATGTTTTACAATCTGGCAGTGCAATTATATCGGTATGCCATAAAAATCACATTTAGGGTTATGAATTCAATTATTTTACGGGTGTTTTGTTATTCTGAGTGCATAAATAAATTCATTTAAATTGACAATATACATATTCATATTAATTGGACTCTAAAGAAAGAGTGAATCTCACCTGACCAGGACAGCAGGGCCATTATAAGAAAGACACATGATACCTTTGTCATCTTTATACCACACTCTTCAATAAATCAAGCACCACATAGACAGACGACTAGATGTACTGCAGTACATAAAAAAACGGAACTTGTATGTCAAGCTTGCTGACATACCACGTCTTTATACCACAAGGTTGGCAAAAATTGTAATGTCAGCTCACATTGGTCAAAACTGTGTAAATGATTATCATGACACAAGCAGACCATGATAGCTGTACGTCCAGATCATATATAAATATACATATATAGAGAGAGAGATGAAAGTGATAGTTTACCCAAAATTGTAAATTCTATCATCATTTACTCACTTTGTAGTCATTTCAAACCTGCATGGGCCACTTTGACCTTCTTTCTTCTGCAGAATACAAGATAAAGATCTTAAAGAATATTGGTAACCGAACACAGTCAACTACCAACATTTTTAAAAGATCTTCTTTTGAATTCTGCAGAAGAAAGTCAAACTGGTTTGAAATGAAAAAATTGTGAGTAAACGTTCATTTTCTGGTGAACTATCCCTTAAACAACTTGCACCTGTCTACCATTAATGTGACACAACTGTAATAAGAGCACAGCACAAAAAATCAATAAATAAACTTTAATTCTGTACATAAAATATCTTCACTGTAATAGCATTGCTGATGCTGTAAAAATTAGACAACTTCATTTATCTCAAGTTAAAATAATATAAATTTACTATAAAGAGTAAATTTATGGCTCTTCAAGACATTCTATTAAGATTATGCATCATTTAAACAGACATGATGCCTATACTTTCATGACTAAAAAAACATTCAATTAGAATCTTTACTGTAAAGACGAAACAAAATCTTCATCCAGACATACCTTACTAGTGCAGCATAGACTATTTTGCAAGACATTAACAACCCTTGTCCAGAAGCACTTCTTTTTTTCTTTTTTTATTCACATATATCATTCAATTAAGATTCAGTTCTACGTGCTCTGCTGGTTGTATTGTATTCTTATGTTTGGGTAGTTTAAAAAATGAAAACTAAACATGCTTCCGGACCAGTTTACATCTTCCAAAATGGTCTATATCACATAATTATCTACCATACATACAGCATATGCAGCAACAGAAAGTTTCTTCAGTGTGCTTCAATTACTTATTAATATTAATAATGCAAACTTCAAAATGATTTTGCATCCCTAAAATAATATAAGATAATGTTTGGTTAACTTAATTATAACATGACAGGTCATATCATAAAAACAAATCAAGATAGCGGTGACATTGAAGACCATTAAATATATAAGTCTTTCCTATATCTTGGCATGTTGTGTTTGATGACATTAGTCAAAGCTCCAGCAAAAGAAAGCATGTCTTTTCCTACAGCTCCTGCTTTGAATTAAAAGCCTTTGTGGCATAATGAAACATCTGAAAACACTCCGAATCTTGACACAGCTGAGATCTGTTCATTGCTCTCGTGTATTTCTTTTCATCACAGCACGGGTGGAGCACCGTGCTCTGCAAACACAGGTTTAATGAATCTTCTCAAGTGTCGCTGACAGCAGCAAAATAGGCAGTTACCAAAAAACCTTCTGCACATTTATTGAAAACAACAGCTAACATACATTAGATCAATAAGACATGTTATCAGACTTTAAAGCGTTTAATGTTTTACTTTGCAATTTAGGATATTTCAAAACAGGCCAAATGAGTTTTGTTGCTACAGTAAACAGTTTGTAATGAAAACTGCTGCAGTACATGACCCTCTAGTCTAGACTAACCTTCAATAAATTAAATACAGTAAGCACAAATTCTCTCAAACGAAGAAAAATAACCAAAAGACGGACGGTTCATGACAAACACGCACAATTCCTTCTTTTGTCAGTTTCCTTTGAAGGAAAAAGGGTTAGAACATGAGCGTTCTGATCCCACCTGAGCGTATGTGTGTGTGTGTGGTTACACTAGACAAATCCATGAATCTTCTTGGTACATGTTTCTCCTGAACCCCAACAGTCACAGAGGCAGCGGTCGAGCCATGACCTTGAAAAGTCCCTTTGTTTTCCATAACCTTCTCATCTACTTCCACATCAGGCTTCAACTACACTTCATTTATTCTCCAGGACATCACAGGGCACGAATCCTCTCTTCTTCCCACTGGCTACACTGATGAAGCCGTTGCTTTCATCCTCACTGCTGACACAAATCTGAAAATATAAATTGTGTTTTATGATGATACAAATGTGTCTGTTTGGTGGTGGGAAACGTAATGATATCTATCAACATCAAGGCTTTAAATATACTCACTTGCCCCTCCTTTAGGGTGATCTGCCCTTGTTCTTTACAGCCAATAAAGGTCCGGTTACATCTGAACACCCTGTCGCCTGCCTTCACCTGTTGTGTATATGACACTGGGAAAAAACCTATTCTGTCGTCGATCACTCCCTAGAAATGTTAGGGTATAGAAGAACAGACATTAAAAAAGTAAAAAAACTGATTTATTTAGAGCGATAACATCAAACACCAAAATCACCAAAACCATTAGTATGCACATATTTATTCTAAATTGTGTGACATGCAGCAGTGTATGTGTAGAATTGTTTTATTTTTGAGCATTGTTAGTTTTTTTTTGTGAGCATCATTGTATAAATAATGTTTAAATAAAGTTTTATGTAAAAAAAAGTTTTATCTCTGTTGCCTGTTAAGGATCTTTTCTAATATTATAGGAATCTGTGATGATTTACCTTCCACCAGTCGTCATTAGAATCATCAGCCACGATTATTCGATCCCCAGGTCTGCAAGCACATTTAAACATATTCAGACAGATTAGGACATGACATTCTTTTTCAATAGTAAAAAATTATTTACTATTGAAGCCTGTGATGATAGGAAATAATGGTATGTTGTGATAACCTCAATACATGAGCCCAAAATAAGACTGCACATGAAAAAGATTTTGAAGCAATAGTCATTTGCAGCCCGTGCTTCCTGGTGAGATTCAGATTCAAAATTGAATCTTAAGAAATTACATTTCTGCTGTGCGAAAAGAAAGAAGTGCGAATGCAGACTCAGAGGATTTGAAGAATTTCATCAGTTTACTGTGCCTGAGCATGTGAGGGGCAACAACACAGCGGTCAGACTGAAGGTATGCTGAACAAACTGTTTAACCTCTGGCAAATGCATTAGTTTATATGTTTGTGTGTGTTTATGGAAGTGAAGGAAAGCACGTGTGTCTTTCGGGGGGGCTGGCAGGGCACCCGCAGAATTATGCAGGAACCTCCACAGATTTCTGAAGAATATGACTGGCGTAGAAAAATATCTAGATATGTTTATCTCGAGTACAAATGTGTTTGTTTGCCATATTTTTAAAGGACCGGTGTGTGATTTTTTTGGGAGGATCTATTGATAGAAATGCAATATAATATACATTAATGTCTTCAGAGATGTATAAAGATCTAACATAATGAAGCGTTATGTCTTTCTTACCTTAGAATGAACTATTTCTATCTACATACACCACGGGTCACTAACATGGAATTTGCCATGTTGTTTCTACAGTAGCCCTAAATTCAGAGCGTTTTTTAGTATATACGTTATCTCCTTCAGCAAAGAAGCGTAAAACATACTGACATCTTAGTCTTGTGTCAGCCGGTGTAGTGCTTTGAAAGGGAGGGGTGGAGTGAGCCGTTGGTTGCAATTCCCAACTGCACCACTAGATGCCACTTAATGTCTTTCAGTGGACCTTCAAGATAGTAATATTGACCTCTACCGAAAGAATCTATTAATCTTAACTGTTTTACACATTTCAACAGAACATAATATAGGGGTCTACCAACAAATGCAACCAATCTACATTTTCATCAAAATTCAGGTCTACGCATGTTGTCGAAGTAAATAAACACACAGCGTGTGTTCTGCACATAAAGAAACCCTGAGCTGGTCAGTAACACAGGAAGTTATCCATACACCCAACAGTGTCCCCATGACAACTAATTGCACATCCTGTGATGGGATGGTAGAAGTGGGCGGGGCAGGAAGAGATGCAAGAATTTGTGGGAGGGATACAGGAGTCTGTTAAAGCTCCTACTGAGTTAAAAATAGCATCTGCTGTTGATGCAACAAATTAAAATAAAATATCATCTGGAAAACAGGCTTTTATCTGCTATAGAAATGATAGTAGTTTTTTAGCATATACCATATATTCTATTTGTTTCCTAATTTACATTTGTGACTACTATCTGTTCTATCTGTTTATGTATTTGCTGTAAATATGCTTTGCAACAATATAAAATTATGATAATTAGAACAGAGCCCTGCATTTGACAGGTACTACAGAAATAAATATGAATTTAATTGTTTATCTGACTCTGAAATCACCCAAACATTTTTAGTATCATTGGTAATATTCCAGGTTAGGTATATTTTTGTCTGATCTGTAAATGTGTAGGTGTGTGTTTTGCTTCAGGGATACTCGCCTCATTTCCAGGTCTTGGCTGTCTTGCGGGGTAAATCTGAACAAAGCCACATAAGTATTGAGCTGCAGAAGGTCCCTCTTTAAATCTCTGTTTGACTACAGTTTAAACATACAGGAACGTAAACAAGAAGAGGATATTTACAACTCAAACCAAATCTCAGATCATAAATGATTCCGAAAATGTGTGTCAGAGATACTGTTGCACGTTTTACTCCAGTGAATTTCTCAGGGTCAAGACTGATAATGGAAAACAAAAAGCTACACTTAATTAAACGCTCCCACAGCTCGTTCTGGAACATACTGTCTGCCTGTATGTGGTAAGTTGTCAAAATGTGATTTTTGTACAGTCAAGTTGTGCTTTGTTTTAGAGGAAAACAATGCTTTAAAGAAGGAGAAAATCTGATTTTGAATTTTGCAGATCATTTAATGCATAACGCATACATTACAATGGCTTTTCCAAAATCACAGTGGCATGAGACTCAGCTAAATAATTTACAGCAATTTAGATCAAATAGAACATTCAAAAAGTGCATTCGTTGTTTTCAACAAGCTTGCTGCCACATAACCTCAGCGCTCTGCAGGTACGAATAGGTGTGCCTCCAGGAAAAAGTATTCTCATGATTGCATTTTTGTAGTTGTTTGCGACCTTAAAGCACATTGCACGAAAAAAAAATGGTAGGAACCGCATTTGTCCTGGATTTTCTGAAATACGAACAGGAGACTTCATAGCTTTCAGGGTCAAACATTCAAAAGAGTTGTCAACTTAGAATAACAGTTCATTTACTTTTGATTATAAAGAACTTTTGATATTGTGAAAACACATTTTTGTAAAAAAAAAGCAGGTATCAGTTGATGTAAATGGAAACGCTGGACAGCTACATTTGAAATGTTATTAGCAAAACTTTATCTTCATACAGGTGCCTCTTGGACTCCCACCAGGGAAGAGCTTGTTTAGTAGAATGTCCCGGTATCTCATTGCACGCTGTAAGCAGACCTTTCGAAATGCCACTATATATTTGTAACAGACACTGTATATCTTCTGCGAAAGAACAGGAAAAAGTGACAGAACTTCATGAGTATTTCTTAAAGAGATACTGACATTGATACACACTAAAATGTTTATATTTGATCAATTTTCATCAATATTTAACTTTTTAACCAACATGGTCTGTTTTGTTCAATGTTCCAAATGTTCCAAATGCAAATATTGAGTAATGCTCTTTCTGTTTCTTTAGCTGTCCAGCGGATACATTCACAAATACTCATATTGCTCAGCCTGTCGACTTGTAAGAGTTTTAGCAGTAAAGTTTTTATAAATAAATTTGACCATTGCGAACCTATAAACAGATATGAAGACAAGTGAACTTTACCTTTTGTATTTTAGTATAGATTAATGTCTTAGCCTTTCTTATAATCTCTTGGCAGGCACAGCAGAAGACGATGTTCGGCCGTATGCTCTGAAGGTATGGAACAGGGAGGTTAAAGAGAAAGTTACAGATTATGTGTACATATGTGACCCTGGACAACAAAACCTGTTTTATGGGTCAATCGAAATCGAAAATGAGATTTTGACATAATCTGAAAACGGAATAGATTAGACTTCTATTGGTTTATGAGTTGTTAGAATATGACAATATCTGGCTGAGATACAATCTTTTAAAACCCAGTAATCTGAGGGTGCAAAAAAATTACAATATTGAGAAAATTGCCTTTGAAGTTGTTAATCAGGGGCACTTTTGTAGGGCATTTCACTCACAAAAATCAAGTTTTTATATATTTAAAGTAGAAAATTTACAAAATATCTCCATGGAACATGATCTTTACTCAATATCCTAATGATTTTTAGCATAAAAGAAAAATCAATAAATTTGACCCACACAGTGTATTTTTGTCTTTGACTAAAAATGTTCCCGTGCTTCTTAAGACTGGTTTTGTGATCCAGGGTCACATATGTAGAATAACAATATTCCATTATATAAATGAAAGCTTGTTACTTCAATATGGTTCAAGTATATTTCTTACTTAAATAGGTAATCTGAAAATCAATTGTACACACCAGTATGTCTTCGCGGTACCTGTCCTTCAAACTATACATTTCAGATTGTGAAGACTGTTGAGGCTCCAGCCATACAGAATTGCTTTCACACTTTGCCATGACTTTACAAAGAGAACATTATAAACATTACTTCATCCCCATTAAATATACAGTCATACATGAATTTGTAACCATAATACATATAAATATAAATAATACATAAATACATAAGGGTAAAATACTTGCAATACTTGCAAAAATTTGGAATAACTAATAACCTAAATGTATCTCACCTGAGAGAGTGATCAGAAATGCAAGGGAAGCGAACATTTTCGTATGTTATCTAATTACTGTGAAATCAAACATAAGGAGTAATGTAAAAAGGAACTGATTATTTCTGTCAGTTGTTTTACAGTTATTTTTTTCTTCCGTTGTCCTCACACTCCTTTTTCACTTACAAGCATAACAGAACTAGAAGCGTGAAACCCACAATGAACCACTCACGCAAAAAAATGACCCAAAGTTTGGAACACACTACAGTGTTAAACAGCTCAGGCATGTGATGTTGCGTTGTTAAAAGACTCATCATTATCAAGCGATGAAAATGTCATAAATGTAGAAAACAAGCAGCCCTTGCCTACTGTATAACATATAAACTTCACCTTACAGGACAGTGACTTTACAGTAATAAAAAATGTGTGTGCATTATGTGTGTTCAGTCTGTCTGTGGTGACAACCTTCGTATAAAATTAATGTTTGTATAGAACATAAATCAGCCTTCAAACTACAGGAGCGTATATGATAGATTCAACAGATTCAACATTTTCAGATACTGTTTCTGTCGGCTAAACTATGTTGTTGTAGTTTAAGAACGACTGTTTGAGGTTATACATAATTTCATTTACATTTCATTTACATTTATACATATGGCAGACACTTTTACACAAAGTGACTTGCAGTGCATTCAAGCCACAAATTTGATCAATTTATTACTATTCTTATTATTACAAAGTACTTGCATAAAAACTCAAGTGTATTTATTTTATGCTGGTCTGTAGGTTTACTAAACCAGTGAAACAGTAACTGTCAAAATCACCTGTAGAGGACACTCTACAGTAAACATAAAAAAACAACTGATCAGTTGATTGATTTGGTAACTTTATTGTAAAAATTAGTTTTTGAACGTTTTAAACATAATTTCCATTCTCCATCATTCAATTTGAAACACATCTTTGAGACATTCTTGTAGTTTATTCCAGGAGAGCAAAAGAATATACCCTTACACAAAGCCACATGTAATCCACATGTGCAAAGTACATAAGATGTTTATTAACATCATAAATCGTGTGCACCTAATTTATGATTACAGGTTTTTTATACTTATATACCTGTTTGCACAATTTTAATTTCACACACGTGGAATGTCCATCACCTCCTGCGGACAGGGCATCTATCAGTTTGGTTCTATATTTTTTTATAAACCCACTACAAAGAGGTATTTTTATTTTTTCACAGATCTTATCCAGCTTCTGACCAGTTTCGTCCTGCAAAAAAAGAGGGCACATCAACAACAACAGCAGAAGTTATTAGGTTACCACATGTAAATTTACAGTATTTACAAACCTTGGAAATATGTTTTCCAATAGTTGCCATCACTTTTTTAACCACAGACTTGCAGATGCCACAAAAAATCCTCTGGAAGAGAGATAGTGTGAACGTTAGGATGGATGGAAATATATTCATTATTTAAAGAACAGTGTTGCATATTTCCGTTCTGAAGAAGTGGATGTCACCTTATTGTTTATCATTGATTGGTTGCCATTCTGACTTAAGAGTTGATCAATGTCCTGGCACATACCAATCTGAATATCTGAAAAGTCTGAACATTGGTAGATCTGTTAAAACTAAACAGTTCTAAATAGACAAAATGAACAATAAATATTAAAGAGCAGTGCAGAATGTTATACAATCTGGCAGTGCAATTATATCGGTATGCCATAAAAATCACATTTAGGGTTATGAATTCAATTATTTTACGGGTGTTTTGTTATTCTGAGTGCATAAATAAATTCATTTAAATTGACAATATACATATTCATATTAATTGGACTCTAAAGAAAGAGAGAATCTCACCTGACCAGAACAGCAGGGCCATTATAAGAAAGACACATGATACCTTTGCCATCTTTACGCCACACTATTCAATACATCAAGCACCACATAGACAGACGAGATGTACTGCAGTACATAAAAAACAGAACTTGTATGTCAAGCTTGCTGACATACCACGTCTTTATACCACAAGGTTAGCAAAAATTGTAATGTCAGCTCACATTGGTCAAAACCGTGTAAATGATTATCATGACACAAGCTGACCATGATAGCTGTACGTCCAGATCATATATAAATATACATATATAGAGAGAGAGATGAAAGTGATAGTTTACCCAAAATTGTAAATTCTATCATCATTTACTCACTCTGTAGTAATGGACCACTTTGACCTTCTTTCTTCTGCAGAATACAAGATAAAGATCTTAAAGGATATTGGTAACCGAACACAGTCAACTACCAACATTTTTAAAAGATCTTCTTTTGAATTCTGCAGAAGAAAGTCAAACTGGTTTGAAATGAAAAAATTGTGATTGTGAAATTTTCTGGTGAACTATCCCTTTAACAACTTGCACCTGTCTACCATTAATGTGACACAACTGTAATAAGAGCACAGCACAAAAAATCAATAAATAAACTTTAATTCTGTACATAAAATATCTTCACTGTAATAGCATTGCTGATGCTGTAAAAATTAGACAACTTCATTTATCTCAAGTTAAAATAATATAAATTTACTATAAAGAGTAAATTTATGGCTCTTCAAGACATTCTATTAAGATTATGCATCATTTAAACAGACATGATGCCTATACTTTCATGACTAAAAAAAACATTCAATTAGATTCTTTACTGTAAAGACGAAACAAAATCTTCATCCAGACATACCTTACTAGTGCAGCATAGACTATTTTGCAAGACATTAACAACCCTTGTCCAGAAGCACTTCTTTTTTTCAGATTCAGTTCTACGTGCTCTGCTGGTTGTATTGTATTCTTATGTTTGGGTAGTTTAAAAAATGAAAACTAAACATGCTTCCGGACCAGTTTACATCTTCCAAAATGGTCTATATCACATAATTATCTACCATACATACAGCATATGCAGCAACAGAAAGTTTCTTCAGTGTGCTTCAATTACTTATTAATATTAATAATGCAAACTTCAAAATGATTTTGCATCCCTAAAATAATATAAGATAATGTTTGGTTAACTTAATTATAACATGACAGGTCATATCATAAAAACAAATCAAGATAGCGGTGACATTGAAGACCATTAAATATATAAGTCTTTCCTATATCTTGGCATGTTGTGTTTGATGACATTAGTCAAAGCTCCAGCAAAAGAAAGCATGTCTTTTCCTACAGCTCCTGCTTTGAATTAAAAGCCTTTGTGGCATAATGAAACATCTGAAAACACTCCGAATCTTGACACAGCTGAGATCTGTTCATTGCTCTCATGTATTTCTTTTCATCACAGCACGGGTGGAGCACCGTGCTCTGCAAACACAGGTTTAATGAATCTTCTCAAGTGTCGCTGACAGCAGCAAAATAGGCAGTTACCAAAAAACCTTCTGCACATTTATTGAAAACAACAGCTAACATACATTAGATCAATAAGACATGTTATCAGACTTTAAAGCGTTTAATGATTTACTTTGCAATTTAGGATATTTCAAAACAGGCCAAATGAGTTTTGATGCTACAGTAAACAGTTTGTAATGAAAACTGCTGCAGTACATGACCCTCTAGTCTAGACTAACCTTCAATAAATTAAATACAGTAAGCACAAATTCTCTCAAACGAAGAAAAATAACCAAAAGACGGACGGTTCATGACAAACACGCACAATTCCTTCTTTTGTCAGTTTCCTTTGAAGGAAAAAGGGTTAGAACATGAGCGTTCTGATCCCACCTGAGCGTATGTGTGTGTGTGTGATTACACTAGACAAATCCATGAATCTTCTTGGTACATGTTTCTCCTGAACCCCAACAGTCACAGAGGCAGCGCTCGAGCCATGACCTTGAAAAGTCCCTTTGTTTTCCATAACCTTCTCATCTACTTCCACATCAGGCTTCAACTACACTTCATTTATTCTCCAGGACATCACAGGGCACGAATCCTCTCTTCTTCCCACTGGCTACACTGATGAAGCCGTTGCTTTCATCCTCACTGCTGACACAAATCTGAAAATATAAATTGTGTTTTATGATGATACAAATGTGTCTGTTTGGTGGTGGGAAACGTAATGATATCTATCAACATCAAGGCTTTAAATATACTCACTTGCCCCTCCTTTAGGGTGATCTGCCCTTGTTCTTTACAGCCAATAAAGGTCCGGTTACATCTGAACACCCTGTCGCCTGCCTTCACCTGTTGTGTATATGACACTGGGAAAAAACCTATTCTGTCGTCGATCACTCCCTAGAAATGTTAGGGTATAGAAGAACAGACATTAAAAAAGTAAAAAAACTGATTTATTTAGAGCGATAACATCAAACACCAAAATCACCAAAACCATTAGTATGCACATATTTATTCTAAATTGTGTGACATGCAGCAGTGTATGTGTAGAATTGTTTTATTTTTGAGCATTGTTAGGTTTTTTTTGTGAGCATCATTGTATAAATAATGTTTAAATAAAGTTTTATGTAAAAAAAAGTTTTATCTCTGTTGCCTGTTAAGGATCTTTTCTAATATTATAGGAATCTGTGATGATTTACCTTCCACCAGTCGTCATTAGAATCATCAGCCACGATTATTCGATCCCCAGGTCTGCAAGCACATTTAAACATATTCAGACAGATTAGGACATGACATTCTTTTTCAATAGTAAAAAATTATTTACTATTGAAGCCTGTGATGATAGGAAATAATGGTCTGTTGTGATAACCTCAATACATGAGCCCAAAATAAGACTGCACATGAAAAAGATTTTGAAGCAATAGTCATTTGCAGCCTGTGCTTCCTGGTGAGATTCAGATTCAAAATTGAATCTTAAGAAATTACATTTCTGCTGTGCGAAAAGAAAGAAGTGCGAATGCAGACTCGGAGGATTTGAAGAATTTCATCAGTTTACTGTGCCTGAGCATGTGAGGGGCAACAACACAGCGGTCAGACTGAAGGTATGCTGAACAAACTGTTTAACCTCTGGCAAATGCATTAGTTTATATGTTTGTGTGTGTTTATGGAAGTGAAGGAAAGCATGTGTGTCTTTCGGGGGGGCTGGCAGGGCACCCGCAGAATTATGCAGGAACCTCCACAGATTTCTGAAGAATATGACTGGTGTAGAAAAATATCTAGATATGTTTATCTCGAGTACAAATGTGTTTGTTTGCGATATTTTTAAAGGACCGGTGTGTGATTTTTTTGGGAGGATCTATTGAGAGAAATGCAATATAATATACATTAATGTCTTCAGTGATGTATAAAGATCTAACATAATGAAGCGTTATGTCTTTCTTACCTTAGAATGAACTATTTCTATCTACATACACCACGGGTCACTAACATGGAATTTGCCATGTTGTTTCTACAGTAGCCCTAAATTCAGAGCGTTTTTTAGTATATACGTTATCTCCTTCAGCAAAGAAGCGTAAAACGTACTGACATCTTAGTCTTGTGTCAGCCGGTGTAGTGCTTTGAAAGGGAGGGGTGGAGTGAGCCGTTGGTTGCAATTCCCAACTGCACCACTAGATGCCACTTAATGTCTTTCAGTGGACCTTCAAGATAGTAATATTGACCTCTACCGAAAGAATCTATTAATCTTAACTGTTTTACACATTTCAACAGAACATAATATAGGGGTCTACCAACAAATGCAACCAATCTACATTTTCATCAAAATTCAGGTCTACGCATGTTGTCGAAGTAAATAAACACACAGCG
Organism: Triplophysa dalaica; assembly: GCF_015846415.1. Classification (NCBI taxonomy): domain Eukaryota; kingdom Metazoa; phylum Chordata; class Actinopteri; order Cypriniformes; family Nemacheilidae; genus Triplophysa; species Triplophysa dalaica. The sequence goes on along the minus strand of NC_079556.1, from coordinate 7,384,417 downwards.
TGTGTTCTGCACATAAAGAAACCCTGAGCTGGTCAGTAACACAGGAAGTTATCCATACACCCAACAGTGTCCCCATGACAACTAATTGCACATCCTGTGATGGGATGGTAGAAGTGGGCGGGGCAGGAAGAGATGCAAGAAATGATCATGTGATACAGATATGAAGATACAAATGTTGCCACTGAATAACCTGCTGTGTGCATGTTTGTGTGTATTTGTGGGAGGGATACAGGAGTCTGTTAAAGCTCCTTCTGAGTTAAAAATAGCATCTGCTGTTGATGCAACAAATTAAAATAAAATATCATCTGGAAAACAGGCTTTTATCTGCTATAGAAATTATAGTAGTTTTTTAGCATATACCATATATTCTATTTGTTTCCTAATTTACATTTGTGACTACTATCTGTTCTATCTGTTTATGTATTTGCTGTAAATATGCTTTGCAACAATATAAAATTATGATAATTAGAACAGAGCCCTGCATTTGACAGGTACTACAGAAATAAATATGAATTTAATTGTTTATCTGACTCTGAAATCACCCAAACATTTTTAGTATCATTGGTAATATTCCAGATTAGGTATATTTTTGTCTGATCTGTAAATGTGTAGGTGTGTGTTTAGCTTCAGGGATACTCGCCTCATTTCCAGGTCTTGGCTGTCTTGCGGGGTAAATCTGAACAAAGCCACATAAGTATTGAGCTGCAGAAGGTCCCTCTTTAAATCTCTGTTTGACTACAGTTTAAACATACAGGAACGTAAACAAGAAGAGGATATTTACAACTCAAACCAAATCTCAGATCATAAATGATTCCGAAAATGTGTGTCAGAGATACTGTTGCACGTTTTACTCCAGTGAATTTCTCAGGGTCAAGACTGATAATGGAAAACAAAAAGCTACACTTAATTAAACGCTCCCACAGCTCGTTCTGGAACATACTGTCTGCCTGTATGTGGTAAGTTGTCAAAATGTGATTTTTGTACAGTCAAGTTGTGCTTTGTTTTAGAGGAAAACAATGCTTTAAAGTTACACTCTTTGCCTTGCTCTAGGGAAATCACAAGTTTGCGGAACACAGCAGTGTACAGCATGCACAAACTGGCCTCATAATATTACTGATGTGATTAAATCCTGTTGCAGACCCATGAGTGAAAGAAGTACTGCTCGCTGCCTCATCTCAAAATCACACAGAATTGTATTAAAATTGTGACTAAGCTTCATTATTCAATGCAATTTACTCTGCCATGAAATATCCTGATTTCTGTCTCCAGCATCGCAAAAAGATAGAAAAAGTTGACCCGGGGCAAGTTGTCACATGCAGTTGTAACTCAAAGGTTGCGTCAAATGTAGGAAGCTATTATAGGAAGCAGTAGTTTTATATTTTGTTATATGTTGAAGAAGAGAAAAACATTTTGTCATAGCGTAAAACAAGCATTGGTTTGGTTTATATGGTTTATTATGGATCTTTTATAGTTTTGTGTAAATATATTTATAGGGTTTCATAACATGGCTCCAGAAAATAATGAGAACATTTTGTTGTTTTTTAATGTACTTGTTTGTGTGATCAAATGTGTTTAATTATGTGATCAATATTTCTCCCAAATTTCAAATAAAAATATTGTGTCTATTCTCATTTATTAACAAATAAATTAAACTGGAGAAACAGGTAAAAATTCTATGTATTTTTTTAGACCTCAAAAACTGCAAAATAAACAAGTTTATATTTACGTTTAAGAAAACAATAGTAATATTTCTACATATATTTAGGTAAAGTTGGAGATGAGCCTCGATCTTAGTGTTCTTGTGTCTCATCACGTGTCAATGCTTCACATTGCTGTTGGATGACTTTATGCCACTCCTGAGGTTTGACATTCAAGACACTGGACTGGAATGGCCACTGATCATCTAGAAATACTGATTAAATTATTTTTTATTTACAAGTTATTTCCTTTGCTGTGTCTTGTTTTGTTCTTGATAAATGTTTAATTGTTTACATTCTGTCCAAAAGTTGTGGAAGGCCCATTAACATTTAAAACACACTGTGACAAAACACCCCATTGTTACATAAACTACATTGGGTTTTTTTGCACAATAACAGTGAATATTTTTAACCGCCTTTTTATATCCCAAACATCAAGGTTTGTGACTGTACAGAAACCGACGTGCCTACTGACCTCAAAAATAAAATTACCTTGAGAAAATTCACTGGAGTAAAACATGTGCACTTGTCTCCCCTACAAACCAGAGACTTCATAAACCTGAGATTTCATAAAGAAAAGACGAACAACCTTTTGCAGATACTTACAGGTGAGTCTTCTGATTTCATCTCAGCAACATGAAAAGGTTCTGCTCCATTCTCCAAAGATGTAAAAACTAAAAAAACATAAACATTAATTTCCAAATCTGATGTTAGATGTAAGAGTCATGACAGAACAAATCTTGCTTGTTTTTTTATCATTACATGAGCTTAAATGAATAATTGTGTTGTAGTGGGTCATTGTTCAGGGAGGTGGACTGATAAGCCCAAAATACCACCATTTCTCGGTCATGCTGGCAGTTATGTGTCACCAGAGAATAAATATCCCAGCACACAGTCAATGGTTCATGAATTCATTGAAGCTGTGGGTGATGAACTGGACACAGCCTCGATCAAAGCAATTCATCTCTTTGATACCATATCACAGTCTGTCCAAACAGCAGTGTTTCATGTTAGCAAAAATGCTGATGAGAAACAATTTCTCTGATCATGTGCATGCGGTTTGGGATTTAAAGGGAGGGTAATGAGATAGATAATCAGATTTACACAGGTTGTATAGGTTCATTAGGATTTAAGTAGGAATCTTCGACAGTAAAATGCACAAAAATTTCTTTAATAAGAAAAGTGCACGATTTAAAGACCCTAAGCAATCTCACCATTATCGCTGGGTTTCCTGGTAAGTTGAGATTGAAAGCTGTCGGCGGCCCTCTCTTCCTGTACCTGACCCAGATCACTGGTCTGAACAAAAGAATAACAAACATTTATTCTATTACATTGCAATATGAGCACAACATTTGGTAGACACGTGTAAGTTTGGTTGACATTTGAAATTATATTCATTTTATTAATACATATTCCTGAGAATCAAACACACAATCCCCTGTTAGTCAATATACAGTACAGACCCTTAATCTATATTTAAATATGTATCTGTAGCAAAGAGTTATACTTTAATCTTTCTTATTTACCTGTATTTTCACTTTACAGAAGTTATTCAGTTTAAAGGAGCGTTATCCTGTCTTGTTGTGTCTACTCCTTCTCTTTGATCGCATTCTCTCCCTTTTTTGGTTATATTTGCTTTAGAGAGGCATTATCTGACATTGACCATCACTTCCTTTCAGGGCGTGTGTATAAGCATGCGCCTGTGTTTGTTTCAAGCCGTAAAACAGCATATCTGGGTATCTTCAGATGAGCTGGTTCTTTTACAACTGTAGTAACTGCGCATTGGGTGCTTAAACATTATTGAACAATCAGGTGTAAAGACCTATTCAGATTTACACAAATCCTGCTTTAAAATACACTTTAAAAGATCAATGTAAACTCAAACCTGAATTTCATTGCACTGTTTTTAATAATTAAATTATTGATGAAAAAAGTGGAAACTAAATTTTAACATATTGTGCTAAGATGATTGTTGTAACAATGAAAAAACATTTTACAGTGCATGGTTGTTTTTTAACAGATGGCATATGTACAGAAATGGCACCCCTGTGGTTGTACTTTGTCTTCTTTTTATATACAAAGAAAATAATGATGTGATTAAGACTTGAGCAGCTCAAGGAGATTTAATTGAATTATGTGGAGTGTTTTAATAAATTTATCATAATAACCAACATAATGGTTTTCCATAGGCAGTTCATTGTCAGCCCAAGCAGCTGAGAGGAAACCCGTTTAAATGAGTTAAAAGCCTAAATTGATGCAGGTAAATGATGGATGCCTTTTTCCCAAAATCTATTTTTCCAGAACGCTCTCCCACCTACACAGTAAAAAACACACTTACTCCGTGCCAGCACCACAAATAAATACACGTGTACACTCGTTGTTAAGCTTCAGGACCCAGATTAGTCAAAATCCGAGTACTTGCATAACATACAGTACTGTATACAAAAAACAAGAAATTGAAACATTTAAATATGTAGAATTAAAGATAAAAGATAACAATGTGCAAAAAATGTGTAAGTGAGAGAGTTATTTACAGATGTGCGTTGTCAGACAATACATTCGAACACTGTCAGTTATTAATATAGCAATTTTATAATTTGCCACCTTTAAAATTCAATTAAATCGATTAAATCAAATTTGCTTAGATGCATTAAAAATAAGATCCATTTTTGGATAAGAACCCACCCGAGCCGCTGAACTATTGCATTAGATAGTATAAACACTCATTGTAATAATTGAGTTATTCAAAAAGGTATCAAAATGATTGCTCTACGTGTCTTACAGAGTTTCTCTGTGGTGATTCTGATCCACTGGTCCGCTTGTTCTTCTGTGCCAGAGAGGTTCCAAATCTTAATGTCTCGTAAACTGGGTCAACTTTACTGCCACAAGCTAGAATAGAACAAAAGACCTGTCAAAATACTACAAAATAAAACAGCTGATGCTATGAATATTTCCTAATGTAAAAAAAAACTCACCGATGGGCATAACCTCTCGGATGCAGCCAAACTGTTCCTGTATTAGCAGAGGGGAGCTTGAATATCTCCGAAAACCTTTGGGCTGCAATAAAACAGAGGATTGAGTGAGAGGCGTTACTACACACTGTTCATGCAACCAGACAATTTCCATACATGCGGTTAGAAAAGAAACACTTTCAGTATTCAAATCAGCAAGCTGAAGGATGCATGCTCAGCTTTCAGAAAGTATGCCCTTATTTGTATATGCTGTGTTGAGTTACTAATACAGGGTATCTATGCAATCTACATCACAAATCTGCTTTGAAGGATTCTTCATTAGCCACTACTGAGGTTGGAGACCAACATAAGCACCACTCAAACCGGGAGAGAAGCTCTCTCGTGTTCCTACGTCACATTTCTCCAAGTGCGTTTGTATGTAGTGAATGCTATTAATTGCCTTTAACCAACGCGAACGATGCCTGTGAAACACTGAAATGACTCACCCGAAAAGGTTGGTTTATTTAATCACCTAAAAGAACAACAGCTCCAAAGTGCAATGTTTACTTGCACATAATGGGAGTTGTTACGTTTGACAAACAGTCTGGACTCAGCTCACGTCGTGCTGGTAGTAAAACTACTCTTTTGAAAACCACTCGTAGCTCGAAGGTTCTCACTGATCCACCAGGCCAAGAGAAATAAACAGAGTTTAAAAATAGCACCCTGTCCACTTATAAGCAAAAGTGGAATTAGAGACAAATCCTGTGGGGAATTGTTGCCTTTTTTTAATCCTGACCCCCCACAGCTACATTTTCCATTTGTGAAAGCCCACTACATCATCGGGAGACTCGTTGTCCCATCCCACTTAACAATCTGAAGGCAAAGGACAAACATTTTCCATTTCCTGTTGATGATCTCATTCTGGAGTTCTAGTGTCAAAAGCTCTCATTTATCTAATAATAAAGAACCTTTCAAATGGTGTTGCAACCTAAAAATATATTGTTCGTTCATGGCTATATGAACTGAAATGAGTGAATTCTACATATGTTCACATGCATTTAAGTGCAGACGGTTACAGCTGTCTGGCACTGGGCGATCAATATGTTTTTGAATAGCCCATTATGTCTTCCATTTTTGAATAGCCCATTATGTCTTCCAGATGGCATGACAGCTCATATAATACTTCTGATATGTACACAATATAATTCAGTTTTGTTGGTACTGATAAGAAGTACAGCCGCTGCTTTCCTTTTGAAATCATGTATCTCCATTTCTTCTGATTTGTATTTTTTGCCATAAATCATTATTATTAGTCACCCTTTATGTTTGTCACTGGATTATGCAAATATCTAACTAATTAAAAAGCATTAAAAAACGTGCTTGTCAACTTTGACAACATTGTCTTTAATGATTTAAAAAGGAGTGTTTTTCCATTTGGTGAAAAACTGTGAATTTGGGCATAAAAGGTTTTGGAAGGACAGCGACGATACACAAAATTCAGGGTTGGGTCAAAACATACACATTTCACAGTTGGGAAATGTTTGCTTTCCTATATTTTTCAAAATATCTTCTTTTGTGTTCACCAGAACAAATAAATGTATAAAGCAAATGTTCCTACTATGGTAGTTTATAGTGGCCAAGAAGTTTTTGGTTACAAGCATTCTTCCAGACATCTTTCTCTGTGTTCATCAGAACACAGAAAATTATCCAGATTTGGAACAATTCGCGTGAGTAAATTATGATTTTTGGAAATTATGATGAATAACTGTTCCCTTAATCGCAAAATGTTTTTTTTGCCAATCTCATGTTAATCTTGAGTACCTATACAGTAGTATTGCATACTTCGTATCTTCGACAGGTATTTAGTTTAATCACATGTATAAAAGATAGATACAGCTTTACGTTTGTTTTCCGAAAACATACAGCGCGTGCAGGGGGAGGGGTAGGCTGAACCAAAGCACGTGCTCACCCATTGTCAACAAAACAGATATCAGTTTCACTCACCGCATGCGGTTCATGTCCGGCGTCTTTTAGCGCTGGGACGGCTCCATATACTAGTTTCAAACGATCTCCAAATCCACCGTTATGTCCACAGTTTATATAACATTCTTCACCCAAATGCAGTGAACAAACAAACACCTGAACTTCGCGAACATATGCTCTCTCTCTCTCCTGCTTACAAGTGAAAGTGATGTCTGCGCATGCTCATTCTCCTTCTCCTGCTCTCCTGTGGCCGTGGCGCATGCTTTTCCGGGAGAATAGTCCAATAAGGGACTAAGAAAGGTTGCTGCGAAACAGTTTAAAATGTTCAAAAACAACTTTCCGAAACCTGTACGATCGCTGAGTGAGTGTTTCGAGCACAGAAATACTACGTAATATGCCCAACTCGTTTTTTGACAAGTAAACCATGTTAAGCATGAGAAGACAGCACGTTTAACATTGTAAAGAAGTCAGAATGCATGACACATCATTGCAGGGCCGCTTTAAGAACAGGTTTCGGAGCATGCCGTGAACTTTTTCTCATCCACTCATTCTCAGAGAAACCTGAGTTACTCTGTTACGCTAAAACCATGGGAAACCCAATGGAAATTGTAGCATTTTCCTTATTTTAAGTGTGTGTGTGTGTGTGGGATGGCCGTGTGCATATCCCAGAAGAGACTTGTACCTCCCCTGAGTATGCACTAAGGTGTTTACATCAGAAATGCATCCTTCCTATCTGTCTCACTCTCACACACTTAGTCTTGTGCACGCTAGAGAATCATTAGCATTCATACTCACACCTTAATCCACAGAAGAGAAAGACAGACTGATGAATCACACCTTCAAATCGACAGAAATCACACAATCAAGAGTAACATATTCTAAGGCACACAGCACAAACCCACAGCTTCACTTGTAGAGTAATATTAGGAATTTGGTAGATCTGCAACTTGAAAGCGTTTGATTTTTAAACAGTATCTATTTCACTAATCCACTTTATACTGTAAACAAATATTTGCCATCACTGAGTTTCCAACATTAGCAATTAAAAAATATCAGTAGAAACAAACAACGATATACAAAAACTACAGAGTTTGTAACAAAATCTTACCAGTTTCCCCATGCATTTCTGCTGTCCAACTCTATCCAGGCACTTATGGTGGATGCCCATCTTGCAGGCCTTGCATCGGAGACCCAGTTTAGCGTTGGGGCCTGAGATCATATTCACATTTTTATCCAATTAAAAAATTGGAGACTTAATCAACATACAGCAAATGCTCTTTGCACAGTGTTATACTGCAAAACAACAGCGTGATATCAGTTAAAAGACATCATAGAAATGTCTGACAATTTTGTGAGGAATATTATTCTCAAGAACCGTAGTTTGTATTTATTTTAGTTGTTTCTAAGGAGCAGTGTCATGTGTTTTACAGTATGTGCACTCGAGTAAACTCCACAAAGACCTGTGCTGGATATTTGTCAAAGTTATAATGAGGGTTTGAATATTACGGGGTGCCATTCTGCAAGTGTTCCGGTTGTTGGTCATCTCATTATAAAAGGGAAGCTAAAATTCAGTGCCACATTTGTCCAGGCAAGTAAACATTTTCTTTTGTCTAGAGATGAACACTTATGAGTGGATCAGCCAATTATGTCTTCACAGTTGCCAGAAACACCTGCAGAACCTCATTAGCATTATTAGTACTGCTGGAAACAGGCATATGCGGATGTTAATGCTTAGCTGAAACAGTAGAAGACAAACAAAAGCAAAGCATACAGTTAAAAGATGGATGGCATAGACTGTCTAAGAAAGCATCACTTGAATTCCGTTCTTCTGTTTTCTCAGTTGTAACACCTGATATCTCTACACCTGCTGCTCAGCACATTCATAGTTTTATTGATTCAACTGCATTATAGAATGACTTGGAAAAAGGGAGGCCAGTACTTAATGTCCCACACAAGTATTTGATCTAAATAAGATTGAAATCAGAATAAAGTTTACTATGAACCACTAAGCTTGTGACATTTTTCTTGCCTAAGTACGGAGTCTAAGAGAGCAATGTTATATATGTGTGTGTTTGCTCCTCGGATATTTATCAAATGTTTTTTGGTAATATTTGAAACGTTTATGTTCCTTTAAAGGCAGAAATATTGATCTGCTCCTAAAGATTGAAGATGCGTAAACACCAAAACCTGAAATGTTCTCTATCCAACTGCATAAAAATGTTAACAAAATAACAAAGAACGTTTTGTATTGACAAAGAAAGAGCATTTTGGCATTAAAAGAATGCTTTAACCGAGAATTTATACCCCCACACTGACTCCTCCCACTTTTCTAACTCAGGCAAGTTTCTCTATCTAAAAGATCCACATATCAAAACAGGTTGATTTAGGTTTTATATTTAAATATAAATCAGGTTTCCAGGTCCTTGCAGGAAGAATGTGTTATTAACTGTAATCTTTTACATAAGACAAACAGCATCTTCCTGTCACACTCACTGATGCATTTGTGAGTAATCTGCTGGTAAATGAGAATTAATTAGATGCTTTCAGAAATTAAATGACTGTCTCTGTGTGGCATAAACAGGGAATAAATACTAATTACCATAATAACTGTTTAATAAAGTCACCTTCACAAGTTCCTCCCAAGACAGAGGAGCAGAATTGACAGCAATTTATTAAAAGGAGATCATCTATCGATAATAACCCCATGAGATGCTACTTCACCACGTACATTTTTCTGAGAGTGCTGGACAAGTAATAATGAGAGCAGCAGCGGGGCGAGGATGGGTGGGGTGGGTGAGTGGAATTATCTATTTTGATTCTGTTTCTAGAGGAATCAATTCATCATTAAACAGACTTACCAAACACCTTGCCTGCTCCCCCTTGGCAAGCTAAAAATTACAGGAAAGAATCCCTCTAGCATTACAAATATTGCATGCATAAATATAAATTCACTCTATTTTGTAATACTGTACCCAAAACAGACTGTAAAGAAAATATAATGGAAAAAGAGCATTAGAGAGGTTGCAAACACCTAGTGGCTTATAGATGAAAGATGCACTCAGTAATTTTTTTACTTGACAAGTATCACAAAATAAGTGTTAACAATTGTGTACACTCACATGAGATTAGCAGCTAAATAAAAATCAAGAAGAGAGTTCTGTTTTACATAAAGTTTCACTTTTACATACATCACATAACATCAATCATGTCAAATTTGCTAATTTGCCTTTTCAGTCTAGCGCGTCTCTACAATGAGAAAGAATACTTGAAACTATTGTTTGTGTGTGATGCTGCATCCACACCGCATTGTGTCAATATACGATGCCACGTGCCCAGAACAACATAAAAAACTAATGAGTGCACCTTCAATATAGAAAAGACAAAATAACAAGAACTTTTGTGATTCACCATTCATAGCACCTTATGTACCAGAACATTTTTCTCAATAATCCAATGTGTAAGTAAATAATAGAGGTGATAATTAAGAGAGAAAAAATATAATGAGATCATTTTGTTAACATATTGAGTGGCACAAAAACCTAATGTGATAAAAGAAAAGATTGTTTTTTAATAAACCATGAGATGATAAATAGGGTAAAAACATCCAGTCACACTCGTGGGAACAATTTAGCCACAGTGCTCATTTGCCCCGGTCTGCTACAACAAGCTGCTTCCAGCTATCCATCGATTAATCAAACATCACGTGCTCGGTCCAGACTCTCTCATGCATTCCTATAATGCTCACTTCAACCTAAAAAATCATTAATGATTCTTTAATGTGTTTAACTGTTTAGTGTTGAGTTTTTTTCTAGTAGTGACTGATGCACATTTCTAAAAAGAAATCAAAATTTCCTGTAATCAATCAATTCAAATCAATGTATTACTAAATACTAAACTGACACATAGTTCAGTTCATATAATTGTCATTACCAATGTTTTTTTTTAAAGATTGCACAAAATTTCACTTGGACCGAATATCTATTCAAATGTGTCAAATCTCTGTGCACATATATGTGTGAATTCAGTTGTTTTGACATGCATGTGTAAAATCTGATCTCTCTGGATATAACTATAACAAGAATATTATGAGAGATGTGGAGTATTATAAACAATTTTAGTAAATGCATGCAAATGTTTACTATCATAACTTAAAACATTATTTCCCCATACCATCCCACAGCACGTACTGGACTCCTACACAGGCTGTACTCAGCCCACAGGCCATGTGTATGACACCTTCTCCTTAAAGGAACACGGGAACATGATTCCATCCTGTACAATCTTCTAAAGGTCCATGAGATGATGTGGATTTAATTTCAATGTTGTTAATGGCATCAGTCGCCCAATGGGATATGAATCCACCCACATAGCGAGCCAACCGTATTCCAATATGCTAAGCCTCTTTTTATACTTAGCCAAACAGCCAGTTTTTATGTCTTTAGAAATAGACGCCTCAGCTACAGCCAAACATGAGGGAACATCAGAATGTAAAATGTGTTGCCCTGCGATACAGACACTGCTTTGCTGACTGATGCTTCACAATGGGCTTGATATAAAAAATGACTATTACAGGAAACAATTCTCTTTCTGAATAATATCAATGATCACCTTAAAGCTAAAGTGTATGAAATTTAGCATCATCTAGCAGTGAGGTTGCAAAATTGCAACCAATGGCTCGGTCCCCCTTCCCTTTCGAAGCATTACGGTGGCTGACACAGGATTGTCGTCACGTTTTTGCTTCTTTGCTGAAGGAGATAACGTATTTATGAAACACGCTCAGTAGAGCAGTTTGTCCATTTATGGCTATACTGTGTAGACAAAACATGTCAAAATCCAGGCAAGGGGACCTATGGTGAATGTACATAGAAATAGCTCATTCTAAGGTAATAAAAACATAACGCTTCATTATGGAAGGTCCTTGCTCACCTCTGAAGACATAGTTCTATACATTGCATTTCTGTCAATAGATCCTCCAAAAATGTACACACAGCACCTTTAATAGCTAAGAGACATCATCTATGCAATGGAATCAGTATCTGTCTATTAAAACATTTCATATTGTTTAACGGGGGCTAACTTTGTTTAATATTGGTCCAGAATGAATTTAGTTTACCTTAAATCCAGATCTGTTATGACCGCTGCTATTCTGTAGCTACAACAGAATCCCACAGGAGTGAAAACTTTAAACTCCACAAAGCAGCCAGCAACAGGTCAGATCTCTCTTGAGCTCGGTCTCACATAACTAATAACATAGCTGAGGGTCAGTATTGACACAAATGTGGAAAATAAAGGAATGTGATCCTGAAAGCCCAGCTGAGGCTGGTCTACCGATCCCCTGATACCTGATCTAATTGCAGAGATTTGGGTCAATTACACCCGTGCTCATATTTAATCTACCTGTAGAGATTTGGCTCGAACACAGGTGTCCTGATATCTGATCTACTGTGGAGATTTGGGTCGAGCACAGGTGTCCCGATATCTGATCCGTGTGCGGAAATCTCACAGTTTGTTATTTAGTAATGACTCACGAAATTGGGATCGGAGAGGCACACGCAGAAGAACTGCACCCTCCACACATTTTATTCTCAGACAGCTGGTGGGATCTCATAAAATTCACCTTCCTGCATGGCACTCATTACAATGCTGTAGGATAATGACCCAACAAATCATTCTTGATCTAACTGCTCCGCCAGCTCAGGTTTCTCTACATTCACTACAAAGCCGTGTAATGCGTAAATTGGCAACCTGATGTTCCCTGCATGAGGATGGGCCAGGGCTGTATCTGGAGCCCTGCCCTCATTAGTGTGTTCTTCTGAGGGAGTGTGTTAGTGAGGTAAAGAGGTGATGGGGCCTGACAGATCCATATGCCAGCCTGAGACAAGACAAAACACACAATCTCTCACATACGCCCACAAACTCTATTTGCACACACTAGATAACCATACTAATCCAAACAAAAACACAAGAAACCATTCTAGCACCTTTACACATTTTTTATAACACCTATAAGCTTTGAGGCTAAATACAATTCAGATATTGTGTCTAAAAAATACCCTCATTTATCCAGCTTTTGTATTTGTGTAATAGAAAAAGGGATTAACGTTATACATGTTATATTGGTCTGTTGGTAAATCCAAGGATGTGAAGAAAAACCACATACTGTACACAAATTGTACCAAAAAAATGAAAATTCTGTCATCATAAACTCACCTTCTTTTCATTTCAAACCTGTATGACTTTCTTTCTTCTGCAGAGCACGAAAAAGATATTTTAAAGAATGTTGGTAAATGAACAACAGCGTTACCAATTGACTTCTATTTTACGAACACCCGCCATTGTTCCATTACCGACAGTCTTCAAAATGTGTTATTTTGTGTTCTCCGAAGAAAGTCATACAGCTTTGAAATGAGTGAATGATGACAGAATTTTCATTGTTGGTGAACTTTCCCTTTAAAAGCTGCACCACTATCTCTTCTCTGACATACTGTAACATTCATAACAATACTGCAATCCACGGACACCTCTACAGAAATTACACACCAGGTAAGTCTATAGCCTTTGTAAAAGTCTATACCTTCAAACAAGTCTTTACCTTCAAACAATTTAACTATGTCAAATAAAAGAATACATTCTTAATATTAACAAAAATGTATCTGGTTTGATTCTTCCTGAAGAAATCAACACATTCCCAACACATTCATCAAAGGTTTCCTGGACAGATGTAAATTTGGGACGAAATACATAATTTATTTTGTATGAGATTGACATTGTTCGCTGTTTTCTAAATAGTTAAACCATTGTGTGTTTTTTTCAAAACATTAACATGTGGTGGCTGAAGAACAGATTTAATAAAAATATATAACAATATAAAATTCCAGACAATGCTTTCATGTTTTCTCATCTATAATTATTATGTTAGATATCAAAATACTCACTGACCCCTAAATAAACAGAGCTTTGATCATGTTAAGTTTCTCAGTATTTTGCTTGTCACATCAATATCAGAAAATATGTCCTCTTACCTACAATCATGTGGTTGCACATGTCACAAAAGTGAGGTTTCTTAAAGATGTGTTCCAGAAAGGTGTGCGCGTTGGGGTCCATCTGACGCGGGGCCCGGGACGGAGAACAGATTGTGATGGGCAGGTTTCCCGGGATGACTGAGGGCAGCGGAGGGGGTGGCGGGGGTAAGGACATGGCAGGGGGGGTGGAGACGGACAACCCGATGGTGCTCAGGTGACCCGTGCTGCTGCTGACATCAGAGAGCAGTTCCGTTTGAAACTTCACATCCTCGAAGGGGCGCTGGAAAAAATTGTCAGCGCTTTTGCTGCGGAGACTCTTGGTCTTGAAGGAGAGCGAGCGCTTTAGTCTCTGCAACTGAAAGAAACATGGTAAAACAGAAATGTAAAGTGGGGTTCAAAAGAAGGAGAACCTGGAAGTAAACTGAAAGTTTTAAGATTAGAAAAATCTTAAACACTATTTAAATTTGTGATGTAAAACATACAAACTTTGTATGAAGCTCAGATTTCCTATCTTTCATTAAAGCACACAAGATAACATACATCATCACAGTTTGCTATTTTAAAACATGTGTATTACATCAGAAACTACAAAACCGAAGAATTTTTATAAGTGGTCCCAGACTTGTGGACCCTGCTGTACCAATTCGCATCCGATTAAGAGAAAAATTCTTAACCCACATGCCTAAAAACAACCCCTAAAACACTCAGCTCTGCGTGTGGGTGATATGAGACTTTGGCAGGAGTCAAAATAAGGGCATTCACAGAATTTCTCTTCACAATAACACTCACAGAAACAAGCCCCAGATTATTGTAAGAATCTTCATATGCAAACATAAAATTCACACAATAAACAGGTAAAAATCACACAATACTGCGGTCGTGTTAGCACACTGATCATCAAAACACTTAATACAAATGAAAGAGAGAGAGAGATGAAGAGGAGAAAAGAGGGGAGGGGAGAGAGATGGGCTGTCATTTCTCTTGGTACATAACCTCTATGCTCACTGCACATTACCCATGATATCAGTCATACACTGACAGCCCTCTAAATTATCTGACAACACCCACCAGGATCATCTTTGCCTCCTAAAAATGTATTTTATTCCACAACAACCTGCACTACTTGGTGTAGAACTCTGAACATCTGAGAGATTAAAAGTTCCAACATAAAACTCTTACCTTTACTTTCTGTAAACCTCAGTTGTGTGACACAAATCTAAAATAAGTCCATGTGTGTGTGTTTATTTATACGTATGTCTGTGTGTGTGCCAGACTGTGATGTACGGTCCATTTGGGCAGCACCATGTGACAGTTTGAACCGCTCCCATTATGTTTCCACCAATCAGATACGAGAATCAGTCAACTGTGTTTTGCTGGAATCCGAATGCATTCCAGTGTATGATGACCTATTGGCGTGTGATGCCCTGCAAAGAGCGACCGATCGATTTGTCCCTCCCTCACTGCTTCTGTCCGTCGGATCTCATTATTCACTGCCAACTTACCTTGCATTTCCTCTAGAAATCTGTGTGAATCACATCAAATAAATCTCATGTTCTATATATCAAATTAATTCTATAGAGATAAAAAATAAAATATTGTTGCAGACTTTCTGAAACCTCGGATGTCCACATTTGCTGTTTTTTAGGAAATAGAAAAAAACTGTTTTTTAAATGATTACATAGTGGTTTGTCAAAGTTGACAAGCACTTGTTAAGACTTTTTATTGGTTAGATATTCGCAAACCCAGTGACAATCACAAAGGGTTATTAAAAATATTGGTTTATGGCAGAAAATAAAAGTCACAAAATATGGAGATACCAGATTTTAGAAGGAAGCAGCGATATATAATTTAAACAGGGAAGATAAAAACTGCTGAAAAACTACTGTCAGAAGGTAGATTTAAATTCCATGCTGAAAACTGCTTAGTGGGGTAAATATGGCCTAAACTGTTAGGAATAGAACAGAAGACTGAGGCTAATGGTTTAAATCAAGGCCATTTCTGCCAAAAAATTATAAATCTTCAACATCTATTATGCCAATTCTCCTGCTGTCAGCACCAAATGTGAGTCCTGTTCTCCCCTGAAGGACAAACTGAGAGATGGAAGCGATTAAGGTGGAAGTCTGTTTAGTTACTCACTCTACTTAGAGTCCGAGGGACACATTTTATTAGACCTTCTTTCATTGTTTCACATTTTTATCTAAGCAGATAATATTAAACAAAACTTTGGTTTCAAAAGTTCTTGCTTAAGTCGGTTTTAATAGTACAGTACAAAATCTAGTTCAAAGATTTAACTTACAGATGCTTGATGGATTTGAAAATAAAAGTTGATTAAATTCATCAAGAATTGAAAATGAATTATTTTATTATTACTTTTATAATTAGGTTTCAAACAAGGCATAAAACGCATGCAAATGGATGGTCTCAATCTCAATAAAAACCTTTCACATATTAAATATGTGCAAAATGCAATCAGCATTTGAGATTAAATGTTTTTATGAACTTTTTTTTCGTTTACATTGTAATCTCTCATCATTAATAAAAATGTATGATTACACTCATGGGTGTAAATCCCTTCCTTTTTGGTGTAAATCCCTTTATGATAATTGATGGTATAAATATCTCTTCAAAGGGGTTAAAAATAAACATTTACTTGAAAACTTTTAATAAAATTCCAGTATTGAAAAAATAAAATCAAACTCATTGAAGTATGACTGCTCAGAGTAACACTTTATAGTAACACCAATTATTCAACACAATTTTTAACTCTAAAATGCCAGCGAGTGGACACTAAATACAATTTATTTTGAAAATCAAACTTCCTTGGCATTGCATTAGCAGTGCAAATGTCATGTGTTCGATACCAGGGAACAAACATAGCAATAACATGTGTTGAATGCTAATCACTTTGGATTAAATCATCTGCCAACTGCATAAATAAAACACTTCTGTTTTAGAGCACTTAATCTAAAATAAATAAAAAGCGGTTAGTCCCAAATAAATACATTATGATGAAAGAACAAATAAATATGTAAAAAAAGTAATGGGATTGCCTATCAAAAGCACAACGACCCGAACAACATTTTGCCGAACTCAGGCCCAGAGATGACCCAGAAAAGCAGATGAGCTCAAGCTCAGCGCCAATGGTGGTGACGAAACACCCGCCCACTACAATTTGACACAATCACATCCTCACTCATGTACATCTACAAACAACAGGGATGTACTGAAACTAGTCAAATGAATCAACAAAACCTCACATTATCTTTTTGCTGAGTTAAAGTGAGTGATACTTCACCCAAAAAATTAAATTCTGATATAATTTACTCTCCTTGAGTTGTTCCAAATGTGTATAGATTTCTTTGTTCTTATGAACCCAGAGAAATAAAATTTGGAAGAACGCTTATAACCAAACAGATCTGAACACCCATTGACTCTATAGTAGGAAAATTACTTTTTCAAAGAAGACATTTTGAAGAATGTGACGTTCTGGGGCACCTTTGACTAATATTTCCTACTATGGTAGTCAATGGGTGTTGAGATCTGTTTGGTTATAAGCATTCTTCCAAATATATTTCTCTGGGTTCATCAAAAGAAAGACATTTATACAGATGTGGAACAACTCGAAGGTGAATAAATGATGACAGAATTTTCATTTATGGGTGAAGTATCCCTTTAACCTACTGGACTCCCATGAGTCAATACATACGTTTGGCATTATTGTAAATTACATTTATTTACTGATGTAGCTAAACTAATATTTCCTGCATGTGGGATAATGTTTCAGGTTAAGAAATGCTTGCGGTTTTGTTGCAACAGATGTAACGCAACAGATGCGCGTGTACTCTGACGGGACAGCGCGCGCTCACCCATATCCTTGTTTACAATAAATAACCTGAATTAAAAATGTCACTGTCCAGCTATCTCAAAGAGGTTAAAAATAACACAATGTTTACAGCACAGTCAAAGTGAAAGCATGCTGAAATCACGAAATATAAACAGACTCTCCATCGGCGCGCATTGAACGTTTGCTTTGTGAGGTGCGCGTCTCAAACCTTTGACTCCTGCTGGCTGATGGATGTCGGGGACTGAGGCTCACGCTCCTCTCGTTCGTTCTCCTTCCCTATCGTTTCCTCCTGGGTCATGTTGGCTGGCGGAATCATGTTGGTAACAGTTGAAATAGCACCAAATGAGCCGTGCAGTCAGTCTGTCGGGTGAGTCTGGGTACCAGTTACATGTTGAGTTGAGCTGAAAGTTGAAGGGTCTGAATAGAAAATGTCGAGCTCGAAATAAGAGAGCACGCCTCGTCTATCTACTTCCCATCAGTTCAAACGTCAGCCTACATAGTGAAGATGCCACCGCCGGAGAATAACTCACTTCATTACAGTCCAGCAAACTGACTAGGTCCGACTGTCAGACGGTGCGTCAGCCAATCGGATTCCGCTATGGGTGGGGTTTAGCTCGGATGCTTCTTATTTCATACGAGTCCAATTGTGATTTTGGTGAGCAGACTGGCTGTTCTCACCTCTATGCTTAACTTGATGTACTCAGAAATGATTAGGGCCAGAAATAGATGTGTTAATGTTTCGTATTATAGTTGTTGTTATGTGATTATGTAAGATATTTTAAAGAAATGACTGGATAAAAAAATATTGTCTTGTAAATATGAAAAACACTAGAACATATTCCAACTTCAAGGTTGTTGATCTGATTCATTTCCATCGTTATTTAATGAGTATCACCATATGTGAGGTAGATGCTTCTGCATCAATATCCTATGAGCTATTGGATCAGGGGTTTACAAACATCCGGTGGTTTTCAAGCGTTCCAGAATCTCCTATGTCAAATCAGTTAACCCTATCATTTCTTTCCACACACAAGCTAAAAGACCAGAATGACCAATGTTCGTGTTTAATGACATCACATAGAAAAAATAACCATCAGTTATGATGGCAACAGATGGCATCTCATTTATATGAGGGAAAGAATATGGGAGCAGTGGAAGGAGATGAGGAGCAGAAGGAGAAAGGGCTGTAATTTTCACCCCCAGCTGCAGAAGAGACTGAAGGACATTGGGCATGAGAGAAGGGTCTTAATTATAGAGGTCTGAAGGGTCTACTTCACTAGTAAGTTCAAGATCACACAGCGACACCGGTTATTTATAAGCCTCACGACTGGAGCCTTTGCATTAAAAATACGATAAAAGGCATATGAATAGATGTGTCATGTGTGCTACAAGAGTTTAGCTTTTCCAAGAAGTTAACAAATTACTATTATACATAGATTTCCTGATTTAAAACTGCCCCATTTGCAATAATTTAGTTTTTAAATCATTTTTATGCATGGTAATTGTTTAAGAGCTCTTGATAGGTTAACATAATCTTGGCAAGGTCATTTCAATTCTAGAAGAGTCCTACAGGGAGAAAATGAAAAATCGTATACTTTGCCTGAATGGATTGAAAGGCTTTTGGGGATTTTTTTTATCATTTTGTAATAATGAACTAAGATGAAATATAACCAACGTTGAACATGTTGCGGTCTCTTATGGTGCCTAAATTGATCCATGCACTTCAACAATCTGATTTGAGCAATTATATCAAAACGTTGTTTAGAACAATTACGATGATTTCTAAACAAAAATATGATTCATGCTATATATGGATTATGCAAGATCTTTTCTTGTCATGGTTTACCTCTGATCTCGGCTAAGTTTAGAATCGGTGAGTAATGGACGGATATAATTGTATTGACTGCTTGTTTGTCAGATGAGAGAGAGCGAGAGAGAGAGAGAGTACCAGTACCACACTGAATATTTAATGGTATCCCACATAAGGTGTGACAGGCTTCAACAGGAGACAGTTTAGTTTCTTAACAGTCTGATTTCTACAGTGTCCTTGAATTTAAAACCTTGTGTTTATGTCTAAATAATATAACCTCACTGGAAAATTCGTGCCTTGTCTCATCCTCAAATCAATCTGAGGGTGTGGGGACAAAAAATGATGGTTATTTACTGTGATTGATTTTTAGTGGACAGGCTCTACAAGCAAAAAGAAAATCTTAAAATCTCTGAACAAGAATGTGATCAGCCTCTTTTCTGGAGTTTCCATCTGTTTTGTTCAAAGCACCCCATTAATCACGGAGTCACATAACATAAAAGCTGCTCGAAGTTTGTTAAAATGCCTCGAAGGGAAGGGATAACACATATACACCTTTTCCAGTTAAGACATTTTTGTCTAATCGCTTTTACCAGGGCTAGAAGATGAAACAGGCCACGATGCTCCTGCTCTGTACACTTTTGGATCAAACTATAACACACAAGAAGAGAGAGCAAACTAGAATATAAGATACTATATTGGAAATATATGATCAAAAGTCGTCATGTTATAAACTAATGCCATACAAAAAAATGCCACACACACATCCAATAACACAGGGCATTATACTGTGAGTGAAAATGTATTAGTGTTCCTGTTCAAAATGATCTTCTGCTATAAAAAGAAGCAAAGAGACCCCCTCCAGAAATATATCAAACCAGAGTAACAGTTAAAAGAGCATCAATCAAGTGACACGTGAAAGATGCTCATAAAACTATCAGCCTTCTCATAGAAAAAAACTAAGCAAAACACACAAAGCCAGAAAGTTCAACCAGACAGTTCAAAAATGCTCAACCACAAACTTTCCAACATATGATGCACACGTGCAAAACACAATCCAATGACCTCACAATGGAATTCCAACAAATAATAAAACCTAAAAGCACAATGTAGCGACTTCAAAACACAGTAGGAGAAGTAGTGCGGACAATACAACAACCCCAACACACAATACCCTCTAAAGCAGGTGACGGTCTAGATGAGAGATCGATCGAGAAAGTCAGATATAACTGGATCCACCAGAGGGCGCTAGTCTTGTGGACTAAGTCCTAAATGCTGCAAAAACCACAATCTTTGCATCATTAAAAAAATTCTCAAATATACCCATCCCGTTTTGTTTTCCAAAGCATTAAATTAAATAGATTAAAATAAATATGAACTCAATATAAACTCAAAACAAGACACCTATGCAGTGACCGTGACCACTCATATCACTGTTAAAAAGAACAGCAGGAAAACTCTGGAATGTGCTAAATGAATTTCCTGAGAATTTCTCCAGAGCATTAGTACCAATTAAACCGCCCCCTAATGAGGGATTCAAGCAGCATCCCAGCAGGAAAGAGAGCAAGAGAATGAGAGGAAGGGGGCTGGGAGTCATGACTAATACTTTATGATACATCAGGTGAAGTTTAATGCATTCACAAACCATCTTTGATTTCTGGCTGCTTTCCTCTTCTTCTGTCTCTCTGGGAAAAAAACTTTCTAAATTTGATCTGCTTGCCATGAGCTGTATCTCAAATGATAATGCAGAGGTATAGCAACCCCAAACTATATAAATACCAATAATAAAGAATGATATTTTCTTCTGTTTGGGGAGTGTGATGCTCTGATGCAGAATGAACTCTTTGGACCGTTCTGCTTGTTCAGGCTATAACTAATGAGACTGGAGCTAAAAACGGCTTACTGTGTCTACCAGAGGGACAACCTTGCTGTCAGACACACACACACACACACACACACACACACACATGTTTCCTGGCAGTTGGCTATTCACAAACTTGCATGTGTTCACATGCAACAATGTAGAACCGCCTGTGCACAAAATGTTGCTTTATACCTTCTAAAACATTAGTTAATATTCGGTTAGTTAAGTTTCTCTTTAGTCCATTTTAGCTTCATGATATATCCATTATATATATATTTATAATCTAATATGCATTCATGAATCAAACAAGGCCCTAAAGACACTGATGTGAGTGCTGTAATGTCTTTTTATATTATTAGTGCAGATAAGAGTGAAACCCCCAGTTGACTCATTAGCAGCACAGCATGACTGTAAACATTATGCATTCTGTATTACACTGTAATTCCGGGATATTGAATTTTGCATCCTCAGGGAAAATGTGCAGATCTCAAGGTTTTCACCTAAATAAACACAATAAAGGTGGGATTTGGCTGATCAAGACGTAAACTTTAGAACTGAAGTCTGTAATTACTGTAATAATCCATCAAAATTCAATAAGTCTGTTTTTTCGAAAGGTTTGGTGGCTTTTAGCCTGTATATTAGCTGAAACTATTTAAATGCTATTGCACTTTTGGTTAAATCAACCAAAAATACTGATGACTCATCAGCACACAAATTTTTTCTATTGGTTTTAAATTCATTATTTTAGAGAATTTTTTCTACCTTTACTGATTCATCCTTCTTATAGAACCCTGATTTATGACTGTTTCTGAAATGTTCTTTAGCATTATCCATTACAAAGAGTAAAAGTCTCAACACATAGCCAATTTAAATCAACAGTTGTTTTGAATATATTCAGTGCTAATTTTTACAAGAATTAATTTCAGATCTACTGGTTTGGACTGGCTGGTTTTAGTACAAATGACGCTATCAAAATCTCATTAAGTCTCCAGAAATGCCCTATATTGCTAGTGTGGACCAGATTCTGCAGGATTTCCCAGAGTCTATGTGTGTGATATAGAATTACTATTTGTAGTTACATGGGTGTAGTTATACTTGTGATATCCACATTTTTAAAGACATTTTAAGTGATCCACACTTATAGAAAATTGTCCTAATAAGGTTTTACTCATATCTAACAAAGTCAGTTTGGGGATAGGAAATATCATCTATCTGGAATGAAAACAACAGTCAATAAAATGTCCTTTCAAAATGTGGTTTGTGTGTGTGAGAGCATGTGTCTGTGTGTATGGTGGAACTATGTGGGCGACTCTGGGCACATTTACATAATGACAATTTCCTTAAAACTCTGTTACACTTTACTGGTCCACATTTTATTCTACTTGAGAAGTCCAATTATACTGATATTCAGAAAGAACAACGATTAATTCCAAATAGTAAAGCTTTTAAAAAGACAAACTCATGATAAAACAGTCTCTGACAAATCGATTACTAAAGAACAAAATAAAATAACCACTAAAACCAATGTCATTTAAAACAAGTAGGCTAACTGTATTCCAATAGAGCGATCTCAAACAATATCTTCAATGTCTCAATTAAGACTAAAATATAAAAGTATGGAAAGGCAAGACCTTACTGGCATTCTTGCTTTGTCATCTGAGCTGTGGCATTGGTTATGTACATGCTCATACTGTATAAGGTTTTAGTTTCACCACCACCTACTTTGCGTTTACACTCCACAATTACAAATTAAAGAAAATAACCCAGAAAAAATAAACACCTTTTGGTTGGATGGACCTAATGTGGAATGATGACAACTTACTCTTACAGAGGGCTGATTCGTGTGTACCTTTCTGTGAGTCCAGTCGAAAGTCAGTTCAGCCTGATGTTTCAAACACAACAATTTTTTTGTTTTCAAATCCTGGTCTTAAATGATAAAAAAGAAGCCAATAATTCAGAAAAGCTTGAATAACATCAACAGAATCTTCTGTTTGTGCAGCCAGGAAAATCACCCACTCTGTCTATCTTTCCCTCTTCCTCAGATGCATGGGTGGCAAGGCAGATGGCTGTATTGAATGAGGATGAAAGAATGCTGAATTATGTAACGACTGCTAAAGGTCTAAGAGTCAGATTAAGACATATTTTTCAAAGGTTTTGGATCAGAACACTTTACAGACCTGTGAAACTATAGTGTGTATTGTAGCATTTAATATCACTGTCTGGGACTGTTGAAGTGTCTTAAAGGATTTGTTCAGTATGGAACTCTCGTAGAAGCAAAGGGTCTAAGATATCGTCACAGGACACCCACCATTGTTCCTCCGCACCGTAGCCTTCAAAGTATACCAGATACTCTAGCTGAACGTCCCGCCGTCTCAAATCGAGAATGGACTCTACCCGGTGAATCCTCTGCGTGGCGTTGAGGGGAGGAGGAGGCGGCGTGTCGGTCTCTGCAGCAGGCTCTGTGGGGGAAATACATTAAGGGTCAGTGAAGGGTTTGAGTAGTGAGACATGGAAGGAGGGTGATATCTGATAGTGAGGGGGCAGTTGTAGGCGGAAGGTCACCGGGTTGATTTTTTCAGGATGGATATGGTTCCAATTTATTTGGGACTCAGCTTCTTCCAGGCCTGCCGCAGTCGAAGATCCTTAGTCAACAACCAAACTCTTTGCCCCAACCCTCTCGCTCTCCCGGAACCAGTGGTCTACAGCTGGCATGTCGGAGAGTTCCTCGGTCCAGGGGAAGAGGGCAGGCAGGTAACCGAGGGTTTGTCCGGTGGAGGTTTGACGAAGGGAGTTTTGAGCGTATTAGGTCCATGCAAGGTAATGGTTCCCACTTTTATTGGTGGTCATGGCAATAGGTTCTCAGGTATCTCCCAATGTCCTGAATCTTCTAATCAGCCTGGCCGTTGGCTTGAGGGTGATATCCGGATGTGAGGCTGAGGTGATGTTTAGCTGATTGAAGAACAATTTCCAGACTCTGGTTATGAATTGGGGGCCCCTCTCCGCATGATATCCTCTGGAAGACCATAATTCCGGAATACCTGGTTGAGGAGGGCTTTGGCTGTTTCAAAGGGGGTGGGTAGCCGAGGCAGAGATTTCGACATGCAGGACTTGGACAAGCGATCCACTACAACCAGCACGCAGATGATGGGGTATAGGAAAGGGAAGCAGTTTGCATTCTGGTAGCCATTGGGGAACCTTTGAGATGGCACAGACTGAGCATCCTTTCATGAATCAGGAGATATCCTGAGACATGCTCGGCCACCAGTACCGAGGGGCTAAGAGCGAGAGGGTCCGCTGGCTCCTGGGTGTCCAGATCCCTGAACAAAGTGTGTTGAATCCATGAGGGTAAGTCGAAAGTCAGAGGGAACATAGCACCCTCAGGACCTCCCAGCGGAGAAGGCTGGTTCGTGGCAGCGATTTCCTCATCCAACGACCAGTTGATGGGGTTAACGAACACTGTTGGAGGGAGAATGTTCTCTGGAGCAAGATTTTCGGGTTCTTCATACTGCTGGCGTGATAGAGCATCCGCTTTGCCATCCTGGGATCCAGGGCGATAGGTAATGGAGAAGTTGAAGCGGGTAAAGAACAAGTGTGGATACCTCGGGACTCTCAACAGGAGTGGTACTCACAGGTAGGTTCGCAGTAGGGACAGGTGTTTGCTTAATGTTCGGTAAACCATCTCTGAGACAACAGTTACTCCACTTTAAGAATTTTCCAGACGCCCAGTCAATGTGAGGTTGATGTACCTGAAGCCAGGGTCATCCCAGGATGATGTAAGTGGTAGAACCCTCCAGAACCCACAACGAGCGCTCCTCTACATGAGTGTTTCAACCCGACGTTCTGAATCCTTAAATTATTCTCGTTGCGTCTTTTAGGTAGTTGGAGAAAAGTGAGTAATCATCGCCACATGAAATTACCACCTGAACCGGTGTCTATTAGGGCTTTAGCTGAAACGGGAGGTGATGCAGAGGTTACCAGCACATGAGGGAATGTAGTCTGAATGTTACCAACCGCGGGTCGTGCCGGTTGGACGGAACAAGAGGCAATCTGGTGGCCGGATTCCCCACAGTACTAAAACAAATCTCAAGGTAAGGCGCCGCGTCGGTCTTTCTGCGAGAGATGGTATCGATCTACTTGCATAGGTTCGGGTTCCGGAGGGTTTACGGAAGCAGCTGTCATCTGGGGTGGTGGAGATGCAGGTTGGTGGTAGTCACACGCAGCTTGTCCCTTTCGGAGTCGTAACCCTGTTGAAACCCGTTGAACTCCTCCGAAGACCCAGAGAAGTGATTGGGTCTGGTAACTGCGGATGAGCCAGAGGGACTGGACGGCTGAAGTTGTTGACGGAGTGTATTAACCAGATCTTCGAAGTGGTTGGATGTAGCCGCTGATGCAGACGCCTGTGGTGTGGACATCGTTGCGTTAGGTCGGGTCTTCTGTCAGCAGTCTTACTGGACACAAGACGAGCCACACCACTGAAACCAGATAATAGTTGTATTGACAGTCCAGACGCAAACGGGTAAGTGCTCCACTCGTAAAGAAGTAAGTGATCCACAGGTAACAGGTAAGTAATCCATAGGTAAACAAATCCACTACTGGGTCGGCACTAAACAAACCTAAATAAGGAGTAGACCTGAAAAAGAACATGGGCAGAGATGTCTGTTTAAGAAGACTCTGTGTAAATGGTGTATAGGTGTGTGTAATCATGAATGGGGTCTCGTGCAAAGGACTATGGGTAGTGTAGTTCAAAAGTCCGGGGATCGTGAACGGGTGAATCCAGAGAAGGATTTAGGTGCAGGGGGCGTGGTCGACGTTGGTACGGTGTCTGTTCCACTCTATCATTATACTCACCCTCAAGTTTGAGAACAAAGTATGACTTGAGAAGACTTAAAATATGGCCATATGGATAATTTTTAACACTTTTTCCATTTTGACAGCCACAGTCCCCATTAACTTTCATTATGAAAAAACATGGCCAGGATTATCTTAATAGAAACACCTTTTGTTTTCCACAGAAGAAAAAGTTATACAGGTTTGGAATGAAGTGAGTGTGGGTAAACTATGACAGGATTTTTATTTATAGTTGAACAAATTCTTTAATAAGTCACTCCTCCACATCAAGCACAATCTGTTTTAAACCACACTTGGAATGCTTTGAAAGTCAAAGTGTGTTTTTCGTTCTATATAAAGGAGCAGACAAACCTCTTTATCCTCATGTCTGGTGAAGCATCATGGGAAACAAATGCATCACATTCGTGCATGGCAACAATTACCTTTTACAAGCAACATGTTTGCACAGATTGAGTTCAGTCACAGAATCAGTGTTTAAGGAACTCACACAAGGATGCTAACACAGATAGCACTGTTTTCTGGCTGTCAAGGATAGATAACACACACTGGATTCAATCCTACAATGATTTAAACCTTGGAAAACTGTAAATAAGAGCAGGCAAATGTTTTTTATGTGAGCGTCAGCAGACAAAATGATTTACGAAGATAACTGTAACCATATTTACAGTGAAAGCAGAAGCACAATGTTCAATAAAGTATGATGCAAATGTGAAGTGTAAAGAATTTCCATATATACTGCTTCTACTCTGTTGAGCATAATAATGAATTACATAGAAATGTAATTTAAAACTTTGGGCTGGTTTCATTGACAAGGCTTAGCCTAAGCCAGGAGCTTAGCCTAGTTAGTTTAGGCTTTTTAAGTCGCTTTTATTCGAATGAAAATTCTGAAAATCATAACTGATGTGCATCTTGAGAAAAAACAATGGAACTGACTTATTTGAAGGTATGTCAGGGCAAATAATTTTCAGATAAGATTCTGTAGCTCAAAATTCATTTTAGTCTGAGACTGGTCTTAAGCCTTGTCTGTGAAACCGGGGCTTTATTTTCTGCAGAAATTGAATTTAAATTCCAGATTTTCAATGGTCCCCGTCTTTGGCACACCACTGTGTTGTCAAGCAATGCATTTTCAACCCACTTCAATCTTCAACCGAATCTTCTTCTGTAATTCCACAGGGGATGAAAAATTAATCAGCACATATGATGCAAGTGTTTGAAAGTGACAAACGGAAAGAAACAGGGTTGAGGAGAGCATAATGCAGAAGTCTGGAGCATTTGATTTCGTTGGAGCCAAAGTTCTCATTTAGGTTATTCAACAGCTTATATCACAAGTGGGATGGTATCATAGCAACAAGAATCGAATATATCAAAAATAAGACAATGATATTATGGGATGTCACAGGTTCATCAAATCACACATATTAACAAACACATGTCAACCGTTATGCAGCGAGGAAACTCTCCCCTAATGCAACCATGCGAAAGCTTTGAACTGTTCAATCAATTATTAATGACGTCTGCATTTTTTATATGAAAGACACGTTGAGATTGTTTCTTGTCTTCTGGGCCCACAACTCAGACCAGAGTCACAATCATTACTTATAGACCTCTTCACAGCAAAAGCATTCAATCCCCTCTGTTACTAAGGAAATTGTTTTAGTGCGTTCCTGCAGTCAAACTCTAATTTAGATGATAGAGTTTCTGTGTCGCAGATATGTTTTAATAGGAACCTGAATCAACAGCTCATTATGTGAGCATCAAATTCATCAGGATTTTTCTGGGGTTAAACGTAGGAGGGAAAAATACAAGTTTTTTATGTATTCTCATCTGATGGCAGGTTGACTTAGAGATGTATTTTTTTAGTACATTTAAGAACTAAATATCAGTATAATTCAGGTTTAAAACTTTTGCTGTGAAAAAAAATATTTTACGTAATTGTACTGTTATTTTTTGTCTCATTAAAGAGTTTGGTTGTATCTAAGAGTCTAAGTGATTTAATGGGGGTTATAATATGGCACCATGTCATTTTATGATTATCGGATATGATTACTATGGGTTTTGCTAGAAAATGCAATTTATAAGAAAGCATTCATCTTATATTACATTTAACTGTCAGATGCGGTTTTACAGTTATGAGTGCTCTTATTTAGTGGAAACTGTAATAAATGTAGAACATCTAATATTGGCCACATGTTTGCAGATGAAAGTTGTAAAACTTCTAAGCAACATGATAAATTAACCTCATGTGTCACGAAGGTCACTATTTATAGTCTCAAACAATGACAGTGGGCTCTATTAAACATAATCTCCATAGACGTCTAAAAATCCTCTCCGATCTAAAATAGACAAAATCTGCTTTCCAGAGGTGAGGTGTGATAAAGTAGGCCAAGGACTCCCACAAAAAATAGACCGAACACTGAAACTGGCCTGATCAAATCAGGTCTTTGAGAAAATTAAAAAAGGAGGTTAACTAGAATCTTCGAAGTCACGGGCCTCCCAGGGGGTGAATGCGAGGAAGTGGATCCACTCAGTGTTAGGAGGACCGATCTCACCGTTATACCTAACTGGCGGAGACCAAACACAAATGTCAGTTCCACATCCATACAGCTCCTTTAAAATAATACATTATCTGGTGCTTAAGCAAGCAAAACCAAAATGTTTAAACTTAAGATGAGACTTCTGATCACAGAAATGATTTTCCTTTCTCCAGAGTTCAACAGTTTATTACTGTTTAAGCCCAAGACATTTCATTCATGTGACGTATTTCATTTTATTTCTTTATTTGGCAGACACTTTTTTCAAAAGAGACATATCGACTAACCTGCATGTTTAAGATGCTGACTTAATTGAAAAAATTAGCTCTGACATATCAAAATAAATCAATGATATTGTTTTATCTCAAAACACACAGCAGTAAAGTTTTTTTTGTAAGGCATGTTTGTAAAAACTACTTAAACTTACTAATTTCACTAAGGTCTAGTCCTGGCTTTATCTAAACCTTGTCTAGGAATCTGCCGCTATATGTAATGTAACACTTTTGATACAGGTCTGATCCTTTGAGATTTGACAAATGTGCATGGCATGAACATTAATCTATTTTTAGGATTCCACAGTTAAGTTACAAACCATGTGATGGAAAACAGCTGGGATGTAATCATTACAACACCTGCACCAAAAAAGTTCATGTGTTTTAGTATATTGGTGTCAGCAGTACAAACAGTAATGCTACCCCCATGTGGCTGCTGAACAAAATACATGATTCATTTAGCCTTTAAACCATTTATTTCTGCTGCACTCACAAACACAGGCCGTTATTTCCTTGTTCAACGAAAAATGCACAGTATACGAGTATCTTTTTTTTCTAAAATAATCCACAAACTGCATGATTGAAGAAGTCTTCGGCTCTCACTATATCTGAAACTATAGATAAAACCCGGCAGTCATCACACGGTCTGGCATCTGGCAGGTACTAAAACATATCACCATATTCAGTGCATACACTTTTTATTACAGCTCCAATTTCCAATTAGCTTTGATGAAATGTTCTTTTATGAATGTTATAATAATATGTGTACTGTGAATTGTCTATTAAACAGGCTCAGGAAATAAACCTGTGTCTTTAAATTAGATTATGAAGTTATGTGCAAGTATCTACTTTTCTTGGAGTATTGTAGGTTCTGAAAAAAGAATCTGACACAACTGCAACTTATAATAATGTACATGTCGGACACATTGAAAGGCTGCAAGCATGAAACATTTCCAAAAATGTGAAACAAATAAAAAGCAAATGTTGTATTTGGTTCCCATATTTGTGACTGTTCAATGCATGCCGGCAGCATATGCATTAAAACGGCTTCTTGCTACACTTAACAAAACAAAAAACGCATTAATCATCATATAAAATATGAGGGTTCCTCAAACGTAACATCACATATGCCATTCAGTTTAACAGAAAAATGTACAATGTACAGTTTTCCTTTTTCACACACCTCCTGAAGATAAACCACACGCATCATGAGTCCAAACATATTTAACACAATTCTCTTAACCACACTGGTCTTGTGATAAAATACACACTTCAAAAGTCTATAAGGAGAAAGGGAACATCACAAAGCAATAATAACAAGAGAATGTGCACATGCGTACACACACACCCTTTAAATAGAAGAATGTCCTTGCTTGTTTATTTCCTACATGGAGACAGATGTAGCTGCATGTATTGCAACATCAGATCGCTCATCAAATATGGCTTCAAGTATTGCAGGGTTGTATCAGGGAAAGTGTAAGGCAAGATATAAACTTCTTTCATCTCAAAAATAAAAACTGACAATCTGAAAAACTGGGCTCTTCCAGGAACCTCCTGTGGTTTCATGGCTTGAATAATATGTTGGAAAGAATGGGAACTTTCTAAGCAGATGTTACCGTAAATGTGAATGAAACAGGAAGTAACGCATGGATTTCGAAAAGTATAACGTAACGACAAAGGGAAGAGTGATCACCTATCTGCCGAGTAAAAAGACCACCCATATGGAGCCTTATGTACAAACAAACACAGGCATTACAAAAGCATGTACACGGCCCATTTGGCAGCTCAGTGCCAGCTGGAGAGTCTGTGTATGTGTGTGTGTTGACGAAAGCTGCTCCTATGTCTTTCCGCCACGTCACAGCGGTGCGGCATTGTGGGAGCACTAAGGAGCGCAGCAGATCTCCATTTGAATTATTCAGAGGCATTATGGGGTTTCCATGGAAACGGTCCACAGGCCTATCAAGTCAGCAAAAGAAAAAGTAGTTAAAATTCCAGCCATGTTTTATTCACTAGATTTGTGTCTTAAGTTCAAACTTTGGACCGAAGAGAAACATGACAATTTCAGCCTTACAGTCAGAGTGTGCGGAGATGAAATTATTTCCTCACGCTCATGTCATCGTCCTTCAGAACAAATTTCTTCCTCAAGGCTTCAGATATAAGAGAGGTGGAGTCTTCCTCCCTCAATGAGGTGCACCCACGGTTGTATCTAAATAAAACACAAATAATACCCACAATTGTTACTTGCAATATTTATGAGCTTCATCAACAGTAGTGCTCTCAAAACAGTCAAAACAACTATTATTGTTGTTGATTTGTCATATTCTTATATGTCATACTTTTGGACCTTCACTTTTAGAAGCAAGTACTATTAGACGAATGAATCGTCCAATTTATAATTCATGACCCAAGCCAAATTTAAAAGGTATATGACTGCACCTCCGCTTTGTGAATTTGTTCTGTTCCTGGAATCAGCAGCGCTCACCTCTCCTTGCTCATCTTCATGCGGTTCATGTCTTTCAGAATGTCCATGACATCAGCAAAGCTTGTTGACTTTGACAGAGACACCGTGTCTTCCTCTGGCTCTCGGAAGTCCATAGTTGGGTGATCAAGGTCAAAAGTTGCCGACCCTGTCATGGAGACTGGTGGCATTGGATCAGGCATCAGCTCAGAAACGTCCTCATCCTCCTCTTCTACTTCCTCCTCTTCCTCTGTGACATCACTGATGACAAAGGAGGCTGTTGGTGCAGCCTGGTAAGCAGCTGTCTCAAATGGAGCCAAGGAGAAGCCCATACTAGTGTCATCAGGGGACAGCAGGTCAGGGGTGATGGGATTCGAATCTGAGTGAAAATTTTGAGAAGGATATATGACACATATTTGAATGAAAAAAAAACAAATAACGTTTATGCTAATAAAGCTTAGATCAGAGTTTTTTAATATACCTCCAAAATTTAATCAAAGTATTGCAGAGGTGTCAGACCTAACAAAAATTTGACTATATAAAGACTATTCAACCTGAGTCTGAAGCGACTATCTTGGCGATTTGGGCTCGGAGTCGACTCAGCTCATCCTGTAAAGCTGTTGTGCGGTTCATAGCAGTTACACCTGGTTTCTTCAGACCCTCGACCCGTCTGCCTTCTCGTCTAAAGTTGGGTACAGAAGAGTTTCTGTGCATAACCAGCAAGGGTGTAGGCCTCCACTCATGCCTAAGCGGACGTGCGTCACTCCTAAAAAACAGCAAAAACGCACTGGTTAATGTTTTCAATTGTTGTCACTGTAGCTCAATTGTTAAATTCATCAGAGGGAACTGTATTAAATAAAAACAGTCAGCATTGACATTGTTATATATTTAGGTTTGAACAAAAAAATTTGGAGGTGATTTTTCCTACTATGAGAGTCAATGGGGGGCAAAATCTAGTCTGGTTATAAGCATTCTTCCAAATATATTTCTCTGTTCATCAGAACAAAAAAATGTATAGATTTGAAACAACTTGAAGGTGAGTTAAAGATCACAGAATTTATTTTTGGGAGAATTATCCCTTTAAAACAAGTATATCACTTCTGTTGAAGTAATAATTTACCTGACTCTGGCATACGTTTCCTCCTCATCATCTGCAATCCAGGCAATATCTGCCAGCGTAGGCACCATTGGACCATCCCTGGAATTAACTGGAGGAAGGCCTGGGAGCTCCTGTGAAACAAAAGAAGCAAACAACCATTTCGAAAGTTTTATCTTACAACACAAACAGCATCATTCTAATACAGATCCTGGCTCATTAATTATAGTACCTAAGTTGTAACGGTTTTGAAACCTGAAATCGCCATGTGTTTATGACAGTGGATGAGTGTTTATGATCGGTGTATATAAAGCATTTTCCATCCCATACCTGGAAACTTGCCCTGGGACAGGGTTTAAGAGGCAGCGTAGAGCCAATTCGTCTCACCACACTACGTGTTGAGCCATGTGGTTTATTTTGCCAAATAGGGATTACCTCCTGAAGAACAAGTACACAAAACACTTACAATATAAATTACACAAAGACTTAACATAAATACAAGTTGCTTTAGATATTTAACTACTTACTGCCTCTGTTTCCATTTTGCTGGGATGAAGGAAGTCAGTGCCGCCTTGGATTGTATGATGGTGATTTGAGATTACAGCACACTGAACATATTTGACTGCGTTTCTTTGCCTATAAATAAAGAAAAAAAAACATGTAATGTGCTATGCTAAGTCAAGGGAAAAGCTTATCAAGATGTATCGTTTAAGAACAAACAAACCATGACATTTAATGCAGTCACGTTTTTAGTTTGTGTACATTAAGTAAATAAAGCACGTGAAAGTGCGTCTGCACTTATCAGTAATATCTGGCACATACCAACACTATTCAATTTACCTGAGCAAACAGATCATTCATTTATTGAAGTTATTACTGAATACACAAAATTACCATAGAAATAAACAAATTTACGATAAATCCAATTTAATGCATCAATAAAAAGACAGTGGAAAAACGTGAACAATGGAAATCTGGAAAATGAAAATAAATCAAAGTGTAAACAAAGTAAATAAACCAAACGCGTCCTGTGACCCTTCTCTATTTAGCATCTTAGCTAACAAACGACCTCACTGATATGTAGCTTTTAATCATACATTTTGAAGAAATATAGCACATAATGTGTTAGATAAATGTATACCGGCTTCTTCGTGCAGATTATATTGTTTTCCTTTGCGTTGTGAATTGTCAAAGAATCTTTTCTCTGCGTTCTGCTAGCTGTTTAGCCGTTCGCTAAGCGCGTCCCCGGCTACTTAGCATAGAGTGCATGAGTCGGAAGTACGTCTAGTCACTACGCTCTGTGATTGGGCAAAATCCTGCATATATTACTTCACAGACCAATAGAGTTGGACATTCCAAAGAAAACACCATGCGCCTCCGAGATACAGAATAAAAGTCGCCGGATGTCTACATTTATAATTAATACGCCCTCAGTGCCATACTGCAGCGAAAGAAATATAGGCTAAAAATCAAAACATGTCGAGTTATATTTTAAATAGGAGCACATATTGATGATTTTGAATGAAATAAAAAGTATCAGTTGTGGATTGTGTGCTCTTATCTAGTGACTGTTGACTGACAGATTAACTGCAGTAGCATCAAAACACATGACCGCGCATCATGCGGAACGGCCCGATCATCTGGTCGTTACATGGGATAATTAAAGTCCGAGGTAAGTATCTGATGCTGGGGCAAATTTTGTGATGTTAGGTTGTCATATCTTCATTTAGAGATACCCATACAAACACCAGGCACCAGGAGTGATCCATCTTCAGCTATACTGCAGGAGATTTTTAATGTGGAAGATAGTAATGATCTGTCACAGATTCTGCAGATTCAACATTGAGTGACGTAAGATATCTGCGATTTTCTGTTTATTAACATGGTAAATCTACATTTGTTAAGGGTCTGCTGCCTGGCACAGACGTGCGACATTGTTATTCATCTCGGGCCTGGAGGGACTCATCTGTTATTAGCAGAACTTGAGACGTTATCAACCATCACATGCTCTGTTTTTTGGCTTTGGTTAGATATTAAAACACTCTTTTAAAGGAGCTATGAGTGTAAGACCTTGTAATTTTAATCTTATCTTGAGTTTGTGTATGTAAAGTAAGCAATTACTGAATTGGGCATTTAGGCACAAGTAAGCATATTTGCATGCATCTGTAAGCTGTTGGTATTTCCTGACATGTATATTTATTATATCTATCCTCTTCCTCCATTTCTCTCTTCTCACTCATAATGCAGGTGTTGTGTAGAGTGCCGGGAATACTGATGAGGATGGTGAAGAGAAAGAGGAAGATTTCCAGGTGGGGACACTGATTTCTGCACTGGTAAGGTGAAGATCTCTGGCCAGTTCTCAATCTCAGCAGTGAAACCTCATGGACCACACAGCTCATAGAGATGAGAGCAGAACCCGCTGCTTTGGGAATGTTCAGAATA
Organism: Triplophysa dalaica; assembly: GCF_015846415.1. Lineage (NCBI taxonomy): Eukaryota > Metazoa > Chordata > Actinopteri > Cypriniformes > Nemacheilidae > Triplophysa > Triplophysa dalaica. The sequence goes on along the minus strand of NC_079556.1, from coordinate 7,349,602 downwards.
GGTAAGATTTGGAAACAATATAGAAATGTATGGGTCATACTTTGATAAAAAAACAGATCAGATAAGAAATTGGAATGTGTACACCAAGCCCATAGACAGTCCTGTCATATTTTTTTTTCCAGACTTGGATCAAAGCTACCGGCTGGAATTTCGCAGCCCCCTGGCTTCATTATTGCTCCGTGTTCCATTGGCACTCAGGGTGTATTGGGGAAGAGTGTTGGGCAGGAATATGTCAAAGGACATCACCAAATCCGAAACCCCAAACTGAGACAGTACTATCTTAAGGGTATTTCCCATCAGAATTTGATTCCGTATAAGCTGCACTGTTGAGTTTTAAACTGATCCATTTACTGCTTGCCAGATGATTTCAGTGTTGTTGTTTACACAGCTGTGTTGCGAAATCTTAATCATCCTCTTGAGTCTGTAAATGCACTTTTAGTTTATTAACAGAAACAAACAAATCTGCTTTGTCTGTAGTATCTTGTACAGCAAGACTACAAATAACTTGCCTTTTGTGCTTATAGAGGCAGCATTTCCTCCAGAAGTTCCGACAACAAAGACTTTGGAGTCATGCAGAAACACTAATCATGGGGTGGGTAAAGTCTCATATTCACACGATGTCACCATCATAAAGAACTTCAGCCCAGGGGTGTGACTAAGCTATGGCTTTTAGGTTCGAAGCCTGACTGTTTAAGCTTTGGTTAATATTTAATGCCTTTTTTATCAAATAGCAAATTTCTTGAGGTCATTTCCGATTGTTCACTTTAAAATGAAGGATTTGAATGAAGTATTATTTACATGCTTCACGTTTATCAGGGTAAATGATGTACAGTTTAAGAATAAACAGACACTTAATATACCATCATATTGTGTGCAAATTTAACAAAGCAAAATTGATGCAGATTTTTTTGGGCATGATGTAGGTGGGTGTTTCTGTCTGGACACTAGAGTAATGGTGTCACCAGGATGTAGTCAAACTCCTGCTGTTAAATGTTACTTCCAACATGCTACATTATAATTTACTGTAATCCTGATAAATTTGGAACAAAGGTCATTGAAACACCCGGTTCAGTCAAGTCAACCATTCAGACTTTTGTAACGATACAGTTGGATTCTCATATGGATGGATATTTCAAGCAGAATACAGACATTTTACAGCAAATATAATAGGAGAATATCGACTACCAAAGTTTGGGTAACTAATATTTAATTAATATGTAAATAAGGCTAAAGTTGTTAGCTCTCACTGTTTACTTTTACACAATGGGGTTTGCTCATACAACACAACCAAAAGGAATTTCTTTGTAAATATGTAGATTCATGTTTGTGTAAATTGTCCCATTCATTTGAATGTGACATGAACGCAGTCCTTTGTCTCTTAACAAACATACTGAGCTGATTCTATAAGTTATGCTAGTTTAATGAGCCAGCAAAATCATTTTTACTCCTTATGCATCTTTTAAAGGTTGGTCAAAAAGCTAGATTGGAGATTTACTAATGTGATATGACAGGAATAAGAAATATCTTGAAGATGGTAATTTTCTCACCATTATTTTATTCTTGTCTAGGACTCATCTTTTTCTCGCCCACACACACACCGGCATATTGTTTATATCTGCCGTTAACATAAAATATAGGTCACTGGATGTATCTGCCTATGTCTCAGTACTGTTTCTCTTAAAACGATGTAACTCAGAGGGTCTGTCACAAAGCGTAAAACAATCCTCAGCTCTGGAGATTCTCAATTTGACTTGTCTTTTAAACGGATTTCTGTGTGTGTGGTATGCTAAGCATGCTGAGATTGAATCATTTCAGGTCTAGAAACTAAATATTTTTTCATTTTCACATTCTATTTACAGCTATGTAAATGTCTATTTCTCTGCTATTGATTTATAACTTCAAAGGTTATAGGCAAAATTCAATGCAAATCATTTGACTGAACCAAAGATTTGCATTACTAACCAAGTATGCGCAAGGAAATGAAAAATTAGTTTAGAAGGACAGATATTATTTTTGCAGTGTGCATTGTGTAACAATTATGACACAAAAATAATTTGACCTTTCAGTTTATGGCAAGAAAAATTTGATCACACAAGGGTTTGCAGGTTGAATAATGTCCATTTAATTTGACATATTCGATGATTATGTATATAAAATGAATAGTAAGGAATTACAATTCTAAGGAATTAAAACAATATAAAGTGACATATTTTGTTTCTAGAACAGATGAATCCAGATGCAGCAGTGTAAAGTGAGCCTCCTATCCTCCACCTAGAGGCCCATATGTAAATATTACTGTACCAAGAATATACAGTATCTATTTTCTGGTAAAGACCTGTTAAATGCACGGTCATTGGTCCAGATATATAATATAAAATATCAATAACCGATTTAGCCAGTTCATTCTCTTATTCCACCCTATGATCCCATTTGCATGAATTATGTATCCATTTCATTTGTTCTGTTTGTGACGGTTCCTGCTTCATCCAATCAGCTGATGTCACCGGGCTATAAATAAGGAAATGAGGGGCTGTACAGCAGTGTGGTAGAAGGGAAGTGAAACAGTTTGTGACTATGTCTCTCCTTATGAACCGTTTCACACAGTTCCCCAAGAACAAGGCTTCATCTTCACCGCCAACTGCAAGTCAAGAGCAAAGCCTTGATCCTGCGGTCGACAGCATCGTTGGGGTAACCCAGGCTCTTGTGTCCCCATCAACAGATGCGGAATATGACAAGCTGACGGTGAGAGACTGTGTCAGAGGGGATGTTTGTTTACAAACCATTGTTGCTAATGCATGGGTGTGTAACAGTAGTGAACGGCCTGACAAAAGCTCCGTTAAGGAGAAGCGAAGCATCAATTGACAAGCTTTTGCTGTTAAGGAAATTGAACTGAAATGTATTATGTAGTACAGAGCACTTTGAAACATAATTCTGCCGCTTTGTGTAACGTTTATCCGTCTCTCAAAGGACGTGGAGGCGGTGCCTTTACCTGATGGGAAGGTGTGTCTATTGGCTCTGCCTTCTGAATGTTCCCAAGGGCAGGGGCCAGCAGGCATGTCTTGCCTCAAACTGTTCTCTCGCTATATTACAGATAGAAAGGTGAGAATTATTTTGAATGCCTTGTGTCTCCAGTGTCATTTGGAGGATATTTTACTAGCTTTGTTTCTTTCTCACTAGGGTGTAGTGTCTGGAATATTGCTGGTGACGTCCAGTAAGATCTTCTTCGACCCTCAGAAAAGTCACCCACTCGTGCAGGAGAACGGGTGTGAAGATTATGTGTTCTCCTGCTCTGTGTATGATCTTGCTTCTGTGTCTTTCTACAGAGACATCTCCCACATTCACTTCAACAAGGCCACACACAGGTGCTTCCTGTTTTACTCATCATCTAAAAATATTACATTGGAAGAGCAATGAAACGGACACATTTCTTCACTCCATTAATGATGTCTTAAACCTCCTTTCAGATTTAACAGTTTTAAGACATCCTCCCAAAACCAAACCAAGTGCAGCGTCCGTCTGCCTGCGATAGATGCTGTTCTCACTCCTGAGCCCTCCACGCTACACCATCTGCCTGTGACTCTGGGTACAAAGGCAGAGAAAGAGGATGAGGAAGGTATGGAGACTGGCGACATGGCTGAAGTTGAGAGACAGCTGACATTGGAGTCTGGAAGAATTCTGACGGCCGCTGCCACCTTTTGTTGTGGTGGACCTGATGGTAAATATGAACATAGAAGCAGGGTGGAACAGCAGTCGGGTTTGGATAAACAGCTGTTAGGTAATCTAGAACTTGTTGTCATGAATTTTGGATAGAATGTAATCTGTGAATGATTTAAGGAAATAAGACTTAATTCACTAATTTCTTTCTTTGCTTATCAGGTTCCTGTACTGCTACATCAAGTGCCGATACAGTTGGATCTCTAATGTTTGTGAGAATTCGACTAAAACAACAGGGGAAGAGAAAGGCTTTGTTTAAACCTAAAATTACCTCCAGAGACTCTTGGTTCACAATGCAGCAGGAAAGGTACTGTGCCTTACCTTATGGACCTGTTTAATATGCTGATAATGTGGTTGTATGATTTAGAAACATTGAAACCCACAGCCATAAAATACTAAACCATACTGACAGTCATGGAGTGGAAACTATAATAATCTTGTTTTAATAGCCTCCCCCCTCCTCATCACTCCTTCATTTTTATATGGTACAAGTGCTGTCAAGTGTCATTTGTGCCGTAGTTCAGACAAGCTGTACGCGTACCTGAGCCAGCATCGGCCGGACCTGTGCATCCTTGAGGGAGGTCAGGAGGAAGCTGATGAAGATTTTGTGCTCCTGGATGAGGAGGAGCAGGAGGAAGAGGTTGAATCGCCAAGAGAAGGACGGGCAGGGGAGGACTGGGAGGTCAGGCATTTAATGGATTTACATATACTTAACTAAATTCGTTCTTTTTGCTTTTATCGGAAAAATGTGTATAGGTGTATACCTTTTTTTCTGGACCCTTGTTTTTCTGGGCAGATGGTGACAGTGGAGGAAAGTGCACCGAAAGCCTCTATTTCCACTGAACCAGAAGGTCTAAGTCACATATTGAAGCAGAGTGTCATACTGGATCCTCAGCAAGTTAGAGAGGTCTGCACACACTCACTTGTATACTGTAAGCTTTGGAAGCTAAAGGCCAAAATGATGCTCTGGACTATAGGTAATTTGGTATGTTCAAAGTGTTTAGCCTGTGTCTTTTCTTAGATCTCGCAAGAACTGCCTCCACGTACAATCGGATACACGTGGCGTCTGTCTTACAGCATAGACAAACACGGCGCCAGTCTGAAGACTCTCTACAGGAAACTTAGCACCACAGACTCACCTGTGCTGATTCTCATCAAAGACCACAACCAGCAGGTCATACATTATTTCTAGAGCTCTAATTAGAAAAGTATAAAAGTTGAGGCTCATGAATACATGTCAATACTGGGACTACATATATACACAATATTCATGTACTAACCGGGAATTTTTGCTTTTGCAAATGTTAAAAAAATCTTTTTTTTCAGGTTTTTGGGAGCTTCCTCTCGCATCCACTGCATCCCAGTGAGACTTTTTATGGCACTGGAGAGACGTTCCTGTTTCTGTCTCATCCTCGCTTTAAGGTACATTTTAAAAAAGTGGAAATGTTTCCTGGTTGTGAAATCATGACAATAGAGTTCTTCATGGGATTGCCGGTCTGTTTCTTTTAAGTGTTTCCACTGGACTGGAGAGAACTCTTTCTTCATCAAAGGAGATTTGGACTCTTTTGCCATTGGTGGAGGAAGGTACAAGAAGGCTTTGCATGTTCAGATACAGTCTTAATCTGGAGTTTTATATTTAGAACTGGGACTATTAAACTGGGACATGTGCGTTTTATTTTTTAAAGCTTGATTTTTCTCATTCTCTTTTTTCCCAGCGGTCACTTTGGTCTGTGGGTGGATGAGAGGTTGTATGTTGGCAGAAGCAGCCCCTGTTTCACCTTTAATAACTGCAGCCTGTCTGAGACCAACGACTTTACCATTCTCGAGCTGGAGGCCTGGACATTCGGCTGATTTAGCATGCTGTAAATAACTCAAAGTTTCACGATTTAATGGAGAATATGGCCATTAAGAAAAAAGACAACTCTTTAGAACTTGTAAATGAAGAGACAGAAACAGGAACTTCAGGTTGCAGACTGTGTGAAGAGGGATTATTCTGCTTGAAGGTTTATCAAAGAGAGATGAATGAATGCTCACTTTACTTATCATCTCACTGCCATTATCCAGAAGAAAACCTATTTCATCTTGTGATTTAAGATGCGGTTGGTGAAGTCCAGTGTTTTAGGCCACATCAACTCAACTGTATGAAATCACCTTTCATCACTGTATGAGAAATAATATCTAAATTCTAGGACAGTTTGCAGAATGAGCTGTCGAAATTCATGGTACTAGTGAGGTTGACCATGGCACCGAAGTGCCATCTGGTGGTAGGATTGTTCCTAAAAATATGTTTACAGTATGAACATCTTTATGAGGTCCCTCCTCGTATATAGGATATGAAAATAAGTGGAACCCTGTAAAAAGTGTTGATAAAAGCCTCTCTGCTGTTTGAAAGCGATTGATTGGTATCTTTGGTGTCATAAACACTGTTTTTGCATTATTCTGGGCCAACAGCAGCACTTTTACACATGGAAAAGGTTTCTCGTGAGTTAAACCACAACTTAAATGACTGGGCGGAATACCACACATTAAAACTCGCAAACACACAATCCCAGAATAGCATGTTTCATGTCTGACAAACTTATTTGGCATCATCTTAGAAATATACAAAGTATATTTATACTTTGTGAACGAGTCCCTGTAGGATAACATACAATAAATTGTGTAAATAACTTAATATATTAGTGATATTATTGCACAGGTCAATTATCAAAATATCGGTTCTAAAAACTAAATTATAGTCATTCAAGACTAATGCAATATTTATGTGCTGTCACTGTAAAATCTGTGTTAATTTCTAAAAGTGTTAACTCTTGTTACCTATTCAAATATCAGATCAATAAAAACACTTAATAATTACAAAAGCGTCCTTTATTTACTTAAAACAAGTACAGAATTGCTATTACACAAATAGGATGTTATTGCATACATATAGCCAAAATGAAAGATTTCAGTCACAAACCTATTGCACCGTTAAAACAGCGTGTAATACTACAGCCACTTATGTCAACAAATGTAGTGTTCCTGTTTCTAATATTTTGAGTGTAAATAGAATGTATTAGACATAAAAGTAAAAAAACATACATATAAGATGACTCTGCCATTAAATAAAAGTGGACATCAATAATGACGAGTTGTCCATGGCAACTTCGCTGCATCTCTGTTGTCAAAATCCATTGTTTTGTCTGTGTAAGCATGGTGCCAGAGAAAGAAAAGGTTGCATTGCTTCCCCAGACTTAAACAATAACATCAGGTCTGGCCTCACCCATGCTGGGCTTTCAGATCAGACCATCACAAACTGCCAAATCCAGGAAACCATGACCAGCACAGTTCTATCTCCCACAGAACCTTCTAAAACCATACAGAAAATAAAGCAGCGAGTGTATGAAATCAAAAATATAAAGTGGTCAAATATGCATAATAGTTCAAATTATCAGGATGACAAATTATAAACACTGCTTGTTCAGAAATCTTAAATTCAGACAAAACTGACATTTGTTCCACTACAAAATTTAAATTGTGTATAGATTACACTGAGTAATCTTCATTGGAATGACAAGCAGCACTTTTAACTGTTAACTTTAAATGTTAAAATATTATGATAATTTGTGCAAAGTGTCGTATACTGGAGGGTACCAAAGGCTTTAATAAGATTAAATGTGTCACACTAAGGAACAAATAATGCAGTCTTATAAATGAAGTAAAATCTGGCATTTGTGGTGTGTACCAACTCTCTTAAATTTCTTCTCCCCATAATGTATCTAAAAGCACATGAGGATCAAGTTTGGCATTTCCTCTTTCTTATAATCCCCCACATTTCTCCCTGATGTCTTGATTGTCTGGAGAAACGTCTTATTCCAAATAAGGTTTGGCCTTTTCCAGTCCTTCCTGCAGAAAGTGGATGTATGTGGAGGTTGAGGGATCCTCGAAGCCAGTTGAGAAACTGAGACCTGGTCCATCTTCCTCTGGATTCATGGATGTCTGGTCGAGAAAGTTGTTAGCATTGATGTGATGGACCTGCAGAATATAAAAAAATTGTAAAGTGAACGTATTTCCAGTTTACTTCTGTGTTAAATGGTCAAATTAAAAGTCAGGCTTACCACAGTGCCATTGGGCAGTGCCACCATCATCTGCACTGGAAAGGTGTACTTTTCCAAATGTAAATGAGCCTTTTCGCTCAAATCCGGATTCTTTTCATTAGCCTAATTTAAAAAAATTAAAAGCAGTAAGTATTTAAATAAGTCTAAATAGTTACAAAAAGTATTTGTTTGAAACTCTACGAGGTCACATTGTACAGTACATGTAAGCTCTGTTTCCATCACAGTTTTTATTATGCACATTTTTGAAGTATTGCTTCAGAAACATCCAAGTTTCTAAAAAAATGTCTTAATTCGTTTTTATGCTCACTTGTAATGGTTTTCGACAGAGTTAGTGTGAATTACGGGAGATGGGGAAACATTTGCCAAAGACAGTCTAAGTCTGACGTGACTAATAAGCCATTTCAGCTAATTACAACGTTTCCGGGTCTTGTTTTATTTACTAGGTTACCAATGCCGCCCACATTAACAACTTAATGGAAATTCACCCATTTTACATTTGTTTTTGTTCTTCATTTGGGAAAAGATTCCCTTCATGTTTGGATAGAAACCCAGTCATACAAAAGAGATGCATGATCAGCTTTGTGCCTGAAACATAAACACTATATTGATGTTCCTTGTTTCAGTTAAGCTTTACAATCGAATACAAAATAACCCAAACCTGAAGATCTTCTAGTTCTTTGACCAGAGACCAGCTGCTGATGAAGCTCTGGTTGAGCAAGGCCAAAACGGGCGAACTCTCGAGAACCGTCTCCCGAAGAGTCCGCCCCGAACCTGCCGGAGATAAGAATCAATAATGTTCTTATTTGACATAGCTGTATATTTGATACAGCTCTAAGAAATGTATTGGTATTAATTATCCTGAAATATTTGAACCACATACACAGTTCCTCTTTGTGGGTGACTGACCTCAGCATGACTGGTCATCCAAGGCTCCCCAGAGAAGGATGGAGTGAACCAGCTTCTTCTCTGCATCAGCCCTGTTAAAGGCCTCACTGAATGGCAGGTATGGCACCTACCAAAGAAAAATAAGCTCTAATGAGACCATTGACATTCAAAAACACTCCAATCTGCACTCAGATCTAACAACTGAACAACAGGATCGAGCCTAATGCACCAAAATCACCGTCCTCTTAGTATATAATCTAAGAGATGCTCATAGTAACTTTATTATAAATTGTACAGTTACGTTAATGGATCACTCAACTGGAATATGAAGCACAACAACAGGTGAAGAATTGCATTAAGTGACAAACCTTTGTAAACGGGTACATGGTGACCTCCAGTCGCCTGGCTGCTTCTTCTCTGCCGATCTCTGCACTCCAGACAATCTCCTCGAACACAAACTGAATGGGTTCTCCTCCCTCCCCTCGGCTGTCAATCACGTTTCCGTGCTCATCATAGATTACAGAGGGAGTTGACGGCCCTGCCGCTCTGAGCTCCATCTGTTAACATAAAGCACAGATTTATTTATCTTGTTTTAACCAAAAACAAGTCCATCATGACTGAGCAGGGTGTCAGTTTAAAAACAAAAACCAACCTGGGGCAGGTATCCGATATCCACCTCCATGTTGCTGCTCTCACTGGCTCCATACAGCCACTCCATGTCCACGTTTAAAGATCTGCCATTTAAAAACACACATTTCTGAAAATTGAACACACTGTTCTCTTCCTATGGAAATCTGCATTACATGAAAATCATTGAGGAGAGCACACTTACTTGTCATTTGGTACGTATAGGTGAAAGCTTCTGACGTGAGATGCATCTTTGGACAGGATGATGTTACCCGCAAACTGACCAGGAGTGAACCAGAATGGAAAACCCGGCACATCATTTAGCTGGAACTCAGCATGAATTCTGGAACACAAGAACATTCTACTTAATAGATCATGTCTGGATTGGAAGCGAACAGTTGTTGAAAATCATGTTAAAATGAGGGAGAGATTGACATTTACAGTATTTTTATACTGTAAAAAATAACTTTTGTCTGTTTCCCATATGCTGTATTCTAGCCCACACAAACCACCCTAAACCACTATCCAACACTGAAACCGGACCGTTACTGTAATATTATCTCACCTAAAAACAATGTCGAAATAATAGTCGCTTGTGGCACGTATTAAGGCCACAACTCCTTGTGGAGCAAAGCGGGATTTGACAAAGGGCCGCGGGTGGAACATACTCAGTAGAGAGTGGATCAGCACCTGGCAAGACAAAAAAATCATCCAATAAATCAGGGAAAAATCTATATACTTGAGGATTAAAAAAGTCCTTCAACTGAAAGTAAGAATATTGTAAGTTGCTAGTAACAGTTATTGCTATATACCTCCTTTCCCCGTGGTGTGGGAGGATGGTAACGGTTATTAGGAAGGTAGCCAGTGAAGATGTTGAGGTCGCTGGGAACGACCCACCAGGTGTCGCCAAGGGCAGATTTACCGCTGGGTGGCAGGAAGACCTTGAACTGACTGGCATAATATGTGGAAGAAGGAACAGCCGGGCGCTTCCATGACCGCAGGCCACTAAGAGAACTATGAGAAACCTAAAAGGACAAAGATAGAAAATTATCCCATCTGCCTGTATTTTAACTCAGTTTATTGCAGATATTTTGTAAATTATAAATCAAGGGTAAATTACCCCTAAGAAGCCATCTTTGCTCTTAGTCATGCTTTCCAACAGCAATGGCTGCATGGTAGCATGTAGGGTCAACGTCTCTCCATTTGGATCAGGTGGTATCTCCTCCTCAAACTCTGAGGGAGGTGCCACACCTTCAAGCAACAGAGATGGACCATAAGAACTTTTGGCTGGCATTCTGTCTTCTACAATAGTGGTGTCTGTGGCTTTTAAACAATTCAATAGTCAACATCTACCTAGTAAAGGATTATAACCGTTACCTGTGAGTTTTTCGGCAATAGGCTTAAATTCTTCTGGACTAAGATAGAGGTCATGATCAGTGTCCAAGGATGAGAAGAAAAAGAGCCCGTCTGCTCCCAACGCCTTCAGTCCGGCCTCCTACAACACATCTGCACTTAGTTGAAAAAGAAGTGCAGCACACTTGCCCAAGGGCAATAGCACACAATAACAACAATCTACTTTAACTGAATTCCTGAAGCCAGACAGAAAAGAAAGCCATATGGGACAGTAACACTGAGATATGAGGGGGGGGATGGTGTCCAAAGAATCTTGCCCCAGCTGTGGCAATTAAAGCACCCTTGTAAAACACCCCAGGGCTGGGGCAACAAATGAAGCATTACGTGGCAAAGACTGGAGTGTAAAAAATAAATAAACCAGCAGTGTTATACACTACAGAAAAGACTAAAGCTAGCTTGACATAACTGTACAGCCTAATAAACGTTTATTTCTTCCCTGATAACAACAAGTATGAGAGGATCCCTTTGACTGCTTTAAGGAGCATCCCTTCATTACGCTTTAAACTGCAATAAAATACTCTAGTTAACTTACGTGTCGTTTAAGCAGCTGGGTGTCCTGGTAATATTTTATGCAAAAGCCCAAAAAAGGAACAGCAGCGATCATCAATAAAGCGGAGAGAGTCTGCTTGAGACGTGGTCGGGAGACCCTACTGGATGGAGACGCGCGCGCCTCATGATCATCCTTCGGGTCTCCAGCATTAGTTTTATCCACATCTGCGGCCATCCCCTAAGATTCTCGGTATCAATACAGGCACACAAAAATAAGCCACGGTGGATAAAGCTCCTGTTTAGTCAAACTAAAGCCATGAGTTCGTTTTCTGCGTGCGTGCAATGTGCCGCTCCATTGTAGCGGGTCAGAGGAAATGCTCCCGACTCTCCGGCTGAGGTTTATCGCTCTTAAAGGGCCAGTACACATTTATTATTAAACCTCCATGGCTGTGTCCGTAGATCCAGTGAGATGCCGATGATGCACGGAAAGCTTCTAGTTATGCGTTTTAGTAGATTATAAAACATGTTTATGTTTGACCATAATTACACTGTTTAGGGCTAAAGAATGTAATGCCTCTGGATTTTATAGTTTGGGGTTCTTCGTGGTAATAGTCAAACATGCAAACAGTTACATTTGATACGAAGCAGAAATATGAGGTAAAAATACAATTAACAAAGAAAACATTGTAATAAATCTAAAGGGTAACATTTAGAAGAATATAACTATAATATGAAACACATACGTAGTCTTAAAATCATCTGTTTGCTGTTGTATACGATTTATGGAGATGATTACCAAATTAATTGACTAAAATAAATAAAACAATTGTTGACCTGTTGCAGTCCTCTATTTACATATTGGAATTATTATTCAGGTCTGGCACATTGAATATTGTTCTAATATAAGAATGTAAAACATTGAAAGGTTCTCCACACGATTGCGAATTTTTTATTTCCATCATGTCATAATTGCACATCAGTTAACAGCTTTACATGTGCAGCGGGAGTAGGTGATCTTTACAAGAAACTGTGATTCACATCTTTTATGTGTACTTCTTGTTTACATAGAATATCCCAGAAACTGGTCTAAGTTTGAGATTTTGCACACCTTTTCATGAAATAACAGTGAAACAGGTTAAATCATTATTCTGAAGACAAACTGTAAAAAAAGTAAAGATCCCACAGAGGCAGAGCCAAATACTCTTTCAGTCCATATTCTCCTCGACCTCCTGTGTGTGAACCTCTTTTGTTTTGTGTGGGATGTAGGACCCCATTCCCGCTGCCCGTTCTGCTTCTGCCTGTGTGTACGGCTCTTCTCTCAGCTGCTTCAAACTTAAATATAAAAAACATATTTCAGAAATCCTGGACAACCAGAGATATGTTACTGAGCTTTAAACGACTTCATGAAAATCGTAGTTCTGAATTTAAATGGAAGCTGCCAATTGGGTTCTCAAAGAAATCTATTTCATTTCAATCCAAGGGATGGACATCAATTATTATTGTGCAATAAATGAGAGATTATAATCGCTCACCGTTTTTTATGATGTTTGGTTTTAAAATGCTCCTTCAGGGTTTTCAAATCAATAAAGTGTCTCCTGGAGATAAAAATATAACGAAAAGCTTAAATCGAATGACAAGTAAATAGAAAAACATTAGATGAGATGTTGTAAGATGTGACTTACGCGCAGTGGAGGCAGTAATTCTGGGCACAGCCTGTGACGTCAAAATCAACCTCTTGCTTTAGTAACTTGACAGAATTGACGGGGATCATATCAACATGTATCTGGTCAAGGTCCTTCGTCCTGCGCTTAGTCTTCCATTGCTTAGCAATGTTCTTCTTGCTACCGTTTTTGTGGTTTCCCACCTGTTTGGATTTGCCCATGGTCTGTCTTTCCTAAAGTGACAGACAGAAAATAACTATGTTGTATAAGGTCCCTTTAACACAAGTAACATTGAAAAAATAAATCTTAATATATAATCAGAAACGTTTCTGATATTAAATATGACAGTATCACCATTAAATCAAAAAGATGCCATACAAAACATTTTCTAAATGTTTGATCGCTACTTATGTTTGCTACCTCTCTATAAGTAAACTTTCTACATATGTCATTACGAATAACGTGGATTTATAAATCAGAGGTGAACCAAAAGTGTTCATAAATTTACTCACGTTAACACGCAGCTGCCTCGCATAAAACACAAAAGAACAACTTCCGGGTCACGCATGTAATGCACACGTTCGTTCACCTCTAGGTGGTGGTAATGCAACGTATCGCTCATAGCCCATCAGACGAAGTAGAGTTGATGCGTCGTTGTCATGGAGATTCAAAGTGAGTTTGTAAGCGCAGCATCATGTCTGGTAAATATAAAACAATATAAATAAATACAAATATGTGTGTGCTGTAATGTTGTATTGTAGATAAAGAGAAATTATGGTTTCATAGCAAAATCTTTACTTGTCAACTCCGAAACAAGAAATATTCGACTCTTTAGAAATGTCATAGATAATATGTATCTTTATTAGATCATTATACCTGATTTTTGTTACAGAAACAACACGTAAAATGTGTTACATTTTCCCAAATGGAGACAAATATGGTAAGTAAACTGTCACTTTTTGACATGTCCGTGAATGTCCATCACGCATGCGCTTGTGTACAGTCTTATGTGTGTGTGTGTGTGTGTTGCGTTTAGAAGGAGAGTGCTGTCGTACGTCAAATGGTGTGGTGATGAGAAAAGGTTTTGGCACACAAACATCAGTTTCTGGAGTGACATACACAGGGGAATGGGACAATGATATGGTGCGGTCATCTTTCAATATTAAAAAACAATCACATGTGGACCAAAGCGCCCTAAGGGTCAATAGTTTACCAATGAAGTCTTATTTTGTATTTCATTTAGATGTTACAAGTAAATATTTACATTTAATATCTCTACCTTGTGCAGATGAATGGCAGTGGAACTCTTACGCATCCATCAGGATCAATTTACACTGGCCTGTTTAGAGACAACATGTATCATGGACAAGGAATTTACAAATTTCCAGATGGGACAGAATACAACGGAACCTTTAACAATAATAGGTGTTATGCTATGAATGAAATGTGTCTATGGTCTCAGATTTATGTGTTAAAGAATATAATTCAACCCTCCATGTCTAAATCCAATACTAAATAAATGTCAACATCTTTCATGTTTTTCAGATTACAGGGTGATGGAGAGTTCACAGATTTACAAGGACTTGTATGGACTGGATCGTTCCACAACAAAGCAGCACTAGGACTGAAACTTAAAGTCAACATGTAATATGCACTGACACTGTATTTCAGTTACTTTAGTAAATTGCTGGATTCTGAAATGGATTGTGTATCATCCTTGACTGTGGTATATTCAATTTTCAAGTGTTTGTCATTTTTGCAATAGGACAAAATGCAAACTATCAACAGGTTAAACCTATAATAATTAATACGCATTCAATCTTTTTACAAACAAAATCATTTAAGCACCTACTCAATGGGGTGACTGTTTGCATCATTTTAAGAATTACAGGCAATAAAACCATGGATAGTGATCTTGAATGGAACACAATATTACATTAACACAGCAAGCAGCCCAGCGGCATAGACGTGATCTGTTACAGGGATGAGATAAGTCTCAGCTGAACACGGTAAACAACAAGAACACATGTTCATGCACACAACACCTCAGAAAGAATCAGGACTTTGTTTCGTGGCTGTAGTGGAGAGGAATGTGATCTTCTCCGAACTGCACATTTCCCCTTCATTCATTGCTGGAGTGTTTCTCCAAAATACACAAGCATGTGCAAGCAGCTTAGCTCATGACCGCGAAGTCAGGGGTTGGGTGGGACCGTGAAGATCAATTTCCTGTTCTCTGAGGTGCAAACGTGTTTATGTGGATCAGTACTGCTCATGAAGTTCAAACGCCTGAAAGTTTGCCTATACGTTATAACAACTTCAGGAGAGTGGTTGAGCAAAAGTTCTGCGGTTACTCTTGTGCTTTATTAAAACTTTGTCAATGTAATGAAACCTCTTGTTGACGTTTTATTTGTTTCATAATTTGTCACCTCAATAAAAGTTTGAATGACTCAATGTATTCTCTTTGACAATAATTTGTGAGTGTTTTTGTTCATATGTCTTAAGACCACGTTCAAGAGGAAAATGGAAAATTGGTTTTAAAGGTTGAAGAGGAAATTTAATCGTCTGATTAAATCAGACAGATGACTCTGTCTTATTCTCTCCCCCTTAATCCATCCACTTACTGTAAAACAAGGCATCTTTTTGTCCTCCACTTCATCAGACTCACATGTTTCAAAGAGGAGGGGAAGAAAAGAGACCGATGAGAAACTGAAGAAAAGAGAAGGGATAGAAAGAAACAAGTCATTTAGATTCAAAGAGGTCAGATTCTTCCTGTCATTTCTAACAATCTTAGACTTCATCTGCCAAGAAACTTAACTATAGAGGATTTAAAACTGCAATCCTGGATTTTATACTGGAAGACAATAAGATCATGGAGAATGGAAAAGAGGGTAAACAACAACATTGATGACAAGTAAACTACACACATCGGTCTTTTGTGGAAATTATTTACTGGTGGATCTTTCATTTTGCGTTTTTATAACAGTAGTTGTATTACAGTTTAATGAATTATAATTTTCTTTCTTGGTTATTGATTTTGTGTTACATTGTTTCTGTAGAATTCTTTTTACTAGATAAAATGTTTGTTTGTTTGTTCTTGGACACACAGGTGATGACATGGATGCAATAGAGCTTCTTCAGGTACAACGTATGACACATAATACCACGCACAAATACAACCATGAAAGCGGTATCATGCTGCTCTTTGTCTTACTTTCTGTCTCTTTACTTTCTGTGATAGCTTTCACATGATTTTTCACGCTTTGGCATGTGGTGAAATGAGTACATCGCTTCATAAAATGAATCTATTTTTAAACACATCCAAACACACACTGTACTGTTGTTAAGAAACACTGTACTCATGTAGACAAAATTACTAATAGAAAAAGTGTGACTGAGCTCAGGCCATATATAGTTTGACTCTCCCCTTATGTTCCTGAGAGACTAATCTGAAGTTGCTTTTTCTCTTTATGTGTGATTAACCTTTATCATTCTCATTTTCCTTTTCTTTTCCCGTGTTTGGTCTCTCATTGAGCCTTAAAATCTTAACACTTGGTTTAGTTTAAGGCAATGTGGCTGGAGCTGAAGTCGGGATTTGGTAGCGTGGCTGGAGATGTTGCCAACCTACGGCAAAGCTACAGCCTACTGGAGGAGACAGTCTCCACCTATCAACAAGATAACAGCGATAAGATCCTGTGTCTCAGAAACACCCTCAACACCTTACAGGTCTTGAAAGTGTGAAGTGTATGAATGTATAACGGAGAAAAACTAAGAATGTATAACCAATATAATTTAAGAAATGCATGTATTATGCAGTATTATGAAGCCATATAAGAAGTCACACACTTTATAATAATGACATCTAACTAGTCTGGATATTGATCATTGTTGTATTGTTTGTTTTAAAATATGGAATATAAAATGTGTTTATATTAGAAGATTAGTTACATTAAGCCATGGAAATTTTTCTGTTTTTTCTCTATTAACATTTTAAAAATGTGTGCAGGAGGACATAAGCACTGCTCTTGCACAAGTCGCTGAGGTCAAGAGCAACCAGAAAGACCTACATAGAGACCTCGACCGCATACAGGTCACATATCACAGGTGCTACACTGACGTATTTTAAATAATTAATGCCTTTGCATATTTGTCACAACACAGATTTATTTTCCAGGCTTTGGCAATTCAGCAATTACACTACGTATGTGTTTTATTTAAAATATATAAACATATGTTGTATCATTGACAGAAAAGGATCTAGAGGGGAGGGATCAGTGGATGGCCACGCCTCTCTTTGCAGCCAGACAGACCTTAGTGGCATTCAACATTACATCAGCAGCTTGTCAGCCAATCAGAGTGCGTGTTTCATTTGAACACTTTTACATTAAGGGTTTAAATATGTTTGTACTACACATAGTGTCTAATAACCATGAGATATCTAAAGATTATCATTGTATGGTTAGACGCATATCCTGAGCATGACAGTGTTGGCCAAAAGAAGTCTCCCTTGTGGAGAGAAAGAAGAAACAGCAGAGATTTGACCGAGCAGAACATCTCAAGTTTAAGTATGTGATAGTTGGATCCAAATGTCCTGAAATCATTATTGAAAAGACTTATGTTTTGCATATTTCTTTATTAGATACCATTTACATATTATATTGTCATACTAACAATTTGAGACTCAATAATCAATGCATGATTTAACAACTCAAGAAATGCGTTGCTGTAGCTCAGTGGTTAGAGCATGGTGCTAGCAACACCAAGGTCATGGGTCCAATCCCAGGGATTGCCATACTCAGAAACAAATGTATAGTTTAATGCAACGTACGTCGCTTTGGATAAAAGCATCTGCCAAACGCCAAAACATCTAATGCTAAAAGTATTAAACATTTCTGTTTCTTAACAGGTTAAATTAGATATTTGTTTCTAAAGTATTCACAATATTTATATAGTTAAATAAAATGTAAAACAGTTTACATTATCAGTTAAAAATCTATTCTTTCTCTCAGCTCAAAGGCAGGCAGCAGCCCTGGAGCTGTTAGAGTCCGAGAGACTCTATGTGTCTTATCTATCACTCCTCTTAAAGGCCAACATCACTTTTAATGGCTCAGAGAGCATCAACCTGAAGGACAAACGGTAACTACGGACCTCCCACATATACACAGGTCAAATTAAGGTAAACTAGGCCTCAATGTGAAAAAGTGGCCTAATTCACCTCGCTTTACCCTAACAGCAACTCAAGCAATTACACAACAAGACTTAAATATCACAAATTGAATTTCCCCCAATTCTACACATTTAAGTTCATTGAGTCCAGTGCTAAACAAGAATGAATCTGTTTTAAAACAGGAAGCATTTTAAACAGGATTTAGTAATCAACACAAAAAGAAAAAACACAAAAGACGTGGACAAACTTTCTATTTGTTTTTTTAAGCATTTACATATCTTTTTTCATGCTATGCAGTGTTTTAAGATGTATGTTTTGTGTTCTCTCCTCTCAGGTCTTTCCCATCCTCTCTGCGTTTCCTTATTCAGCAGCACCTGGAACTCCTGCACATCCTCCAGGAGAGAGTTCTTAAGAGCCACTGGCAAGGCATCATGGGAGATGTGTTCCTAAGGCTCACCAGCAAAGAAGTAAAAAAACAACTTTGTGACAAAAATGTCTATTTAAATTTAAATCAAAGCTATGGAGTCAAATGGAAAACATCAGTTAGGATGAGATTCTTTCATTGTCAGAGAATTGGTAAAGTTAACCATTGTGTATGTGTGTTATGCATTGTGTATGCATTGAATGTCTGTTATGTGTGTTTGCAGAGTGATTTTCTGGACCACTATGTATCATATTTAAGGGAACTGCCTGAGTGTTTAACAGTTATCAGTTTGTTCTCCTCTTCAAAAGCCACCTTACTGGAGGTACAGATACACACATTTTAAAATTTACATTTACCATATGTTTGGCTCAAATTGTCTTTGTCTCATTTCCAAACCTGCATAGGTGAGGTTCTGATTCGCTATTTGTTTTGTAATCCAGAGTGACATCACCGGAGATGAGACATGCCAGTCGCTGTACTCTCTGCTTCTACAGCCTGTTCAACGTATCCCAGAATACCACACACTCCTGCAAGTAGGCCAACTTATCTTTAGGTCCACACCAACAGTATATTTAGCCATGTTTATTTAGGTATTAGGTATTTAGGAATTCTGAAGTGACACTTGTGAAATAATTTTTGGATAATTTTTTCCTGTTTGGACACCAGTACCATTTTGAGGTTAAGGATTACGTCACTAAAATGTTTTGCATGATCCTTAAAAAATTTGATCTAAAGACACTCATTTGAATGTTTGACATTTATAAAGGAAAAATAATTGTGCCAACATAATTTCCTTCAACACAAAATAAACGTTAGTTAAAATGTTTTTTTAACTGGCTTGACTTTAACCAAGTAATGAGGAGAAATGTGCCAAGAAGAGCCCAAGATAGAGGAGAACTACTTCAACACTGTTTAAAGACCAGGGTGAGACCTCAAAAGCTGTGTCCTAAAATGCACAGATTACATTTTTGTAAATTCAAGGCGAAAGGTGACTACTTTAATTGAACATCATTTGTTATCCTATTGTTTTCTATAGTACTATAGTAGTAACTGTAAAATATAAATAAGTGACCCTATACAACGATGTGCATATATGTGCAATGTATGTGCTGCCTTAAGTCCCAGTGAAATAAAAAACGACGTTGACAATTCTTTCATAAAATATTGCAGGGTTTATTGTAAATAGTTAACCAATGTGGGTCATTATTCTTGTAAAATGTGTGTGCCCTCATAACCTTCAGTTAAAATCAAAAAATTCACATCCTTCCTGTAATAACTATCCGTCTTAAATGACGTATGTTTGACAGCTTGGGCGTAGCATCTGTTAACTCCTCCCCTTCAACTGTCAGTCTGCTGCAAGTGCCATTTCAAAATGCAACAGCTATTTTACACATCCAATCATATCGCAGAAAAAAACGACAGCCATGCCCACTATTTTTCTCATTTGATATTCCATTTCATTAGGAAGTGCCTCAAAATGCAGAAGTAAAAACGTCTCCAACTTCCGGTTCACAGGGACTTTAAAACTGTCAACTGTGTGTGTTGCAGAGTTTGTTGCAGCAGACAGAATCTGAGCATCCAGATTATTACCTGTTACTGGTGTGCGTACAACAACTCCGATCTTTCACAACATATTACAGCCACCTGCTGCAACACAACCAGGAGCTGCTCACGCACAATCATGCCCTGCGAGAACACACACACAACCTGTGTACACACCAACAGGAGCGGCCTTCGCACAGCCGAAAAGAGCTCAGCAGGTAGCACAATGTTAAAACACATAAGTGTGTTCAGTGTGTTTATAGACTTACAAAGTCTACACAGAAGTCTTAAAAATGTAGCTTTATTATTTTTGTCTGAAAGAATAAAGCTTCTATGAAGATTTTAAAATATATTAAAATATATTATATTACTTATATAAAAGTATATATTATATATAATAAATTGTACAATCCTTTTACAAAACTGTATCTACCATCACGTGTTGTTAGGTCAACAGTAAGACAGCTGTATAAAGTTGACCATGAGACCTCAAAAAACTACAGCATCACCAATGCGTGAGTAGATATTACCAGCACCAAGCAAAATATCTCCAAATAAGCTCCCTTTAAATAATATTCCTTCTGTTTTTCTTTGTAAGTGATCCTTCTCAAGGTTTGCGGCGTAACAAACGCTACCCTGACTACGAAGCATCGCCCTACAACTACGATCCAGAAATCCCATCATCTGTATCTCTCCTTCCTGACTCTGATTCTCGTCACAAACCAGTATCAGTTCCTCTGCGCAGCATTCCAGAAAGAGAGGGAGCCGGATCAGCCCTCGCTGAAAATCTGGGTGCACTCCTTTCATATGGAGGTGGAGATGCTCGCTGCTCAAGTCCATCCCATTCCTCTGACTCCAGCATTGATATCGCCTTTGTGCAATGTAGCCCTTCCAACAGCCCCCCTCATCAGTCCCAGAGCAGGGGGCGGAGCAGTGGGGGTGCGGCTTATAGGTCTAACAGAAGCTGTGTGTCACCTGACTCAGCAGACAGTTTGAGACCTCACCCCCTACAGGCAGTACAGAGAAAAAGCAAGTCACTAAATGGCCTGCAGATGGACAGTGTTGAGAGCCACACCCATCACATGAGAAATCCAGCCCATCCAAAGCTGGAGCGTCAGTCAAGTGGCAAGACAAGACTGAGGCCTAGCAGTCCAAAACACAGATATGAGATACACACCGACTTGGAGGACCAACCACGGTCGATGCATCAAAAGGTTAATTCTGTCTCAAACACATATATCAGAAGTAAATGTTTGTGTTCTTAAAGGCCGGGATAGTTGTAATCTGTCATCATTTATCATGTCTATCAAAACCTGACTCTTTCTTCTTTGGAACACAAAAGAAGATATTTTGAAAATATGTTTTGGGTTTTGTGTCCATACAATGGAAGTCAATGGGGGCCAATGTAGTTTGGTAACCAACATTCTTTAAAGTATCTTCTTTTGTGTTGTGCAGAATAAAGTCATACAGGTCTGGAATGACAAAAGGGTGAGTAAATGATGAAAGACTTGTTATTTTGGGTAAACTAAGCCTTCAACACACGCATTACATGGTAGAGGCTGTCACGTTATTGAACACAAGCATATATTGTGTTTGTACTCGTTTGTTCCTCAGGACACCAAAAGCCTTGTGTGGGAGGACCTTAAATTGAAGGGCGTGTCTGATGACTATGACCACACCCCTCTGGGTGAACAAAGTAGGAAAGAAGCAAAAGGATTTAGGAACTCCTTCAAGAAGCTCTTTAAGAAAAAGTGAGTTAGAGGAATAAAATGGCAAAACTAAACGTCACTGCTTTACATATTCAGAGTATCATAATAATGATATATTGTTCATGTGTCAGGTCTAGTGATGGAAAAGAGAAGACAACTGTGAAAGCCGAGTGTGCGAGCAGCGGAGACGTGGAATCTAACAGAGTCACTCACACAGGAGATATTGACAGAGGAACTGCTGTTTGAACAAACTCTTACAGAGGAGACATATTAGAACATACACTGCCTTCAAGTCATACATTGACGTTAATCACTCAAATTATTTTCTGACATTATTTACAACATAAACTCACATTTCTTTGGAGGGTGGGGGGGCTGAGAGAAAAAAAAAACATTGACATGACTACACACAAACGTTCACACAAAACTCCCATGAAATCAAAATGGAAATTTTTTGGGTTTGAGTTGTATTATGAACATTTTAACCCCATCATTTTACGATTGTACCCTAAAACAAGATATACAACTAAAAAAAAATGTTGGGTTATTTCAACCCAACATGGGTCAAAAATGGACAAACCCAACTGGTGGGTTATTAATTAACCTATGCAGGGTTGTTTTAACCCATTGTTGAGTCTAATATAACCATATTCTGGGTTAATATAACGCAATAGTTGAGTTTGTCCATTTTTGACCTAACGATGGGTTCATAATAATCCATAATTTTTTAGAGTGAAGTATTCAAAACTCTCACTTCCAACAGGACAGTCAAACAATTTTATGACATGATTCTGCACTTCAGCGTCTAATCAAATATCAGGCTGTGAAGTAAATGAAATGCTTTTTAAAAAGGGGAGGAGCCACCCAATATGTCCCACCTTAATTTCATATATGTGACTATGGACAACGAAACCAGTCTTAAGGCTATTTTTAAAATAAGCTTTCTATTGATATATGTATTGTTAGGATAGGACACTATCTGGCGGAACAACTGTTAACAAAAGTGGGATCTGAGGGTGCAAAAAAAGCAAAATAATGAGAAAATCGCCTTGGAAATTGATAATCTGAGGCACTCCTAGCAGGCCATCCACTTACAAAATGAAAGTTTTTATACATTTACGGTAGGAAATTTATGTAACATAATCTTTAATTAATATCCAATGATTTTTGGCATAAAGAAAAATCAGTAATTTTTACCCCTAGAATGTATTTTTGGAGATTACTAAAAATGTTCCCATAATACTTAAGACTGTTTTTGTTGTCCAGGGTCACATATCTCTTTAATCTCTTGTACAGCTGGACCACAGTGATGCAGCATGGTATCTGATAAAAACGACAATATTGATTATTTTTTATCAGAATACTTCTAAAGATATAAATTATGTTATGTCTATGTCTTACTTTCCATATATGAAGTGTGCATATAAATGGCTGTAATTAGAAAAATTAAAACATTCAAAAAAAAAAATATTTTTTTATGTGTTTCCAAAAGGAAAAATGACACAATTTAGATATTCATGTTTCCTTTTTTCACTTTAGTTTAATGTGTTAAATCTCATAAAAGAGTTTCACATTTAAAACAAAATATTGGCTTTATACAGTCTGTAAAACTCAAATTATTTTACACTATATACAAGACATGTGTATTACATCAAGAAAACTCAGCTGTAGTGGATTTGGAGTAATATTATAAGTGTTTACACGCTCTGAACTCAAAGCATCATTACATTTCAAACACAGAGTAAATGTAATACGGTGGCCGATAGGTGTCACAGCGCTGCAACGGAAGAAAACACATGCAAATAGAAAAAACACCAGAAAATTCAGAAAGCATCTTCATTCGTTTGGCGACACATGTCCTGCAAATACTCGCATCACAAACAAACATAGAAACGCGCTGCAACTTCTCGCAACACAAACAAATACAAAAGTGTTTGAAAGTGCTGGAAGTGTCACAGACGACAACGGAAGTGTCCTAGGGACACGAAAAACTGATGCACCTAGCGGGAGTGTGGTCTTCAATTTACTGTGTCCATATTGAACAATTTAAGTAGAAATTAAAGGTTGTGCCTACGTTATATTAGCTTAATTCAAAGGGCTTAGGAAATGTATGTTAAGAATGTTAAAACAAACAAGCAAAAACCTACATTTAACGTGATCGACAACCAAGACTATAGAACCCAATATAAATTTGTTATGCTTTTTTGGCTAAAGGTTGTAAGCTTTCCATCTAGTGTCTTTGGTAAAATGACGGCCATCATTTGCATCAGGTGCTTAAGTTTTTAAAGTTTCTCTGTTTGTTTGTTTTGCTGGAATTTGCAGAACATGTGTCACCAAACGAATGTAGATGCTTTCTGAATTTGCTGGTGTTCTTTCTATTTGCATTTGTTTCTTCCGTTGCAGCGCTGTGACACCTAGCGGTCACCGTATGTTACTGTAGATGAGGCTCAGACATGGTTTTATCCGGGTTTGACAAACGTCCGGAATTCAAAAGCTGTAACACAGACATTTACCAGTGACCAAGGTTTAAAAATGACCAGTATAGCATTATCCGATCTAAGCTTTATGAAGGCATGTTAGAGGTAGAGACGACATGCTTAATTTGCCCATTCAGCTAAACAAAACATGATTTTGTTATTCGGAAGAAACATCTTGTACATAGATACATTGTACAAACTGATGAAATGCTATTAATCTTCCCAGACAAGCTACATTCTAAAAACTCCTCCACATTCATATTTACATATACTGCATTCATGTGACATTGTGTTGTGTTTTATCAGATTTACAGTATGCCTGATAAATAGCGTATGTCTGCATTACAGATATCTATTTGTGAAACCCCATCATAAACAGAGCAGAAGTGTGCACTCACTGATTAACACACACAGAGCACATGTGCATCTGAGAAAACATTGTGCAAACCTTCAATAACAGTGCTTGGTAACATGAAAACTTGGATTTTCTGCATAAATATTAAAATAAACAATCTTTCTGGTCTCTACAATTGTTCCATTAAAGAGTGGGTCACAAGACAATAGACTAAACATAATGCTGTTTCACAGATTACAGTTTCAGACAGGATTTGTTCCAACACTTACCAAAAAGGGACAATCATATTATCATACTCCAATTAATTTCTGAACATACACCTTGATAATACCATTCATTTTAAAACATGCACCAAGGTCAAACAGGATGGTTTGTTTGAGGTACTTTAGAGTGCCTTGTTAAGACCATGGTATATGAATATGGTCACAATTCAGTACCAAGGTATTACCATCTGATACCATCACTGTACCATACAGGGTCAGAAATTACTTAATTTCATTTTCATCACGCATTGAAAAATCTGATCAATCTATTAGGTCTAGTGATAAAATAAAATAATACATTGTGCATAAAATAAAGCGAGTAATAAATTAAAAAGTTTGACTGATTGCTAAACCAAAGCATGGGACATAAAATTACTACATTAATATATATTTGTTTGGAAAAAATGACCTCATACAGCTAGAAATACCTCTCAAAATCTAATCCAAAGGGCAGATTTAATTGCCCATAATACAAAAGTGAATTTCTGACACTGTTACCATGATATTACCATAGTACTTGTTTGTAAGGTGGAGAAGACCATGATTAGATACTGTTACATGTTCTGAATAGTTTTTGTTTCAAAGTTGAGATTTATGTTGCCTTCACTTAAAGAAACAGTTCCTTTAAATTAAAATTCTGTTGTCATTCACCCTCAAATTGTTCCTAATCTGTATAAATGTCTGTTATGGTGAACACAGAGAACGATATTTGGAAATATGCTTGTAACCAAACAGTTCTTGGCCACAACTTACAAAACATAAATTTGTTATAAATGTCTTTGATCTGTTAAAGAAGGTAATTTGAAGAATGTAGGAAAGCAAACAGTTCTTCTGCACTTTTTACCATTTTACATTTTCCTACTATGGTAGTCAATGGTGGCCAAGAACTGTTCGGTTACAAGCATTCTTCCAAATATCTTTCTCCATGTTCACCAGAACAAAGAAATGTATAGAGACTTGGAACAACTTTATGGTAAGAAAACTATGACAGAATTTCCATTTTTGGGCAAACTTTCCCTTCAATGTGAAATCTACCAAGACTGGAGTAGATCAGTGCAACAGTGTGAAGGTTAATACAAACGCCTCTGTGTTCCTCAGTTTGAATTACACGAGAGGCAGCATAAAGACAGGATAAGATAGCTACCTAGTTTCTGTAGACTGTAGTCAAGCCATCACAGAAAATGACTCCATTAAACAACTAGAGTGAAAGTAGCTCCATTAGCTGAACTTTAGGAGTTTCAAATAGAATCATTTTTATTTGTTATTTATGGCTCTGTCCTAAATGGACTTCACAGACACATCTAGGCGAAGACAATCAAGTCTACCATTTAGGAAAGAGCCTATAAAAACAGCTGCCCCAAAGCGCCACTATCAGTTCTTGTGCTGTTAAGAAAATGTGGAGCTGGTGGAAAAATTGGATCACTGACTTGCTTTAGGAGAAAGAGAGAGGCCAAAAGAGAAAAGGATGGTGAGATGATTAGATTTAAAGTTATTAGTATGACACAGAGAAGCTGTTTCTTACTGCAGTACTGACGGCTAGGAAGCTTACAAGATGGTCTTACATTTGCAATTCATGCCAGGTATAAAACAGGCTATATGTTTAGATTTTTAGACAACTGTTGTGCATGTGTGTAGTATTTGCATTATGGTTTTCCGATGTTCTGGTGCACTAATTCGGTGTATTTAATTGTTTCTGTAGTGTATTAAAATATATCTGGAGGCTTGTATGGGAAATGACAAAGTACCAAACTGGTATTATGGTACAATACCAACACTTTGGTAATTTTCGTGCCTTTTGCTTAAAATGTGTGACCCTACATATGAAAACCAGGCTTAAGTTTCAAAATCGAATTATCATGTATAAAACATCAACGTTTGATATCAAACATTAATTTCACTTTTTTCAATCTTTGACATGGACTTACTCAGTCAATATTAAAGTTATCAATGTTTTCACAGCATGTACTTTACATTATATGTAGGATGATTTAATGTAGAAAACAGTAAATCACAAAAATTGACTGGGTTTTCACACGCAGGGACACACTTCATAAGCAAATGCTTTGGACGATCTTGCAACATAACCAAGGCCGACAATGAGCAAAGTAGGTAGGCTTATATTAAGTTTGGCTTACAATGTCATTCAAATGTATTTCTATCCATTGAGCAAATTAAGTTAAATGTCTTCTTCTAACAGTTATCTGTTTATTTTATCACCCTACTAGATTTGAAGATAGGATTTATTTGCCTATAAGTGACAGATTTCATGTACATCTAAATGATTAGCTTAGTAAATGCAGAATATGCTAATCCATCAAGCATATGGAATCAATTAAGTATCAATACTGAGTCACCAGGGGCTGGTACCAAACACAAAACTTTGGTTTTAAGCCAAGCTTAATCTAAAGTGTTTGAAATGTTTTTCCATTGAACAGTATCTGTAGTGTTTTGTTATATTGTCTTATGTTCAGTAGCTTTACAAATGAACGTGAGGTGTATATCTCAGTAACATGTACTTTGTAGTGTGCATCATGTAGTGTGTGTTAAGGCAGTGTTTTGCCAGAAGTGCCTGCGTTGTCAGAAGCTGTTCTCGTGGCCCGCGAGGATATACAGATTACTTTGGGCCGTCGGGTCATCTGTCGGTTTGCTTTCCAACACCACCACTCTGAGAAAGAGACAGAAATAATCAGAAAAGCTTTGATGGGCGAGGTATGGGTGCGTGTGCTGGAGATCTCTCACCTGTCTGAACCCAGCAGCTTGTAGGTTCGTGTATTATCAGAAATCTCCTGAGTAATCTACAACATAGAGTATTGATATTGATATTGTATTGCAGAGAGTATTGTAGACAATAGGGGATTAACGATACGGTAAACTCACAATTCAATACGATACACAACACTGGGTTTCAGTATATGATTGCATCACGATTTATTTAAAAAATGATATATATGAAACTGTCAATCAAATGATAGATTTTCCCTCAAACATTAATAGTTATAGTAAAATTCGGAAAAATTGATTTTTCTCTTTTTATTTTTATTGAATTTAATTCAAGCATGTTATGTAAACAAATAACAACTGAATAGATCTGTCACTGCAAAATAAAACTTTAACATTTTAACATAAATTTAATGAAAAAATGTATTGTGTATGTACTTTTATAAACACACATACTGTAATGAATTTGAAAAGATGACATCACACACCTCACTGTTTTTGAAGCTTCGTCCCTGCATTCCGTGCTTCCAGAATGCCAAAACACTGTCCTGCAGACACACTAAAAAAAAAAAAAAAAACTCAACGCTTTTTAAATATAGACAGGCAGACGGAAGGTACTTTATTTATATCCCTTGAGGGAAAATTGGTTTGCTGAAGGAGCCAAAAATATTCATCCAAAACAAAAGTACAAACATGAAGGACAATAAAGACTCCAATATACAAATACACAGAATATACACATTATGTATACGATAAAAATAAAAAAGATATAGCTCGGAACATAAAACAAACTTATAAAAAGCCAAGAGGGGGTTTTTGACCATGATTACCTATTGATTCAATCTGGAAGTTAAAAGTGAGTTCAGTCGACAACTTCTTGTTGGATTTTAGTCTGCCCTGCAAATTCACCAGTTTGATGCACCCTTCAAAACAAACGATTACAAGTAATGACTTGCTTCAGTTGAAACAGGCGAGTTAAATCATAAGTACGATAAATACATGTTTGAACTAAAGTCTGTGCTACAGGTTCAGCATTGATTTAGCCATGAGAGCTTTATTCAGAGGCATTAACAGAACCAAATGAACATTTGTACAGGAATAAACCACAAGAAGCTAAAGAGATTTTACCAAAGGTAAATTAGTAAAATCACTGTACCGTCCACCACCATCCGACAACAATATAGCTCCTTACAGCAAGCTTTATTTGGTTGCCATGCAAAATATAAACTTGAATTGCTGGGCTTAGTGTATGTAGGTGTGTAACAGCATTCAATGATATTTACTCACGATCAAGACAAACAAGAACAGTGTCTCTCTCCAGCTGAGTCACATGAATCACACACGTCTGAGGTGTTTCTGGAAACACAAGACAACAGGTATTCACTCAAAACCCCAGAGCAACATTCAACAATTCCCCACAAACTTTTTAACACAGAGGAAATCATTCGAGTGACAAAGTGAAATGTTGATACTGACCCGGCTCTGTGAAAGTAGGGTTGGCAGCGTTGGGATCGACAGTGCCGAACGTCACCACCTGATCTGGGTGACTTCCTTTACTGACTGCCACGCACAATAACGGGTAATGCTGCTCAGGAACCACTAACATCTCAAAGATTTCTAATGGACATGGCAGGGTGAGGTCTACACTCTGCATAGACACAGATATACGTACATGATTGCACTCTTATGCATGGATGCACCTTTCACTTTATCTATTGATGGATTTTGTTGCGCTCACCTTTATTAACATAAACCGCTGCATGGCCTCCACCCATTCAAACAGCATTACGCTAGACTGGAAAGCTCCACATAAGTATTTATGACCTGTGTATGGGTTTCGCACTATACAGAGACACACATTGGTATATTTTAGCAATGGATCGGTGCAATATTTTCTAATTCAGCACAAACTTATTAGATTTTGATTTAAAAAAAACATTTTTGTAGTTTAGCAAGACTTTTCAAGGTTGTATTTTTTCACACGACTAAATACATTAGCTACCATGAACTAACAAGTAATATAGTTTTTCAGCATTTATTCATCGTTCTTAATGTAAGTTATTGTAAATACATTTGTCCTTGTTAGTTCATTCTGCATTAACTAATGTTAACTATCTTTTGTTAACTTTGGATATTAAAAATGTATTAGTGAATGCTAAAGTAATAATGAACTAAGATAAGTTAGTGATGGAGAAGTAATATGTATTGTTAGTTAATGATATTTAATGCATTAACAAATAAAACATTGATGTATATTGTCATCTATTATTAAATATATGATTGGTACTGACCAACACAGCATTTCTGACACCCCCTTGTATCTGGTATTTTATTGGACACAGTAAACTTCCTGAAAAAGGTATTAAAATGTATTAAAATGACAGCACTGTAATGCAAAATGAAAAACAGATTCAAGAAATACACATCACACATATAGTTTCACACATCGTTTTTTCTTTTACCAGGTTACCGTTGTTCAGAAACTCCGTTTGCTCAAGCAGGCAATACTGTAAGTACAGTAAATTTGTAAAAGGTATATTATTAAGTTGAATCATACCGAGGGATGATTTTGTCTGGGAGCTTATGGGTTGGTATGGCGACGGGTAACTTTTGCATCTGCCGAGCTTGCTCAAACAGACCTGTCAGGTTGTACGAGTACAGCTGGGATGCTTTACCTGTGGAGCACATGTTTACATTACTCTAATCCTCAAACCTTATCCATTCTCTTTTCTTCTTTTCTATATTGCTTCCCCTCTCACCTGATATAGAGAGCAGCCAGTTGTTCATGACATACACCCATGTGCACCTGCGTGAAACCAACTGCAGGAGATTTTAACAAAACTTTATTTATTATCCCATATCATTTTATTTACAAAATCCACATATGGAACTCAAAGTTAAAGTTCAGACAAGATGGAAACTTCAAGCACGCCATGGACCCTTTGATGGATAGAGATACGGAGCATGGATACAATACCATATTAATATACCTGTTCCATACTGCTCTCGTGGATTTCATTCAGATTTAGGGTATAAATTCCTTCCTCCCCTCCAAAAATCAGATACTGATCTGAAGCACAGACACAACAGAAAATCATTAATAAATGACACAATTTATGGATAAACCCTGCATATGCTGATTCTCACCCCTGGTGTTTGGGTTTATCCAGGAACAGGCACAGTGTATCTTCAGTGGACAGCCATTAAACACCTTAGAGAAACAAGCTCCCATCTGAAGAGCAGAGATAAAGATCAACATCATGTTAGGATAACCAGATCTACTCAGGTTGCTATGGCATTTGGGTTATTCCAGAATAGGAGAGAGCTAGAAAGTGAGTAAAAGAAAGATACTGTAGATGCAGAGTTAGACAGAAGATGAGGGCTGGATGACTCACATGAACTTTAGGGGTTGGTGGCAGACCATTACTGAGAGGTTTCTATAAAAAAAGAGAAACATAAACCTTAATAAATAAGTACAAAAAATTTAATAACCTAAAACATTTTTAGAAGTGAGTCAGACCTGTAAACTGGATGCAGGAAGTGAAGCCAGCCTTTCTCTCTCTCCGTTCTCTGGGACAGTCACTCCATTGCCTGCACACACAAGCATGTTTTTACAAAAGCAAACTTGTCTTTTATTCAGAGGATTCTGACTACTTCTTAAACCATGGAAAGCTCTAACTACTATATCATAAAGACCTATCTAAACAGCTCTAAATAATGTTCAAGGACAAGTTCACCCAAAAAATGGTCCCCATTGAAGAAATAAAGGGGACTATGTTCAAGTGAATGGATTCCATTTTTAGGTGAACAATTCCTTTAAAGCTACAGCAGTATTTTCTGGGAGTTTACTACAGCCAAAATATTGGCGATTCAAAGCACATGAAACTCAGGAAGACTGGCACAGCTGTCTACCAATCACAGGAGAGGTTCTCTCAAGTGGGCGGTTCTCAGCTTACTCTGTTCATCCTGTGGTTCAACATGAAGCCACTCCCAGAATTGATATATCCCATCTTCCCCTGCTGGCTCTGTGCGAGTATGATCAGATGATTCGTTACCTAGACTACCACGCCTGTGTGGAGGTAGACGAGGAGGTGGTGGTCTTGGGGGCACACAGGAAGATGGGCGGGCAGGAGGGGTGGAGCTCGCAGAAGGTGGACAACGCTTGATAGTTCCCTCTCCACTACTGTCATCTGAAGCCGCACTGCTCGGAGTGGGTGATAGACACTTCGGCTAGGATGTGAAATAAAAGAAGAGAGTGTGAGATATTAATGAATTAATAAAATTCATGTTTTTATTGTGTTTTGTTGTGTTAGTTAGCTATATTTCTTTAGTTAAAATGGCTTAAATTAAAACAAACTAACTGCAGTTTGAATTACATTAATTGGAACGCACAATAAAAAACATTTTTTTTTTTTATTCTCCTTGAAAATAATATGTTGCGCTGTCACAATTTTTTTTGGTGATGGTACAAGAGAAAAGAATCCTAATGGTTGAACCTTGATATTGGTGAGATTTTGCCAAGGCAGAAATTAGGCATATGACTTGTATGGCAAAACCTTTACCTTGGGTGGTAGAGGGGGCGGTACTATAGGCCTCATGGTTGATGTGGAGTTACAGCTGTTGGCACACACAAACGCACAAAAAAGCCTGTCACAATGATCTACAGAAATATCACAGATCAGGATATGATAATACAGAATACAGATGTATGGAGTTTTTTTGGGGATACTGTAAACACACACACGAATATGATCAGGCGACAAACAGGCCTCATACGCAATGCCAATAAAGTGAAGGAATACCAAGCGAGAACAGTAATGTGTACGCCAGACACAATCACAGTTACTGGTTAATATTCTTACACACACGTTTAATCTTGCCACTATAAACTAAGCAGGAAAACGACAAATTGGAATCTTGCTCAGTTATGATGGTTTAGCTAATCACTAAATTACAAGCAGACCAAAGCAGATGTTCAAATTAAACTGACGGAAAAATGCAAATCAGAATCCACAACATACATAAATATAAAATAAAAAAATGAGCAATTCTACAAATGTATCCTAAATGCGCATATCGCTATGGTTTGTAATAACTGAATGAATTTTATACTTCAAAAAG
This sequence comes from Triplophysa dalaica, assembly GCF_015846415.1. Taxonomy (NCBI): domain Eukaryota; kingdom Metazoa; phylum Chordata; class Actinopteri; order Cypriniformes; family Nemacheilidae; genus Triplophysa; species Triplophysa dalaica. The sequence goes on along the minus strand of NC_079556.1, from coordinate 7,316,943 downwards.
TATTAAAGTAAAAGATTTAGGTTGATACAGATAGAAGAGACATGTAGAAAAGGTAGAATTTATATTTTATTTTATTTATTTATAATTAATATATGAAGAGTTCATTTGCAAAACTCTGTTCTACTGTTTATTTATGTTCCCAAGTAATATCAATCAAACTGCAGTTGGATCATTTTGATTGAATAATAATAACAAAAAATACAGTTAACTAACACAATAAAAACACGATTTAGATCTGTTATCTGTGTTTGCAAGTAAATTATTATACATATATAATTTAAATTTATATTGTATATCAAGTTATACAATTTGCAGTTTTTAGATTTTTGCAGTTAACAAAGTTACTGTCGCATATTTCATAGTAAATAAAAGCTACCACATTTAATATAGTGCAACCCTGAGAAATATCTCAAATCCATTCTGTAAAATAAGTACATAGAAAGTGTTTCCAGGTAAAAAGCCTGCCTGCTTTAAAGAAGTATAAGCGCAAATCTTTTTACAAGAACAAGCACAAAAGTTGCGGGTACTCTTCATATCCATAGCACAAATGATACGGGACAAAATACGTTCCAAAGTTTAACACTTTGACATTAGGGAGTTAAGCAAGCCTCAAACATTAAGCATAAGCGCCAATACCTAAGCAAGCGTCACTAATAATGCATTCTACAGGATACATGTAATTACATTAATTTGTCCGAGCAGCCAAGAAAGCAAAATAAATACTAAACTATCATGGTTTCAATTGACATTCACGTGAATCAACTCACAAACACACATTTTACAAGGTTCATGCACATCTGAACCAGCAAGCACTAAAAACCAAAAACACGGCACGACACAAACCGAGCAAATCCTGCATCCATTTCACACTAACAAACAGCGAGACACTGATCACAGGTGTTTTGGAACAAAACACATCTCACAACACATTCTCCTCTCACTTACTGCAAATCATCATCACCTTCATCCTCCTCCTCATCCTCTAAATGTGTCACATGACCCCTGAGAGAGATGAAGAGGGTGAGGCTAAAAGTGCATAGCAGCCAAAAAAAGAATGCAGTGACACACATTCTCTCTCAATAACTGTGTGTAGCTTCTTAGTGCAAAGCAGAGGAGACGAGTCTGCAGAGGTGATTAGTTTGCAGAGCAGTTTAACAGACCAATCAAAAGTGGCCGTACCTTTGATTAAGTTCCTCAGCAACAGATTTTAATAGACTTCTAAAAAGTAATAAAAAACAGAGAGAGGAATCCTGTTACAAATACACAATAAACACATCAGTGTAAACAAGAGATGGATCACAACGTGTCTTTAATTAAAAAAAAAACTAGTTAGGAAGGTTGCTTGGCCAGTCATTTATAAAGAATGACATAATTTATAACCTTTTCTGACAAAAAAATAAACAGCGGGCTATTATTGAGCAAGTAATTGAAAAAGTTGAAGCTGTTGGTTAAGATTTTTTTTATTTAATTTTGCCCACAGAATGATAAATAAGTAAAGTAGAGGCAAAAGTTACATACTGCAACTTTAAGAAATCATAAGGGTCAGGTGAACCCAAACCAAACCAGCTAAGATGGATTAGTCGACTAAACTCTCATGCAACCCACTCATTTGTCAATGAAAAAATATGATGCATATATAGATCAACATCCCTACTTAAACTTACGAAGAAAAAAAATAAACTCACTTGTTATTTCCCAGAATGCTGTGAGTCTCTAACGGTAGATCCTACATAAATCATAAAGAAAGGCAAGTCATACAAATTAAGCCAAACAAACGGGGTCAAATAACAGCAAAACAACTTCAATGTCACAAACCAACTCATGATGTGCTTCCGTCTCCTTCCTCAGAGGCGGGTCAAACTTCACCTTATCAACTAAAAGAGAGTCACACACATCTGATTTTTTTAAGTCTGCTAAGAAGTCTTGTGCTCATTACAGTTCAGTAAGTCGAGAGGCTGTTCAAAATATGACTTACAGTTTATCTCAGACAGAGTCTTTCCGTCTCGTGAGCTCCTGCTGGTCGAGCGGATTCGATGCGGAACCGAGACAGGAGACTGCAAACACACAAACATACAGTTTTAAGGTCAAGCTAAAAAAACGTTGAGTAATATTCACTCATTTCTGAATTCTGTAATTCAGCCCATAGCCTTTTTGACACCCTCCAACATTTCCTCAAGACAGCACTGCAAATCACTGCCGTTATTTGTTCAACTCAAAACTCAAATCACATGCGTTCACATACACACACTAATGTATACACACTGCAGTGTGAGTAAACCACACCGGTACCTGCCAGCTGGCAGAGCCAATAGCCTGCCGTCATTTAGGATATACATCTAAAGAAACAACCAATCAGAAATAAGTGCTTCAGTTTAAAGCCCTATAACAGTTCCCCAGTAGTTAAATTGAGAGTAGGTTAATGTGTGACCTCTGGGTCAATGTCATCCTCTTCTGCATCACTGTGTGTGCTGTGGTCAGGGTTGTTGGCCTTGTCCAGTAGCTCAATGGCAAGAGTGCGGCTAAGCGGTTGAGTAACAAATGGGTGCTGTGGACAAAGAAGGCGATGTAATGAAACATAACCAAACGATAGCTGAGCCAATCAGAAACGTTCTCCGAAGAATAGGTGCACTTACCTGCAGTAACCTGTCAGCGGTGGGTCTCTTCTTGGGATTTTTAATCAAAGCTATTTTCACAAAGTGATGGAAATTATTTGTCCTGCATTAGACAAATGAAAGAGGTTTGAATTGATCAACCTTTAAAACTGCTACCTTCAGTTTTCATTCATTTACAAACTGTTATTTTAATTCTTACACACTCACAAATACACATATAGTCTTACCACTTGACTTTATCTTTCAGTTTGGGTGGCTGGAAGTTGCTCTTAGTCATTAGGAAGAGTGCTCTGAGAGAGGGAATCACAAAAATCTAAATAAAACATTGTCCTGGACAAAAGAAGTTGCAAACTAGACCAGATTTCGTATTTTTAGCGAGACTAAACTATTTCGTAAACTAAATATGTGACCCATTATTAAAGCAAACATATTAAACATTATTTTAGCAAAAGATTAAACCTAAGGGCGCAGGTATCACCATGGTAACATAAAACAGGAATGCAGTCATCTTATCAAAACAAGCCACGGGGCACACACCTCATGGGGTGTAGGTCGAACATTGGCGGCTCCAGTTCTGCTAGCTCAATAGCCGTTATGCCCACAGCCCAAATATCACACAGCTGATTGTAGCCCCCCTTCCTCTCCACGGCTGCCACCTCAGGTGCCATCCTACAAACAGAGAATAACATGTTTCAGTGTGAAATTTTAAGTTATAATAAGACTATGATATGAATAATACAGTATGAGGGGATGACTGACATACCAATATGGAGTTCCAATGAAGGACTTTCTTTTTGCTAAAGTGGCTGATATTTGAGCGGAAACCCCAAAATCCGCTGGAGGGAAGAAGATAGCAGATGTGAGAAAGGAATTCATTCATATTTTATAAATGTAAACTTGCTCTTGCGAGGAGTTTCCTTACCTAGCTTAACATAGCCATTGTCTGTTAGCAGAATATTTGCTCCCTATAAACCAAAATGAGACATGTTAACCATGACCCTTGAACCAAGTGGGTCTCATTACTGACCAACTAAAGTTTTTTCTTTATTAGCTCCAGAATTCCTAGAAGAGTGCGTTTATGTCAAAAATGTGAAGAATGTCTCCCTTAATGACCCCCTTAGGAGTTTGTGTGGACACCCAGTTTTTTACCTTTATGTCTCTGTGGATCTTGCCTTTGTTATGGAGATAGTGAACACCCTGAAATGCACACATAAAGCCAAATTAGCCCTTAAATCCTTTAAAGTTTTTTTCTGCAATAAATTTGACGTGCAGTGCATATACCTGCAGTGTTTCCCGGCACATATATGCAATCTGGGATTCTGACAAGGGCCCGGTAACTGTTAGATACAGATATAAACATACAGGTATGTGAGAAATATTGCAGAATACAAAAGTTCAAGGTGACAAATACATTGCACACTTAAGTTTTGGATTATTTTTAATGACAGTGGTTACCATGGTAAATATCCTGGAGTGAACCGCCCCCACAATATTCCATACTGATCCATAATTTATCTCTCCTGAAACAGACACATTAAATCCTCAATTAATCAAGTCTAGTCAAGCCCATTTAGTAATAACAACTTAAAAAGGCGTGCTTTAACAGGTGGTAAAATACACTATTTAAGAACTGAGATAAAGCAACAATATGACATATTTCAGGCCATAAATAAAGGATCTAATCACAGTTTACAGTTAAATAAATAAAAGTTAAAGAGATAGTCCACCCAAAAATGAAGCTTTTGTCATGAACTCACTCTCTAGTTGTTCCAAACCTGTATACGTTTATTTTGTGTGGTTGAACACAGAGAAAGATATTTGGAAGTTAGTCAAAGGTGCCCCAAAACGGTTTGCTGTCCTACATTCTTCAAAATATCTTCTTTTGTGTTAAACAGAACAAAGAAATAAAAACAATTTATTTTACTATGGTATTCAATGGTGGCCGAAAACTGTTTGGTTAGAAGCATTCTTCCAAATATCTTTCTCTGTGTTCATCAGAACAAATACATTTATACAGATTTGGAACAACTCGAAGGTGAGTAAATGAAGGCAGAATATACATTTTTAGGTGAACTATCCCTTTAATGCAGAAAATGATGCCTTTAGATTTGCTGGTTTGGAACGTAAAATGTTTATAAGGTTTATGTGTGTATATGAAAGTGATATATATGTACCTGAGGTAACTGCCAAAGTATGCCACAATGTTTGAGTGTTTACAATCTTTCATCATAATAATCTCCTGCTGCACCACGTCAAAGTCTTCTCCTGTGAATCAATCAACATGGAAACAGTCATTCACGACTTAACCGTGAAAGATTCCGATATCTCGAATTACAATATGCATGAACACACCACAGAAGTAATGTTTAACCTGATAAACATGTAAATAGACAGGGATTGGGAAGCTATCTACAGGTGGTTACAGCCTACCTGGTTCTAGCTTGATGACTTTGATAGCAGCCAGTTCTCCAGTGCTGACATTACGAGCCTGGAAATGGAAAGAAAACTTAAAGCTCTTATTTGCTCAGTTGGTTGGGAATAGCACGATTAAGCCATAGAGTTAAATGCTAATTTTTCTGGTTGTAGAAATGTTCAAGGCATATATATGTTTCTAATGGTTCATATGGACTGAACCCCAAATATATATTTGGGGATATTATTAACTTGTAAATTAATATGTTTGGTATTTAAGCATATTTCACTGGGCTGTCACGATTACGAAATGTGGCTGACGATAAATGGTCTAATAAATAATTGACATTAATTGTTTGTTTTACAGCAATTTGTTTGACAATTATTATGATTAATTTATAAGCAACATTTTTGCGCTTCAATTATTAAATCACAAATTGTGATCATTTTTATGTAATCCCATGTAAATTATAAAATGAATTCAGTATGTTTGTAGTATAAACTTAACATCTGTTAATATTAAAAGAAATATGAAAAATCTATTTTATCTAAATCTATCTATATTGAGATATGAGAATAATCGTGGAATTATGTTAAACTAATAATCAACACAAAAAAAACGGATAAAACGCAAATAATTGAGAAATGTCACCTGAACAAAACAGTAACTGGACATATGGAAAGATGGATGGATGTTGGGGTACTGCAGTCAGATACTAGAATTCCCCTATTGTGTTTTCTAAAGGTATGCAATAATTTATCGGTTATCTGATATGACTACGGTTAGATCAAATTATGGCGATCAGTCGATTATTTCATATTTAATAGTCAATATTTAATATTGTGACAGCCATGTTTAAGGATATATTTTAAAGGATTTACTGAAACACACACACTTGATATTTTATATGCTCATACACACAGACACACACAATGGCTTTGTCTGTAAGACTGAACTGAGAGACATCTGTCTGCCCAGCAGAAGTTGGGATGATGTCATCACAAACAGAGAGACAGAGAAAGAGAGAGAGAAAGAGAGAGAGAATTTCCACCACTTTGTCTTTTCATGGCATATCATTCAGCTTTCCAAAAATACTGGTAAAACAGAGGCTTCGAAAATATGTGTATTTATAGTCACAGTGCTATGAAAGCTGTCAAACATAACACAAGGGGAACACATCAAAGAACTTTCAGGATATACACACAAACACAGTCACACATGGCCTCTCCATGAGTAATGAGGCATTTCGCTCCCCTGTAATAAATAGCTTAGAGCTCCTTTGCTTTATTAAAATATCAAGTTGACAACTCTCATCAGACTAATCGTCAAAGTGTGCGATTAAACAATATTGTAATAATCAACCATTTAAAACAATACTTCAGACTCAATTCTGATATTGTAGGTAAAGTGGGTGAATAGCTTTTTCCCACCTGAGTCATGCTCAAGTCTCCTTTTCTATAGAGCAGGTAGAAAAACATTGTCTGTATAGGCTGGACCTAGATCTTAGACACACTAGACCAGGGGTCTCCGACCTTTCTGTAAGCGAGGGCTACCTGAACAGAGAATATAATCTATAGGGCTACTTATTGATAAAATACTTTTAAACTTTAAACATGTGATGCGTTATTTTTCACTACACAGGACCAAATTAAGTTTTCTTTCACACGTTTTTGCACTCGAATATTATAAAGCTTAAAATACATGCTAATAATAACATTTTCATGATGATGTAGTCAGTCAGATATACTTCATGCGGGCTACCAGGTGCTACAAGGCAGAAGCCCAAAACACACACACACACATTCTCACCCACGCACCATGAAACCCCAGGAAGAGGGAACAATTATGAACAAACAGGATGGACATAGTTGCGGGCAAAACACACTTGCAATTTAAAGTTCAGCTACTTCCTGTCAGCAAAGGAAGTTTGACATGTTAGTTAATTCGTCCTAAGAACACAGACCATGATGGCTCATTCCAATTTTTCAGCATTATCTTTAGCTTACACACGAAACACTTGCCAGAGGTCCCTGACAGCAGCCTTTGCTAGAGACCATCTGCTAGTGTGTGGTTCATTCTGGGGCTGTCTGCAGCAAATGGGTCCATTCTCTCCTTGTTTATTGCACATAATTCACAGAAGCATAAAGGATTTGGCTTTGACAGCCCTGCGCTGGTTCTCTATAGCAAAACAAAGCTGCTGGGCCCTGTTTATTATAAAAAATAACGATCTCCAGAGCCCATATTTCACGACATCAGAGATGCAACATGGCTTTAAACACAGATACACTCACGTCTAATATAAACACGAATCTGTTGTCTACTGTATGTAGGCTACTTGTTAAATCGGCAAATTCAGTGGCTGTGTCAAATCCTAATGAAATTCCTATCTGGACAGCAAATTCGGGCGTGTAACGAACGTATATAACGCGCATCTGATAACTGGAAATGCAGTCTAGGTAAGTACGTTATCTTGCTTGGCTCTGGGATACGGCCAGTGTGTTGATGTAGATCAGTACCTTGTAGACATCTCCATACGTTCCGCTCCCGATCCTCTGGATCAGCTCAAAGTCCTCCTGGGGGTTCCTCCGCGACAGATCCAAACTTAAATTCATCGTTCGCCGTTTGCTCCCACCGGTTTATTTACGAGGTCCCGATGTCATAAACGGGAGCGGGGCGACGATTGCTGAGACATACAGTAGCGGTGGGATATGACGGTCCAGTCCCACCGAACTACAACAACATGGCCTCCTATGCGCATGCGCAATGCGATTGCCTCACACAAACACGAAGCCCCGAAGACACGACAGTGCGAGAAAGGCGACAAACTTTAAATACGTAGATCGAATGAATTTTAAACTAAGCTATTTTTAGGGCTTTTTAAAATTTGGATTATTTTAGTATGTATAATTTAATACTTGATTAATAATTAAATTGAGCATTTAGTCAATTAACTTAATAATACATAAATAATATAATTTTGTGATTTATTAATGGTTTCATCTATAATGAAAAACTTTTCTTAATATGTAATTTGGAGTGGCGTAGTTGTAATTCCAACTCAAAAAACAAGACCAAGGTTACTCAAACATATTTTATTAAAATCACTCATTTATTTTGGATTGTCTGCAAATGTATCAGGGTAAATTATGTTCAGTACGAGCACATTTCAGGTTGTACTTTGGTGAATGTGTGTATAAATGCATCGGTGCTCCCCAAACTAACCTTGTGTGTATTGTGTGCTTGTAATGATGTGATTAATATGGGTGTTTTGGAGCTTGATTTATAACACATTAAGTTTTCTGGTGTGTCTGTGCATTCCTTGTTTGCGTTTGTGGGGTCAGTGTGAACTCTCTGTTTGTCTGAAGAGTTTGCATGTTGATCGTTTTTGCAAATGATCTTCTTTAACTGGGCAGAAAGTTGTAAACTCAGTAATAGAACGAGATGTCCACCAACACGAAGTACCCTAAGAAAGAATAAATAAAGTTTGCTGTAAATTCACAGTGTTATAAAATAAAGTACATGTAAGATGCACACTATGGCAGCACAGCTGTCTGTCAATAAACAACAAAAATAAACATGCTCTCTACCTCTCCATCTCTTTCAGTAAGCGTGGCAAGGCAGTGGGCATGTCAGTGCTACAGCTGAACTTTCTGCCAAAAGGAACATCACACAGAACAGCATCAACCGCTCCATCGTTCAGTGGGATCTCTAAAGTTGATGGAAGTATGGCAAATTATAGGTGACTTTAGAAAGTAGAAAAAAGATGATAGCAAAATACAATGGCAAAGTGTTTGTCCACACCCATAGCAGAACACTGAAGTAGGTGAACTCTTCCTTCCATTCCAGCTGCTTTCACATTCTCTGTAGCTTTCTTCAACTGAGACATGTCTTTATCCATGCCTAGAAACACAGTATTCTGCAAACACACACATTGACATTCATTATTTATGTATACATTTTTATTATGTGGTGCATGTGGTCTTTGAGTGTGTACGTACAGAACACTCTTGGGCTGCTTCCAGCAACACAGCTCCAACTCCACACATTGGGTCTAAAATCACACAATCATTCAACTGGGAAGGGAGAGCGAGAGAACAAAAAACAATGAGACACAATTATGGTTTTGTTTGTCTGAAGGGAAACTAAAATTAAAGGATTTTGGGCAGTTTGTTGTGTGACGAATAAATGGACAAATGTATATTCCAAGTAGCCTCTTAAAATCATAATTGAATAAATGAAAGGTGAAAATATAAGATGACAAAAATAGTTTTAGATGAAGTAGAGCAAACCAAAGTGCATTAGACTGCTTGTCATGTAAACCTGTTTTACCCCCTCAAATGTTCCCTCCCCCCAAAGATAGACCTGGTGTTTTAATCGTCATTTAATGATTCCACCATATGTATGCAGATTTGCCTCTTCTTGTAATTCTAGAGCTTACCTGTTTAGGGCAAAGTGAGGTCATGGCCCAGGCTATTGTAGAACGCAACCCGTTGTGTTTCATATAATGACGACTAGCCAGTGGATGCCTGAATACACACACACGCAGCATTAAATCTAAATTGACATAATGACATAAGTGTGGTTCTATCACAAAGACACTTACTTCAAGAGAGGCATGCCTACAATGCAATGGTCATCACTTAAATACACATTCACCTAGTTACACAGAGAGACAACACAAAAAGCATTTTAATTATGTGTAAGAATTGTGCAAGAATTCCCACACTTAGACCCTTTAATTTTCATAACTTTTTCATAACCTTTCATTTGTGAAATAAATCCATTTGAATTTAATCATTATAAAATAAAGACATCACAAACTATTTATAATACACGAGCCACATCACAATGCCATTTAATCTTAAAATGTTCTTAAGATTATGTCTAAAAACATTTGATGTGGGAACATTTATGTGTCATTATGCATAAACATTTGCATGCCTAAGGGCCTGTGTGTAGCTTCACATGGTTTTGTGTGTCTGTATAAGTATATATATGCGAATCTGCATATATTATATACAGCACTTACCTCAAGTTTAGGCTCTCTGAGATCTACCTTCCACCCAAGCTTTTCTTTGATGGCCATCCCAATAATACGACTCAGTCTCTAACCACACAAACAGAAGATCAGGTACAAACATTACAATATGCCATGACATTTTATATAATAATATCCATTTAGTATATATAATAATATACTCATTTTCCATAAAAAAAAACATTAAATGCCCAAACACACACCTGAGATGTATAAGAGCGAGCAATGAGTCCACTGCAGCGGCAGCTGACTCGGAAAGACGGTGGGTCCATCACCAACTGTATATTAGAATTCATAGAGTTTGTGGAGGTTGCATCCACAATTAAAATCTCATCTTCCTCTCTCTTTCTCTTCTGTCCACGCTGCTGACTGTCTTGAAGCTCACCCTGTAAGGTTGTCCACGTTAAAACGTTCTGTTTCCACATGTCCGCATCTCCCACAATGCTTTGCTGTATAACATCAGCTGCCTTTGCTATTATTAAAACAAAAACAGAGTAAACCCTCAAAATTGGTTTGCCTTCAAGCGTACGATGGTGTTTGTTAAGAGAAAAAAGTTATTTCTCTTGAGAATAAAAATAGGCAAATTATACCGGTGGCTTCTCATAACCTGTCCTGTGGCTAAAACCAAATACTATTCCATAATGCAAATTAGATGTGGAAAATGAACAAATGACATGTCAAATGCTGATTTACAATAAACGGTTAAAGGTTATTATAAATTGAACCAGTTGTTCAAAAAAAGGAAGAAAACCATACAAGTTTGGAATGACAAGGGTAAATAAATTATGAGAGAGGTTTCATTTGAGATGTCTTTTTAAGTTGATTTTGGGGGAATTTGTCACATTCTATGGCATTTCTGACCCTGGTTCATGTTTCATGAAGGGTTTAGGCGCAGCCAATCAGAACACTGAGATTTCCCCTACTACGCACCTGGATTGTTGGGAAGCGAAATAGCTGCAGCTTTGCGTAAGAGAAGAAACAGCCTCTCTGCAGATTTCAGTTGTGTCACAATGAGCAGATGTGCATTGCTGCAGAAGAACACTCTTCCTGAGATCTGCTCCACCTTATCCAAACAAACCACATAAAAAATAAAAAACGTTTGCTTCTTATACAGTTCTATAAAAACTAGTGCACATCACCATCCAGCTGTAGAGGTTCAGCTGGTAATGTTTTAACGTGACATTTTAATGTTAAATGGACAGTGGTGGTTCTCTGGTGTCTGGAAAGTTCAATATAGAATAATTACCAAAAACTTTATATGCTTTTAGGTTATTTGTTAAATGCACAAGATTTGGGGAACAGTTAATATGGTTGAATGCTTGAGAAAAGAACTGCGACTCTGGTGGGACTCGAACCCACAACCTTTGAATTACACCATTCTAATCTAGAAGTCCAATGCGCTATCCATTGCGCCACAGAGCCCGTTACGTCACATGTACTTACTTCAGTAGCAGAGAGATTGTTTTTCACCTCCTTGGCCAGTAAATCCTCCATCCCTGCGCCTGCTGTACAATAAAAGCGTCTCATTATCACCACAACACCTCCTGAAATACCTGCAGTGTGTGGTATAACAAATGCAAGCAGCATGCAACAAGGGGCACTCTTTTTGTCTTCCGGGTTCAAACTGCTGTCAAAATTAAACCTCAAAATAATACCGAGGCAGACTTTTAGCATATGGATCCAAACTTTGAAAGTCTTTAATAATGGATGCTTACTAGATTACTACTGAATATTTTAACATAAGATTAAAGTGGAAATTTCATGATTTCATTTCAAGTGTTACTAACAGGACTTTTATCTAGACAAACCACGGACTGTATATTTAAAGGTCTACAGCGCCTCTCGAGGTTATATGTAAAATTGCAACAATGTTAAAATTACATTTTAGGAGCTACTCCCAAGTCATTTGTGTGAGATACAGAATTTATTTCATTTTCGCAAACATGGATCATGTTTTTACATATACTTTTTTAATGCTCATGCCACTATAAACACTCACGAAATTAGAAATTGTTTGTAAAAGACAACTTGTATGAAAATGTTTCTGTACATTAAACATCAAAACATCAAACACATTATACAGCGTATCCAATAAATTCCTCATTTATTAACTACCATTTACAACATTCTTTTGATGTTCATTCATTCTTTGTCTGAATGTCCATAAACTGATGAGTGTGCGAGATTCTCCCTCATGATCTATTTCCTTGCCACTGCTGTCAGCTGGTCTCTGATGCGACCCAAGCCATCTATCATAGTGTCCAGTGTCTCTTTGCTCAGCTCCACTGTTACTGTGGACTCATTTGGACTGCCAACATTGCATGGAGTGTCATCGAGCTACAGCAAACACATAGAGAGTGACTGTTAACAAGTTACAGTATCTCACAGAAGTGTGTACACCCCTCACATCTTGTAACAACACTGAAGAAATGACACTTTGCAACATTGTAAAGTAGTGCATTAACAGTGTAAATTTGCTGTCCCCTCAAAATAACTCAACACACAGCCATTCATGTCTAAACCACTGGCAACAAAAGTGATTACACCCTTAAGTGAAAATGTCCAAATTGGGCCCAAAGTTTCAATATTTTGTGTTGCCAGCATTATTGTCCAGCACTGCCTTAACCCTCTTGGGTATAAGGTTCACCAAAGCTTAACAGCTTGCCACTGGAGTCCTCTTTGACTCCTCTGTGACTACTTCACAGAGCTGGTGTATGATACGTCTATTTTCCAAAGACAAACCCTCTGGATATGCTTGTTCTGAGTGGAACCTGTCCTGTTAAACCTCTGTATGGTCTTGGCCACAGTGCTATAGCTCAGTTTCAGGGTCTTGGCAATCTTCTTATAGCCTAGGCCATCTTTATGTAGAGCAACACATCGCTTTTTCAGATCCTCAGAGTGCTCTTTGCAATGAGATGCCATGTTGGATTTCCAGTGACCAGTATAAGAGAATGAGAGCGATAACAAATCGCATGACACCGGAGAGGGAAAATGTCTCATTGGGCCCAATTTGGACATTTTCACTTAGGGGGTAGTCACTTTTGTTGCCAGCGTTTTAGACATTAATGGCTGTGTGTTGAGTTATTTTGAGGGGACAGCAAATTTACACTGTTATACAAGCTGTACACTCACTACTTTACATTGTAGCAACTTTTCATTTCTTCAGTGTTGTCAAATGAAAAGATATAATAAAATATTTACAAAAATGTGAGGGGTGTACTCACTTATGTGAGATACTGAACATACTTACATACATCATTTTAACACAAGATTCTTCTTAAGCAAAATACTGTACAGTTTTGGATACCAATTTACAATTTTAAGTAAACCACACATAACAGCATTGATATGACTCTCTTACTTTCATTTGCAGCAGACAGGTTGGCACGGCCATACGACTTAAAGAGTCTGAGGCTGTCTTCATATCTACTCGCCACTGCAGATCCACCAGCTTTGGAAGTGAAACTACAAAAACACACACTCATTAAACTGCAACATCTCCCGGTGATGATTGCTGTATTACAATGTGCACTCACTTTGACTGGACAAAGCTTCATTTCTCCAAGTGACACTAAAAATATTCACACACAAAAGAACTTAACACTTGTCTATGCGTCAGACCAGTACATGTAATGATTTAAAAGAGAAAACAAACTACCTGTTCTCCAAGATAATTTTGGTTATCAGGTTCTTCAGATTTGAGTGGAATGATTCTGGAAAAACATGGAGGATCTGGTCTGGAGAGGTTAAATTATGGTACACAACATGGTGCGAAAGAGCGTGAAATGCTGTCAGGACCTGTTAATGAACAAAAGGACAGAATAACACTGATAAGATTCAGCCTTTTTGTAAAATATATGGTAAAAATAAATGTAAAGTGGTCATTGGTTTTGTAAGAATAACGGTAAACATTAAATCTCACTCGAATAGCTTCATCATTGGACACGGACAGCACACTTGCGGTGTTTTCAACCAGATACTGAGACTTGAGCGCTGCAGCTGGGTAACTCTCTGTGCAGACCTGCCGGACTACATCTTTAGACGGAGCCTAAATGAATAAACTTTAAGCTTTAGAACTAAATCGAGTCTACGAACACATGTCATAGTAATAATTAACCGTCTAAAACATACCTTTAATAAAAGCTGCAAGGCACTGAACTGCTCCTCTGTAGGAAAAGCCATGATGAATTAGCTGAAAGTTGCGGTCACGTGAATGTTAGATTTCAAGTGTCAAAATAAAAGACCCTTTGGAAAATGTTCATTCTAGAAAGTGTTCAATCACTCAAGTTGAGAATTATTTAAAGTGGAGGCTAGATACAAGTATGCCTAACAACTTGATTAAACAATTGGCAAACGTTTCCTAATCTCAAAATGCAGCCATCCGCAATATGAAAATGAATGGTTCAGGACAGCTGTCGCATTGGTGACCTCAACATCGTCTGTTTGTGCTCTAACAGGACTGACGTTCATGAGACTTATCCAACAAAAGATATGTTTGTCCATTAATACAATCCCCCAGAAAAATACCATAAAGCAATGTCCAACCAAATAGAAATCTCAAGTTGTACTCCATTAAAACCTTTGAAAACTTAATAGATGCTGCTTAGCAGAATTGAACTTCTTTTAAGAGAAGCCAGCACTCCATTTTGCATTATAACAAACTTGTGTACCACATCAGAAGGCTATGCGCAAAAACTGTGTACATGACACGAGTCAAACATTTACAAGTGTTCAGAATAAACAAGAAAATTGTTTCTATAAACATTTATTTTGACCAGCTCAAACAAGGACACCATACGGTTTAAGAACATCAGTATATTTTAAAATCTTGTTTTCAACGTTCTTTTCTGCCTGCTTGGTCAGTTTGTCCTCAAGCTTCTTGACAATAGAGCTTGGCCTTTTCCTTGCCCTTCTCCTCCAGTGTGGTGGTGATAGCCTGGTCCTCGCAACCAACCTCATGTGCCAGAACGTCGAACTATAGTAAAAGAAAAACATTTTATAATTGAATGACTATAGACCAGAAATGAAAACCTTAAGTACATTTTAGACAAGGAACTGCTTTTTGTCTCAGTTGGTAGTGCATGTAAAGTGAACTCATGGTCATAAACTCATACTTGTTGTGAAAAAACATCACTGACAAAAAGAACATTTAATTAAAATCCCAATATGAGCAATAACACACCACCACAGTTCAGTGGTTATTCTAAATGGGGATCAAGATCTCACCTTGCGTGTGGGCTTCAGACGCACAATCTTAAGAGCAGCTGGGACAACCATACGCTTCCCCTGCAGAACACATTCAATTTAGAAAACACAAACCAAGGACAATGTTCAACACCAAGAACAGAGATGTCTCAGAAAATATTGACAATATCAGCTTTTATTCAAACAAGGTAAGTAAGGGATATTTAGATGGCATCATTGACATCATTTAACTGTGAAATAAAAATGACTGATAATATACCTTATCATAAGGAGGGGGGACTCCATCAAACACCTTCAGCCTCTCCAGAGCAGCCTGCCCTCGCTTAGTTTTGTGTGGAACCATACCTGTTCAAGAGAGATCATGTTTTTATGATCAAGCCTTCAATTGCTGTGCAATTTATCAATGATTTTGCCACGTGTTTCAAACTCAGTAGTCAGATCCGAAGTATCATCAAAAATAATCAGGATTGGCAAAAAATGTTTTCATCATTGTTTGAAGTGTCGCTGCAAACAGCCAAGAAAAAGGGGTGGTACCTCACCTCTTACGATCCTCCAGAAGATTCTGCTGGGGGCTCTGAAGTGATAGGGTCCCACGGAAGGGTCGGTGTTCATCCTCTTACGGAGGAAAGCCAAGTACTTCACTGCACAAACAAATGATCATATTGGCACCAAACTTCAGCATTGACATTCACAGACAAGGGTATGTAAAGATAACATACTTAAATGTTATAGAGTGGTCATTGGTCTTGTACGATTTACGGTAAACATTAAATCTCACTCGAATAGCTTCATCATTGGACACGGACAGCACACTTGCGGTGTTTCCACCAGATACTGAGACTTGAGCGCTGCAGCTGGGTAACTCTGTGCAGATCTGCCGGAAAACATCTTTAGACGGAGCCTAAATGAATAAACTAAGCTTTAGAACTTAATCAAGTCTACGACTACATGTCAGTGTACTTAACAGTCTCTAACATACCATTAACTAAAAGCTGCAAGGCACTGAACTGCTCCTCTGCAGGAAAGGCTATGATGAAGTAGCTAGCCGAATGCTGCGCCACGTGAATACGCGACAAATTTCAAGTTTCAAAATAAAAGACCCTTTTGGAAAATTATGAATTCTAGAAAGATTCTTCCATCGCTGATCAAGTTTGGAGGCTAGCTACGAGTATGCTTATATATAACTACTTGATTAAACAATTAGCACATATTTTGACAAGGAAAAATACGTTTCCTAATCTCAAGATATAGCCCTCAGCAATATGAAAATGAATGTTTCAGGACACCGGTAGTATTTGTGCTCTTAACATCATTGGTTTTCTCTGTGATCAAAGTACTGAAGTTCATAAGATTTATCCAAAAAATAAATGTCCATTTATACAATTGCACAGTACAAGACCATAAATCAAGGTTCAGGCAAATAGAAATCTCAAGTACAACTAAATTAAAACCATTGAAAATTAAGACATTTTACGTGCTTCGTCACTCACAAGATACTGCTTAGCAAAATTGAGCTATCATTTTTAGACAAGCCAGCACTGTTATTTTCTGCCTGCTTGGTCAGTTTGTTCTCAAGCTTCTTGACAATGCATCATGGCCTTCTCCTTCCTCTTCTCCTCCAGTGTGGCATTGATAGCCTGGTACTTCCAACCAACATCATGTGCCAGACGGCCAAGCAGGACAAACTATAGTAAAAAAAAATGTATAATGTAATCACTATAAATCAGAGATTAAAACCGCAGGTGCATTTTATTTACAAGGAAGTGCTTTTTGTCTCAGTTGGTAGTGCATGTAAAGTGAACTCATGGTCATAAACTCATACTTGTTGTGAAAAAACATCACTGACAAAAAGAACATTTAATTAAAATCCCAAAATAAACAGTAACACACCACCACAGTTCAGTGGTTATTCTAAATGGGGATCAAGATCTCACCTTGCGTGTGGGCTTCAGACGCACGATCTTAAGAGCAGCTGGGACAACCATACGCTTCCCCTGCAGAACACATTCAATTTAGAAAACAAACCAAGGAAAATTTTCAACACCAAGAACAGAGATGTCTCAGATAATATTGATAATATCAGCTTTTATTCAAACAAGGTAAGTAAGGGATATTTAGATGGCATCATTGACATCATTTACCTGTGAAATAAAAATGAATTATAATATACCTTGTCATAAGGAGGGGGGATTCCATCAAACACCTTCAGCCTATCCAGAGCAGCCTGACCTCGCTTAGTTTTGTGTGGAACCATACCTGTTCAAGAGAGATAAAGTAAATTTTTTAATCATCAAGCCTTCAATTGCCGTGCAAATTTTCAACGATTTTTCAGCGACTTTCAAACTCAGTAGTCAGATCCGTAGTTTCATCAAAAATAATCAGGATTGGCAAAAAATGTCTTCATCATTGTTTGAAGTGCCGCTGCAAACAGCCAAGAAAAAGTGGTGATACCTCACCTCTTACGATCCTCCAGAAGATTCTGCTGGGGGCTCTGAAGTGATGGGTTCACATGAAGGGTCGGTGTTCATCCTCGAGGAGGAAAGCAAAGTTCTTCACTGCACAAACAAATGATCATATTAGCGCCAAACATCAGCTTTGACATTCAGAGACAAAGGTATGTAAAGAGAACATACTTAAATGTTATAGCGTGGTCATTGGTCTTGTACGATTTACGGTAAACATTAAATCTCACTCAAATAGCTTCTTCGTTGGACACAGACAGCACATGCGGCACTTTCCACCAGATAACGTATGGAGACTTGAGCGCTGCAGCACGGTAACTTGACACACTTTGCAGATCTGCTGCAATGCATCTTTAGAACAAAATCACGTATACGACCACAGATACATGTCAGAGTAATAATTAACAGACAAACATACCTTTTATAAAAGCTCCAAGGAACTGTGCTCTGTAGGAAAAGCCATGAAGTAGCTGAAAGTTGCGCTCACGTGAATAAGCAACAATTTTCAAGTGTCAAAAGACCCTTTTGAAAATTATGAATTCTAGAAAGAGGTCTTCAATCACTGGTCAAGTTTGGAATTGTTTTAAGTGGAGAATAGATACGAGAAAAACTACTTGATTTAACAATTGGCAAACATTTCAACTAGGAAAAACACATTTCCACAATAAACGACTAAACAAAGACAATAGTTTCTATAAACATTTATTTTGACCAGCTCAGGGACAGCTCAAACAAGGACACCATACTGTTTAAGCACATCAGTATATTTAGCAATCTTGCTTTCAACGTTCTTTTCAGCCTGCTTGGTCAGTTTGATCTCAATCTTCTTCTTGACGTAATGCAGCTTGGCCTTTTCCTTCCTCTTCTCTTCCAGTGTGGCGGTGATAGCCTGGTACTTCCAACCAACCTCATGTGCCAGACGGCCAAGCAGGGCAAACTGTAGTAAAAAACAATACATTTTAAAATGATATCCCTATAAACCAGAGATTAAAAACTTGCATTTTATAGACATGGAACTGCTTTTTGTCTCAGTTGGTAGTGCATGTAAAGTGAACTCATGGTCATAAACTCATACTTGTTGTGAAAAATCATCACTGACAAAAAAACATTTAATTAAAATCCCAATATGAGCAATAACACGCCACCACAGTTCAGTGGCTATTATAAATGGGGATCAAGATCTCACCTTGCGTGTGGGCTTCAGACGCACAATCTTAAGAGCTGCTGGGACAACCATACGCTTCCTCTGCAAAACACATTCAATTTAGAAAACACAAACCAAGGACAATGTTCAACACCAAGAACAGAGATGTCTCAGATAATATTGATAATATCAGCTTTTATTCAAACAAGGTAAGTAAGGGATATTTAGATGGCATCATTGACATCATTTAACTGTGAAATAAAAATGACTGATAATATACCTTGTCATAAGGAGGGGGGATTCCATCAAACACCTTCAGCCTATCCAGAGCAGCCTGCCCTCGCTTAGTTTTGTGTGGAACCATACCTTTTCAAGAGAGATCATGTTTTTATGATCAAGCCTTCAATTGCTGTGCAATTTATCAATGATTTTGCCACGTGTTTCAAACTCAGTAGTCAGATCCGAAGTATCATCAAAAATAATCAGGATTGGCAAAAAATGTCTTCATCATTGTTTGAAGTGTGCTGCAAACAGCCAAGAAAAAGGGGTGGTACCTCACCTCTTACGGTCCTCCAGAAGATTCTGCTGGGGGCTCTGAAGTGATAGGGCCCACGGGAAGGGTTGGTGTTCATCCTCTTGCGGAGGAAAGCCAAGTACTTCACTGCACAAACAAATGATCATATTGGCACCAAACTTCAGCATTGACATTCACAGACAAAGGGTATGTAAAGATAACATACTTAAATGTGTTCAACAAACTTACGTTTGTTGCGGTAGAAGTTGCCGGAGATGTTAATACCCTCACATCTCACCACCACAATTTTGTGGCCTATAAAAATGAAATAAAGTGTCACAGAAATGCATTCAGTTTGTTGGTTAACGCATACAAGATAAGGAGCCTTCAGAAAATTATTTAAGAAATGAACATATATTGCGCAAAAATACAATAACTTAACGTTAACCGTGAACTTACCGAGCAGAATCTGCTTGGCCACAATAGCGGCAAGACGACCAAGCAGATGACCTCGGCCATCAAGGATCAGAACCTTAAGAGAGTGAGAAAAAACGAGTTTCCACAATTAGTTTAACGTGGGTCACCTGGCACACATGTGCTTTATTAGGAGTTCTACTTTTTGCCTCAGATGGAGGTGCACGTAAAGTATTCTCATGGTCGTGAAACTCGAATACTGAAGTGGATGAAAGCTCATCACCGACAAAAAGCTCATCTGACGTTAGTCATGCGTAAAATGGAAGTTATATTGTATTTCAAATACGATGCTGGTTACAATGCTTAAATTACACAAGTTACTAAACTCAAATATTTCTGAACCAGACACCAAACCAAATTATCTTTCATAACATAATTTCATATAAAAACCTATTCAATTATGCTTGGCAGAGTTTCTCGTCAAAACGAGTGTAACGCTCGATGTTGGGCCTGTGACGACAGGGAAAGCATGCGTGATTAGAAGAACGTTTAGCTCTTAAAATGTTAACATTGCCGAATAAAATAGGACTATGCGTAGCCCAAACAAACAACTGATGATGTTACTAATGTTTTAAACCCAAACCCTACGTTCCCTTACTTATAAAAAGCGAAATATTTCAACTTGAATCCTGCTACTTAGACGCACCTTATTGAACCGGTCCGCCATGATGTGGGAAAAGAAAGACACGCGGGGCCGCCCGCAGTAAAAGACAGGGGTATGGGCGGAGCCTTTCGCATCATCGGAAATGATGTCAGTAAACGCTGTCGTTCACGTTCTTCAAAAGACGCGAATATTTATTCACTGCCATCAGCCGGTCGGCAAATAAGCTGCAGGGTGTCTAAAGTTACATTATAAAAGCAATAATGCTTTTGCTCGTGTCTTTATTATCAATGCATTTTGATGCACTTTTAAGGAAATGTTTCACAACCTTGTTCATTAAAGTGGCACATTTTGCATTATTCTAAAACACCACACCTGATTTATCAGCTCGTTAACAGTTTGCCTATTCCTAAAATGGATATGTAAGATAAATTAGACATCTAAAATTTGTATTTTTGTTTGGCTGGACTTCCACAAAAGTGTTGAGGAAAAATGTTATAAATCAAGGGTGGCAATAAATGATTTAAAACATCAAAACAAACAATTAAACAACTAAATATAAATGATTCAAAATAATATTCTTTTGTCATCCATCCATCCATTTTCTACCGCTTATCCGAACTACCTCGGGTCACGGGGAGCCTGTGCCTATCTCAGGAGTCATCGGGCATCAAGGCAGGATACACCCTGGATGGAGTTATTCTTTTGTCATTGCTCACCAAATTATTATATAAAAAAGACACACTTTCATGTTTGAAACAATGTTTCTTGTTCATGTTTATTGTCAGGAGCAAAAGTAGAAGTGAATTAATACAGACATTACGTCAGTTTGCCAATCATTTTATATATTATATCATATAAAAAAAAGATACAATTTATCAGTGAGAACAGAGATCACAAACACAGAGTTTTTTTATGATTTCACTGCTTCTATATTTAGATTTGTCAAACAGTCTCAGTCATCATGTTTAAGTTTTTTGATTTTGCCCTGATGACGGCCGATCTCGTGTTGTAGTCTTTCGATTTCCTTCTTGTGGTGTTCAATCTCATCCTGGTGATGCTTTCTGAGGGCAGCCAACTGCTCTTGCTCTTTTCTCCTGTGGAAGTGAAAGAGGAAAAGGCAGCTGCTTTCAACAAATGTACATACAGTAACTAAAACATAGGCTGATTTTACTCATGCATGTAGTAGAAATCTACAAGTAGGAGAAATGCTGTTTAAACAGAGATTATGCCAAGTCGCTCACTTGAAGTACATCTCCTCCTCAGCCGCCTGCTTTTTACCAAACGCTCCTCCAGCCTCTCTCACCGAACCTCCACCGCCTCCTCCTTTCCCAGCACCTTTGCCCAGTTCTCCAAGCTTTATCGAAGGAAGACACGGCCATAGATTGCACAAGACAGATGTGTTTATAACACCTCAGTTAGTAAATGGTATTGTGTGACAAACAACATACACATGATATACATTTCATATAGACTAATAGAGATAATGCTTTAGATATGTATTCCAAGATTACTAAACATAACATAGTATACATTCTAAAAGTGTGTTCAAATGGTTCTGAGTAGGCTACAGCTGGTTAAATGATAATGTAGATAAGATACTTTGTAATCATGTTAATACACCATTACCATGCATAACACATGTCCCGAAATTTCATCATAACGATCAGATTCTCCTAACAGGCATGCGCACATCAATGCTACGTCCTTTTATTTCATTACGTCGGTTTATTTTTATACTGCTAGTGTATTTTCGTTGTTAAATCATTCTACATATTCATTTTATACTGGTAGTACAATATGATAGGATATTGCGCTGTAAATTAATCCTACATTTTCTTTTATGCTGGTAGGACTATCTGACAGGGTATTTAGCATTGTACAATCTGTTTATTTTGTTGATGTGGTTAAAATTATATGAAGTTTTGCCCTGCGGTAGGAAAATCTGTCAGGGTAGGACAATGCGACAGAACACACATAACGTTAATTGTTGGTCCTGTGTTTTATGCACAAAGTGTGGAAAGACATATCTAACGTTTGAGGGCAAGTTAAACAACAGGGTCATGATACAAGGGCACCCTGAAAGCTCTACTACTGCTTACTGCGCAAAACAAGTCATGAACTCGCCTCGACTAAATACGTAAAAACATATACAAACGTATTTACTCAGATAGCAAACACAGGTGACGAAATTACGTTACATGGCAACAGACTGATAGAAGTTATACACTTGAGCGTGACTAAAATGAAGTGGAAATAATGTTAGGCATAGCCGTAGGAGAAAATCTCTGTCAAATGTTTTAACACAACGTCTACCTGATCAGACGACATCCTGATCTGTGTTGCCAAATACTTCCTTATATTCGGATATAAAAACCTCGCCATTCTGAATTCAGATTGTCAAACATGAACTGCGCATCCGCAACGCTCCGATATAAAGACGGAAACCAGGAAGGTACCATTCCTACAGTAGAACAGGTAAAACCCTGAATTCATTTAATCTCGTAAATAAATTATACAGATTTACAGTGTATATGTCATGTAATGGTATACTGACCACTCTGTTACTTATAATATGTGAACTAAAAACAAGACGGGCTGGTATATTTTTCCACTCATGGTACAGTCGACAATTGTGGTCTAAACTCCCTTCTGTTTGAATCACGTTGCCAGCAAGAGGCAAGTTATATCAAGGTCTTTTACATTACAGAACCGTATGGCAATTACATTTTCGTTTTTTTCCTAAAGAACAACAGATAAAATCTGTGCACATCAATTTAATATTCATAACTGAATATATAAAATAAATGATCCCCACTAAGATGACCATTAAAACACGCTTAACAAAAGCTGTTGCCATAGGTTTTATTCATTGTGATGCAAAGTACAACCTCGGGGCAATCATTTCAGATATCACATAATAACTTAACTGTGGCACAAGTGTTCAATAGCTGGGCACATCTTCAAGTCATTAGTTCCCAGCTTCAGGATAGTAAAATATCAGTTATAGTACAACCCAAAGACCAAGACTTTGGAAATGGTTTGCATGCCAAATATAACATTTTGTTTGTGTATTCCAAATGTGAAGACTAATACCAAAAGTCCTAAACGCAGTTTCATGCCTTCAGCAAAACTTTTATTATCTATTCAGGGTTAAGACCTAAAGAATAATGAAAAAGCTCTCAAAAACACACTCATTGCAACACTCCAGCACACCTTGCACACTCAGGCACAGAGGAAAAAATTACCCAAATAAAAAAAACATATTTCATTAAATACGGTGTCGTTTTTGCCCAATTATGTCGCTCATATGTTTCATATTTACACAAATGTTCAAACTCATTTTGGTAACAAAATTAAAAAAAAGAAACATTTGTATATTTCAGAATGTATTGTAAAAACAACAAAAACCGTATAGGCATTTTATTTGTCGTACAGCTTAATAAAAGAAGTCAAATAAGAAATTCTCTTTTTAGTGAAGTCCTTATAGTCTGAATGTCAAAACAGTGGTCTCTTTGGTTTATAACATTTGTCATCTGCACCACGAGTTCTACTGCAAATAATCTTGCTGAGGGTCTCATTGAGATGTTTTAACCTCATTTCTCTCTCATGGTTTAAAGTGGATTAAACATTGGATGATGCTAAATTAAAGTAGAAACATATGGTTCTACAACAAACAGGAGGGGAGGATCCACAGTTAAAATGCAAATTGGAATTAAAAAAATCAAGAACAAAGGAACCTGATCAAGAGCAAAACACAAAGATCATAAAGCCTCAGATAAATCATGTAAATAATATGACCAGCTTTCTAAAGCCATCAGCAAACTACTTAGATATTCGTTAACACTGATGACAAACAAATAATAAAACCAAACACCTACGAAGTGAAAGGAAAATAGAGAGAGGAGCAAAAAGAGAGAAACAGGCATCGGTTTCAGAGTGCCAACAGTGGCCGGCGGAGACCCTTTCTCGGGGGAGCGAGTGGTGAACGTGGCCCCCCCTTGCAAAGCCGTCAGTCCTGCTTGGGTCCAGTGAGGGCTCTAAGACGCTCAAGCAGTGGAGGATGAGAGTAATGCCACGTAGAGAAGAGCCAATCTGCTACTGGGAAGCCTAGGTTATCCTTATTGAGCTTGATAAGTGCCGAATAAAGCTCAGATGATCTGCCCATGTTGCGTGCAAATGCATCTGCCTGAAACTCAAACCTCCGGCTTAACACTGTCAGACAGAACGACAGTAACTGGGGAAAAGAAAAGGTGAACTGCATCAGAAATGCATAATAACGAGACAACCGTCTTCTAATACAAATGTACTGTAATTATAACACGGGAAAAGTTTCATGTTCGAAAAACAGGAGATAATGTATGTTTTAGAAAGAGAAGTAAAAAGAAGAGATATTACCTCATTGTAAGGCGAGAAGATAAACTGAAAGATGATCATCAGTCCGATGAGGGTGGGTTGAATGTCATGGAAACCAAATGCCATGAAAAGTTCTTTTCGACCAATCAGGACAGCAAAAAGGAAGAAGCAGAGGAACGAGTTCATCTGTAAAGAAATAGAGAAATTTTGTTACTTCGCATATAAAGTACGCGCAGGTTGGGAATGCGCATTCCATCTCTTGCAGTATCTAGGGGTGGACAGATCGATCCAAAAGTATCAAAACTTCCGATGCTGAGGTTGTATCGAAAAGGATTGATTCCTTACATAAAAACATTGCAGTGGGCCTTTGGGGGTAAAAAGCCAAAGATTGAAAGTACTTTATTATTTAAGCACTTTATTTATTCTGTTTTTCAAACAATTGTGTGCACTTTGTCTATGAATTCACATTTAAAAGTGTAATGAAAGGGAAAACAAGTTAATTTGTTCTATTATTGTGTTTAAACATAACACTGAACAAAAAATAGCCAGTTTTAAATCTTTGTTCTGCAGTAATAATGTTGTGTTCTTTTTTTTATTTAAAGCTAGAGAAGTAGTACTGGGATAGGGAGATATTTTTGTTATATATTGGTTTTCTGTTCTGTTAATCTGTTATTGTTACTATTTTCCAATAATATTCTATTAAAGGAGTAAATAACAAATAAATATATTTATTTGATTTAAATTATGTCCACATCTACATTATTAATTAGCCTACAGGCACATTAAGAGCACAAATCACAAAATATTTTAGGGGTCATGAAAATGTATTCCGATTTACCATATTATTGATGCATTCATCTGATAAATCGTGACATGGCCCTGAATTAACTTGGTATCAGATGGATACCCAATTTTACAGTATCGCCCACCACTAGCAGTAACCACCAGGTGGCAACCGCGTCCTGGTAGCATAAATTCAATGTAGTTGAAGAAAACCTGACTCCTGTACGCCCAGAGAGATATTGCAACGTGTCGTAATGCGCATGCGTCAAACGTAGGAGTCAAAAGCAGTATACTTTGAAAGGCTGTGCGTTTGGCTGTAGAGGAGCATAAATAACTAGTTAATTGATCATTAACTTGCATATTCAATAATCATATTAGACAGTAACTTACCTGACTGATAACAATATTCTTGACTGTGTGGCCCAGTTTCCAATGACCCAGTTCATGTCCAAGTACTGCCAGAACCTCATGGTTACTACAGCCCTGTTTCTTATTCTGAATAAAAACAAAAATGCAAGAAAAAAACAAGATGCCATAAATGACAGCATAGGCACATGCTTAATCCACATTGTGGTGCATTTAAAAGTAAAATAAAGACAACTTTGTTGAGGTAATATTTTAAAACTTCTCATTTCACTATTTATTCAAGTCATCAGAAACAACTGTGTGCATAGTCCTATTCTGGCATTAACTGCTTTGTCAGAACCTAGAAAGTTGTCATCTTGTAATGATGGTAAATCCCACTTGTTGTGAACATAAAGAAAACCTTGTTGTGAACATGGCACTGATCTCTGACCTTTGGTTTGGACTTGCTCTCATTTCCTGCCACCTCGTTCTCCTCTCCTGTTGCTGGCTCTGTCCCCCCTGCGTTGTTTAAAGGGGAATAATCTTCCAAAAGCGTGTCAAACAGCACAATGCGCTTGTTTTTGAAAAATCCATAGAAGTAGGCATTACTGTGGGAAGATCGCTTGGAGCCTAGAAAATAAAACATAACAAGACTAACATTAGATCATTTTTAATACAAACGTGAAAACAAAAGCTTTAGCTCAAGCCCTACTGATAAATCTCTCAAATCAGGGATACTACTGCCACTGTACCTTCCACCACATAGACCTTGGTGAGGGGAAAGTTAATGGACTTTGACATGCTCTCAATATCACTCTTCAACTCTCCATCTGGCAGTGGCGTGAACTTATCAAACAGGGGGGCAATGTAGTCTGCGTAGATAGTCACCAGGATCTGAGAGACAAAAAATGGGGACATAAGATTTCATTATTATTTTAGCTACAATTATTTGCTTAAAATCTATATTTCTGTCAAAGATAATGATTTTAGTTAAGAATCTACTTTGGTCCAAACCTGTATGAAATTATAAATGACAATGAATAGGGAGCCCGGATTCCTTTTATATTCCACAGAAGTAAGAAACTCAAACACGTTTGGAACAACATAATGTTGAGTAAATGACTTTAAGATGTACTGTCCCTTTAAGTTTGTGATACATAAAATCCGAGTGATCACGTGAGATCGACCCTGGAAACCAGTACTTGATAAACTTTACTAAGAGACTTTCGTGTCGATATTTTCCCTTACAGACAACATATTTAACAAAAAATGAGGAGAACCGACCAGAGAGACACCAAGAGTGAACAGCCAGGCGTAGATGAAGAAATAATCGCCACCGATCTTGATGATATAGAGGAGTAACGATGTCACTGGCAGCAAAATACACTGAGTCACAGCAAACTTCTTGACAGCATCTTTCAGGAAGAAACCCAGTGTCTATAAGAGATAGAACCACATAAAGAAAGAGCAGGAGAGTCATTATGATACATTTCATCAAGTTTCTGTACAGAGAATAGATAATGATATAGAGGTATACAGTACCTGCTGGTTAAATCCATGCTTTTCCTCAATAACAAATGTGTTATAGAGGCTCCAGGGAAGTCCAGTGAAAGCACTGAAGAGAGTTGCTAACATAAGAAATACCAAAGACTGGGAGATCTAAAAGAAAGGAGACCATGTTCTATATCCATATCTTCGGTTATTTCAATGTGAAGAATAGCATACCAACATTGTTCTGCATTTCTGCAATAAATTATTATACCGTATGCGAATTCGAATGCAACAGTGCACTTTCAATAGGCTTAAATTTCCATTTAAAAAAGACCCAGAAACAATTACATCTCTCTTATTGGATCAATTGTTCAATTGGACTGAAAATACCAGACAGTGGTCACACACATACTCCACTCACCTCATACTCTGGACCAAAACCAAAATGAGCTACAAGATTTCCTGACATTTTCCAAAGGAATGGGATTCCTCCCAGGAGCAATATCAGCTGTGGACCAAAAGAACAAATGATTAAACGTATGCTTAAAGATGCCATTAAAACAGGAAACACTGTTTTTTTTAAATCTGCAGTGAAAAAAAAACAAGATCCAAATAGTTGCTTTTCCTCCAGAGGACACATAGGAAACTTGCAGATGTGAGGTCTAAATATAACACAATGCAGTAAGCATGAGTTCTGCGCGAGACAAATTTATATTAAGTTCATACAATACTGTTGGTAGTAGAAAAGCATATTTATGTTAAAACATTTATTTGTAATGTCGTTAAACTCACCGTGCCCTCTGTCTCAGAGTACAGTCCAGACCAGAAGCCAAAGTTGCTTTTGTCCAGCTGATAGAGACGAGACTTTTCAAAGGTCTCTGAATCCATAATCTTACCCAACTCAGTGGGAACATGCATTGTCGTCCTGTAGACTTTCCTCTATAATTAAAACGGAGATTTGGTAAGTGCTATACAAAGTTAAGACAAAATAAAATATATTTATTTTCTTAATAAATCGTTTCCAAGAACACATGCACACCAAAGAAGCAAACAAGCATCAGATCACCTGTCTATGAGCGAGGTAGGCCTCCCAAATATACACCGTCCATGAGAAGACCAGGACAGCGTAAAAGATTTTATCCTCAATTGGTAATGCAAGAATTTTCTGCAACATTATTAAGGTTTGGTTGGTATTTGTTGATAACTAGTCCGGAAAAATCCAATGGTCTGAAAGGATGATCTGATCGCAAACTTAGTAACCCGAAACTAATACGATACTTGAATCTTTACGACATGTAGGTGATGTGTTCATGTACAAAAGAAATGTATATATTGAAATATTATTTGCAGAGATGCACTACAAGAGGCCATTCATGCTCTATAATTTCCCTTCTCGTTACATGTAAGATGAATGTTACCGGAAACGTGTCCGACCTGACACAAGAGCAGAGCGACAAAGGTTCCTAGATACAGCTCTAACTTACTTTGTCTTTGATCAGTTATACATTGAAACATGTTGAGTACAATGTATTCTTCGATATACTCGGTATATTTTCCGTACAGAAACGCAGTACAATTTGCAGAATAATCTGATGATTCACAAATAATAGTTGGCTACTGCAATAAATATATCACCAGTCAGCCTGATAGATTCAGTCGTCTGACAATGTACGTAATTTTATTCAAATACAAATATTACAAATAACCATACACATAATTATCAGTTCTGTCCCTTACAAAATAAACCTTGGTTACTTCCAGCCGAAATACTATCTAAAATTATGCTAGTGCAGAATAATACAATTTCTTTTAATGTAAACATATTGGTGAAGGTATTTCATTTTATTAAAACATTAACAATGGTAAATGTTTTTTTAAAACAAAAAACATTGACAATTTATAAACAAATTGATCTGTTCATGTTATCCGTTGCGATATGAATTTGCAAATGTAAAACAGACAAAACAAGGTAAAGATAAATCTCCAGGTAGCTGCTGTGATTCGTATCCAGGTAGCGTTTCCGTCGGTCTCCATAGAAACAACAAAATCAACTTTGCTTAAAGTCGCGTAATGGACGAGTTTCAATCTGCTGAGGAGGTATACAACACACTAAAATTGAATAACTATGTTTAATGGTACTATAATGTCTATGATTAAATAACTGTGTGAATTATTCAAACATTCAATTAAATATTTTCTACATTCTATGCACACATCAATTGTGACCCTTTGCATTACTTGTATACAGACTACATTTGTTGTGGACGAGATAACAACAATAATCAAAGAGGTAAGAAATTACAACATTTGCAGACAGTAGCATCTTTAACAATGAACGGTTTAAATATATTTTACGCTGTGATAAATGCAAACTTTTTTTTTTAATAAGACTGTCGAAAGCATCATAGGAAACAGCCCTTTCCAACACAATCGCACCAACAGCTGGACATCAAGCATAATAGAGTCCAGTCTAAACCAGCTATCTAAATTGGGAAAGCCCTTTAAGTACATAGGTATGGTATCAGCACACTCAAACTAAACTAATACAGTAAAACTGGTATTTCTACATATTATGTGTAATACAACACACCTCAATTGCAAATGTGTTGCCACAAAATCCATTCGTTTTTTCCAACCAGTGACATGTATAATAATGCAGAGAAATGGGGCAGGTTTGCACACCGCCAACTCATGTTTCTGGGACAACGCTATAGATGGTAAGACTCAAAAGGACCGAAAGAAACCCAGAATAATATGTACCATTTTTCCTGACAACAGAGAACCTGAAGAAGAAGTATGATCATGAAAACGCCTGACACTTTGTTTGTTTTCTACAGGGAGCTGCACAGTACGCTGGGAGAACAACACTGTGTACTGCATTGTTAGTGTTTTTGGTCTTGCCATTTAAGGATGAATATATTCGTTGACCCTGTTTAATTAGTGATTAATAAATTTATTTGCACAGCTAAATGCGTTTTTCTTTCTAGATGCTCATACATGCAGACTGTCAAGTACAAAACCACAAAATATAAAGAAATGACAGAAAATACATTTTCAAAAGCTCTTTTTTATTTGACCATTTATTTACACTTATAAACATTTACAACTTTATCAAGGTGCCTAACCCTGTGAGCAAAGGAAAAAAATTGTATCATCAATATAAAAAATACTATGAAAGTCTCTCAAATAAAAAAGGTGGGCTAGAGTTTTAACTGCTTTAGCGCCAAGCAGCAGCTTATACTTTCGTTTCGGATGGTAGGAGATCAAGAATAGAAGCAGAGGACTTGGGTCTTTCCAGAACCACCACAGGCTTCAAAAACTGAAGCTGTTTAATAGCTTGGTCACCACAGCCCCTTAAAGCCCTCTCCAATATGAGGCGGAGATTCTGAATGGATGTACAATCTCCTTTAGAGATCAAATGTCTAAGTGGTGATGACCGAAACTTGCGGTTCCGCGAGATTGCAGCTCCACTTCGATTGTTCTCCTTGACAGAGCAGCTCCGCCGGAAACAATCTCGTCGACGTGGTGGATCAGGTTTGAGGCACGGAGTAGTAACAACTGCAGTCCACTGCCTGTCAAATTTGATCTCCTCTTCCTTCTCCTTAATAAACTTTAAGAACGACGACTCAAAGCCCATCGGTTTGTAAGTCCCGATGTCAAAAGATTGTGGAGCTAAACTGTGAGTTAAGGGATCCTTTGAGATTGGCGAATGAGGGGCCATGGGTGGTGGTTCGGAAAGTTCATTCTTCCATCTGAGGGGCTGCCGAGTTGGGTTGGGAACTGAAATTGAAACAGCGGAGGGAATATTAACAGTTTTATTACAATTGTCTTTGACAGAGGGTTCTACTGAATTGTCATCAACAGCTATTCTGATAGTAGAGGGTGGAGACAGGTCAAGCGGTGGAGGGCGTATAAGAGGAGGAGCTGTTAACTCTGACTTTTCTTTGTGGCTTTCACCCTCCTCCAAAATGAGCTCTTCAGGATGCCCACTTGATTCTCGATAGAGCAAGTCATCCGCAGCAATTAGCAAACCGCTGTCAGGACATGGCTCTCCTGAAATCCCGATCGCATCCTGACCCATCGATTCGGTTTTGATCGAATGGAGGCTCATCGGCAGTGACGGGCCACCTGGAGTTGCCGGCTCGGATTGATACTCCATTTTGAGAACACCGCTTGGAATCCTTGTTAAATCGGGAATGGCAGACACTGCCGATTTCGTCTGTATAATCTCCTCTAGCTGCTCAGTAGTGTAACACAACTTGTCGGCATTGTCCATCAACTGTTTGCGTGAAAATTTGTGACACCTGATGTAATGTCGATGCAGACTACTCATCCTCGTCACCACTGAGTCACAGTTCTGAACCATGCAAGGGAAGGCCGCAGGCTGGCAGCGATCTTGGCACATCTGCAATGCCTCCTCATGTGCTCGATAGACAATTTGATCTAATGTACTTTTTCTTGGGGATTTCAGTTGTACAGGTGCTTCATCCGTCTCCTCTTTCGTTTCTTTACAGGGTTCGAAGTTCTCAGACTTCGTCATTGTTGGATCCTCTTGACCGAACCTCAAAGACTGCCTGGGAGGTGAGTCTTTTGACTGTTGGGAGGGGGGTGAGATGATCAGCTTTGTTTGGCATCCACTAATCGACTCATCTTTTTTAGGGTTACTTTGAAGTCGCACAACGAGGGAATCAGATGGATCACAATGTTGATAAAAAACTTGTTTGTTATAGCTTGGCTTAAAGTCAGAGTCAGGAGATTGGTTCTGGTGAAACTGGCTTGTATGACGCAAGAGGCTGCTTTTGAGATGGTAGGACTGGTTGCAGTTAGCATAGGTACACTTAAACATCGGTATGGGCTCCTCCGATGTAGCGGACAGTTTTTTTGAAGAATACAATTTCTGGCTTAGGTTGTGCTCTTTGCGGTAGTGACGAGCAAGACTAGAGTAGATGCTGAACTGCTTATCACATCCTTTTTGATCGCATGGGAAGCACAATTTTGAAGGGTTATAGTGATGTACAAACTTAAGGTGTCTCGCAAGACCTTTTCTAGCAGAGAATGCAGCTTTGCAGTTATTGTGTACGCAGTGAAAGGATTTGTTGTATTTATTTAGGATGTAGCTCAGATTTCCCTTTGTCACCGGGCGGCTACTTCCCCTATCATCAAATGTTGCTTTACCTTCCGAAATGACCGGCTCCTGCGTTGATGAACTGTCACTTCTCTCCGGCCGTGTCTTCTCAGACTTAACTTTGCCGTTTTTCCTATCTACTTTGCCCTCTCTTTTTTGGCATCTCTGTTGCCAAATGTGATTGTCACTTCTTTGGGCTTTAACCTCACCCGTCTTAAAAGACTTTGAGGACGACTTTTCTTTTTCCGATGAGGACAAAAGGGGTGCTTTTCCACCCAGATTCCCTTTAAACGTGCAGCTCATCTGTGCAACAATAGCTTTTTTAATGTGATGGATATTTATATAGTGAATTTTAAGTTGTTTCTTGTTTCTGTAGTTCTTGGAGCAGAGATGGCACTTGAAAGGCCTAAATGTTTGTGACTTAAACACTTCCATCTCTTTAACAACTTCCTCAGAATAGCCATGAATCTTAATATAGTGGTGTCTTAAAGATTGACTTGCAACACTCTGGTATTGGCATGATTTGGCCTCACAGGTGTAAGGTTTTGTTGTGGCCTGCAGAAGAAACTCGCTCTGCGATTGATCCTGCTGCGACACCTTATCTTTACTGTTTTCAGGGGTTTCAGAAGTTTTGAATGTTTCCGACTTAAACAGGTTCATCTCTTTAACATCCTCCTCAGAGTAATGATGAACCTTAATATAGTGCTGCATTAGAGTGCGAATGGAAACACTTTGGTAGCAGCAGCTTTCAGCTTCACATGTGTAAGGCTTGGTTGCGGGCTGATCATGTTGTTCCTCCTGCTTCTCATTAACAGAATCTTTTTTTTCATCAAGCTTTTCTGTTGTCTCCTTGGTTGGGATTCTCTTTGAATCACTAGCTGGTACGTGAGATCTCAACTCAGTTTTGTTGCTTGGTGGTGCTTTGGCAGGTGACTTTACATTCAAGGTAGGGGCCAATACAAACACTGGCAAATTAGAAGCTGAAACAGATCTGTGTGAATTACGTCCAGCATGTCGTGCACTGGAAGAAGTAATGCTTAGCTGACTAAAACCTTGCATGATCTCAGAAAGTGTTGCACTGAGTTGCACGTTTGAAAGGGCTGTGTCACAATCTACAGATTCAGCCACAGGTGACACAGCCTTTTCTTGATTCGATTCCTCTGAAGATGAACCGCTTAGAATGCCATTATGGTTATTTTTATGCAATTTATTGTCTTGAGACTGAGACTCCTTTGTTTGTACTTTTTTCTTGCATAAGTTATCTTCCTTATTAAATTCGTCTTTATGGGCATTTTTCAAGTGCCTCTGAAGTTCTCTGGTGGTAGTGAAGTTCCTTCCACACCTTTTTAAGCCACAAGTAAATTTTTTGCCATCGAAGCAGACAGCCACACAAGTCAACGTGGCCTTAGATTCACTACATTCCAAGCGTGGCGAAGATAGACTTTTTTGGGCATTGTTTTCTAATTCGGATCCCGTATTATCTCCAACAACTGGCAGCAAAACTTTTCTTTTCACCTTCCTCTGCATCTCAAAGTCTTTGTCAGTGAAAGTAATGCCATGGGTGGCTAAGTGCTTTACAAATTCTTTGCAGGAGTAAAAAAACTGCTTGCACCCTGGACCGGTGCAAGTGTAAGCAGCATCGCGAAAGTGTTGTGCCTCATGGTGGTAGAGCTGCCCGAGGTCACAGTAAGAGAAACTACAGCCTTTCAGCTCGCACCTGTAGGACAAACGAAATCCATGACTTTGTTTATGCACGACAAGTTCAGTTGTGGTATCGAAACGAGCCCCGCATCCAGCCACCACACAAATGTAAGGATGCTCTCCATAATGAACCTGCCGGTGCGTGCGATGGTGGTAGGGAGTCATGAAGGTCTTCCTGCAAAAAGTGCACTTCTCCCGACAGTCTTTCATCTGAAGGTAATGTTTAACATTGGGGTCTTCGCTATCATGCTCATTTTTAAGGTGCACACCCAAGTACTTGAAGAGTTTGAAGTTCTTTGAGCAGGCAGTAGCTGGACACTGGTAAACATCACGGTCCTGTAGCTTGAAGTATGTGCTGATGTAGTCAAATGTGATATAGTCATCTTCTACTTGTTTTTTAGGCACACTGGCTGCTTGTTCTAATATATGTTCCAATACAACAGGATCATGGGTGGACTGATAGTACATGGCCAGGGAAGGATCTAAAGGAATCTGACCAGGCTCTAGGTCATCGAAACCATCTTCCCTGAAATTGTTTTTCAGGCCAACCACCTTCTTCTTCACTTTTTTCTTTTTGAAGTGTCGGACCCTTGAGGGCATCTGAATATGTTTTTTGGAGTGTTGCACAAACTCCGGTCTACTTTTGAACTTTTGTAGACAAACAGGGCATGTCCACACATCGTTCTCCACATGTTTTTTAGCGTGATGACAGATTCGTACTTCAACCATTTCTTTATGGCATATCTTGCAGAGAACTTTATACTGTTGTCCATTCTTTTTGTTTAAGCTTTCCTGTTCTTTTTCCATATCCGCATTTTCCGCTGTATGTTCTTGTTCAGGGCTGCCGAGTTCATTTATTTCACCCTTATCTTCCTCCTCCGTTTCCACTTGTTCATTTAAACTTGTTTCTAGATTACATTGCTCCTCAGGCACTGCTTCATCCTCCACCTCTTCCTCAGGTTCCTGCCCAAGTAATCCTACGCAATGCCGCTTCAATGTTTTCCAGTCCCAAAATTCAGGGTCAAAAGGCCAGTGTGCTTTCAGAGAGAGTAGCAACTCGCATCGCAAGAAGTTTGGAATAATGCCATTCTCCTCATCATACTTTTGATCTGGTTGCGCGTAAAGCTCCTCGAGGATGTTAAAGGCTTCCTGACAGGGACTTAAGAGGAATTCTGTGAGCTGGCAAGCACGTCTCACTTCAAGATCCTCAGGAAGAAGACATGCTACTGTTTTGCAGACCATTGTACTAGCATCTAATTCTTCTTGCCGTGGAAGCCGAAAAGCCTTCACACACAGTTCAACTGAAATTGCTAGGCCAAGTTGCATTGCCTGAAAAATATAAAAGACACAGTGAGAAACAGTTTAGACTACACCAGGGGCAAGCTCATGGTACACACTGTTTACACACCATAAGGCAACGCTGACCTTTAACAACTATAAAAAAAAATAGGTATGTAATTACCTCTGTCTGAATTACACGAATCAGGAAAAGGAGATGGTAGATAGTCTTTGCAATGGCTCCAAACTGAAGGCAGCGTTCAAAAAACGATTCAAGAGAAGTATCAATTCTTCTCTGAAGTTTGCTCCAAAGAAGGGTTAACTCCCTGAGAAACACCACAGAAATAAACAGATTAAGACAGACATCAATGGTGATACGTCAATGCGGGACTAAACTTTTTGTTATCAGACTTGAAACCACCCCATGCAGTAAAATCATAGAGAAAACAATGTCATTTCTAAAAACAGGAAAGCATCTAAAAGGTCTCTCACCAGGCGCAATACAAGCTCTCTTGCTGTAGCTGTTGTGTGAAATAGGTTGTGCACAGAATGAAGGCTGTGTTCTCATCCCCCTCAGTTTCCATGTTGCAAATAAGATCCAGAACATCCTTACCATCTATTCTACAAATCTGAAACACACAAGGAGAGGTATTTTATATATATTTTTCCCAACAACATCAATCACATCATTCAAAAAGTTACTCATCGAATGTGCATTCTGTAAATCTGTTGTTTACATTTCCCTGACTCTTCTTCTATTGGTTTTCTCCATGCTTTCCTGTAGCTCAGTGGTTAGAGCATGGCACTAACAATGCCAAGGTCATGAGTTTGATCCCAGGGATTGCACATACTTAGAAACAAACATGTTGTACAATGCATTGGATAAAATGATCTGCCAATTGCATACATGTAAAATGTAAATGGTCTTTAATACTGAAACATTTTTATTACCAGATTAAATTACCAGATGTTATACTCTTTATGGAAATGCAATAAATTCAAACATATCAAAAAGTTAACAGGAAGCACTTTACAAAGGTTCAATTTAACATCATTTTAGCTTTGCATTAAGTACTGTTAACATTGTAAACTTGAATAACATTACTGATTCACCAGATGTTGTTCTAGTTATACCCTCTTAAATAAAAACAGGATACCGTACCTCTATAATTGCTTCCTCACTAGGCAACATCTGGCACAGTTGGGTGACAAAGGTTTGGCGAAAGGTGGCCTGGTTGGGCAGGAGGCTGCAGTTAGCACAGGCTTTGTTAAGAATAAGGGCCTTCTCCACCTCCCCTACTTTCTCAAGATGTTTTATCCGCATTTCCATGAAACCCTCTCCCTCCAGAACAAGATAGTCATTTACTGTTTCAGAAGAAGACAATGATAAGCAAATTACAAGGGCTGGGAGAAAGATTTACATACAAATATCGATTCAGTCTTCTAGCGATTCAAACTGATTCACAAATAAAAAAATTGCGCAGTCATGGGAACAAAAAAGGGGAAGTCAACCGCGAGAGAGGTGCAGCACCCGATCCGGTTAGAGAGTGCACACCTCACGCAGAGATACAGCGAGCATACATGAGCAGTAGAGAAAGAGAAAACCATTCAGCCCCTTGTACTAAACTTCAATATAACTAAATACATGTCAGGATGGTCTTTCTCTGCATCTACCCTGTGCAGTGAGCAGGAGGGAGAAACAGCCTTTAATTCACCAGGCAGCTGAATTGCCAATGAGTGCAATATAGCGATTCCTAAAACCTGTCAATGTTTATTAGACTTAAGTTTTTAAGCCAGCTCACACACGCTGCACAATACAAATACAGTATATTTCCAAAATCACCTCAGTTATGTGTGTAATGATTTTGTCAGAGTATGTGTCAATTCGTGAAAGTGACTGTCGTTTAACATGTGGCTCTAATGA
Source organism: Triplophysa dalaica (assembly GCF_015846415.1). NCBI lineage: Eukaryota > Metazoa > Chordata > Actinopteri > Cypriniformes > Nemacheilidae > Triplophysa > Triplophysa dalaica. Next base: position 7,279,477 of record NC_079556.1, on the reverse strand, counting down.
ATCGCTTTATTTACTATTATACACTTGTTTTTATGTCTGAAAATAGAAATGAGGTTTTATTAGGCAATCTCTGTTGTTATAAAATACATTATGTTACAGTTAAAAGACTATAAGCGAAAGTGCCAACACTAGTCTGACTATGAGCGCAAACGCAACGTAATGATGTCTTCTGTATGCTAATTAGTATGTCAACAATCTAGTCGGAATCGAACCGTGACAATAAGAATCGATTCTGAATCGATCGTAAGTGACAAAACGATTCCCACCCCTACTAAATACCAATTGCATTTAAATGTTAAAATCTGTTCAAATGTCTGTCAGTAAAGTATTAATTAATGATACGCGAGCAATATGTTGTTACTCACCCTCATCTGGGTCTGTGGGCTGGCCCGTAAGAAGTGAGACCAGGACAGGGTTATTCCATGCACCACCCTCCCCTGTTATGTTTAGCAAGGCTTGTAGATCTGTACTTCCATACTGCAACATGGCCTCGTGAGCTGCCTGTAAATACAGACAAACAGAACACAGATAATTTTATTCTTAGTCCTTAAGGTTCTGGTCTATTGAAATACACAATGTCTCACATAATGAAGTGTCAACGAATCATGAAACCACATTATTTGATCTTACCTGAACTGAGCCATGGAATTGCAGCCAAGCTTCCAGAGGTATTTCATTATGAGGCACTGACAACAACAATTCAAGGCAACTCCTGCAGGCGATAACAGAATTTGGAAAACTTTTATTATTATTGATTCAGTAGGCAGGATAGGATTCCCTATTGCTATATTAAGTGACGCAATTTGTTTTAAGTGTTTAAGAAAAAACATAAATTATTGTAACAACAAAGTAATAACATTATACATATTAGCTTCCCAAAATGATCACTCACAACGCAAGTCTTTTTAGCACAAGGGTAACACTGGGAGAATCAGCTGTGAGATGAGGCCTAGCCGCAGCAAAACAGTTGATTGACAGACAGTAGACTTCCAATAGAGCCAATCCATCTTCCACTGAATTCCTGCTCCCGGCAAAGTGCATTAGAGCCTACATTAACAAGGAGAATAAGAAAGATAAAAATAGATTAAAGAGTAAATCATTTGTGATTTTGAAGGTCCTACTTTGGTTTATGCAGTGTCCAACAACACGTTTACGTACATACATGGTGTAAAAACACTTTCATTGCCTAATAATAGGCAGTTTTTATGTAAGGCAACTTCTTGACTGACTCTCAAATGATTCGTTCGGCAAATCATCTCTTTAATCCTCTCCTTTCTGTCAGCCTACTCTGATCTGATTGATCAGATGGTCTAGTCTGCTGTGATTGGTCGCGTGCAGTGTTGCAAATGGAATGCAGGCGGCCATTACACAGAATGACGCAAATCTGACCAGGAACTGAAATTAGAATGACAAACGACTCGTTCGTGTGATTTGGAGGCGACTCCTTTCCCCCCCAAGAAAATAACTTTGCTATTCATTCACTTTCGGCTTTACAACTCTGCAGACTGCTTACATTCACATACATCGTCATCCTAACAAAGTATACACTTGCACACAGACTCATATGAATTAGTCTATTTTAACAGTTTCTTGGCAGATACTAAAGAAAAAGGTGTATGACGGCTGGGCTTATCTTTTAAATAATCCTTTTTACTGGGTTGCAATTGTGTTCTTGTCATCTTCTTTTTTGTAAAGCTGCATATTTCTTATGTTACTTAATAGAGTCTCACCAAGTGTTGTGTTGCAGGATCCTGGATTTTGCTACTCAATTCAGCTCTTGTAATGTAAAAAATGAACCGACACTTCATTCTTTTGATCTGATCACAAATAGAGTACAGTTTAAATCTTTCCCCAAATCCTCAGGCTCACCTTTCCCCTGATCTTTTCCTTAGCACACACTTTCTTCCCCAAATTTTCGCCGTTTCTTATGCCTTCCTTCTAATCCATATTTGTATATTTTACTACGGGAATGTTACTAAAGTTACGAGAAGTAATAGACAAAATACTTAATTATATTATTTTGAATTTAGAAAAACCCATAAACATTTTTTAATTTGGGAAAAGACAATCTCAAAGTTTAATGCCAACCACTGGACAAAAAAATCTGGCTCCGACAGTTTCTACTGCAAGCCTACAGGTCCCCTAAAGGGACCTTTGGAGAAGCTCCTGATATCGGAGGAGAAACCCCTGACACAAAACTTCCAGGGAACTCCATCTGCACTGGGGCGCTTTGATTGGACCTTAGGGACTAAAGAAGATGCATCTAGAGCACTGAGCAACCCAAGACGACCTCGTCTTGCCTCATGTACACATTCAAATACATGCAAACAGCCCTCCTTTCACTAGCACAAATCAGAAGAACGTTAAATCTCTACGGATGTGTTATTATAGGGAACAAGAGAGGAAATGTCATGCCATATTTAACCTCTCAGCCTAAGATTAGGAGAAGTCCCTTCTGGGTAACTGAATATAACCGTGTAAACCTGATTCAGCTCTAACAGCTGGAGTACTTCCTTCTGAGACTTTAACAGTCTAGAGTGGAGAGAAAATCCTAATGGTTATTCAGTTTTGTAATAGACTAACCACTAATGATACAATCTAGTTCTAAATACTAAAGCAACGTATATGGCTATTAAACAACTGATTACGAAGGAAAAATGCAAATAGCAGTTTTTGACTCGTCTCAAACTAAAGGTAAATTTTAAAATGTTACAAACTGGGCAATATTGCAAAGTTTGTAGATGCAAAAGTATTTTTAACCACAAAACAAAGATATATCAGTGATTTAGAATAGCACAAAAAATTTATAAGATTGCAAACATGTTTAAACTCTTTATTTGAGTAAAATCTGAGCGCTTAGGTGAAAATCGAGACAAAATTCCTTCGGACCTCACAAGCATCTGCACATGTGTTTCATGCTTCATTGAAAATCATTCAGGAGCAGAAAATCTGTGTGGCCCAGAATTGATCAATTGTTTTTTTTATATATTTTTGTCTTTTTAGTTCCATTTAAGTGTACACTTAAAGCAGGCATAATACCTGCAAACCAATTTATTGATAATATTTATCAAATTAACAAAGAAACGTAAGGCAGGCAGGGTGTGGCAGGTGGCACATGTATCATCCCCAACCCCTGACACTCAAAACCTTCTGGAGAAGTTGCCATAGCAACTTAGATTGAGGGCTCATAAATGTAATAATATTTTCAATTAAAGTTAAATGGAAACATGCAATGGGATAGAAGTATTTGCACTTTACCAAACATAACTGCAACACAATTATTTAAAAGATAACTCTTTAAAATGTTATACAACTAAATATCAATTGTTTCAAATAATGAAAAAAAACAACCACAATGCATATATGCACCCACATTACATAATGGTTGAATCGCAACCACATTTAGGATAAGCACAAAATATTTTCAAACTATTGATTCTTGAACTAAACACTTCAAGTTGCTACAAAGTTACCAGCATGAATCAAGCCAAACTCACGCGCCCAATAGATATGTTGCGATTAGAGGAGACACTTGGCAGAGTGGCATCAAAGTTATTAAAGGCCAAGTAACGCTACATGCACAAGATAAACATAACCGAGCCCCACCCCATACTAGCAACTGTACCCCCAAAACTACAAACTGCACACAATATACCTGTTAAATGGTATTGCGTAACAAATTATTTACAAAGGCCGTTTGGAGAGGGCCACCACGCTCGATTCTTCACAAAATGAAGAATATTACAGCTAACGTTACCATTCGCCTGAAACTGGGGCCAAGGGGGACTGTGTACAGACTGGTACGTATAACACGCTAACCAACTCAACCAAATACAGCATGCAATTTGAAATTGCAACGTGAATATTGCAAAGTCTATATTTATGGTGGTTACTGGTCGCGCGTGCCACCACGATACGCCAACAATAGTTTTATTTTCGCTTGCATGGCTCTCCTAAGCGGCCCACTCGTTGAGATAACAAGCATGCTGGTTGCAACCACAACTTGCTTCTGATCAGCTAACGCGAGCCGCCACAGTCTGAATCGATGCATATAAACACATTTTACGCGCATGCAACGATTTTAACGGCACGTACCTGACAGAAGTTATCGCAATACTCGGTGGACGACTGCTCAGAAATGTCTTTCTGCCGAAGCTCGGCCTCGAGTTGCTGAAGGGTGGCTTGGAGACCCTCCATGGCGAAAAATGTGTCCTCGTCGAGCAGGGTTGGTTGGCCGCTCCAGTCGAGCTCCGCTTCTGCGTTCTCATCCGCCATGTTAACTGGCAGCCACGGCGCGTACGCACACATACAGTCATGTGACGCTGGTGAAGGGCCTCTTGATCCTGAGCTTGCTCAGGAGGGACTCCCCCTACACGAGACACGCAACTGACCTGTTTTGTTTCTTTACCTGCATTGTAAATGCACAATGCATTGTAAATTACAAATGCATTTTGATATTCCAACAATTTAAATTTCAACAATTTAAAATGAACAAAACATTGCATCTATTACAGCCTTTTCAGATATGACGATTATGTATAAATTGTTACCATAAGAACATTTGCTGTTTTTAATTTTGTTTTGTCAAATGCATTTTGATATTTCAACCATTTAAATTGAATAAAATAGATCTTTTTATTTTACAGCCTTTTTAGATATTACTATTATGTATAAACTGTTAGCATAAGAACATTTGCTGATTTTGTTTTGTTATGATAGAAGATTGTAGACCTTCATTAACGATACTAACTTCCATCTGGGAACAATAAGGAACCCAGGCAAAAACACAATGAACAATTAAACCTTATACTTGTGTTTCTTTCCGCTTATATCCCTATTTTTGTAAAGCGAGTGATGTTGGATAGATGTGTCTATAACGTTAATTCCTTATTTCTGGTATTTTCTGCTTGTTTATTTTCTGTATCATTGTTACTGTTGTTATTATGTTTTGTATTTATTCTTTCATTGTTGTGTGAATGATATGTGTATCTAATCGAGGTATAAATTATGTGCTATAAAAAACTATGTATATGAACCATTTTATTGAGGGTACAGCATATTGTGAATATACACTAATTGTAAATACAATCTATGATTGTTAAACGACATGTAACCTATTTGTTTTCTCTATTAAGTTTAATATTTTATTATATAGTATTAACCGTTTATTCTATTTCATTATTATTATGTTTTGTATAAGTCTATGACTCCATAGTGTCCCATTTGTCTTTTCAGCAGAAGTGTGCTCCCGAGCGCCTCCTTTGTGCCCTCGATGCGGTCTTCGACGAACTCCGCATTGATGCAGGCTGCGTCCGAAATCGCCTACTTCCATACTATATAAAAGGCGAAAATGAGTATGAGTAAGTTACCTAGCCAGGAATCCTTGCGAACGCCCAATCACAGAACGGATGGGAGGAGTGTCGTGGATGACAGTCATATACTTTAACATGACGGATAAATTTTTATTTTCTCGATAAAATTCCAAATTAATTAGTAAATTTACATCATTTCTTATTTATTTTCTATTAGGCCAGATATTCAAGAATAAACACTTTAATTGCAGTGCATATTCTAAGCAATGTATTGATGTAGATTTATATCTAGTTGTCTCTAGGCTCTGTAAAGCTGAAAAACACTGCTTCTGTATTATAGAGAAATATTAAATAAGAACATATATGCACATTAGGAACACGTTATGTATATTAAGCATAGTGTGTACATATAAATAAATATACATAAGCGGTTGCATTTACGTCATGCCAAAGGAATGCATTTCAAACATACATATCCATTGCTCCCTGATCTCTCTGTTGGTCGCTTTGGAGAAAAGCGTCTGCTAAATGTAAATTGCATAATGCTCGGGTGGTTTATATCAACAGATGAAATACAGAACTACAAAAACCGGCAGCTCCTGTCCCAAATAACAACGATGGGACAAATGTGGTCGACTTCACGCGGGGCTGCGCAGACTGATCAGCTTATGACAACCAAGTACCGCGAGAGTGATTAGAACGCACCGCTTGCTCTTTCCGGCATGATGACCTAAAATCTGTCACAAAATGCACTCCCATGTACCCTTGTGGACTCGTGCCTAGTGCCCTATAGGTCTGCACTTCCTGACGTCACCAAGTGTGGACTCGCAGGAGGTCGACAAGACCTGAATGCGCCATTTGGGAAAGGGCCATCAAGGATGCATCGAATGCATACTTGCGCGCCAACGGAACCCGCTTGAAGTCCCAGAAAGACGCCCATCCAAGTTCGTTCTTCCTAGGCTGCCGTACAAGACCGCTATCTACGATAACACAAGTGCGTTCTTGGCATTGAGCAACGGCCCAGGTCAAAACAATGCAGATATATTAACGCCACTCCGTACCGACAGGGTGCGGTAAATCACTTTTTGAGATCTTGTAGACCGATAAAGGTCTCCGCCTGGTGTCCGGTTGCATTGAACGCGGAACTCTGGATGGAAAGCAACAACACTGACTAAGAGCCGGTGGTTTATCTGTCAATTTAGCACAAGGAGTTGGCGAAACGTCTCGCTAAGGCGATTAAGTGCCTGTCATGATCATCCATAGTGGATAGGTGAAGGTAAGACATATATAGATTGTGTACATACAGTGCTGTCATTCTGCTGTTAAACCGCTAACGTAGATTTTTACTGTCAAAGAGGGACATCTGAAGCCTGATTTTGGGCACTAAATTGATTAAAACCATGCATAGCCCAGTCTTTAGGATTATAAATCTGGTGACGATAACTAAAACCGTTACTGCTCGCGTGCTTCAACCTAGGTTCTCATTAATATAATTAGCAGTGTTGTTAGCTAAAATATTGTCTTTCTTCTTCTGTTGTGCCCACTTAACATGTCGGTCTATATGTTTTGTTGCTGCTCGTCTCTGTTTATAGAAAGGGAGAATTGTGATTTGCATTAATAATGTTGACTGTTGTCTGTTTTGTGACATTACCCAGACTGGTCATTGTCAGCATCACCTGCCCACGCTCTGCATGGTGTCATTTGCATTTTCCACATGCATATTTCAGTAAAATACTCACCTGTTCACTTCACTGTGACAGGAAAGTTGTCTTATGTAGGTCTTTTCTTGTTTGATTGAGTTTCAGCTTATCAAGGAGCTGAGAATTTGATCGTTTGATACTGCTTGGAAGGGTTTTTGCAACTTCCTTGTTTTTGCATAAACATCTTAATCTTTCTGTTTCAACAAACATTACAATTATTATTATAAGGTATGTAATGACGTCACAAACAGTCTTTTTAAAACACACACTATCATTATTTCTGTGTCAAATAATCACACTAGTGACGTTACTGGGATTAAAGCAGAGAGTTTTCCACGCATTTACATTTACAAGATCCTAATCTCTCCAATTTAATCTCACACCAAATAAGAGACCAACATATAAAGTAAATAGTCTGACAACAAAACAGTTCTTATGAGTGTCAGGATTGTGATGCATTGTTCTGATTATCTTAACTGAAACTAACGATTGTAGTTTGTAGCGCGGACAAATCCGAGTGAGCGTTTATATCTGTCATTATGGTAATAAACGTCATCAGAGTGTGTGCCGCTTATCACTGTATTTATGCTAATAGAGGAGCTGCGCTTTTAGAGCTTTCGTCCATTTGCCCATCATTTCATGTTTTCAGGTCATTTTGAACTGTGTACTGGTGAGAATACTGGGTTGTTATGTTTATCAGTAGTGTCTTTCAGTAAAGACCCCTTCAAGCAGTCTGTAGACATCAGGCAAATGTATAAAATAAAAAAAGTGTCACCTTATGAATTTGTTTTACTGAGAAATATTTCATATACAATCTACTTCAATGCATTTATACTTTTTAGAATGTTAAACTTTTGCATATAAAGTAAAAAAAATGAAAAAAAACTCTTGAGTTTACTTACTTACTTTAATTTTGACGCACCTAAAAATAACATTTATTTGTCAGAACCTCTAGTAAATTATATATTACCTTTAGTCATCATTCAGAATCGTAAAAGAATCGCAATCTCTATGTGAAACCAAAGAATCGGGATCCTCAATCTATCCAGAACCGTCCAGCTCTATTACACATACAAAGCGGCCAACAGTGCATTCAAGTTATATCAAGGAAAACTCCTTGGGAATCCATCTTGTGACTTTGTGAGTGTATCATCCTGAACCTTTTAACCGAATATTATATTGCATAAAAATACCTTTAAATGAAGAATTAAGCTTGAAAGAAAATTGCTTTTTATGAGAACAATAATAAGTCTTAGATGTCTTTAAATAGCCATCAGATGCATGGAATTGTTGTCCCTCTGAAACAGTGTTTGAGCTTACGGCTCACACTCTGTTCTGTTTGTCTGAGAGCACAAAAGGAATGGATTGTGTTACCTCATCAGTTTACATGCCCTCAAAGAGGACATATCTATGTTTACACAGTTTGCGTGTGTGAGTTCCTTGCCTTGCCTCTGTTCGCCAGAGGAAAATGAAATACTCCAGTATCTTTCCACATAGGCAAAATATTTAAAATCTACACAAAAATCACATCGTTGCACCCGGTGTGCTTTTGTATACTGTAGGTGTACAGTGTACCTTATAGAAGTATACTGTATCTGACCATGTGACTAAATTTTTCCACTAGTCAGATTACCAAAAATCATGGAATGCTGACTAAGGGATAAGGAGAGCGGGAGAACCTTTTCTTTTCTTGTTTAAAAAGGGCTCAAGGGATGTTTTTAAGTATGCCATATACCATCACAGTATTATATACTCAGTAGGACAAGGTGTTCTGGACAATAGCAGAGTGCGAAACTCACTCATGCATGGATAAATACTGTCAACAACCCAATTTAGCTGACTTGAATATTTAACCTAATAGTAATGCCAAACACACGTAAATTTACAAACACAAAAAACAGGGTATTAAAGGTGCAAATTTATTTAGTTTTACACAAAGAAATGTGAATAAAAGCCATTTCATTTAGAGCATTTCCCTGTGCTGACATGTTGAGGTAAACATGACCAGCTGAATACTACTCTCCTTGCCTAACTGTATGTTCACACCGCAGCCGTCGAGAGTGTCAAAGTGGCCAGAAGTCATTCATTTTCAATGTGAGCCGGCAGCGAGCATGTCTTGGCCGTTTTGGGCGTGAGGAGAGGTGAAATCAGGTCAACTTTATGGTAATGAGCTATGACGCGGTTCGGCGGCAACCGTGACGTAGAAGTCCACCGCTTGAAAGGATTCCAGAGAACGCAGCCCTGTAAACTTTGGTCTACTTCAGAGCATCCAGAGTTGTTGATAGGGCGGCTAGAACGATTTTATATGGTCTTGACGGCGGCTGTGTGAATGTAGCTGAATACTACTCGCCTTGCCAAAGTAACCCCTCACATACTGATAAAATGTGTGCTTTGTGTTGTTTTGCACAAAATTGTCTGCCACATAAATCAATTGCATACAAACTGTTTTTTAACACGCCTCCCCCAAAACGTTACTAGCTGTTCTAACATAAGCCATTTCAAGACCCAAAACATCCATTGACTTTGCGGCTTAGTCAATAATTGTTGGTCATTTTATTGCCAAGAACAAATTAATATGTTTTGCTACCCTGTAAAACTTTCTGTCTTAGCTACTAAGAGAGCTTACATTGTCTAAAGCGCAGGTGAATGATGGATGAGGCTTCTTACAACTTTAACCTCAAGCTGGTCACATATTTTTGTAATTATTGTTTTATCACTGTTAGTGCTAAGTGAGAACATACTAAATGCATTGATCTAAATGCAAAGTCAGTGCAATAAATATTATGAATTAATAATAAATATGTAATCAATAGAGCTTAAATATTTTTCATATGTTCTTCGTTAACACAATGAAAGGCACTGTAGTAAACAGAAAGAACAAATAAATGGGATTTTAAAGCATTCGAGTTTAAGGAAAACATTTCACAAATCAAAACTGAACAATGTTACTTTGTGGCTGTCCTATCGTTATCGTAATGAACTAAACCTCTGTTTAGTCTTGTCGCAATTTCATGTATCTCATAAACATTACCTTGGACCTAGTGGGTTACAAAGGTATTTGAAAAGTGGCACAAAACCCAGAAAATGTACTAATAATACTGATAGTAATAGCGATTTTGTTCCCTCTAACCTTGCTAAAGTTTACTAATCTGTCACTCCTTTCTTTCTCCCTAGGTACATGTGTGTGCATGTGGCCCCCAAGTGCTGCTAAACGACCATGGAGCCTGATGTCGTCCGTCTGTACTCTTCCTCTCCGCCTCCATTGGATGAGGTTGGAGAGGAAGAAGAGCAGGATGAATTCGGTGAGTTTGGGAGTTTCTGTGGTGGAGAAGTGTCATCCAGCAGTAGTTTTTTAGAGATTGACACACCCACAACATTCAACCAATCAAATGCGCTAGAGGACTCGCCGCCTGACCTATCTGTGCAGGATCTCAATGTTTCGGGAAAGACTGTACGGGCTGATGAAAATAAACTGGTTGGGGAATCACAACAGCCTTGTGTCGTATCAATCCAAGAAACATCAAAAAATGAGACCGAGAAGTACAGTTGTGTTGAGAAGAAGGAGAAAGATTCTTCAGAGATTTTTATGAATGGTGTTCCATCCTCCGACCTCCAGAGGGAGCTCATTATTTCTAGCAGTGATCAGCACTGTCTCCCGTTACCTACTTGTATAGGAGACAACAGCACTGGTGAGCATATAGACAACACAGTTGATGGACATTCAGGTCTCAGTAATGGCTACAGTATGTATTTAGAGCATGACATAGATTCTAGTGTCAGCTCTGAATTGGATGTCAGAATATCAGAAGAACAGAGCCTGCCGCTATCTAACAGTCACTCGTACGATAAAGACACTTCAGATCGCGAAGACACAGAAGTGAGGGTAGAGCTATGCAATGACTTCCAGTTATTGACTTCCTGTGGAGATGCAGAGGATGCTGAGGGAACAGAAGAGACAGGGAGTATCTCAGTCTCCTCTAGTCATGTTAATGGTGATGGGTCAACAAACTCTAAAGACACAGCTGGAGCAGCAACATCCCCCTCAACAGATATGGATCTTATCTCTGATACACAGCTGACTGGAGAAACGACTGAAATACATGAATCTTCAATTAACATAGAGACGGGGATAGAAGCAGACAATGCGGCTTTTAATGAAACCTCCAATGAGGACTTTGGAGATTTCAGAGATGCAACTCAGGGTTTAACAGACTTCAGCCGGACTGAATCTGTAACCCAGGAGGGGTTCGCTGATTTTGTCACAGCAATGTCCAGGTGCTCCACAGATGATGAGTTTGTTGATGCGGACACGCTGAAGGACTTTCAGGAGGAAGATGAGCTAGTCCAAGAGGACAGTGCTGGAGATGAGGGAGCTTTTTGTTCAGAGTTGCCACCTAGTGACAGTTTTGCAGATTTTAGTTCAGCTCCGTTTGTTGGTTTGGCGGTGGATGAGGGCGAGAACTGGGCTTCGTTTGGACAGCAGAAAAGTGGAGAAGAAGTTCAGGATTCATGGGCAACTTTTGGGGAGGAGGAGGAGAGTACTTTACAATACGAAGAAAAACAAGATGGTGTTACTTCAGCACCCCTTAATGACAACTTCGAGATCACCGGAACAGACAGAGACACAGTGAGTCTTTTTTTGTTTGCTTTTCCATATTTGCGCAATTTGGGATACTGTATTAAAATCAAGATCTCAAAGTTAACTATGATTCTAAATCGAAAAGAAGAAACAAATGGCTGTCTGTGTTGTCCATCTCTCATAGGCTGAATTCTGCTCCAAAATACAGCATCTCTTTAGTACAGCCTTTCCTTTAGATGTCAATCCTGAAATCAGTGAGGTCACAGAAGTCTCACTCCTCCAGAACATCCTGCAGGAACAGGATCCCCAGGACAAAATTGATGCGAGTATCTCCTTTTCTCAGGGGTAAGAGTCAGAGATCTCAGCCCCTTATGCTTTCGTAACTCGCAGTGTCAGTGATTCCATTTAAAAAATAATGTTGCTCAACGCAAATATAAAGAATAGAGGAAATGAGATAATGCTTTTCTCAGCTTCAGTAAAGTTTATTCACTTGTTGCTGAATGTGATGGTGTATTAATGACATTTTGCCATTGCTTCTGGTCAAACAGAGCGGAGGGCATTGATTTAATTGGCATGGAGTTACTGATGCATAACATACAGGGGTTGGATAGCAGTGTGCACCAATGGCCGTGTTCTAAACAACAAATAACTTGTTGTAAAACGTGTTGCTTGTTGAAAAAAAATTCGTAGGGCTGTCAAACGATTAATCATGATTAATCGCATCCGCAATAAAAGTTTGTTTACATAATATATGTCTATGTACTGTGCATATCAGTTTTGTATATATAAAAAATACATACAATCATATATAACAATATGTGAAATAGATAACAATTAATAAAATATTAAATGTAATTTAAATGATTGGTAAATATAAATAAATGCATGTAATATTTCCTATGTGTACATGTATGTTCATGTGTTTGTCAATACAAAATTACTAAGCACAGTAAACATACATATATCAAGTACATGAACTTTTATTCCGGATGCGATTAATCGCGATTAATCGTCTGACAGCGCTAGAAAATAGACAAAACACCTGTCTTGGTGTCTGGTAAAACTGCACCCTTGTCCTTACAACCAAATGACAGCGTTGATAATATTTAGTTCAACAACACAATGTTTTATCTTTTGTGAGGTCTTTTCAGTTCTCTGCTGATATTGCCAATGAAACCTTCATAAACAGTGTTTTAATATCTCCTTAGTGCTCCTTGATTGTCAGCAACAGAACTTGAACTACAAGGTCTTGATTATTTTCTATCCCCACAGGCATGATTTGGCCATGTGGCGTCACCTTCAGGACATTCACGGTGCGCATGGCCTCAAGTTCAAGTGGGCAGGTTCCCATAGCAACAGACTGTTGCTGGATTGCCTAGGAATCAGAAATATTGTGAGTTATTAGGGAGTAAAATAGATATCTCTTGTGTGGGGGCATATACTTAGTCTCTGAATAAAAGAATGTTGCTTTGTACGACTTTGAAAGCTTAAAATGAATGGATAGGACTTATTTGTGTTCATGTTTATTGATGTCTTTTATTGCTTTGTAGTTGTTCACTGGGGAGAAGAAGCAGCCAATAATTGTGCCTATGTTTGCTGCCGGACTGGTGAGTAAAGTCCCCAACCAATGATACAGCCATATCCCCTCCCACCAAATGAGGGCGGCCTCGCCTGAGTTTGGATTTTGTTTACTAGCACATCTGTTTTTCGATTGGCCTATGTTGTTAGGCAGTTGTTGCAAAATCTTAACATCTGTAATTGATTTGGGATGATGCTGTGTTTGATCATTTGCTGTTTCTGTTCTGTGGTTCTGCCAAAATGTTGATTTTTGGGTTTTGTTTTAGGGAATGCTGGAACCCACCAGAGAATCTCAAAAATCTCTCGCCTCACCTGCACTTTCTTCACCCGTTCCTGTGGAGAGTGGAAGTATTTTATGCACTCAGGTGTGGATAGCAGACACACATGTGGTTTTACCTACAAAACGGAGCTTTTTACCGGAGCTCTAAGAATAGTTCACTGCAAACAAAACATCTCGTTCCAAACCCACATGACTTTTTCCCTACATAGTTCAAAGTTTTTATTTCAACAAAAATAGACAGGATGTAGTACTTTTCAAGTTCCATGAAAGATCCTGTATTTTATTTTCCAATTGTTATTGAAAGCTGATTGTGGAAAAAATGTGTGCTTCATAAACTGTTTTTCCCATTTGTGTCCAGCAGTTGGTGCCATCTTTGACCATTCACGATGACGGTACGTCTTTTCGTCGTGCATCTTTCTCTAAAGCTCAAGATAAAATCACTCGACATTCACGGCAGAAATCCTACTCCTGACACTGTCGCTCTTATCACCCTTCTCCGAGCACTTTCTCTTCACGATGCTTGTTTCCTCTCTCCATTTCTCTGACTTCCTGTTCCACTTAGAGCACAGAAGCTTTCTCTCCCGGGTGCATTGTTTTATCTGTATAGAATTAATAAAACACTGAACTGTCATACAAGAAGCCATTGAATAACAATTCATTGTAGGGATTTAAAATATAGACATTTTGTCTTCTTAATTTCAGTGTTTCCTCTTTTGCCCTTCGTAAAATGCTACTCAATCAGGAGACAAATATGTTCATCTTTGTTTCCCTTTTATATCTTTGTATTCTGTTCTTTTGTGCCTCTCTCTTTTTGTTCCTGCATATGCACTATGAAATTTCAGGCTATGGTCACTATGCTCTTCACACTCATGCACACAGAGGCTAAAATGTTCTACCTCAGAAGATGAGTATGCAGCATCACTTGTGACTAATTGCCAGCATAAGCAAATACAACTATACCCATCAACACATTTTTTGGAAGAGTCCCTATGCACCAGCTACTGTCTCAGGTTTGACTGAAAAAGAAAGTATTTTTTGGAATAGCTGACCTTACTGCTGGTGCTTATTCTAAGCCATTTTACAGCTTGTCTTATGGTGAATTGCAACCATATTTTTCAAGATTTCAATAGACCTGTTACAACTACTGAGATTTGGAACAAAAAGTTTGGGTTTGGGAAAAATGTCTGTTACACAGTCTGTGTACATTTTCTCTTTCTTTTTCATTATTCTATTATTTCCTTTCCTATTCTGTTTTTCCCCTGTGGTGAAAACAAAACACTTATAAGAAACTACTGTGATAAATAGTGAGAGTTTCAGTAATGCACTTTTAACTTGACTGCAGACTATGATCTACCTACAGTTATTGCTTCATTCTAAAGAAATGATCCTGCTTCGTTATAAGCATTATATTATCTATCAAGCTTTCATGATAAAATGCCAGAGGGAATTTTTTTTTTTTTTTTAAGTTAAAATCATGCAAACAGTCAAAAATAGGAGTCAGCTGGGCCAGTGTTACAAGTTTACAAGTTGAAATATAAATGTGATGTACAGACGTGCTCAAATTTGTTGGTATCCCTACACAAAAAACGAATAATGCACAATTTTCTCTGAAATAACTTGAAACTGACAAAAGTAATTGGCATCCACCATTGTTTATTCCATATTTAATAGAAATCAGACTTTGCTTTTGATTTTTTTGTTCAACATACTTTTGTAAATAATTAATCAATTGAAAATGTCATGGACAAAAACGATCGGACCCCTAACCTAATTTTGTTGCACAACCTTTAATGGCAATCACTGCAAGCAAAAGTTTTCTATAGCTCTCAATGAGACTTCTGCACCTTTTAACAGGTAGTTTGGCCCACTCTTCCTGAGCAAACGGTTCCAGCTGTCTCAGGTTTGATGGGTGCCTTCTCCAGACTGCAAGTTTTGTTCGTATATATTCTTGGGTGATTTTAGCTGTGTGTTTTGGGTCAATATCCGGTTGGTGGACACATGACCTGTGACTGAGACAGAGCTTTCTGATACTGGGCAGTACATTTCGCTCAAGAATGCCAAGATAGTCTTGAGATTTCATTGCGCAAATTCAAGGCACCAGATGCAGCGAAGCAGCCCCAAAACATAACCGAGCCTTCTCCATGTTTCCCTTTTATTATGGTGTTCACTTCTTTAAAAACTTGATTTATTTCATCTTATTTCGTGATGTGCCTGCCAAAAAAACTCAACTGTCCAAAGGGCATTCTCCCAGAAGGATTGTGGCATTTCAATATGAATTTTAGCAAATTCCAGTCTGGCTTTATGTTTTTCTTCCTTCTGGGTCTTCTTCCATGGAGCCCACTTTTGCTCCCCTTGGATCGAACCCACAACCTTACGTTGTTAACGCAATGCTCTAACCACTGAGCTACTCTCTCCAATCCTTGTCCAGTGTGGTGCACACAACGATACCAAACAGCATTGTTACTACTTTTCTCTGTTTAAACAGATGAATGACTGATTATAAGATTGGATACGTGTGGTCTTAAGTAAAGAAACTAATTACTTTGAAATGTCACTATAATCCAAATATGTATTATCTTTTCTAAGGGGTACCAATAAATGTGTCTAGGCCATTTTAGAATATCTTTGTAGAATAATCAATAATTCATCTCTTTCCACAGCTTCTTTGCTTTATTCTATGACATACTAAAGGCATGCAAGTATACATGTTACAATAGCTTTAAATTTCATCGTTTCTTAGGAGGAATGAAGCATTATTTAAATAAGCTGTAAGGATACCAACAAATTTGAGCATGTCTATATGTAAAGCATGTGCAGGTGGGAATATTTTTCTATGTTGATAAACATCTGATTTTGCTTTTACACTGTAATTCGTAGGGGTGGAGTTTGCTTGATGCAGGCAGAAATTTACTCATATTTGCATTGCTTTCTTGTATTCTTCTTCATACTAGTATCTTGTATTCTAGTTAAAGGCTAGTTATGTCGTAATGATAATATTGGAAATGGTGAAAAACTGAATCTAGCATTAATAATTGGTCTTATGCCAGAATTTTAATCTTTTAGGTGTACACTTACATACACGTAAAGGGATAGTTTACCCCCCCCCCCAAAAAAATGCAGAACAAAGAAATGTATACAGGTTTGGAACAACCTCAGGGTGAGTAAATGATATTAAAAACTCATAATCATTTATTCACCGTCTTGTCATTTCAAACCTGTATGACTTACTTATTCTGCAGAAAACAGAGGATATTTTAAGGAATGTTGGTAACAAACAACTCCTATGAGTACTGCCGATGTTTGGTTACCAATATTCTTCAAGATATCCTATGTATTCTGCAGAAGAAAGAAAGTCATGCAGGTTTCAAAGGACAAGAGAGTGAGAAAATTATTAAAGATTTTTCACTGGAACTATCCATTTAAATAGACTTACAATGTGTATTTTGATGTTTACTGCCTGGCCCAATGTACTTCTATTGTAAGTGCCTTAATGTAAACATGAGTTTTGCTTATTTAAAAAAAGGAGAGAAAATGAAAATTGTCTAAAATCATTGACAAAATGCTATTGAAACCAGAGCATTATTTTAACCAAAGTTGTAACATGAAATTATTTTCCTGGATAGCATTTTATGTTGTGTTTGCTCCGCATTATCTACAGTATCTATAAATATCATGTAATAAAATTTCATAATTCGGTTCCTGTATAAAAAAGGGGGTAATAAACGCCAGTATGAATATATAGTTCTGTCACTGTTCTGTTAATCTGTGGCTTTAAAATGGTCTCCTGTTCTTTTTACCTGCCTTATCATTTCTGCTAAAAGCTACTTGGTACTGTTCTGCAGTCCGTTTTTGTTTACACTTTTCAAATCAAATCATCCAGATCTTCCTTTACAAAGCCTATTGTTTTATGTGTGTGTATAATACTGTTTACATATTGTGGGTATGTTATACTTCCTAAGCTACAGTACTAATATTTAACCAACCGTCCCTGTTCTGCTACTATTGCAATGACTGAAGATGGTGGAATCTCAGAACTAAATTTGGACTATTTTGGGCCTGTGGATGAATATAGCTCAGATAGTGAAAATGACACCCCATTACCAGGTTAGATGCTCTGGTTAGAAAGTTTTGCATTGAAGTGCTTAGATTTTTGTGAAACTTTGCTTTCTTCTCTCTTCTGTGTGTGATTTCAAAATCAGTGCTTGACATCTTAGAATTTAACATCTTAGACTTTGACTTCTGTCTATGACTTCCTCTCTCTGGGTTTGCTTACAGTATCTGCCTGTGAGTATCTCTGTTTTTCTTCTATCATTCTATAATGTGCTATCAAAAGTCATTTTTGATTTTGTTTTTTCAGAATTTTCCAAAAAGACTTCTGAATGAAGTTGCTGTGGTGTTTGAAAATTAAAGCAGTTTTGTGCATGTGTGCGAGCATGTTTTTCTGCTAGATCGCATGTCTTTAAAATGTGTTTTTACTTTTTTTTTTCTGTGGTTGTAGGCATTGATCCAGAGTTGTATGAGCTGACAACAGCTAAAATGGAGACAAAAAGTGCTGGTCACAGCATTACAGATGCCTTCACCAAACTAATAGAATCTATGGAGAAAACCACAACAGCCAGGTTAGATATACACATGCATGAATGTTCATACATTTCACATTTTGGTGTGCAAAAGTCATTTGTCCACTAGTTGGAGTGTACATATTGTTCTCTTGGGTCATGTGATTTTGGGGGAAAAGTAAGTTGTGTACAAGTATATTTAAATTAGTGCAATATATTTTCTTATTGCAAACTTTGATCGCACAATATTTGTAACCAGATACATAGGATATAGACTGTTTCATCGGACGAATGTGCTTGACCCGAAGTTATCTTCCGGTCTGTGTTTATTGATTGGTCTGGCTAGTGGCTAATAAAACAACTATTTTATTTACTTAATATTAATTTATATTACTATTTTGTTGTATCATTTTTTATATATATTTTTTTCTGTACTGCACTTTGGTCCACTTCGGTGGTTGTAAAGTGCTTTATAAAAAAGGTTTGTTTGTTCGCTGTAATGATTACAATGAAATTCAACAAATTGTTAATATAATACAAATTAATTGTAATAAAAAAATTATAGTCGCCAGATGCAATATATGCAATTAAAATGTGTTTCTTTTAGAGGGATGTTATGTTTTTCTTTGTTTTAGAGAGGTTTGTTTAGAGAGTACACTCATTATTTTGTGTTTCTGTGTATGACAGGAAGCCGGAACAAAATGAAAAAATAAGTGAAGAAGCATCAAAGATCATCTCACTTCTCCCTGATCTGTCCTTTATGCGGGCCAGGGTTCTTATGTTTCCTTCTACCCTAACTCCAGCAGCCAATCATAAATAATCAAACATTGCCACCAGCCAATCAAATTTAAGCTTCACTGTTCTGTCAGTCTTGATCAATTATTCGCTTTACATACACCAGCAATAAACCCCTTCAAAAACAGTTCACCTTTTATATTTAAAATGAATTGCTTTTACGTATGAAACATTGTCCTTCAAGCACCCAATTTTTTGGACATGATATTTGAAACAGTATTTCACTTCTTGTATATGACACACATCATGCTATGATTTTATTTTTGAGTGCGGTTTGTAAAATTTGAGTACTTGGATGGCACTTTTAACTCAAAGAGGTGATATGCAGAATTGCACATTTTACTACTTGAAACCACAGCCTGTAAATATTGATCCCTGTTTGCTATATATAGTATATTGATTCGTTTATTTTTTTCTTTTTAATATCATTTAGTTCATAGGCTTCTCTCATTGGTCTACAACTAACCATTTTACACCTCACTTAGTATAACCACCCTCTCTTTTAGCTAATTGTTGTTTTTAATTTATTTTGTTTTCACAAACTGACCAGCACAAAGATAATATTTTATGTAATTTTCATAACTTTAGTGAGGGAACCGTGTTTTTGCATGTTTGCTTGTGTTGTGATTGTGTTTTTAATGTCGTGTCACTGTAATTTTTTAAGCAGTATCTGTTTGCACAATCTAAAAATATATGTAAAGTATAATGTGAATCCGACAGCAGTGATATGACCCGCACTGTGTTAAAGATGGCTATGGTTTGTATTGTTCCTGTGGAAAAGAGATTGTAAATGGGTTTGCCTGTGTGCTCATATAATTTGTTGATGATTTTAAAATTGTAACAATAAAAGAGGCAGATCAATGTACATTTTATATCGTTTAAATGTCTCAGTTGTTTTTTGAATGTAGCTAAGGTCTGTTTTGTGGCTCTTGTGTTCCCATAGCACCTAAACTGTTGCTATAAACATTCTCACATCATGTATTCATATATTTTACTTTCAGCATTTTTGCCCACAACATAATAGATTTGTACTAACTCAGTTTCTGAATGTCTTTCATTCTGTGCCACATACTTCTTGTGTTGTAGAAATATATTTAATCTCTGCAAATAAACAAACATGTTTTTACTTCAAGAGTCATTGCGCCCCAGAGGGACACGAACTAGATTGTGCCACAGCTAAAACACCGCACAGGACATTCAGAAATATGATACATCTCAATATTTTCTATGCGTTTTAACCTGAAACCTATACATCACGAGAGAGCAGTTACAGTCTGTTCTGGAGCACAATGAGTTAATCCATTCATTTGCGCGCACCGAACCAAACGCAGCTTCTCACAATCTACCCGGTCCGTTGATGATGGCCGGTGACGACAGTGAAGGAGCCTCTAAAGAAAGCACCGAGATGGAAGAGCAGGTACGTTTTGAATTTTCCATTCTTACTGTACATACAATCCTAGCAGAGCATCCATTAGTAAACGAGAAGTGCCCTGTTTAATTTTGCATCGATGGGGGACCATGCAAAACCCATGACAAATTATTGTTTGTTCGATAGGCACGACGGACCATAGAACAGACATCGACAGATTTAGACAATTTCATTATTCTTTGTCAAATTATATAGGTAAAGTGAAACGTTGAAAATGAATTGGTCTTGCACTGCGGGGTCTCACCCTAACGCATAAATAGTACCGTCTTAACGCTTACAGCAGCCAGTCTATTGCTACATGAGTGACGTCCGCCCTGCCCAATCACAGATCCACTCAGTATTGCTTTGCTTATTCGGATTGGTTATCAGAAGAAGGCAGACGGTCAAGGGGTGGGATTTGTAGGTGGAGGAAACAAGATCTCACGCGCAGCTTCTGCCGGTGTTTCTGAACGCTGCGCATCGTTGCACCTGTCGCGCTCCGGTGAGAACTTATTTCCCGAAAGGACAGCTGGACTGTTCATCTGACTGACGTGTCTTATCATTAAGGATCGTGAAACCTGGTATTAACATTTTCATTATAAATTCTGCGTGTTTTTATAAGCTTAAGCGACTGTGCAATGTAGGCTTCTACATAGGCTCCTACATTACCCGTTTGAATTCAATGTTATCCGCTGCTTTGTAATCTGTTGTCTTTGTCTGCAATAATATCGGTGTCATATTTATGATTAAATTCAGCCGTATGGTTGCATGCTTTAAAAGAATAGAAGTCATGCAACTCTTTATCAGGTGCTGTCACAAAGGGAGGCGCTTAGGATAACACAAACAAGAAATTGAAAACAAAACCAGTTTAGCTGCTCAAAATTGAGGTTTTAACGATATTGTCATCTGATTTTCACATGGTGTCTTCATCCGACCGTCTTTTTTTACATCATCGCCTTTATACACTGAACGTCTAGACCTACATTATCCATAAACACATTTAAAGCAAATTTTATACATTTTAGTACTCTCTGCATGTGTTTAAGATACATTTGGGATTAAGTATGTTGAGATTAATTGAGATAGAGTCCATGACAAGAAATAGAAGATGTTGGAGACTATCCTTATGATGACCCATTTACAGGTCACATTTTGTGATTATGCCATTAGTTTATGCTTTTGACAGTTTTTGTTGTACCCGTCCAGACATGAACATTAGTGAAAAATGCTTTGGTGTTTATTTACTTTTAGAGATTGATGATATAGTGTTCTTTTTAATAATCTTAATAACTTTGAATTTACTTCATTTTTTTCCTGTCTATAGAATACAGAGAGTGGCACTATGAAGGTTGATTTGGAGGCCCGGAACTGCAGTTCTGCAATCCACTGTCATAATGTGTGCCGATCGTATGGGAAACTTAAAGTCCTCAACAATCTGAACCTTACAGTTCCACAGGGCCAAATGTGAGTCTCTGTCTCCCTCTCTCTCTCTAACTCTCTCTCTGGGATACTTCACACAAAAATGACGACATTTACTCACCTTCTAGTTGTTCCAATTCTGTTTACATTTCTTTGTTCTGATGAACACGGAGAAATATATTTGGAAGAATACTTATGAAAAGACAGATTTTGCTACCCATTGACCACCATAGATAAAGAACAATGGCAGGCAAAAGTGCCCCAGAAGTATCATTTTTTGCGTTCAGCAGGACAAAAGAAATGATAAAGTAATTTTTCCTAATATGGTCTTCAATGTGGGGCAAAATCTGTCTGGTTATAAGCATTCTTCCAAATATCTATCTCTGTGCTTATCAGAACTAAGAAATGTATACAGTTTTGGATCAACTAGCAGGTAAGTAAATGATGACTGCATTTAATTTTTGGGTGAACTATCCCTTTAAATGGTTACAAATGTGTTTTAAGGGTACACCAATCTTTCATGTTCCCAATAAGAAACAAAGCTGAAAGCAGACATTTTGTCAATTTTGTGTGACATGTTGCATAAAATGCATTTTAATCTCACTACCTCATTCCATCACATACAAAAAGCTTAGCCTTTGACTTTTCGGCTGCAAACACTATGTAAATGCGAACTAGAAACGCTTTAAGCAGGTAATGTCACATAGATCTAAAAAGATTTCCGATTAAGGAACATAACTTTTATAACTCTGTGAAACGTTATTCCCTCTTGTTGCTTTTGTTTCCCAACAAAGTATTATTTATTTACTGATTGCTTATATTAGTTTATCAAACTCTCTTTATCTGTCTTTTATTATTATCTGTTTTTAATCAAGTTCAACTACTGTGTAGATCAAATGTTTCAGGTCATTGTTAAAAAACTGCACACATGTATTGTTTACTTTTTTATAAAGTCATGTTTGTTGCGATTGACCCATATATGAGTGCCTGGCTGAGTCAGATGTGGATCAGATTACGTTTGTAGCACTGCTCCTTCCTGTAATTCCTTTCAAAAAATTGTAAGCAGTCCAGCAAACAAAGTCATATTTAATTGCATAGAAGTTGTTATAGTTGTAAAATAATTTTGATTTATTTTGAACTCTACTGAAAAGCTAATATGAAATTCACATCTCAAAATCTTCTGATAATTCTA
Organism: Triplophysa dalaica; assembly: GCF_015846415.1. Taxonomy (NCBI): domain Eukaryota; kingdom Metazoa; phylum Chordata; class Actinopteri; order Cypriniformes; family Nemacheilidae; genus Triplophysa; species Triplophysa dalaica. Next base: position 7,256,655 of record NC_079556.1, on the reverse strand, counting down.
GCGTGTTTTCTTGATCCTTTTTAACATCTCTCACTTCCTGTTCTTTCTTCTTTTTTCAGTCATGTGAATTACGCACTCTGTTTTAGGAGTATTTAAGTGTTTTACTTAAATGGAAATCTATATAAGTAATGTACCAACTCAATTGTACTCTTCTGATTTAAATCCTGTGATCCAAACCTTTGGTGCTATTTTTGTTTCCTGTCTAGTTATGGGCTGCTGGGCCCAAGTGGCTGTGGGAAGACCACCCTGCTGAAGTGCATTGTGGGAACTCTGAAGATCTCTCATGGCCACATCACAGTGTTAGGAAAACCGCCTGCTTTTCCAGGACATGAAGTGCCAGGGAGGATGGTGGGGTACATGCCACAGGTGAATGAGAGATACTGGTAGTCATGATACCTTACCCATGATTCCGAGTTTGATTATTCTGAGATTAAATCTTCTTGTTATCTTGTTATTTTATCTTATTCTTGCTGTTTATAGGACATAGCTCTGTACAATGAGTTCACTATTTGCAACACACTGTGGTTTTTCGGTCGGATCCATGGTCTTTCATCCAAAGAAACAGAAGCCAGAGTAAATTTCCTCATCAACTTCTTGGACCTGCCACAGAAAAACAGTCTTGTCCGAAATCTCAGGTAGATAAACACACTTTAGCAGTCTCAAAATAGTTTTTTTGTCACTGGTAATGCCAACAGTATATGGACATGTGCCTGTTATCATGTCATCTACATGTTTATTTCTGCAAGTTCAGATAGTTTTTGGAGTGTTAAGAAGTTTTAGAATAGACTTATGAGTGTGATTGAAAGACAGGGCGTACCGAAAACGAGGCAACATGTGTGACCCAGTTTTTCTCTGCTAAATGTTCTTACACCCGTATTTTCATCCGAGATTACCAAGTGACATCATGCATGCAAAATAAACCTGTGTCCGTTCAAAACGTTCTCACGCTACTTCTGTGGTGGTCATGTGACTACAATGGGTTTTCTAAGGATAAATTGGTGATTATGGAATAAAGTACGCTTGTTTATGGGGATAATAAAGTTTGTTGACATTTGTTATCTATTTCTGGTTGTTGAAGGAGATGGGACAAGCAGATGGGCCAAAAAATGGAAGCATTAATGTATTTTATTGTAGAATAATGCACGGGTTGCAAAGTATCTTGTTTGCAATGCCAGGTCACAAACTGATCAAATGTACCTTTAATGTACTGCAAGCCACGTAAATTAAAAGAATCTTCTATCTGCATAAATTTACATATTAGCATCGATGGACATTTCCCTACTTTTTTCAACTTGTCCTTTATTTTGTGTTTTCAAAGGCATCTGTGGAAATGAAAAAGTGACTATTTGTGAGTGTTTTTTAAGCACATGGACTGGATTTAACTATGAGTCTGATATGAGCTGTTGGATTTTGTAGTTTTATGGCATTTATACCTATCAGAGATTATAACATGGACTTTTTCTTATTGCTTTCCAAAAATAATTGGAGGTTTCAGACTTTCGACCTGTAACAAGCCTAATTGTCATGTGACACGAGGAGAAGCGATTGATTGTTTTTCAGTAAGACATGAAATGTGAAGCATGAGAACCTAGGATAGTGCATGAAGGCAGCGCATGTCCCGTTGGTCTGGTTTTGTTGTCACAGTGATAAACTGACTGTCCAACCATCTGAACATGTGAAGGGCAAGACAAAGGCCATGAAGCCCTAGAAGAATCACAGTGGTTTGCACACTCTCTCACTTTCTTTTTGACTGGAGTTACGGCAGGGCTTGTGATTGGATTATGATGGTTCATTTACACTTTTTTTCAATTTAGTTAGTGGCTTTTTTTGTGTAGTGTTTTTATGTTTTTTATATTTGTATGTTATGTTAAGAATTTTTGGTGTTTTTAAAAAGTTCTTAACTTTTTTATCAAAAATATTTTTGCACACTATTTTCTTAATTCACTTGACAGAAGGCAAAACCTTGTATATTTTACATATGTATATCACAAATAAACATTTATATTTTGCATTAAGCGGAGGCCAGCGGCGACGTGTTTCTCTTGGAGCGGCTCTACTTCAAAACCCACAACTTCTGATCCTTGATGAGCCCACAGTAGGAGTGGACCCTGTTCTCCGTGCCAAGTACGCATTCCATCCCTCCATCTTTATCCCTCCTATCTTCCATTTCTCTTAACCCTCTCTGAACGTCTGCTGCATTTGTGCTGCTGCCTCCACTACTAGTTTGTGTTTACCATGTATCTGAACCTTACTCTGCATTCTGCATTACACTTTACTACTCCTCCCTCTTTGCCTTCCATACACATACATACACATTTCAACCGAACATTGCAATAGGGTTCATAACTGTGTTGTTGTAAAATTCCTCCTGACAGCTCGCATTTCCCTTCAAGCTAAAGCTTGGATCTTAGCGTCTATTCTTGAATCATTCAGACTGTAATTCATCATTTTTAGTTTGCAGACTTTTCACTGTAATTAATGAGCAAATTCCACTTCGGCATGCCTTTCCCATGCGATTGCCTTCTGAGTATATGTGGCATGCTGAGGATTATCCTGATTCTATAGGCTCAAGATTCCAACTACAACTTATTACAAATAATTTGTATAATATCAAATATAAAAAAAGAAGCTTAACTTTTGAATAGAATGCCATCTTGTTGCGACTTTTGAATTTGAGCAATTAATGAATCCCAATAAACAATTGAAAAGCAGTTGTTATGAATTTAAAAAGTGCACAGTGGAAAAATGAGAGTAACTGTGTCAAATGGCTTTTTTACAGAGATCAGATCTTGGTCTTGGTTAGACCCTGTTGAACTCCTCTTAAATCCTCTTATTTTAAATGCTGTGCTCTTACACAACATACTGTGATTCAGGCCTGTCTAAGCCTAAAATAATTTTTTTTTGGGGCTGTCCTTACAAAAGAATTGAATTCTTAACCTATGCACTGTTATTTACCTTATGAATGATTTAATTTGTATTAGATTGATGTGCACATAATCCATAATAAAATCATTTACTCACCCTCTTGTCATTTCAAACCTGTATGACTTTTTTTTCTGCAGAACAAAAAAAGAAGATATTTTGAAGAATGTGGGTGACTGAACAACGGCGGTACCCATGAACCCACTTGGTTTGGTGTCTTTACAATAGAAGTGAATGGATACCGCCATAGTTCGGTCGCCAACATTTTTCACAATCTCTTCTTTTGAGTTCTGTGGAAGAAAGAAAGTGAGTAAATGATGACAGAATTTTATTTTTGGAATGTTCATTTTGGGTGAAAATATAGGAATCTTTTGCATATCGTAATAGACCTTTTTACAGACAGAACCAGACCTGTCCACTAACCTCTCCACGTTTGCAGGATATGGCAGCATCTTGTGGAAATTGTGAGAGAAGGACAAGTTTCTGTTATCATTACAACGCATTACATCGAGGAGGCCAGACAAGCCAACACGGTAAGCCACCATCTTGAACCGAACAGTGTCAAATCTTTATTAGCTTCAGTGCTTATTTTGGGACTTATTCTGTTAGTTTTTTGTAAACTTTTTGTAAAGAGTTTCTGAGGAGGGCAGTCGTAGATTTCTTTTGTAAGAGAGGAGTGATCATCCCAGATGTGCTTTACTGACTCTGCATAGAGCTTTTGTAAAACAGAAGTGAATTTCCTCATCCAGAATCACTCATCATTGTTGTTGATGTAACCTGCAGGTTTACCAAGAGGGACTGTAGTAAAACTTGTTTAAGTGATTTTTAATTGAGTCATGCAAAGAGCTCTTGTGGTGTTTGTGTGTACAATAGACAGGTCTGTCCATTATTCATACAAATTTGTTTTTTATTACGATACTGTATACAGTATATTCACATACATTTATGTGGCATCTAAATAAGCCTTAATTGCTGTTGTTCGCAAACACGCATAATTGGATCATAAACAGACATCGATTACTTCAAACATGCAGTAGGTTCTAGAAGACAAGACATTTCAGCGAACATTGTAAGGCACCTGACTATTGTTTCATTTTACTTCACAGAACGTCTTTAAGGTGTTGTTTTATCAGTTTGTCATCAGGGGATGACGTGTGTTCTGTGTTTGTTTGTCATAATTCTGTTGAAAAAATTCCTCTGAGTCACATACACAGATCATGCATACATGCACCCAAGACACACTTACATGCATGCACATGAAAGCAAACACATTCAACTCGAAGACCCAGATCCGTGACGTCATTTGTTGAAAGGACAACTACTCCAAAAAACACGAATCATAACCCCCTTGGCCATTTCTCCTTTTTGTTCTCTTTTTTTTCCTGTCTATCTATCAAAATGAAATGTCAGCTGAGTCTCCAAAACAGCATTGCAATGAAATTAAGTCTCCTTATTCACAAAGGGTCTGATGATGTCTTGCACCCTCTCTAGTTTAAAAAAACATCTCAACAATGTTGCAAACTGAGCTCTGAGTTTATTTATCCTATTAAAATAAGACAAAACCGATAACTACTTAAAGGACCAATTTGGGATTTGTAGGAGGATCTATTTACAGAAATTAAATTTAATATACAAAACTATTACTTCAAGTATATTAAGACCTTATGTAATAAACCATTATGTTTGTACTACCTTAGAATAAGCTATCTACATACCTATATACAGGGCCTATATATTGAATTGGCCATGTTGCACCGCCATGTTTTGTATAGTAGCCCTAAATGGACAAAAACAGCTCAAAGCTTGTTTCCTGTCCCTCTACAATGCCGTATGTTGTCCGGTTATCATTGACTTTACAAAGGGGGGAAAACGTCAACTAACTTTCTCCTAACGGCTATCTCGCTGTCAGATAAATGCTTATAACAGCTTTGCTATTTACTGTTGGCTAGCTCTGCCCTCAAACGTGCTGTGCAATGCAAGCATGAAATCCTTAGCTTTATTATGGCTTAGACCACGCAAATAATAATGCAAATTAATTAAATAAGCAAAGACGACCCAAGTATATACAAGCAAGACACTGGTTCCAGATAAACAATGAAGGTAAAAACTGCTCTGTAATATAACAACATATCGTGGTTCTAACAAACAGAAAAAACAATGTTACTCACATATTGATACAAATCAAAACAACCTCCTCAGGCATGATTTTAAGACAATCTTTCTCTCCAATGTCTCTCTGCTGGAAAGTACTACATCTCCATAGATATATATGATTATCTTTTTTAAAAGCCTTAGTATCACGGGTCCTAATACGTCTCTGGTGGAAAGTATTAATAATATTGACTGACTGTTGACTTTTTTTACTTTTAACACCTAAAATCCACAGACCCTTAATCTACTTAATAAATAAGACATCGCTCTTTCTAGAATCTTTGTAATGCTCACATGATCTCTTTCCTTGCGTCAACATGTTTCTGCCGACTTCATCTTTTTGTTCTGTGGTGGCCACTGTTGTGTTTCGAATTGGAGTTGTATGCGGAGGACTGAGAGATTGGTTGCAATTCTCAAACTCACCACTAGTGGCCACTATAAATTCCATTATAGACCTTTACATCTTGATTTATAAAATTATCCTCTGGTTATCTCAAAGGTGCTGTGTGTCATTTTTTGGAAGATCTATTGACAACCATTCAATATATTATCCATAACTAGAGGTTAATAAAGACCCTATATGATGAAGCGTTATGTTTTTCTAACTCTAGAATGAGCTATTTCTACATACAGCACGGGTCCCTTTACATGAAATTCGCCATGTTGTTTCTAGGCCTAAACGGACAAACTGTTTCGTAAATACGTTATCTCCTTCAGCAAGAAGTGAAAACGTGACAACATAGTCCTGTGAAAGCCGCCGTAGTGCTTCGAAAGGGAGGGGTGGAGTGAGCCATTGGTTGCAATTTGCAACCTCACCGCTAAATACCGCTAAAATCTCCACATTGCTCCTTTACATTTCTAAATTTCTCTCCTTTTAGGTGGGTTTGATGAGGAATGGTCAATTGTTAGCTGAAGGTCCCCCAGATGCTGTAATGAAGCAACACAATGCATTAGTGAGTATGCACATACACACACACAAACATTTTAGCAATTTATTCAAGTCTGCTTAAATGAAATTATTTACAAAGACATAAATATTATAGATGCAGTTAAATACATGTACAAAAAATCATGGATCAGTGGCATACAACAGGTCTTCACAAACAAACACGTATACAAACACAATGATAAACATTTCATTAGTAAGTACAAATAAACATTGGATTAACCTCTCTTTCTCCGTGTTTGTATGCATGTGTGTGCGTTTAGACATTAGAGAGTGCTTTTTTACAACTTTGTGAGGACTCTGATCAGTTGGGGTCCAAACAGAGTCCTCAGGACCGTCTCCTGGACAGCAGACCGTCTCCAGACAATATGAGCGATGAAAGTAGAGAGCCCATACTGAGAAAGAGTTTAACAGAGGAAATGCCCAAATTTAAAGGTAGTGAGACCTTCACTTTTACCCTGAAACTAGACCAGAAAGCCCTTGACACTCACATCTGGATTAAATTAGTGTGTCTTTGTGTCTCCCCAGCTGACTGGAAGGTGCGAGCCAGACACGTCATACCAAAATGGCGCAACATTGCAGCTCTCATGATCAAGACAATGGTTCGAATGAAAAGAATGCCAGGGTATTTATTTCTGTACAGTCACCACGACAGTAAGACAATGAACAGATGATTTTACTTTATTATCTGGTCGGACAAACATAATGAAAATGGATGGCCAGCTGGCCAGCCAACGTCACCCAGTCAATATCGCAGAACAACTATTGACTGAACGCTATCACTGATATATTTATCTAAGCATGTGTCTCCCGGTTTGTGCTCAGGTCATTGTGTTTCCAGTTCCTGTTGCCAGTAATTCAGATCTGTCTGATGTGTCTGTGCATTGGCGGAGACCCCAAAGGCATCGATGTGGCTGTGGTCAATAATGAAAGTGGCTCCAGCAGCTACAGCAGATCACTGCTGTCCTTTCTTGACAACACTAGTATCAACCAGGTACTGGACACGCACTGTAGAAATAATAACACATTTTTTCAAACACAAAGACTACAAATTAATTAGGAATTTAGTAAGTTGAGTTTTAAGGGATAATGTATCCAGTTAAGCCGGTCATTATTGCCAAAGAAACCTTTTCAGGGTGATACTTGATCTTGATCTTTGACCATTTTCAACAACATTATTGGGGGCAGGGCAACACCTTGAAATAGCAATGATACATACTTTCACCGTTTCACTACCTCTTTTCTCGATTTCACTTCAACAAGTTTATGGGGAACAAAAACAACCTTATAATATGTCAATACTCAAGTTTTGCGATCTTTAGCGACTGAACAGATGCAGCTGTTGTTAGAGAAGTATTTATACTGTTATCTTGCATGCTGTCTAATAAAACTGATGTTAGTAGTTCGAATGCATTCCTTTTATATTATACTCATGATTTATTATTATGCCATAATGCTGCTGTCCTACCGAAACCTCTTATCTCTGTATGCTTGTTTGATTTATTATTAGCCACCCCTTTATATCTTATATAAAACATATTTTTTTAGGTCTTCTTTTTCCTGACTTTTATGTATCTACTTGTATATGTATGTTGTTTTTGTGTGTTGTATTATCACTTACTTGTTTTATGTGTAAGTAACTTGAGAAGCTATAAAGGAACCATTTAGCCAATGTGATGTGAACTGCTGTTTTGTTTTCCTTTACACAGGTGGCCTTGTCTCATTCTGAGGCGTTTGCTGGTATCCATAATGGGGAATATTGGGGCATCATAGAATTTGGTGAGAATTTCACCAGCTATCTAACCAAAAGGTGAGCTCCAGTGTTTCAGATGTACAATGACTCTGAGGGTAGCACATGTTTGTAATGTTATGTATGAAGGCTGTACCGTGTTTTGTTTTGGATAATGTGACTAAACAATGCCATCACTATGATTCACAATCACAGCAGTGACGTAAAACTTACTATGTGTAAGCAGGTGTTAATCTGATCTACAAGTAGATATTTTGTAACTGTTTATTTAAATTAGAATTTCATATGATGACATCATTTAATGACATATTTTCTGCATCACCTGAAGGCGTCACCGAATGCAAAATGCCACCAACCCTCGCCCAACTGATCACACGCATATTTACCTATCTCACCCCCTCACACATTCTCTTCTCACTTCTCACAAAGACACACACTTACGTCCGCCACACACACACACAAACACACACACACACACACACACACACACACACACACACACACACACACACACTGACCCCACCTGTTCATATACACAATCACAAGTCTGGGCTATTATTAAAAAACTACTCAAACATCAGATGTGACTGAGCACATTTTATAGATTTTATTTGCCCCTGGAGCTCTGTGTCATAGAAATGCCAGATTATGAGTTTTTTTTCCGTTTGACATGAAACATAAATTGTGAGTTAATACCTCGTCTTTAACATATGAAAGTATTAAGTAGAGATGGTGGTCTAGTGGGTTAAACCACTGAACTGGTAAATCAAAGGTTGCTGGTTTGATCCCAGCATCCACCACCAGTGTGTCCTTGAGCAAGACATTTTACTCCATGTTGCACCAGGGGGATTGTCCCTGTAATAAGTGCACTGTAAGTCGCTTTGGATACAAACGTCTGCCACATGACTAAATGTAAATGTAAATGTAAGTAAACAAGGTCACATGGTGACAATGGCTGGGGCAAACAAACTAATGGTTGGAGTAATGGAAGGGGCCGCAGATGTGAATCAAAATGTTTTTAAGGGGAGTAGAATGGGTCTGTCCTGTCATTTTGCATGTGTCATGTTTTGGGTATCCGTCCCATCTGGACGACCAGACAGACAGATATACTTGATACTTTGCTGATCCAAGAATATGTATTATTATGCTAAATCAATGTGTGAGCCACATCATAAATAAAGTAAATTTGTGAAAGATGTTTAACACTTTTATCATATTTGTATGTGTGCAGAATGTTGCAGCCCAGAGTTTCTAGAGATGTGGTTGAAGGAGGATCTGTGCATGTTTGGCTTGACCTGACAAGTGAGCTTTATTTTTTTATTTATTGCTTTGAAAATGAATTGGGAATAATGTGATTCTGTAATGTGATTCTGCTGCCACAAGGGGGCGTCCAAATCTATACCACTGTACGATGTGTCAACCTTTTCGTTACAAACACTAAATTTTACAATATTTCTCTTAATATTTCCACTTAATATATTTATTTTACAGAAAGCTAGTATAGTGTCACTGTCAGTGTATGATTACTTTGCCCCATTACTGATTTAATTGTAGCGCTCGTCTATTGACTCACACACGTTGTATTTTAATATATTTATATTATCTCTTTTAACTTTTCAGATCGACAGATTGCCATAATGCTACAGAAAAAGCTCCATGAGGCTTTTGAGGTAAAGGGTCATATTCAAATTATAACATTATGCAGAAACTGTACTTATCTACATTGTTTAAACATTGTTTCATTTGTCCTTATTTTCTTCTCTCAAAAGGCTTTTATCGAGACTAAACTGGGGAGTTTGTCATACATGGTGGCCGTCCCTATAAAAGTAAGAGCAGAGATCTGACATTTTAATCGCTATTTTAAAACTTGCAATGACTCATCTTTCATCACTTTCTAAATTTGTTCATTTATTTTGTTCTTTACTCTTTTTTTCTTGCTTTCATAGTTTGAAGAACCTATATACGGCAGTAAGAATACAGATTTTACAACATTTGTGACCCCAGGAGCGGTTTTGAGGTAGATAACTAACTGCATGTATACACAATGAATACACGCAAATGCAGTATTTTCATTTTCTTTATTCTTTACAGCATCACATTTTACCTAGCAGTAGGTTTGACTGCTCTGTCCTTTGTGTTAGAGAGGAAGGAGGGGCTGCTGGACAGGTGCTGGGTGGCAGGTGAGAGTTCACATCCACTGGATAGATGAATGTCCTTTAATATTTTAATATTATATGTATGACATATCGCTTATTGCTCCCTGAACTCCCTGTATAGTCGCATTGGATAAAAGCGTCTGCTGAATCACTAAATGTAAATATTTGTCAATGGCTCCTCAATAAGCAGTCTGGAGATTGGTCACCAGAGGGAGCTTATCGCTAGTGAGCAGTTTGGAAATGTTTCTGTTCAGAATTGTATGCGTTTCCTTATTGTGTGTTTTTCTATAGGTGTAAGTTCTTTGGAGACCATGCTGGCCCACCTTTTCTCACAGCTCTTTGTCATCAGTGTTCAGATCATCCTTTTACTGATCTTCATCCTGCTGGTCTTTAAAGTGAGTGTGTGCATATCAGCTAAATGTTGCATCTCTCATTAATACTTTACATATTTGTAAAGGAAGACTTGATCTAGTGTGTTTGGCCTTGTTTGTAAATCCCGTTGGGACTTAAACCTGAATGCACTCATGGTGACTCGTGTCACTGTGGAAACCAAAATTGAGGTACCCATGTGTAATAAAGCTAACGAACGATATTAAAAAAAATATATAGAAATGCAAAAAGTTTTCTATGATCTTTAAGTTGAGAGGGGTAGTGTAAGGGGATAAAATATACAGTTTGTACAGTATAAAAATCATTAAGCCTAAGAACTGTCGCACAGAGATAATAAACATGATTATGTTTGGTTTGATTATGATTAAATACTAAAACATACATATTAACGGCCCTGCCTTGAAGGCTGATCTCAGTCCTTGCATACTACTCCGAGTGAGCACTTCTGAATCATTAAATGACAAAAAGGACACCCTAAGGCCTTGTGGACTTTACAGACACGGGGAGGGAAAACCGCAGACAGCAAATCCACATCAAGTGTAAGGACAAGGCCAATGTCACTTCACAGAGTTGTTTATTCTTTATAAACCAATCTTTATTTTGTTTGGTTAGAAATCAGGGAGGAGTAATCTTGTGTTTGATTGGATGGTATGTTGTCTTATTTAAACTTCCATTACATTCGTAGTATTAACCTGTGGTTATCTTAATGAATGAAACTGAGACACGATATTGATTCTCTCCATGCATTTGCACTGAAGCCAAATCAAATCTAAAGGGAGGTGTCGTAGTCCAAGTGAAGTTAATTAATTAAATTGAACCTGAATTAACTAGAATCTTAAATGTGTCTCTTTCTGTTTCAATGATATAACCTGCTAATTGGATCCTGGGAATAATTTATGCGATGACCCTGGGACTGAGCCAACAATCTATTTATTCTTATGTTACTCTTTACAGCGCTGCGTCTTGTGATTTGTGCTTAACCACCGTGGCAACAAAGGGATTGCTTTGGTTACAAAACTGTAAATTATTTGTGGTATTTTGAATAGTAAAGACACTGCTTTGACTGGCGTGTGCTGTTTTAACAGCCAATTAAAGCTGTGACCGATGACACTCTTCACAATTGTGTAAGAATTATGGGATTGTGTCGTGCCAGTATACGTTCAAAACACAAGACCCATTTTGAATCACATGTTAAAAAAAGATGTGATAGGCATTTTAACAACATATTGTTGAATGCAACACATGAGTATTGTTTTTAGCAACACAGTGTTTCAATTACATTAGATTTATTCATTCGTGTCATCATCACCGTCTTTGTTTTCTTGTACAGATTCCCAATGAAGGATCTTTGGTTCTGGTGATTGCATTGATTGTGCTGCAGGGTGTGACTGGAATCTCATTTGGCCTGGTCATCTCCTCTGCTATCGATGACGAGCAGTCGGCCAATCAGGCGGCTCTTGGCATCTTCTACCCCAATCTCATCCTTAGTGGTATGCCTCTGGATATTACAGTTTTTTATTATAACAAACATCTGTATTGGAATACAAAGAGCTACCCTGTAACGTAATATTTCTGTTTATTTGTTTTATTTATTAGATTTCTGTATTATTATTAGAAAGTATATATAGTACTTGTACTGACACAGACTGTCCCTAATTTCTACCCCGACCCTGAAAATGGTTTAGTCCAGGAAATGTAATGGGTGTGCCCACTGAATTAATGGATGTGATTCTGCGGGAGTGTGTAAAACAATAGAATGATAGTGGGAAAATGCTCAGAAAATGATTAATAGACTAGATAAAAATGGAATGGAAATACATGTGTTGAATGTGAAGAAATGGAGTAGGAAATGGAACCCACTTGTGAATTATAACTACCGCTGGTTATAATGAACACATATACAGTTTACAAAGAGAATCTTTTACCGACCCATTCATGACCTTCCTTTACACATATACACTACTTAAAATATATTCACAGACACACACTATTTGCAAGATGTTACAGAAGCAAGTGTTAACTTAATGAAATCTGTGATCTGTCTCCTGCAGGCATCATCTGGCCGGTCGAGTGTATCCCGTACCCCTTGCGTTATTTGAGTATGGTTCTACCCCAGACTTATGCGTCTGAGGCGCTGCGCTGTATCATGTACAGAGGTAGACTACGTGCATTTACACACGCACACAGCCGAACCTAGAGGTTTTACTGGAGAGATCATGATTTCAAAGCTTTTATGATTGACATGTTAAATTTTAATAATATAGCAACTAATATGCTACTTATATAATGATACAACAGTTATATGAAATTCAAACAATGGCACAGGACTTATCAGTTGGTCAACATTTTTTAAAGTAATAAGTTTAGTAAACAGTGATATTATTAGTATAGATTAAACAGATAAAATATATTAGCAATTTTTCACCCTCATGTCATTCAAAACTTGTATATGACTCTCTCATCACAAAAGAAGATATTTTGAGAAATGTCTTGGAACAAAGCGCAAATTCTCTCAAAGTGCAGGTGCGCATGCATCCATCTAATTGACTTCGTGAAAGCAGATGCATGTCAGTTAAACTTTGTGATCTCAATTCAGTTCTCTCCAAATGCTATGAAATTATTTAACTTGGTGTTAGACTACTGGTACTTCAGTTTTCTTATACAAATCTGTGTATGGAATCTACTACACACCAACATGTACATATAAAATCCACATAACGGATGGTGCATAGCAAACACATTAGTTGTCGAGTTGCATGGACAGGACATGGGTGGAGTCTTCTCACCTTGTACCATGTTTGCACACACAAACAGTCTTGGTACTGTACATCACACACCTTAAAGTGACACTCCTGTCCACACACATAAGACAACTGTCTCTACAATCAAACTGAACACATACACTGAAGTTCCACCCCGAACCACCCCACTGATACAAACATCTTGAATTACAATAGACTTCAGGACACTTGACTCTCTCTAGTTCTCATGGGCTGAGGTCTCCTTTCTCAATTATTCACTGCGTCAGCATCTGTTGCTAAATTAAACACACAGCTTCCATGCTGTTTAACTGACGACTTTACTACGGGCGGGAAAGAGGGAGGAACTTGACAGTATAGAAAGTGAAGAGAATTATATTTGATAAAAGTTTGCCCATAAAGTATAAAGGTGGAGTGCCAATAATGTTCTCGGCTCGCAGGATAGATTCGAGGCGAGGCTCTTTGATGTTGCAAGAACAATAGAGATTGCACGCAAACATTTATGACATCAGAGTGGAATTAGTCTGAAGTCACAGTGTATTTATTGACCAGTGTAAAGTCTTCTCAATCTGTTACTGACCTTTTATCGATTCTCTAATGTCACATTTAGGTTGGGGTTTGACCCGCATGATGGTTTGGCGAGGCTTTGCGGTCACTCTGGGCTGGAACACGTTCTTCATCATGCTGGCAACAATCATTCTCAAACTGAGAACATGAGGGGCTCTGCCAAGCAAATGTGCTTCAGACTGGAGACGGTGGCGTCAGGCGAGACCCAGGCTTTATCAGCACAGGCCTCTCTTTGCGTATTGAGGATGAAAGATGATTGACACATGGACCTGATCCTCTCTCTTTTTAAAGATGCCACTTATTTAAGAATGGCCAATCAGGTCTCTCCTCCTGAGGACCGTGACCATGAAACTCAGGCTTTTCTGAGCCATTTAAGAGATCAGTCGATCCCAGCACAACTTTTGTCCAAATTTACAAATGTCATGTTTATCTGGAGAGTGAGACGTATTAGTTCATTTGAGTTTTCTGTTGAGTTTTTCAAAGAAGAAAAATCAGTCAAACAAACAGAAGTGGAGACCATGCTCAACACGGTTACAGCTGGCTTTTTGAATCCTGACTTTCCATATCCTTCTCAGAACTGTTTTCCTCTGCGATATGTAATAATGTACTGAATGTACACACTAGTTTCTGTATGCTTGAGTCTTTCAGTTGGTTGTGTGTGCCGTACACCTGTACCCCTTTTTAAAAAACCCTGATACTGATGAACCAATATTACTTGCTTGCTGGGTAGTACAGTGCATGATTACTCCTTTCCACATTTTTGTTTTTCTTATTCTTTGTCTTTGTTTTTTTAAGCCAATATTTTTACAAGTTACCAGTTAGCGTGTTAGTCATGCATCAAGTGCCATAAAGGAAAATGAAGAAATAATGCAAATGTTTACATTTGAGCACAAAGCAGGCCAAAGGTGAACCTGCAGTCAATGTTCAGCAGTCTAAGTTTTAGTCTTGTTAACTTTATTCGATAGCCAGCACTAGCTAATACAGACCCATGAGTTTGTATATATAAGCGTGCAATATTTTACGGGGAAATGCAAAGTAATGTTTTATATATTGTGATAAAAATGTATTGGTTTCGGCTAAATATCTCTAATGTAGTAGGGATGCACAAATAGGATTTTTTTGGCCGATACAGATTTTAACAATCAACTATCATCTGATACCGATATTGGTCAACTGGATAAAAAACTAGCTAGTTTTTCTGCATTAAATAAATTTTACTGAACATGGATCTATTTAACAATTTAAAAGAGGCACAAGTTAATATAAAAATAAGACAACATGAAAATCTTCAAATGTGATTTTTGCTATCCAAAATTGATTATATTAAGAACATGAACTCATATTTGACATATTTAACATGTCTTTAATAAAATTAAATGAAGTCCGTGCTTTTGCTATTTAATTATTTGTATTATTCCTCCATGCAGTTTATTTATAAACCATCGATATCGGCCTTGCTGATGCTATGAAACCATATGACGATGGTGTTAAATTAATCCAATATCGGCCGATTAATCGGTGCATCCCTAAAATGTGTGGGTATCACTGTCCTTCTGGAGCTTAAGCCGATTGTTTTGTTTCCATATTTCTTCTTTGGATCTTGAAGTTCAACATTATTTGTTTTATACCTTTTTTTGTAAGTCTCTATAGCCAGACTGAACAATTCTACTCTATACTTAAAGCTGAAGTGTGTCATTTGTATGTTACATTTGATCTTTTTATAACTAAAATGTAGAGACAACTATAAAAAAAAACATTTTATGCTTATGTGTGGCCTAAAGATGGTGGCTATATTTACATAATAATATTTAATAATAAAAAAGCTTTTCTATCACATCTTTGTGCTGGTAAATGTGGTGAATAATGAAAGACTGGAATTTGATCGTATGATTTGATAGGACTTATGCTGTTTTTCTTTTGACAAGAGTTTTAATGGTTTTAGATTTTCTCTTTCTGGCTCCAGTTCAGGCTCAGAGACAAACATTTTTGGTGTATGTTTGTGATGTACTGTGCCATTTTTGAAAGGTCATGTCACCTATACAGAAAAACACACACAAGACCTTTATTTGCTACCTCTTCAATTGTTGAGTAAAAAAATCCATGTTGTCGCTTGATGTTAACGATATTTAAGGAAAATCTGCGTTCTTTAAAAAAAATAAACCTTTTTCATACACTCTTTGTATTTGTACAATATCATTTACATATTTACCTAATGTTCCTGTAACTTTCACTTCTCTTCTGCACTCACAAAGCAGCGATGATATCAGTGTCTGTTGCAGAGAGCTCTAAGTTTATTTACAACGCATTTTAAATGTTTTTTCTACTTGACATTTTTTTCAACAAGCACAACTGGGTATCAAAGAAGGTTTGAGAGATATTATCACAAGCTTGTTTGTTTGAAAATATGAAAGAAACAATTCCTCCAACTGAAAGCACACTGAGATGCAATTCAAAGGTTAAGTACCTCCAGCTGCTAGTATGCAAATAAACAAAGAAGTCAATTGAATCTAGGCTCGTATTAATCTTATCTGAAGTCTAGCAATCGATGTCAAGGGTTGCTTTTTATCAGCATGCTGTGTGAATGTGTCAGTGATGCGGCGATGAGACAGAAGATGAAAGCGAGGTCAGATATAGTCTGATCCATTACGTCAGTCATTTTACACGTAATGTCAATTATAGTTATCTTTATAGTTGAACATATTCCACTGTTTTTATTATCATCTACCATATGCAGCCTGTCTGGAAAATTGTGTAACCTGTTTTGAATGGGAGTTATGTAGGTGTTGTCTAAATGCTAAGTGCCATATTGTTCCACCGCTGCCCTTTTTGCTTGGCAAAATTTCTGTCACCTAACCAATGAATGACATTTCTAAGAATCAGCTAAACCTCTGTCTTACTCATTTCTAGGACCTGCTGGAAAAATATGAAACAGAAAATCAAATACCACACCTAAGTTGCATGGTTAATTTTTTTCATTGTTATTTAGTCATGAAATGAATCTATTTCTGGAAGTCCGCCTAAAAGAAATGTCATTATTTTTTTTATCATATCAGTGATCCTGTGTTGTTTGGGAACATAGACCCAGTTGTTCATTACTATTTTTTCCATTTTCTAAGACCATCTCCCTTCACAAAATACAGATATAGAGTGGTGGAGAAACCATGACAAGAATGTAAACCACATAGAGATGTAGTGTTAAGTGACTTGACATCAGCAACATTACAGCTTACGCTGGTGATATCAATGTCTAAAAATAGATTCCCTGTTAGTATCACACGGCTATGATAGGTTAGGGCAGATTCGAGTGTAAGTGGTTAAAGGAAAAAAACACACGTCTGAAATGTTTGAAATATTTGCATTGTTTAAAATTTTTGAGTGTTTGACTGGAGCTCTTGCACAAAACATCGAGTGTACAGAAATGAGTTCATCACATTGCTTTCGAGGAATTGATACATTCATTTGAAATTCTTTAATTGAAAATCTCATTATGAAATATGGCTTCTCACATGCAGGTGATTTTGAACATTTCATCTTTAACTCATATGCAAGGTTGCATATTCTTCCATTCTTCAGGTTTGTTTGTCCGTATTCAAGCTTCTGGCAAACATATTTTGGTACATGGATACAGTCACCATGATAGCTACACAACAGTTAAAGAGTCAACCCTAAATACAGGACAGTCACGATATGTTATATTTAGTCTAAAAGTTGTTGTTTGGTTGATGTCACAATGTATTTTATTTCTCATCTTAGATCTACCTCTTAACCCTTGTAGGCTGTCATAGTATTTAGTCTTATCAGAACAACAATAAAAGCAGGTTTTCTTATATCATGCACTTTGAAATAATTTGTGATGTGAGGAAACCAGGACTTTATTTTTCAATGTAGCCTTCATAAAGCTCAGTTCGATCAGTAATACAGCACGAAGGCTTGTAACATGGTAGGAAAATCAAACGTCAGAGTGGTGCTGTGGGACACAAACCTTTAAGTGAACCCAAGTATAAGATTAATCAAACTTACACAAGTGTGTTTGTGTGTGTGAGAGAGAAAGGGTGACAGACAGGTGAGAACTGTAGAAACGTCAGGATGAGGTGTCAGTGTCATTGCCATGGCAGCATAAACACAGACAACAGATTTAGGCAGATTAGCACCTGATGTAACCGAAGGTCTGGTGCATGAGCACGTCTGTGTGCTCCAGCTACTAAGTCAACCTCCAAAATGTTTTGCAAATGCATGTGAAATGTTTGCTTGTTTTTGATGATGCATTTATATTGATAACAGAATTCTGTACAGTTTGGAAGAATTTCACAATATGACCCGTTCCAACAAATGCACTGTTTACACAACACTGCTTTAAGCTTGAACAGGCCTGGGCTAGAGTGGAAGGTGTGTGTAGGATATTACCAGTTCATGTCTGAACAAATCGACCTGGAAACTCCACTGGGATCCCGTTCTTGAACACATTTTAAATCATGTTCTTTTTGTTGCATTGCATTAATAAATTGCCTCTCTGCTGAACTTCTTATCTAGACCTGGATTAGTCATAATATGTTTGCTTTTTAAGTGCAAGGAAAGTCCCACATCAGAAAAGAGTGGGTGGGTGAAATACATGATCTGATTCATGCAGATACTGTATGTGCTGTGAGGTTTATGTGGGACAATTAATGTGACATGTATTTCCCTGACAGCAAATAAAATATACTTTTTTGTTGTGACAACAAAAAATATTTTTTTGATGCTAAACACAAGGAAATGCTCAGAAAGTTGAATGAACTGTTTAGCAGAGACAATGTAAGATTCAGAACATCTGATCTGGTTCTTGTTCTCTTTTCTGTTACCTCCTGTTTGACATCCCTGCTGAACTTGACCTGGCCTGATAATAAGTCTTACATAGTTGAATAATGCCATACCACAGCCTACATTCCTTCCCATAACCCATGTAAGAATACCCCATTTAATGTTTACCTATTCCTTATTGTTACTCAGAACAAATTGTCCTAAACATGTTTCATAAGGCGTTATAAGGCTTCTTGAGTGCTGAGTCACATATTCCCTTTACTTTCTCATCTGTCAATCAATGCTACATGAATGCGAAACCTAAAGGGATACTTCACCCAAAAATAAAAATTCTGTAATCATTTACTCACCTTCGAGTTGTTCCGAATCTGTATAAATTTCATTATTCTGATGAACACAGAGAAAGATATTTGGAAGAATGCTTGTAACCAAACAGATCTTCTGGTTCAAAAAAAATCTGTCTGGTCATAAGCATTCTTACAAATACCTTTCTCAGTGTTTATCAGAGCAAAGAAATTTATATAGATTTGGAACAACTTAAAGGTGAGTAAATGATGACATAATTTTCATTTTTAGGTGAAAAATCCCTTTAACAAGTAGGCAAGCCTGCCTGTTTTACGAGGTAATCAAGAACAAACAACATGAATTTTCATAAAAAACAGTATGAAATGTTAAAATAAAACAATTATACTGTGCTGTAAATATTAATAATATGTATATTTATAATAATAATAGATTTTTCGTCGAAAATCCCACTCTTTAAAACGACATTTCCCATAATCCTCTTCGACGCAAACCTGTGACGCGGCAGGTTTATGCTCCGCTCATCTAGTCTCGAGCTACTACAACATAAACCACATACGTGTGTATACGGTCTCTGCGAATCAGCCGGCGGGCAGCACCCTTTCACAGGCATTATTTTTAATTTCAGTCCCCTGTTTTCTTTATTTAAATCCTGCGCATTAAGGACGCATTTACATGTAATAGCGGAAAGAGTGTTGTGATGGACATTTTGAGGAGAAATCTCCACACCTGTCTTTGTTAGCAAGTTAGCCTCGTTAAACTCCTCAGCCTTTAAGCAGCCCTCATCTTTTATTTACTTTCATGGTTTTCTGTTCATTGTTATTCTTTAAATTCATATTATAATATATTTAGTCAGACAGCAGTTATAGCCAAACGTGTATTAACGGAGGAGCTCTTTGTTCGTGGCTCAGGAACAGACCCACATCAGCACCGCCGTGAGTACCTCAATCCATCAGCAAAATAAACAACTCTACTTGTGATTTGTTTTAGCATTTACACTTATTTAGGCGTCATTGTGTTACTACAATGTTGTGTTTTATTAGTTGTGTAGGTCGTCAGGTTATCATGCGCACTTTAAAGAACCGTTTTCTGTTCACATTATATGTTATTGTCAGTCTCTCAGGCAGTATGTCAGTGGTCTGTTTTAATTTTTAAGTCAACATATTAGATGTACTGTAATGGAGATTTGTCATCTTTTGAAAATCGAGTATTAGGGTCGTTTATTAGTCATGGTTGTGATATAGTTCTCTTAATGGTTTGTCTGACGTTTTGTGAATGTTTTAGCTCCTAACTTCACGACTGTGAAGGATGCTTGCTCATAACCAATTATAACTAGTACAAATATTAATTAAAATCCAAACTCTTATCAGTATTTCCAAGAGTCTGGAGATTTATCAGAAACTTTTTTGTTATTTTTGTTTTTGGCACTGAGATTTGTTTCAGTCTTGGTTTGACTGTTTTGCGACAATGACGATTCATTTTACGTGTTTAACCAAAGCACTTCTTATTTCGTATGGCCAGAATTTGCGTTGGCTTTTGTAAGCTCGTTACAGACGTTTCATTGTTCTTAGCTGATGTATTTAAACGCTCAGGGTAATTTGCATAGGCAGACTCAGCATCTGGTCCGACCCAAATGTGGCCTTTGTCCCGTTCCCGTGCTGACGTCAGGATGTCAATCACGCTCCCTCGTCGGTACCAGCCGGTGCTACTACATCTGAATTATTTATTAGGAAAATAGGTCCAAACACAATTTACTGCCATACTATGGTGTAAACTCTCATCCACTGATGAGTTATAAAGTGTCTAGATGTGTTGTTTTTAAGTTTTGATTTTGCTTTGTTTTTTTGTTCATGATAATCATGCTTTCGTGCTTCTTGTGGTTGTCAGCTATATTTGTTTGGTAGATAAACACCCCTGGACATATAGTCCTATAAAGTCAACTTCCAGAACTGATGCTGAAATAGTTGTGTCATGACAGACGCTCACAAAGTTCCTACTTTGTTGAGTAATGTTATTGGTAAGAGAGAAAATATTTCTTCTGAATTTGTTTTCATCTGAATATTTTTTTGTCTGTCACTCTGATTTTCTTTACCATATTTAATGTTTTCTTTAAAAGCTTGTAGTACTCACATTTTGACACACTGGGCTTTGTATTTTTGATTTACTTGTAATTAAGTAGACTGTCGTTGCCTTCTGTAACATGTCATGTACTATTGTATTCACTCAAGTGTGGTAGCCTACAGACTTGCTGGCTCTGCCGTAGTGTAAAGTTATCCCCCTCTGTATCTCTTTCTGAGACTGATGGTCTAGGATCAGTTTTTAGTTTTGTAAAAGAAGTGTAGTAAATTTGGAAGGGCTGTTCCTAGACCAGCACTTTTACACTTAGACACTTGATACACATGAGCCCTGATATGTTTGCAGCACAGCTTGCTGAGGGATCAGATATCTGTGAAACTGTCTAACGTCTTTGTCAATAACCCTGAATTGATTCCGGGGCTCAGAGCTCATTTGAATCATGTCATCACTCTCTATTAAAGATTGGAGCATCCAGTTTGCTTTCACGCTTGCAAACAGTTTGTTTTTCTCAATGTTGATTATATAAGAGCCATCATATAATTTTCTGTTTATTACATGTAATATGAAAGTAGATCTTGCAAGCAGTTTAGGCGGTTCAGAGCTTCTATCCATTTGTCACACTAATTTTAATAGATAATAGCAAACAAACCCAACCAGTGTGTTGGGCCGTTGCAGATGATAAACACACGTGACGCTTTGCAAATGAGACTTTTTGACTGAAACTGTGCCAAACCTCCAGTTCTCTATATTAATCGTGTTGCTGACTCAAGTGCAACACAACATTTGCATAACTGTGATGCGTCATGTATTTTAAGACATTTTATTTATAGATATATTTTTTAAAGATTTTTCAGATTAAGGTATGTTCATGTTCACAGATTGTGCTGTTGTTTGGCCAGTTTTGTTGAGTCTGTATAGTAAAGTTTTGAGGATGACGTGTGTTGTGGAAACTAGGTCAGACAGTGGGCATCTCAGAGGAATAGGAATAGGAACGAGGAAAAACAATCTCACATACACACACATGCTCGGTTGTGCTGATGGGCTACTTGAGCCCTGTGAAGTTTGGTGTTTCTGCACCTCAAAGCAAGTTTCGCTGTTTTAGGATTGGTTCAAGTTGTTTTTTAGAAACGGTAAACAAATCCATTCCTGTTAATTTGATTGCATAGTGTTCCTTTTCCTGGAGAGGAAGTCAAATCGCCCACAACACAATATTTCGAAGTGAGGTCACACACAGTGACCCTGGTTTATATTCTTCAAATTCTGCAATAAATTTGACATTTACAATAAGATGAGTTGAAAGGCTTCTATCTGTCTCATTTTTGTTTCTACACGAGCAGACTGTGTTTTTGTTTGTTTCATTGGATAATGTGTCCTGCTGACTCTTGCTTGCTATGCCTTTTTGCTCAGAACGGCTAAATACCGAGTGGTGTGTGAAAGATGAGACTGATCATGTGACCTGAAGGACGCTTCATCCCCCATCATTGGCCTCTGTTCCCCCCAACTTCCTTTGGGGAGAGCCAGAGCTGATCACTGTGGGTTGTAAATGAGTTATTGTCATGGAGACTGTGGGGTCAGTCTCTGTCAGTCAAAGCTGGAACCAACAAATGGATGAGCTCTGGAATACAGAATATCTGGTACTCAGGATTGTGGGGATTCTTTTGTTAAACAGCAATAAATAAAACCAGCAGACTAATGTTTTCTAATGGAAACTTTGCTGCAGTTTTATTGTTTATTCGTTCCTTTTGACACCTGGACAGGTCCCATAAATGACTTGCAAGCGTGTCCACACGGGATGCGACAGGCGCAACGCGACATGACTACCTGCTTGTTCTCAATGGGTTTGTTGCGCCGCAACGCATCAAGTGTCGACAAAATAAAAAATTATAATGGGTTATAATGCATTTCTAATGTCTTTTGTCGTGTCGCGCCGGTCGCGTCTGGTGTAGACACAGTGTTATTTCCTGTTTGGGTCGCTGTATCTAGGAGTATGCCCCCGTAGGAATGCCCTTACCAGATCACTTGACAGCTTCAAGGAAGATTACATTGTGTTCTGGACAGGAAGTGGTTCCTCAGATGCTTGTTTGGCCCTCCAGTCTGTCTCACACACGTGGACACGTTGCACATAGACACCGTCTCTGCGGTCCCATGTACATGTCGTGCTTGTGTGTGTCTGCATAGTTAATTCATTGTCATGTCTGTTTGTTTCTCTCTGGTTTCTGCACAGCGCCCATATCATTGAATAATTAAAAAGCTCCTGAAACTGAAGCCCAGCCCCTCCCCACTTCATCCTCCGTATGTCCGTTCCGCACTTGTTTAAAAGAGCAAACCGTTTCACTTGCATGGGTGCTGTTTGTAATTGTTTTCTGTTACTAGATAGTGATCTCAGGTCATGTATAATGTTGCTTCCCTTGTCTCTATTTTACACCACAAGGATAAGTCTGATAACATTAGACTGATATTTACTGTGCAAAATTTGTATTTAGTCTTTTGATCATTTGGAGTCTTCATTAGTGGTTTAAAGTAATGAACTTGCATATGTTGAGATGACTCATGTTTAGTTCTGGGTAATTTCAATGTTATGAATGTTACATTTGCCATTAAAACTTGAAATGTAAACTCTTGGAGAATGTATGTACTGTTTACCAATATATTTTCCTAAACCCCTGTTTAAAGTGTCCAGACATCAGAAAAATATCAGTTTACATGTTACAATTTTTTTTTAATTTAAGAATGAAAGTATACATACATTACTGAAAACGTTTTTAAGAAACAACATACTTTGTTTTATTTCTGTTAATTAAAACGCACAAATCAGAAGCAATAATATCCAACTAATAGAGAAGGGATGACCCTTCATAGAACATAAAATATACAATATTTAAATGTTCATTTGCCCATTTATAAGAAGTGTGAAGTATGAAAAGAAGTTCTGAACAGCTCTTATCTGGCTATGGAAGTCATGCTTTAAAAAGGTAGACATTTGCATATATGAATTCTGGATATACTTGTGAGTCAACATTCTCAGTCTTTATCATCAAAATAGTTCTGGGCTCTCCAGTAATTGTCTAATTGTCATGATCTGATCATGAAACGACAACCTTGAAGCTTGTGTTTTGTTTAGTATCAGTTATTGCCATCTGTTTACCATGACAGTGTTTTACATATTTAAGTCAATAAACTTAAACATTTGACAATGCTGTAAATAATATCATAAGTGTAAAAATACAGATGTCTCTGGATGAGGTCAGTTAGTGTGAATCTTGGCAGCCTCTCTTAATGGCTTTAATTTAGTACCCACGCATAGCCAGTTTTGGACTTGGTTATATACCCTGCAACGTGTTGTTCCAGTGTGGATGGGAGGGTGGGACATTGCAGAGGTCTTTTCCTTTGTGTTGTAATCCGTACCAGATGCAGGTCCACCCTTTTTCACTTGACATATTAAATTGAAATGCACATTCAATAATTCTTTCAGTAAATTATTGCTCACTGTGTACATGGACAGGTTGGTATAGATTGTATCTTGACCCGCATGCAAAAAACTCATTGTAGCTCTGTTTTATAATAACGTCACATGTAAACACAATGAGTTACACATGCCTAAACCTAAACACTGAAGGTTGTGTATTTTGTTAAAACAGACCCATCTTAGGCTTTTAGTTTGTTTATTCTCAAGCTGAGCACTTGTTTTCTTTTGATCTTAACATAAGAAAAAACACACTGGGCTGAATTTAGACTATACAAGTGGGGCTTAAGTCAGATTGCATGCCGTCTTTATTACTCAAAGAAAGCTTTAAGCCAATTAGCTTGTAAGCTTAGTGCTGTGTGAATGGTCATAGTGAGATATGTGTGTGTTTTTCCTAAGTGATCCGAATAGAATAGCATAGCATGCTCAAGATGAACCATCCTCATTGAGGTTATGGAGGCGACAGGGTGTGTAAGTATATGAATATGGCTTGGTACATGGATGGCAGTGTGTTTTCAAAAGTAGTTGGCAAAATTGTTGTTGTGATGAAATACTTATGAAAATTAATTAGGGCTGGATTTGAATATTCGATAGAGTTTGGCCGATAGACGATGCCATCGTCCATCGCCGATGGGTGACAGGCATCACGATGTTGAGCCGGCATCATGATTTCAACAAATGTTTCACTTTCGTCACGTGATTCTCGCTGCTCGGTGCAAATCACTTTGTGAACAAATATGATACAAAGTTTAGTTATTCTGAACCTGTCCCGTGTCCATATTGCTCCAAAATGCGACACTGCACTCCCTTTGGTTCGCTGTAACACAACCGCCACGCTTGAACTCGATTGGATGAACGGTTCTCGACATAATAAAAATACAAACAGACAGACAGACACAGGGATTCCTACCTTTATTAGAGAGAACAATATGTTCAGCCCCCTCCCTCCAAAACTTATAATTAAAGAATTTTTGGTGTTGATTGCCACCGAAGCTCCAAAAATGGTATTCAGACCAGCCCTGATATTGATAAAGTTATGGACCAAACCTATTCATTTAAATGTATAATAAACATTGCTTGCAATTTGTTTTGTGGTAACTGATTATTGCCACAACAAGAACTCAACAAAAACTAGTTCCAGCAGTGCATTGTTGCAGACTTTGTAATAAACCTCAAAGTGAGACCTGAGCATCATTGTCACATGGCTTCTGTTTGAGTTTTTTTTATAAAAGCATTGGACTGGCTGATCATGTCAGTTTTTTTAGCAACATTAAGATGCCTGTTTGGATTAATCACAGGCTAGACATCTTTTCCATGATTCTAAATCTGGAAAAAAAGAGCTTTCTTTTTATCTGTGCTCATCGCTTGTTTTCTCCATCCTTCTTCATTATGTCAAAGTTGCAAAGTGTTTTGATAATTTTCGCTGACTTGCAAAAAATAGTATGTTTAGTGTGAATTCTTTGATTTGCAAAAAGCGTTTGATTTCAGTGCTACCGATTCTGCAAACAAACTACATTTAAATAAGGCGTCAATTTGTTTTTTCTCTGTCTGTATGGGGTCAACAGTTGTCCCTGTCCTAGAAAAACATTTTAGAGCGGCATGTAGGAAGCGTTTGATCTGTCTCTTACAACTTCAAAGGTCCCTTGTTTCTTGTTGGAGGTTTTTTTATCAGGCTTTGATTTTGTTTTTTTGAGGGTCAAGGTAGGCCATATGTTGAAGACATGTCAGTTCGCATGGTATTTTTAATATAACTGGTGCAAAGTAATATAATGGTGTTTCTTGTAGTGTGCATGCGTGAAGACTCCTTGATATCTGATTCATCTTGCCATATTTATTCATCATCTTGCATTTCATCTTGAGCTGATAATGATGGTTCTTGTGGCATGACTGGTGATGCCTCATTTTTACTGTTGCACATGTGTCTTAGTCAATAATGTTTTGTTGATTCAAATATTTTCGATGCAGAGTGGTGTGAAGGTAGAGAGTGTTAGCGATGCATATAATCCTTTTCTTCCTCTTCAGGTGCAGATCACCTGCTTTCGCTCAGAGGTTTTACTGTGATCTACCACATGTGCAGTGCAGTTTCTCATTAGTGGTGGAAAGTTTTTGTTATGTGTTCATTCAAACCTTGTTGTATTTCTGTCAGTCTGCCTAGTTGCCTGTATATGGTAAAACACAGACCCGGTGATTAATGGTTTTAATGTTTCGTGTGTTATTGTTCTGAGAGCAATTTGGCCTGTTAAAATGTGTCGCATGTATCGTTTTGCAAATAAACCAATCCCAGAATGCACTGTGTCTAAGAAGAAGAAAATATACAATATCAAGCAAGAGGGTTTCAAAGCAACAACATATACAATCGTTACCTCGCATGAACACGTTCGAGGTCTCCCCTTAACTTCCAAAAACATTTGAAAATAATTTTCTGTAAATAATTTGAGTTTCTTAAGATTATTTCTGATAACAAGCTAAAGAAACCTTGGCTAAACTTGCCTTTCAAATATTTTGTAATATAGTGTTAAGTTTGTGTTGTGTAGGCGCTAATTTAGCACACACATGACGTTGCACTGCTTCTGCCTTATCCACTATAAAACCATTGCAAAAGATTAAAATCAATGAAACTCCCTGCGCTGGAGAGATGTAGTGACGCGCCGCTCGCTCATTCGCGTTCGATAAGTCAGATGTGAAAGAACCTCAATAAATGTGCTTGTAATGTGAAGAAGACCTGCTTAAATCTTACAGCACCTCTCACATTTATAATAATTTATCTAGAAATCTGTCTTCTGTTTCAACTCAACACATTTTTTTAAATTGAATTAATTTACTCTGACTGCACGTTTATGCATATATTTATATTCATTCGTTATACATATTTTCTATTTGTAAAACACATGCATACATACATATGATGTATCATAGAAACTTTCTGTTTTAGAAACAAGGGTCTGTATAAGGACTTGATGATCTGCAACTTTATACTCATTCTCAAAACTACTTTATAATTAACTGATAAGTAGTTATGAATGTTAATTTTCAGCAAGTCTATTTTGCTCTAAATCTGTCATGTGAGAAATGTAATAAAAAAATGTTTGGGCCTTGTATCGGGATGCGTATCGTATTGTGAAGTTGTTGCCGATATACAGCACATTATTACACTAGCGACACCGATAAACAAACACAAACCGGAAATTAATTGAAGTCCAGGGGGTCTTCTACTACATTTCTTTGCTTCCAAAAGTAGGCTATAAATAGATTGCGGGCCAGTTTTTTACCATATCCTCATTTCTTTTGTTATTTTGTATTATTATTATTGATTTTCTTTTGTTCCTTTTATAGTGTTTTTGCTCTGGAGGGAGATGAACAGCTGTTTTTCAAAAATAAATCATACATAATGAATGCAGTAATATAAACAACACGGTTTTCCCTCATCTGAGACAACAGTTTACCTGGTGAACCCTTCCTGCAGTTACTTTCAAGGCTACAAGACGCATTTTGGAACGCGACCTATCGCGTGTGAAAACTGACTGTCTGTGGCAGTGGTTTACCGATTATAACAGTTGGTTTCTTGGTCAGACCTATCAAATCACTCATAAGTTTCATTTATATATAGCGTTATGAGCACAGCAGGAATTACTTTTTGTATTGAATGTAGCAGCGTTTTAGACTTTGAAAGACATGGATTTGTTTATGCACGTGGTTCTTAAAGTGTCTCTACTTATTTGAAATATTAGGGCCAGGTCAAGATGATTAGTGGGCCACATTTGGCCCACGGGCCGCCAGTGGACTCGCCCTGGTCTATAGGTTGGTTAGCGTATAATTGCATTTGTTTAGCATGCTAACATCAAATATTGAAAACAATGTTGGAAGCTCCAACTATTGTCAGTTTATTCCGGTTTAGGAGTAGTGTATAAAACTTATTTTAGAGGCCTCAAAGTACATGGCTGTTCTTGACCTACATTTCAAACCATTTTCTGAGCTTTAAAATTTTTTAGATGTTGTACAGTGTGGAGGTTTCCTTTGACATAGTTGTGTGTAAATCCTGACAGCTCTAAAACGTCTGTGGTCGGCTGTGCTTACACGCGTGTGAACGGCGGGTGCGTATCGCTTGTCTGGTTCCACCGCTTTGAAGCAGCTGCAGGCCAAACACGCTCTACTTCAAGCTCCAATCACCCGCATGTGGCACTCTTGTATCCCACAGACCAGATGCCATACTGCGGACAGATGTGTGATCATTACTTCTCACTTCCACCTCCTCTTGGATCTATTTTAGACCACAGATTCCACAGATACGTCTCCCTGTTCTCTTTGTGGTAACTTAAAGTTTCAACCTTCCTACTCGCTTATGAAAGGAGTTTTCCCTGCAGTTTCCAACCTATTCAATGTGTTTAAATAAAGATTATAAGTGTATTTTAGTAGTGTAAATGTAGACTCCAATGAGCTTTTTTGGCTTTCTGTGGAGAAACCGTGTGTGTGATTAAATGTTCGCTGTTGTTTAGGGTGTTGTCATGAGTTATGATGTATTGTGATGGGAGTTTCCTGATCTGTTAACCTCAAGTGGCTTCAGGCTATGTACCGGTCCACACACACGTCTTTAAAACATCAAGCCAAATTTTGCCTGCCTTTAGAATGGCAGATAATGGCACGCAAGTTTTCATATTGTGTAGAAACGTTTCATCTCATATTTATAGTACAAACCAATGTAAGTCTTGGGATTCTCTCACGTGTTAAACATGGGTCCTGTGCAGTCTGCACTGTTTTGAATCAGATTGTATGTTTTTAAATACCGTGAGAGATGAGGCCTAGCAGTTAGCACACATGACTCTAACGTTGAGCAATAATCTTTTGAGCAGTAGTAATTGTGAAATTTATCCTCACTAATTAGCATATTTAAGATGTCATCTCGTCATGTTTGCGCTCAGAGTCAGACTAGTGTTGGTAATTTGGCTCCTACTCTTAAACTGTCCCATATTGTTCTTTAATCCAACCGAGTTCCCTAGTAAAGCCATTCTCATTGAGGTATTCTGCTGTAAGACATTAAACAAGTACATGTACATGTAAGCAATAGTCATTAAACGTGACTCATTAGTCATTAGTGCAGTATGTTAAATGACAGACACGTCCACGCATTGCCACATCGTATAACAAAATCATCATACACAAACATAAAAAGCGTGGTTATTTTAACAAACTGTGCATATTTAGTTGTGAACAGTGTTTTGGTTTTTACAAAGCTGTGCCTGAGCTTTAACCTCTATGAGTGTAAAGAGTTATTGACATCTCTGAACAGCCCCAGTTTTGTGGGTGAGGTCTGTTTATTTCTGCTGGTGGGATAGAAGTTTGTGCGTTTCTGGAATGCTGTTCCCTTTGTGCTGTTTAGATGTTTGTTACACAACAGAAAAGTGTGTTATTAACCAATAACCACCCAGCCAAATTTGAATGGAGTAAAAACATTCAAGTAAATCAGTACTTTTTGATTACAAATTAAATTGTAAGGAGTAAAAAGTACTTTTTTTCTTTAAAAATACAATTTTTCATTTTTAATTGTACTCAAGTAATGTACAGATCCCAAAAATAATACTTAAGCAGAGTTAATCAAGTTAAATTACTCAAGTACTTTACACCTCTGCTCCGGACCCAGTATTAGCTCGAACCCAGAGCGCTTGGTGGTTACATATAGCACCCGGCAATGTTTAAAAATAGGCAGGAGAGACAGGCTTCATAGGCAGCGTAACAGAATTCTATTTGAATTCTAAACAGAGAGCATCTTTGCAATAACCAATCACATATTTAAAAACTACAATACTAATTTCTCGCTAGTAATGCAATTAGAAATTATTGAGAGTGAAAATTAAACTTGTATTTATACAAAACAATGCTCCAACTGGAGTTTCGGCCACCATTAGATTTTTTGGAGCTTGAGCCTTCTCGACCAATCACGTTCCTCGCTTGTTGTTATGGAAACGAAAGGTCTCTGTCATTGGTTAGCTGTGAAAAAGGTGCTTGACAAGACGTTTTTCAAAAAGTTTGACTTTTTTCAACCACAAAAGATGCTCTGAGCTGCATAAAAAGACGGTGGTGCTGGCGTTTTGAAAAAGCGCTCTGGACTTTTTTTGAAAAAAATTAATGGATTATAATTTCAAACAGACGCTAGCTGCTTCAAAAAAGAAGTAATGTGTGAACACAGACTGCTTTGTCTATTTGAAGTAGGGTTAGGCCCATAGACGATGACATAGTCCATCGCTATGGCTGACAGCCATCACAATCTTGGGCTAGCATCTTGATTCTCCTGCATGAGGCAATTTTCATCCATTTCTGTTGATGCAGGTCGTACATGTGCAAAAAAACTTGCTGTCTTGAAAACTGGTCACAAAATGTGTTTTGGTCTCAGTCTGTAGCACTGATATAATTGTTTTTAATGTTTTGGCAGGTGGCTATCTTGCAAACTGATATACCCCAACCCCCGCCTCGCCCCACCCCCCAATGTCATCGTCCATCGCGATGTTTCACTGTAGGCATCGTCCAATGCCAATTTGGTAGAACTCGTCAACCCCTAATTGGTAGTAGTTCACTCTTGAGCTGATAAGGTAGATGCTGAGATTGCTGATAGCGAACCAGCAGTTTGGATTATCTGGTCGTGTGCCTCTCGTTAATTAAACATCATTCAGTGAAGCAGATCGCGATGAGGTGCAGTGATCCTCTGTCCATTCGCGTCTGCGTTACCATTTGATTGTTATTTGGTGTGAGATTTTTTTAGTTGGGGAGAGTGAAAGCCTGCAAGCGTGTGCGAAATGCTTTCAACCCTGAGCTCATGACTGAGCTGACACCTGATGCTAGGTGCTCTTGTGATAGGGGACGGCCATGCATGCTCGGACGCT
This sequence comes from Triplophysa dalaica, assembly GCF_015846415.1. Classification (NCBI taxonomy): domain Eukaryota; kingdom Metazoa; phylum Chordata; class Actinopteri; order Cypriniformes; family Nemacheilidae; genus Triplophysa; species Triplophysa dalaica. The sequence continues at coordinate 7,225,503 of NC_079556.1, read as the reverse complement.
CCATTGTGTCATCGATCCCCCGTTTAAGCCCCGCCCAAAAAAGCCTGAACAGAGAATTTGTGAAAAACTGTTTAGCTCCACAATTCAGTACATACTTCTGAGTCTTTGTAATGTGTTTCAGCAATACATTTCTAACATCTATAATGTGTAAAGAAACAATTCTCTGAATTCTCTTTACCCGGACTTTAATGGTTGTCTTCAGGCATAACGCTGACCTGGACTGTCCTGACTGGATGTGGTCGTTTTAGAGGTCATCACGCAGGCAGCAAGAGAGCGCAAGACTATAAAAAATCGGGACAAAACAGCAGGGGGGAGCTTGTGCAGGCCTGTCCAAATATCAGCTGATGCTGTGTGTAAAGCAGGGTGTACATCTGTCAATTGTGAAAAATGGTACTGTATTGTACAGTACAGTGGATGGGTGCTTTGTGTTTTAAAAAGAATGTAAATGTGCTTATAATATGTGCTTATCGAGTGAAATGTTCTGTATGTAATAACCAATGTATCGCTTGGGTTTTATAAAGTAAAAATGATCTCCTTCATGTGGAAGTTAATGAAAATTAAATTAGCTATTTTGCTATGTGTGCTAGTGGTTTTGTGTGTGAAACTAAAGATAGAGAAAAAAGCTGTTGGAGAAGTGTCTATGCATGTGTGTTTCAGTTCTGATTTAGAATCTGATGACCTTAAACATGAAAGCTAATTTTCACCTCACAGCTTTTCTCTCTTTAGATCTCTTTCTGTGGTCTGTCTGTTTTTCCGGTATGTTTTTGTTTTCTCTGTAACTCCTTCCCATGCTTTTTGTATACTATTTTCTGTTATATAGGTTAAGAGGTGCTAGGCTTGTATGGATGGTTTACAACAAGGGATTTCCCTCAAGGACTGTATATAGTTTCTTTATTTTATGGTAAATTATATGTTATATATCTGTCAGGGGACCCACTTAAAGGACCTTCATGGACCATTGATTGAAAATTCTAGATAAAGAAAGTGAAAGCGATAGTTCACCCAAAAAATTTAATTCTGTCATGAATTACTCTCTAGTTGCTCCAAACCTTTATAAATTAGGGATGCACGAGACTTATCTGCTAGTCATTTAAACGGTAAGGTCCTACTAGTCGACATTGAAAACAACAGTTGATAACACAAAAAATTACACAAAATGTTATAAATTAAATGACTTTCATTGTAATGTTTCGTTTAAAAATCGTATAAATTACATACTAAAAAAATATAATTGAAAGAAGAATTAATAATAGTCTTTAAAAGTGTATCTGGAACGAAATGTTTTAATTTAAGGTCAGATCTAGCATGCGTTTCCTTTGTGCCAATTGCTGCACGCTCGGAAATGACCACTTGAAAGACGAGTTGTGGGGGTGTTTTGAAGGAGGAAAACATGCAAACTATGTCATATGAAAGTGGCATAATTATAACTCCACTGGAGCCGTGCGTAACCATTCTGTATTGGGTTTTTATTGCCGCGATGCGGAAAATGCGGACAGAAGCGTGGAATGCAGGCATAAAATGAAAAAGTAGATAATGATCTAAAGCTACATACAGTTATGTTAACAATTACTTAATAATACATTTCAATATTTTAATATTTAAAGGGACCATATGGCAGAAAACTGAAGGTTAGAAAATGATGACAGAATTTTTGTTTTCGGGCTAACTGTCCCTTAAATTAAATTTGAAAAGAGGGTTAAGAATAATTTTTGCGGTATAAATATAGTTATGTTTATAGTTGTAAGCTGGATTTTTTTAGGTCTAACTGTAGCACTGAGGCACAATTAAAGCATTGATACAGGTTAAAGAATACTCTCCTCAACAGTTAATGTTTTTGCAATGCTTCTGTCTTGATTTCTTACTTCTAATCTGTTTTTTCGAATATAACAGTAGTATTTCAATGGAATAAGTCTTCAGGGAAGGAAAAGCTGTAATCTTTTCACAACAGAAAAACTTTACTTTCTCACCACAATTAAAACTGCTCTGTCATCAGCATCTGTTGTTAGCAAGAGACACGGGTCGCACACCACCTTGTTTCTCTTACACAACAATATCATCCTGCTTTTTCAAATAAGAGTTAACAAGTTTAAATGCTAGAAAAATAATGTTATTCATTGTATGTATGTAGCAAGGGCCTATTTACACAGGACACAGTCTTGCACAGGATGTGTTAGATGGATGTTTGTTTAAAATGTAAATGTATAGAATCGCATCTTGATTGAAGGTGTGTTTCATCACAAATGCGATTTCATGAGCAAAGCTATGTAGCTCAGTCCGTGCACAACCTCATGAAGTAGATCACACCTTTTTTAAAACATCAATACAGAACATAACATATTGATAACTTGGATATGAATATGACATTCTTAATTTATAAAAACAAACTTAATAAACAGAGGAAAATTAATTAAAAAAGAAATGTGAAGAGAAAAAAATCCTACTTATTACATTGAAAGATCACCTTATATTTTCGTATATTTTCTTTTTCATTATATGTGTAGTTGATCACACCTAATGTTGTCCTTGCATCCTCTTCGACATAACTTCCTGTGTGTCAGGCATTCCAGGAACAGTCTGATTTGTGGTTGGCTAAGTGGTAGGCGAGGATGACTTTCTGGTAGGGAGAGTTGTGCACAAGTGGCCTTCATTTTCCTAAATGTCATTTTGCCCTATTATGTTTAAGGTTAGCTGTTGGCACTTCACACGCAGTGAATTTTATTTAACATGTATGCTTTGATTGTGTTCATAATAAGGATTTATATTTTGGGCTGGTTTTGGTTGTCTAAGTTGTCAAGCAAAGAAAAATGACAGAACTAACACACACATAATGTATTTCGGTTGATTGCAAAGTTTTAGTAAAAGATTGTTCTCGCTCTCTCTTTGATTCATGCAGTTGCAGTGATGACGAGGATGATGATGGTGCTGAAGAGGAGACAGAGCTGAGAGCTGAGTGTGTGTGGTTGCGTTGCGTTTGCATCGGGAGCGGGCAGAACCCCCCTCCCCCACACACACTGCATCAATGTTCTCCCCCGACCAGGAAAACATCTCCACATCCTCAACCAAAGTGCCAGTCAAATACGGAGAACTCATTGTGCTCGGGTAAGAATGCCTTTCGACCTTTGACCTTGGATCAGCAGGGAATAACATCTGTCATTTAGATAGACTCTGTTTCTAAATCCATAATAGTGAGATACTTGTATATGTGATTCTGAAAATAGAGTCGCCTGATATAAAGTTTGTCATCTGTCTGGTGTTGTTAATTATTCAGGGTAAGATGTGATGGCAGGAACAATGGGGCATCAGTTAGGAAAGTGTGGGTCTTAACGCGATGTTGGAATATTACCCGGCTCCAGACCACAATGCACTTCATTGACTATGGTTTGCAGAACAGACTACCATTTTTTTCAGTTGGCTTCATGCCTGTTCTGCAACATCTTTCATGCTTTAATCACATGACCGGCTGGCGTCTAAAAGAGCTTTTTATATGAACTTTTTTGATTAGAGGTTCTCAGGGGTCAAGAATCGGATTAAATTCAGTCCGTTTAAAGAGTGTTGAGTTCTCATCTCCTTTATGGCCTGTGTTGGTTTACAGAGATATAAGTGTTGTGTTACTAATCCTGTGCGATTTGTGCTGCATTATGGCTATCGTGTGTTGGTGTTTAGTTCTGTTTTTCATCTGTGTGGAGACCAATATTAATTTTGTTGAATGTTTCATGTAAAGTTTGGCTACGAGATTTTCAGCTGACAGACCAAACATCTCTTAAGCTTTTTTTGACCACACACACAAGCGTACATTCTGTTCCATGAGTCAATCTCCTGTTGAAAAGTCTCTCAGGAAAGTCTTTCCTCCACCTCGTTCTTTTCCAGAATTCCTCCCTCTTTTTCACTCATCATTCTGCTTTTACATCTGATCAGCCCAATAACAGCTGACACCAGAAATATTGCTTCATCTCATCGCCTTAAGCATTTCCCCCCATCCTTGGGTCTTGCAGGTTATTCAGAAGTAGTGCAGTCATCGATGAGTTCACAATCCCAGAATACCCTACCTCATTCCTTCTTGTTCATCATCATCATTACGTCTTATTTGAATTTCACCATACATCCTTGAGAATATTGTGGAAAGTCTCAGCGGGAGTGACGTACAGGTTTTCACGTATGACTTAATTGAGCTGAAGTCATAACCTTGATGGAAAAACCCTGATGTCGTCGTTACGATTCTCTAAACACTGTGGTGGAGAGAATCGTATTTCAGCTCCGGATCATGGATTTCAGGAGGCAGCCTCGAGGGAATTAAACAGAATCTCTCAGCTTGTTTACGGAGCATGCGGATATGTGGGTTTGCCAAAATATGTTGGGAATGCAGCTGACAACGTCAACCCGTGTTTTGAAACTGCCTTATGCATGCTCATGTTAAGTCAATCAGGGAGGCCTAATGAAGTCCATTGAGTTGCATGTAAAGCCTAGACCCACACACAACATTCAAACTACATTATCACATACAACTAGTGTTTTTGATCCTGAGGACACTTAGCCATTTCAGCGGGTGGGTAATGGAAACAAGTTGGGAATAGTTTTGAACATAGCTAGTAATTTTATTCAGCTGCTTTTGATGCAGTGTTCAGAAGTGATAATACAATGAACTTTTTTTATTTTATTTTTATTTGTGATTCTAGATGTTTTGTCTTGTTTCCTTTGAGCATTGGGCTGAGTATTTTCTACACAGCTGACTGACAGATATCTTGTGTGTGTGTTTTGTTTATCGTTTGTCATTCCGCCCTGTCTCCACCTGTTGCCTGTGGCAGAGGTCATGATGGAAGAGTTGTTTTCAGTGGAATCTGTCTGTCTTTACAGGTATAATGGCTCTCTACCCAACGGGGACAGAGGGAGAAGGAAGAGCAGGTTTGCTCTCTTCAAAAGACCCAAATCCAATGGCGTCAGACCAAGCACTGTTCATGTATCCTGCACCCCACAGGCGGCCAAGGTACACACACCCCTCCATCCACTCTAGGGAGTGCACAGTACTGTCTAATGAAAATCTGTGTACAGTTACAGTGTAAATTATGTCAGGGCTTGTTGAAAAATCGGAGAGCTAGGTGAGCTGGAATGACACAGGGCGCGTCCAGTCACACATCTGAATACTGTTAAGCTTATTGAACCACACATCTGTGCTTCCCCCACCCTCACACACACACTTGCATGTCTCATCACAGGGTTTAATTCCATTGTTAGATTATTTTTTCCTCTTTATTATTATCTTTTTCTATTATCTTTATGATTATCTTTTCCTTGGGTCTTGTTGTGTCAAAGTCAGTGTAGCACGAATACATGTCATGTAATAAATTAATTCTCTGTCATTTAATTTCTAGGAACCGATTGTTGTGTTTAGTGTCAGCATTAAACTTTATTGTATTAACTTTCAATGTCAACTTTCAAATAAATCTCTTCCTGTCTCTTTAGGCCATAAGTAACAAGGAACAGCACAGTATTTCCTACACGCTGTCACGAGTACAGACTGTAGTGGTGGAGTACACTCAAGACAGCAATACAGACATGTTTCAGGTATTAAGTCATTACTCAGATCTCCAAGTGTCTGACTGAATGAATTTGATCATCAGTCAAACAAGGGAAGGTGTTTATTTACCGAAGGTCCATTGTTTTTATCTGAATGTGTGATGTTTGTGTTGCATCTCAGATCGGCCGCTCAACCGAGAGTCCTATAGATTTTGTGGTGACTGACACCGTTCCCGGGAGTCAGAGCAACTCGGACACTCAGTCGGTTCAGAGCACCATCTCTCGCTTCGCATGCCGGATCATGTGCCAGAGGACACCCCCTTACACCGCCCGCATCTCTGCTGCAGGGTTCGACTCCTCCAAAAACATTTTTCTGGGGGTAAGATACACTAATCAAGTTTGACTTCATGTGTTAAATAACTGCTTTTGTACGGAGTGAAAATAAATCCATAAGAAACGGATTCGAAAAGCGAAATCGGAACCGGAATCACTTAAATTAAAACGATACCCAACCCTAGTTAGAAACCATGTTGGCTTCGTCATCTATAAAACAGATATTTGGTTAATAAATTCAAATGTTTATTAAGTAAAAAAATGCAATTAACTTTTCTCTTTCTCAGGAGAAGGCAGCAAAGTGGAAGACGTTAGACGGACAGATGGACGGTCTGACTACTAACGGCGTGTTGGTGATGCATCCTCGGCTCGGCTTCACCGAAGACTCCAAACCCGGTGTTTGGAGAGAGATTTCAGTGTGCGGAAATGTGTTCACTCTGAGAGAGACCCGCTCGGCTCAGCAGAGAGGAAAAATGGTCAGTGTTGTTCTTTTAATCCTATTAATTACTTGGTAGACAATAATTAAAATATAAATCTTTTAGAACTGGACTTTTGGCAAACTGAAAGATAAGTTCACTTATAAATAAAAATAATCATTATGGCAGCTGGGCATTGTGTCTCACTGTGATCAAGGTTTTATGTTGAGGCAGACTCAGTATTAAGTTAGAAATATCCTATTTAATAGGCCTATAAATTCTGTGGTCCTTTGTCTAGGAGTTTTTCCAAAACAAAAGTGTCCCGTGGGCCGTGTGCAAATGTACTTCCTGCTTTATAATGTTTGTTTTTAGTGAGATGCTCAAGCCTGAATTGTTTTCATGGTTGGAAAATACAATATAGATCACAAGGCATTTAAAATGACTTGGATTGAATTAATCCATTCACTTGACAGCTCCACTAACAAACTTGTAAGTTTACAATTTGTTGTAAGCTATTTAAAAATATGTTTGTAATTTGTATAATAAAGTTCAAGTTGTACAGCACAATCGCTGCAAGTTGACGTGTCAATATCAGCCCATGTTTGTTAAGCAAGCCGTAATGTGGTGTCAGATGGGGTTATGAAATTCAAGCTGTACTTAGAGTCAGACGGTTCCATGCAAGACGGGACATTAGGGCGCTCTGGAGCCGTTGACCGCTTGCTTTGGGACGCAGTTTCCACAGTAACGGCTATGGCGAGATGTTTTTTTCCCCTGTTGGATGTAACACAAAGCTGTAAGTTGATCTTGAGCTGATCTGTTAAAGACGTTAGACAGAAGGTCCAATGAGAACGACCTCTTTCTCTTTCTCTCAAAACTTTCCTCCTGGAGTCATATGTCATTATCAACTGTTTGATCAAACTCAGAAGTAAATGTACTGATATGTGACTTGCTACATTGAGGAATATAAATCCAACCGCTTGACTCCTAATGCACGACTCAAACAGACTCTTCCACGCATGCACAGCAGCACAAGTCCAGAGGCACCTTGTTAATCTGGCTTGACACGGACAGAACAAACAAGCTCGCGATTGCCATACCTGATGAGTCCAGCCACTGGCATAAGACCCATCTACTGCTGCCTCAGTGCTAGCCAAATACTCACTAATGTGTAGCAGTATCAAGCGCTTATTCACTACATATATAATTTATAGTTATAACTACACACAGTCACCTTCACACCGCACTACACTGTTATTTGTCGTGTCCGTACAGCTGTGTGTAGGGGTGTGGCTAATGCAGTATGATGAAGGTCAAACTAAAGGCTGATCAAGGACAATCTCTGCAGCCTGTGAAGTCACTACCACAAGAATGATTTACAGCATGTGACTCATGAATCAGGAGTGCAGTCTGCATCTTTATTATGTGCCTGTGTGCATCACATGCTCAAAAAACTCTCCCTTTAATGGATAAATATAGTAAAAGTCTATTTTTAGTAATGGTAGTATTTTTAGTAGTATTATTAGTGTATTTTTGGAACAGATCTGGGATGTAAGGATTGAACTGTTACTGCACAGTTTGAACATACTGCCCCCTGCAGGTACAAAGATAAATATTGAGATTACATCCCATGGTTATGGATAATTTAAAATCGTAATTTCTACAGACCTATATAGTTTTCTAGCTTAGATCTACCTAGAACACCTTGCAAAGGTCATGAAGGTTCATTATTGTAAAGGCTGTCTCTCTCTCTCTCTCTCTCTCTCTCTTTAGATAGAAAACGAGACGCAAGAGTTGGTAGACGGCTCTCTGATCGACCTCTGTGGAGCGACCCTCTTGTGGCGTACGGCTGAGGGGCTTTCCCGCACTCCTACCGTCAAACACCTGGAGGCGCTCCGACAGGAGCTGAACGCTGCTCGACCCCAGTGCCCCGTGGGCTTCAACACCCTCGCCTTCCCCAGCATGCGCAGAAAAGACATAGTGGACGAGAAGCAGCCTTGGGTTTACCTAAAATGCGGCCACGTTCACGGCTACCACAACTGGGGGAACCGCGACGTCGAGCGGGACGGAAGAGAGGGCCGGGAAAGGGAGTGTCCCATGTGCCGTGCTCGTGGGCCGTACGTGCCGCTGTGGCTCGGTTGCGAGGCGGGGTTTTATTTAGACGCAGCCCCACCCACTCACGCGTTCAGCCTGTGCGGTCACGTGTGCTCGGAAAAGACAGCGGCGTATTGGAGTCAAATCCCCCTCCCCCATGGAACACACACTTTTCACGCCGCCTGTCCCTTCTGTGCGCAGCAGCTCAGCGGTGAACAGGGATACATCAGACTGATCTTCCAGGGGCCTGTGGATTAAACACACTTGCCTACAACCCGATAACCCCCCCAGCCTGCTTACTTACAATAAATATTCAGATGAACATTCAGCCTTGATCTGTCTCTTCCAGTTCTGTTCCTGTTCCTGTTTTGTTTTTTTTTATATATAAAGCCCACTTTCTCTCGCTCTCAGACTGTTTTCGTTCTTCCTCGGGTTTGTAAGTGACCTTTATACAGCTTTTTCGAATACAGAGAAAAACAAAGAGATATATATTTTCAAATAAAAAGAAAATCCAAGCAAAAAAAATGAATGGACCTACTGTAAACAGCAAAGCGTATGCACACACCCATGTTTTGGAGTGTTTCGATTGGCCGGCTCAAGTTTTCATTTGAAGTGGTGGGCATGGCCGTCATAGATAGTGATGTGTACAGTAATACTCAGCATTAGTGATGCAATACATCTTGTTTATGAGATAATAGAAGAGTCTATTTGTACTCAGATCATTCAATAATTCCCAGTGTTTCACAAAGCAACTACATTAGATTTTAAAAGTTGTTTTCCGTATAATTCAGATATGTCTAACTTAAAGGATACGTGTAAACGTTTTTATTTATACACAATATCAATGTTTAACAAAGATAATTATTGGAGTGTTCTTGGGGAGTTTTATGTAGCTGTTTTTGTTTCTATCTTTTAGTATCTCCTTGTCTCTAATGTCTCAATGTGAGTCTTTTTCCATCTTCTACTTGTAGCCTTTGGTAGAGGTCAGAACTTTCTCTGTCCTGTGGTTTGTTCTCATTTATGTATGTAACACAATTGTACGTGTGTGAAATCGTCTTTGCAATAGTTTCACAGTAAACCATTAAGGTAATCCACACAGACAGAGTTATTCCTGAACACAAGACACATCAGAACTTCCAGAAAGGATAAAGAGGCCTCCCTTTAAGCACGGACCAAAACCACAAACCCTATCAGTGACTGTGGGATTGTCCATGAGTGTTTGCAAAAATTGTGCGGATAGGTCAGCTACTAATATCTGTCTAACCTTATCTTGTTTGGATATTGTAGGAACATTGTTAAATTCAGTCCTCCAGAGACTGCATCTTAAATTATTTGCTTCCATTAAGGAGCATTTGCCCAACAATGTGCTAGATTATCACCACAACAGTTTGAATGTTTTTATTTTGATAGTTTCATGCTCTCGGAAGCCAATAATTCTCTGCACAAACAGTGTTTATCCTCGTTGCGCTTGAACCCGAAGGCTGGCTTCTAGTGACAGGTGAATTTGAGCCAAAATACCGTAGAGTGTGTTTTTGATGTGCAACTTTTTAACAACAAACTATAGAAGAAGCATTTTAATAAAATAGCAAAAATAGCAGGCTCAAATAAACATGCATTTGAGTTGTTATTTGCATTCTGCAGTTTTTCTTGCCGTTTCGATACTTTTTCAGACAGACCTGCTGCAACCCTTCAGTCAAGAACCACTGCATTAACATTTGTGTTAAACATGCTCGGATCCCTCATGTTATTCTACTGATTTGCTCAAGTCTGGACATTTGAGTTGTGATTCATTGTGTACCCAACACCTATGAAAGCATAATTCTAATAGAGGTAAACACTTCAGTGCAAAACACATTTTAGGAATGTTCGTTTTTATTTATTTTCAAAGGTGATTGATACCACTTTTCCTTCTTCCATTACATACAGACCGCGTTCTGTGGATCATGAACTGTTTGCCAGCAAGTGAAACTTTTAGTTCCTCTTGAGGAAATAACCTCTGTGTTATGAGTAATGCTAATATATTTGAACTTTTAGTTTCTGTAATGACATTTGATTTAATGTATTGTATACTGTCATGTGTACGGCGTGAATGTGTTAAATGTACTTTACTGTACTGCTTTGTGTTAAAATCTGGACAGCGTATGTTGAATCCAAAGTGTTGAGAATTCCAGAATTGTCTGATATGGATTCTGATATTCTCCCTGGCTGTGGATTCCACACACGTGCCAGAAATCGTTCAGTTCCTGCTGTTCTGAACAGCACCCAGACACAGCATGCTGGTGCAGTTATCACCTCAGGGAGTTTCCTGCATCCTGACCACCAGGGTTTGTTCTCATTAAATATTTCAGATCCACGCAGCTGATCTGGGATCAGTGTGTTCTATTAGCGACTCGGAAGCATGATTATGTCACAGAGAAATCTAGTGTCTTTTGAGTTTCTCATTTTGAAATCTGAATTTGAGGATAGATCATTTTCAGTTTCCCTCGTTCTCATTCTGTCGTCTTTCCAGTATTAAGCACACTAAAATTTAGCATCACATACCCTTTTAAGGGTATCACGCGTTTTGAGACTCTGTGTAAAGGGCTTTTACCTTTTTATTTATTTTTCTTTGGCTGTCTTGTCTTCATGTTTTGGCCTAAACATTCTGCATGATCCTTGTTCGTGTGTGTATGTGTGAGAGAGAATGTGTTCTTGTATTCTGACAATAACAGAATACTTGCAGGCAAATGCTGAGAATGTTTCTGATCTACCATTTTTGTACCAACTTTAAACAAATAAAATTTTCTAAAAAGTTGAGTGTCAATGTGTTGTTGTTTTTCTCTTTTTCAGTCGTGGGGTATTTGCAGTGATCCTGCTGTACAAAATTATCTCTCACCTGACTTTATTGATGAGGTTCACTTTAAGTAATCTAATATGTTCATGCATATTGCAAATTTATATTGATTAAAATGTATTAATTCTTATAATTAATTACAATTATGCCTTATGTTTAAACAAGATGACTATGTAACCACGAGAGGGCAGCATAACAAATCTTATACTTTTTTTTTTTTTTACATATCTTTGGACGTTTACTAAGTTTTGTCAATATATGAGTTTATAAAAAAACCGGATACCTCAGTTTAAAATAAATCGTATTTTTTTTATATCTTGATCAAAACAACCCAACGGATTTATATTAATTGGAATTCACAATGAATAACTTTTTTTTTTTTTTTTTAAACGTCATACTCAGTTATCTGTTTGTGCAAACTCCTCATATTTGATTTTGCAATATATTGTATTTAATGCATTTAAGTTAGTGGTAGTTTGGACAATTCCTGCAATCTTTTTGTCAGTAAGTGAAGTCTGAAGTCTATGAAGAGAATTTTCTGGCATTATTAAAGTTACCTTGAAAATAGTAAAAAAATGTGAATTACAAAAGCAATGCCTAAAAACCCTTTTTTCGTAGGTTTTGTGTTCTGGTTTGTCTGTTCTTACATAAGTGACCTCAGCATCAGTAGAATCATGCAAGCAGCCAAAATCCAGTCACGTGACGTCCTCTGAGATTCAGCACCAGCGTGTTTCAAAAGCAGATGTGAAAACAAACCCATTAAAACCCTGCAACATAACAGTCAAATGCAAAACAAACCTTTTAAATCTCGTTATACATTATGTATAATATTTGTGGTAATATTTACCACTACACCTTCCAACACACCCTGATTGAAATCTGTATTCTCTGACTGACCTACATGCAAATATTATAGCCGCTCTGACATACATTAGCATCCCACATGGGATGTTTTTCTGTCCCCATCAACCCTTGCTGTCATCTTGTCCCAGTCTTGCGTTCCTGAGCACATGTAACTCGTTCATATCCGTCTATCTAAATACAGGAGTCCCCAAAAAAACTGAAATGTGTTTATCAGCATGTCAGCAAATCATTTACAGTAAATCATTGATTTGACCTGAAAATTACTCAGCTGAAATACAGTCAGTCTTAAGGGATTGCTTTATTGCATCCGAGAAACATGTCGTAAATAAATGGTGATAAACTGATATTAATTTCTCTGCCAATTATTAGTTGTTTTTGTCCTATTGATGATACCTTTGTGATAAACCCTCACCAAAATTTCAGGATGTGCCCAGAACCATTTCCTATTTTGTGTACTTACACTGCAAGGTCATTCCATTGCAGTACTTAATAGTAGCTAAATAAACATCCTCGTGCTTTGTTATCTCTCAGAAACAATCAACCAGCGTGCGTATCTTGCAAGTTATCAACTCAGGGAGTTTAACGCTCGACTGCTGTCACATTACCATACCAGTGGAACACTATAACCTGCTGCCTCCAGGGAGTCTGGGAGACATTGTGTACAATTCTCACCACTGTAGCGGTGGACACTTTTTCCTCAAACACACACTCTATTCCTGCTCTATATATAGATAGCAAGCAGGTGGGTTTAATTCCCAGGAACGTCTGGGAAATCAGATTAAGTAGAAAGGACATATGAACTGCTGCCATGTTGTTCCATATTGCACTTTATTTAGTTCCACAGAACTGGTAGGATCTAGAACAGGCTCTAGAACACAAAGAGGGAACCGTCGGCCTTCACTGTCGCAGTGCGCTTATTGCTTCACCCCCCTTTTCCTTCACATTTTTATAGAGGACGTTGACCCTGAAGGGATCATTCATGATAACATAGTTACAATAAGACAAATACTGCATTCTCAGAGTAAAAAAACCCTAAAACATGATGTAAATTAGTGCTAATGTTCAGCTAATGCATACATTAAATGAATTATTTGTTACAGAAAAACTCTGGGACACTACAGGACAGAAACACTCAAATGTTAAATACACAGACACAACAGACTCAAATGTCTACAAAAATAAATCTATGGAATGATGGAAGTTGTCTGAAGCTGATCAGCTCCACTGATGGATACTCTGAGAGAGGCAGGGTGGGTAGGTTATGTGAATTGGCATCCAGGCCACATTGCAGAAAGGCTTTAATGGTCCAAGATACGAAGATTTCCGGACACTATTTTGTTTTCCAACACAGAGCCAGCAGGAATGTCGATTCTGTCTCCGTGGTTAGCTATGATGATAACAGTTCCCTGTTTCAAACGGAGAAATTACATTTTAGAGCTGTCTGCTAAATCTTCATTTTATGTATAATTTTGTCGCTCAACGATCTGATCTGAGGAATATGTTTTTCCAGAAGGTTTTGTACTCGTACCTTCAGAGAGACCTGCTTTCCGAAGGTCACGTCTCCAGACACAGTCAAGTGATCCAGCTCCAGCATGTCTGGAATGCTCTCGAAGCGTGTGAGATATTCCTGAACCTGAAAGACACATGAATTTTGATACTTTACCCAAAAGTAATAGTAAATATTTACTCACTCAAATGTTGTTATAAACTTCTGTGGGACATAAAGGACGTTTTAGGACGAATAAACATTCACAGTATCAATTATCATCAATTTCTCCTTTTTTGTGCCACAGAAGAAAGTCGGTCCTTATTATTCCTAATGCACCAGTTATTAAATAAATACTAATTAAAATTTATACATATTTGGAGATTTTTTTATGAAAAAGTAGAAGGGAAATTAGTTTTCTGTTAATTCCATTGCGGCAAACAGCCAGAAGAGAAGATAAAATTACATGTTTTTTTAGGACATTTTTACATTCAGCTTGTAATCATGTGCCCATGTGTTCATAGGGTTTTGCATGTGTTTTGACAGAAAAAATAAACTTTTTTATGCACTGTACCTTAGTGAAAGAGCTGCCCAGTTTGACGTGAGGAGTGGTGGGAAATTCACGCTTCTCGCTCATGGTCAGTGACCCTGCATCCAGGCTGTACAGGTTGGACATGACCAATAGGAGGTCAGAGGAGGTTTTGACTGGCAGAAAGCGGCTGCGGGGTACATTAATGCCCATGGCGTTATCAAAGCACTTGATGGCAGCTCCCACTGCAGTCTCCAGCTGAATTACATTCAATCCCCCATCTAAGGTCTGAGAGAAAGACAATGATTGTTTATTAAAGTATTATACATCCGTGTGGTTTTCATAGTAATGAGAGACTCTACATGTAATATATTTTTTTTCAAAGCTGCGTCCCACTCTCTTCTATCAGGATCACCACAATCTATTGTCAAACATCTCTTCTCATGGTTACCTTATGGTTTCATGTTTGTAGTCTCCTGTGGTATCTGATGTGAACAAAGAACCCAACAGATGCAATCTTTCCCCAAAATTTCAAAAGTTCCTTTTGTATAGTTCAGTTCCCTTTCTGTCGGTATCTCGACGTTGTGTCCAACCGACAGATGGGGTTCGCTCTTGAGAACCTATCAACTTCGACTAGTTTAGAAAAGGCCAATGAAATTGTAGCGTGAAATTTGGATGCCGGACTCCGCCTCCGGATATCCGGGTATAAAATGGAGACGGCGTGCTGCATTAGTTCACCTTTGTTCTGAGGAGCTAATGTCTCCCTTTTATACACGGATATCAGGAGGCGGAATCCGATCGAAGTTGATAGGTTCTCAAGAGCGAACCCCATCTGTGGGTTGGACACAACGTTGAGAGACCAACAGAAAGGGAACTGAGGTTACATAAGTAACCGAGATGTTTCTTACTCTGACCACACTCTAAAAATGTGGTTTTTTGACATGAGCTCACAGATTCTCTTCTGCAAAGCATGTGCTTTGTGAAATGTTGAGTAAAGGGTTTTGTAAGTGGGATTAATTCAGAAGTGAACTCCGAAAGGAGACTGTAGTACAGTTTTAAAGGGGCCCACGAGATTTGATAAATGAATCAAGGTCAGGCTGACTCTCTTTCTTTCTCACCTGGGGCTTCATAAAGGAGAGAGATATAAAAAAAGAGCAAGAGAGCCCAAGAGGCAATGGGTGGTATGAGAGAGAGAAAGATTCTCTGGTGCATAGCTATATTAAAGAAATAGTTCTCCACTTGGTTTGCTGGAGCTCTAAGATCAATTGGTGACCCAAGACTTACATAAGATAACAGATGAAAAGGAAAACTAACAATTTTCACTGACAAAACAGGGGAAGAAAACAACCGCAGTACAACTTTATGTAATAATGAAAACTTGATAAAAACCTTCACAGTTTCTCACCTTAGGGTTGACTATGATCTCCAGGTCCATGTCATTCTGTTCCTGAAGTCTCTTTATGGCAGACAGTGATATCCACAGGTTGTTGGTATTGAAGATTTTAAACTTGGTGACTGATTTGAATTCATCTACGTGAGCTTTTGGCACCTGGGCGATCTCCAGTAACCGAAGCTTACCATCATACTGAATAAGTGTACCTCCCTAGAGAACAAACACACCATTCAAATGAAAACACAACAGAAATAAAGCCTCATTTTTTTTTAGATACGGAAATATTCTTGAGCAATGCTCAGTGAATGGCCAGTAATTGAGTTGGTCCACATTGACTTCCATTATATGGACACAAAAACACTTAGACATTTCTCACACCTTGCGTACTACAGAAGAAAGTAAGTCATGTAAGTTTTGAATGGCACGAGAGTAAAAAACAAAGTCAGATTTTTATATATTTGAGTGAACTCTCTTTAATGAGTCACAAGCGAAAAGTAATAAATAGTGTCAATGAGTAAACCGTGTGCTTGAACCACATTAAGAGTGCTGCATTGCATTTGTAGTGTAGACCCTGATCGTTCCATGCCAAAGTAAAGGACCGCCTACTCGGTTAAAAACCAATCCCTATGCTTAAAGCTTATCTAGACTATCTAATGTCCCATTTTAATATGGGTAAATCATTCAAAGATCGACGTCTTTGAGAAGTGTTTCCGTCTCAGCTGACCACCTGTTAATATATCACCTGACACAGATATCTAAACCAGGTGTGAAATGGATAAATGGTGAGTTTTTGACATTAGTGTGTAGCACGGATAAGCTCTCCATGTAATGAATACAGTGTAACAGATGTAATCTAAAGCTAAATGGAAACACTGTCGTTTGTGTTTACTGTACGACATCACACACAAGCATCATGTCCTCACCTTGACATCAGCTCTGGTTTTGTCCGTGACCTCCATGATAAACTCGCAACGTTTGCCATTTGGCTGGCTCACCAGATGGTTCAGTATAAACAGGTCTACGGTGGCGCCCAGGTTATCGATGTTGGAGACGAAAATGTACTCCTTCCCTTCAGCGATGAGCTGCTCAAGCAGACCGGAGTTATAAAAGCTAGCGTAAATATCGCCGTGACCGGGAGGATACCACACATCCGCATTCTCTCCAGTCATTCCCATATCCTTTGCAACCGGCAGCAAGGATTCCTTGTTAATACGTGGATACCTGGAGAAAAAGGAATAAATAAATAAAAAAATGTGTCATTTATTCACCCTTATGTCATGTAAACTGTATTTGACTCTTTCTTCTTTGGTACAAAATAGAAGATATTTTTGAAGAAATGTCTCGGTGGATTAACGTCCATACAATGGACGTCAATGGGGGCCCATGTTGTTTGGTTATCAATATTTTCAATATATTTTATTTGAGTTCTGCGGAAGAAAGAAGCTCATACAGGTCTGGAATGACATGAGGGTGAATAAAAGATGCAAGAATTGTTTTTTTTTGGATAAACAATCCCTTCCAATGTTTTCTCCTACACATGGAGAAGCCTACAAGCCTTCAATATATTCTGTATCTATGTTTCTAAATAAGAAAATGACACTATTTATGAAATCTAAATGTCCTTTCAAAGGGTCTCTTACATTTTATTCCTCCATTACAAACTTATTCAGGTCAAATGAAGCCAGAGAGACAAGGGGGTGGCGAGGGATGCTACATCTGATGTTGTAGGAAACCTTCTTCCTTTAATCAAACGTTTTTTTTTAACAGCCTTGATAACCGTTTTAGCACATTATTCCGAATAACACATGTAGAAGTGTCCCAAGTGCATCAGCTGTTAGCTTTGAGATATATTTCTGCTCTGAAGGCTCATAAAATATTAACGCATCCCCATTATTTGCTTAGAAACTTCATGAATCTTTAACTGTTTTTACAGAATGTTAGTGTGTGCTCAATGTGCTGACATTATAAGGTAGAATAAATTTACTGTAGAGTGTCTCCGTTAACATACTCATTCATAAAATGTCTGCTTAGAAGTGTGCGCCTATGCTATGTGATAAACTACATGGTTGGCATTATGTTTACATTGCAGAAATGTGTGTGCTACGGATTTTCTATCAGATAAACGTGTTTTAATACCTGCTCTGGTTGAAAGTGTGTATCTTGACTCTGTGATGCGTGTATTTCTGTAGGATCTTCTTCGTATCTTCATCCGTGTTGAAAGAGTTCATGAGCACCAGCGGAACATCAGCGTTGTAAGTTTTATTCAAGTGCTGAAAAAAAAAGGACAATAGATAAGAAACCAAACCAGCAACATCATTCTCTTATAGAAACTGTTTGATGTTTTGACAGATTTTAGGTCAGTTTCCTGGGGGGAAATATGCTTATAAATGCCCGGCCAAATGAAGCTCACCAGCCTGGGGCTTCCTGAAGGCCTGCCGCACGTAAGGCTGAGATAAGTTACCTTCTTACACGTATGCGAGGGACAGCGTCCCAGTTTCGTCATCACAAAAGTACACGCACCGCCGGAATTTGTGGCCTCGCTAACAAAGTGCAACCACCAGGTGGCAACCATTTCCTGGGAGTATCGATTCAAATACAACCTGACCCCTGCAGGCCCAGAGAGGAATTGCAAAATGTCATAATACGCATGCGCCATAACCTGTGTGTAGCGTATGAGTCAAAAGCAGTATACTTTTGCGTTCGGCTGTACACGTACGCTTGCGTTCATGTAAAATAAGAAGTATGCCAACGGCTTTAGGAACTACAGCCTGTTTATCTGAGGGAGAAAGACAGATTGCCGATTTCCATCTACTAATAGGCTTTATTCAGAGAGGGGGATATCAGTCGACACGAGTCAGGTAAACGCTCTGTTCTGAAGAGACACTGAGCTGAGTGTTCTTCAGCAGGGAGGTCTCACAGGGCTCAGTTTGGGGCCCCTACCTTTTCCCTCTTGCTCAGAACACAACCCTCTCTGTTTCAGTTTCCCACTGGTTCTTTCACAATCACAACCTGATGAACCCTCAATCGATGGCATTGAGTGAAATAACTAGCACATAGTCTGGAATGTGGCTGCGGAGGATGGAGAGAGCCAGGCGAGAGAGGGACAGAGGAACATATGTTTGTGATTTAAGACCTATGGGTGGAGGTCCACTCACACTCTGTAGATCTTTCAGACAGCTGCTGAGTTTTCCACAGCTAGAGGGATTTATATTTTCTTTGGGTCTGAGAGGAGGGCCTAGAAAACTAGACTAGAAATTATAGAAAGTTTTCATTTTAAACTAGTGTAATTATAGATATGCAGATCATTATAGTTTAATACCAAATAAATGACTCTTCTCAGCTTTAAAAGGTCTGATGAACTGGGCTTGTTTATTGTTTTATACTGTTATATGAGTTCTACTTATGACGTTCGCGTGGTTTTTACATCCAAAACATCAAAATCAATAAGTAATAAGCACTTCCTGTGATTTATAAATGACCTCCCCACATCAGTATTTCAAGTGACGCAATCGCACAGTATGATTTTACTCAAATTTACTGACTTATTTCCTGGATGTGATGGCAAGGCTTTGCGTATAGTTTGTATATGGCGTTTAATGTTATATGACCGTACCTGTCAGCATTTGAGACCAGTGATCCCGAACCAGACAAAAGATCACCGCGATTGCGGGTCTCAAATTTTACAACACTTTCCGTGATAAATAAACAAACGAAAGACTCCAGGTAACTTATTGATATCACCCAGCACCCGAAATAATACCAAAACACTAGTGGTCGACCGATATTGTTTTTTAAAACCAGGATACATATACTGATTATTTGCATGTTAATGTGTCCGATACCCGATATGCAGAACAGATATTTATTTACTGTTATGCTTCTGTTTTTGACACAATGATTACAACACAACTGAACAAACTATTTTATTTAGAACCATCACTCCCTCCTTGCATACAAAGCAAGACATTTGCATCTATACACCAATAAATTAAGGGGTCTGAAAGAGTGAAAATAAAGTGCACTGTTACTGAAGTGTCTTTGTTCAAAAATAAATCATTCTAACGAATTAAAAAAAATAAAAAGAGGGGTTTGAAACACAAATGCCAGGGACCAAGGACTCGCGCACACATGGAGCTTATTGAGAAAGAGAGTCAACTCGCATCAGACAGGTCATGAAAGAGAGAAGACGCAGAAGCGCTGTTTATCTTCTAGTTAATCTATCACAGATACAGTCACTATCTCGGATGGTTAGAAACAATACAAAATGTGACGACTAATAAGTAAATGCATTGTATGGGAAACACTAATGGAATAATACATTGTCATGAAAGTAACAAACAAAACGGAATATAAATCTTTGCATATCTCAACTGGTATGTTACCTTAATAATATTTTTGTCAATCTTATTAAATACCTGCGGACAAAGCACTGTTTATATATGCAATTACTAATGTTACATTCAAACAGCGATCGCTTGTGGAGATAATAAATGATTAATTCCACAGGGCTGTATTTATTTAAATGTTTATTAGTGAAATAATGGTTGTATTGTCGATGAAAGTTTAACTTAGGAGCTTTTAAACAAGTTAAAAAGTTAGCTACATGCGGAGGCTATTCTAAAACTTCCTGAGCATCAACCCGGTGAGTGAACTGCAATATGAACGATGAGCATAGATAACAAAGGTAATTAGATTCAGTACTTTTATTCCCAACATGAATTAATTCATGGCCTTTTAATTTCATTAATGTAAAGTCACGCCTTTATTGGGGGAGGAATTGATAGTTTAGGCAATGTGACTCTGTGAGTTTGTCTCTATTAGCGAAGCTGCATAAACTACATATCAGGCATTAAATGCATCACCTCATTTGTGCATTAATTGCTCTCATGTCAAATATAAGTGTATTAAAAAAGCAAGTGAGTATACATAAAACGTCCACACTTTCGTTTTTGTCGCGTCTCCCCTCAAAGGCTCTGCTGCAGTGACGGTCCTGCACGCAATTCTCTAAATGGCCACAAGATGGAGGAGCTTATAAGTGAATCCGCTATTAGAAAACGGATACCCGATGATGGGAAATCGATGAAAACTATGTATCGGTCGATCTCTACAAAAACCCCTCCATTATTCGCAAACAGATGATAAAACCTTGAGAAATTATATATGAGCCTGCCAAATCCCAGAGATGCAGATTCGCACGGGCTTAAGATCACAGACAACCTCTGCAATTAATAGAAATGAAGTCCCCATGTAATTCTAATCCCGAGCAAATAATGCTCAGGGCACATCAAGCGATCTCTTACAAAGCAATAGTGACGCATAGTACAAAAATGTTACACTTGCATAAGATTGCTGCGCCATTCCTGTCGGATCCAATATTGAAGGCACAGCACAGCTTATTCATTTTAAACTCTCCACAAATTGTGTCTACCTGTCCCTTGTTCACGAAGGAATCCTCTGAGAAATGAAACGAACAAACGCTCCATGTTTTTCCCACATGAGCTGGAACGTCTTTAAAAATAAATTTTAACCTTGCATTCCTAATATCGGAATCAGAAGTAAGGTTTTGCAGCGATTGTATTCTTCCACAACCAGTGAAGGCACAATATTTAGCTATCTTTAACGGCATGTTTGTTTATTGCTTGCTTGCTCTATCTGGTTCCGCACCACTTGTGGTACTTCAGTTCTGTCATCCGCGAACCAGTGAGCGGGGCTAGAGAAGTAGTCCTTGATAATTTTCGATGGAGGTGGTGTTCAACCTATCAATGTCGTAGATAGGTGCATTCGAGAACCTGCCGTTCTCTGGGCCTGGTGTCAATAACAGATGTAATCTCAGTAACAATTGCGTTTTCAGTTCTATGATGTTCACGATATTCCCTCTTATATAACAAAAGCTCGGGTATAAATTGTGATTTTAATTCATGCCTCCTTTAAACTATAACGTCTATAGCAATGCTTCAAGTGTCATGAGACAAACCTCAATCTGCAGGACGGTCAGATCCAGGAAAGTGTTTTCGTTACGAACACTAATGAGGCTCTTGGGCCCCTTGCAGCCCATGCTGGTTCCCAGACCTCCATTGAGTTTCACCACCACCAGCTTATTCAGACTGTCTGCTATGTTGTCTGGTATACCACCCCTCGACTTGATCTTATCATATGGCTGAATCTGAAACAGAAAAAAGACAAACAATCGTCACAATGCTTAACTTTCCTTTCACCACCAACCAGATGTATGTTACACAAGTTGAAGTTTAAGAATGACTTTCACTGAAAACAATGAAATTTCTCAAATATCCAAATGACCTCCAGATGCATTTGCTGTTTGTCTGTTTGTCTCATGGGATTTTTGTTCTGCAGAAGATGTGAATGAGAGGACAGGCTGTTGAGGTCAGATATATCACCAGTGACTCTGCAGTCATTCCTCCAGTATTACCGGTATCAACTTACATACACACCAAACCATCACAACACCTATTAATTCAATACACCATACACATTTAAATTATTAATAATATAATAAACAGTCAGACTGTTTGATCAGAGACAGAGAATGGAGAGGAGAGATGATGAATGTGTTTTTAAAAGAAAGGAGTTATTGAAATGGTTATTTAAGGTGGCTGGGTCTCCACCCAATTCTGTTTCCCTGAGGCCTTGAGACATACTAGTGAGTCAGGACCTGATAAAATGGCACCAAAACACACACAAAAACTAATTTGGGAGCAGAAAGAGCTGAAATCTCAGGGCTGCTTAAGGTTTATAACAAGAAAGTTCTCCAAATACACCCCCCCCCGATATTTATAATATATATATTTATATATCTTTATTAAGCAGTCAAAAACAAACACGATTCTAGTGGTTCTAGCTCTGCTAACTATTAGAGCAAAAAAAGAAAATGAGTTCGCCCAGAAAGCGGTCTTAAAACAGGCCTGACACATGGCTTTCCACGTGTTCATATGGCTCACAAATTCACGTCCCTAATAGAATCCAGCAGCAATTATTCAACAACCACAGTGATGAATGTGACTGTACGTTGATGCCAAATGTGAAAAAAATATTTGCCGTTTAGAACAGAGAGAGCGAGAGAGAGCTCAAAATAATTGAACTTGAAGATTTGGGGATGACTGAGGAGTTCCAATTTAGGAAGAAAGTTATGTGTTAGGACAAATGTTCTCTCTAATCAAATAAATGGTATAAAATTATGCTTATTGTACAAAAACAATTCCTAGACACTGAACAAAGCATTGAATATGTGTTATGATTGTATTAATTATTGACACACCTCTGCCCTTCCTCAGAAGATAACAGTACGATAATAAAAATATTATTTTACTCACAACAGTGACACTAACAGTGTTTTCAGTCTGTAAGGTAAAAGATCTAAGTCTCTTATGCTGATATCAATTGTCTTTGACAGTAGAAGCAGGAAACAAAATGACATGATTTAAAGGAACAGTTTACCCAACAATTGAAATTCTCATGTTGTTCCAAATCTCTAAACCTTTCTTTGTCCTGATGAACAAAGAGAAAGATATTTGGAAGAATGCTTATAACCAAACAGTTCTTGGCCACCACTTACTACTTTAGTGATACAAATTGCTTTATAAATGTTTTGTTGAACACAAAAGAAAATGATCAGAAGCATGTAGGAAAGCAAAAGGTCTGGGACACTTTCGACAACCATTGTCATTTTTCCTACTACTACTGGGTTTCTCTATAACCACATTCTAGTTGAGCCACATGCAAAAACCAACATATACATATGTTCTCATATCATATACAAACACACATAAACAAAACCTCACAACTCATCTCACAACTCCCGCATCATCACAAGGCCAGAACTGAATTATGGTAATGTATTCTCGAATATTGAGGCACAATCTGCGACGTACACTTGAATCATTCAAACTATGAATATAAACTTGTTACAAAGTTGTTTCTTACAGACACACAATACAGCAAAATGTATGTAGGCTACGCCTGAACGCCACACCTACATTTCTGTCAGGACTACTGTCTTCAAATATTTAAAAATAGCATATATTTAAGGTTGGCAGAATGAAACTGTTCTGGGAAAACTCTCCGCCCATCCACACCGCCATCCATGGACATGGCGGGAGCACAGCAATACATGTTCCCCCCACCTGGGGAACCAGAACAGTGCATGATGCATAACAGAATTAAATGAAATGATCTGACAGATACAGGCAGAAATGGAGGAGATGGGGATGGAGGTGGGTTTTGAGTGCAGCAGGATTAAGCAGCTGATAAGGAGTGAAGAAATGCAACTTAAATAGGACAGAGTCCAGTATGTGTTGTATGACTTGGTAACTGTTGATTATCTGTACCTGATGTGATCTGCTGATGCAAGCTAGACTCACTTGACCTGCCACAACTAACGCTATGCTTGATGAGCTTTAAAGTGATTGTTCACCCAAAATTTTTAATTCTGTCATCATTTATTCACCCTCATGTCATTTCATACCCGTTTAAATTTTTTGGTTCTGATGAACACAGAGAAAGATATTTGATAGAATGTTAGCAATTTTCTGTGACACCATTGACTAATTGACTAGAAATAAAAAATGTATGGTAGTCAAAGGTGCCCTAAACGGTTCAAATCAGATCAAAGAAATTCAAACGTAATTAATTGATGACAGAATCTTCAGTTTTGGGTGAACTATCCCTTTAACATTTCAAAAGAAATGAAGGACCGGACCTCCCTTCTACCCTCCACTAGATGTTGAAACATGACAGGGGATTCTAGTCCAGGAACGAGCCTCCCCAAAGTGTTACAAAGTTGGAAGCACACAATTCTCTGGAACGTAATTGATTGCTAGATGGAATTACAATTGAATTAAAAAGTACTTTAATGGAATTACAAAGACTAGCCAAACCAGTTATTCAGGAGTTGTCCACATACTTTGATCCATTTATAAATAATATATATCTTTCTTAAGCTGTCAAATACCGACACAAATCTATTGTCTCTAGCTCTGCTAAATATTAGAGCAAAAAAGTAAATGAGTTCGTCCAGAAAGCAGTCTGACCTGACACATGGCTTTCCACGTGTAAATTTGACTCAAAAATACACGTCCCTCATAGAATCAAGCAGTAATTATTTACAAACCACAGTGATGAATGTGACTGTACGTTGATGCCAAATGTCAACAAAAATATTTGGCAGTTTGAATAGAGAGAGCGAGAGAGCTCAAAATAATTGAACTTGAAGTTTTGAAGATAACTGAGGAGTTCCACTTTAGGAAGAAAGTTATGTGTTAGGACAAATGTTCTGTCTAATCAAATAAATGGTATAAAATTATGCTTATTGTACAAAAACAATTCCTAGACACTGAACAAAGCATTGAATATGTGTTATGGTTGTATTAATTATTGACACACCTCTGCCCTTCCTCAGAAGATAACAGTACGATAATAAAAATATTATTATACGCACATCAGAGGGAGTTCTGACGGTGTCTTAATGTTTACAGTCTGTAAGGTAAAAGATCTAAGTCTCTTATGTTGATATCAATTGTCTTTGACAGTAGAAGCAGGAAACAAAATCACATGATTTAAAGGAACAGTTTACCAAAAAATGAAAACTTAAATTCTTCCAAATCTCTAAACCTTTCTTTGTCCTGATGAACACAGAGAAAGATTTTTGGGAAAATGCTTATAACCAAACAGATTTTGGCCACCACTGACTACTAAAGTTGGATAAATTGCTTTATTAATGTCTTTGTCCCAGAACTGTTTGCTTCCAACGTTCTTCTGAATATTTCTCTTGTGTTTAACAAAACACTTTCGACTACCATTGTAATTTTTCCTACTACTACTGGGTTTCTCTTTTACCACATTCTAGTTGAGCCACATGCAAAAACCAACAACTGTTCAGACATCATATACAAACACACATAAACGAAACCTCCACATCATCACAAGGCCAGAACTGAATTATGGTAAAGTATTCTCAAATAATGAGTCACAATCGACGACGTAAACTAGAAATATTTCAAACTTTGAAGATAAACTTGTTACAAGTTTGCTTCTTAGAAACACACTTTACAGTAAAATGTACAGTATGTAGGTTTCGTCTGAACGCCAAACCTAGATTTCTTTAAAAGATATTTGGAAGAATGTTGGCAAATTTCAATTCTGTGACACCATTGACTAATTGACAAGTAGAAAAAATAAAATGGTAGTCAAAGGTGCCCTTAACTGTTTGCTTTCTTAAATTTCTTAGTGTTCAACAGAAAAAAAATTGGTGGTGAATGATGTCACAGAACTGATCAAATACATATAAACAGGTTTGAAACCACCCCAATGTGTTACAAAGTTGAAAGCACACAATTCTCAGAAACGTAATTGAAACTAGATACATTTCCCACGGAATTAAAAAGTACATTAATGGAGTTACAAAGGCTAGCCAAACCAGTTATTCAGGATTTGCCCACATACTTTTATCCATGTGGTGCAGCACATCTACTATAGCTTGATGTTATCTTAAAGTGAAAATGCTGTCATCATTTACTCACCTTCAAGTTGTTCCAAATCTGTATAAACTTCTTTGTTCTGATGAACACAGAGAAAGATATTTGGAAGAATGCTTATAACCTAGCAGCTCTTAGACCCAATTGACGACCATAGAAGAAAAAAAACTATATAATTTTTTTGTTTCGTTGAACTCAAATGACAATATTTGCACTTTACGAGCATATTTATTAACAAATGTCAATCCTATTCTACACAAAATGGTCTGTTTAAACAGATAACACCCCAAATGTAAACAATTGCATACAAACACATTATATGGAGGGCTATTAAAAAGGGCTTAGGTGGGAGACATTGAAAAATGTAGTCATGATGATCTTGACTTACAAGCAGGGTAAAAGTTATGAGTTAAAGCTCCACGGTGACATCACACACGAACATACAACTCGCCGTCAAATCAATCAACTACTTATCTTAAAATGGACCAGTTTGCTAATGATTGCCAACACCAGATTATTCTGGAATATTCATCATGACCAACGTTTATTTTGGATGGACAGGGGTCATTGTCTTAAGTTTGGAAATGACACACAAATACATCAAACAAAATGTAGTTAGTTTCAATGTTTCACAGTAATACTAGTCGAGACACCATCATCCTTTATAATAGTGTGATGTTATTTTCCATCTGCTCACAATAAACCCCACATTATAAAAAAATTATATTAAAACTTCAAGTGAAACACAATGTGGCTGGCACAGAGAGCAAATATTATCTGTCTACCGGTAAATGCACACATATGAGACATCCTTACATTCTTCTGTCATTCCTCCAACCCTTAACAAATCTATATGCTGGTGTCATTATGACAATCGCTGTGCTTACTGTGTTAAACTTGTTGGATAACAAAAGTGTGATTTACAAAAGAGCACCTTCTGTAAACAGCCATTCGTTTGTCCAAAAGGCACATAGTAGACACAAAAAGGCTACTGATGTAAACATTATTCTTTTATGTCTGAATATAGCTCTTGTGATGCAGACTTGCGTGAGCACTAAAACAAGAACTGCTGAAGTGATACAGCCAATAATCTTGTGTTGGTGATATGATCATACTCTACAGAATGTATGGACCAAATGCCTCCCGCTAAACCTTGACACTTAAAATCACACATCAAACAGAAACATCTCCACACCGCTGAGCCCTCCGTCAGTGAGGGTCAATACAGCAATTTGTCAAACGTTTGCAGCCAAAGGTAGAAAGAGAGAAAAAGAGAGGGGGGGGGAGAAAGTAAGAGCATCCGACAGGAGACATCTTCAAGATATTAAATACAATATGTTTCTCTAACGTATTTTGTATGTTTCTACCTATATCTTCTTTATACTGTTTTTTATTTATTATATTGCTCAAGCTCAAGAAGATTTCAGTCAGAGTCAGGTAGAAGCGCAAACTACAAGCATCTTACAATGTGTCCACATCGAATGCGTTATGATGTCGGAACACATTAGAAAAGGTATAATTTACATGTTATTCGAAATTTGGTCAACACCAGCCATGAGGGCGATATGAAAGAAGCTACTGTACACTGGATTTTATGTTTCTGAAATTTGCATCATGTCTGGTGTGGACACAGTGTCAGATGCTTGAAAAAGAGCACTTTAGATTGCATGGGGGATATTTCTTAACTATTGGCATAAAATATTTCCTGCTTGTTGTTCCCCATGAAGCTGGAGTTGTGTTTGAGGAAGACCATACATTATTCTTTATTTAATACCTTTAAACACACACACAGGTACACACACGAGCACACGCACGCACGCAAGCACACAGAGCAAAATTTAATTAAGAAAGACTTTTGTGTTTATGGTTTCTCTTCCGTGCCCGCAGACACAAATAAATATCAAAATAAGCTTTGCTCATAATCTCTCTAAAACATGATATCTCAGTTCAGGCTAATAACCCACTTTGAATGTCCCTATACCCAGTTTCCAGAATCCTGTTTCACTTCCCAGCAAGCTTAAATAACACACTTAATACAGTACTTATTAAAAAATTTAATTCATGCAGAAATGTGGGCGGCTTCTAATCACAGCTGGCCTATTCCCAAAGCCTGAGCAGATATTATTCCCCACACATAAAACACACGAGACGAATGCCACCCAATCTGTCTCCCTGCTTTAATGGCTTACTTTAAACCATGTACAGAGAAATTAGACTTGGCTTCCTGTTTATTCAGTTTATTGATCTATGGTTACAATAATTTAAACTATGATAATAAATGAAGTCAGTGAGTGCAAGAAACAGGTTTGTGTATCTCTCTTTATCTTACCGAGTCCTCTGGAGGCCTGTTGATTTTCGGCCAATCCACTGAAGGTCCCTTCACTTGTAGAAATCGGTGGAATATCTTCACAAAGCCCTCAAAGTCCTTCTTAGATACCTTTAGAGGACAGAAGGCATAAAATGAAAGAGTTAGTTGTATTAATTATGTCATCACTTTTGCTTTTTTAGAGGAATAAACGTTCACCTTGAAGTCAACCTCTCGATCTTTAAGAAGATTATGCATTAATAATCCGCCACTGACCAGCATAACTTGGACATAAACACACTGAACAATGACATCTTAATGTCAAACCCTAAAACTGTGACTCATGTGATCTGTTATCATCTTTCTCTGATTGATCAAATTGTTTGACGATTCTAATCCACTTGTTTAAAAAAAGAATGATTTTTCAACCCTTCATTTATGCTCTATCGTGTGTTCAGTGTCAGAACTAATTCAGCATAACTTTCTAATCCTCTTCTGTACAATCTGGTAATTAAAACTCCTAAAGGCCTGTGAAATAATTAGAGCCCTGCTGAGAGAAAGCGCTGGTTCCTGGGGCCACTCACAGAGTACATCATCAAGAATAAAACATGTTGATAAAAATCCATAAACCTCCTTGTGCCTGCTGTGTGTTTTAAGCTACTCTTTACTCTAATCAAAGTGTAGCAGGTTTATTTACACAACCTGGACTAATGCACAGATCTGATATTTTCACAAGCATAATTTCTTGTCCCATTGTTTTATTTGTGAATTATTCAATCACTGTTTTGATCATGTTTTAAAGGTCGAATGTTGAATTATTTGGAGGATCTATTGACTAAAAATACAATATTATATACATTGCTATGTCTTCAGATGTGTATTGAGACCTTACATAATGAAACATAATGTTTTTATTACCTTTAAATGACCTATTTCTATCAACATACACCGCGGGCCCACTTGCATGAAATTTGGCATGTTGTTTCTACAGTAGCTCTAAATGGACGGAGCCATTTTCTCCTTCGGCAAAGAAGTGAAACATGACAAAATCTTAGTCCTGAGCCACC
Source organism: Triplophysa dalaica (assembly GCF_015846415.1). Classification (NCBI taxonomy): domain Eukaryota; kingdom Metazoa; phylum Chordata; class Actinopteri; order Cypriniformes; family Nemacheilidae; genus Triplophysa; species Triplophysa dalaica. The sequence goes on along the minus strand of NC_079556.1, from coordinate 7,196,185 downwards.
GTATTGCTATGAATGGAAAGGGCGAGGGGTGGAATAAGCTGTTGCTCGCAATTCGCAACCTTGCCGCTAGATGCCTCAAAATTTCATACACTGGACCTTTAAATTGGCAGTCACAAAACACTATACTGAAGAGATTAAATTTTACTTTGGCAAATATTTAATTATTTTACCCATAGGGCCACAATCTAAACAAGAAATATTTCGAAAACTTATACAAGTACAATGAATGTTACACTATGGAAACTCTTCAGTAAATCCTGTAAAACAGTTACCCGGGTGTGTATTTTATAACGTCATCTTGCAGTAAATGTCTGGGTGGGATTACGGGTGTTTGTGAGTAATGGAGGGCGGGGATCTCGGAATGACACTCTGGTGACCGCTGAGCATGATTATGAATGAGGCATTTATATAGCGCTTAATGTGTATTGCTGTACACCCAAAGAGCTTTACAATCATATGAGGGGGGTCTCTCCTAACCCACCACCAGTGTGCAGCATCCACTTGGATGATGCGATGGCAGCCACAGCTCTATAACTACCATGTGGAGCTGAAAGAGCCCTGGACTCCAGCATCTCCAAGATATAAGAAATTTAAAATATTAAAATGCCTAAGACATTTAACATAGCAAAAAAAAAAGAATCAAAGGAAATAGGTGCCGGGATGGTCTAGGTGTCCAACAACCAAATTAACTAGTTAGCATCAATAAGGGACATCAGTCAGGAAGTTTATTAGTTACGAGTAGTTCTAGTTGGAATATGGTCATTCGCTCACCTCTGCGTCTGCGCCATTGGCTGTACTCAGGAGTTGTTCCAGCTCGGCATTCATGGAGGTTTCCAGCTGCTGCCGCATCACTTTCTGAAACTGAGCCATTCCGCTGTGGCCGCCTAGTAACTCCTTACTCAGACCTGCAATAACAAACAAACATCATAATGTTAACTCTTACAATAACTTCACCATTCCACGTAATCGCCTCAAGTTTTCAAAAGAAAGATACACATTAAAAACTTGAGCACCTAAATAAAAGTTTCCTTACGAAACAAAACTTTTAAAAACAAATTATTTACCATAGAAGCGGATAAGTTGGACCAAACAGCAAAAGAAAAAAGCCACAAAGTGACAAGAGTAAATGAGAACTTCTACAGTAGTGTTTCAAATAATCCCTGGATGTAGAGCGGAAATCAAGGCAAAGGATGGATTCGATGAAGCTATAATGAAGTTACTTAAAGTATAAACTTTATTTGCCCATATTCCTTTATTGGATGACTGTCAATCAAAGATAGTACGCGAGTAGGACTATACTACAAGCTAAAATACAATACGTACAGTACATTTTTCTACTTGTAGCAATTCATTTATGGTGTAAACGGTCCTGATAAATCTTAATTACAGTGATATAAAGTAAACATGACAAGGAACCGACATCTGGTATTGATGTTATTATACCACTGCTTTACCACTGCTCCACAATATAAGCACTGGTCGCATCCCAGGGGCCATGAAAGCACAGATATCTTATCAAGAGCTTTGCAGATTACAAAAGACACATCATCATCCAGTGTGTTCATGGTTAATTCGCTGTGAAACTGCCAAACTACAAAGGTTGTAATCCTTTAGATGAATTCCTAATTTATTAATGCCCAAAGAAATACTTGCATACAAATAGTTTCTTTGGTAAACATCATCACAGATTATTCAGAAAGTTGTCACAAACTCTTCCCAATCTCAATGTTGTTTAATTGCAAAGCTGTTTTTTTAAGTATCACCTTTAAAGACTCACAAACAGAGGGTATGTGGTAGACTTGTGTAACATTAGTTGACCATGAACGCAATGGGGGTGTGACTCAAATGTTCCTGTTTTAAGAACAAACACACTCATTGTTAAAATATATATGGGATTAAGAGGTTTAACCAAATTCAGTTTTTAAGGTTTACAAAGACGTGTTGAATGACGTGGTTTTGTAGGCTAAAACCCCAAAATGAACATTATGCCACTTCCAGTTCTCTCATCACATAGTCAATGGCTTTTGTCAATGGTTGTTTGGTTTAAATTTAAATGCTTGAAGTAAGGTCCATGGTTAACAAAAGCTCAAGATAGTCACGTTTTGTTCTTTGACATGAAACATACCACCGATAACTTGCAGTCTTTGAAAACTATTAAATATCATTATACACAAAATCCGCAAAATAATGCCACATGGGCCTAAACCTCAAAACATGTGGATTAAGATTCAGCAACAGAGTAGTTACTGACATGTTTTTAAGTCTGAAAGAGTTACTTAAAAGAGAGCAATTATGGTTAATTTCTTCATTTGTGTGTTGTTCACAAAGTTTATTTTTGTGATAATCCACCCTAAGTAAAAAAGCCTAGTAGGAATTTGTCGAGGGATCCAGTGTGATGCCAAATTTTGGGTTGGCCTACACAAATACGTCATGACTCATGACCATCCCTCTCTATTTTTTCCAAGGTTTAAGACATGTCAATTAATCTCATTCTTTTGTGTCAGACATGCACCTCAAAAGAATTCATTCAATAAAGTAAATTACCAATTTAAGAAAACAAAAAACAGATGCACCTTTACCTTTAAACACATTTTATGAATAGATTGTTGTATTTCCTAACAAAACAAAGACTGTAGATTGATAAAAGAGAAAGAAATCCTGACAGGTAAGAAACTGGTTGCCTAGGCCAACAGTCAATTACACAGATTACTCATTACATGAATATATCAGACCGCTGAACGCCAAGATCAATCCCGATCAACATCAGAGACCTCTGTCATAGTAACAGATAATAATTTGGTTATAAAAAAAATCTGCACAGGCCTATTAAAACATCCACAAACTAATCACAGTTTTCCCACTTAGATATTCAAGGTAAAGTGTAGAAAGTGGTTTGTTGAATAACCTTAAAAAGGTATTCTTATATGAACGAATCAACTGCATTACTTAATGATCATATCAGGTCAACTGCATATTTTCGCTTTTACAGTGTACAAAAAATTCAAAGGCAAAAGTTTTGGATATTCTCCAAAAGCAAAGAAAACATAAGTGTATATGTATATATAAGTTGTAGTGTATATAAATTTGAGATAACAACAGACATAGACAGCCAGTGGACCTTAATCAACGAACCTTATGACTGTTCATATAAAATCAATGAAACTGATGATACTGACTGGCTAAACTTACCTCTGTCATGGCTGAGATAACAAATATGCAGTTCTGCCAGTATATAGAAACTGATTTCTAACGATGACTATAACAGACACTCTTTGAATGTACCACATAGGCTTGTTTTTTCTGAAGCATATTTAAAGTATAGTTTTTTCTCTGATGGAAAGACTCTCAATCATCATAATTTAACTCACAGCTTGAACACGAAGCTCTAAGATCCAGATCAAAAAACATATATCAATAGACACCATCCACTTGCTTTGATTTATACTAGTCCAATACACTCTTTAAAGTAAGTTACAAAAAATAATGATCTTACCTTCCACGTAAAGCGACATTTTCTTCCAGTCTCTGTCCTACTATAGTCTAGTAAATGCGGTTATATGTTAAAACAACTGTGATCCCCTGTTTTCTCTTATTGAGGAGTCATGAAGGTAAATAGAAGCACATATAATCTTCCTTCGCCAAGTAGAGCTTATTGGCAACGTTAGTAGTAATAACTGGAAATGGGAAGAAGGTCAGCTGATCGATTATCTCATCCCGTTCAAGAATGCTTTTAACTGAACCATCGCTATCTTTCTCTCCTCCCACTGTAGAGTAACACACAGAGCGAAAATGATTCTGCCGTCGACCTTTACACGCTCAAATAGAAAAGGTGTGTAACATAAAAAACTTCAAATACCGATGTATCTCCCTCCCTCGCTCACACAGATATCATCCCATTTCGGCCCGTCATTACTCCACACGTCATACTTCGGTGGTCGAGTCCTATTTCCTCGATCCCGAAACTATCCTGCATTTCTGTTTTTTAGCCTCGAGGTAGCGAGTATTTACAATACAGACCGGCTGACGGATTCATTCAATGCGAACTATAATCATTTCGCTTTCACGCAGAAGCTTGACGTTTTCACGCTGTATCGAAAAAACGTCGCTGTTGAAATCCGAGCCGAGACGTGGTTAGGAGCACACCAATGAAAGCGATAGTATGGCGTTCGAGTATTCTATATATAAAGGGACTGTGAAAGTAAAATTGAAGTGTCTTACTGTGAAGGTTGGAAAATGCTCGCTGCGCGTTGGTGAAGGTGGGTCCGGAAAAGCGACGCGTTTTCCACCGACCAACCAACTTTCTTCCATCAGCAACAGCGCTGCGGAAGTGCTTTGATAAAAGATTAAGAAACAGCCTGGGCTTTTATAATTATTATACTGCTTAGACTGTAGAATTACGTTTGAAATTTGGCTTTATTGTTGTAGTTTACAATAAGCATTATTTTAAAATAACGTATTAGGAGGGTTTTATATTCAAACAGCATAATACAATAATAGAAAAATGTTTGTTTGGTTATTTAAGCAAACTAATGCAAGATATTAGCACGGCTGAAAAGAGATTGAATTACCGAGGCAGTTGGTTGTACGTGAGCTTTGCGCACCAACCAATAGGAGCCCGTTTTTTTTCAGCGGATGTAAACCGGCGGATATCATTGGCTGACTGGAGTCCACTCTCTAGGGGCGCTCGAGGACTGCGTCTGCGTGGCCACGTATGCAACCTCCAAGCGCTCCATATTGGAGGACGTACTGTTACGTGCAGCTGTCTTGTTGTTACAGTAGCATAAAGCAGTATTATATTGTAGCTAAACATCATCTTTACTATTTGTTATATCACGTAGATCTATGTACCGTTACTCAACATTTAAAGAAAGCACAGGATTGCAAACTATCCATTGTAATCGGCAGTGTGTATAATTTGTTTCACAAAATCTTGAGTGCAAGAATCATTTTTAACATCCAGGTTTTATTGTTGAATTCTACACAGGAATATTTATTACAGTAACTGCACTTTTATTGAAATAATTAAACATGAAACTCCATGATATGTAACAGTTGAAATTCAGTTCAAGGGTTAGATAATGACAGAGAAAACGAATTCTTATATTTGGCCTCCTCTCTAGACTTTGCTCCTCCTTTAGCCAGCTCTGAACTTGCTACCACAGTCTTGATTCTGTTACTTTTGTGTGCCTTCTGAGAGCTGTGCTCACAAGGAGGATCAAAAACAAAGAAGGACCAAAAACAAGGAAGAACACAACCAAAGACTGCACAGTGAAAACTACAATCCAGTTATAGTATTCTGAATTCAGCTGGTCAGTAGGATTCAAGTGCAGATAAATTGTAGAATTTGTGTAAGAGTTTTAAGGATTGAAAACAGGAGTGTTTTATAGACGTGCTTCTAGATTTTCCTGGGCATCTAAGTGTGGTGCAGATGGTTGGGGTTCTGTGGTCACACACCCAGGAACGAGACAGCAGTGTCTCTTTCTTCTACTAATTCAGCTGCTGTTGCATCCATCTTGGCTCTTGAGAAGTCATTGATGGCCAGCCCATCAACAATCTTCCAGGTTTTATCCTACAGATGAGTTGATAAAGAGAGAAGTGTTCAGAACACGACATGAGTCACAGTCAGTCCCTTATACCAATAAAATGATCATCTCATGACTGTTAGTGCACAGAACCATGGGTTGACAGTTAAAAATCAGGGTCTTCTGGACAAACCTTAATTGTAACAGGGAATGAGTAAATTAGGTCCTCAGGTACTCCATAAGAGTTTCCAGTGGAATAAACACCCATAGAGATGAAGTTGCCCTTTAAAACAAAAACAGCAGCAGGTAAGATCAATGACCTTAGAAAATGAAGTCAGTCCAAATAAAGTTGATGACTTGTGTGCAACATTATACTTATTGGCTGATGAATTTCAGCAAAAAATCATCCTGCAAGGTGTTAATGCAATAAGACATCTAATGTTGGACACAAACAACATTGACTAATAAAGATATGTACCACTAGTCTCAGATTACTTTACAACCAGTTTCCACCTCTCTTGAAGCACCCCTACAAATCTGACCTCTTGAGTGCCTGTCCAAATATCTCTCATGTGATCACAGATGGCCTTGGCTGCTGACATTGCACTAGATAGCTTCCTGGCTTTAATGACGGCAGCGCCACGCTGCTGCACTGTCTGAGAAACACAGAGGGAGATGGAACAATATTTCTGATCAAAGCAAATCAATAATTATTTACATTCATCCACCAATTTTGGCCAATTATGTTTACCTGGATGGATATCTCCTCTGCAGAGCAAAATATGGAGACACTTTCCATGATGTATGATCTATTTTCTATGCATATTACACAGACTAGCTTTCATATTATGTATCAAATTTTAATGCAGATGACACATACATGAATGCTGATAAACATTTGCAATATATTTGCTTTACTCAGATGTAAAATGGTATAAGAAATATAAACAGTGCCCTCTACAGGAAAAGGAAATCAATGCAGACAGGACTTACCGAAATGAAATCCCCCTTCAACCAGGCTTCATCCTTCACAGCATCGAAGCAAGCCACGTCCTTCCCCTGCTTATTCACCTTGCAGTGGTGGACGTCAGGGTACTGCGTGGAGGAGTGATTACCCCAGATGATCACATTCTTCACAAACTCTGCAGAAATGCCACAACGCATTGCCACCTGGAGGACACATTGTACAGTACAACTAGGTTATTACTGTTACTTTCACAGATTCAGTCATGTCATACTGTTGCAAAACTAATTTATGACCAAAAGCCCTAAAGTGCTTCAAAAAGGTTAACCAGTGGTGTGGTGTTCTTACCTGGGAAGAAGCCCTGTTGTGGTCCAATCGGGTAAGACAGGAGAAATTTTCTTTTGGGATCGAGGGGGCAGATTTGGCCGCAATCAGACAGTTAGTGTTCGCTGGGTTACCAACAACAAGAACCTGTGAAGTACAATGTAAGGGCAAAATATTACACTGGCAATATATTTGCTTTACTTAGATGTAGAATGCCATAAGAAATATGCCAACAGTGCCCTCTGCAGGAAAAGGAAATCAATGCAGACAAGACTTACAATCTAATGACAAAATATCACAACAAATAAATTATTGCAAGTTATCAGTCTGGTTTTGGTTTTTGCTATTGCTTAAAAGTCAGTTTTTTTAAGAAAAATCAACTGGAGGGGAAAAGGTTCAAATCAAATTAGTAATTGTGTAATGTGAACAAGAGAGTACAAGGAAAGTTGTAATACCTTTTCTATACCATTTTAAAATAAAAACAGTTTTTGTTGCTTGTATATAGTTGTGGTTCGAAAGCAGTCCTGTGGAAAAGCTACAGTATCTGCCAACTGACAAGGTCAGTGGGAAGTTGAGAGGAGGGGGGCAGAGTAACTCTTGCCAAAACAGTAATTTTGTAAAGGAGGCTTTGTCTCACATCAAAACAAACAAGACAAGGTAAAGGTTATAGGCAAGAAGCATAAAGTTTTCAACAACAAAAAAAGTTCTTCATTGTACAATCACCTTGACTGTTTTCTTGGCGTACTTGTCAAGAGACTCCCCTTGGGACTTAAAGATGGCAACATTGGCTTTCAGCAAGTCCTTTCTCTCCATGCCATCTCTCCTTGGCATGGAGCCCACCAGGATGGCAGCATCCAAATCTTTGAATGCAACTTCCCCTTTATCGGTTGGGATGACCTCTGGAACGCACAGGGCCATGCGTGAATAAAAATACTACGATTTTACACAAATCAGGTTTTGCATGGTCTACTAAAGCATTTTGTCTGAATATATAATAATTAAAGTACTGAGTCAAACAGACAACATTCTTAACAAAACTTCACAACTACTAAATGGTATTTATGGCAGGGGATAACTGTTTTGAAATTAATGTCATAATGCATAGAATGCAATTGTCTCAACAAGAGCTATTATTGAGAAAATAGATATTTAATAAAATCCATCCAGTGTGGGTCTCCTGTGCTTCCAATTGTTGGTTCCACACACATACGGTCACGTACTGCAAACCCCTTTAAACCAACCTCTGATAGGAAACACAATCCTAAATTTAGCTGCCCTTTTAGCCAGGGATCATACAGACATCCAATCAGATTGCACAAAGACTGAGCGTCCTACGTTATATAAACACAGGACTTTAAGAGCACAAAACTGCCACAAAGACCAGAGGAGGGCCTCATGACACACACAGTGGATGGTCCGAAAGGTCTGTTGGTGTGTGTACTGTACCTCTCAAAAGTGGAAGGGCACAGTCTTGAAGCTCCATAACAACACCTTCCAGAACAGGCATCATGGGAGCGATGTCCAACAGAACCAAAGCAATAGGCTGAAAAGAAGTGAACATGACTCACATAATTCACAATTCCCTTCTGATCTCCACTTGTCAACTCCACAACAACTTCATTTACATTTATGCATTTGGCAGACTAACATTGCATTAGACTATAAATTTGTTTGTAATTTTGTGCAATCCCTGGGATGGAACCCATGACCTTGGCATTGTTAGCACAATGCTCTTACCCCTAAGCTACAGGGAAGCAACAGACATGTTTGTTGTCTTTCCCTGGATAAGTCTTGAATAGGATGTGACGCATTTTTGTACAAGATAAATCCTGCTCTACCTGATCTTTGCCAAAGACATCTCCCTTGGCAATGCTGTACAGCAGAGAATAGGCGATCTGCCCAGCAGCACCCGTCACCAGGACTCTAACAGGCTCAGCCTACAGAAAGGGGAACAAAAAACATTTGGGTCAAAGAAAACAGAAGGAGTAACAGTACCCAACAATGTGCCTAAAGAAAAACAGGTTAAGTAAGTTCAGAAGATTCATCATGTATAAATAGATCGTCCTGGCAAACGTTACAAGACCGATTGACATGCTGTGTTGGTTATTTTTTAACTAGGTGACTCCATTCAATGAACTCACTTTCAGTACTTGAAGCTACTATAAAAACACTATTGCAAAGAAATGATTCTTTAAACTAATTAATGAACGACTATTTGTTAGAGGGTATATAAATGTTAAGTTCAAGTACATAGCAAAATCTGTAACTGTCTGATATATAAAAAGACAGTATGCAAATACTGTACATGCAAAAAAAAGTGATCAATTGTTATATTCAAATAGGCGGTTTTACTTGCGAATGTATATATGCTAAATAACTAACGTTATGATTTGCATGCATGTGTTAGTATGCGGCTACTATGCGGTAGTTTAAAGTCAAACTTCTGATTTCATTTCCATTAATTTAATTTTCCCCAGTATGATGAATTCTACAGATAAATGTGATGCAAAATGTAAGATAAATGATTCGTTTCCCTACCATTTTCAGGTGGTTCAGATCTGAATGACAGCTACTCCGCTTCTCCGAGGTCACCCCTACTTCCCTCACGAGGCAACAAGTTGCAGCTGCGCCTGCTGCAAAAGTGCATTTTGGGAAATGTAGTTCATATATGCCTTGAAGGCATTAATTTATATTACACGAAAACTACAATTACTATACGCCACTACATCAAACCACAAAAATGACACTGGCAGGTCCAGCCCTTATCCTTAAGTAGAGCAGCGAACGGAAAACCTTAGATAATTGTGCGTAAAAGAAACTATTTTGTGCTCGTAAAATAACACATAAATCATCTGTGACCAAACGTGTTCACGCTTTCTCTATTTATTTGGTAATTATATTTGGAAAATGCAAATATAAAAAAACTTTACGAAACATTTCTCATAAAGATTAATTGTAATTTAATTGTAAATGTATGTGTTTTATAAAATGTTAAAACAACAGATCATGGAATGTCTTGTCTTTCCCGAACGTACTCGTCAATCCTGAAGGGACAACCCGGAAGAGATTAAAATTACCGTAATGTTTCTAAAAAGCGGTCTATTAGAAAAGTAAAGAGTGAATTGCACAGAGAAATGAGGGGATGGAGATGTTACGTTGCGTCTGTTGCTTAGACACAATGGAAATCATGAACATGCCATAGATTAGCAATAGCTATCATATTATTTAACATCGTTTAAAATGTTTACAACTTATTTAACCACACAATAGGCGCGTTGCTGTCTTATATCGCTTGTTACATTCTTCTGCAGTCACTTGGCAACAGAAACCACCCACAACCTTTAACCCGCGGCAGTCAACTGTGGATCAACAGATTACTTCTGAACTAACTTTTTTACCGGTAAGTCCAAGGAAGCCAGTTTCAGTCTTCAATGCATTGTTTTTTTTTTAAAGCGGTGTTATAAGTGCATTGTCTTCTTCAGACTTCGTCTGACTTCGTCTGTTTGGCAAATTTTGTTGTCAAAGATTTATTACATTTAAAGGCAACATTTGTACAAAAGGCAATCCCTGTCCATGAAAGTCTGAAGTTCAGTCCCAAGTTTTTGGAGTTTCCACCAATTTTATGTATTCTTTGATGCAAAGTAAAACGATTTAGTACCAAACCATGCTATAGTATACGAAGCTGTAGTTGTGTGTATAAATATGTGTTATGGATGGTAACAGATTGCTTGAGATCATTGGGATGTGGCTACTTTAATTTACTGTACGTAAACCCTGTAGCCTATATCCGTTTTTCAAAGAATATCTGACTTCTGGTTAAGATGTTTTTCATAATCAACATTTCCCCATTCTCCTCACTAAATAAAAATGGGACGAGAGCTGTTTATTTTAATCTTGAGTGCCTAAAGCACTTTACTATATGTGATTTGTTTAGTGATTTACAAAGATTTACAAAGAAACAATTGGATATCAACATAAACGCCCTTAATATGTTCCTGATGTATGTTGAAAGGGTAATTTCAGGGTCAGTTCAGTGCTGTGGGTCCACTGCTCTGGGTGAGATAGATGATCTTCCCTATACATTTTACATGAGATCATTACAGGCTCATTACAAACCACCTTACAAAGGAGCGACGGATACTGTTGCTTCTTCATGTTGTGTCCATAGAAAGAACACTGAAAGTCTTTTTCATATCGTCACAACAAAGGTTTTAAAATACTGTCAAACCTTTTTAGACATCACAGAGCGGCAATCAGATTGCTGCATATAGTTGTCGGCACTTATTTAAACAAAGAAAATCTTAGTGAAATGACTTAACAATCTTTTCTCTATTTTGTTCTTTTCTTTCTTTTCCCAAAGGCTGTTTTGTAATTTATTGTGAGAATGGTGGTTATATCATATTGAGTCCTCTGTGAAATGTTTCTTGCTGTCTTTGTGCTACAATGCATATTTTTTTAATAATTGTTTGATAACATATACATATATACAGTACATAATACTACAAGGATGTACTGTCGTACTAAATTGTATGATCTATCATAAAATACACCAATTTCTGGTCGGGGTGGTTTCTGGTGATATTGTCCAACTTTTCATTGAAACCACAGACCTTTTTTGTATGTTTCCTCAGAGTATTTGGGGTTTTTAGCCCCTATAAATGTGTAAACTATTGTTAAATTGATAGTTCACCCAAAAATGAAAATTCTGTCATCATTTACTCACCCTCTTGTCATTTCAAACCTTTATGTCTTTTTTCCTTCTGCAGAACACAAAATAAGATATTTTGAAGACGGTTAGTGACCAAACAGCACTGAGCCCATTCACTTCTATCGTATGGACACAAAACCAATGTAAGGAAATGGGGGCCAGATAACAACATTCTTCAAAATATCTTGTTTTGTGTTCTGCGGAAGAAAGTCATACAGGTTTGAAATGACAAGAGGGTGTAGTAAATGATAACAGAATTTTTATATTTGGGTGAACTATCACTTTAAATAAATACATAACAGAGAATACGCGTTGAACCTTTAAATCACATAACTCTTACTCCCAAACAAGGCAGAAGTGTCAAACTAAAAAGGTTTGAAATATTTTAATAGCGCAGTATCAGTTTACACATTGGCGACTGAAATTCTAGAATAATCCAGACCTGCTTCAACAGGCCTGATGCAAGACCTTAATATCTGCAGATGTTGGTCAACTCAAGAGTATTACTTGGTATATAAATTATTATTTGTTGTTAAAAAATAATATAAGAAATATTTTATCCTATAATTTATTTTTGAACAAGTAAGCCTAAATTTGTTTATAAGTTTTAGTTTATATATAAAGCAAATATTAAAGGACCATTGTGTAATTTTTAGCGGAATCTAGTGGTGGGATTGTGACTTGCAACCAATGGCTCATTCCGCCCCTTCTTTTCGAAGCACTACAGCGGCAAATACAGGACTAATGTCATCTCGTTTTTTCTTTGTCGAAGGAGATAACATATTCACAAAACGCGCTCTGTAGAGCAGTTTGTCCGGTTACTGGGCTACTGTAGAACAAACATGGCCAATTCCACGTAAGGGCACCCGTAATGTATGTAGATAGAAATAGCTCATTCCAAGGTAATAACAACATAGCACTTCATTATTTACATTAACATTTATGCATTTGGCAGATGTTTTTATCCAAAGCGACTTACATTGTAGTATACGTTTTGTTTCTGACTACTGCAATCCCCTGGGATATGTATTTATTTAACCAGGAAAATCCCATTGAGACTTCAGTCCCTTCTTCCAGGGAGACCTGGTCAAGACAGCGGCACACAAAGTTTCACATGAAACAAAGACATGCTTAGTCAGTACTAAAATTTATAACAACGCAAATCAAGAAAAACACTTACCGGACTCTTTTAAAACCGAAAACCAAATACTTTTAAAGTGCATAACGATGCAAGGACTCAAATTTAAGTACATTTTCCAAGTCATTCCATGCCCAAGGACATTTACCAAATTCTGAGCCTGAGGACACTTTTGGGACTTTTAAGTGTAGATACGATTGAGATCTGGTGTTATAACTATATAAACTGACTGATTTAAAGCTCTCTTTGTGGTTAAAAAAACTAATATTTCTGCTATGTTTCAGTTTTGTTCAGTTCATCTGTCCCTGATTCAGTGTACCACTATCACGGTCTGGTGGCTTTATCCAGTTTGGGATTTTTGGAGTATGATGTTTTTCACAGGTTTGTGGACCTGTATTGTTTTTAAAATGGGTATGTCGCTGGGATGCTTGTTACTGTGTCTCACGCTGTACTGATTGTTATGTGGGGGATATGCATGGTCTGTGCAGTGGGAGAATATCAAAACAATATCAAATACCTTTGGGAGATTAGTTTGAAATAGATTAGTTTGAAATAGATTGAGAAAGGAAAAAATATTGTTAGCGCATGTGTATGTGAGCCAGAGGTCAAACCATCATGAGAGTAAACCGCTTCTGTTTATGAGGTAATATGTTTCTTATTCCTACAAAAGATTAGACCTGGATTTGTCATGTAATCTTAGTGATCCATGTTGGTTTCTTTTCACCGGAACCATCTGTATTGACCCGTTGGATAAATGACAGTGATGTCTGGGAATTCATGTTCATTGGATTAAGATTAACAAAACTCGTATTTTTGTGATTTGTAGTAGTCTCATCTAGGTCTATTATTTCACAATTTTTATATTTCATTGATCTGCTTTATTTAAAATGTGCTGTATCTGCTAGTGACTAACCAAAATCCTTCTTTAATATTATATGTTAGAAAAATCCATCTTGATAGAAAGGTGTGTGGTGTCTCATGAGCTTTTTTGGCCTGTTCTTTTTCTAGTGGCTGAGGTTTAACTGCAGTACTGAATGTGAACATAAGATGTCAGCCAAGTGCTAGTTTTGGGTCATAATCTAAATGCAAACAAATAGGAAATAGTTAAAACATAACCCATGTATTTCACCAATCGGTGATTATTTTACATCTTAAAGGGTTCGTTTTAAATCTAGATTTATTGCTAGATTTAAACATTTTAGACTGTTGTAGGCATTCAATTTAGTTTCTCCCCACTAGAAATTTAAATGTATGTAATTAAATGAGAGTAATTTTGTATTCCTCTCTGAAGGCTTTTCAGCAGGACACATTGTTTCACAGATGTACAGCTGGGTTCCTCTGGCTCGTGATCATTCTAAACGCCTAAGTGCTCTTTGATTCAGCTTCAAACAACAAAGCCCTTAGGAGTATTTACTTAAGAATGCTTTTTCAGCCTCAGACTTCCCCATGCCTGTCAACTACACACTCTGTCAACCTCAAACTTTCCCATGCCTGGCAGACACACACACACACACACACACACTCAGATCAAAGTGGAAACGCACACTTCACCTGCTCATAAAGCAGCCCCGCCCTCAACCTGTCAATCATCCGCTCTTTCTTTTCTGTGTCTGGTAAACATGCCATGAAATCCGTTTTGAAATCAAAGCACTGAGATATTGGCGTCAACTTAATTTGACAGACTGTATTATATGTCTTTTTCCATTGCGAAAGATTACGCATATTTTTACACTGCATTGTCATGAAATTGTTTAAAAAAAAAATTTAAAATGTGAACACACACAGTATATATGTTGAATTTAAACACCTAGTGTATTTTATACAAATATTTGTAGATGTTCATAAATGCGTTATCTTTTTTTATATTTTATTTAAATCTTAAACAATGCATAATCAAATATTATTTAGATTAAGATTAAAATAAAGAATCTTTGAATAGCCCACACAATTGATCCAGAAAGCTTCATGCCTATTCATACGTTCAATGTTTAAATAAACGTCTATTTTTTATTTTAATTTAGATCGTCATTTATTTCAAAATTAAATAAACTAAAAAAGACTAAATTGTTAGTCTTGGGTTGTAGTTTTCTGTCAGTAGAGGGTGCTGATGGGCCACCAATAGGTCACTTCAATGCTGCGCTGTGCTTGTTATTTGGCTGCTGTTTTTGTTGTTTGCTTCAACAATGCTCTCAGAGTCTTACACATCCACTGCACTCATCTAAAGAGGTGAATCATTGCTTCGGGGATCAGAGGCTGGTGTTGTTCAAGTCAGTCTTGTGTTTGATTGTTGCTGTCCAGCAATCAAAACATGTCGCATTAATTCAAATCCCTTAAACTGGACAGACAGACCTGGTCTTCACACTCGCTTGCACAATGGTGAGACATGGAGAAACAGAGTTAGAGAAAGAGACAGACACTGAGCGTCACAATGGAGCATCTCACATTGAGAGTTAGAGGTTTGTTTTCTTTCATTCATTGTAGGGATTAGGCCTGTAGTGTCCCAAGTAAAAGTATAGATGTGAGATGTTAGTTGTTGTCACCCCAACCCCATGCTTCTTTATGAGTTGGCAAGGATGTGATCTCTAAGAAAGACTGCACACATCATGTATGCGGGATTGTGTCGACAAGGCTTAATATAGGTTGGGTCCAGTGCCATTTGTTAGACAAAAAGCATAAATAAAAAGCTCTGCCACTCAAATAAAAAGAATGTAGAAGTGTATAGTACATTTTTTCACATCTATCTTTCTTTCTTCAGTGGTACTAGAGTAATGCGCATTGCTATTGAGAACAGAGGTGTGTTGCAATTTGAAAATGTGAAATGTTTTTTTTTTGTGGGTTTTCTATAGGCCCTTAATCTTTTTTTATTTGTTTAGACAGTGCAGGGCTTAATGGATGCGGATGATTTTAAATGTCCTGTTTGCTTTTGTCGAAGCCTGAAACCAAAAACTTGATGCATTTCGGTTGGTGCATCTGAAAATGCAACACGTTCAAGCTTAGTTTAAAATAATCAAAAAATAAAGTAACCTTTTTTAAATAGTTTTTTTTTTTAAAAAGGTGTAATATGTGACCCCGCCTGTAATTTTATTAGTTATTTACTGTTTTCTACATAAAATCCTCCTAGGTAATTATTTTAAAGAATAACCTTAAAATGTTTAATATTAACAAACATTGAAATCCTAGTGAAATACAGTACCTCATACATGACATATTTTTACGCCAACCTGGGGATTTGCGCCACACTGGTTCCCTTGACCGAAAGCTTATGCATTTTTCCCATAGACTTATGGAAGATCACAAAAAAAAGATCTGTGATTAACAAATGTTCATGATGTTTACACGTTTTGTCTATCAAGATCATCTTTACAAATGAACACAACAATCGGCAGAAGTAAAAAACTGAAATGAGGCAAACTACTCTGGTTGCTTGATAGCAACATCACCACCACCAAGTCTCCGACAACTTCGTCAAACTTTATTAACATGTTCCCTGGTACGTAATTACACAGTGAATGAATCCCCATCCATGTTTTTAGTGATTTGTGCCCATGTTGCAATATTTCTGAAATTTTATGCTCGATGATGTCTAACATCACCGCCAAAGGAAGTAGTTGGTTTTAACAACTTGTTAGCAACCGTTTTAAAGACTCAATAAAGCTTTAAAAAATTATGAGCGGGTTATAACTGGTGTGTTTTATGTCATAGATTAAGACGTGTAAATATTTAGAGCGTTTGTTAATCCCAGACCTTATTTCAGGCAATTTACCAAAAACCCTTTTAAAAAACCTATGGACTTTGGAAACAATGGACGCTCGCTACTGGGGTTTGCACACAAAAAATACATCATCTCTGTGGTACTCTGTTTAGGATTGAAATCAAATTTGATGCTTCTGGTAGACAAACTACTTTTAACATGAGGTAGAGGCTTCACACATTTAATTTCATTTACATCATCGTCTTCACACAAACTATTGGTGCAGAATGAAGATGATGTCTGAAATACGAGACCTCTTTGAACCATTTTAATACTTTTACTGCTGCTGAATATTCTGAGCTCTGGTCCCGGCCCTGCGGGGCCCCTGCTTAAGAAAGCTGATATAGGATCTGACAAGATGCGGCTTGACATAGCAATGCACTTTCCCACTATTTTGTCCACTGACCTGGGGCCAGCTACCTGCATGTGAGGATTTACCTCATATTAAGAGGACGAAGTGGCACTGTACATGTGTATGTATTGACTACCACCAATCAAATATCTGATGAGAGAATGATAGAACAGCAGAGAGCGAGTGTGCTGGATATACCTAAACAAAGAATTGAAGCTATAGAGGGGGATTTTGGGTGGATGGGTGTTTTGTGCATGCATGGCTGATAAGTCCGTCTGGTTGCTGGAACTTCTCCAGGTGTTGGAGAATTTTGCATTCACAGTCCTACATTCCTTTTCCACCAGACCTTGTCTTCATGCATGCTTTCTCCATTCCTCCTCAAATTCACGTGATGATGCTCGGATTCACAGGCCAAAGGTTGCGCAGAAAAATCCGACCTTTATTTTCAATTGAAAATAACTTTTGTGTCTCGCCTCTGTCAGCGGTGATAGCTTTAGGGGTCAGAAAGAGGGCACGACTCTAATCCAGACCACCAACAGCACCTGGGAAAAAAAGATAACGCTTCATTACAAATAACCCTTCAATTGTCAATTTAGTGTATGACAAAATGTAACATCAGCACTTTACCGTATGTAGAAAAACAATATTTACATTGCAGTTCCCTAATAAAATTGTAGTAATAAAATATCATAAAATTAAAGTTTGTTCAGAACTCTTATATAAAACAATTATTTGTTGCGTCATCACTCAAAAATGTTCAAAGACTTTCCAAGTGACATCTAATTTCACTGCTGTCCTTCTGAAAGCTTGTGTAAACCCTGTTAATCATTTAAAAGTATGAGTTTTTTCCATTTACTGAAAAACAGCCAATTTAGACATCCAAGGGTTTGGAATGACAGTGACGATATTTAGTTTTTATCATTATACTCATTATTTTGTAGATTAAACAGTTAAGAAAACATTATCAGATCTATGCAGTTGTGATTTGTCTTCTGTGTGGTCTGATGTAGAAATATCTCTCAAAGGTTTAAATGAGGTCAATCACTTTGGATGTCACCCTGAAGAGAAGAAGGCAACTAGGAGAAGAGGCTAGGTGAGCGAGGAAGAGCAGGTGCTATGTAATGCCCACCGTGTCAACGTTTGCCTCCACGGACTGACAGGTTGTCATTTTTTGTGACAGCATCCCGCAGACTATCCGTAATGAGCTGCTGTGAAGTCTGGAACATTCTCCTGACCTTTCAGTGCCTTCGCGACGTCCCGAGGTCTTCTCCTTCCACGTATCCTTGTCAAAGGGCCAGGCCGCGAAACGTCAGGGGATGAACGCTGGCAGGGACATTAAAGAAAATAAATCCAACAACAAAAACAAAGACACGGACATACTGACACCTGTCTCACTCGCACCTGTCTTACCAACAGCCACATTGTACACTGATAGACAGACTGCTTCAGTCACGTCATTTAGAGGCACCTTGTGGTTTTGCTCTTTGTTGATGTTGATGTTTACTAACCTTTGGTCACCAGAATATATTTCTCAATCAAGCTCCAGCATGTGTTTGAAAGTCACAGAAAAATGTCTACAGAGTATGCAGACAGAAAAAAGTTCACCGGCGTTTCTTAAATGACATGAAATTCCTGCGCTCCGAGAGGTGTGACCCAGACTCGCGCCCCCACTGTTTGGCTTTCTGCTCCAAGTCTCTCGGTAAATATCTGCTTAAAAGGCATTGCTCCTTTTGCTCTCCTCTGTTCTTTTCTTGTCCCTTTTTTCTCCTGATCATTTTGCTCTAATGACGTTTACAGATGTACTTAGAAGCCCTCATGAGTGTTTTAGTCTCAGGTTATTACCGCTCATGTTTACGGAATCGAATGACACCCCGGTCGGCGGGATGGAAGAATTCAAATCAAAGCTTACTCGGAAGCTCAAAGCTGTCTTCATTTCATGTAGTGAAGTGTTTGTCTCTGGACCCACCCTGTTTTAAACTCTATCTCATGCATTATAAAAGCTTATAAATGGTTTTAAGAAATGTGATTTATCATCTTTTATCAGTTATCATCTACATAAATGACTATATTATTATATTATATTATATTAAATATATAAATAAATGTAGGTCAAAGTTGGTGCTGGTGATAGTGCACCTGTTTAACGTTTTGCATTAAAGGTCCAATGTGTCATTTTTTGGAGGTTCTATTGACAGAAATGCAATTTAATATAAATAATGTCTTCAGAGGTGTATAAAGACCTTACATAATGAAGTGTTATGTTTTTATTACCTTAATGAGCTATTTCTATCTACATTCACCACGGGTACCCTTACATAGAATTCGCCATATTGTTTCTACAGTAGCACTAAAATGAAAAACTGCTCTACAAACTGCGTTTTGTAAATATGTTATCTTCTTAGGTCAAGAAACACAACAACATCTTAGTCCTGTGTCAGCCTCCATAGTATTTCAAAAGGGAGGGGTGGAGTGAGCCTTTGGTTGCAGTTCTCTCCCTTTGCTTATCTACACTTGTATTTTAAGTTTAATTTATTTTTTAGAATAAAACGCAAAATAAAAGCTTAATTTGTCCGATAAATATTTTTCATTTTTTAGGAATTCATTAATATCACAACAATAAGGTTATCACAGATTATTTTTGGCCACAATCATTTTTTATGAAAATCTGATATTGTCACAGCCTTAAGATATTGTGTCCAAAAGAGGAATATTTTATGTAAATGATATCTTAAAAGGTATGGACATATTTGTGACCCTTGACAACAAAACCAGTCTTATGGGTAAACTTTTTCTAAATTGAGATCTCTGAAAGCCGAATAATTAAGCTTTCCATTGATGTATTGTTTGTTAGGATAGGGCAATATTTGACCAAGATATCGCTTTTTATAACTCTGAAATCTGAGGGTGCAAATAAATAAAAATACTGTGAGAATCGTCTTTAAAGTTGTCCAAAGGAATTCCTTAGCATACATATTACTCACAAAAAATTACTTTGTAATATATTTATGGTAGGAAATTTACAAAATATCTTCATGGAACGTGATCTTTACTTAATATCTTAATGATTTTTGGCATAAAAGAATAATGTTTTTTTGGCTATTGCCACAAATATTCCTGTGCTACATTGTCTGTCGCTAGTTCTAAATTGAGGTGGTAACAACTAGCATTAGAACTTCTAGAAGGACTGAGAGATAGAAAAAGAAAGAGATGAATAAATGGGAAGAATGATCATGCAGCACAAGCTGAATGTTGGCGATGCCATTGTGGTCAACACTGTAAGGGCTGAGTCAGAAAGCTTGTCCCCAAACTCTCTCTTCCCCCATCTCCGCCCCCCACCTGATTCCTCTCACCCCATCTCTTTTTGAAAAGAGGCTTGTCTTAGCTAATGCCAAAATCCCTACAGTTCCACTATTTGTGCCAAACTTCTCTATTCTCAGCTTTTTTTGCACCATCTGAACTCTTCAACTCTTGAACTCTTTCTGACCTTGCCCTTCTGCCCTTGACAGCAATCAGAGTGGATCCTTCCTTTTAAACCCAATGCGATCCACTCGTTTTTCCCACTTGTTCATTCCTTTCTCCTGCCGTTTGACAGACAGACCGTGCCCCAACCCCTCTCCCGGACACGTCACTCATGCCGGCCAACTTCATTTACACCCATGATTGACAGCTCTTACACAAACTCACTTACTCTTTCTTTCACACAGACATACTGTAGATGTGTTCTCACATGAATAGTATTCGCTTTACCTCTTTTTGTGCTGCGTGTCTGTCATTCGCTATTATTTGCATGGTGAATAGAAGCCCTTCTGAGAGACACTCAGACTGTGTGTCTGTGTGTATATGTGTGCTTTAGTGTATGTGTGCCGTGGCGCCGCTCTGTCCTTGTGTATTTTCAATGCAACTGTCATGTTACATAGAACAGACGCATATTGTCTGTCCACACTTGACTTCTCCCTCTCTTTGTTAGGATGTTAGAAAGAGATTAATGGACTTTGATATGATATTAAAGGGATAGTTCACCCAAAAATGAAAATTCTGTCATCATTTACTCACCCTCTTGTCATCTAACCTGTGGCTTTCTTTCTTCTGCAGAACAGAAAAGAACATATTTTGAAGAATGTTGGTTTTTGAACAACTGCAGTAGCCTACCTATCCACTTCTATTGTATGGACACAAAACCAATTCAAGTCATTGGGTTCGGTTATCAACATCCTTCAAAATATCTTCTTTTGTGTTCTGCAGAAGAAAGAAAGTCATAGAGGTTTGAAATTACATTTTTTTGTGAACTATCCCTGTTATGAAAATATAAAAAAATGCTCTGGTCATCCCTGCTTAAGGTTTGGTAATTGGTAACTAATTTGTTGTAAAAGCCACCAGCTACCATCAGAATCCATTGAGTTTTCTTGAGTCTCTGGATTTCTTGCTCCCCTTTTCCTCATCCTCTTTGTGTTTACTGGTCTTTATCACTCATATGGAGATCCCCTCATTTCTCTCTTCATCATCTTCTTTCTCCTCTGTCTTATCATCCTCCCCACAGCACTCCTGGGCATCCTCTGGTATCCCATCATGCCCCTCTGTAATCTGTGACACCATTTTGTCAGCACATCTGCTTGCATGTTTGACTTCCCTGTTCGTCTTTTAGTTTTTCTCACTCCTGAAGCGTTTTAAATTGTTTTGATTCGTTTTAATGGTAATGCTGATGGCCATGGCCGTGCAGTGCCCTCGAGAACTCTGATAAGAGCTGCTGCCCATTCTGTTTTCTTTTGGTTGGACTGTTTTATATTTGCACTTCAGTAGCTTTGGTTGAGATACAGGGAGGAGAGAGAGCGCAAAGAAAGAGCAGATGTGGTAATGTTGAAATGGAGTCCACATACAC
This sequence comes from Triplophysa dalaica, assembly GCF_015846415.1. Lineage (NCBI taxonomy): Eukaryota > Metazoa > Chordata > Actinopteri > Cypriniformes > Nemacheilidae > Triplophysa > Triplophysa dalaica. The sequence goes on along the minus strand of NC_079556.1, from coordinate 7,174,550 downwards.
CTAGCCATCCCTATAGGGACACCATAGACTTCTGTGGTTTGAAATAAAGCTAATTATAAATGCCCAAACTCTGAACGTTTTGGGGTATAATTTTTTGCTTACTGCTGGGGATACTATTCTTCTAAAGACACCGTTTTTGTGGTTAATGTGAATTTTTTTTTTTAATCTCAGCATGTCAGGAAAATGTTGATAATGTACAAGTGAAAGAAGAAGAGGAAGAGGTCAGGAGTTGAGAAACTGCCTGTTTGACGACCTGTATTTCCTCACCCGTGGCACTTTCCGCAGGCTGTAATATAAGCTGTCAGTCCAGGTTAAACGGAACACTTTTACCTGCACGTCTGACTAAAGAGAGAAAGTCAAGAGAGGACATGTCTGGTTTTCTCACTCATCTCCTGAAATCGGCAGGTGCATCTCCCTTCACTCTCCGTTATGACCCTGGATAAGGGTATGAGGTCACCAGGGGCCAATCACTTGCCGATGATTTGCTTTTCCTCTTTCTGCCGCAGTCAGCTAAACTCCTCTGCGGTTATCTGCACCCGTCCTGCCGCACGTGAATTCACTGGCCTGACCTTTTTAATTTCAAATGACATTTTGTATTATTCAATTTGCCCTGTATTCTCCTACGACGGTGAGGTCCTGTCACTTTGAAAAAAGTGAAATGAAATAGAATAAGAATCTAGAGTTGCTTGATTGCACTAAATTGAGGAAGGGATCATAATTGACTGCAAAGGGCACGACTAAAGGTAGAGTTAAAACGAGAGTGCCGTAAATGAGGAATGATAAATTTAATCTGGGCCTGATTAAATAAGCGAAAAAAGTGGGACAGCGTCTCTTTGGGGTCGACCACAGGGCAAACAGAGAGATTGCTTGATGGGCTCTTTCTTTGCTCAGGTTGAATATTAATGTGTGTGTAAGAAGGAGACAGAGGGAGAGAGAGAGCACAGATAAGACTTTGATAAAGATTCCTTTTCCCAGGGTTTTAATTATGTTGCCTTGTAAAGACCGGAGGGCCAAATGCTCCCTGTCCTTGTTGTAAAACATTCTCACTACTGTTTTACTTGAATATTGACCTGTTTGACAAATCTAATTTCTTGAACTGTAGGCTAAATTAGATACTTACGGCTCTTAAAAGGTGCAACACACTTCATTGAAAGATATTATACAAAGATAAAACACACAAATATACACACAAATAAGTCTGTGCTGTATGGTAAAGGGGTCATGTGTCACGAAGACGTGTTTTCGGTGTCTTTGGTGCGTTATAAGCATGTAATAGACACATAAAATTGTAAAAAAGTGTCGGAACAAAAGAGACATTCTATCTAAAACGGAATGCTCTCCCAGACCTGCCTGAAACGCATCGTGTAACCACACCCCCACAAATCTACGTCAGTTCGTGGTATAATTTGACGAAGACCATCCAAATGTATACGCAAGTAAGGTGGGCGTACCTGTCAGTACAATTGCTTTGGAACCTGATGTTACAAATATGGTGAGTGGCATTACTTTCCATCACACGCTTGCAGTATTCGACCAATCAATATGAACTGGTTAACCGACATAACAATCATAGCACACCTCGCCTTTCAGCAGGTTTCAGAGAGGCGAGGCAAAGAAGAGATACAAAAATGCACGTTATGTTGAAAATACTGCATTTTTAAACCTTAAATTGTGTATACACAATGCATTACATCTTAAACAAACGATAATATTCCTTTTAGCTGTGTCATATGACCCCTTTAAGGTGTATTAATCAAGACAAATGTGGACTGCAATGTACAGTGAGGTTACAAATTGCAACCAACGGCTCAATCCACCCCTCCCTTCCTTTTCGAAGCACTACGGCGGCTCTCACAGGAGATAGATGTTGTCACATTTTCACTTCTTTAGCGAAGGAGATAATGTATTTATAAAACGGGCACTGTAGGGCAGTTTGTCTGTTTAGGGATACTGTAGAAACAACATTGCGGATTCCATGCGAGGGGACCCCCGTGTATGTAGATAGAATTAGCTAAATCTAAGATAATACAACTTTATCCGCCTCTTATACACTTCTGAAGATAGTTATATTATATTGCATTTCTGACAGTAATTCCTCCTGAATATTACACACAGCACCTTTAAATAAACATGGGGGTAACTGTAATTACATTGTGTAAAGACAATGTCTGACATAACAAAAATAATATAGGGCAGATTTTAGAAGAAGTTACCTCAGATTAACTTATTATACCTTATTTTATGATGGTAAATACAAATAGGACACCTTGGTACCTTTGGTTGATTGATTCAAAGTTTAAACTGAGAGCGCAGCCAAAAATAAAAATGATCTCATTTTATTTACCATCATGCCATGACGCTTGTGCATCTTCTAAGTTCTCTTGTATATTTTATTACGACACTCACAAGAACCAACGAGGAATAAAACTATTAAAAAAGACTCCATATTTGAATTAATGCAAGCGTGTTTATTTAGCTAGGTATGCTCAGAACATTAATTGTTTACTCTCACACACCCAATGTTTTGCTTTTGAAGACATTTTTTAATCTGCTGGATATTTAAATTTGGATTACTTAAATTGTGGCTTTTGTGATGGACGGTTGTGCTTTTTGGAGTGTCAACATGTTTGGTCATCTATATGTGATGAATATTTTTATAAAAAGCACCTGAAGAAAGGATGTCATATACTCTTTTGGGAAGGACTAATGATTGATGTTGTAAATTGCATATCAGAAGGACAAGTATGGCTTAGAGGTAGAAAAGAGGAAATGGTGATGGCCAGGATTTGGATTAAAATTGGTTTCACAACATGCTTGTATGTTTCTACCTGTAGCTTTTTTATAGCAGTTAACAAAACTGGAAAGTGATCTAAAGATTTAGAAAAGGCTTGTTATTAATGTTTGTATGGGTAATACCAAGGTGTGTAATCACACCATCTCTCTCTCTCACACACACGCTCGCATGCACACTATAGACAAATAAGAGGCCTGTCACGAGCAGATGACTTATCTGATTTTTTTAAAGGAGCCCTCCAGTCTTTCTACATGTTTCTTTCCTTCCTTGACCTGAGCGTGAGGAAAGCAAGTGATTGAATTCCAGGTGTTTGTTCCTAACTCTCCTTTCTTCACATACTCCCTACATACACACACCTGCATAAATACAGATCAAACAATCGCTAAGAACTCTTACACAGCCAATTAAACCATCCATCACAATAAAAAGGCCATTTCAAAAGCACTACACACTGATCTGATAGAGGGTTATGTTTGTCCCAATGGCTGACCTCTCTTTTGTTATTTCCCACAACAGAAAATACGGCTTCTTAATTCACTTGCACACACACACAGTGCACAATCAGTGCCACAGTGCCACTTCAGCAGCTCATCACAGCCAAGCGTTGCCACACGATTCCGTGGCATCTGCAGCACGGCGCTCTGGGAGCTGCCCGCTGACACTTTGAACTAGCGCTTAGGGAGCAGCATCTCTAGAGCGTGCCAGGAGGGAGTTTCCATAAGCAGTTTCACTAATTTCTATTCAGGTCATTCACATGTCTTCATTTGGATAGAACAATGAGAGTAGTTGTTTTTTTATTTCTTAATTTGTTCTTTATGTCACTTGAGGTGCTTCTCTGCTCATGGAATAATAAAACCTTAAAATGATAGTTCTCCCAAAAATGAAAATTCTGTCATCATCCTCTTAAAATTTCAAATGTGAATGACTTTCTTTCTTACACATAACACAAAATAAGATATTTTAAACAGAAAGTTTGTAACCGAACAGCCCCTATTCACTATATGGACAGAGAACTAATGCAAGTGAACGGGTGCCAGTTAACAACATTTTTCAAAATATCATCTTTTGTGTTCTGCGGAAGAAAGAAAGTCTTACAGGTTCTAAATTACAAGAGAGTGGCTAAATGATGACACAATTTAAATTTTTGGGTGAACTATTACTTTAAGTTTGTGGAGTTACAAGACATGAAGATGCAATTTCGTCTCATTTTCGAGCTTATCATGGACGTTTTGAAACAGGGTCATCAAAAATCTGGCTTCCGCCTGACTGTCCATCTCATGTGAATTGAAGCTTCTTCGCTCTATGAAGAAATTGGGTTTCTGTCAGGGAGCGAGCGAAAGAGCTGACTCTCTCTAAAAACTGGTGACAAGATGAATGAATCTTCTTATGTCAGTAAACTTGTTAAGAGGCTGTGCTGTGGACAGCGTTTTTCCAACACTTTTTTTTGGTTTAGCGTTATGTTTGTGGTAAATTTTATTTCTTTTTTATTTAGGCAAGTGGCAGAATTTCTGCCCCTCTCTCTTTATTTCTCTCTCTCCCTCTGTCAGCTCAGGCCACGAGATAAGACTTGGCACGCTCAGCGCGAACCCCGTGACACGGACTGAAAGCAAAGATGCTGCTCTCCCTCAATATGACATTAGATTTAATTTTTTTCTGCAACCTTTAGCCATCCAAGCAGGTCACATGGATGAAGAGATGGCTGGGCCAAGGATATTTGAAAGTTATGTTCTGTCATACTATTTCCACTTCGTATTCCTGAGAAATTTCCCATCATTCTCTGCTGGATTATGTTTGCTTTAATAAAGTTTTTTGGAAATGTGAATTGTGAATCTATCACCGGATACATTGTATGTGTGGTTAATAGTGGCACATGCAACCACAAAATAATTTGTTTATGAGACGAATGTGACACTGGACCACAAAAACAGTCATAAGGATAACAACAATACATTGTCTGGGTAAAAAAATTTTTTTTTCTTTTATGCCAAAAATCAATAGGATTTTATGATAAGACATGTTCCATGAAGATATTTTGTACATTTCCTACCGTAAATATATCAAAACGTTATTTTTGTCAGTGGATGCAGCAAAATCACAAAAAAATGGTTGGAAACATGCCTAAAAATTTCACTCACAGCTATTCGCTCTTTCGGAATTACCCACTCAAGTTTAGTATCTACTATGTAAACATAGAATTTCAGCTTTCGGGTTTATCTAATCTCCACAACGTCATTGCAGCGGTAAGCCAATAGAGAGCGTTAAAACAAACCTGTTTCTTCTTAGCAATGGCCTGCTACATTGACTCTCATGTACAACTTTTCAACTCACGTTTTTTGCACCCTCAGATTCCTGATTTTCAAATAGTTGTATTTCGGCCAAATATTGTCCTATCCTTAGGAACCATATATCAATGGAAAGCTTATTTATTCATTTTGAAAACCCTTATGGCTGGTTTTGTGGTCCAGGGTCACATATACATTTGTTTTAAGTCCTTTCAGAGCATCACTAGCTGTTTGGCATCGCTGTGTTTGTGTTGAATAAATATACACTTTAAAGATTCAGACATTCGAAACGCCATCTGTTCGAGACCGAAAGATGTTTGTGCATATGTGTTGTTGCCCACTGCTCCAGGGAGTTGTCGTTGGACCTGTGTGTGTTTGTGTGTGTCTTTGTGCATGGGGAAGACAGAGGTGTGTTTACCTTGTTGAGACGTGCTGAGGTGTTCCACACTGTGCTGACACCTGGCACAGAGCTCTGGCTTGGACCCAGACACACAGACAGCAGGAGCAAGTGTGAGTGTGTGAGCGGTGTCACAGTCTGACGTGTGTGTGCCAGCATGTTGTGTCAGTAAACGCCCTTGAGACCCATATGTTAAATATGTAGAGGATTTGTGCATTTTGTAGTTATGTTTTCTTTTGCTAATGTGTTTTGTGCATGTGGTCTGAAATGAATCGAACTCTCTCTTTGAGGTGCCAAAAATGAGTTATATCCCTTAAAAACAATCCAGCTGCCTCTGTTCTCCTCACCTCTCTGAGGTCTCACATTGCAGGACTCTTGTTGCACATCTCCGCTATAGTTTGGCCTCTTCCTCACCGGCTTTCTCTTGATTCTGTTTGAACAGACTCCTGTTTCGCTTTGATCAGATGTCGTTCTGCCTGGCGGAGCTTCACTTTTGGTCCTTAAGGAGCAGCCTGCAAGTCCAGGGTAATTAAAATACACTCAACCTCTCTGTTTCACACATTCAGTTGTCGATTGTGTTTTTTTGCATCTCCATGTATGCTCATTATTCTGTATCTGTCTCTGTTTTTTTCTTTAATAGCTGGGTTAACTGCTGTGTACACACGCACATAAAGTACAGTCATTAAGATGTCTTTTATGAGACATTTTGTGGCCTCTAATTAATTTTATGCACCCTTAATTATAGCTTTACAGCTTTAGTTCTTGCCATGTTCTTTATGTTAATTACACTTTATATTACAGACCATCTCGCTTGTACTTTTTAGCCCGTCTTTTCTTCTTCCTACTTAACTGAATTATTATTCTTTATGAGTCTTATTTATGGGTATGAGAAGTTTTTTCTTCACAGGCAAATTCCCTTATCAAATCTTTGAAAAATATTTATGCATGTTTCACTGTATCTTATAGAGCTAGTCTTTCTGACCTCCGTGATGAGTGTGAGAGAGAGTGTGTGTGTTTAGAGACGTATTTGTGTATAAATATATATATATTAAAGGGTATATCAATATGTTATTGTACTGAGGGAGGAGTGGGTTGGTTGATGCAACTTTATGTCCAACAGCAAATCCAAAATAAAGTCAAAAATTGCAGATGATTCTTAGCCACCACAGTTCCAGTTTTTATCATCTCAAGTCAAAACTCCTCAAAGGCAATTGTCAGTATACACAGTGAAAGGTACTTTTTTGCCTTTTACAGATATTGGCACACACCAATTCTATGAAAAAGGAGAAACAGGTGAGTGAGTTTGAATTCATAATTTGTTAATTTAATAATTTATTCACATTGGTTATTTGTAAGTGATCATAAAGGGTCAGTTAATATTTTTCACAATAACAATCTGTTAATTTAAGGAAGTTTTACAAAATATGCAGTAACTTAATAAATACTAATTCTATTAAACATTCTCATAATACTCAGCATCATTTAAATCTATTCCACAATATTACAGATTGTCCCCAAAAATCAGTTCAGAAAATTCCCCCCAAATCCTTCCTACAGTTACAGTTATTCTCTAAACGGTTCTGGGCAGCTTGTAGTGCCACCAGATTTGTAATGCATCAAAGTTGAAACATTTATTAACACAGACCCCTCACAGTCATGAAATGTGAAAAACAGAACATTGATTTAACAATATGCTTTTTATTTTAATGGAGCAGCTTGTTCGTCAGGCTGGTGAAGTTTAGACTTGAAAGGTTCTGTTTGTTCTGTTCTGTATTTTTTTCTATGAAAAAGTCTTATTATCTGCGAAAACACGAAAGCTTTGATGTCATTAAGACTTAAGGATGGTTAACCAAGCACTGCATGTGTGTTTTTCATGTGGGTTTATGGTTGTTTCTGCATTATAAAATCATGACATCATAATAATGATAATGATTTTTCTCTAATTCCCCAGCAGTGGTAAGGATGAAGCATTCATTTCAACAGCATCCTACCTCATGCTATTTCAAATGGCTATTATGCTTTTTAAACCAGAGAGGAATGATTCTTTTATTTATTCAATATTATTTCCACCTGGGGAGCTTCATTATAGAGTGAAAAGACTCATACTCTCTCCAAGTGAATGACTATCTGAAACCACTTTATACCATATTTTAGTACTGGTTTATTAATAGCATTCTTTTTTTACCCTGGTGTGTAATTTTCAGCGGAGACCAAAAGAACATGGTGTTCTTTCATATACATTTTTTACCTCTATTATCCTTTTTATAGGGGCATCTGTGTGAGATATTCACAATACATTTGAGCTTTTTCTGAGAGCATTTAATAAGCGTGGGGTTAAGTCTTTGAGGAATAGACAATGTCTGGTTATATGAGATTCCTGGAGTTTCTGGTGGCCTCCACCAGAGGGCGAAGGAGACCCACGCTACTGTGAGGAAGGGGGCTCTTTCCACCCCTCTATCCCAGAGCAGATGTGTGTGTCTGGGTCAGGCAGGGGCAGAATGGCCCATATCTGATTAGCAGCAGTAATCCTGGAGGTGTCCAGCAGGTCTAGGCCTCCAACAGAGAGAGGCAGTCCTCCTATAGAGCAAGGCATGGATGGGGGACGTCTAGCTGGGACGCTAAGGGCTGGAGGCCTGGGACTCTGGGTTGAGATGGGGTTTATGGTATGGTACAATTGCACAGCGGAAGAGCGTGCTGACAAAGCTGAAGGGGACAGAGTTTGGTCTCATCTCCACCCTGGGCCTTCAATTTCCTTCTTGTTGTCCTACCTGCCTGTGTCAGTGTATGAGTCAGACTTCCTTGTGACAAACACACAGAAACACAGACACACATAGGGTGAGACGTCAAGAGAGTGACCAAATGCTAAAAAGCAGACTGAAAGATGTGCAAACAAAGATTTTTCACGTTTTGAAGATGAAAAGGCAAGAAAACGGTTTGTTCTCACAGTTTCTTTGTGTACTTCCTCTCTTTGCAGTGTGTCCTTCAGATCAGCATTACTACAATGAGAAACAGCAGTTTGCAGAAAGTAAGTAATCCATCATCAAAACAATTAACCTTGATGTCAATGAGCGAATCGGCTCATTATTTAACAACGTTGATTTGCATGTTGCCAATGCAACTCACCCCATCCGTAATTCAAATTTTACTTAAAATTCCAGGGGTAAAAAGTCTCCCATTAGCGCATAAGATATATGAAATGTCGCTCCATTTGATTGATGTTAAAAGTCATTGTAATGATATTCTGCAACATATGGACAACTCCGTTGTTCAATTGATTTGTCAGGTTCCACTTTAATTTATTTATCCTGTTTAAAGGAATAGGACAAATGAATACTATGAGGAGTATATAATACTATTCTTCCAAATATCTTTGTATTAAGAAATTTAATATACAAATGCCAAAAATAGAAATATGGGGCTTTAAAGGTATTTATCAGACTGTTCTTACATCTTGAAGGTACAAAAGAAAGAATTGGGGTGTACAATGATACAGTGATGATAATACCATGATATTAACATAGGACAATTTTTTCATCACGATACCGTGTTAAAATAACATCACATTAGTATTACCATGGTACTGTGTCCCAAAACCATGGTAATGCAATTGTGCATTTTGGTACTTTTTTAGTAATTGTTGTGTTCCTTCCACGTGTTTTGTTTGGACCATATCCTACAGTTCACATTTAATCTTTGTGTTATTTAAAGTTTAGCTTCTCCTTGTCCATCTTACTATAGATAAACACAGGACAAGTTGACTCTATCACATCATGATTTACTACCAGTGTGTCCAGTATCGTCCCACAATAATGCCCAGTTGCCTCCTACCCGCTCACTCTGCTGGTGGGGTAACTCCCGTCGCCCTCGAGAGAAACACAAACAGCCTTATCAGGAGACACAGACCCGTCCCCCTCTCGCCCCCGTACTCCTTGTCGCCCTAATTTGCATTCATTTATTTCTGCATCCTCTCGCTCCTAAAAGCAGGAGACGTTTCTTAATAGTTTAAAAAAAGCAGATTGGATTTGATTGCGGAATCTTTACCAAAACAAATAACAGTCCTTCTCAATTTCCTTGGGTCCCTGTCCCGGATGAATGTATTAATGCATAAATGCAAACACATACTCGCAGATTGAACTCAGCCGAGAATTCTATTAACGTTTCTTTCTCTCTTTTTTCCCTTCGCTGGTTTGCTCCGAAGGGGAAACAGGGACCGAGATCTAAGCGGAAATTTGGGGGGCTTTGTGAGCGGAACGAGGCATTTTGGAGTGCCGTATTTAATGTGTTTAATATGTTATGGTAACTTTGAGTTCTCCCCTTGGGTGACTGTGCCAACTCGGGGAGCTCTGATTGAATGAGACTGCGGCGTTACACTGAATTTAGCATCTATTGGCCTATTAGTTAATATTTCCTTTAAATCCCTACTGTCTGCCACTCTAGAGGAATATAAAGAAAAATGTAAATTATTATAATGAAGACTTCATTTAAAATGTTTTTTTTCTTATATATATATATACTTTTTGCTTTATAGATTTATGAGAAAAATTGATTATGATGAGAACATGTAGAAACCACATTAAATGTAAAGGGCACTCTCTAGTTTCTAAAACTGTCATCCTATAGAAAACTTTGTTATTAAAAAAAAAACTTCAGATTTATTTGTAAAAACCCTGTGTTCGTACCAAACTCATCATCAGGTTTAAAACGAGTGGATTTAATTCCAAGCTGTCAGCCCTGATTAATTTCTATGGTGACCTCTGGTGGAGCTTTATTTCAGGGTCATTCCCTTACACTCCTAAAACCTTCACAAACACAAAAAACATTCTTAATTTTTGTCTTTTATTCTTTCTCTTCGCCTCAGATGACGTCACGTTTCATACCTGTGCCTCTCTCTCTCTGTCACCCAGGTCGGGGTTACCCGTGGTTCCTTAGTAACCGTCGTCCAGAGAAGCTGCGTGATGCCCTAAAGGAACTGGAGGTATTTGTTTACATTTCCTGCAGTCCGATTAACAAATAGGAGCATTCTTTCACTCTCTCTCACTCCTTTCATAAGGAAAGAGAAAATCCCTCGACCTCTCCCTCTCAGCACCTGTGTGGGTGCTTCTCTGTCATCGTGGGGGATATTTGAGGGAGATGATTGGGACCGTGAGCTGGCGCTCTCTCTCTTTCTCTGCCTCTGGCTCTTTCACACAAACCTAGCTTTGTTCAGTCCAACTCAGGCTCATTTTTGTTACCTCTCTGTATCTGAAACTGGAAACATCCTTCTAAACCTGACCCTAAAAACGCCCTGACAGCATCTACTTATTTTTACTATGCTGAGCAGGATACAAAATTCTTTCTCTCTCTCTCTCTCTCTCTCTCTCTCTCTCTCTCTTATTGTCCCAGGAGCTGCTGCAGTCAAGTCCGATTCTGAGCGTTCGATGGAGAGCGAAGCAGTGCTGTCAGGTACCTTACCCAGAATGCACCAGTACCCAGCTTGCATCAGGCCTTCTTAGCATGAATTGGCTCATGGAGAAGAGGTCAGGCAGTATGGGCATTTGTAGAGTGTTTTTGTCAAGTACTCTCAGAGAAAGAAAAAAGATTCCCTTTCCAGACCCATCAGCTTTAGCCTGAAGGTTTTTCATTCACTTTTCTTTTTAGACACACATTCACTCCTCCTTACACATTTTCTGCAGAGGGAAAGTGCTTGATTTCAGGCATTTCGAAAGGTCAGGTAGACCAAACATTGTTCGATTTTTGTTTGGTGTTTGGTGATGGTCTTGCCCGCCCAGAAGCAGAGTTTGATTAGACCCTGTGACCTTTATCGGTGGGTTCATGTGATATAGAGATGAATTTCCCTCTCTGGACAGACAGTTTATTTCAGACAGAATTTGATTATCCAACATATTTGCTGAATTTTTGTCAAAATTTCCCATCGAGAGATATTGTTTTGTTATTCATAACTGAGTGAATGTGTGTGTAGATGCTGCTGAGACCAGGTGTATTGGTGACCCTCATCCTGGGCGGAGCTCAGGTTGAACGGGTGGCCATTGACAGAACGCTAGTGGGGCGACTTCCTGCTGACACCATCAGTGATGGTGAGTAAATGCGCACGCTAGCGTCTCTCTCCTCTCTTTTCTTGCAGTTACAATCACTGCTCATTTTCCCAGCATGCACCCAGGCACCGTGCACACCCACAGGTCACGAACCACCGTCCCTTCTGTGTCTCCCTCTTTCCTCACTCCTGAGGAAGTTAGAGGCTCGGGCACATGCACGCTCGCACACGCAGGTTGCTCCTTCCTCATGACTCAATCTCAAGGGGATCTGGCATTACTCCCTGCCCTGTCTTATTTCTGTTTTTTTAAATTGGACACTGTCCCAAATCTGCTAATTATTTTCTCATATCATTTATTGTTTAGAGCTTATATGGCTAAAGCTCTGTGTGCCAGGTCTCTAGATACCTGACAAACCTCTCGGTCCCTCTCTCTCTTGTCAACCCACCCCTTCCCTTTCCCAGTAGCCCCCTATAGAGTGCCATTCAGGCCCCCAGAGCCCCTAATTACCAGAGTAATTATGTGTGTGCGTGTGTGCGGTGCGGGAAAGAGAGAGAGTGTGTGGGGGGTGCCAGGAGGGCTTATACATCTGTCACTTATTCAGTTAGTTCACACAGACCTGTCAACGTCATCAGTATTATCATAGGCTACATAAAGACAACATTTGAAGAAAGTTTCGCCCATTTTCTCTCTAAAGGACATGAACGCCAGTCATCAGTGATCAATCATTAATAATTTAAATGTCATTGCTGGTGTGTACACACATGACAGATGTGTGAAGATCTTACCAACATTTTTTAAAATGTAAATAAACCACAAAATGTGAACTTAACTCAATACATCCTGTTTAAGAAAGTTTGTCTCTTTTAAAGATGAAATTACCCATAAATGAAGATAAGAAAATTATCCGTATTCATTTTTCTGAATTAACTGCAGAAAAGCTACGGTTTTAAAAGACCGTAGTATTAACTCTTTAAGCAGATTTAAGGGAATTTATTGATTTATCCTGATCTAACCTGCTGTACAAAAAAATCTGTTTACCAGCTGCTGGATGGAAATTTGGGATTTTTAGGAAGGATTATAATGGAGTCTTCCCTTTAATTTGACCATGATTAAAGAACTATTACACACGAGTATGTGGAATTTCTGTAATCTTTTAAAAGCATGCTTTGCTTTTATTTTTCCTTTCCTCTTAAGGGAAAATATGTCTGTAAATAATCTGTATCATTTTAGCAGAGATGAGCATTACATGGTTTCAAAATCACTCTCAAAGTTGCTTAACTCAATATTTATATAATAAAACATTTTTTTCTTTTAACTAATTCCTAAAACTACTATTAGTGGCGGTTTTCTTTTCCATTGAACACAGTCTTCACAAGAGGACTCCAGTGAATCTTTATTTTTACTTTAACACAGTAAATTACCATTTAATGTGAAACATTTTCCATGAAGGTTTGCTAAAATAACATTTTCAAATGACTTCATGTAAAGCACAGTTAGGTTATGCCTGATAATTTGGGGAAGGGCCTTGTTTAACACGCTATTCATTTGAAATGAGCTTCATGTTTTTATGCTTGAATGCGTGATGATTCATAATGACTGCAGAAGAACATATATTCCGTCTCTAATTGCTGTAGTGGTTTGGAATTCCAGCTCTAAATATCATCCTCAGCTAAACGTGATTCTCTAAAAGACTTTTATAATTTTTTTCTGCCATTTAATTGGTTTCATAAACAGATTAATTTTTAGGATGGGGAGGTTAATTGCTAATCGCAGTGTGGTGAGAGCTTGTCAACAGTTTCAATGTCTAACATGAAAGCTGCATCGCCTATAGGCTTTTAAGAGTCTTTTTTTCTCCCAAACTCTCTCTTTTTGTGGCCTGTTATCAGAATATTGTATTATTCTGATTACAGTATGTAGTATGCAGTAAAAAATTATTCAATACGTACATTTCATTGTGTGTGTATGAATCAGGTTTTGTCTTTTAGGGACCAAAAACCTGACATTATGGAGACCAGCGAATAGTCCCCACGATGAAAATGGATTAATAAACATGCTAAAAATGTTCTAATATACAGGAAATCTAAAAAGGATTTTAAGGTTTCACTTTAGGTTCGGTTTAAGGGAAAAGGGACACTAGAATAAGTGATAGCCAATAGAAGTAAATAAAAAAGGGTTATTTGACAATGACCTGTTAAAAAAACAAGAATTAAAAATTTTATTTTTATCCTCAAAAATGCTCACAAAAGGTTATTTTAGTTAGGGATTAGTTTAGTCTAGTTTAGTTGGAATCTGTCATTGTTGTCTCCGGGGGTCATGTGAATTATGACCTCTGACCTTGCTCTGCATTTTCAGCGGTGATCGGAGATCGCTTCCTGCTGTTCTCGTTGATGGAGAGGAGTCAGGTGTGTCAGGTGTACCTGAACAGGAAGAACCAGAGCTCACCTGAGCTAGCAAGACATATGGAAAAACTCACAGTTGCAGAGATTAAGGTGACACACACATGCGTCCAAATACTGTACCAATCACACACATACACACACTAGTATTGAACAAATGCCCAAAGACAAACAAGTATGCTCTTTTCTACATTAGCACATTTTAAGGGGAATGGCAAAACTGGCTCTTTTGTTTTCAATTAAAAAGCTTTAATGAGGCTGGTCTGGCTCTTTCCAGAGGGCTTTTAGCTGTAATAATTGCCTGGCTTTACTTGCTTTCTTTTACCGCTGGGACAAGTAACACTATGATTACTGGAGCTTCTCTCTAATGCACACCTGTGGGGAACATCAGGTCCAAACACACAGGACTCTTCTCATTATAAAGAGATCAAATCCTTCATGACAGTATGTCTGTATTAAAGGTCCAAAATTAACATTTTGCCACTCTTGTCAATGGCAGGCTAATGTAAAAAATTGTACTACACAAGAATATGACATTTCTTGGTATCCGTCAATATTAGGTGCATTTTACTTTAGAAATAATGACTTTGTCAATTATGTTTTTTGGCATACAATTTCACTTTATATTACATAATATTTGTCACAAAAAGTGTGAAGATACATCATGATTATGTGTTTGGTTTTTTATTTTGGTGGCTTATTGTAAGGAATAATAAATATATACATTGCCAAATGAAAATCTTTGTATCATCCAGAATAAAACTTTGTGTTTACATAATATATGTCCGTGTACTGTGCATTTATTTAGTATTTATAAACACAAACACGTACATATACATTATATTTGCATGTATATGTTTAAATGTATATATCATTTGAATTATATATATATATATATTTTTTTTTAATCTTAAATATTTACATGAATGTGAAAGGGTTATGAATACAAAATTAATATGCACAGTACACCCACATTAATTATGTAGACACATGGATGCGATTATTCACAATTAATCATTTAAAAACCCTACTTAAAATATTTGTTACTAACAATAAGTACATAAATACTTATAGTTGTCAGAATCCTGCAAATTCCGCATGCAAGTACTTGTTTCCAAGGTCCTTTTTACATTGTTTCACTAGGGGCATTTTTCTATTATGTAATAGTTGTTATGGGTTAGTAATGATCCAAATATAGATGATATGTACGAATATATAATGACAGACTAAGGATATGTTCAAATTGACAGGCCCATTATTATTATTCTTTTATTATTATTATTAAATATTTTTTAAGAGGTCAGGAGGTGGGATTTCAGCCAAGCATAGCTGTAGGGTTGAAGGATTGGGTCAAGTCCGTCCCCTCCTCTTAAGGGCAAAGGAAAGTAATCGCTCCATTTTTCATCCCATTCATTCTCGGTCTTTCCAACGCAACTTGTCTAAAATTCAAAACGGAATTTTAGCGAAGGAAAAAAATCTTCCTTCTCTTTTTGAAAGCATTAACCTCATTTTAATGGGCCGGAGACCAAGTGTGTAGAGATCACAATTTGGATGGGTCTGATTATGGACTAAACACAATACATAAATACATCAGGCTCTTAACACCCTCCGCACCCGAACATTATCGCATTACTGGCGCGCTTTGTTGCGACAGCAGCCCGAGTATGAAAGCAATCTCTCCTGCGGTGTAGCTGGCTCCAGTGGCATGGCTCTGATAAGCGGGGACCGTTCAGCCCACCCCCCCACCCCAAAAACCCTACCCTTCCTCCCGACGCCACCCCCGCCCAGCCTGGCTGTCCCCATCCACTGCCTGCTCCACTGGACTAAGCTTTGAGCCTAATCCTCCAGAAAGAAGGTTTGATTATTGCTGACCAGCAAGCACGGGCAAGATGGGGAATCAAGTTTTGGGGGAGGGCAAAATAAAAGAGAGAGATGAATTTTGTTTTGTTTTCACACAGCTTGAAATGGTTTATTTGTTAATGTGTTAGTGTAATTTACATTATTTAACAGTAAATCATATTTTCATTTGTACACTATAAATATTTCCTGCATGTGATTCAAAGTAAAGTTCAAGGTGAATGATGTTACGGCCACGCTGTGGTACCTTCCTGGTCCTGCCTATTGTTCACAGATAGAGTTGTTGACATAAAGAAGAGACTCTGTGTTTGTTCTGTTGATAAGCCTATTCGGAATGAAGTATATGGAAATATACTTGCTATTATGCTGTGTGAATAGGCACATATTGTATTTTCATGCCATTTATTCATACTGAAGGTTGCATTAACAGTATGAAGAAAGAAAAGCTTTAATACCTCAGCCCAGAACTGCTGAAATAGCACATGATGAGCCGCCCCTGATATAAGATGGAGTTTAATGCAGTGAAACAGAGGTGCTGTATACTAAAGCGGGAGAGAGTGTTGCTCCCTACCACTCCATTGTCGTTATTTTCATACCAAAATAGATTCAAATTTGATTTCCTTTAAGGAAACTTGTTAAGAATCACTCAATAATGATGTGTATGTGTAAGTCTAGACCGTATTGAGCCCCATCAGCAGAATAGCAGGTGTGTCTCAATCAGGCGTGTCTCATTTTAATGTCATTTGGCAGTCAGACTTAGTCAGTGGTAAAATACAGATGAGCTTTAATTACTCTAGAACTCAATCATTTTGGGTGATTTTCGTGATTTTTGCTGCCATCAGTTGTGTTGTGTTTTTTGTGTGTGTGTATTTGAGCTGTATTGAATAGGCGAGACCGGGGCTTGTTGTCACAAAGGTTATTTCAAAGTAACTTACTTTTTTCTCCATTGTTTTACTTTTTACATTTTTTTTTTTTATTCTGTTTTACATAAAGTGTCTTACACAGTAGATTCTGATCCCAGTTTAGCCTTTCCCACTCTGGTAGGAACACGGAAAAATGTGAGGACACCTTAGAGATCTCATTAAAACTCTTAAGTCACAAAAAAAACCTTTCGAACACCCTTGAAAAATGCAGAACAAATGCATGTATTTCGAATGAATCCTTTAAAACCCTAACAGCAAAACCAGTACCCTGCTACCCAAAAACAGCTCGGCCCACATTACCAAAACAGCAGTCTACCATAATGTGTTGTGCGCAGGCATCTTTTATAGATCTTTTATGGTGCAGTTTCTGATACCTTTACACTTCCTGTTCTGCATTCAGGTTTCAGTAGTGGATGTGCCAGGCGGAGGCCGCCGCGCTGAGCGCCGGATGAGGCTGAACCAAGGTCAAGATGTGGCTGTGTGCTGGTGGCCGCTTTGTCACGAGGACGTTAGACCTTGGTCTCCCATTCCTAGTGCGGTGGACAGAGCCAACCTGGTTCTGCTTGCTTGCTCGGATACTCCTGGGCTTACGGTAAGCTAATAAACTCAGGGCCTTGTGTTTCTTCAGGGCTGGCCTTGCGCTTTTTTCCACGCTGTTTCTTGGAAAAATTATGTGAGAGAGGGTTCGATAGAGAGAAAATGAGTGTTGTGTACAAAACAAAAACTTGAAGGTCAATTAATAACCAAGCATTGACCTTCTAAATAATATATGTTTTTTTAATAATGCCCTCGCAATGCTCTGCAGCTCAAGGCTTTAGAAAGACTGTTTGCCTTTTTTGGTCACATCCTTTTGTACCATTTTACCTTTCTCTTCTCTTCTGCCATGCTTAACCAGTCACCATTGTGCTTTTGTTAATAAGCTGCTGTTACGTGCAGACTGTTCACTTGAACTTGTTCTATATAGGAAGAGATGACCTTTGACCTTTCTACTCCCTCTCTGTATAGACCACTTCGCAAGATGTAAACACTGGTCCAGAAGTCCTTCCTGTTTATTTATTTTAATCTTACATATATAACTAAACATAAAAGATATTTAGCACTTAAATTTGGTTACAAATGTTCTGTTGGTTTGTTCTAACATCGGTACAATGTTAAAAATACTAAAACAGAACCAGCGTTGAACCGGCGTTGGACCAGCGTTTTTGAAGTGGTCTATAGGTTAATATAGTTGGTTTTCTGCTCTACAGTAAACTTGCAGTTTTATGGCAGCAAGATAAATGTATAATGGGTTTGTTTCTTGATTCCAGAAATATTTAGGTTAGCTGAGATTTGTAATCTGAACTCTGGGAGCTTTCTTATATGGAGGTTTCTTGAGATGTTCACATTTTTAGGTTTCTTCAGTCTACCCTTGAAAACAGCAAATAAATTGAAAATCTGTGAAATGTTGTCTTTTTTACTTGTTGTTAAAGGTTGCATTCAGACACAGAGTTTGATGATTTTTAGAAATTCTCAGAAGTTCTTAATTTCTCCATCTCTGCGTGCTTTCGCTTTCCTGCCTTTCAGCAGCAGTTTAATGGCAATGATTCAAAAATCAGTAAGCGATGCTTAATCTCCGACGTTGCACTTTGGTTTTAAACATATGTAAAGTCTTCGCTCGTGAGGCAGGGGATGAGAGACCAGAGCGAACGGAGCAGCGTTTCCAATTGCAAACGAAAACAAACAAGGGTGGAAAATGCAAAATAAAAAAATTAAGGGGGGAGGGCCACGTGGAACGACATTGGATGCTCTGGTTGGAAACGAACCTTGGATTTATCCGAGGCCTTCACCTATTTATGCTCTCTCTCTCTCTCTCTCTCTCTCTCTCTGTCTCATTTTTCTACGGTTAAAAAACATTAAAGTGTCTCTCGCCTTCATCGTTTCTAATTAAAGTGTTTGTTGTCATTTTCAGATCCGTGGTGTGAAATCAAGCTAGCAGTTTATGTAAGACGCGAGCGGTGAATCAAACGTTTCTCTCGGCGCACAGACACACACTTCAATCAATTCTGCCTCATATATATGTTCCCTTTGTTAAGTTAGCTATCTGCATGCTAAACCCATTTTCTGCTTAGTCTTCAGCATTTAAAAAGTGCGCTTTCTTTCCCTATGTGGTCTTAATTCTTACCCCTCGCAGATAAGCGCTGCCAAGAGACACGCCACCAAAACACTCACACACACTTATTTATGCAAACGTTTAACATTTTTAATCAATTCCCCTGTTCCTGGAATTTAATGATTTTTAATAAAAATATTTTTTTTTTATACACTTATTTTGCATTTGGTGGTGGTGGCGGTTGTTGTGTTTTGATATTTATTAATATATTTATTTTCAATAGTTGTTTTGCATATTGGGTCGGTTGTTGTATTTTCTGTAAGCACTAGATGTTTTTGAATATCCTGTTATCTCTCTCGAAACACTTCCCTTTTCATTCGTTTGATCTGCATATTTACCAGACGCCCGAACTCGGTTTATGAATCGCCACATTTACTGTGTCTAAACTATATGCATATCATTTTGCTCTTACTGAGTGAAATGGTGGTGTTTCAATTAATTTAAACTAGTACTCTGTATCATAAAAAGTTTAAAAAGTCAACGAAACAAGAAGGCTTTTTTTAAGGAAATATAGAAGAAAATGAACGGGCGCAACGGGTGAATTTATTTTGTTGCCTATGAAGAGTTAGTCAGACTTTTTCAAATTCAAAAGTTGTTTATATGTAAATCTTTGATAAAGTAATAAATAATGATTTTATGATTTCATTTTTATACTCTCTTTACTAACAGGTGAAACCTGAGCTTTGTAATCTGTCAAATTTGCAATCAAACTTTTGTGGTTACTAAAACATAATATTTTTTTAATTTGAAACATAAGTAACATGAAACATGTTTTTACTTTAATGAAATGGCATTAATTAAACAGGTCAGACAACCATACTTTGCACCCTGTCAATGGCCATTTTATTTAGGTTGCTTCTGGGTACAGTATTTTTTGTGTTGTAGAAGTGTAATTATTAGATGTCTTTCAAATACCTCTTCTACAACTCTTACCACTTTGAATGTGAATTTCTATATATGTCATTTTTGTTTGGATATCTGGTATGATTCTGGTTCATGTTTTATAAAGGGAACCGGTCCAGGTGGAATTTGATTTCCCGGGTTAAATTTTTGGCATGTGCAGGTGCATCAGAGCGAATGCTTCTGTGTTGATTTCATGCCACAGAGGCCCGACAAGCATCTGAGCGGCACACACACTCGCACACACCAGAAGACCAGAGACTCAGCAGCAAGAACTTTCCTAGATTGCCTTCATCATCATCTCTCTCTCCCTTTCTTTCTGTCCCACCGTCTCTTTCTCTCTCACACACACACTCTGTTTGCTCTCTGAGCTGGAAAATTTGCTCAAAGCGCTCTACTGCTGTGAACAAGGCCTGCTGCTCAGCTGGACCTCTCTGGGTTTATCTTTCAAGCTGCAAAGAAAGTCCAGAGAGGAGAAGAAAAGAAAGAATAGTTTTGACCAGTGACTGAAACCAATAACTAACAGAGACTCACTTACCACTGTTCTCTCTCTTTCTCTCTTTCTCGCTCTCCTTTGCACCCCCCACACCTCCCCGAGATGCTGTTTGTCTTTGTGAAATTGAATCTGTCATTGTTTCAACAGCAGCTGTGGGATTTGCCGTGTTTGTGTGTGTGAATGCAGGTCTTAAGGAGGATCACTCTGTGAAGATGTTAAAACCTTTGTGACGGGCGGGAGAAAGACACTCGAAATGTCCCCCAGTGCCGAGGCAAACACACGGCCTCTCCACCAGCTCTCCTTTATTTCTTCACCTTTTGGTTTTTGTTTAGTGTTACCGTGGTAAAGAGCTTAGTGTTTACTCTCTATTGCTATCCCTAACTACTAAACCGGATAAACAAGTGTGAAGATTGTGTCATTTCTTGGTAGTTCCTGATGGTCTGTTTCGTGATTTTTCACGCACAATAAAGCACGGCATTGTTCGGGTGTGATAGCGTTTAAGGGTGTGTATTATTAGCCGGAAGAGTATGTGCTTAAAGGCTTATTTTACCCCAAAATAGAAATAATGTAATCATTTTTCATCCTTTATTGTTTCGAACCAATCTGTCTTCTGTGGAAAATGAGAAGAAATTGTAAAGCATCTTGAAGCTGAAGTGAATGACAGGCTCTAAGATTATGACAATAAGAGTTTTCAGTGCGCTGTCCCTTTAAGAGTCACTTAGCGCCACCTAGCCCTTCTGAGCGGATATTAGTAAAGCATCGAACCTGTGAGTTAACCATCTTAAAATAGCCTGGGAAACGTGTTAACCTAACCCATATCTTGATTTTAGCGCCAATGGGGTCAGTGTGGATGGCACATTAAAATATTATTAGTGTAAGCAGTAGTTGGGCGTTGGTCTTTTGCTAGAATGGTCAGTGGGGTGTTGGTTCTGAGCCCGGGCCCAGCTGTGGACAGGCCCAGAGTGGGGGTCTCTGTGGCTGGGGCAGGTGTGTCTCAGCGGGGCCTGGCTCTGTGGAGATCTGGCTCTCTTCCGGATCTTCCCTCTGTGCTGTCAGCACAACTCCTCCCGCCCCTCTCGCTAAACCCCTCTCACCCCCTGGGGTGCAGCGGGAGTCGGCCCAGGGGGGATTACAGCTAAAAAAAATCACAAAAACTCATCCCCTGCTTCCACAGAAACCATCGGCAACACGCTTAACTCGGTCTCCTACTCTGGCGCGAGCGCCACAGTTCTGTGCCAGCCCATCTCTCTCTTTCTGTCATTCTGACTCTCTGCCTCACCATCTGCACCACAAACACACGTCATACAGGTAAACTCAAACTTCCTGCGTGCTGCTGTCTGATAGAACACTTTTTAAGCTTTTTTTGGGCCCATTTTGACTGTAAATCGGCGAACAAATTTGCTCAACATTTTGAGTGATTTCTACTGTCTCAGGGCTGGAGTAAGTTTTGTTTGTGATGAAGAACTCATGCTGAATATTCACTTAAGTTCTAAAACTGTTGGTCTTTCTCTGTCGGGCATTTCTTCATTTCTTTTTTGAAAGGAATAGTTCCCCTAAACGGAAAACTCACCCTCATGTATTGTGAAGCTTATGTAAATGATATCAGAATTTGGTGACAGAATCCCTTATTTCAGTGCCAGGACATGGCCATCAACACATTAGGCCGTGCTGCTCATAAAGATGATACAAGTTTGAATCTTATTTTCAGTTACATTTACATGTTATGCTTTTATCCAAAGCAACTTACATTGAATTATACTAAACATTTGTTTCTAACTATGTGCAATCCCTGGGGTGTGCAAAAACCCATGACTTTGACGTTGCTAGCGCCATGCTCTAACCACTGAGCCAAGGAAAAGCAGTTCTCTCACTGCTATATCATTAATATGAATTTATGTGAAAATGTATTAAATATAAAATAAATTGTTATATTTAACCCGACACAGAATGGAAGTTAACTCCGGGCCAGCGCATACGTCTGATGAAATGTCTATTCTATTCTAATTTAATGAAATAATTTCCTGTAATCGTACAGTTCACTGGGTGAAGTGTGTATGTGTTAATGTATCTGTTTGTCTGCAGCTTTTAATTCTGGCCCTCCTATTTTTCTTTGTTCTCTCTGTGTAGGTCTTGAGCTCTATCCGAACTGACAGAAACCCCATAGACTGCAGATTCAGCCTAACTCAACCCTACCAAATCCTCACTGTGGAACTGCACCACGAGGCCAATCACTCAGCGTCTGAGCTGCATGAGGAGGCCCAACCACTTGATGTTCATACCTGTATCTATGAATGTGCTCGTGGGCATCTCCAGCATTTGTCCAGCACTCCTGTACCCCTCACTTCCAAACCTATAACCTGTCATTATGACCCATTAGAGCGCTGGGTTCTCCTGGGGCTTCAGGACTGCTCTGTGGTTCTTTTTGACAGACAGACAGGCCTCTCCCAGTGGGCCACCTGCTCCATGATGCCTTCTCTGCTAGCATGGCACCCTTCAGGAGGTTTACTGATGGTGGGCGGAGGTCAAGGGGAGCTCCAGTGCTTCGACATGGGGCTGTCACCCCTCCCTTTGAAGAAAGTGAGTGAGGAGCCGGCCCCTGATTCTCTAGGTACCAGTCTTCAGCTGTCCCGCAACATGAAGATCTCAAGTGGTCTGGAGGGTATCCAATGGGCCGGCTGTCCGGTATCGCAGGGAAATGAGGGTCTGGAAACCCATGATCTACTTCTGCTTTGGTTTCATGGAGGGCCGCTTGCTACTCTGAGACTAAGACTTGGTCAGTGGAACCTGTGTGTGTGTGTTGTCTGTCTGTGCATGTATGTTTGTTTAAATGTGTGTCTGTCCTGGTAAACCCTACAGTTTGGGGACCAAATGTGACCCTTGACCACAAAACCAGTCGTAGGTAGCACGGTTTTATATGTAGCAGGAGCCAACAATTCATTGTAGCCTATGGGTCAAAATTATAATTTTTTCTTTTATGCCCAAATCATTAGTATATTAAAATGGTCATATGGTGCGAATAGGTGTTTTTCTGTGTTTTCTGGAGTTGCCCATGCATGTATTAGACATGTAAATTAAAAAAAATGAAAGTGTCGGAACAAGAGATGCATTCTATCTAAAAGCGAATGCTCACCCAGACCTGCCTGAAACGCATCATGTAAACACTCCCCCAAAAATCTATGTCATTACGTGGTATGTTTTGACTTAGACTGCCCAAATGTATACACAAGTAAGGTGGGCGTACCTGTCAGTACAATTGCTTTGGAAGCTGATCTTCCAAATATGGTAAGAGGCGTTACATTTCCGTCACACACTTGCAGTATTTGACCTATCACTACGCACTGGTTATCTGGCCAATCATAGCACACCTCGCTTTTCAGAGCTATGAGCTTTGTAAAAAATCTGCGCGTTTCAGAGAGGCGGGGCAAAGAGGAGATACAAACATGCACGGTATGTGGAAAATAAAGCGTTTTCTAAAACAAAGAACCATATGAGCCGTGTCATATGACCCGTTTAGTTAAATATCATGTTCCATGAAGATATTTTGTTGATTTCCTACCGATAATATATATAAAAAATATTTTTGTGGCTGAAGCAAAAAAAAGACCGGAAACATGCCTACAAACTTAGGTTCATCTACTCTCCACAACGTCATTACAGCGGTAAACCTATAGAGAGTGTTAAAACATGCCTGTTTCTTTTTAGCATTGGCCTGCTACCTGCTCTGATGGACAACATTAAAGGCGATATTCTAATTTGGATTTTTTGCACCCACAGATTCCAGATTTTAAAATAGTTGTATCTCGGCCAAATTTTGTCGTAACAGTTTATAAATCTAAAACTAAATGATGTTTAAATCAATTTACAAAATGTAAAAATGAAGAAAGGTTTGTGTGAGGGTTAGGTTAAGGGGACGGGTCAGGGATAGGGGATACAATATTAACTTAAAAATTGTAAAAATTATATATAAATATAAGTCAATAACTTTGTTATTTGATCACTTTCGTTTTTACAACTTGGCAGAATGCTTTCTATTTACACAGAGCAACATGACAAACTGCATGAAAAGTAATTTTAATGACATAATAGTTACTCTTTAAAAACGTTGCTTTTAAGCTTTTCTTAAAAAGTACTTTAGCACTTTTTTTTGTTTCCAAAGCAGTACATCACTCTGGCATAAATTAAGCCAATCAGATTAAAGCTTGCCTTCACTCTGTCATAAATCTAGCCAATCAGATTAAAGCTTGCCAGATTGAGAAAGTTCTTGCTGTTTTTGTGTGTGCCATGCATCAGACGGACTGTGGGCATGCCATCTGAGCCTACAGAAACCCAGAGTGAGACTTCTGGAGCTCCTGTTGGGTTCATTCTAGAATTTTAAAAGCACACAGACATCTTAGGGAATGGCAGAGTCCGAGTCTTCTGAGGTCACTCAATACCCACCCTAGGGCTGCCCCCTCCAGGTGCATTCTGGGATGCATTTCTCCGATAAATCATTTACAGTGACTTGCTGTCCCTCAGGGTACCAGATAAAGTTTGCCAATCAAACCTGCCCAAAGTTTTATTTTGACTTTGGAACTGAACTGAGCTGAACGTGACTCCCATCAACTGTGCATGCTGTTGTTAACGGAATCACAAGCATGAGAAAGAGTACTAGAGAGGTAGAAAATACAAGAGAGAGAGGGAAAAACAGACAATAGTTCCCTTTCCTATGATCTTGTGCCAAGGTTTTGATGAAGAAAGCAAACGCGAATCCTTTCCAACTGATAATTCTGAGCGACGAGTGAGCAGCTCTTGTTTGCCTGTTTATTTGTTTGCAACCGTGTTTGTTTGTTGGACTTGTCTTGCTCACGCGCACATATTTATTGACTTATTTCACTAGAACTGCTACATGACGAAGGGAAGCGGACGCACCGAAGATTAAAGAGCTGGCAGACCTCCAGTCTTCCCAAGGAAGCCGCTCTGTCTTTTAGCTCTCTCTTCTCTTTCGCTCACCCGCCCTTCTTTTTCTCCCTCCTCTCCGAGTTATC
The DNA here is from genome assembly GCF_015846415.1 of Triplophysa dalaica. Lineage (NCBI taxonomy): Eukaryota > Metazoa > Chordata > Actinopteri > Cypriniformes > Nemacheilidae > Triplophysa > Triplophysa dalaica. Next base: position 7,149,300 of record NC_079556.1, on the reverse strand, counting down.
TCATCTGGGCACGCGTGCGGCGCAGGAGAGCTGCTGTACGGAGAGGATACAGGGGGCAGCTGGCCGGCACGCTCTGTGAAAGTGGAAAAAAGAGTGAGAGAGAAACCAAAATAAATTTAAAGGAGAAATTGCGCAGAGTTGCAGTTTGCAGTCAACATCTAATAACGTGAAATAATAATAAAATCAAAACTGGGGAAACATTAGGGGAGTTATTATTCTTGATAAATATTGATTTGATATTTCAGACTATACATATTTTTTTTATAACATCCTGAAATTAAATCATTAAATCCTGTCATCAAAGTTTGAAAAGATATTTTTTTGCTCATTTCTTTTTGTGTATATTATTGTGTCAGACACAATATAACCACGTCAGGAAGTGTGTGTTTTTGTGTTTGTGTGGAAGAAGCACTGCGTGGTTTCTGTGGCTGTACCGAGGTCTGTTATTTCTCTCTGTACCCTGTTATTAGTCACATTAGTGGCTCTTCAGGGGTTTGCGGGAGGCGGCCTGTTAATTTCCCACATGCAGTTTTAATTGGACCCTCTCCGACCTCCCTTCCTAATTCAGTTGCAAAAAACATGGTAGCCCTCGTGTCATTTTTCGCAAAATGGCGCCTTCTGTTCCCAGCATCCACAGGAGGTCATTTTTGTCTGAAAGTAGATTTAGGCCTGGTTTTGTTAATAAGCACAATTTGGTATTTTTTTCTTAAGTAAATATTAAAATATCAGTCTCCTGATGTATACTTTACATTCAGGTTGAGACAGCTAAACTATGTACGTTGTGTGATAAAACTTGTGTGTTATGATAGTATTTTATGTAAATGCCTATATGTTAAAAGCTTTTCTTAAGCGTAGCTTAATCCAATAGCGAATCCATTAGCTCAATGTCCCTTCGCCTGCCCTCATTAAATCTCTTCAATTGATTGTCTGCACTATAAAGCATGTTTTAAATCACCCACTGTTCTCTTAAAGTTAATTCTCTACACTAACTGACTGTTGACAGCAGTATCCACACCAACGAGTACGTTTAACCTGAATCGACTGCATTTGCCGTGTGTGTCACAGTTCAACGCACACACTCATTCACACCCCAAAACACACATACGCCTCTCGACAGTGCTACAGGGAAACGGCACAGACTAAAGATCGATCCAAATGTCAATGCCAATCTTACAGAGCGTCGCCTCTAAAGATCTCCCACCTCATACGATCCAGAGCTTTCACAATCTCTCTCTCTTTCTCTCTGTTTTTCTTAATTGTGTTTTTTTATTGCTGTCTTTTTGGAATTTATATTTAAAATGTAGTGGAGGCAGGAGGAGAGATGTTGCACAGTAGATTTAAAATTGCATTTACCTTATGAGCACCACAGCTTAATGTGTCATACGAGAGATTGTACATGTATTTCGTGCAATTTTTACCTAGTTTTACTGTATCAAGTATTGCCAAGTATGACTACTTAATAACTGCAAATCGAAATATAATTATCCACTGAACTTGCATGAGTCATGTTTCCCGCATTTTTTTTGTCTAGGTGTGTTTAATGGAGGTCAGCTAGGCCCAAGTGAACTGGTACAGCACCGTTTGCGCTGTGGAGAGGTGGACGCGGCGCTGGGAATTCTGGGTAATATGGACTGGGCCATGATGGGAGCTGAATGTTATCGGTCACTTATATCCATCACAGATCACCTGCTGAGGAAACCGCTGGACCACCAGAATGAAGGTAAAGACTGACTCCAGACCTGTAGGCTTTGATTTCTGCACACAGACTAAGCCTAAAGGTAACTAGTGACAGAGAAAGGTCAAAGTTTACAATACATTCTGCTTAGAAGGATAGGCTCTTTTCTAACTGCATTATATAACAAAATATGAAGAGTTTGGTTCCAAAATGAGATAACAATTTTCAAAAATCATGTTTTTTATTGTTATCATGTTTTTATTGTGTTAGTTAGCTCTATTTATGAGTTATTATGGATCAAAACAAACAAACTGCAGATTGATTTATATTAATTGGAATGCACAAGAAAAAAACATGATTTTTGAAAAAAAATAAAAACAGAGTAATCTCATTTAGCAACCGAACTCATAAATAATCATACTGGAATTAATTGGCAAAAAGGCACAAGTTTCTAACCAACATCTTTTACAATGTTTTGTTAGGTTTCCAATGCTCAAGTTATAGATATAATGTTTAAAATAGATTCAGAGTAGTATGTGAAATTTACATTTACATTAAGTCATTTAGCAGACACTTTATCAAAAGCGACTTAGTAAAGGGAGCAATAAGCAATATATAGTATAAGCGATATATAGACAAAGTATAGTGAGATTATTTTGGGTTAAACAGTATGGAAAATATCTACAATTTTGTGAACTAAACTTGTTAAGTGTATTATTTTTGATCGTGTTGTGTTCAGGCCAGTTAGAAGCAGCTCTGGGGATGTTTTATGCCCCATCGAGACCCCTGTCAAACACTGTCATACTGGAATACAGAGACCCCATAAGCAGATATGCAAGGAGGTTCTTTCATCATCTTCTCAGGTACACACACAGGCACCTTCTACATATATCTTTATCTGCCCATGTTGTGAGCTTTTCACACTTAGTGTGTGTGTGCGCGTGTGTGTGTGTGTGTGTGTGTGTCTGTGTAAGTGCATTGTTAAAGAGATTGTTCACCCAAAAGTGAATATTCTGTAATCAGAACACAAAAGAAGATATTTTGAAGAAAGTTGATAACCAAACAGCACTAGCCCCTATTCACTTCTATTGTATGGACACAAATCCAATGAAAGTGAATGGGGGCCAGTTAACAACATTCTTCAAAATATCTTCATTTGTGTTTTGCAGAAGAAAGAAAGACATGTAGGTTTGAAATGACAAGAGGGTGCGTAAATTATAATAGAATTTTATTTTTGGTTGAACTTTCACTTTAATAGAAAAGATTTGATGTGTTTTTTCTCACATTTAAAAAAACATTCAGCCACACGGCTGAGTAATGTGTTCAGACAAGGTTGTTTTATCTCTGTGATGTCAAAAGTGTTTTCTCTATTTCAGACATCAACGGTTTGAAAAAGCCTTCCTGCTGGCTGTGGATATCGGAGCCAGGGATCTATTTATGGTGAGGACACATGGGCCTACACAACAATATATGAATTTCATTTTATTAAATGACAACATAAAAATGGGGGAAAAGAGAAAAAAAATATGTTTTTTGGTATCAATATTATTAACAGACACAGACAACTATATCTGTGGTTCCTTTTCTACCTGTGTCAACTTCAAACACACACAAAAAATGTGACCGGTAGGTAAAGAGTAAATGCAAAAAATAATAATAATTGATTCTGGAAATAAATCTAGTATCATTCTTCGTTTCATTCAGGGCAGCTGAACCAAAATTGTATAAAAATATTATTTTGTACATTCAAAAAGGTGAAATTATTGAAATATGACTATCAAACTGATTAAAGTTTGTAGACACACTGTTAATATAATGATATAATTAATTTAATAAAGTCTTTATTGTTACATAAGGTACCATAACCATTTTGTTCCTTTGAACTAATTTTAATTTGAATGATTAATGCCAAAAAATGAACATAAATGTAAAAATGTACAATTAGTCATGCTGTAGTTTTACAAAAAAAGTCATGACATTGTTTATGATAATAGTGCAGTTATGGGAGGATTATACGGGCAGGTGCAGTTCAGGGTTTGAGGCCCCTGGCCATGTCACTTCCCCTCTTTCCTTCATAACACCAATCCCCGAGAGTTCAGAGAGCAACAGTTGCTAAGAGAGGGAGGCGGAGGGCTGGGGAGATGAGCGAGGGCTCCGTCATTCATAGCTCTCGTGGCGGGTACGCTATCTTTTCTCTGGCTCCTTTAAACGGTCCTGTGTGTATGACCCCTTTTCTAGGCCTCTTCTCTCCATGCCCGAGTGACACCTTCCCTATTAGCGTTCACACCGGTCGCTCTCCCTCTCTCTCTTTTTCATGCAGTTTCTCTCTCTCCCTCCTTCTTTCACGCCGATCGCACTCGTTCCAATTCATTCCCCACTAAGTGCTGCTGCTGAGGGCCCCAATTGAAAAGGTGGAGCTCAAGCCACACAACCTGAAAGGGCAGAGAAGAGAGGGAGAGAGAGAGAGAGAGCAAAGGAAACCTGGATCTGTTATTCTTGGGACATGCACTGGGAAAAAGTGAAAAAGGCAGAAAGGACATGAAAAAAGAGGACGAAGTGGCAAATTATGAATGGCCCCATGAATATCAGTCGTTCTGAATCAACAAAGAGAATGTGAGAGGGAGAAAGAGAGAGTTCACTAAAGGCAATGCCGTTTCACCCCACGGTTTTGGCTCCTGGCTAATTAGCCGCAGAAGTTAAATTAAACCACCCACCGGAGAGAGGGAGAGAAAGAAAGAAAGGAGAAAGGCAGAGAACAAGCGGGGGTCCTTGCTCCATCTGATCTGGTCCCCTCCATGTCACAGAGGTCAGCTGAAACAAAACGGACGGAGCCCCATGTAAGAGCCCCCAGTATGAGCCAGACTCGAGTCTCATTGTCTCCAAATCAACAATAGAGCACCAAAAGAATTTCTTTTTCTTTTCTTTTGTAAGAAGGCTTTTGTGGAGTGAAGCACTTTGGTGTTGGAAGAAATTGGAGGGGTTGGAGTCACAGAAAGGGGTAGAGAGGAAGGGAGGGAGGGAGGCGGCGTGGGCTCCACGCTTGCTGGAGTGTTTTGCATAATTGTAACATTCTATAGCTGTAATTATCCTGTGATGTGAACCCCGATAATGTCCGTGACAATTAATTTCGCAGTTTTTCCTTGAGTTTGCCTTTTTATGCGTCTCTTTTTTTGATCTGATGACTAATTAATTACGTCTTATTACGTGGCTCCCTGAATCACTTGATTGTGATTGGTTAGTTAAATAATTTGGTCATCATAGTTTTGTATAATCATTCGTGTTTGACGGTGTCTCGTCTCACTTTCTTTTAACTCTAAAAATATGTCATGCTCATTTATCTTTACATATTGGCGTAAAGAAACTGGCCTGGAAAATGAAAATTCTTTCATCGTTACTCATACTCATCATTTCAAACCCGTATAGGTTTCTTTATTTCACAGAACACAAAAGAAGATTTTATTTATTTTGAAGAATTGAAGGAGTCCCATTGACTTTTTGTGTCTATAAAATAGAAGGTAATAGGTACATGGGAACATTTTTCAAAATATCTTCGTTTTTGCAGTATCTGCAGAAGAAAGAAAGCCATACAAGTTTGAAATGTCATCCCTATATATATATATATATATATATATATATATATATACACACAAATGACTATCCCTATGTTAGTTTGTAAGTAGAGACTGATAATGAATTTATACATCTGATAACACACCCTCCTCAAACATCCCATTACAGGTGTAATCCACAATAATTATTATGGATTGTCCAGATGTACGAATGCCAAAGTTTTTGCCCAAAATTCTGCATGTAATCGTTCTCTCTCTCCTTCACACTATATCTCTGCTCCACTGGTCCATGTAAATTTTAAACTTTTCTGTGCCGTTGAATGAATATCAAACATGATCACCGGACCAGCTGTTTATTATCTGTCCATATGCCTCTCCAGTCAGAAATAACGCTAAAAGGCTGTTTATCTGCATTTGAGCCCATAAAGCTCTTAAATAAATAAGATTAGAATAGATTGTGTGTCCCCTGTAAGCTGTGCTGAATAAGAGCTATAATATCTGATTTATGTACAGAATTATTGTTATCCCTCTCAGGCCTCTGGATTCCCTCTGGTTTTTACTGTTTCCCTGTTTAACCTGTTTCGAACGGTCTCTATCTCTATTTTTCTGGTTAAGAAAGCATTACGTTTTGCTAAACTGAAATATCTTGAGATCGAATGCTAATATCCACTGTATGAAATAAATGCTGTCTTACAGAGACATTTTTCCTCTTATAGAGCTGTTAGAGAACTTTAAATAGATTTAAACCCACCAACTGAAAGGTTATACCCATGGTTTTTGGTTAAAACGAAGAAATGCAGGTCTTTGTTTGAGTCATGAGGTTATTGGCTCTCATCCCTGAACCTCTGAAGTTGCTAAATCAAGTCCTGTTTGATGTTTGTAAGTCATTCTTACCCCCCTCATCTGATCAGACTTGCAGAGGCCGGTCGACAATACAGGCATTAGCGCTCGGCAGGTCCGACTGTGCTGTATTCAGCCTCTCTGCATCTCACTGCAGCCCTGACTGATGTTCCTGAAGCGGAAGGATGGGTTTAGCGTTTAAACGGAGGAAGAGAGAGGATCTTATTAGTTTGAAGTCAGAACTGAGCTCCTCTCCCAACTTTCACTTTAATTTACTTATGAATGGGGCCATCTGAGATGGTCAAATAGTCTGTCAATAACATTATTAAGTTCATAGACTGAGTCCGAACATCTGAGGATCCTCTCAAGGGAAACACAATTTTTTGTTGACAAAACGTTGTGTACTGTGGTGATTTATCAATACTAGGAATATGCAAATTGTGTAAAATGTTTCAATCTTAGGTCACAGGAATTCGTAGCTATTTTACGAGGTGGCTAATATGTTTGAATTCATACGTTATAAAACTTTACTAGAAAAAAAGCAGCTCTAAAGCCCCGCCCCTAAACTGATTGTTACTGACGCAAAAGCAAAACTAATCAGATCAAACAAATTCATACGAATTAGCCAAAATATCTGTTGAATGTTCTTGTAAAACGTATCGGTTTGTAAAAGCATTAAAACCACTCATGGCTGATTTTATTGGAGTTACAAAGTATTTCTTGGACTGCTTGTAAAACCTATTTTATGATGGTCCTGTATCTTTCAGTTTAATGCACCAAATATTTCGGTCAATTAAGCACTACTCATGTTTAATGTCATCTTTTACAGACATTCTCTGTGCACATAATTGTCAGATGCTTTATGTCTCAATCTGGCATCCATTTTGGTGGCACTATTGGTTTGACATTTAAAAAGCATGTTTGTGGGTTAATGGAGGTCTTCTGACTGCATGATACTTGATAATAGATATAACCTATTCACTGGGATAGGAGGGCTCATATTTAAGAAAGAGAAAGAGCAAAAGTGAGCGAGTGAATAATGTGTGTATGTGTGTCTGGACCCACCTGCCCGTAATGACAAGAGTTTAAACCCTATTGCAACATGAAGAGCATCGTTCTCACATTTTTTTTAGAGGTGACACTTGGCTTTCACCGCATCTCGGTGCTTTTTAAAACCGGTATGACTGTGTCCAGTCAGAGTTCAGGGAGAAACAGGAAAGAACAACACAAAGGCGACTGAACAAATGAACGAGAATGATTTTTGAAAGTTTGATACTTTGAGGGTTTTTTTCTCGGAAACTTCAAACAGGTTATTTAATCTGGTCTTTTTTCTCTCGGTCTCGCTCTCGCCAAAAATGAAAAAAGGGAAAAAACTGAAGTATTGTCATGTGAGCTGAGATTAATTTTAGATTGCTCTGCTCTTCTGCTTTACCTTCAAAGGACCTCCATTACGTGGCAGAAGATAAGGGAGAGCTGGTGTTAGCCGCTGTAGCCAAGAAGAAGGCTAATGAAATAGACGCAGAGGCACAAACATCAGCACCAGGTGAGAGAATTATTCTAGTATCATGAGATACAATAAAACGCAAAATCAACCTGTTGTAGTGTGATAATGTTTATGAGTGCACTTGATCACCCAGCGACACTCATAATAATGTGAATAATATGTGTTTGAAAGCACATTTGAGTCCTTGCAGACATTCTCACTGTGACATAAAGAAAAATATATTTTGGAATGAAAAAAGCAGAAGATAAAATACAGATGAGGTAAAAAAAAGGTTATAGTCCCACCCTAAATTCACTCTATTGGTCTGCCCAACATAAAAGTTAGCTGGGATATGACAATAAAATGACAGTTTCAACGGTCCAACTAAACATCTAAGCAAAGTTACAAGGGACAGTTTGTGAATGAACTGTAGCTCTGTGTTCATAACACATAAACAGTGGATTTGATTTGGTGTTATGAGTCTTGATGTGACGTAAGGCGCGTGCGAGCAGGACAGCAGCACCACCGGGGAAATTAAAGAAAACTCATTAGGTTTCGTAATGTTTAATCTCTATGTAATAATGTAATTATATTTTGCTTCTTCAAGGGTTTTTTTTCTGGTGCGTGCTGCGTGCAGATTGAAAGTAGAATTGGATTCTTTCACATTGTTAATTTGTTGAATAGAGGGTTTAAAGTGCATTGACCTCAGCTCTGATATTCTGTTTTCGGTCACCTTCGGTGTAGATGTCCCGTGTGCAGGGAACATGTTTAAGGCAGACATTTAAATGAGAGAGAAAACAGAAGCGAGAGGGAGATGAGGGACGGACAGAAGTGCTTTGGCTAACAGGTGTACAGATGAGACAAGGGAGGTGTTTAGCTTCTAATAAGGGGGCGAAACTTTAGGGTGTGTGTGTGTTTCCCACCCTGTCTACCCATAAGCCTCTTAATTATGTCCTTGATGATTTCCCTGCTCTCTCACCCCTAGCAGACCTTAACCTTGGAAGGAAGTGCTTAAGAGTGTGAATACAAGAGGAACAGATGGGCAAAATGTTTGGGGGCATTTTACTGAGGTTAATAGTTGATATGTTGTGATCAGAAATCATTGCATGAGATTTTTTTTATAATGCAAGCGGCTCCCTCTTTCCCAGCGTTTGTTCTGTGTCTGTTTTCCTGTCAATGGTGCTGATATCGTCTGTGTGTGTTTGTGTGCAGGAATTATTGCAGAATATTTAAAAGAAATTCTGTTGGGCAGTTTAGAAGATCATAAATAGGGAATGAGAACGGCAGGATTCAGTATTGTGCTATGCTTTAAAAAGACGTGGTGTCTTGTTTACATTTGGCCAGCCTGAAGAGAGCGTCTCACTCTGTCAGCCAGCCCTGACTGTGAAGGATACACACACATAAGAAATTAAAAAGTGACTTAATATTTACACATTTATGGTAGTTCTTCAACAAAAAACGTCATGAAAGTGTGAGATGGCTTTAAGGGTATTGATCTGTTGGAGATGTTTGTCAAACATTAGTACCTGCATTAAATGTTGCACCCACTTTCATGTTTTAACCAAAATAATGCTAAGTCTAATATATTAAGAATATATTAAGAATATTATAAAATAATACAGCTTAAGGAATCTTTATTATTCTTTCAAATGGCTTTAGAAGTCAGTATTGTTGCATATTGAAGCATATCACTTGTTCACACTATACAACAATCCATTTCCAAAGTTATAGGGGCTGTACAGTGTTTCTCTGCACTGTATAACTATAAAATATTGCTTTCTTGATGCAGTTTTTGCAGTTGATGCTCTCTTTCTGTCTTCTCTGTTCTTTTACTGTTGCTTTGTTGTCACAGAAGAGTATCTGTGTCTCATTGAGAACTTGGTTGAATTGGTGAGAGTGCCAATTGTAAGAGAGAATCCGGTTTTGAGTGTATAAGAGGGATCATCTTATAGTTCACAAGATGCACACGGCTGTGCTGTAGGGTGTTCACTTAGATCGAGTCTCACAGTAGAATCTCCTTCTATATATGTCACCTGTCTCTGTCTGGGAAAAGTAAACGAGTTCCCCGTGTGTTACACATTCCTAGGATACATTGTCATGTTATGTCTGTCTGTCTCTCTGTGTCTCTCTATCTCTCGTACTGAAAAGCTACTACATTTCAAAGATCCTACATGTTAAACTGTTTCCCTCTGGGCTTGTGTGATTTTAGATGATGGTCTGTCAACATCCAGTGGAGTTAAACTACTACCAGCCAGGAGCGAGAAAGATACACCTACCACGAAACACTCAAGGTGAGGGTGTCAAAATGTTATGAGCAGTGCAAACTAAATATAAATATGTGCATAAAACAAAAGCTGAACTTCAAATTTGGAGGATGTTGCTTTAGTTTAACTACAGCTGAAGTAAATGATCAAATCAAATAAATTAGAATTAAAGGTGCTATGTGTAATTCTTTGGAGGATCTTTTGCAGAAATGCAATATAATATGCATAACTATGTCTTCAGAGGTGAATAAAGCGATGTGTTTTTATTACCTTAGAATGAGATATTTCTATCTGCTCTACAGAGCACGTTTTGTAAATACGTTATCTCCTTCGGCTAAGGTATGGAAACGTAATGTCTGTGTCAGCCATATTAGTGCTTCGACAGGGAAGGGTGAGCCGTTGGTCGCATTTCGCAACCTCACCACTAGATAACACCGGACCTTTACTCTAATTTGTACTTGATCAAAAATGGAAATTTGTAATAACCTCGACTCTAAATCATGGATAGTTGTCTATCGTTCACCCAAGTTAGGATCAACTGTGTGGAGTGGTTTTGTGTGTGCTTTTATTGTCCCTTGGTCATTGACTCTGTTGTGACTCTTTCTTTCTTTTTTTAAGCTCCCTCTGTCTTCTTCAAATCCTTCCTCTCTCCTCTGCCAGTAGTGAGTGGACGGCCCAAAAAGGATGGGCTGGGATTAAAGGCTTTTTAAAACATAAAATAAGGAGTTCTGGGTAATTTGGCAGCGTGGATCCCAGTTTACAGGCCTGTGCTGCTACACGGCCACGTGCGAGACGTTAAAGGAAAATGCTTCCACCCAGATAAATGGCAGCTGAGAGGGAGGAAATCCTCATCTAATTTTTCCCCTTTTTTGTTTGTTTTTTATTCTATTTAGCCACACTAATCTGGTCTCCGATGAAGTTTTATTGTTTCTTATGCCGAGCCAATAAGGCTTAGAGACACCGAGTCGAGCTTTATTCCTGCATTGTGCAGGCAGAGAAAAAGGGATCGAGCGAAGGAGTACAATGCCTCGGTAGCATCACCATCGGTCGTATTAAATCCAGCACGGCACAGGGAAAGAGGCAAAGAGGCGGATATCTGGAAACGTCCCAACAGTTTCGTGTCTTATTCTACGCACATCTGTTTACACACACATCCTTGAATTTCACACATACGTTTTCCACGCAGTCCTTTTTAGCATGGACTCAGAATCGGAGTGCATCAGTACATATGCGTAGCTGTGTATTTGTTTGTTTGGTTAGTTGTTTGGTGTGGGCTGCTCTTTTTCCCTCCTTTCCATGTAAGCGGCGTGCATCACTAAAGGAAACAGAAAAGCCACAAAAATTACTCGCCGTCTCCGTCGCCAGACTCGGCCGTAAAACGTAATCGCACAGCCCACAATGTGACTGATAACATTCACACAGTCTCATGCAATGGTGGTAGTGGTTTGTGTTTACGGAATACCCACGAATCCCCGGGAAAGGCCTGACTCCCACATGCAGCTTCTCTGCGATGAGAGATGTACTTGATGTGCTGTTTGTGTGAAAGACATCCAGGCCATCTGCCGTAGGCGCTAGTACAGTTAAGATTGCAAGTTTTCATAATTTTTATTTCTAAAAGAAAGTAGCAACTTTTCTTTTTCCTGCAGTAAGTCTAGAGAAATGTCGACCTCTGAGACTCAGGATGACCTCTCTAACATCCTAACAAGTCAACACAAGTGGCCTTGGAGAAACACAGGTACATTATGTGTCTTTCATTTGATTAATATTACACTCGAATAAATGTACTTCATTGTTTTCAGTCTTTGGGATGAAGTTGTACAGCATGTTATCCTGTGAAGCATTATGGATATAATTTATAGCGAATTTGTGTGTTTTGCGTGAAGCCAAACTGCTATAGATAAATCCCTCATTAACACCCTGAGAGTGATATCTGCCCCTCTGTTTTGCACTTTACGAAAGGTTCAAGTTGACTGCCTTTTTCTGCTTGCATTGTACTTAACTAATCATCCTAAAACACGAATGTTTTATTCTTTTCTGTTCTCAGAATAATTAAACTTTTTCCCCCATACATATTTATTGGACAGTACAGACTGTAGGCTATTACAGGCATTTACATCAGAATTTTAATAGATGCATAATCCTGAATGCTAATAGCACAGTCATAATTTACCGTGCAGATACCCTCCTCCAGTAGAGCTGCAGAGGATACATGGCTTAAGTACTCAACACTTCTACCTACACACACATTCGCACACTAGAACGTGATTATTGAGCGAGTGGCACTGAGGGTTTGATCACCTGATTCAGGTGTGATAGATCACAGAACTAGACTTATAGATTTATTTCATGGCTCTCAGAAATCAATCTTCATTTGTGGTGATGTATACAACTTTTAATTTTTGGTCTTTTTTCATCTGTAGAAATCAGTCTTGTTGACCAGGACACTGAGGTAATTTTTTTTTTTAACACAAAGTGTGCTGTATTGTTGTTGAAGCATTATTGACGGTCATGTAAACGATTTATATTCTGGCTCGTAATTTTACATAGCGTTGCACAGAATGTTTCTCTTAAACGTACAAATTTTGTTTGTAAAGATATTTTAGGCTCAATTTTATTTAAAAGTAACAATCATCGTGTGAAATTCTTATATCTTGTGACAGGTTCCTGAGGCGAGTGGGAAACTCAAAGTTATTCATTTTGGTTTAGTGTAAATATTTTCAATTACATTTGTAATACTAGAGCAGTTTAAAAAAAAAGTTATTTCCAAGAATATCTGAATGTGCTTTTTTAATCTTATTTCAAATAAAATATATTTTTGCTATTTTGTGTGAATCCTTTTTCCTTTATAATTTCATGTATGAGTGCTTGTAAATAAATTCTGTCAAATTATGAAAAGGTTGCACAATCCTGTATCCACATCGGAGTTAAAAAAAAAGTGTATTCAAACCTGCTTTTTCACAGTTTTTCCTCTTTCCACTGATGCTCAAGTGTCAGTCAATATCACACTATCAGATTTGAGGGTGTGTAAATGCAGGCCTGTGTAAAGCTGTTTATATTTTGTAGTCAAAACCCAGCACCTCACTTTCTTTGAAATGGTGGCACATAGGCCACACTAGCACACTGGTCCTTGATCACAGGATCAGCGGTGTGGCATGTGTTGGACTGTTGGCTGGTTTTATTCTCCACCTGTTTGGTGTATGAGATTACATGCAGAAGAAATGCAGAGGGGAGATGTCGCACGTGTCTCTAAAGAGGAGGCTGCCATTTCCCCACAGTCTTCATACACAGCGGCCGTGTCAGAACTGTCGCCGGCCTGCTTGCCGAACATAATCTGACAGCACCCAGCTATCCATAATCCCTCACTGTATCGTAATCTATTTACTCTGCATTTTAAGAGGATTTTCTTTTTTAAAGAAGTATATAAATATGTAGGAAATAGAAGGGTCAGCCTTTTAGTATTTATTAGGAACATTTATTCTGTTTTATTTTCAATTGCATTGTTTTACTGTTATGTAAAAAAAGATATATATATATTTTTACAAATCAATAAAGATCTCATTTGAAACTTTGTTTCCACGTTAAGTGAATCGTAAGGTTGTTTTGTTAGACTTCAGCCTACAATCAACCTATTTTTTCTAACCACAAAACCTGTAGAAGTAATACTTCAGGAATATATAATATTGTACTTTGAGTTAAAACAACAAATAGCCTGGAGTAACGTCTTTGATGCATGGGTTTTGCTATGCTCTGAAAATAACTTTCTAGTAACATAAAACTGACCAGACAACTCACTGTCATGGTAAAAAAATCTGTCAGTTTCTGTCTTTTTTTAAATCCTATTCCACTCCAGGTGAGTCTGGCCTCAAATCATAGATTGTTTGCCAGTAAAACTTTTTTTTAACAGATCAAACTAAAGATTAAAAATTGTAATCACACAGGATTATTTCTCAGATCAGTTTTCTTTGAATGGCAACCTTGTAATCCTGTGTTGAGTCAAATTATGGAAATGTTTTGGATCATGTAGGTTTGTTTGTGAAATGTGATTGACACCTAATTGGGTTCAAGAAAAGTTTATTTTGCATACATGAGTAGGCCTATTATAATAAAAATAAGAAAATTTAAAAAAGTGTGAAGTCAAGTTCATGATATTATTGTAGTAAATATGTACCACAAACACTCGCAAAAAGATCATTAAAGATGGCTTTAAACCATCTAGGAAATAAATTTGCTTATTATGGTACATCAGTGCTGCCCTGTTCCTCAATCCTTAGATTTATTGCTGAGGTAAATAAAGGCTCTTTATGCCTCGATTTCCTGGATGGTTGTGTAAGCAGATGCAAGACTCTGGTTCTCTGGAGTCCCAGTGTCTGCTGGGTCAACAGTTCAGAAAAGAGCGAGCACATCCTCGGGCCTTCTGCAAGCATCTTCAGACAGTCCGGTGATGTCACAGTCTAGTCACCTGCCATGAGAAGAATCAACTCGACAAATTGTTCTCGCCTCAATTAAACGTTAATTAACTGTTCTTATTATAATTGCTGTGATTATGATGAATTATGTCATTGCTAGAATTAAATAGTTTTGTCAACTAACACTTGAGTCCCATAAAAATTCATTCATCGGTTAATTGGCCTATTATATCGCTAGAAAAAAAACGTTGTATGTTCTACCACATATAAATCATTAAAAAATCTATCAATCATAGTTTACATTTTTTAGTTACGTGTTGGTGGATGATCTAAATAATTTATACGTTAAAATGTATTTAACAGCTACAGTCCTAAACTATCTATGGTGGTCTGCTATCAATATAGCCAAGGCTATGGACAGATAAAGCTATATCCGAGATCTCCAAATGTCCAATCCTGACAGGCAAAATGCCGTCATATGTCTTTTAAGACCCCAACATCAATACAGTAGGAATAAATTCCTCTGCTGGTTTTCCCAACCTCAGCGTTTCCGTAACTCTGAGATGTCCAGAGTCAGCATCTCGCCATCTCAGTAAACCGCCTTTGCTCATCACACTTCCGTTCCCATTAATGGTTTTGGCCGGTAATCTCTTTAACAGTTTTCACATGTAATAATATGGTGCCAATTGTGGACGACCCGTACCACTCGGCTGACATTTGGCCATGTGCGTATCAGTAAAGCAGGAGTGGATTGCCTTATATGCCAGCAATAATAAAAGCGACCGCAAAATTGGAGAAGATTTTATATGTTGAGGACAGTCCATTTTAATATTTCAAGGCTACCTTAAATAGTTTGCTTTTGTTTAGTTTAAATAATCTAACATTTAATCTCATATTTTAGTTTACTATTAAATGAACGACATTTTGCATTGTGCAATATGAATAAGCATTGAAGTAAAGGCCTATGAATAGGCTATTTTACAATTTATTAGTTCGAGTTTCAGGCTAAAACTTGGTTGACAAAGCTATCAATAAAGACATTAAACCACAACTAAACCTGTCTGCTACCATGAACGAGTTTATTGTTATTCTTACAAAGCCATAATTGGTAAACAACATATAATTTATCGATTTAAAACTAGAATAATTTGTATTTCGAAATGTGTAGACTCGAAAATAATTTTGATAAATATTTCAACAGTTTGTCGTTTCGCTGACGACATGACTTCGCTTCAAACACTCTTGTTGTTTTAACATTCACACATTAATCTACTATTTTACCTTTCGCTTTGCAAACAAGTCTAGCCAGATATAATATTACAACTTCTTTTCACCCCCAAAGCGCATCTTTATTTGCGCGTGAACTAAAGTTTATATTATGAATCCATCAACTCGACAGACTCATGCCAGTTTTATTTAAAAGCGTCGGTGTATTTCAGAGAGAAAGGACTTGTTCTCCCCTCGAGCTGAAGCAGGTGCTCCACGCGAGGGCGTGTCCGAGCACCTCAAATTATTCCCTAGGAGGACAGGACGCAAATGTTTGTTTGATTCAAATCGTACAAATCCATTTATGTTTATGTAGTGTCGCTGAGCTGCGGTTGCGTCCCAATGCGAGCACATAAAACAAATAGACGCAATGTCCTAAGCGAGGTGTTGATTCAGCTGCCAGGACAACATCAATAATTGGCACACAAAACAGTGAAGCTGATTAAAGTCGTGCGAAAGCGTTATTCATTTCTTATTAGAAGTATGCTATTATACCACCCTAATAACATTAAAAACGCATAGGCCTGCTTTAATGCATTAATGGACCTAAATATTCAGTAGGCCTATATATTTCCAAGTGCGCATGCACTCTGCAGCGTATTTATAGGTGGGATCCCAAAATAAAAATAAGTTTTTATATATTTACTTAAAAATAGGAATATGGCTTTCTGTGGAGCATTTACATCTAGAAGAGTATAAACTATTAATCTTTTACATGTTCTCCCAAAAGGAAACTTTCTCTGTTTGAACACGTTCATCTAAACAGCTTTGCCGAGCCCTTGTTTTCCTCCAGCTATTTCTTTAATGGCCCAGTGCCTGACGGCTGCCTCCCTCCTGCTTTTGACCCATTAACCCAGACCCACCCACGTCATTACCGAATCAGAAGAGGCGAGATAGCTCCGGGTTATTTTGGCGTAACGCTCTTGTGCTCTACAGCGCTCGGAGATTCTGCTGGGAAGCAATTATCACGCGCGCATTCAATTACGAGCCGATCAAATGCGTTAATAAATATTTAAGAAATTTTGCGATGCAGTGGCGCTTCGCAGTTTGCGCAACAATTTTTAAAGACCAACAGAAAGAGGTTAAGTCAGTCTACGATTTGTTCGTTTAATAAGTTTACCTCACTATACATTTACAGCATCCATGACAAACAACTGGTTTATAGCAGCAGCAAAAATATAATCTTTCCCACATAAAAAATGTGACGTGATTTCACACGAGGCGATGTAAAAATGTTAATCTACATACATTAAAACTTGTTTTTAGATGTCATTTGGAAGAATCATTTATCTGTCAGAAAGAAAGTTTTACAGCCCACGTCAAAGAAAAATATTTAAGCTTCTTACTTGAACAATTATTTATTTTTCTTATTCGTTGAAAACATTTGCAACAATTAGGTAAAATTTGTGTGTTAAAATTGGACATATCCCAGTCAGAAGTCATGTGAAAATTTGGTATTTAACTTTTCTTTATTACGGACATGAATGTGATGATCTCCGCCTGCATACATTCAGTATTTCACCGGATGCTTTCCTTAAAACCACATTTTTTTTCTCATCCACATGATCCTTTGTCGATTAAAGCAAGTAAGTCAAGTGCTGCTAAATGCATCCAACAATTTTAAATCATGCCGTGCCCTGTCTCACCTCATAAAAATCTTTAAACGCTATTTTACCTAATAAAATATCATAGCCAAATATCGCCCATACTAAATCTCCAAGGTATTATTATGTTTTCTTTTTTTCTTTTTTCTTTTATTATATTTTTCCACAGGGGTTCTCATAAAATCCTGATTTGTTTTTTTTCCAGGGTAACAAAAACGGATCTCAGTAAATCAAATAAATCCAGCCAATTTTTTATCTTTGGATTATTTGGGAAAAGATTTACATAAAGTCGTTTCAAAGTCTTATTAAAACATTTGAAATCCAGTAACACCAACTAAATATGGTCAATGCAACTGACCCAAATACATATGTACACAATTCAGCTCCGTTAAGCTGACTAGAATCTGTCATCCTAAAAAATAACCGTATTTAGAAAACGAAACAGCTGTACAGAGTTTGAGAGGTGGATGTAAAACGGTCGCTGAGTGTTCAGTGTCCCATGGAGCAAAACGGTAATCCAGATCAAGCAGGAGAGTGTAGGGCGAGTTCGGAAGAATATTTCAGTACCAGAACCCTCAAGTCTCTTCAGTGTCAAAGGCAACTAGCTTTCATTTCCCTCCACAAATTTGCCTTTTTCCTTTCTTTTAAAAATGTGATGAACATCTAACTATTGTTAAAATCGGAAAGTCCATATATATTTTTCTTTCTCCTTAAACTCAGCACACTTTTAAAACAGAGATGGTGAAAATGGAGGGCATTTTAAAAAAGGTTCAAAATCAGATCACAAGACTTGGAACCTCCAAGATGCTTGGTCTTTGTAGTCCAAACAGTCTGTAGTGTTGAAGTTGAGCTTCCAGGAGGAGCCCGTTTGCTCCTTGTAATCCAGGCAGTCAGATGAATTGAAGGCCAGCCCAGTGCCACTGTATGGCTGATGGTGATGGTGGTGATGACCTGAAGACTGACTGATGTGGTGATGGGGGTGTGTGGGCATGGACGAGGCCGTCATGGGACTGAGCTGATGAGGGTGATGGTGGGAGTGCATGGGGGCCAGGTAGGAGCCACAGTCCACCCCACTAAAGTAGGAACTGGAAGGAGTCGGGTAGCCTTGGCTGTAGCCAGTGGTCTGGTTGTAGGGCATGGGGTAGGAGGAGCCGGCCGTGCTCGAGACGGAACGCTGCATGCAGGAGGCGTTTGAGGGAGCGACGGGCTCTGGCAGGGAAACGGACGGGGGAGCGGAGCCTGGAGAAATGGCAGGGCTCCAGATTGAGGAGACAGTGCTGATAGAGGTAGAGGTGCTGCTAATGCCCGTGTTATTGGTAGAGGAGGAGGAGGAGGAGGAAGAGCCAGCACTGGAGACTGCAGGAGGGGTGAACTGGCCGCTGCTCTCCGAACCCGTGCTCTCCCGGGTGGGTGAGGATTTCTTCTTTGCAGGCCGAGCTTTAGTACTGCTACCACTCTGCTGCTGTTGGCGACACTTGGCACGTCGATTCTTAAACCACACCTGTGAATAAGAAAACATACACGCTTAAAATATGTTTTAAATCTTTAGATAAATATTCCCTTCAAAGAACACATCTCCAAATACAGACATATAAATATGCAACAGCATGCGAGTCAATTACACACAAACACAGCCCCATTAAATGATTATGGAGACCTTCCATGCATGTCTGAAGGACACGCTGGAGAGCCATTGTGCAATATCAGAGAGGAAAATAGCTAGTTATTAGCAGTTCCTGGCATTAATTTGCATGCAGGTCCTTTCTGCTTTACTGTGTGGATCTAATTTCAGTGCTTGTAGACGGCTGGGTGATAGCAGCCTATTGAGTTTCCTCGCAGAGATGGTAATTCAATAGTGGAAGGAGGGTCTGACCGTGTAAAGCGTTTTGTTTCACATGCTTATTAAGGGCAAATAAAATTACTTGGGAAATTGATTGAGGGTTTCTCCTTTAGGCCTCCCGTCACATCGGCAAAGCATTATTCGCTTCAAAAATACACAGTGAACTAGAGGAATTTTATATTTCCTCATTATTTACTTCATCTGCTAAGCGTCTTTAGGTGGACCTAAATCCCGGTGACCCTCTTAGAAACATCCACGAGCCACGTGTAGCTTTCACGAAATAGGCAAATGCCTTACAAGCTCATTTTAGTCTTCACTGCATGTGCAAACAAATACCCTGAACAAAGAGAATATTTTTTCTAACAGAGCAAATTTCATCTCTACTTCCTCTATGAAAACTCTAATCCCTTCACACAACATAATTCAAACATGCATCACTGAAAAACACAGACATAAATAATTAACCTTAGTTTTGCTGTGGTTGTATAACTAGTTTGGCCACCATAAACCAATTAAATAAACACTTAGAGTCTATAATTGCAATAATGAGAACTATACGAACTTTAGGGAAAACAGTAGGGGGAGCAGCTGAGCATAACGCACAATTAAGCGTACTTAAGAAACTATTTGGTTGGAGTAAATGTCAATAAATGTTTTGTGGTTACACGTACCTGAACCCTGGATTCAGGAAGGTTGATTTTCAGCGCCACCTCTTCTCTCATAAATATGTCCGGATAACGAGTTTTGGCAAAGAGCGATTCAAGAATGTCAAGCTGCGAGCGCGTAAATGTTGTTCTCTCCCGCCGCTGCTTTCTAGGCGTTGCTGCAAAATAAACATGAAAAGAAATGGTGTGAATGGGACTGACAAAAACCTCTTTACACACGAGATAGCTTGAGGATATTATCAAGGGATATTTTCGGAAATGAAAATAATTATTCTACCCAAGGAAAAACGGTTCAAGTGATTATAGAGCGGTATTTCCCGGGCAGAATATTTTGTGGTTTACTGATTATTCATGCTCTTGTAAAATTATTACGCAATCATCCTGTTAGGCCTAGTGTGTTCTGCCAAGCAATTTTTCAAAAACGTCAAATAAATCAAATTCATTCCAATCTTTTGTTAGTGCCTAGTTGCTAGCATAAATGAGGAAGTGTGATTAACATTTACATTTAATGTAACTTACTGTACATACCAGGGTATCCGACGGATGGGTGCAGTAGGTCCATAGCTGCCCCGCTCAGCCCCAGGCCGTTCATGGCATAGGGGGGCTGTTTGAGGTATGACATCATGCTAGAGGCAGTCACGGGTCCCCCCAGATCTTGCCAATAGTTCGATTTCCCCCGATGTTGCAGTTTGCCGAAGGACGGACCCAAATTAAGTAACTGAAATTCAATTGAAATAAAACGCACTTATTAAAAAATCTGAATTGACGATAACGATTCCAAATAGGAAAGGAAACCATGAGAGATAAATTTAATGTCTTATAAATGTTCCGGTATAAATGTTTACCGATAGAATTTAACTGTCCAATCTTTTGAACTAATAAACAACACATAGTACACCTTTAGAAACCAATGATAAAATAATTTGTAGGTAATTTATTAATAGGTTTATAATAGCAATGACAAAATAATAAAAAACTATTAAGAAGAAATTATTTTTCCTCAGAAAAAAAGACAGATCGAGAGCGAAGATGCTCTGAGCGTCATTAACCAATTAAAAAATAATATCAGTGTTGTACATGTACCTCATTATTATTTTATTTTCATTTCTTTTCATGCCGGTATTAAAATGAGATGTTGTCCCGTTTTTATGCATTGAAAGTAAACTGGATGACAGTAAACTGGATGAAAACGTGATAAGAGGAAAGGTTTTTTTTACAATAAAGCCTGTTCTTTGAAATTCTGTTAATTATAAAAAAATGTAAACAGAAATATCAATTAAATTTAAATATTTATCAGTTGATACACTTTTTTTGACAAAGCACTGATTTAATGTTTTTATTACGGGTCAGCGAAAGCTTGTCTGTCTTAAAAAGGCCTACAACGATTTACTAAAAGAATCACAAAACATTCAGCCCTAATAAACATGATATTCATGGTCTAACTGAATTTAGTGTCGTGTAAAAATGTAATTAGATTAACTGCAATTCTATTTACCTTCCTGAGAATATTTAAAAGAAATACTGGATACAAATACACAAAAAGTAGCCTACACCCTTATCAGTGATTTTGAGCTATTGCTGGATTGTTCTTAAAACGTAAATCCTTCATTAACAAGTCGTATTAGTTTTGTTGGTCACTTTTTACCAAATTTAAGAGCCGACTGGTTTATCGAGGGGAAATTAATATGGATGGGCCCCGTGCTGAGAGAACCGAACCACTCAGAGTTGTGTGTATTCCAATCCATTGCTTGCTTATTCTATACTCTGTAAAGACTATTTAGAAAGAATACATCTACGTGCAAATTAACTCAATTACAATGCAGATTAGACCACTGGGGAGACACCTTCATTTCGTGGCTTTATCATCAAAATAAATTAACAAAAACCACATCACGCCTATCCAATTACTCTCCAAGCGAGTTGGTTTGAACTGACGCGATGAACCAATTTTTACAAAACTAGTACGAATGTTTAAACAGCGAAGAGAAACATTCACTCAGTTGTTTACTGCGTTACGTACAACACCGACGTAGGGAAATGAATCAACACAACTTTGGAAAACTCCTTCAGTAAATCCAATTTTCGTGAAAAAAGAAATACAGAGTCGTTACGAAACTAAAATATTGTATCAGCATTACCAAAACGATTACATTTTAAACACATTTTAATTATATATTCTTAGTATTTTGATGACAATAACACGTAGCGATAAAGTTATAATAAAACAAAATAAAACTGCGCACTTGTCTTACCTTTTAACAAACCCCAGTCCTTCTCCTCGTCCGCTGAATTTTGAGTACTGACCAGCCGATAAGAATATCCAGCAGTGAAAGAGTTCAGGAAGGAAGCTAAACAATGAAATCTCTCGCCAAATAAATAGTATCTAAAACTCGTCAAAACTGCAGATACACAGCAATGTTGATATATCGCACGTGCCTGGCCAAGGCTGGACTTGTAGCGTATTCAGAGTGTGTTCCCGGTGTTTAAAACCAAATACATCAAACTCATCTGCTTTGGCTTGCTCGTTCGTGTCTGTCACTAGTTTAAGGTGATTGCTAATGTAGACGGATGGAGATTGATCACCTTCTCCTAACCCTGCCTCTCTAAGAGCGTAGGACACCTGCAGATCCGCCCACTCTAACCAATCCCCGTATCCCATTTTCATGATTGACAACCGGATCAACCAATCCACGGGTAAACATCCACGGAGCACTTACCATGCGCCGACTAAAGACATCAAAAACATGAACCGTCCAAATAAATCTGTAGAATTTTGAGATCTAAAATATCAAAAAAGAGTAGAAAGTGCGGTGGAAAAACAGTATTTTTTAAAATCGGAGAAATAATATCAGAATATTCGCTTCCCTTAAAGTCTATTGATGAAAATGTCAGATAGAAAATTGAGTTTAAAATATTTTAATCATTGCAAGGCGTAGACTGTTGCAGAACGTCCTTACGCAATTCATTTTAATTTATTTAAACGGTTAATGTTGTGGATTTTTCTTTCTAATTGATATGGGCCTATTGTTTTATTAGAAACGTCACTGTTTTTGCGACTTATATCTTTGGGCACATCTCTAAAAGAAATTGTAAACAACAAAAAAATAGCTACTCAAATTAGTTAACCGATAATTAACTAATGTAGATTAAACAGACTAAAATAACCAAGCTCATTTAACATCTACACGGTTAAATATAGGATAACTTCAAGGCCTTTGCTGAAATGGCTGACAGCACTGTTTAGTACAGAATGTAAGACTCCTTTAAGGGAAGGATTCGTGTTGTCTATCGAATTGAAGCGGGATAAAAATGCAGCAAAAAAGTTTAATTTATCCACTTTATCTATTTTCATTTTTATTGTTACCCCGCCTCATGAATATTAATGAGTGCCTAATCCCCACTTAGAATTACATTTCAGAATAGTGTGCGTAAAGTTTAATAGGCAGACGGAGGGGAAACGTGAAAGGGAGTGAAGAAAAACTCGGCCCTTCCAGAAAAGAAACGAAATCAGCACATAGAGAGAGTCTGAGTCTCAGAGAATCAAAGAAAGCACCTTTCAAGCCTCACTTTCCCAAAGAAATGCCAATAAAATACGGTAACAGAATATCACGGAGGGCGCGGTGTTTCCTTAACTGTTTCTGAAAGGCTCAGAAGATCTTAATAAGGCTTCGCTCGGTCCTTTTGTTGATCTCACAAAATCAACTCATTCTAATTGAGGCCTGAGCTGAAAGCGACCTAATGTTCAAAGCAAGTGACCGCCAGAGAAACGAAATTACATTTTTACTATATGGGGCATCCAATCAAAGGGCGGCTTTACACGTTCTTCTATAGATCAACAAAGTCATCTACAAAAGTACTCCTGGAGTAACAGAGATGCTGCTGTTAAGCACCAATGGTCGTTGAGAAACTAAAGAGAAAGTTATTGGATGCGGCACCAATTCAGGCTCTTAGAAGTATGGGGACAGGGAACACGCATATTAAATGTTTATACTGCTTGGTTAAAGCAGGACTGGCTCTAGGCCCCCCCAAAAAGGCAGATCCACCTGCTCCTACAGCACTTCCACTGTCAAAAATATGCAGGGGGTCGTTAACAGAATGTGATCCTCAAACACACAACAAAAGACATGTATAATTCCTGCATTTTGCCCGTTTTCTGGTTTATTCTCTGGGCCCTGATGTTGCTAAGACCCCGCGATAAACCCAGAACAAGTATCAAGTTATCAGGTTGCTAGAAGCTTTTGTAATAAGAGTATTTTGTCTAATCCCAAATTGCAGTCGAATTTTCTAAATGCTGAGCTCGTAAATCTCGGGATTAGAGGAGGCGAGAAGAGGAGGGGGAAAAGTTTGGTTTCTTTAGCCGGCAGGATGGGAGCGGATCGGCGATGTTGTCGGTCCTTATTAAAACGATGATGCATAAAATACGATATTGAAACTCGTGCAGAAGTCTCGGTTCCGTTTCTCCCGGTTTACTTTAGGACTTGGGAAGGATATCCAGCGGTCGAGGGGCTTCGTGAAGTCAACACCTGAAGTCAGGCCGTGGACTTCAAAGCAGCTGGATCCTCAGCAAGGGCTCTGGGACTCGCGCATCTCGGCTGTCGCTTCAGTAACTGCGCTTCTCTTTATGCCACTAACTTGATTCCGATAAAACTTTTAAAGAAAATTTTTAATGGCATTTTTTTAACCAAAAAATACACAAATGGTTTGAACCTGAGAACAATAGTTGGGAACAATCAGGTAAGGAAACTGTTTTGACAATGCCACTGCATGTGATCTAGATCGACACGAACAATTTGTCAAAGATGTTTTTTTAATGAGGCTAATGTAGTTTTAAACGTTTTTACGTGTAAAAAAAAAAACACTAGGTAAGAAGTGTTGAAAATGCCACAGAGGAATTAACTTTTGACGTCTACATAGGCTATTAAAACATTATTTTTAAGGTAACGAACAAGTCCACAAATAACAAAAATATAATAAGAATATTTAGACAAAATTAAGAAACAGAATGCTAAAAATGTATGTACTCAAATATTAATATTAAAAAGTTTTTGTTTAAATCTTTTGAAGTACAACAAAATGACTTAAAACGCTTACTCCAGAAGTAAAATATCAATATGGCATCAAGATGACGCCACGTTTCACAGGTATAAATCAGATATACAGATATATATCGTGTATTAAATTAGGCATCTGAATGTGCTAGAGAACAGTTCAAAGCGGTCATTTTGATATGAGCACCACGGTACCGTCTCATCGGGATTACACGGACCTCGCCACAGGTCTAATGCATCAAATTATAACATGCGTTTCAAACCCTCTCACGGTCTCAACTCTCCGATTAGTTAAGGCAACAAACAAATGTCCTTTTCTGCCGCGGTGTAATGTGAATAAGTGTTTCCTATTCAAAAGATTATAGTCATCCGTGATAGCTGCAAAATAATAAAACAAAAACACAACGCCTGAGGGGGAAACGAAGGTACATTCGGACCCAAGCGGATAGACCTTCAGCAAAGAATGTGAAAGTATTAAAGGGCTAAGGGAGGACGTCAGCTGTCATAACTTATTTTGCTCGTTAAATAGAGGATGCAAGGCTGCAGTGATGGCTGTTTAGCGGAATCTAAAGAGTCTGTCTCACATGTATGTGAGAAAACAGATGCTTCGGACAGAGTGATTCTGCCTTAATCTCCCTCTGAGGAACGACCTCAAACAAAGCAAATCGCAAACATTCATTTATAAATAACCGTAAACCGCAGGGGAATTTGAAACAAAAAAGCACAGCTGAACGGGCTGGACGTCACTTTTGGGTTCTTGTAAATGGTTTTATTTATTGGTAAACAAACGATTTGTAGTGATGCGTCTTTACAGGCTTTATGTGCAGCTAGTTTTTACAACAGACAGAATTTAATTGTTTTCAACGAAATTATTAAATTAGAACACAACAGAGAGAGACAGAGACCGAGAAAGCTACACTTGCGATTTGATAATAACAGAAAAATATGCAATTCATCAAAGAACCAAAAGTGTTCTAATTGCCATAAAACGAATAAAATTATATAATTTTCTGAATTTAATAATTATTTTTTCCAAACTAAGTGTTTCTGAGTTTATTAAGTGTTAGACTAGAAACAAAACCTGTTTTAGAAACGGAAGGTCAAACCCATGAACAACACCAACTGCTGTTTAATTCGAGTATGAAATCATTTGGGTTTTATTGAACAGTGATATTTATAGTACAGTGGAATAAATAAACCTTTGATGCTCAAAAAGATATGAAGCAGAAAAAAAGGTAACAAGAAAAGCTTATTTCTAACTACACAATAAATATTAACAAAGTCCTTATAAGCAAATGTACAGGATTGTGAAGATGGTTACTTTAAAAACGTCTCAAACAGTAATAAATTACTCCGATCGTGACTGCTTCTGAAAAGATATTTTCTAGCTTTTTAAGCCTTAAACAGTACAATTAAATGTACATCACGACTGTTTATTTTGTATAAGCACTCGCAGTATTTCATTCATGTCAACCTCTAAAATGTTGGTAAACGTATTAAACATAAAAAGCCAGTAAAACACAAAATACGTTTTTAAAATGGAATAAGCCCCTTCTCAAAATATTTTACACATAGGAAATTCTTGTAAGGGAAGAACTTGTTGATTGATTTTCTTAAAACTGAAATACAATATGACTTGGAAATACAATCCTATTCAACAACGGAAAATATTCCCAGTCAAAACTCTAAAATGCTGTAAGAAACTTTAAGTGATCAATTCCTGTAAGAAATTATTTCCTGTAAGAAAAGAGAATATTCTGAAGTTTGTTTTCCCAAAAAAATTTTTTTTGGTCTCTGTATTACAACAGATAAACCACTCAGTCAGAAAGTTTGAAAATTGTACATCTTCAAATCTCATCCAATATTAGTTCTTTAAGTACCTTGTTTATGAAATCAAACTTAATAAAAACAAGAACAGTAATAATAATGTTTTGTATGTTTGTGACACAATATCTCTCTGGTAATCACAGAACAGAAAGCATCTTGGGGCCTTCACCAGTTCCTCAGCCATGACAAAAGATTCTACATGTAAAGATTTAAAATAACAAGAATAAAGTGTATGCTGTGGTCTTTAGAACACGAATACATTTCAACACATTGTAGTGTACACATTTTTTTCTCCTTTAGCATATTTGTGCTGGGGAAATGTCCGTCACTGAAGAACACATTTCTCTTCTTTCTTTGCCATCTTGCCTTTATTCTGTTCCAGGGTTCTCTCCAGGTGCTCGTCTTCCTCTTCAGCTCTGTCAGCAAACACAAACAGGAGATAAAGATTCAAAGGTCATGCTTAGGGACACAGGAGAATGCCACCTGCACTATGACCTGTGCTGTGTGTGAACTGCATCAAAGTTCTTCAAATCTTCGCAGCCACACACACAAAACACCTAAAAACCTCTGTGGCCTTTAAAACCCCTCTCTGAACCATGCATCACCTAAAGGACTAATCCTGCCTCTGCTATCCCAGAATGCCTTGCATGAGGTGGACTTACTCTTTCTCCTGTGCGTCCAGGTCTCTGACCAACGCGTCACGTTTGTTGACCAGTATGACCAACTCATCCAGCAGGAGCTGCTCACGGCGCTTTTGCGCCTCTGTCTTCTGCCAGTCTGGAACACAAGAAAGAACATTTTAGAAAAATGCCAAGTACGTTTACAGCTAATCACAATCCAGTAAACATGACATCATGCTTTCGGTGTGTGAAAGACTCTATAATATGATAAAGGAATAAAATCTGGTTCTATACTGTTGAACTTTATATTGTTGAATTATTGTGAAGCTCTTCTTGAGCACCCACAGGTTTCCGGTATGTACAGCAGCCACACAGTCAGTGGTATTCAGTCAGAAGAGATCTGATAACACGAGTGAATATGAGTACCTCACCTAACACAATCAAAAGAAAATGTGATGGTGAGTAAATACGAGTATGTATTAAAAAAAGGAATAGTATTTTATGAATGAAATGTCTGGCTGCAGCCAAGGTTCTCTGTGAGGTGACCCGGTCCTGTACCCCTGCCAACAGCGGGTTTGAAATATCAACCAGGCAGACGAGATCAGGCCTTACTGATACCAGTGCAGATTAGGCCATGCTCACAGCCAAGGGGAAGTTATCTTACCAGGCCTATTCTTGAGCCCGCTGTAAGAACAGACCGTACTAGTGTCTTTACACTGCATTATTAGTGCTCCCTCATGCACACACGCTGACAAAAACACACATGTAAAATAAACTCTTAACTTGTTCTGGAATCTCAAAGCTGCACAAAACACAAGCTCTAAACTGTATAAGAGCTGAAAAGATAAAACGTACATTCGACCTTCCGAAATGTCAATCCTTAAAATAAGTGTACTTCATTAAAAATAAATATCTCATCTCTGGTTGCGTGAAATTGCAGTGTGGTGCTGAGAGCAGCGTTCGTCCTGAAAGGTCTGCCCCGCGCTCGCATTTAACCTCTCTACCTTTGAAGTGAAGCACGGTGGCAAAATGAACACAGTTTCAATATTTGAAAGTTATTTGTCCTCCAGCAGCTAAACGAAAGTCTTTGGTGTTCTTTGATTAGGGCTTCAGAGGCGAACGTTAAGAGAACGCCACTAAATATTTGACAGGATTTGTTTTAATGCATTTACAGAAATTTGACAAAACCTTCAGGACATTTTTATTTAAAAGCAGAAATTTGTTTAAGTTAACGTCGAATCAGAAAGAATCGTTTTTTAATAAAGGGTCTGTCATTTCTTATCACAACATTCGTCTTAACATCTCACAGACCGGAACTTTCCTCTTCCACAGTGTTTATCCTTCATCACCTTCCATACGTCCCGTCTCTAGCGCTATATCCCCCCTTAATTCGCTCTGTCGTTTCTGCTACCCCTCCGTCAAAAACGACAATGCCTACTTCACAAAGACCTGCCTGGAGGGTAGGCTGCGACCAACAAAAACTTCAGCATGTCCCAAAGAGGTAGAGACAGAGAGAGAGAAGAAAAAGCCCCTCGACTCTTTACCTCCTCCCTCCTGTTCCCCTTCAGCATTCCCAGCCAAAAAGCCACAGATCCTCCCCTGCACCTCCGGCAGAGGCCGCATGCAGCTGTCAATCAAGCGTGAGCGGTGCCGCCCCTCTCATTAAGAAGGTAAACAATGAATTTGGACGCTGAGGGACATGGCAGAGTGAACGAGTGATCGGAACCCCTCAAAAAAAAGACCCTGACAACACTTTCGGAAGCTATTGCCTCCTTCCTCTGGTGTCTGTTCCTCTTCTTCCTTGAAGACGAGATGTATGGATGATTTGGGACGGGGGGTGGAGGTGGGGGGTCAATCCTTTTTGGATTACTCCCCTCTCTCTCTCTCATTGCCCTGGGCAATCACGTTAAAACTCACATGGTTGGTGCTTATTCAGATAACCCTAACAATGCACACCAATGGTAACCATGTGAGCACTCACAACCCACAGAAGAATGCGCTGGTTCAAATCCCCATGACCCTCCTCCACGGCAAAATTTATTCAAGAGTGCAACCTGCTCTGCAGCTTCAGAAGGCACAGAGTTCTGCTTAAAGATCACTGCATGCGTAACTTCACACGCACCGCCCTCACTTTAGCATGTGGAGGCGCTGAGCAAACTTCTGGGGCTGCTGGAGATGTTTTTGGTTACACAAGGTTTTCTTCAGAGGTGAAGCAGGAAATAAGTAGTGTTGGAAGAATCCAGGGAAAAATGCATGATCTTATTACAGCAGATTTGGGCGAGCGGTGGGCTGGCTGGGAGCGCCGGCGTAGAGGAGCTGGAGGGAGGCCAACTGGGAATGGGACAAAGACCAACATAGAGAAGCATGACAAGGAGAGTGACGAGACAGCGGTCCCTTGATCAGAACCACGCTGTATCCAAATTCTCACTCTACTAATAAAGAAAACTGACATTCTCAAAAACCAACCAAATACACAATCTCTACAAAAACCGGTATATAAAAGACAAAAAAACAATCTATTATGGCAACAAAATGCTTTCTTTAAGAACAAAGGACAAGAAACCCGAATGGAAATGTCTATCAGCTACGGTTGTGTAAAGCTGGACATTGAGAGTCAAATGCACAACTCAACGGCTAAATGGAAATGAACATAGATTTGGGTGAATAGTGGCAAAGGAGAAACCGCCGTCTTGCCTTATCTCCAGTTCCAGTCAACTAGCAATCTTGAAAGAGTTTGCAACATCATCAAAGCCGGCCATTTGATAGGATTCTCACACTGCACCCAATCAATCCGAGAAATACGGCCGCCCAGACATGTAACAAAGCTCAAATAGATTTACAAATGGGGTTGTAGGGGGATAAGCCCTTGCACAGGATTACATATTGATTTTAAACATATAAAAAAGCTTATCATATAAAACCGTAACAACAAAACTGGGGGACCTATGCAGAAATCCCTCAGCAAAAGGAGCGTCCACTTTCAAATATAACGCCCCGGAGTGCACCGCATTTGAGAAAAGAAAGCAACGGGGAGACGGAAGGGAGGAAAAAAGAAGAATTTGAGAGAAAGTATGTGTGCATGGCAGGCAGATAAAAAGGGCAAAAAGGATCAATTTGGAGGCAGAGAAATAAGAGTCATGGCACATTGTGGAAGGCCGTGCCACTTTTCTGCCCCCCACAGCGCCGCCGAGTCTGAAGCGGTTATCGTTTAGCTGACATTAACACTTACCCTGTTTGCTTTACACCTTTAACCGAATCCTTCTTTACAACCTGCTTTTATACACCGTGTTAAATATTTGTGAATGTTGTTCCCTTTCTTTCTGACGTTGAGGGTTTCAGATCTAAAGTTGAATGCAACAGGCATCAAGTGTAACCTAAACTTGTCTGTAAGTAATAATATCTTATTTTTATAAACACAGTTTCGCAATATACCAGTATTGTCAAGAAACGTGATATAAATAACCGCGATTATTGATGTTGAAATACTACACATGCAATATCAGATGAATTCAAATAAAACAAAACAATAAAATAATTTATTATCATTAATTAAATATGATAATAATCAAAATAAAAAAGCAAATGAATCAAATATATTTTTTAAATAAATTAAAAAGTAATTAATAAATAATTTACTAATTAATAATAATTTGTCATCTGGCTGACACTGCAATATAATATATTTTTGCCTTTATCTGCTTCCATACACTCATATTTAGAGTGGGATTCATTGACCAAAATAAAAAAATGATAATATGACGTGTAGCATCATTTATTTCTCTAATATAAAAAATACTACAATAATATTATTGTGAAGTGTAGTAAAAATGTAATATTGTGACAGCCCATAATGCCAAACTACAACTATATGAATACATTCAATAAGAATTTGTCAACATATGACATTTAAATAAAAACCTGAATTATCTGCGATTGTTTACACAAAAGCAAGCAAACAAACAAATACACACACATCTTAAATGCACAAAATGCTTCCCAAACCTCTCTATGACATCTGTACCAGCATCGCTAAATAACACCTGTCTCAGACACACACCGGGTCAGATTGTCCTTCGCGCAGTCGCGGGGTCGAGGAGGGGTGAGTCTTTTCCTCTATCAGCGTGAGAGCGTGTGCTGATATGAGAGAAATGTGTGTGCCTGTCTGAACGCCTCAGCCGCTGCACTTCCAATGTCATCAGCTGACCAAGCAAATCAGCAATTACCTGTCTGCATTGGCTGGGCGCGAGAGCCCGTCGGGGCTCCAAATAAGAAACTGATGCACGAACCTCCTCACCAGCAGCTCAGAACTATCTCCGACTCGCTTCAGAAACACCCTGACTCTGAATGCCAAGTGCTGAACCTCATGGGAGAAAGAGGAAGAGAGGAAGCAATGGAGATAAAGTTTGTGTGTGTGTGTGTGAGAGAGAGAGCGATAATTCAACAGGTAGCAGTGTGTGGACTGATATGGCCGTTACAAGCGGCGGGGACTGAATTACCACTGCCGTGGACTGGCCCTCTCGCCCTTGCACATCCAAGACCAATATTTGGAAGTCACTCCATTTCCTCTTTTCAGAACGTGTTGGCTGATAAGTGGACACAGGGCCGAAGCGCCTCAACATTTGAACATTAGCTTAAGTTCCTGTTATCGATTTAGCATTCCGTATCACACTTCTCTCAGCATGGAGAAATCCATTTTAGGTAACGGAATGAAAAAAAAGGGTGTTGATCTACATCAGAGATTTTTAAACATGTTCCCTGACGGCAAGAACGAGGTTTAAACCACAGAACGACACATCCACGGTCGTCCTCGCCACGTGGTGCCCGCCTGGCCAGCGCCAGCGTTGCAATAAAATCGTACGGGGAGCTTTGCTCTCTGCTTGGCTATTCATGTCCACTGTCAACCTCTTCTAACTAATTAGAATTGATTTATGATGGATCAGCTATCTTATCAGGTGCAGAAAGAAATTACCATGGCTAGCCAAGGGGTGAGCGGGTCACCATCGAATTGTAAAATCAATTTGCATTGATTCCAAAAGGTTCATTTTGCGAAGAGGACACAGTCAAAGGGATTAAACTTAACCAGACAACTTTGATACCACACAATAGGCTTTCTTTTTTACCTTCCTTACCTGTCTGTATAACACACACCCGAAAAGCTTATAAACGCCACCACGTCCTGTGCCCAGGGCACTGAGATTTAATATACAGGTGTGGAAATGACATCAGCGTTTCCTGATGTACTCCTTTAGATTTATGACCACAACTTATGTAGAATGGGTTAAAGAATGCAAAACAAGGGCGGTAAAACAATCGCTACCGTTTTCAAAACAGTCTGTAGTGGGTGGGGCGACGTCTGAGGTGTCAAAGAGCGAGTAGCGGGCAGGTTTAATTAAGCAAGAGAGGATCTTTGTCTTTCATGGTGCGGCTCTCAAACCCCCCCTCCAAATCCCTCTTTCACTCCCTCTTACCTTCAATTGCCAGCATTGCCCTTAGTTCTCGGTTCAGCAGCTCAAAGCGTCTCTCCAGATCATGTTCCTTCTCCCTGGGCAAGTTGTAAAAGTTCATCAATATGTTAATTACGAAATCATTAAACACTTAAAGAAACCTTTAATAAACATTGATTGGTGAACTCGCCGGCACCTTCCCTACCTCACATTAATCTACTGCAAATAAGTGATACACAAACCGGAACACAGGGGCCGCTTGGTCGAGAACAGGGACAGAAACGTCGGGTGGGTTGGGTATCCGCGAGCAAATTAAATTTCGCCACTTTCAAATGTATTGGAAATGAGCTAACTCGGTCCCTAATAGAATTTGTCCTTCACAGCCTGTTCAGTGACTAAAAAGAAATGAAAGAAAGAAATTATCAAGGCCCTTTTAATTGAGCACTTAAAAAGCCCTTTTCCAGTGATATAATGTGATTAGAATACTTCAATCTGTCATTTGCGAGAGCTTTGAAACTCTTTCTCTTTCTTCTCCCTCCCTCTCTCTCTCGCTAGATCGCTCTCTACGCAGAACGAACAGCCGGACAGACTTTTATAAATCTCGCTGTCACTTTAAAAGAAAACGATAAAAAATAATTAAAATGATCATCTTTTTACGAGAAAAAGTGGCGTATTTAAAAAAAGAGTAAATAACGTCTGATATCGCCACAATGGCTTTCTTCTTAAGTGTATGAATTGCAATTTAGACGGCGAGTCTCTTTTTTGTTCCCATTTTTTGGGTCGATCCAATTCTCATAATGGTTGGAATAATACAGTCTTTGAAATCACATTATTGCGGACGCGTCTACTCTGATATGGGGTTTTGTCAGTTTTGCGGTGAAGGGCCGTCGGGGGAGGGTGGAAGTGAATGAGGGGCCCGACCTTCTGACTGGGTTTAGGTCCCCTGGGAAAAATCATTTCAAGTGTGGTTCTCAACATATTATAGGTGCGCGTGTCTGTTTAGACTCACAGTAGAGAGAGCTGGTTCTGTCTGCGGATCAGAGCGTTCTTCTTGTTGACCAGCATGAACCATTCCTGCATCATGGCCTCCTCCTCTTCCTTGTTATTCCCTGAAAACACAAACACGCATGACTTAGCATGTAAAACCTTATTATGTAATACTCCGCATTATAATATTAATGTGGCAGCACAGATTAACAAATAACAAGTTCCCACTGTTTACCCAGACGTGCCAGATTTACATAACCATTCAGGATCCTTCCAGTTACTCAGTGCAACAAAATGCACAGAACCTCTAAACAACCGTGCAGATGCACAGACTCCTGACCGACTTCTTCTGGCACGGTTAAATTGAGCTAAGCACTTTTCTCACACCTCCTCTGAGTATAAAGTGCATCAAATAAGATTATCTGACAGGCTTTTCTCAACAAACAGACTGACACACGCACTAGGAAGCCATCCAGATGTGTGTTTGGTACCTGGGTATTTACACATATCACAACTTTTATTGTGAATAAAACAGAACGCCTCTGGATTAAGGGAAGGATTAAAGCGTGCTGGTTATTTTACGGCATGGCTCGGGATTAAAGTCTCAACTCTGGGTTTTTGTACGGCTTCAAAACCGCAGCTCCAATGTGCTCGAAAAGAACACGTCCTGTGCCCGGGGCCTACATGTCCAGATGCCAAACTTACACATTTGAAAACTGCAGGTGGGGTGCCGCCCATTGCTCGAGGGCCATGTACTCGACGGGTAAGGCTTCAAGGATCTCCAAACCACATGCAACAGTTGATTAACTGAATTCTCAGAGTAACAATTCACATTTAATGTTAGTCAATGTATATATTACATTTTGCGGAAAAATAAAAGAAAGAAAATGAGTAATGTCACAAAGTAAAGTTAAGAGTCAGAATTAGATTCCAGTCATGGTTCGGTTTGGCCAAATTATATCATTATGATTCAAAAGTTTATCAGACCTCCGAAGGTATGAAAGGTATTGCAGACGTTGTGAGCTTGGACCTGGAGTCAGCCGTGGGGTAAACCGGTTAAGCGGGCTTCAGGTAGAATGACTCTGATGTCAGTATTCTGAGCATTTTTGTGACACTAATTAT
This sequence comes from Triplophysa dalaica, assembly GCF_015846415.1. Classification (NCBI taxonomy): domain Eukaryota; kingdom Metazoa; phylum Chordata; class Actinopteri; order Cypriniformes; family Nemacheilidae; genus Triplophysa; species Triplophysa dalaica. The sequence goes on along the minus strand of NC_079556.1, from coordinate 7,114,640 downwards.
GTCTTTGAAGAGGGATGAAAGAGGAGAAAAGATGAAAGATCCTTTAAGCTTATGTAATCACATCACCTACTCAATGCCCCTGTGATACCTGTCTGTTCCTGACAGCATCAACAACAGAATTAGCATCTGTACACAAACACGCTCTCTCTTTTGACTAATGTGATGACTTTTGGAGCTTTAAGGTCTTCTAAAATGAGATTTACAACCCCAGACCATTAAACAAAAGTCTTTCTTTTAATCGTGATTATATTCACAATACAGCTCAGCTTTATACATATTAAAAGTATATTCTTAAAATATAAAGGACATAATCTAATATTTATATATTCATATTTCTATATTTACATTATTTTGTATATATTTTATGATATTATGTATTGTATTATTCACTAGGTTTACTTAAAAGTCCAGTGCATGAAATGTAAAGGCATCTAGTGGTGAGGTTGCCAATTGCAACTAACAGCATACTTCACCACTTCCCCCTCCCTTTCGAAGTCGGACGGAGGCTAACACAGAACTAAGATGTTGTCATGTTTACACTTCTTGGTCGATGGAGATGAGGTATTTACAAAATGCGCTCTGTAGAGCAGTTTGTCCATTTAGGGCCACCGTTGAAACAACATGGCCTATTCCATGCAAGGAGACCTGCGGTGTGTGTAAATAGAAATAGCTCATTCTAATAATAAAAACATAACACTTCATTATGTAACCTCTTAAGACATAGTTAAGTATATTATATTGTATTTCTGTTGATAGATAGAATTAATTGACATAATAGAACGCTGCTATGCAAAACAAAAAAAAATTGTACAGAGACACATTGAAAGGATGTGGTTCATCATATAAGTTATAATAATGTGGATTTTAGCATGAATAAAACGCATTAACCAATTAGCATTGAGGACAAGAACAACCCACTATAAAAAGAAGCAGTATGACAGCGTGTGTGTGTATGTCTGTGAGCACAGAGTCATTACGAGGAAGGAGGGAATGATAAGAAGGGGGATCTTCAATAAGAAACCTGATGTGGGAACTCGGCTTCGGATCTTTTCCATCATGCTGTTGCTTGGCACCATGTGACTGTGACGCCGGTCATGTGAGAGAGACAAATCCGCTAGCCACAACAAAGCCAGCGGCGGCCCCCATAGGGACGACTGCTCCGTCACTCACACTCCCAAACCTCCCCAGGACTCCACCAGGGGAGCCGCTCTCATGTCTGCCAGCGCCAGATGTGTGAAATTTTGCATTTGACGACATCGCAGTGAAAGGGGGTCTGGGATTTAGGAATCAAGCCTGGATTATTGTAGTCAACTTTTAAATAGTGCAGCTTGGAAGGGATAAAGTGTGCAGTGACAGGTCATTGTAGCGACGCACAGTCAAATGAAACAAGCAAATAATAAATGGTAATATTAAGCTTGTGTGACATTGTAAGGGAATGACGGATTAGGAGACACATCCCGGAGGCCGTCGCCTAAGCTTCTGCTGTGAGAGAGCAGTGACATCAGGAAGGAAGTCCTCGCTTTTCCACTAAAACAAATGGTACACACTCAAACCAACACACACTTTTTATATACACTCTACATCGCCTACACTTAAATTCTAACCTCTGCTTAGAACATCCCAACAATCAACAAAAACTAAAACAAAAAATTTTAATTAAAATTCCGACAACTCAAATAATTTTAGTAAACTCAAGGCTGAAAATGCCACAATGTATGTAGAGGCATTTTACAAAATAATCTTAAAATAATGTTTTTTGATGCACTGTATTTTCTGATAAAGTTTGTTTTTATTGTAATGCATTTGCAGCTCTGTTTTCAAATTGGGCATTCAATGCAATATGCATTTTTAGATATATACATTTGCAATATTTTGATATATTGTGCAGACAATACATGAATTATTAAAATAAAGGATTATCACATTTTTAGACCGCACACTAATGATCCTTTTAAAAAAACAAATAAGCAATAAAATAAACTACTTCCTATAATTATAAGAGTATAATTTTTTTAAAACCTTTTGATGGTGCATTTATTACTCTTATTATCCTGAACAACAATTTAAATACAATTAGAAATAAACAGAACCTGTTCCTCTAGTTTAGCCGAGCACTCCCCAAATCAGCATTGAATGGAATGAAACACGGTAACTGAAAACACAAGAGCAAAACACTTACACACCCTACAGTCCACACATTCGTGCACTAGCAGCCAACAGGGCCAAGACCCGTCTGCTGGGCCTGAGGCCTGTTTCCGGTGATCTGGCCTCTGTAGCCAAATCAGATTAAGATAGTCATCTCAGCAACTGTTGCATTCAAACCAGATAGCATTAATGAAATCTTCACAAATTTCACAATCTGGCCCTTTTTCCTGCTAACGTTCAGTTAGTATTTATTAATAGCAACAGCGCAAACACAAAACACAATCACTTGTACATAAAATATATTTGAGTGAAATCGTCTGTATATTTGATATCTACTCATCTAAAAAATGATAACCCACGCTAATTTGTTAAATATAGAGAAAATTATTTTTTAGCTTTAGCTTTAGCTTTAGGGAAGAGTGTGGTTTTAAAAAATAATCAATTAAATAACTCAATATTAGTTAACAAAATATTCACAAACTGGTCAAATTTGAGTACAGATTGTTTTTCATTTTCAAGGCATGTAATTAGGCAAAATGTTGCAAATAGCAAATTAATTGTTATTTTTATGTTGTTGTTTTAATTAGAACCTTATTTAGATATTGACTGAATGATAAAAACTAAATAACTCTGAAGTAAACCTCCACAACAGGGGGATTGTTTTGCTTGGCATTTTGTTTAATTACAAAATTCCCCTTCATTTGATTTAGATAAACATCTTTCTAAAGCATTAAAAAACCAGAACAATTACAAATTAATCTCGAGTCCTGCTAAGAGCTGGGTGTCTTTACTCGAGAAGAAAAAAAACATGCCGGGGGTTGAGAGAAGAGGCCATAAAGAAAAGAAAAAAGAAAATAAATATATTAAACCCTGTGATCACAGCAAGCTCGTCTCATTTCTTATCCACCCGTTTTCTGTTTAATCCAATACCCAGTAATCCAATTTGTCTATCGGAGTTTGAAGGGGAAGATCTGCACTCCTCCGCCACTCTGTCACTTTTTGAACATTAACAATGTATTTTTTTAAGAGTGCTGACGCCCGTTCAGTCTCTGGTGCCGACAGCTGTGTCCAAATTTTTTTTGTCAGAAGTTAAAAACAAAGAGAGAAAAACAAGTAAAAATTGAGTATGGGGATGGAAAGACCAAGATGAAGGAGGTTTTGTGCGCGATTGAGAAGAAGCTCATTAAGGCCCAGTAAGAGTCTTTTTGAATATGCATGAAGACAATAATCAGATCTTCTCTCGTCACTGAAGGAGAGAACGGCGAGTACAAAAGGATTGATTTAATTACTCTGAGTGGCTCTGCAATGTGGAGAAGTCTTGTTAGCGTGGGCTAAAAGGGCCGCGCTCGCCTCGCGCCGCTCTGATGGAAGGTAGTTTAACTTTAACCACAATACCTAATCTCAGGATAAAGCCTGGGTCATTGTCCTTTAAGACGTCCAATCGCTAGTTTCAAAATGGACCGAACATATTTTCTCTTGTTTAAACCTAGTTAACCACTAACCTTTTCCCCTGTCTGCTATTTATCGAGGACCTGCCTTTTAAGGTGATCGAGAGACTGAAAAGCAACAAGAAATGTGTGGAAACAGATCAACAAGACCTTTGGTTTACTCCAAAAAAAGCCTAAATTTAAAGCCTTATTCATTTCAAAAGTACAAAATACACAATGCTGAGGTTAAGATGTTATGAAAACAATTAAAAAATATTATCAATTAAATTGCAAGTGAATTAAATGATTTCTAAGCATTTAGATTGTATGTTTAGAGAATGATCCCTTTATTATCACACACCGACATATATGCATTAACACAACACAATCAGATTACTATTTAATTCCCCACAAGGTCTCCCGATGCCCATCTACTAACGGTTTTCAATTGCCACTGGTATTATTGACCTTCAGCTGCTTGCTTTGCGGCTTATGAGAAAGAATTCATAAGCGGGGCAGATTGACACTGAAGCGGGAGGAAAACAGGAACGCTGAAGTCTCTTAATGACAGAAAAGTCTTGGCTATACATACATTGTTATCATACGCGCTTTCATGTAATTGTTTGAGCGTTCAGTGAGGGACTGACAGAAGATAGGCTGTACCTTAATACTTCTTTCTCACCCGCCTCTTTAGCGCCGTTAACACAAACAGTCCCTCTGCAAACAACCCCGCTCTCCCGGCTAACAGCACAGACACCTCTCACTTCATGTGTGATGCGGCGGTAGCAAAACAAACAATGGCCACGTAATAGATTTCGTAAGGTTGTACAATATCCGTACGTTTGAACCGAAATGTATTTAACTCCTATTACTGAAAAGAAAAACGGTAACACTTTACATTAAGGTGCTATTAGTTAGCGAACATAAGCTTACAATGAACAATTTTGTTTTTCAGCATTTATTAATCCTTGTCGATGTAAGTTCATGTCAATACAGTTTTTCATGTTAGTTCATGGTGCATTAACTGATGTAAACAGTGACAACGTTTGATTTAAATAATGCATTAGTAAATGATGAAATTAACATGATTTAATTTTAATAAATGCTGTTGAAGTAATGTTTATTCTTAGTTCATGTTAGCTAATGCATTTACTAATTGTTAACAAATAGTTCCTTATTGTAAAGTGTTACCAGAAAAATATGTAAATCAGAAATCGATTTAGATTTTTTTTACATCAACCAGGAAGAAAACGTAGACTCAATGCATTTTAAAATCTGTGAAAATCTGTCCACAGGCCCCTGCTCTATTAAACTGTGTTTGTATGCCCCCCTCCCTTTTAATCAATAAACATTATCACAGACTGACAGACTATCAGCTAGTGTTGTCCATTTCTTGCCGCTTAATCCCTGCGCCGCCTGTCCACTATCTCAACTTCACGATGAGCATAACAGCCAAGACAGGCAGTTTACATTACAAAACAACAATTACAGCCCTCTTCACAACACTGCTCGGGACAAATAATGAAGCAAACTGACAGAAGGGACAAATAAACATTTCCGAGGATGACGACATGTAACATCCAGCAAACAAGAAACACTACAACATATACAAATCTGATTTGACAAACGTCCGTTGCATTTAAAACATAAAACAAGCAATAAATAATAGATCCAAAACATATTTCAACCCTAAAATACAATCAGTGTAATCTTCGTTCCAAAGTAAATGCGATCCAAGGTCTAAAAAATACAAAACCCTTTATCTTAACATGACCTTCAGGGTGAAACGCTGGGGCCAGAGGTCCTCTCCTCTTCCTCTCATTCGTATTTTGACAAATACTATCATTTCCCTCTATCACCCACTTTAAGCCTGCTTTTGGGAGCATTGAACACGGGGCGTTGAATCAAGGGCCTTTGGAAAAAGCTGAGTACTTCAGGTAATTAAAGCCGTGTGAGTGGCGGACGAGAGCGGTAAAAAAAAGATCACCTGGTGAAGTCCTCCGAAAGGTGTTTCATTAAAAGCCTTTTACCATACAAGCGCGGCACAATGTGTGGACGCCGTACTTTAGCACTTGTGCTCAACAGGCCCTCAGAGCAGCGGCTGGGATGAGAGCAGAAACCTATCCCGGTTAATAATCTCATAACAAAAGCTAAAAGACATCATCCTATTAACTAGCCGTCTCTAGCACTAATGCGAGCTACTGGCCTGTGCCTCTGTATAGAGAACGCAGCTATTAAAAAGGAGTGTGTGAACAGCCGGCAGGAGTCTCTGTTCGACTCGGGCCCTCTTTCACCCTTTATCTGTTGCCTCTTGTTTGGAAGCTGTCAGTGATATCATGAAGCTCAAAGATATCGCCTCCCGATATTTGTCAAATAGGTTTAATTTCGGCTGTCGGTTTTAACGGCGACGTGAGAATTCGGAGGTCGTGGCGGATCTTTTTTATTTTGGGGCGATTAAGATATCATTTGATTCTGTGCGATAACTCGGAGGAGGAATGTTAGTGACACCTCCCCCTTCCCTCCAGCACCTCCAACTCCTTGTTGCACATTTTACCTTTTTTCTTTTCTTCTTTATTCTCGTCTTTCTTTCTCGGGGGGAATATTAAATGAGCGAGCAGGCTGAAAGGCGCTGAGTCGCTGACACAAAAAGCGTTAAAAATTCTCATTTGGTTGTCTTTATTTTGCTAGCGCCATGTGGTCCTTGAAGATGTTGAAAACACGGGAAGCAGAGGAAAGATCAGAGTCGGCTCATTAGCATTGGGACAGAACTGGAGAGGCGGCGCTGTATAGTGGGCCCTACTCCAGAGCTCCAGTGAGAGCGGTTGGTGGTAAGCTCCCCGTTTCATTGTGCTTTTGTCTTTCCTCGGGGCTAGCGCACCACGGGGATCTGCGCTAGCCCCAGGTTACACAAGAGAATTATGGGAAAAATGATTTCGACAAAGGTGGAGAGGACTCGAATATTGTCAGACGCAGGCTTCGTGTGTGAAGATGGTGTTCTTGAAGAGATGACAGAGAAGGTAAATGATTCGTCTTCAAAAGTCCCCATCAAACATGTATTGAATCAACACACAGCCATTCAATCTCTTCTAAATATACGTCCTACAGAGCGGTTCGGTTCTCTGAAAATCATACTACATCTTAAAGAGGTGTTTCTTAAACAGTGTTCAACGGTCTACTAGCTGGTGGTCCGCAAAGCTTTTCATATGATCTGCAAATTGATAAGCTGATAAAACAAAACATATTAAAGACCAACATTAAAGGAACAACTTCACTCAGCTAGCCCACAATACGTTAAAGAAATTCTCAATTTCTCGAAATCCTTAGAGTGATCCCCTTTTTCACAGTTCTGTTGAAGTGGTCCACAATCTGCAAAATTCAGAATTTGCAGTAAAACAATATCTATGCAAGAAATGCTCACCTCTAGCCAATGACTTAAAAATGTGTGTGAATTACACCATATATGTCCCCACATATATATTGTAAATCAAATCTTGAAGCAATTTTGTAACAACGCTTTCGATTTTTCATGAAACCCATGCCATATATATATTCTTTTTAAATAAAAATAAAATATTGTAATAAATACATAGCAGTAAAGTAGGTTCAGTACATAGGAAAAGGATAGTATCCATCACGTCTGAATAAAATGCTTCCAGCTCTGATGGAACGAGCAAAGCATCAATGTGAACCATTACACGTTACATCTCGCCTGTGCCTTTCCCTGTCGTAGTGAAATGGATAAAGGTCTAGTTGGATGGGTTTATCGGGAAAATCCTGCTGGTTGGCCTGCTATCTTGGATGATGACCCTGAAGAATGTCAACAGCTCATTTCCCCAAAGCTGGAAGGAGTCGCCACGGAAGTCATAATCTGCTTCTCCACAAAACCCTTGATTCAAATGCTCTATCTCTACATCTTTCCTAATATATAATAACAAGCATCGTCCACTCTGCAAAATAGATGTTAGGTATTGAATACAATTTTCTGTCCATGATACGTGGCAGTGATATTTCTGTTTGATTTGAGTTCAATTCTGAAAGGTTACAAAAAATATTTATTCTTTCCAAGTGAACTCAGTAGATCCTACCAATTCCTACCAACCATCAGCAAGACACAACAGTCATTTTCAATCGTTTTATGGGGGGGTCGACTGTTTAATGCTAGCTGCCTTCCAAAAAGACCCAAGAATGACCAGATGTTACCGAAGTGATCAACAACCAAAGCAACAATAGCTACAGGGGAGGGAGAGACCAGAATAAATTAATGGCCGATTTCTCTTGCTTTGATGGAATTAGCGGTACTTCTTTTCTCAATGTGCCATGTGAATGTCCTTGCGTTAAACGTTTTTTTTTCTCCATTCTCTCTTTCTCTCTCTCCTTTTCCCCCTTTTTGACAAGTAAGGCCACCCAGCAGAAAACAACTGATGCAAAACCCCCAAGTAATCCCTGTGTTTATCTCTCCACTGTGGTAAGTCTGAACACAGACCCCATTATCTCACGGATTTGAGCAAACTTTCATTTATTTGTTGGCCTTGGGTATTCTCTTTCTTTAACTTCGATGCCTGAGTTTAGGATCCCCTGATTCTCCTATTCCAATGTAAATACATCTGCATAGTGTCACAATGCATCTAGCCGAGGTACTGATTAGCTGACCGAGGGGAGGCCTGTTTGCCGGGACGGGGGGGGGGATTTGGTACCCCAGTAGACATGTACATGTAAAAAGGTGCTTTCCAGGAGGGAGCTCTGAGCACATACATATGTATCTGTGATTGCATGAAGCTTCTTACAATCTCCACACAACCAAATGGAAAAAGCGGGTTGCATTCATGCCATCTCTTGCTCCTCTAAAGCAAAACAAACTGCGTGCAGTTGACTACACCCAACCGATTTCAACTTTTTAAACAAAATGGCCACTGGTTGTGTGTTCTCTTACAAAAATAGTATGAATCTAAGGCTTTACATGATTTAAGTTTATCCGATGTACAGATAATAATTCTGAATACGACCATCTTATATCTTTTGGATTATTGTAACATACCATTGGTCAACACAATTCAATAATGAAGGAGGCAGTGCATTTAATGCAAGGATTTTTGTAAAACTGATTGTTAAAGGGATACTTCACCCAAAAATGAAAATTCTGCCATCATTTACTCACCTTCGAGTTGTTCCAAATCTGAATAAATGTATTTGTTCTGATGAACACAGAGAAAGATATTTGGAAGCATGCTTTTCACCAGACAGATTTTGCCCCCCATTGACTACCATAGTAGGAAAAAATACAATGGTAGTCAAAAGTGCCCCAAATTTGTTTGCTGTACATTCTTCAAAATGTCTTCTTTTGTGTTCAATAGAGTAATTTTTCCTACTATGGGAGTCAATGGGGGCAAGATCTGTTTGGTTATAAGCATTCTTCCAAATATCATTCTCTGTGTTCATCAGAACAAAGAAATTTAAACAGATTTGGAACAACTCAAAGGTGAGTAAATGATGTCAGAATTTTCATTTTTGGGTGAAGTATCCCTTTAAGACTGACTTAAATTTGCGTTAAGCACAGATTGCGGCCGTTTAAAACTATATCTGTTATCTCATCTACTTAGGGCCCTCTGTTTACATACTAAGAGGTGTGAAATTCTAGGGGGTTATCAAGGCTTGAGCAACTCTCCATTTAGATTCACACAAAACCGTGATAGACGCTGCAGCGGCTACCTGTAGAGACGACAAATTAGCACAAGCAGCAAGATCCTGTCAACAGCAGAATGTTTTTCTTGCTATCATATGATTTGCTTTTATTTGCTTAATCTGTCTTTCAAGTGAATGGCAAGTACTGAGCTAACAGTTGCGATGAGTGAAACACATCTGTTGTGCCCCGAAGACTTGCGGCTTTTATAAGACTATCAAAAGTGTTCTGAAAACTTTGTGCTATAAAATGATGACACAGTATGTCAAACACTTACGCTGACATTTATACATTGACAAATGCTTTTATCCAAAACAAAGTGTATGTTCAAAGATTTAATTCAGAGATTCCGAGAGAGTTTGTTTATTCCATAGAAACTGAACCTGCGATGTTGCAAGCACCTTGCTCGACCAGTTGAGCTACAGACAGTTTTATCAGTCTGTGTCGGTCTGCGTTTCTTTATCTGCCTGTCTAGTGGCTAATAATGTGACAATTGATATTTTAATCAATTTATAGCAATCTTCATAAATATTACTATTTTATTGTATAACATTTTTATTAAATAAACAATTTGTTGAATTTTATTGTATGTTAATTTTATTAAATAAACACTTTGTTGAATGGGTCGAGTACGATTTAAGTTTAGTAAAGTAGCAGTTCCTCTAACCCAAATAATACTGGACCTAGTTTTAACTTGCTAGCTAATGTTATTAACTTGCTATTTCTTTTGCTTGTTTTTAGAAATAATCTCGAGGGACTTTTTTCTTTACAGATGTCAATCGGAAGTTAATTTAGGGCCACAAAAGCGTGCGTGCGCTGTAACTTGTTTATGTTGTTGCTTTGAACCGGCTATAGGAATACTATATAATGCCAATGTATATCATATAAAGAAACTACCGCTACATTCCCTTGCTAAACTAGATTGAGAACATCAGGCCAAAAGGCACAACCGAGAGGACGAGGAATGTGGCACAGCTTGCAGCAGAGGAAAATGAGGTTAGTTCAGAGCGGAGGTGTTCTTCACTACTCCCTCCGTGTTGTAGTTATTTCCCTCCCGTGGTGTGCCTTTGCATAATTTGCCCCTCCTCCCCCATTAGCGCGGACGGCACGTCTCCCCGGGCCATGTGTTAGAACAAATTTGAGCAGTGTCATATTGCACGTATTTCAACAAGGCCAATGCGGTTCCCGCCCAATTTGCTTAATGAATTAAGCCGAGGAGAGTAATGGATGTGCTAACACTATTAGCCGGCCTCCACGCATCTTCGTTGTGGATTCTGGCGTTTTCTTTTCTCCCCCCTTCTAACCCTCCTATTTCTTCTCTTTCTCTCCTCAGGACAAATTGATAATGAGTCTCCTCCCTACGGTAACTGTAAAAGTGTCTTCCTTTGCTATCTCTTCATCTCTGCTAAGCAGCTAACAGCAGAACAATAGCATTTAAATGATCATTTCCATTAGCTTAAAAGAGCTGTTTTGGGTGTCGTTAGCGTGTTTTAGCATGCTAAAGGTGGGCTGGGGAAGAGGCTGTGTGCTGATAAGGTTCAGGTAGTACGTTAGAGGAATGTGTAGCCTAGAGTGGGCCATACAAAGGGAAATGAACAACAACTGGGCTAGCATAGCAGGGCTGTTAGCAAGTGAATGGCCCTAATTACGGGCCAACCCCATGTCATTACACTTAATTGTAAAGTGTGACTTAATCAGTTTCCATATGAAAAGGTCTATTAATCAAGTGCATGACTGAAATTCAATCATGTTGTCAGGAGACAATTTGTAAACCAAATAATGATCAATTATGCAAATATAGTCCCGCGCACACAACTGTTTTGGTGGGCTTCCAGAGGTTAAAGATTTTTTTTTACTTAGCTGAACCTAACAATATAAAATCTTTTTTTTTTTACAAAAAATATATTACAATAATCGCACAATGAATAAACGGTCTCTCGTGAACACAAGGATGAACTTGAAATCCGTCGGGCGGCGTACCAATCCCATTTCACTCTCCTAAACAATAAAGACAAAAATCCTATAAAAAATAAAGACAGACGCACACTCCACTGGCACAAAAATACAACAAAAAAATGAACCAAAAGAGCCCAGCAGATCATTGAGGTCTTGGCTGGCGTTGTGGAGAGCGGCTCTGTGTTTTTCTGCGCACATGGAGCCGCAGTGGCACGGCACTAGCTGCGTTTGGCTGGGTCTTACTGGAACGGCAGTCAAAGAGAGCGAGAGATGAAAAGGCCTCAAGATGCTTCAATAAAGGGGAGATTATAATAAGCGCCATCATTGTGCCCCTTTTGAAAATGTTAATCAGGCATATCACTGCCTGCCTGCAATGCCACATGTAACAGCGTTTAACTTAACTTCACACCAGCAATTTAGAGGACAGCAAGGCCACTGCATAACGCATGGGGGGCGGGGTTGTTCTGATGGATGAAAGCGTAAAAGACAAAACAAACAGGGGGTAGAGAGGGACCCGACTCGGTGTCATTTCCGTGCCGTTATAAAAATATAAATTACATGTCTCTCAATGCAGGCCCTATCTCCAGCAACCAACAAACACTACCCCCCTAAGACACCATCCACCCCGCGCGTTTTATCTTAAGATTCTCAGACAATGCCTGGAGGATCCCGTTCTCTAATCTTCCTTAAAATCCCCTTTCATCCAACTGTTAAAGAATGTTTGAAAGCCTGACACCGGACCGAAAAAACCCTCTTCACATCTGGGAAAAGCTTTTGGAGGGAGGGGTGCTGGTGGGGGTTTGAATGTGAAGTCAATGCAACTTAACTAATTAAATTGTTTTTGCTCTATGAAACACCCAGACAGCCCTAGAAATGTAATGTCACTGATGTAAGGATTTTCTAATATTGACCCGTTCTAAAACTCCAATAAACTGGAGATTATTTAGGCTTTTTAATATACCACCAATGTTTTACAATAAGAATAAATTAAGACTAAAGGTCACAACGGCGATCTGCGCGTAAAGGTCCGGAGAGAATTAAAACAAGCGGCAGGAACAAAGGCCGAAAAACCATTCTGATGTTAACCAGCTCTTGAAGACGAGCACATAGTCCGGCACTGAACCTGAATAGACGTTCACCTTCCATATCAACCGCTGGCCTTTGGATTTGCCGATATAAGCAGTCCTTATGAGTCGAATTCCTGCATTTGTCTCCAGGCTTGCTTTCCACCTCTCGTCGTGCACGCCTGGCAGGAAGGCTAAACGGGGTCTTTGGTCTTGAAAATTATAACAGACAGGGTACCGAACTAGCATGCAAATTCCAGGGAAGAGAAATAATAGGACAGAGGGAGAGTGAGGACAGAAGAAAGAGAACAGCGAGAGTTTACGTTTACGGCGATTTTAACCGATGAGTGCCGAAAGCAGGAGACGTCACAAAACCCGTCTCGTCTACAGAACCGGGGCGAGTATTATGCTCTAAACACTTTTCCTTCTCTTACTGTGGAAAGATTATACTGGTTATCCTATTAATGCTGCTGAAATGCCATTCTAGTGTCTTTAAGCTCTTGCATAGGAGGTCAAGAGGAGTACGCCACCGCTTACAAGCATGCTGTGGATGTAATCTTACCAAAGTTACAATAATTAATGTTAAGCTTCTTTAGCAATACGTTTCTAAAAGAACTTGCCTGATAATATACTTAAAGCTGTGTTAGCTGTTAGCTGTTGTCTGAGCCTGGAGACCATTTCCCTATGCGACTCACGTAGCCAAGCTTAAATCTTTAGTCAAACTAAGGGGACGGTTACAAGCATGTTGCCTTAGCCACACAAGCAATTCCATTTCAGTCTTGGCGGAGCATAGATGTATAAACGCAGACACTCGAGCAATTATTTCTGTATGACCACCGCTGCCTTGGAATGTGGGCAAGGAGAATTAATGTGGGAAAACTGAGGGTGGAAAAGGAATAAAATGACAAACAAAAATGGCTCCAACAAGACACCAATAAAAACGACCACGTCAGTGTCTATTATCAAACCTCAAACCTTTTCTAACGCCACAAAATGTCTGTTTTCCCAGTGTGGGATGCGATGGCTTGTCTGTAAACTACATTAAGCTGATGATATCCGTCTTGTATGAATTTCTGTGACCGCGGCGGAGAAAAAGAGGAAGGATTAGCATGCAATAAAACCTGTGTCAATCTTATCAGACTCAAGTGCAATTTTTAAACATATGTTAATCTCACCTAAAACTCATTCTTCCCTCTGTGGTTTTTTAAAATCTCTTATCGAGGACTCTGTAGGTGTGTGGGTTTGAAGCGCCTTTAAATGCCATTATATTCATAATTGCGTTCATTGTTGCAGGTTATAAAGCAATTTGAAAATCATATGTGTGCATAAATGCATGTTGAGCAGATGTCGGGCAGATGCATTCACGGGGTTGCACAGTATCAAAAGCCGCGGAGATAACATTTACACGCGTTTCATCGCGGCGCGCTGAATATTTTCAATGCGCTTCGGCGAGGCATTGTGCCCAGGACAGAATGGCGAGTGTGTGAATATCTTTCTTTCGATTTGGCAATAGGTTCAAAATTGATATGTTCCGAAATCTGTGTGACAAAAACACATTTAGACGTAATGCCGGGCATGTGGCTAACAGAGGTGCTGGCTGAGCTGCTGGCGAGTGTGTGTGTGTAGGACACTGCTCCCTCTGGTGTGGGAATAACAAGTTCATTAGGCGGGAGCCACCGCAGGCCTGGCTGTTCCCCCGTGCGCTCAGCACTTCTAGCCCATCAGCGGCTGCATCATTAGGACTCTGCCATAATTAAGAGCTGTTAGAAAGCGAATTCTCCAACTGCAGATTAGAAAATTAAACTATTTACTGATTACATATTAATAGAAGACAACAATGGCAGTCGCCATAAGCTTGGAAGGCAACCAAGGAATACATCTGTGTACTTAATTACCATAAACAATGGTTGCATGGAAATAGAGTTTTATACGCATTCCCTTCTGTAATACGCCTGATATCAGAAGACACTTGACAATTCGTGTTCAATTATCTCCATTCTTTAATGTGCTGTGAACTGCACACAGTAAATAAATTAACCAGCCCAATTACTGTGAATTCATTTGGGAAACAAACGCAAAAAAAAAAAACAGCAGACTAAAGCAGAGCGTATAATGAGAGGGGGATGGGGTGTTACAATTAGTTTTATTTGACTTTTTGAATGTATATTAATATAACTTATTTTATATACTTTATGCATATACAGTAAATCTGTTTTGAAATTTTCATATATAGGTGTTTGTCATATATATATTTAAATATGTTATAAAGATTTTTTTTGTAAATAAAGCAAACCGCTTGATGAGCCTGACGTCACAAGGAAGGAAGGTCATATACCATTTCTGGTCCAAATGCTCTATCAGATGCCATAGGCAAACAACATAAAATGCTAATAGACACTGGTTGTTTGCTGTTGATTTGTGTAACACAAAGCATGGCACGCACCTAACATTATGTAGATCCAAAAATCAACAGTATACGGCATTTAATACTTCAAATACTGCACATCACATACTCTAACATATATTCTTGTTTGTTTTAAATATATACAGCTGCAGAAGAAATTAAAAGACCCCCAGTATTGCCTTTAATCTGCATTTTTGTACCTCCTGGAACAATTCCAAATTTGAAGAAAAGCAAACCTCAGGATTGACAAAGTCATCTAACAGCAATGTGAAAGAAAATCTGATCCCAAACCACATTTAAAACATATGTATTATGATGTTTTCAAGATCTGCAAACATTGCATCTCTTTATGTTGATCAGTTTGTCCAACCTGAATTTTCATCAAATAAACGCAAAAAAGAAAATCTATTTGAAATTTGGGAGAAACGTTGTCACTAGATCCCAAAATAAAACTAAAATGATGATTTTACCTCTGAGATAAATATTAGCTATAGAAGCTGTTGTTGATGGAACATGTAGTCTTGTGAACCTGACAGCATTGAGAAAAGTCACCTGTTTGCTATGCTGAAATGCATGCACTAGCTTAGCCAGGTAAGCACATTAAGGTGAGACTCGTACATGTGGTCTGGTGTGTAACAGTGCTTCTTATTTCTGTCTGTGAGTGTATAAATCTTTCTAAAATGTTTGGTACCGTTCTCCCCCTGCTCGGGTATTCAAGCCCCATTTCATTGCAAAAAAAACCTTCAAACGGACACGATGACTTTGACTTCAACAGGGTCCAGGTGAGTGTGAAGTGAGAGAGAGAAATGGATGGAAGGTTGGGCAAACACAAAACTGATAGTCTTGATATCGTGTCAATGCGACGGAGAAGCATAAAAATTCAACCGTCTATTTTTCCCTCCTTTTTTTCCACCCCCGACTTCCCAAAGCTGCCCTTGTGAGAAATGATTGTTTCCTATCAGCATCCGGATGGGCATGAAGCTATTCTCCAATATCACTTATTGAGGTGCCTTTCTATAAACGGAGCTCCACGCATTTGACAAAGCCCCGACGGCCCTTTTTTCCTACTATACACACCTGAAAGATCGCTCCACAACCTTTCATATGTGTATATGTGAGGGGAAGAGAGAGGAGCAATAGAGCACGCGTGAGAGAGAGAGCGCGCACATGTATCTATTAATATGTGTCTTTCATTATTTCAACGTACCCTTTTCGGTCCAGCCCCCAAACACCACCCCTCCCCTTTTTTCTTCCTCGCCTCTTCACCCTTTACCCCTCTGCCGTATCCCCCTTTCTACTCCCCTCCCTCCCTCTCTCTCTCCTACAGCATATCATTGAAGGCCAGATATGGGGTTCTGTTGCGCATGGCTGCACGGTACTGTTCAATAGTGGCTGGCTGGCGGACGCTATCAGCACTAGTTATCAGCTCCCATGAAGGCTCTCTTATCACGGCGGCCCAGAGAGCCTTCCTGCATCCTCACCGCCCCTTTTCATATCCCCGCTGCCGCCCCAACATCCCGGCTTCAAAGATTCACACTTCCCAAACTCCATAAGAGTTTGTGAACGCTCAATTTGCCAAAACTGTTTACAGTGTAATTGGGCGGCGTACCTGTGTCCATGAGATAGCGCAGACGCTTCTCCACGCGCGAGGCCCGTGTGTCGATCTGCCTCTGCTCACTCTCCAGCGCCGCCAGTTCTCCCACCACGTACTGACTGGTGTCTTTGAACGCTTTCTGCTGGTAGGGAACAAACGAGAGGGGGAGAGTGATGAGAGGTGGAAAATAAACCATCACATTCTGCGTTTGTAGAGGTTTTGCGGTTTATTAGCTACAGTGGGCATAATGACTGGTGAGTATTGCTTTAATGAAGCCAATTATTCTTTCACTTCTTCTGCTTATTGTGTTTCCGGTTGTGTTGTTGTCCACATCAAATGGGGTTAAAAAAACATAAAAATAGACAAATTAGTTATTAAAATAAGTATAAAAGCCAATTCATAAAAAAAATACATATATCATGGAAGTTATGACAATTTTTTTTTACATTTATAAAAATCATAAAATGATAATAATCAATGGATTAGATCAATTATAAAAATACAAAAAACATAAAAAATTCTAAAAAATTTAAACCGGTTAATGTACATGCAGCACTTCCTGTAAAATCCTGTAAGATCAAAAATGAAAAATAGGAAATTTGTATATTAAATGCATAATCCACGGCACATTTTAGCTATTGTATAAAATATTACAATCACTCAATAATTCCTAAACATCTTATTTTATTTACTTTTTGTATTTACTGTTTATTGCAAATAGCAAACAATTATGCACTTACGGAGCATGTGTGAAGCTTTAGACAAAAGATGGCATTCTCACACAATAACATGCTAATTGACCTCCATTAAAACAGAATATGACAGCAGTCGGGAGCGACACTTAACAGAGACTAAATTGAAATATATGGAAGAGGTGGGTCAGAGCCTAGGGGCCTATCAGCAGGGATCTAACAGATCCACACACATGCGCAAATTTACACTCATGTACACATTTGTCAACACACTCCCCCTTTCAATCACACGCGTGGCCTCTGGCTCATGGGAGTGAAGGATGAGACAGTGATTAAAGAGAAACAGAGTAATTAAACTGCACGCTTATTTCTAAGTGTGCGTGATAGTGACAGCCCCCTTTAATTCCACTCGTTCATCAATCTCTCCTTCAGCCTTCCCACCTAAACTCTGACTATTCTCAGGAAAGGAGGAGGGGAGAAAAAGCTCACATTATTTAAATTCACAACCTACAGATAGCTGGAAAATATATATATATTTAGTGCTGATGCACCTTATTTCGTAATGGAAAATAGGCAAATGGGGAAAAAAGTTGTATTATCCCAAGACAGCACTTTTTCTGCCTGATTCCTTTTGCTGTCCATCAAACTCCACCTTCCTCTTCCTCGTCGCTCTATCAAATACTTCTCCCACGAATCAATTTTACACATGATCAGCCCCCCCCCTGCCCTCGCCTCTCTGCCATAATTAAGTGTTGAAATTTCCATATATATTATATTAATGCAAACATCATTCGCTGGGTAATTCAGCTTGAGCTGGGTAATGGGCAAGTTCAACACCCATTAACCCCTACACAGAGAGGGGGCAGAGTTGGTCTCAACTGACCCTCTCTCTTTCTGTCTTTATCTGTCCCACTCTTCCCAGGGTGCATTTCTCTTTGCTTTGGCTCTATATATGTGGTGCTCTTATAATTAAAATCAGTAGGTTAATCCTGTTTTTTTGGCGTGGAGAATGAAGGACTTCAGTTAAAAAAAAAAAAAATAGACCACTACGCAGATTTGTAAACATTGGTCCAGAAGCACTTCTGGTTTCAATTTTTATTTCTTTTTTAAATCGTATATTCGTAAAAATGTTTGTTTGACATTTTGATTTGTTTATAATTTTTTCGTTGGACGTATTCTGTTCACCCTGTTATGCAGTGTTATAAAACTAAAACTGGTAGTTATTTTGTACCAGCGCTGGACCAGCATTGTTTACATGTTCCGAAGTGGTCTATAGATGGTTTAAGTGTACATGGGCATCTGGCCCGAAGTTAACCTTTGGTCTTTGTTTGGTTAAACTAATTAATTTTTTAATTAATTATTATGAATTAATATAAATAATTAATTGTATTTCATTTAAGTAAAACTACTAAACAGTTATTGATTCTTTGTGGAGGTCTATCTGAAGTTATAGGGGTAGTTCAACCAAAAATGAAAATTGATGGATGAACTTTTCTTTTAAGTTAGGGCCACAAAACATTTGTTTATATTGATGCCGCTAAAACCACCCATAAGATTATAAATAAACTATCTATTTTTTGCTCACTATAATTCTCTAGTAGGAATGTCTAACGATTAATCCTGATTAATCGCATCCAGAATAAAAGCTTGTCTTTACATAATATATGTCTGTGTACTGTGCATATTAATTTTGTATTTATAAAAACATACACATACATGCATATATTTAAGAAAATTAAAAAAGGTAATAAATGTTTATAAATAATTTCAATTATTGGTAAATATTAACAAAATAAATACATCTAAATATTATTTAAATATATACATATATGTGTATGTGTTTTGTAAATACAAAAGCAATAGCCAGAATAAAAGTTTGTGTACTGTGCATGAGATCCAACATGATTATTCGACAGCCCTATTCTCTAGTAAAAATGTTATTGTAAAAAATGCGTTAAGTAGGAATTATAAAGAATGAGAAGTTTTTCTAAACTTTTGATGAGTGGTGTAAGAGTCAAAATCAGGTAAAGGAATATTAAATAAAAAAAAACAAGAACTTTTTAAAATTGCTATTCCCTTATAACCCATATGAAGATTTTGATTCATATAAATGCATACTTTATATACATACAAAGGGATACTGAAAGGTGAATAACAGAGTGATTCAGGGTAAATCCAAGACAAACTTAAATTATTTCAAGAAAATGAGTGAAAGAGGGACTTCCAGCCTCATTTCATCATTTTCTTCAAGTCTTACAATTATCGTGGTTCAGCAGTCAAATTTGACTGGACTCTCCTGCTTTAGGAAGAACAGATTGACATCAGTGTTAAAAAAACTCTCTGGCTCTCACACAGATATGACTGCATGTGTGTGACTATGACCCTATATCACAGCTAGCATCAGAACCAGCAGTGGCGACAGAGAATTTAAATATGCATGAAGTACTTCATCTTCAGTTGGCTTTCGTCCGTCTATTTCCGTCAGAGCCCCTCTCTCCTCGCCCGTCCGCCTCAGATCTTCAGGTACTGATCTCTGCCTTTTAACCTCTGAAAAGAGAAGGTAAGCGAGAGATGCTGAAAGTTGATAGAGTTCTTTCTCACCTGGGCGCCGGGGCAAAATGGCAGATGAATAAGACGTTTTTTTCTTTATCAGAAGAAGCCCATTAAATACATCAGTCAGATCAGATATGTCCGTTAAAGCAATCACACGGCATATATAAACACCTCATACAGCTGATATCAAACTGTTATTATTCCTGAAGGCCTCTAAGAGACACTTCAGTGCTATCTTCAGATGAAGCATAATTGGAAGACCTGCATGTAATATGAAAACAAACCCGAGTGTTACAGGCTTGACCATCTTCTTGCATTAAATATATTCATTATTACAAAGCTCTTCTCATTGGTCAACCGCAAATGCAGTCAGATATTTTTGTGTAATGACTGCTAAACTTGATGATTGTCTCTGCTTGCGGTCTCCTTATGCTCATTATAAAATCAATATTTCATGTCAATTCGTGTATTTAATAGAGAGATAGTATTAAAACTTAAGTAAGTGACATCAGAGGCCCTTACCTGGCCTGGTCTCTACGTATTGGCTGAAGGATTTAAGCTGCGTTTTCCTGACAGCTGACTCCTTGTGGAAAACGACAGGACTGCGCAGACGTTCTGTAGCCCTGCGAAGACGCTCCGCGTTCAGCTCATCTGCATTATTCTATAAATAAAAAACAAGGTTTAGAAAGAAAAAAGTGCAGTGAACTTAAAAGTAGAGCAGAGTCATTTGAATAAAAGTTCCTTCGGATGCTAGTTGACATAAAGGAGAGAGACAAATTAGACACACATGACCAAGAAATGTTTAACGATGGAGTGCCACGCCTGAAGAACGGTTAAAGAAAGGTTCTGCGGCATACATCTCTGAGTCCCACATTAACTCACAAGCACAAAGAAAATAAGGCAATTAAGTCTACTTTCAACAAAACCTGAGCCAGAAAATGTATTCAGATTATGCAAATTAAAAGCACTATTGTCTTGGAAGCGAACACGTGTTAGCGGCTTCTCGCCGCCGCTTCCAATCACCGCAATATTGAAATGTGTTATTATGTGCTGGGCCCAATAAGCCAAGCAGACTGGAAAGCGAAACGACAGCGTTCAGAATAACATCTGCAATGTTAATAATAATAGGAAACGTCTAATAAAGTTTGCAATTAGCGAACACGTTCCACTGCTTGAAACTGAGTGGGAGAAACATTGTTAGCGCAAACGCTAGCTCACTGGTGTGTGTACATGAACCAAACAGCTAATAAAGACAAATGTTCACATCCGCCCGCGCCCACAAGACAACCACACACACACAAGCGAAGACACAGATTTTGGGTCTGTTCGTTCTTAAATGATAACTTGAAAACAAAGATGTGATTAGAATGTCCCTGGAGAAAAGCAAATTTAGCCTTATCTCATTTAGTGTCTCAGTGTTTGAATATGAGTTAAAGCTGTTTATCTGACTTATCCAACACATTTATTCACAGGAAATATTAGTTGTCAAAGTCCTAATTCGCACCTTCTCTTGAGGCATCATGTCAGATTTGAACTTAAATTAAAAAACTTCTATCACAGCTTAATAGGCAAACACTTCAAGTGTGTTTGTTTGGGAATCCAAAACAACTGACGTTATAAAACAGGCTTAAAAAAAATTACGTAAATATCCAGTGAGACCGTTTAATGAAGTTTAGGGGAATTCTTGCAAATCTGACTGTTGACTTAAGTGTCGGAAACAATACACACTTCACCTTCAAGCGTTAGAAATTCCTATAGGTCATTTTTGAAAACATTGCGTCATGTTGGGGGAAAAAAAAAATCACCCTAAATTCAAGTACTCAACACAAAACCAAAGCTGTGAGCGTTTATGTGTTAAACCGCCACATTCAACAGCCTGAATCTCTAGAGACGGAACAACTAAGCCCTTTGACCCCGTCTGATTCCTCTCGTGTTAAAGTCCAAAGAAAACAAACAGGATTCAAACACATAGCCTTGCTCGAATCACTCTCTCCCGGAGGACCCGAGGCCTCCAACCCCACCTTACACCCCTTCCTTGAAACACCTGCCCCCATGGCCCCTCGGTACCCCTGGCTGGGGCAGATATCATGGCTATCCCCGCATTGCGATCGGAGCTTTCTAATCTGTTATCGCCCCGATCATTATTGTGGTGGTGGGTATTATTTTGGCAGAGATGCGTGCGTGTGTGTTTTTGGGATGCGTGACTAATGTTGCGGTCCGCTGCTCATTGCAGGCGGTTATCGTGCACCACCACGGCAGCAGGCTCACAGTGCATAGAGACAATTGCTAATGAGACACAACTGAGAACACTGGGTGTGCGCTTGGGGGAAACGGCTCTGTCCTGGACCATTCTACCCTGGCCTTGAGGAATTGTGGCATAGGAGAATCCTCCAGGGAGCGGAGCGGTTGATTCAGGTTTTTTAGGACTAGGCAGTCTAGTGCTAACAGGAGGCTGGGTATGTTAAGCCCTTAAGAAATAGAGAGAACGTGATCCTAATGTCTTTTGTTTTAAAAAAGGCAAAGGTTGAAAATATCAAGAGAGGAAAAAAGAAGCAAAGAAAGAAAAGATCAGTCAATCAACAAGGACGCAATGGTGAGAAGAGCAGAGAGAGAGAGAGAGAGAGAGAGAGAAAGCTGCTCTTTCTTCAAAGCCTCGCTATTTGTAACCCTGCTGATCCTCCCCTGGGCTGTTGTGCAGGTCTGCAGCAGGTGCTGGACTGTTCATAAGAGAGAGACAGCGTCGCTAAAAGCTTTAACTAGCAATATTCCAGATGGATCTGCGAAAAGTGGAGCTGTTTAGATTTCAGTGAATCCATAATGTCCTTTAAATGATGGGTTTATCCTCATTTTGTTCAACCGCATGAAGGTTACTGCACCGATATTGATGCTCCACTTCTTGACAGAAGTGTTAATTCTCATGTCAATTCCTAAATATCAGATAATATTGCATAACATTTTGACAGTATAATTAATCAAAGTAAGTGTCAGGAATCTCATCTTTAGTTTAATCTCAATTTAACAATCCCATTTACCAAATGATTTTATGTTCAAGCTTTTAAAAATATTTGGATTTAATTAAGAGGCAGTCTATAATAATACTTAAAAGGGTCATAGAGCGCAAATACGTGTTTTTCTGTGTCTTTGGTGTGTTATAAGTTCCCCGATGTATGTATTAGACATTTTTTTATTAATTAATTAATGTATTAGGCTTTTATTAAAATGCCTTAGAAAAACAATTACAGGTTTGCATCTTGTGACAAAATAATGGCAAGGACATATTTAAGATATGTTGGGGCAATTTATTTTCAGTTAAGACATTCATTTTTAGATAGATCTTTATAAATCTGGGACTAACCCTATCTGTGAAACCGGGCAATTATGTTTTATAATAGTAATAATAATAGTAAATATAATTTTTTCAAACTCCTAATTAACCACCTAAAATAATGTAATTCTGGAATAGACGGTTTCATCGGACATACGTGCCAGGTCTGAAGTTTCCTTCCGGACTTGTGTTTGTTGTTCGGTAAGGCTAGTGGCTAATAGTATAATAGTATTTATATTTGAATCAATTTATATTTATATTTTATTGTATAATATTGGTATTAAATAAACAACTTGTTTAATTTGATTGTATGTTCATTTTTTTTAAATAAACAATTTGTCAATGGGTTACGTAGCTTTGTTGCATTTAAGTTGACAGAGAGAGGGAGTTAGAGAAAGAGGGCAAACAGGTGGTGGGAAGGTAGTTCAGAATAGCAGTATAGACTTCTGTGGTCTGTGAAAATACCCTGCAGTCACCACCTGGGGGCTCTAAATACAGCACCGAGACAGCAGGTCATCACAAGCACACACTCACACGCACGCACACTAATCATACATCAATTATAGACAGGTATGCATGTTCTTATATTACACATATAGATCCCTGGTATATAAAACATGCAACAAATCAATCTAGCGCTTGTCGTGAGCCATGCGCGGTTATCAATGTGCCTAAAGCTTTTTCACCTTCTCTCTGTAAGAAAAGGTCACGTTTGATATTACAGAGGTCTTGGATATTAGATGTCTAATGCCTGTTCTGGCTCAACATATAAAAAAAACATAGGCCAGGTTTCCCAGACATGGCTTAAGGCTAGCCCAAGACCAAAATGAATGTGTGACCAGTCTTATCGGAGTATAACTTGAACAGAAATATCTTAAAATATTTCAGTGCCATTGTTTTGTCTCGAAATGCAAACCAGTAATGTAAAGGTTTTTTATGAAAGCGACATAAACATCTTACTTGGACTCATTGATAGATCAAACAAAAGCAAAAGGTCCACTTCTAAAATATTTTAGTACGGACATGTGTGAGGTGCAAAAGGTGCACAGCAAGTTTAATGTTGCAGAGGCAAGCACAAGCAAAGATGGATAGAGCACATGTCTCTAGATGTTTATACCTGCAGGCCACCCGATTCAGGGCTCAGAGGCGAGTTACTAGACACTGTCAACGATGAGGAAGAGGAAGACGAAGAAGGAGAGCTGCAACCCTGTGGTCGAAACTCTGTCAGTTTTTTGAGCTTCAGGTCCACGTGTCTGCTGTTCATCACACCTGCAGAGAAAGAGAGACACAGAGAGAGAGGGTCAGAAGTTACACACTCCAAGAGGAAGTGTTATGCAGTAGACCACTCGTCTCCAAAATAGATAAGCAGAGGGATACGACAACGTTTCCCCTCAAGCAAACTGGCCTTCATGACCCATACACACACACTTTGCTTGAGAGATAGCGAGAGTGGCACACCTACAACAGCAAACATATCCATCCTGCCAATGGACAACCATTTCAAATTTCCAGGTTGCCAGGGAACACATAAACTATATAAATATATACTTTAAATGCACCGTATGTTGCTTTGATAAATGCTTCTGCCAAATGCATAAATGTAATAGTTTCCTCCCAGTGCAAGTCTGTCTATCATGTGCGTCTTATTTTATGCTTGTCTTTATATTCCCAATGCTTGTTTGCGTTCACCACCAGATTTAGCTGAATCCCTGGCCTTTCTCTCTCTCTCAGGCATCTTGGATGCAGATGAAAGTAAGGTGAAGAAGCTTTTCATGTGGGTCCTGTTCTTCTCGATTCCCAGCATCCCTCTCTCTCCCCCAAAAAACCCCACAGGAGTCATTTATCAGGCCTTAGCACAACTTGGATGAAGGTGGAGGTGTGTGTTTGTGACTGATCTACAGTCTTTAACATCCACAACTAACTAACAGTGAGTACCCATAACGGCATATGGGATTTCTAGATACATCTGTTCTTTATAGTCTCTCTGTATGCTCAGACCATTTGTTTGGGCACATTAAAGTGACCACAACCTACTTTTACAGCATTATTCATTTCCAAAAAGTATTCAAATGTATAAATTATACATTTGTATGTTTTTATAAACAATTTCCAAGAGTTATCAAACAGTTTAGTTCTCCTGTACTTTTGAGATTTCGCTATGAAAATAATCTTTGCTGTGATTGGCTGACGTCTTTTGGATGTTTACATTGCATATCGCTGTGCCACTCGTTAATATTTCTGATCGATTTCCTTTGGTAGTTTTGTTGCAATAAATGCTACGTAGATTTCTGACTTTTGAAAGTCAGCGCATGCTAACCTAGTGGTACAACTCTCTCATTTCAAAACAGCCAAAATCTTTTCTTCAATGATATAGACCCATCACCCTTTAGTCACAAGGGGACATATCAAGAATTATATATGCATCTATAAAAGCAGTCTAACTGTTGTCATGCAGAGAAAAGCATAGACCTCTTGTGGCTGAGAGTTGGATTTGTAAAATGTTCTAAAATAATTATTTGCCTTCACAGACTATGTGTAAGACTATGAAGATAAATTGTATCTTTTTTGTGAAAACGCAGACCTCCTTTTCAAAACAACAGAGAAAAAACACAAACGAAACACTGTTAACCAAACACAATAAAACAATGTAGATAAGACACCTCAGAAAACAAGCGAGAAAGAGAACAAGTCAAGCTTTCCTCCTTATTCTTTCTGAAATATCTTATACCACCTGCTAAACATGACAGGAAAGCAAATTATTACTAACTTTACGTCTTTTCAGGAGATATGCTTTTTTGTCTAGCAAATATATTTTTTAATTAAACCATGAATACAAAAAAAAATAAGCGAAACAAAAAAAAAGACGTATCAAAACAATGCTTCCCAAAGAGAAAAAACATCTAAGGAAGTAAATGTTTTGAAAGTAAGTGTTCGGTTGTTTTGAATTAAAACATTAGTTGATTCTAAAAAGGTATAGAAACAGGAAGTCGTGACTTGTGACACAAGACAAGTGTAAATCAATGCTTATTATGGTAAGTAACAAGGGTAAGTTGTCCAGTACATGCCTTAGCAATAAAGTGAAAAGACAGAAGCATTCACACATAAATAAACCACAACCAGAGGTCATGCAGTCTTAGGTTACCCAGAGATGCCAGATCATTGGAAGAGTTAGTAAAATCATCCTCAAGAAGGTATGAAGATGAGATGTCCTCCTCATGGTTAGTATAAGTGACAACATCAGCGACTGCCACCGCAGCCTCTTTTTCTCGTCTGCCCCCCTCATCCTCCACACTCAACCCATCCACCACATCTGCTGGCAAATAAGGAAGCCGAGAAATGAAAGTAGGAAAGAAGAGAGGTTAGTCAAGCATTAAATGTTAGTAATATTCCAGCGCGAAAATAAGTTGAATGTTAGTAGAGTTATAGAATGCATAAGGCGTTCATCCAATATTTTTGAAGGAAAAAATGTCAGATAATTTCCACGTTGCAAAACATAACATAATAAAACTTCTAAAATGATGATCATTTTCTTGGGCAAAAGCTGGCGTTGCTGTGTCTGGCTTGTCAGGACGCTCAAACAATCAGAAAAATGTTTTCATTGCATCAAGTCTTTTACATTTTTGGGGGGAATCGACCTACAATTGTCACAACATCTGAGCCATGAAGGTAAAAGCATTTTAACATCAAAACATCCTTCAGATTTAACAAAACTTGTTTCGTTTAAAGTTTTGCTGATGATTAGCTGACTGGGACTGGTGTGTGTGTTTGATCTAAAAAGAAATAAGGCAGAAGGCCGAGACAGTCTGGGATAGGGTTGATTCTGTGTGTGTGTGTGTGTGTGTGTGTGTGTGTTGCATGGCAGATTTGGCCTTGACGGCAAAATCTCCTCCAGAGTTCCTCTTCCGCATCCACAGATCTGAATCCCTCAGAGCCCTCACAATACACACTCAATCCAGACGCATCGATCTCATTCAGTTATATGGTAACCAGAGCAGAGACACACACACAAGGAGCAACACAGACATAAATAAGAGACGAAACAAATAGGAAGCAACTACATGACACCCCAGAGAAATCCTCTTACAGTTAGAAAGAGAGAGCAATAGAAAGTGTATGAAAGTGACAGTATTCATTATATTTTTCCTCTTCTTCATGTTTTTTTGTAATTTACTTTCCATGATACAGCGACACACACGCGAGCGCACACACATACAGGCGGTGCTAAGCTAATTAACAGAATGCATGGTGGCGGAGTTGGAGAAAGTTTTGCTGGTGAATGTTTCGCTCTACTCAGCCTGAGCTCCCTCTGAATTAGAACTGAGTGTTTATGAGTGTGGGTGTGTGTGTGTGTGTATCGGTGGGATTATGCGTTCTGCACGACAGGCCTTGTGCATCAAGCCTATAGCATTTCCCTCAGACCTGATTTTTAATGAGTTCTACAATTAGCAGAGTTCAACAGCCCGAAAGGCCAAATAAACCTCGCAATATTTTCACTTTCTCTCTAACTGCTTCCGTTGACCCGTTTTCCCCCACTCATCCAGATCCCGTGTTTGTCCACTACTGTGGGCCGTGAGAGGTGTTTTTGTGGCATCTCTGAGCCGCGGAAACAAGTAGAAAGGCGTGATTGCCGAGGAGGGAACACTATTAAGCGGACGGGGAGAGGATGAAGAGAAAATGGAGGGCGTCAAAGAGAGAGAGATGAAAGAGATAAAAGGAACGGGAATATTGTGTCTCCCCTTGAGCTGGGAAATGGTACACACAGACATGAGCCGGCACAGAATTAGGCACAGCGGCTGACCCGCTACGTTAACACCTCTCTTATTCGGCGCGTATTAACCAACCTAGTCGCACCGCTAACACCTCTCTCGCTCCGTGCGCACACTTTTAATTATACGCAGCGGCTAGCCTCAACGCTAACACCCCTCAGCGTAAACACGTTTAATAACACGCCGCAGCTGCCCCACTACGCTAATGCCCCACTGTTTCCACGTGGTATGCCCAGCGGTTAACGCTACGCTAACGGATAGTCTCATTGTCCTGTAATGTGAAATAAAAGCAGAAATGGTGGCTGATGATAACGCAGTACGCAACGGGTGGTACGGCTGAAGGAGATGTGGTCAACGGGTTTCCTCCGTAGGCAATGAGCCGCTGATTACCCGGCATGGGTGTGTTTTATAATGATGCTGATGATTGGGCCAAGTGGACTGGTGTGTCTTCTTGTGAATATGGCGTTATTGGTCGTTGTCTGAGTTTTCCTGATGTATTGCCGAAGGATTATGTGGGAAAGACTGCCTGAACAAATGGAAGTGTAGCCCTCTGTGAACACATGAAATTAGAGTGTACGTGGTTGTGTTGTGTTTTTAATGTGATGCTCCTTTGGGCCTTGAAAGCAGCCGTACCATTGTGGTTTGAGCAACAAAAACACTTTTTGCCACACATATGGGCTGAAAGTCACTAATGGACACACTGAGATACACACACACACACACACACACACACTTATCAACACATTAAACATCCCAGAAGCCAAACACAAGCGTTCAGCCTTCCTTGGGTTCTTCTGGGAATGCTGTCAGCCTGCAGGGAGTCAATAATAAATACAGGCAACAGAAAACATCTCACATCAGAATAAACAAGAATAAAATTATCTTGAGACAGAATTCACAACTGAATATAATGTTTCACAAATATATTAAATTAAAAATATATGTGACCCTAAAATACAAAAATAAGCACGAGTAACAGAACACAAAAAAATATTGTCTTTTTCGATTGACAGATATTGCAGCTTTTGAAGACTTGACACAAGTCTACTTGTTCGGTGATTTATTTGACACTTCTGGAGCTTAATGGAACAGTTCCCCAAAAATAACAAATCTGTCATATTTTGCTCACCCTCGAGTTGTTCCAAATCTGTAGACTGTAAATTTCTTTGTTCTGAGAAAACCAAACAGTTATTGGCCACAATTGATTACCATAGTAGGAAAAGTATTTTCATTCTTCAAAATCTCATCTTTTGTGTTCAACTAAAATAAACTTATAAACCACTTTCCTACTATGGTAGTCAATGGTGGCCAAGAACTGTTCGATTACACGCATTCTTCCAAATATCTTTCTCTGTGTTCATCAGAACAAAGAAGTGTATACAGATTTGAAAGCAAATGATAGAATTTTCATTTTTGGGTGAACAGTTCCAGTGGTGGCTGCTGTAGACTGTCATTGTACAGAAAAAACCTGCGTGAATATTATTAAAAACATCCATTTGTATGTTCCACTGACAATGTATATGCTTGAGGGGGAAACGACATGACAGTGAACAAATATTGACATTAGCCATTTCTTTAATGCCTAGGTGTATTTTACCGTGAATACATGCAGATTTGTACGTGTGCACGCATGCTTATGAGTAGCTGTGTATGCACGCACGCACACGTGTGTGCTTATGAATTGTGAGTGTATGTGCGTGTTCGGCCTATAAAAGCCCCCCCGTACTCACCTCCAGCTGTCTTTGACCTTCCTTTTAAGTTGCTCACAGCTGCACTACAGGCAACAGAGGTGGAGTCAGTGTAGAGAGGCAGTTCAGCCATCTTTACCCCGGATCGTGCCTCCGCTATCAGCTGCCTGGCTCTCTCTCGCAGCTGCCTGCGCCGTTCTTCATCACGCTCCTGACACAAACACACACACAAGCGGAGGGGGGGTTATTGAATGGATGCCATCTCTAGTAATTGACAGAAATGCCATTTTCACTCCTCTCTCTCCCATCAGATCTGAGCGATAGCAGCGTTCTTACTAGCCAGGATGGAGGGTCCCAGGCAGGCCCTTAGAGAGCGAGAGATTCACTGCATGGATTATTTGTCATTGATTCTGGGTAGGTCTAGACATAATAAACCTGAGGTATTTGCTGGAGTGTCATTTTTTTAACTAAACATGAGTGTATTTGGCTCAGGGGGGTTGTTTTGTAAATGAAATGTACGTTTTTTAAGACCTGAAGAGATGACATTAAAAACGTGTATGTTCATTACAAAACAAACCAACTCGATCTCAAACAGCATGATGTATTACCCAAAAATGCTGCAGTCATTCCTTAAGGCCTGAAAATGCATTAGTTTATTAAAAAAAATATATAAAAATGAAATATGAATATTGGTATATGCAGTAATATGGCAAAACATAAACAACATTTTATTTCACATGATTTAAACGTATGTAAAAACGATGGCTTTAATATCACCATATAGTTATTAAAGATGTGGAGATTATAATGAGAGACAGTAGGGTAATTCCATGCAAACATCAACAATAAGATTAAAATGTTTTACTACAGGTTTTCGCCATACTGATATTGCAGATGTCAATATTTGGTGGTGTAAACACCCATATGTAGACTCCCTTTGACTTCAAAGCTTTTTTCAGTCAGGCAAGTAATTTGTCACATCAATCAAGGTCCATTTTCCTCTTAAATGGGCATATGATATTTTAAATAAAATAACTTTTTTTGTGTCCTGTAAAGAGCCATCCCTTCTCCATTTGTTGGGTATTATTCCTTCTGTTTTATACATTTTAATTCACAGAAACCCTATAAAGACTTTTTTTTTAAAAACATGTGACCCCTTTAGTCGTGGATTTTTCTTTCTTATAAAACAGTATACTTGTGCATAGACCGCTAATGAAAATATAAACAAATGTTACAATATATTGTTAATAAATACATTCTCTGTGAATTTACGTTTCAAGTTTTGACAAAAAAAGTCCCTTCAGAATGATACAGTAGGTTTCCTGTCCCTATATACATTACAACCCCTTGTCCACACACAAGCATCATTTCCTCACTATATTTATTTTCAAGGTTCTAACAGGTTTTTAGAGCAGTCGAGCAGAGAGCGAATAAAGCAAATACGTTACAAAAGCGTTAAGTTAATTAACTCCATTTCACCTGTCTCTGTGGAAACTGTTTGTCTGAAGCCATTGTTCACGAGGACAATAAGCAGAGAGATGCAGATGAAGTAATCCCAGGGGCACTTTGGCGGGTCCAGCCCGGGGCATTCGAGTCTCAGGGTAATTTGAACAAGCAAGACAAATCTAAGGCCAAGTTACACCGGAAATCACAGGGGCATTCCTGGCAAAGCTAAATTGTGTGTGTTGTGCCTGTACAAGTCTGTGACAAGTGGTTGTGCCACAGCAACGCAAAATCTCAATACACCTGCTCAGGTTGAAGAGGATTCGGAATAGCCAATAACATGCATGTCAACAGATCTCCGTGACTGTTTGAGCTGTGACGTTTTGACCTCTCCTCAATATAAAAGTATATTCATATAATTCTCATTCTTTCCAAGGAGTCTAAAAAGCTTCACGATCAGCTCAACCATGCATGTATCACAACCTTCGACACACTATTTTACATACAGCGTCTCAGGGTTGGACTACCCATTAGCACAGAAAATGACATTCGCTGTGTGTGTCTATGTTTGCCTGGAGGACAGGATTAGCATTGCGCCTGGTGTATACTGCTTTTAGGAAACTCTGGAAATGCTCTGTAATGCTGCAGTCAAAGAAAATTAATGAGGTGAAGAACGAAGGCAGAAAAAGAAGATGCTTCAAATCACACGGGCACAACGTTGAAACGTTTAAGTTTAAATTGGTAAAATCATAAAAGGTCAAGCAGACGATTAGCCTGAAGGGGTCAGAAACATCTATTCACACAATCATGAAAGATTTTCAAGTGAAATAAAACAATGCATCTCAATGCAATCCTTCATGTGTC
The DNA here is from genome assembly GCF_015846415.1 of Triplophysa dalaica. Lineage (NCBI taxonomy): Eukaryota > Metazoa > Chordata > Actinopteri > Cypriniformes > Nemacheilidae > Triplophysa > Triplophysa dalaica. The sequence goes on along the minus strand of NC_079556.1, from coordinate 7,083,042 downwards.
TAAAATTTATGGATTGCAGTCAGAAGTGCAAAGGTCCTGGGTTCGAACCGAGAGTGCCTCACACTTCCTGAAAAGTGAAGGTACGGGCTTTTGATCGCCCCTTGGGGGCTGGCAGCATTGTTGCTCATAAACCACGCCCTCTCCATGTAAATAAATGTATATCACCAAACTAAAAAATCCAATTACATTTCAAATAAATTTGACCAGAGAAGGTTTATACCATTTTAGTCAGTTTCTTATCACTCTGGTCTGCGTTCCTTTATACAATTAGTTTGGTTTTAGTTAATTATAAAATGTTATAAAGTGGGCGTGGTAACATGATTTCTTCGTTTATGATTGAGTCATTGGGGAATATGTGCGGGTCCAGAGGGCGATCACTGCTGCGTAGACTCTGGCTCCAAATGATGTCATCGGCGCAATTTGTCAGCGGGCACAACTCTGACATTATGGCTTCATTTTTCTACAATGGAAGTGAATGAGGTCGTGTCGTCCATCTTTTTTACAGCCTATGTTTCAAACAGAGAACACACATACTGATAAAAATGTGAACCCACTGCAAGTCGCTTTGGATAAAAGTGTCTGGCAAGTGCGTAATGCAAATTAAAACTAATATGTTTGTAAGGATGCAAGCATCAACTATTATACTACTGCTCTGAAACTCAAACTAAAACACGAAATGCGGTGAGGTCAAGGTGTGACTAAAACTATCATCATTAAAAAGCCTTTAAAATCAATCAAGCTCATAAAACGAAACGATCCACAGCCGCAATGAAGCGTGAAACTGTCTCTCATCTTATGTAGAGATTCCTTTAATGACTCTCTCTCTCTCTCTCTCTCTCTCTAAATGGAGTTCAAGTGGCTGTTCTTCAGCAACACTGAAGCTTGACCGTTCAGTCTGGACTCTCCAACTGGGCTATGCATGAAGAGAGAGGAAGAGAAAACCAAGAGGAAGACAGGCGAGAGATCACCGACCCGTCCAACCTCCCTCCGAGGATAATGAGGGCGTGCACACAAACTATCAAAGACTGAAAGACGAACATCAGAGGTGGCGAGGGAGACACAGTTAGAATAGATAGACAAGAAAGCATGGTGTGTGGTAAGACTTTGCATTACCTTTCAGAAAGAAGAAAATATAGAGACAGAGGTGCACAAGCAGATAATGGAGAGCTGTCGCCACAAACAGGACGGGAGATCCAGAGAGAGAGAAAGAGTGGATGGGAGGTAAGGCTGGGGCCCAGACAGAAGCAGTCGCTGTGGGCATGGAGTCCGGGTGGCAACCCCAGCCTGGCTGCTCATTTGGAGGGGGCTGGATGGTGGGTGGGGGCTGCGGGGACGCAGCGAGCCAGGGATGGAGTCGCTCGGCTAGGCACACACACAGGCTCGGGGCCCTGGAGCTAACACAACCGTGCCAGCCAGCCAAAGACGGTGCCAGCCAGTGAAGCACAAACAGATACATTTGTCATGACACATTGAGTGTGCTGAAAAGGGGAGGGCCACGTACGTACACACACACACACACACAAGCAGGCAGTGCAGTAGAAGAGAGATTGTAGATCGTGATCCTGTCTAAAATACCAAACACAAGAACAAAAGGTGTGTGTAAACTGTAAACTGATCATTCTAAATAATAAGCGTACACGTATGAAATGAAAGTCAAAAATTGCCACGTCTGAGGCACATCAGTCCTTCCGCTTCATCCTTTAGAAAGTGACCTGTGAAATAAAGAGACTTCCACGTCCTATTCACCTCTCTCTCTCGCAACACTCTCTCAAACTCTGCTCTGTTTTATTCTTCCTTCTCTTCCATTACTGTCCTCTTTAAATGGAAAATACAGATCGGCTATGATCTGTCCCCTGGCTTCGTGGTCTGTAATGAGAAAACTTCACCTTGTGTCCCCGGCCATTCTAAAGGAAGCATTCGACTGCTCCCGTTCAGAAATCCAATTATATGTAGTCGAGAGAGAGAGTAAAAGAGAGAAAGAGAGCACGACTGAGAGCTAACGGAAAAGGAAGCAGTGTGCGGACAGACGGGCGGCTTTTCCTCTGTAATGTGGCCTCTGCTTGGTGTTGAGGTGTCAACTTAAAATGCAAGTAGTTGAGCATCGGCTAATCCTACAGCAGCCTGCTTTAGCCTCCAGCCAAAAGAGAGAGAGAATAGGAGAGAGTGAGAGAGATGCCACAGTGGCCTTATCGCTGGGCTGCAGATGTGGTTCCTGGATCAATGCACATACACCACGATCAATGCATTTGATAAAGAATTAAGGAGAAAACTGTACATGTTATCAAAGGCCGTTGTACATGGCATAATTATGCTTCTGCATGTGTGTAGATGATACTGGAGCGAGGGGGGAAGAGATAAATAGAGAGATAGAAACGGATGTCTCGCGGGCTACACGGCCTGCCCTTAGCGCCCGGCTTACAAAAACACCATGTCAAACGGTTACCGACCCATTTCAGCGGACGAGAGATGATCATTTTGGATTGCGGGATCAGGACTGTTGGTGTGGTCTGTAACTTAAACAGACAAATGCATTTATAACATGAAAATAAACGAAGGGGGGAGTGTAAATAGCACAACTTGCAAGATCGACAACAAAACAGAACATAACCTGCTTATTAAAATATACTTTTTCAGACAGCCAGTGGCAAAAGTGCGAGATGAAATAAGGCCTGTGAGTCAATACTATTCACACACAGCTGAAAGTGGGCACCTGGAAAGGCAATCCACCGACGCAGGTGAAACTGTAGTGGATGAACAGGTTGAGCAGGCGGGTTGTGTGCTAGCAGCATAAAAAACGTTGCTCTTACCATGACAAGATAATTACTCAGCAGAAAGAGCCATTCAGCACAAGCTGTTCTTTACAACACCAGACAAGTTCAAAATGAATGCTAACAGCACACGCTTCACTTTCAATGTTAACACGAAGTTACATTAACAACATTTTACTAATGTAATATAACATATTCAAGTGAAATGGAATATTTAATTAAGAAAAAACAAGGTCATTTTATTGATCAGGCTCTCAACTGTTGGGCTACAGATCTGTTCTGATGGTAAAGTAAAAACAATGTTGAATGAAAATATGAGGATACGGCCATATATTTGTAAATACTTTTTCTATCTTGTTGTTAAAACGGAATTTAAACGTAAACATAAATACTATGAAAACAAATAGTAAATAGGCTTTTCAACTTTTAAAAACAAGACGAGATAATGATTCCAATATTCCAATATAACATTCTTCAAAATATCTTCTGCGGAAGAAAAGAAGTCATACAGGTTTGAAATGACAAGATGGTGAGTAAATTATGACAGAATACATTTTTTGGGTCACTTTAAGAATGGAGCTGAAAACTTAAGTGTTGTGAAAATTGAGAAAAGATGTACAATATGAAGAGGAAGGTTGTTGTGAGAGAGAGAGAGAGATTGAGATAAATAGAGAGAGCGAAAGACAGGGTAAAATAGAGAAGACAGACCCACTGAGAAATAACTGTAAAGAGCAGTGGCTTGAAGAGATTGTAGGGGCGTCTCTCTCTCTCTTTCTCCCCCTGTCTCTAACAGTTTTCTGTTCCAACGAAACCCTTTGATCTCCACACAGCCCTTCAACTACCTTCTAACCATTCTGTTTCATTAAACGAGAATCCACCGGAAAAAGTCTTTCAAACTAAAATGACAACTGGAATGTATTGAGTAAGACAGAGAGAGAGAGACGCTACATAGTCATGTCAGCATGTTAAAATGGAAGGCGCAGCTCCTTTGAAAGTCAGGCGGAAGCGTTTTGTGGGCGTCAAACCCACAGAAGAGAGAACAGGAGGATGACTGCGGCCTAATTGGCCCAATTAACTCTGAGTCTCTGGTGCTTGCTGGGACAATTGGTCTTCCGCAGGCCTTCCCACTGACTCTCACGCACCAGAGGCGGGCCGACGCTAACAACTGTAGACTACAGAGAGAAAGAGAGAGATCGCTGCCACATGTGGTACATTTGCATCTACAAATAATGGATTTACATAGAAAACCCATGATATTAGAAGTGTCAAGTTGCAGGTAAATGAGGCTGAGAATAAAACGTGACAGGCGGCGATTTGCCTCATGACATACATACACACGCACAAACACACCGGGAGGCCGAGGCGACTTCAAAGGTTCGTTCCGTCTCTATGAGAGGGAGGGTCACAGGCGGCTCTGAAAAGTCACAGCACTGTCACACAGAGAGGGTGAGAGAGAGAGAGTACAAAAGCCAGAGAGGACAAGAGCGAGCGAGAGAGAGAGAGAATGTCGGGGGTTCAGGACACAGAAGAGAGTTGGGAGGGTAACGTCGGTAAAAATCAAACGCAGTCCAATTAAACTAATCATAACGAGTCAGTGAACACAAGTATGCTCACCTGGAATCTTGTGACTCTCTTTTTCCTCCCCCGCACTCTTTCTCTCTCCGTAGCCTCCATAATTACCCTGGCCAAAGCGCTGTGAAATTACTGCACTGATCAACTAATGCTTGAGAAAATCTGAAGAAACGCACTGTCCCCTTTTCCCTGCTTCCCTCCCTCTTTATGATTTAAAAGGACTACATAAATAAAAATGATTTCTCCACATCATCATTCCCTCCCGCTCTTTGGGATTCTTGTGACTATTAACTAGCCTAAGGGAAAAGGGAAATTATGAGGGATGACAAAGGTCGGTCGGTCATTTACGTGCGGAATCAAGCCAGACAACTACTGTAGAAATGTCGCTTGGTTGAGAAATACCTGAGATCTACATGCTGTTGTGTTTTGTTGAACGTTTAAGGGATAGTGACACGAGAGAAAATATTTTGAAGAATGTTCCCATGTACCTATTCACTTCTATTGTATGGACACAAAACCAATGCAAGTCAATGGGTACCATCGTTGTTCGACTACCAACATGCTTCAAAATATTTATTTTGGGTTCTGCAGAAGAAGAAATGAGTACATGATGAGTACATGAGTACATGATGACAGACTGTTCATTTTTGGTTGAACTATCCCATTTATATAAATACTGGCATATTTGTGCAGCGGTATCAAAACATGACGTCAGTATTTTAACAGGTTTAGGTATCGAATACTGAAATTGTGATATCAAAACACTTTAAAAAGTGTTCAAGTATTAAATACGTGCAAGTGTGTGCTAGCGTTAGCCGTGGCGCTGTGCTTTTTCGAATTGTTCATTAATTAGCGATTTGCTCTCGACAGGGGGTGCGGAACATAAGAGTGGATCAGAGCTTTGGTCCCGATTGATTTTGAAGGTACAGTGACCACACAGCTAAACAATTATGGCTGCTATCCAACTATCAAAGGCCTAAACATCAGCCACATATAGAGTCAAGTTAATATAGAAGAGGAGATGTGTGAAAGAAAGTGGTAGAGAGAAAGATACAGAATGGTTGCAAAGATCAAAGCAAGACAGCAGATGAAGCACAATTAAGTTGGCATATAAATGAACAAAGAGTAACACACACAGTGGTTTTGATGAGTGGGGTGGGCTTACTCAAGAGCCCACTGAAACACATCAGTGACCGTGGACAATGACTGGTCATCCTCTAACACTCACAGTCTGAATGCTAACTGCTGGCCATATTGCAAAGATAAACCCACCGTGCTGTTTTTAAAAGACCCCATGAAATGTTTTGATGGGTGCATTGAAAAAAACTGCAGCCAATAGCTTTTAGTTGTTCATGTCACAGCCTGTCGAAACATTTAACAGATGTAGATGAATGACATGAAAGGAATAGTTCACCCAAAAATGACCCAAAAGTCATACAGGTTTGAAATAACAAGAGGGTGAGTAAATGATGACAGAATTTTATTTTTTGGTTGAACCATCCCTTTAAGACACTTATAAAACAAATAAAGTGTTTTTTAATAAACAATTAACCTTCAGGTTACTTCCCAATGATTTCTCAAGAAGCAATATACAAATGGCAACGCATAGCATTTAGCCTCTAGTATCTTCAACCCACAACTGAAAGGCTAACTACAGACCCCATTGACCTATCTCGCTCTCATTCTTCCATTCTCTCTCTCACCCCTCCATATCTATCTCCCCTTCGTAAGAATGCAGCAAGTCTTCATTTAATTAAAATATTCCCTCTGCATGCTAAAGCGTAAAGTCTCTTCTTAACGGAGGAGCTTCATGCAGAGGCCATTGATAAGATAACAGGGCCTACTAATCAAAACAAGACATCAACTAATCTAATCTAAATCACTAACAATTACCAGCGTGCCAAGCCACGCTCCCGTTTGATCAATGTTTTCTATTAAAAGTGAAACAATTCAATATTCCGCCACACTAATGCACTGAAGCCTCATTAGCACATCGTCCTTGGGATGGAGGAGCTCTGAACACACACACAGGACGTTAATTCATGCTTAATTTACGGGACAGCCACCATCTCCCTTATATCAGAACACAGAGGACTTTTGCAGGAGAGTGAGAGGAATATATGCAGAGTTTGGTTCCAAAACAAGATGATATAAAAATTCAGCACCTTATTTTATCATGTTTTCGTGTATTTATTATGTTTAATCGTGTTAGTTAGCTGTATTTTTTTAGTTATTATGGCTTCCATCAAAATAAACCAACTGCAGTTTGATTTATATTAATTGGAAGGCACCATAAAAAAACATGATCTTTGAATTTTTTTAAACGTAGTTATCTCATTTCGGACCCACACTCTTCATTTTTCTGACAGCTTTGGAAAGAAGCGTTCATTTAGCGCAGCATGACACTGAGGTGCCCTCCTGTTTCTTCTCTTTGCTTTCATATGCATTTCATTCAAGGGCATCTCGCTTCCTTTTAAAATTCATGCAGGAAAACGTCAGAATAAATCCGACACATTTCAGTTATTCCGTTACGGTCAGAAGACGCTCCCTGTGGTTCTGTATGTTAACTTCACATTTCTCACGATTCTTTCAATCAAAACAGGATGTGGGAAGGGCTGAAATGCTATTTGGATGCGGCCTGGACGTGTTTTAAGAGCTACGCCGTCAGGTGTCAGTCGTTCTGTGGCGAACAATTCAATGGAGCAGGTTTATTTAGTGTTTGATGTTCTCCTGTACGCCCACATGGAACCCTTGAATAACCCTTGTAAAGTCCTGTCCTGTGGGAAACGAGGGAATGAGAGGGCAAGAGAGAGTCTGGGACGCTAGGAATAGTGGCATGCAAAGAGATGAAACGTGTGTGAACAAGTTTGCATATACTTGTGTCTTGTGACTTTATAGGCCTGCTCAAATCTAAATTGACCCTATATACTTTTCACAGAATACCTTTTGAGTGGACCTTACTATTTAAAAGATCATGTTTTGCTTTGAATATATTGATATGAACAAGTTGCTGTAAGGATTAGGTTTAGGATAAGGGTTGGAGATTAGCAAATATCACTTCAGTACCAAATCCAATACAGTGAAATCAATGTGCGTGTGAACTCACATCAACAATCTGCAGCGTTTGTGTGGGCGACTGCGCGCTGGTGTTGCTTTTATTTACGGCCTTCATTGCAGCATCTCTACGGGCCTGTTCCAAAAGCAGCCTTGCCCGCTCTTTCAGTTCCTCCTGACGGGATAAAACCCTCTGCAAGGGAGATTGTGATTTTAAGGACAATTGTCAGTGTTTCATTAATAGCATCAGCATCAGCTATGAGTTTATGTAACCACAATCTGTTTTACCTTCTCCTCGCTGGTGTTAGACGCTGGGGCAGGTACAACCTCCTGCTAAAACAAATAAATAAATGAAGGTAAGACCAAATAAACGTGATATGAGAACTGATATGAGAGGCTTTCGCTCTAGGCTCTGGACCACAGAATCACTGTTAGCATCTCAGGTGAGAAGCATCCAAACAACGCTAGAGCTAGAGAGCTAGAGAGGAAACAAGCATCGCCGAATAACTATCGTCATAGTAACGCTCATGTCATAACACTGGCCTTGATGACATGTCAAAATAAACTCGCGACAAATCTAAGCTGGAAAGGTATTCAGTGGAGGGAATGACAGTGATACACGTGAATGTGATAAAAGTTGGCTGTGCTGAAATACCTGCAAGTGTGTGTGTGTGAGAGCACGCTTATAGATGAGGAGAGGCACTCATGCGGAACACGCTATAACCCGTGTCAGTATTAGAGCTGCAGGCGGGACAGCCCGTACATAATGACATGTCACTCCGAGTGACGCACCGCTGCTGTCTGGACCGATCACACGTCTTACAAAATAGCACGAAATATCAAACATGTAAAAGACTTTAAAGAGTTTTTGTGCTTTGATTTTATATGGTGGCTTTTCCTTTTCGCCTTTTAAGTTGAAACTACTTTTGCTTTTAAAAGGGTGTGTTTAATATATGTGTATTAACAAAAATGTGTGTCTGTGTATTTGTTGGTGTAACAAGTCGCTGTTTAAAGGTCCATTGTGTTATTCTTTTTGGAGGATCTATTGACTGAAATGCAAAATAATTTACATAACGATGTCTAAAGAGGTGTACCTTACATAACGAAGCGTTATGTTTTTATTACCTTAGCATAAACTAGTTTAATCTACTTACATCGCGGGTCCCCTTGCACGGAATTTGTCTACAGAGTGCTTGCATAAATATGTTTTCCCTTTAGGGAAAGAATCGAAAATGTGATGACATCTTAGCCCTGTGTCAGCCATCGTAGTGCTTTAAAAGGGAGGGGTGGAGTGAGGCGTTGGTTGCAATTCTCAACCTCTAAATTTAATATCCTGGACCTTTGAACACTAAAAAAAATTATCTGCACAGTTGTGAGTACTTTGGAGAAAATTGTGATTGTGACTACTAGTGCCCATCCCTAATAAGATTATGTGCATTTATAAGCATGCAAGTGTGTTCACACTTACCTTTACTTGTTTAACAGATATGTGCGTGTGGTTGGTGTGGATACTGCTGTCTGAGGTGCTGTCGGATTCAGAGTGACGCAAACTTGCTCTCTTTTTCTTTATAAGATCAGCGTCTTTGTTATAAGTTAACCCCAGTTTGTTTTTGTTCACTAGTGAAGGCCCGGTGTGCCATGTGGGCAACCCAGACTCTGCCAGCTTCTCGCCCGTCCCCGAAGGCTCATTCTGCTCCCTGGAGTCTTTGGTGTCCTCAGGGGTCAGTCCACCAGACTGTACTATCTCTTTTTCTCTCGCCACCCTGTGAGACAGATCACCCATGTCCAGTGTATCAGCTTTCAGGAGTCTTTTCTGTTCAGGGTCAGGTTGGCTGGTGGAGGTGTCCAGTGTGGTTCTGATGCACTGGCCAGGTTGTGGGTGAGGTTCTGAAGCCACTGTAGAATCAAGGCCACTCGATACTGCCGGAGAAGGCCGCAATGAAGAGGCTGCTTCACCTGGGGCTGCGAACAAAGATCCACCTCTAGTCACCACTGACAAAACTTCCTGCTCCGCGTTCTCGCCGTGCCCACCGTTGGTGGTACCCGGTTTGGGGGACTGGCGATGAACGTCATTAAGCTCTGCGTAGAACTTGTCTTGGTCGATGGAACTGTTTGTGTCCGTTTCGAAATCTCCAACTTTGTACGTGCTACGGCTGCTGTTCGCTTCGATCTGCACGACGTTGAGTTCCTCACCGCTGAAATGCGCCCGGATCTGATACAGGTATGTCATCACCGTCAGCTTATCTGGGATTGCGAGCAGAACCATGTCGGACGGCTCCAGAAGCCTCGAGATTCCCAGACTGGCAAAGCCGTCGTATGCCTACACACAAAAGACAAACATGTAAAACAAACAAAGCACAGGGAATAAGGGAGAGTATTGAATGCAACAGATTAAGTAAAACAAGGCCTGGCAAGTCAAAAATGTTATGGGTAGAAAACATAACAATAACACAATAGTAGTGGTAATACACACTTAATGTTGATAACCTATATAAGGGTCAAAGGTGAAAAAGGGTTTAAGCCTAAAAACATTAAGTGTAATACTGCTATAAATTGTTGTTGTTCAAAAAGATGAAAAAGTTTTTGTTTAATTTAAAGGGGTCATATGGCACGAATACGTGTTTTTCTGTGTCCTTAGTGTGTTATAAGTTGCCCATGCATGTATTAGACACGTTAAATTGCACAAATGAAAGTGTGGGAACAAAGATGCCATTCCACGAACTGACATAGATATGTGGGGGTTTGGTGTATAACCACACAAATATATACGCAAGTAAGGTGTACCTGTCAGTACAAATGCTTTGGAACCTGATGTTGCAATTATGGTAAGATGCATTACATTTCCATCACACGCTTGCAGTATTCGACCAACTGCATTGGACTATGCACTGGTTAACTGTCCTATCATATCACACCTCGCTTTTCAGAGAGATGAGCTTTGTAAAAATGTGACCGTTTTAGAGAGGCGGGGCACGGTATGTGGACAATACAGCGTTTCTTTTTACCTTTTTACCTGCAATGTGTATACAAATTGCATTCCAGTACATCTAAAACAAACCACTATATTTGTTTCAGCCATGTCATATCACCCCGTTTATTGCATTTCTGTTGTTGTTCTTCCGAGCAAAAATATATATTTTTAATTTTTCTATGATTTACAGAAGACAGGCATATTTACAACAAAAATCTATTTATGACATTAAAAGACTAAGTACTTTCACCCCAAACGCTAATTAGTTGTAATATTACTTTTTATTGGTCACTATTCTAGGTTTAGCCCATTTGTCAATAAGAATTTTTTACTAATTTAAAGCACAATAAAATGTAATATGGTCACTTATTCTTATCATTATTTTAATGTATACAACTCAGAATAAGTATGTTGTTTGAATTTGTACATTAATATTGAATTACACTGAATGACATGATTATTTCAACCAAATATTATTCTCCCAAAACCATAAACCATAAAGTAGACATTTTATCCATAAAAAAGGACAAATATTGTGAATTCTATAGATATGTTTGTATGTTTTCCTACATTACTCAGTCTCGGTATGCATATAAAAGAATATATTAAGTGACTTGTATAACATGAAAGGGCCAGGGAAACATAAAGTTGACCATGAGGAAGAAAGCTAAACTATGAAATGGAAAGGGACAGTAGGGTAAAGGGTGAAAGGGGAGAGTAGGGTGTAGGGTGATTTGAGGTAGAAACAGTTAGGGTGTAGGGTGCACGCGGGAATTAGATTTGGGATAAGACAAGCAGGGATCAGTAGGATGCGGCAGGCGGTGACAGCTAATGTCAAGGATGGTTCTCCATGATAAGAGAGCGCGATACCAAGAAACACTAAACTAATCCGGCCTCAGACTTATCGCATACATCTCCCACTCGCCCTCCTTCCATCTCTCTCACTTTCTCTCTCTTTCCACCGCCCTCTCTCTCTCTCTCTCTCTCTCTCTCGCTCTCCACAGTGAGTATAATTGCACTGATTTGTCCGGTTGAGGAGAACAGGCAGATAATCAAACAGCCAAACTCAATCCCTGATCAAAAGATAAAGAGAGGGAACGAAAGAGAGAGAAATACAAAGTGAAAGTAAACTGTCTGACATTATCAAAGTAATCCACCGAATGAAAGGAACGTTACTCTTTCTCTCAAGAATTGCAGAATAAAAGAGAAAACCCTACAAATGACCCCTCTCACCCTCCCCTGATTGTGTTTATCAGAGCTGCTATCAGAGCCGGGCTGACGGCTGAGTTAATTTCAGCCTGTTGACGAGTGTTGACTATTGTCTCAACCTCTCCCCCTTACCCATCTACCCGCTTTATCAGGTTTGTCCCCTTTATTGGCATGAGAGAGCGAAAGGAAAGCGAGAGAAAAGGAAGGGGAGGTATAACCAAACGTAAGCCGCTACTCAATTTACAATTAATCACGTCATTCTTTCTCTCGTTCCTTCTCTTTTCTGTTTTCTGGAATGTAACAATAGCTATGTCGCGGAAAGAAATGTACGGTTCGGCAACTGAATAGAAAAAGGGAATGAAGAAGGGTGGGAAAACAAAAAGTGTGTTTTTTTGACTATTAGGCTAGCTTCACATTTGTGACAGAGTCTGTGAAATCCAGGCTGAAGTCTCAAAATCTAATTTGGAGATATTGAGCGTCAAAGTTTGATTTTTACCATGAAAAGCATAGTTCTCCCAAAAATTAAAATTCTGTCATCATTTACTCACCATCAAACCTGTTTACATTTCTTTGTTCATCTGAACACAAAGAAAGATATTTGGAAGAATGTCAGTAACCAAACAGATCTCATCCCCAATTGAGTCCCATTGTACTTATGGATATTAATCCAAATAACTTCATTTGTTTTGGCAGAACGAAGAATGTTTTTTTGGGGGGGCGTTTATTGGACAGACAGTGATTTTTTAGATAGGACAGGAAGCGAAGTGGATGAGAGAGAGGGGGTGGGGTCGGGGAAAGGACCACGAGCCGGGATTCGAATTCGTGTCACACCGGCGCCATATGTCGGAGCACAAACATAGTTAGTTTTTCACGACAAGTTCTTTAAATTATGTAGAAGGATTTAACATAGAAAAAGTAAATCACAAAAAATTACTTTAGCTAGTTTGTCAGAGAATGGGTCACATTTTCGCACTGACGGCTGAAAACAAGCACCTCAAAACACAGAGAAAATATGTTAGGGGATGATGAAGCGAGAGCGTTCCCCCTTCTCAGTCCCACATTCTTCAAATCAATAAATCGCACTCGATTAAAACAAACTGTGTAAACAGTGGTTGTGTGTCTGTGTGCCGGCACCTCCAGCTGACTTAAGCCTGAAAACATCCTTCTGAAGCAGTGCCTTAATCCACATAAACAAAGCTAGGAAAATCATACAAACAAACTGTTTATTCAGCGCATAAATGGTGGTGTTTATCTCTGTTTGTTGTGCATAAATGATGAAACGTTGCTAATAACCGACACAAACCGTGCAATTGTGTATTTAAGACTTTCGCTTCCTGCTCCGGGTCAGCTGGCCCCTCCCCCCACGCTAAACGAACAATGAAAAGCGTTTTGTTTTGTGAATGACATCGCTGAATGATTGACAGGTATCCATCGCTGTCAGTCACACACACAGCTAGAGGGGCTTTTCCTCCCTGTCTACACACTTATCGAGGAACACAGGAACACATACACACGCACGCACGTGTGCGCATAGATCAGATATCATGGGAAATTACTGCGGCTCTCTCTCTCAGCACACAGACGGAGGGAGAAAATAATTCCTTTCAGTGCCTGTATGAGCAAACCCCCCCCCCTCTGCTATCGATCGCTGTTATCTGTCATATTTCAATTGAGATTATTGCAATCATGGCTCGGCCAGAGAGGGTCGGACTGATTTAATCGCATAGAAATGAATGCAGTAAAGAGCATGCATGCACGTTATATAGATATACATGGACAAAGATATCACATGATAATAAATTGCATATATTTGTTTAGCAGACACTTTTATCCAAAGAGACTTACAAATGAACGCATTTAACATGTACTGTCACATGCAAATGATAGACAAATATAGACATATGTAATATAATATATAGATGTTTGGGGGGTGTATATGGAATGCTCCTTACATTCTTCACTTGGGATATATGCTTATTGTTGACAGAACAAAACCGTACACTCTTTGGTGTATATGACAGAAAGAAACAGGTGTAGGTGATAGGGCGAGAAGGAGAGAGCAGGAAATGAGCTCGCAGGACATGGCTGCAGGTATTGAGTGCAGGGATAAAGTGATGATAGATGACAGAAGTGGAGGGAAAGGATGAAGCGAGAGGCACGTTAAATAAACCTAATAAAGTCTAAATGGAGTTAATCTGAGGCCTGAAAAAGGAGTTAATCTGCACAGCTCTAGAATACAGTGATCGTTCAATGGAGCGGAATTACAGAGGAATTAAGTTTTACACATCCAAAAATCCAAATAGATTCCAAACAAATCCAGGGAGCAACTCTTCAGCAAATATACAGTTGTTTGCATCGTGCACTGGAGTACAGACGAGTGTGTGTGTTTGACGAAGACAGAGAGAGATGCTTGGAGTAATCCTTGTTGGCACAGCCACCTGGCGGTTTATTTAAACAGACATTTAGAGAGCTGACAGCAATATCCACACCTCTCTCTCTCGCTCTCTCTCTCTCACACACACACACACACACACACACAAAGAGTACATTCGTCATGCATATCCCCCTATTTAAATTCTTAAATAGATGAAAAACGTATGGTGTAAAATGAGAAAAGAACGACCGTGTTAAAGAGTGACTTCTAGATAGAAAAAGTAAATATGAAAGTAAATATGAAAGGGATTTAGAAAAATAATAAGAAAGAAAAAATAAAACAGAGTGAGAAAATAAGATAACAAGGTTACATAGCAATAGGTTATTTCTAGAGATGCACCGATATATCGGCAAATAATGGTTATCGGACAAAAAAACTCGGATGATCTTATGTAAGGAAACATAACCAGTTTGATGTTTAACAGTAATTATATGAATGAATAACATTCAGAAAGTCAAGAAATTTAAATTTTATCTTCTGAATCGGTATTGGCAGACATCACTCGATACAATCGGTTTCAGTGGAGAAATTTTGTATCTGTGCATATTTAGTTATTTCATGTTCATCCACCTGACAAATTTACCATAACCTAAGTTTTGAAAACACAAACATTGCAAAGAAATGATGCGATTTTATCCCTCTCTCTTTTTGCCCTGTCTTTTTCTTCCCTCTATGAGGAGAGGCCTGTAAAGTTTATTTATGAATTATGATGTTATCTTATGACTCCCAGGTGACCCCCATCCACACAGATGCACACACAAGCATCTTAACACACTAACACGGCCAAACACAAACACACACTTCCATCAGTGTCGGCAGGGGAGCCGCATTCTGAAAGTGGCAATTAGAGAACGCTGGGTGGGAATGAATCATAGTTCTAACAAAATAAATCACCTATGAGGAGGATTACTGATGCACAAACAAACGAGCTTGTGTAGCATTTACCTTTTTGTTGTTTTCTTTAATATCTTGAGGATTGAGAGCCTTGTAGTCACTAGGAGGAAATAGCAGCGAGAGAGAGAGAGAGAGAGAGATACCTTTAAATATTCATCTCATATAATGGCTGTAGAACTGTAACATGCAATTTCACAGCTCTACAATCAACACAACTGTGAGAGTATGGTGTGAGTGCGTGCAAATTAAGACACATTTTACCCAAGCACTCGACATACTAAACGTTTCATTTTACAGGCCTTTGGCCTAAGCAGATTGAAAAGCGAGCATAAAATACACTTATTTGCAAACATTCTGATAAAATACCACATAATATGGTATTTACAAATCAGTTGTTATGTACCATATGTCAGGGTTAAACTGAATACAGCCGACAATAATGTAGGATGAGATTTTAAAGGTAGGATCCTGAAAAGTATACTGCGATGATTGTGTTGGTCAGGGATTTTATTTTTGTTTGAAACATTTACTTAAAAAAAAAGATTTACAAAACACTTTTTTCCCCAAAAGATCTGACTAATTTCTAAAGAAACAGCCGGAGAAAAAAAGAGAAATTTGTTAATAATTAATCAATAATTTCAAAATAATTTTTGAGTTCACTATTTATAGGTATGCATTTAGGTAAAATTATCATTGTATCATTCTCTAAAATACTAACAATATTTCTTGCAAATTTCAAAGAAAAAATATTGTTACTATTTGCATCTGTTTGCAGAAAATGAAAACTGGAGAAACAGGTCAAAATAACAGAAAATATGCTCTGTATTTTTTCAGACCAGCAAGTTCATATTCCCCTTAAGCAATACAGCAGTATAATTTCTACATGCATTTAGGAAAGTTAAAAGAAATTGGGATAACCTCTATTAAGATCACAGTTTTCATGTTGTCAGTCTTACCGTTGTACAACTTTGACACTCCTGAGGTTTGATTTTGTTGAATTCCAACAGATACTGAACTAGAATAGCCACAATACATCTAGAAATGCTGACGAAATGAAAATTTGGAATAGTCTCTTTATTTTCCCATTAATTGTGTTCTCACTTCGTGGTTTCTAAAAAAATCTAGCAACTCCATCTCCATCACACATTTAAATAAAATATTTATATGGCCTTTTTGCCTCAAAACATGTAGAACTTCATGATATATTGGAAAGTGTGGGTGAGTGTAGATGAGATATACTAGAGATGATGTACCTACTCTAATCCCTCTTGTAAAGTGTCTAGCAGCATTAAAAGCCAATAATAAAACATTGGCCCTTTAAGACACGATGGCATGCTACTTTTACGTATGCTAAACTCCGAGGGTGGCTGACCGGTATGCTGTCAGCACTGTGATGAATCTGCTGTAAGTGTTGTAATTAAGGAGGATTTGAGTCATCCTGATGAGACCAGACGCAGAAATGCTCAGAAATAAAACAGGGGGATTAAAAATTCTCCATCATAAACCTTATTGGACCCCCCACACGCTGTAAGATTCTCACAGGGGGAGAAAGCTGTGGGTAACACACCATTTGAAGTTGTCTAGGTATATGCTTTAAGGCTTTCACGATCGATTAAAGAGGAAACCGAGTAATCAGACGATAATTTGGACAACAATTATATTTAATTGCGTCTCAATTCAACGAACCTCCACAGTGTCATTATGTTTCTTAACTGATAGAACCAATGTTGAGAGTTATGAAATTGTGTAGTCATTGGTGTGTGTGCATGGCTCACATGAGGTTGGGTCTGAAGTGGTGTAACAGAGCACAGAAGGCCAGTCCGTTCCTCCAGGACGTTGTGAAGTTGGTGATTTTAACTCCTCTGTAATTCTTAGTGACCTCACGACACCAGGCCAACAAAGACTGACTGGCGTTCGGCCTCCCTCCGAGAATAGGGCTGGGAATTGGACTGGGCTGCACAGGGTAAAGAAAAGATGGAAAGAGAAAAGGACATTTATTGATAAAATTGATAACAGAAATTAAATGTACAATATCATTGAAAAAACAAATTGCAAACTAATTTAATAATTTATTACTTATATCACACATAAGGTATATTACACAGACCTTTAGTTAAAACAAAATATAAATACACGGAGCCTTTAAACACACTCTCTTAATATCTTTGTAACTGCAGTAGACATCACAACAGGATTAAAACAAAGTGGCACCTATGTCTAAAAATCCGAAAAAGGGTTAAACTGTTCAATTATGTCACCACTTTGTCAATCCCATCCAATTGTGTGTTTTTCATCATTAAACAAAATTGGTATGTTGCATAATGCATATAGAAAATGGAAACAAATTAGGCTATCTGAAACACAAACTGTAATTACACAGTAACATGAACTGTACAGAACCATCCCAAAAACTCATTTAGTGCAAACCTTTACTATTTATAAAACTCTCTCTCTCTCCATCACACACACACACCTCTCATTGTCCCTCTTGTCTCCAAAAGTCCTTAAATTCCAATCTGGATCATCAAATCCGACCCATCTCTCTCCAATTAGCTTTGTAAGCTCAGCTTTGTTAAAAGTTGCCTCTGTTAAAACCCTCTGTCTAATTTGAACAAACACGCACACACACATGCACACACACACACACACACACACACACAAAAGACTTACATGCTCGTTTTAATGAGAGCTTTGGTCTGTAAGGAGTGTATGACCATGGATAATGTAAACACATGATTAATAAAGACTAGCCTTTGAAGCAGTATCAGTCTGGATTAGAAGTCCAGCTAAACAGAGGAACGAGAATTCTAATCCTGCAAATCCAGAAATTCCATGCGGCGAAACCCCTTCGCACCAGGAGCCTGGCTACTTTCGGACATAATCCCGTTAAAAATGGAGACACCGCGTTGTGGATTCGTATCGCATGGAATTCATATTCGACAGAGCACATAGTCTCATGTTTTGCACCCACAATAACTTTTTAATAACAATAATCAAATATCCCGAGACAAAACTTGCAGCTATCTGATGAAGAGCAGCCTGATAGATTCCACATCTAAATACAAATCTAACATGAGTGCTCATGCTGCAGAAATACATTATCATAGGACAGGTATCTGTGTGGATCTGCGTGGCAGTGTGTGCAAACAGAGAGAGACAGACTGTCAGCCCCCTGATAAGAGTGCTAAATATCGGCTGGTAAACATTTATTGCATGTATGGCAGCTTAACAACGCCCCCTTTTGGACATAACCTGCTACTGGAGGGAGAGGAATGCGTAAAAAAAAAGGGCTTTCCAAGTTATGTTTTTATATTCAAAATGATTAAGAATAGTAGTTTTCGTCACACACTTTTCTGAAACATATGTTTCAAAAACCTGCATCTTAAATATTTGTGATGGGCC
Source organism: Triplophysa dalaica (assembly GCF_015846415.1). Lineage (NCBI taxonomy): Eukaryota > Metazoa > Chordata > Actinopteri > Cypriniformes > Nemacheilidae > Triplophysa > Triplophysa dalaica. The sequence continues at coordinate 7,064,738 of NC_079556.1, read as the reverse complement.
ATAAAAATCATGGCTGGAACAAATGTGAACTTTGGCCATTAGTAAAAATATCCTTATTATTTTCCTGTTATTTAAAAAAGTATATTCCTGACAAAGAGAACATTGACATCCTGAGGGGTGAGGTATGAAAAGCAAGAAACTAAAGCTGTGACTTCACTAGATTATCATAATTAAATGTTAAGAGTGTGTGGTGTGTGTTTATATATTTGTCTGCACAATCTGAAAGGTTAAGGTTGTCTCAATAGAACAGGAGGGAAAAGTCAAGTGAGAGACCCTCGGGGCCCTGAGAGCTTTCCTGCTCTCCTTCCTACACACAAACACAAAAAAACAAAGCGCAAGATGCCACCACATAATCCGTGTGGGTTTAGGGATAAACAAAGTTTTTTATTTAGAATTTATTTATCTGTACTAATGTTGTAAAAAGGAACACAATTGAGAGGAAAACTAAATCTAGTGTCTCAGGCCCTGCATTAAACATTTAATGACGACGCTTATTAATTATAAAAAATGTCATATTGCAAACCAAGATAAAAGCTTAATTTAAAAGAAAAATGATTTACACACACAATACAGATGAACATACGCATGCTGCATGGGCGTGAAGAAAATCGCGCAAAGCTGCACACGCATGCAAACCCGCAACCACTTTTCCATGTCACTTTTCAAGCATGCATGATAAGAGAGCTGTAAGTTCCCGAGGCAGTCTTTGCTCCTTTTAAGAGATGTTTGAAGTAGCTGTCTAATTTCAGCTCAATAATTACCTGGGATTACCGGCCAGGTGCTATTAAAGCAATTAGAAGACAACAGCCGTTTAGGAGCACTCTCCTCTTTAGGCTAACAGCACCCTGTGGCACCTTTACGACAGATGGATAACGGTAACATTGACAAACCAAGACACGTTTAAACTCCCAGAGTGTTTATTGTACTGTAAACTACTGAAGTGATCCACTTTAACCTACTGTAAAAAAGTGGTCCACTGACAACCACTGAACTGTCCAAATGTAAACTATTTAAGTGAATTACTTTAAAGCGGCCGTACAACGGTGTTTCATGCATTCTGACTTCTCTACAATGTTAAACGTGCCGACTTCTCATGCTTAACATCGTCAACTTGTCAAAAAATGAGTTGTTTTCGAACGTATAAAACTGTTTCGTAACAAATTTTCTCAGCCCCTTATTGGACAATTCTCCCGGAAAAGCAAGCGGCAGCAAGAAGAGCAGGAGAAGGAGGATGCGCAGATGTCAGTTTCACTTGTGTGCAGGAGAGAGAGAGCATACGTTCGCAAAATTCATGTGTTTGTTTGTTCACTGCATTTGGGTGATGAATGTTATATAAATGGTGGATATAACGCTGGATTTGGAGATCGTTTGAAACTGATACATGGAGCCGACCCATGGCTAAAAGATGTCGGACATAAACCACTTGCGGTGATTGATACTGATGTCTGTTTTGTTGGAAATGGCTGCGCACGTCATTTAGTTCAGACTACCCCTCTCCCCCTGCACGCGCAATATGGTTTCGAAAATAATCGTAAAGCTGTATCTATCTTTTATAAATGTGATCAAACTAAATACTCTTCGAAGATACGAAGTATGCAATACTACTCTATAGATACTCAAGATTAATATGAGATTGGCAGAAACTGCATGTGTTATGGCCGCTTTAAACCACGACTGTCCCACAGTAAATTGGTGGCAAACTACTAAACTGTCCCTCTATAAACTACTGCAGTGTATTACTGATACTAATAAAGAGGTTCACTGTAAAATACTCTTCCACTATAAACGGTTGTCTTCTTATAGCTTTAATAGCACCTGGCTGGTGTAGTGAATTACTGTAAACTACTAAAAGGGTCCACTATAAATTAGTCAACGATTCCAATGTAAACTACTTAAGTGATCCACTTTAACCTACTGTACTAATGTGGTCCGCTGTAAACTACTGATCTGTTGTACTGTACACAACAGCAGTAAAACACTGTAAACTACAAAAGTGGTCCACTTAAAACTACTGAACTTTTGAAAAGTAAACTATCTAGTGAATTACTTTATATTACAGACTGTCCCACTGTAAATTACAGTAGTAAATCACATGGCTGTATACTACTAAACTGTTCCATTAGAAACTGCAGTAAATCACTGAAAACTAATAAAATATGTAAAAACTTAAAATACTCACAACTTAACACTTCACTAATAAAGAGGTCCACCGTAAAATACTCTTCCACTGTAAACTAGTGCAGTGAATCACTGTAAACTACTAAAAGGGTCCCCCATAAATTACTCAACTATTCCACTGCAACTACTGAAGTGATCCACTTTAACATACTTTACTAAAGTGGTACACTATAAACTAAAAAAGTGGTTCTAAAAGTATTCTATTCGAGTGAATTACTTTATACAACTGACTGTCCCACTGTAAATTACAGCACTGTACTTTAGTAGTTTGCAAACGAATAATTCAGTAATACACATTGTACATGGAATTGTTCATATGTAAACTGGTCCACTGTAAACTACGTAACTGTCCCACTGTAAACGACTGCAGTTAATAACTGTAAATTACACAAGGTTCACAGTAAACTACTACAGTACACAACTGTAAACTACCGTTCCATGTATATTTCTCTATATAATAGTGCAATTAATAGTAATAGTGAGTAGAGCAATTATTTTAGAATGGTACACTACTGTATAATTTATTTGATTTAAAAAAAAATGGTTCAACTGCTTACAAAACTAAAAAGACATTTATTTCACAAATGTATTTGATCTCAACTGTGATCTTGGTTGGTCGACCGTGCACATTGTTCAACAGATTGAATGGGATCAAAAAACAGCTGCACACAAACAGCTGCAAAAGTTTTGTCCTTACTCGAATGCTCACGGCACTAAGTGCATGTTCCTACTAAACTGCATGTATCTAGTAAAACAACACTGACGGGGATTTCTGGTGTCACATAGAGCGCGTGTACTTATCAAACGCTGCGGCGTCTTGCCCTGAGCGGCGGTCGCGGGGGGGGGGGGGGTTTGGGAGGAGAAAAATAAACGATTGGCAGCGGCGTGTTTCTGAGCTGCAGGACAGGATTACAGCACCGTTTCTTTCCGCAAACAGAACATATTAAAATGAAGCTGCATTCATCACTATCCAACATACGGACGAGCATTCACCAAAAAGGTGGCAGAAAACAAAAAGGCAAATAAATCATGCGGCACATTTTAACATCTGCCAAAAATAAGATAGAGACAGAAAAAAATTCATTATTCAGGAAGACAACGAACGTACTCGCACACACCTGACACATGGTGGAGGATGAAGAGAAAAGGGTGGAGAAGGTAAAAGGAGTTGAGTAGGGGGAAAACCTAATCTGTGTTGAATAAGAGAAAGAAAGATGAAGGATTGAGAAAAGGTTTGGCAAGGATCTTAGTCTAGGTCACGTGATCAGAACGGTAGAAATGTATGATCAAGACTGACAAACGGAGAGTGTAAAACAATTCAAAGGCCCTTAATCGATTGTCGTTTGCTTCACATTTCATTAACAAGCTTTAAAAATGACATTTTCATGCTGTTACACAAAATATTTTTCTGACCTACAGATCTCTAGGGATAATATTTGGCTAATGCAACAGACATGGTAGGAAAAAAACTTAAGATGCAATCACACACACTTCAAAACGGATAAAAAAAGCTCAACAGGGTTAGTATGATCACAAAATCACTCCTTAAAAGTTGTAATCCACTTAAGACGCCTGCGGCAATATCCATCCAAACAGCATTTGTACATGATCACATGGTCAGTGTTGTCATAAATCTCTCTTAAACACACAAAGCATAGTTATCGGCTTAAAGAATGTGGATATGTTCAGTTAGTTGATGGCTTAACAATGATGCTTTGTACACAACTACCCTAAAATCACATGTCATTCTAATAATCCAAAATAACCGAATTCATGCCATCAGATCTGCTTTTTACATCCTTTCAAAGCACTTTCTTTGGCGGAAAGGGAAATTTGTTTAAAATGCAAGTAGCTTGAACTTTATATTGAAATCAAACTGCAGCAAAAATTATTCTTGTTTAATTACCTTCAGTATTAGTAATTGTTTTGTATGTGTTTGCTTTATGATTCTTAACTATTTGGAATTTGCCTTCTTAGACAAATGCATATAGTACTATAGATACAAAATGTATATTCAATTACTATTACTGTTAAATATACTGTTTTAAATACTGTTAAATAGTTATGTCTCGGCCAAATATTGTCCAATACTAACATCAAGCGCGTTTATTCAGCTTTCAGATGATGAATAATTCTTAATTTAGAAAAATTGACCCAATTTTGTACCCAATTTTGTTGCCCAGGATCACAAATAGTAGTAGAGTACAGAGAGGTGTTCAGATACTTTTAAAGACACATTTTATGTTAATTACATCATGTCAAATAAAAAGTTTCTCGCAAAACTATGCTAAATTCATTTGCTTATGCGAGTGGCTGAGGGGGAGTTTTTTGGGGCTTGTACAAAAAATTTTAATCTGCAAGCAAACCGAAATCACATTTCCAGGGCCTGTTTCCCATGGTAAGCAACACAGCTTTAAATTTTAACATAACAGCCGTCGCTAAAACATAAAAAACAGTTGGAAGGATAGAAGTCGGAGCAAATCTCCCATATGCGCCGTGTGCTATACATGTGTAATATGGTGTAATCTAACATTTAGAGGTGGTAAAAACATTGCCGGTGAGGCATAGCCCAAAACTCAAACTGTGCAAATGAGCTTTATCTAGTGAAGCCTGCACATGCACACACAAAAAACTGAATTCAAAAGGAAAAATGCAACTGGCATCCAGTTAGTTCTGCTATAGAGGAAGCCAAGCATTTACAAACATACCGAACAACTCAAATCATGCTCAAAACATCATCAACATGTGAATATTTTTGAAAAGCGTATTCAAATCACCATCTTACTAAACAAACCCCATAAAAGTCTCTGATTTATTGAGGTGAAAAATAAAACAGAAAAAAACACAGGATAAAAGAATTCAGTATTGAAATGCTACAACGTTGTTAGTCAAACCAGGGATAAGAAGGTGTGAAGAGCAACAAAAAAACATCTAAACCTATACAGAACTAATCTTCTTTAGACAACACTCCTCTACAAACAAATTACAGGAGGCGAAGTTCAGCGATCTGCTCAGGTAAAGCTGTCATTTTATCAATGAATCTGCAATGCACACGGAAACTCATTAAGAGCAGAGACACGGTAATACTCAGAGAAACCAGCGAAAAATAAAAAAAAAGAGAGAGAAAAATCAGGTGTATGCCGCCGTCAGATCCTTGTCCACTGCGGCACGGTCCCGTTGGCAGATGAGAGCCTTGATAAGCGAAAGCAATTAAAACGAATATAATTACAAAGTCACCCCTATCTGAACGAGGCCTTGATCAAAACACGCCCACGTCGATACGTCAGCCGGACCGCGAAGCGGGATCGATGAATTCAGGAAGGAAGGCTTTTACCCCGCCGTGCCTCACGCCATCACACAGCATCACGCATGAGGGAGATGAGAGGAGAAACACCCTTAAGCTAATGAAAGAGACACACAAGCAAAAATAGAGTCTAACAAAACGACGACGAATTCTCTATGTGTCAAATGTCATACATTTTTTGGCCCTAGTTAGTCACATGTTCACAGGAAAAGAAAACGAGATGAATCATTGGTAAAGGAATATTAAAAACATGACTATATGGACATTGCGTGGTTTGTATTAATGGGGACAAAAATCTGTATTTTCCTAGTTTGTTTGTTTTTATACTAATAACTATAGAGGTGATAGTGGTGTTGGATAGACGGGGACTCAAATGCATCAAGACATTTAAGCTCCATACCCAGTCTTTCCAGCTTATTATTGGACACTAAAGACAAACTTGGTCACCAAATGGTTATTAAAACCATTAGCACATTACTATACCACATGAACAAGCATATACTGTATAACTTTGCAGAAAGCTCCACATAACTGCTTTGTCTATCAAACACAATTTCATATATCCCAAAACTTGCTAGTATATTTATTAACATCATTGATAAGAGTCTAGTATTAAAGGGATCTATTTACACCTGGTCACTTCATGCATTTCTCTAATCAGATAGCTATTTGATGTATTAAAGCAGATGTATTTACACCTGGCCACATAAAAGCGTCTCAGCTGAACAAATATGAATCCGATCTTCTATTTGTGCACAAAATGCAAATTAAAACTCTTTATTTCCACCAAATTAAAATGACAGTCACTGTTGTTTTGCTCTATTTAGTTATGTAAATGCAGTTGTCTAGAAAGGCAAGAACAACTTGTATCATAATGTTTCTCCTTAATTCCAAAGCACTCGTGAGCTTCTTCTCTCCTGGCATCATGCCTTTGCAAAAGAACCACAGGGCGTGTTCTCCAGGCCAAGATCTCAGTGCTCACACACACAACATGTAAACAGGCTCAGCGCATTCCAATGAGTATCTGCATTTCGTGGCTGCTCCATCGCAGGCTTATTAATCGGTTTATTTGCCTCAGGCATGGCTAACTAGCGAGCAACGTACTTCAGTTTTAGATGAGTAAAGCGCTGACATGTGTGGTTTCAACAACCAGATGCATTTAGACTTGTTCAGTTTTGACTGGAATGCATCCCAAATCACTTCCTGAAGTGGTTTGACCGATCGGATTTAAATCCTTTAAAGCCCGAAATCGTATAATTTGACAGTACGTACTGAATTTAAGAACCTACCTATCGGCGGTTAAAACAGTACATTCTATAAAGTATAAGTGGTGTAGTATAAATAGATTTCAGACATACTGTGACCGCCATGTTTTATGGTCATGTGACCAAAATGCTCCTTGACCTACGACGTTTTAAACAACTTATACATGAGTGTTTATAAAAATATAATTTAGTCACAAGAAATTCTAATGAGGTCTGCCTTAAAGTTTTCCGCTATATTTATTTGATATACTTTTGAAATTTCCCTTTTGCTCAGCTCTTGTGGCATCATGGGATAGAAAAGTGTCCATCCGATCCACACTGACGAATTTCGGCGGAAGTAGTAGACCATCCAGGTATTTTCTCGCCTACTGTTTTTTGTATACTGAGGTTTCGGACATACTACTCATTACTCATACTCATTTTCGCCTACTATATAGTATGGAAGTAGGCCATTTCGGACAAACACTGGTCTTTTTTTGCACTAGGGTTGGGTATCGATTCTGATGTTCCGATTCGATTGCAATTCACAAGGTCTAGATTCGATTCTTGATTCGACACAATGATTACACATTTAATAAAAATCCCATAGATATTTCTAAAAAAAGATCAGTAAACATCAGATTACAATGGTGAATTAAAAAATGAAATGAAGAGCCAGAAACCTGTATATTAAACAACATTTGCAAACCTTGATCAAACAGGATCAGGTTATTTTACATTTAAGATAGAATATAACAAGAAAATTAAACTGTAAAGAGAGGCTGCAATCATGTGAATCACTGCCTTTTATGTGAAGGTGATGTAAAATCCGATCATCCGCCATGTTAATTAAGCAATTAATGAATAAAATACTCTATGTTGTAACAGCCACCCGTTGTAAAAAAAAAAGTGATATCTGGTGTAAAGTACTAGCTATAACATTCACGTTAATGAATGTTCAGTGCTTGCGAAAATATGAAAGAAAAACAAATGATTTGCAGCTTTTGAGAAAAATTGACCGCATTTTAAGAAACGATTAATGGATTTTTCAGGGGTTTTTTTGCCCAGCCCTACTTTTCACGATCGGAAAAAACGCATGAAGTGACCAGGCGTAAATAGGCACAAAAGTGCCCCAGAAAGGTTTGCTTACTCCATCCTTTAATATATCTTCTTTTGTATTCAACAGAACTTTCCTACTATGGTAGTCAAGCGTTCTTCCAAAATAAATGTACACAGAGTTGGAACAACTCGAGGGTGAGTAAATTATTATTTCTGGGTGAACTGTCCCTTTAACTAATATTCCAGTGCACTTCAGGAGAAAAATAAAACAAGCAAAAGGTACAAAATGGCCCAGCTCATGTGGAATAAGACATAGGCACGTGTGTGTGTGTCAGAGGTATTAAAGGTTGAAAGGGATAGTGGAGGACTCAGGGGTTGTTAATGATCAGTGCTGGGTGGTATGCAGAGGACTGTGGGTAAAAGGTTTCCCTAGTTGAAATGGGTTTAAGGCCACACACCTTCAGTAGAGGAGAGACCAGGGGAAGATTAATCTAAAGTTACTCTCTCCATCTCCACTATGTCATTCAAACTGCCCTCAGCTTTAAAACCTCTCCCTCTCTCACACACACGCCTCATCAGTTCACACACATCTCTGATCCTTCAGTACACAAACGATCGCATACAAAACGATCGCATACAAAATGATCAAAAGTCACCAAAACGCACACACACGCACCTGCCTCATTCACATCAAACATGCAGAATAAGGCGATTTAGCCAATCTGCGCCCGTCCAACTTCTCCACTCAAACAGGTATCCTTTTTAGAGATCACGCCAAAGATTTGTTTTCATTTCTCGACAGCCTTTTTCCTCGTTTTCTCTCTCTCTCCTTCACTCCCTCTCTCTTTCTCTGAAGCCAGAAGTGTAATCCCTGGCAGATAAAACTAAGAACTTACAACAGGAAGATTACCGAGAGCTTTGTAGCCTGTGTGTAGCAAGTCAACGTGGGTATTGGAGAGCTCTTCAAGTGCTTAACTCATGAACTGAGCTCCCACACACTCACAGGAGAGCTGGATAATGATAGCGGTATTACTGTAAAAGGCTCAAAACACCCTCACACACCTGGCCGGGGTGCTCGAGGACTCTTTAAGCACTGAAATGCTAACTGCCGTGAGCTGTGAACTGGTTCCGTTCCAACGGTAGGGACATAGGGGCAGTTTAAAAGGTAAATGGGGTCCGTCCAAAACCTCCTGGAAAGGGAACAAGTTTTACAGTTCGCTCGGCCAGAATCTGATCAGGTAGGATGAGCTTTGCCAACGCAAAAGTTTTCTTAAGGTGAAACCAGCATGCTTTTGACATTCCTAAAGCACAAACATTCTTCGTAGATGCTTTGTGGAGGAAGATATAACTCTCTCTGCTCAAATAGCCCTCACTTTATTTATATATTTCATCAAATGGGGAGATTTCACAGATAAAAGCTCAAAGGCTCTCCCTCTCTTTCGCTCGCTCCCGGTCCTGGGCCTTAAGGTCTTAAAGCGTCTCAGATTCTCAGGCATCGTCCTGCATCACTCACCAGTGGAGGGCTGGTTGAGGGGGATTATTCTGGTAGAGTTTCACAGATTATGAGGGCAGTATTGGGGTCTTACTGCCCCTCTGTCAGTGGGTCTTCGTGGCCTCATCTCTGAGGGACGGGCGGCCCCTGCGCAGCACACGTAACCGGGCCTCAAGCTGAGCTTAACCGTGCACCCCCGGCCTTGGCCCAGGGTTCAAAAAGGGGGGTAACTAGACCGAGGTGAAACAGAGAGCAGAAATAGAGATTCTTTGTCTTTCTTTTCTTTAGAAGGTAAAACTACCTCTTCTAAACAGCTGAGAATTACATTTGTGCTGTTTGCAGTAGGGTTAAAGAAGATGGAAGTATTGTGATATGAACAGTATGTCATGAATCTATATTGATATTTACACATAAAGAATAACGGGTCTCACAATAGACGGACATTGTCAATGACCGTGATATTAACATGATAATATCGTAAGTACTTTGTTAAGTAGCTAATTGTTTTAGGCAAATTCTTTTGGTCGCGATAACTGTGATGGGAAAATTGGATATCGTGACAGCCCTATTTTTCACATTAACATTTTTGGGAAACAACCAATTATTTCCATTTGGTCACAATCCAAAAAAAAAAGTTCAGCACAGATTAAGGAGAAACATGCAAGTCAAATTTCACATACTGTATATTATAGTTAAAAACAACCAAACACTAAACAATGAAACAAAACATGTTATTTGCTGTAATTTACAGAAGCAGAATTATTCATTATTAACTGTGACAGAAGCAAGACGTGAGAAAAAACACTGAGAGGCCGTATGAAAGACGTAAGAAAGAAATAAGAAAAACACTGAAAGGCCCACTAGGAGTCAAAACCCAGCAGTCTTCATACAAACTAATTAAGAAATGTCACGGCCATCTGCGAACTCAATTAAATAATGTTCATTTGCTTTAATTTCTTTTATCAATGTTGCAGTCTGAATAAGAGAGAGGGATGGAGGAAAACAAAGGCGTGTAATGAAATAAGCGCCTTTTTCTCCCACGGTGGACTCTCCGTTCATGAGCACCATAATTTAATCTGATCCTGTTAATAGCTCTACCAACTAAAAAATGCCCTATGCATAAAAAAGCAAGTGGGGGGCCTATTTGGAAATATTTTGCCTATTTCCATTTTTCCCACTATTTCTTTGTAAGAGAAAACTAAAGTGAAACCAAGTAAAATTGAAAATGACTGCACAAAGTTCCTAATGTCTTTCTTAAAACTTTGGAGTTTTATTCTGGATTCTTGAGAGAGCCAGTCGTAAGGATGCTGTTGCCTCACTTCGGAGGGCTTTATGTAAATCTAAAGAGCTTTGCGGTGACTGCGTTTGCCGTTTCTTTATATTAAAATACAGACCATAATTTATGAAGCGTGAACTGATGAAAATCCTCAGATCAGTGCGTCCCTGTGTGGAAGACTGATGTTAAACGACAGTGAGGAGAGAGCGGCGAGCAGGGAGGTGTTAAATCGCTTCGCCGGAAGATCGTGGGAGGAGGAGAAAAAGATGTACTAGTGATTCAGAACATCCCTTTTTTCGCAACCCAAGACAGCCTATTCCACCCTTCCTTGATTCGTACAGATTAATTCTTCTCCCGTTTTAAAAAACAGAATCTCCAAATGCTAATATCAAAGTTCTTAGAGACAAGTTCGCTAGATGCTTCCATCCCTGAATGTCAAATAAATAAAAAAATCACAAAACTTACTTTGGTCTTTAGCGCATAAACGCAATTACGAGTTCTTTGAAAAACAAATAAAACCTGCAGGTTATGATAAATATAAGTATTTGATCCCTGAGTAAAAATTACTTTGTACTTGGTGGAGAAACCCTTGTTGGCAAGCACAGAGGTAAGACATTTCTAAAAGTTGGTCAGCAGGTTTGCACATGTGTCAGGATACATTTTAGTCCATTCCTCTGTCAATCTTTAAGGTTTCTTTGATGTCGCTCAGCAAATTGGAGTTTTAGGCTCCTTCGCAGATTTTCTATAGGACTAGGGTCTACTCTCTAGAGACTAGCTAGAAAAAAATGAATGTGCTTTTCCTTAAGCCACTCTTTGGTTGTCTCTGTAATATGTTTTGGGTCTTTGTCATGTTAAAGGCAAATCCACAAACCATATTCAGTGATATAGTTAAGAGGAGGAGGTTCTCATCCAAGATTTTATGGGACATGGGCCCGTCCCTCAGCCCCTCAATGCGGTTAAGTCATCCTGTACCCGTAGCAGAGAAAAAGCCCTAAAGCATAACGTTTACAACACTGTGCTTCTCTGTAGGGATGGTGTTCTTGGGGTCATTGTCAGCATTTCTCTCCCTCCAACACTTTCGCCAAAGCCTTTTCTGAATCATTTTGATGTTCATTGTCAAACTTGAAACGACCCACGCGGGCCTTCTTGGCGAGTGCTTCAGGATTTCAATCTATTGTGGAATAGCATGTTACCAATGGTTTGCTTGGTAACTTTGGTCCCAGCTGTCTTGAAATCATTAACAAGCTTCTTCAGTGTAGTTCTGGGCTGATATTTAACCTTTCTCATGATCATCTTTACCCCTTTGGGGAAATCTTGCAGGGAGCTCCAGACCAATGTCAAGGTATTTTGTATTTTTTCTATTTCCAGATAATCGCACCAACAGTCTCCTTCTCAACAGTCTATATAACAGCAACAGCATATTCAAGGTTTGTGCAGGTCTACAATCTTGTCCCTGACATCCATTGAAAACTATATGGTCTTGACCATGGTTGTAGAGAGGTTGAAATGAAAGCTACATATTCTGTTGGCAGGCATCTTTTATATACATAAGAAGTTGATTTATGAGTACTTTCTTAAAGGGACAGGACTCATCTACTTTCCATATAGGCACATATCTTTGGAGCCAGAATTCTTGCTGGTTGGTAGGGGATTAAATACTTATTTCAATGACTGAAATGCATATCAATTTTTAAAATTACTCTGATTTTTGGTTGAACATTGGTTACTATCAGTTAGAAATAAACATACATGAAAATTATAGACCCATTATTTCTTTGTAAGCAGGCCAACTCATAAAATCAGCAGGGATCAATTAATTAATTCTCTCACTGTATGTGCTACTTTTAGAGTTTTGCCATTTTGATCCCCATAACTTGACAGCATTTTAATACTTTAATTATTTGTTTCCGTTCAACTGAAGAAAGGAAATCATAAACAGTATATCCAAGTCTCGAGATGGCATGAGGATGAGTAAATTGAGCAAATTTTCATTATCCAGTGAACTATTATTTATTTTAACTCAAGGCCACAGCATGCTTCTCACTGACAAAGCTCAAAGTTCACACAGTGTTACCAAATTGACAACGAACCAAAGGCAGTGCCCTTTAAAAAACTATTAGAAACAATACCTTGTGTTTACAAGTCCATGATGACATTACTATATAGGCCCCGTGGATTGCCTCTGTGAATGTCTTGAGGGCCGCTCTAATCCATAAACTAGGGAAATTTCAACATTTCCATTTCTTTTGTGCACTGTGAGATTATCGCCACGTCCTGTTAATTTGTTTTCCACCCTGTACCTTCTGCCTCACCTCAGGTCTGTGAGCTCATGAAGGGGTTCCTCCAGCCACAAACAAAGAAATCATAAACCAACCCTGTAGGCTTCCTCGTATCTTTACTCTGAACGCAGAGCTATAGCGTGTGTGTCTTCGGTTAATCCCATTTGACTTTATTCATGCTAAGGTCAACTCACACTCCACAACAACCTCCGCATACAGGAAGAGAATGAAATCATAATCCATACAGTCTGTAGGATAGAGATCGAGGTACCACATGATCTAAATAAATGGACTTCTGCTAGAATTATGACATCTCAAATCAAAACCCAACACTGAGAAGCCTCCCTGAGGACCATAGCACTGATTCACAGACTGCGCTCAAGGTCTGGTGGTCTCATACTCGTGGATGGGCAAACGGGAGTACAAACCATGAACCCATGAGCTGAAGGCTTCAAACCACTTTCTGTTTCTCAGGAAACAGGGATTACTTATCAGCTGGTTCTTTTTTCGTAATGTTTATGTGTGTGTGTCCTCTCACAGGCCACTGAATTTGGGTAATTAAATGTTTAAGTTGTGCAGGACTTCTCAGGCACACACGCAAGTGCTGTGCTGTGATAAACCCCTCGTAATAATTAAATATGGACTACATTATAACACACACTCGTAGGCGTAAATAAAAACACTCGGCCTGTGGGGATTTCATCTGGCCATGTATAAGCCCCTCTGCGGCGGCCCGACCCATCGCGCTCATTCACACTCGGTGGGCTTCTCCTGCCGCTCTACAACCTGCATCCCGCACCCTCAGCCAGAGAGGGACCGCAGAGCCAGTTAATTAGACTCACTAAAGCATTGAGTGAAGAGAATCATAATGCATACATAACCATCCTACAGAGCGGCTAATACATGCCTGTATTCAAATGCCCCGAGTCAAGCGTGCAGGAAGAGGACAGAGGCAAAAGAGGACAGGAGAAAAGAAATGGAATGAGAAACTTCTTGTATTGGTTAATTTAATGGAATATCCAGTCAGTGCTTGTCTTGTAAGGGTTCAAATGAAATTTATGACAGACAACATTTTTTATACTAAGATGACCCATGAACTTGGCTGTGATTCCTTTCTAGCGCACAGCAGTAAAGGAATGAGGGAAACATCTTACTTTAGGCGATGAGGAAGACAACTCTCTCCCCATCACAGTTGCGACAGCTAACGGGGCCGGGACAGGACTAGAGGTCGTTCCCCCGAAGGCTGATGTCTTTGGTGCAGGGCCACCGGGGAGCACGGCGGGGTTGGGGCCAGCATACGGAGGGTGAGGTGCCTGGCGTTTGGTGCTCTTCTCTAAAGTGCTGCTTTCATGGTCGGACGTGGCTGCACTGGAGGAAGTGGGCTCATAGAATGGGTTTGACCTAAGAGTGACAAAGAAGATCAACATAATAGATAAAAGAAAATGACAAAATAATATAATATATGGCTCGGACCACAAAACCATTCTTAAGTAGCACAAGAATATTTGTAGCAATAGCCAACAAAACATTGTATGGATCAAAATGATCGAGTTATGTTTTATGGCAAAATCATTAGGATATCAAACAAAGACTATGTCTAAGAGCATTAAAACAAACCTGTGTCTTCTTAGAAACAGCCTACTACAGCACCTCTGAAGGACAACTTAAAAGCGATTTTCTCAATATTTAGATTTTTTGCACCCTCAAATTCCAGATTTTCAAATTGCTAAATATTGTACGATCCTAAAAAACTGTACACCTATGGAAAGCTTATTCATTCAGCTTGCAGATGATGTATAAATCTTAATTTCAAAAAATGTACCCATAAGTTTTGTTGTCCATGTAATACGCAGTAAAACAAAGAATTTCACACATAGTCTGACTACTTTGTTTATTTTTTCTCTATTTTGTAAATTTTTCAAGTTGTTCGATGAATACATTTTTAAAGTCAAAAGATGATATAGCTACTATTTGGAAAATAGCTTGCACATAACATATACAAGATGGTACGATTTATTGATTTGATCTTTAACACCATATCAGCAACAAACACTATATGGCTAACCCATGGGGTATAGTAATTTTAAACCCTAATACCAATAAACATTCAAAAATATAAAAAACCCTTAAGTAACATAGAAAAGAAACATTTATTAAGAAGCTCTTTAACATCGATCAGCTAATATTTAACATACACAAGAACATTAAATATTCTATTTTGTGTGTGTGTGTGGTTATCTGGAGGTAAAGAGACATCGGCGAACATTATTAGCCAATAAAACGCTCCGCTGACTACGAGAAGAGCCAGGTGCTCTAAGGGTCACACCTCATGAACTTTGACCTGTGGCCTCATCCGAGATCTCACTGACAGGTGGACACAGACGTCCGCTGCCATGAATACACACTGCTGTGTAAAGGCCCCTCACTCATCGTACATGCACACACACACGCACAACCCCGTATGTGAACACACACACAATACAGAGACAGAACAGAGGAAAGACTGAGCAGGTTTTCAGCTGAAAGACAAGGTTAAAGACACAACGTTACCCAAACTCCCAAGCTTACAGACAAAGACAGTGCAAGGGCAAGAGAAAGAGTGAGACATGGAAGAGCAGACAGCAGTGCTTTTATAGGTCAGGCACGTGGCTTCTATGACAAACACATTAAAAAGAAACTGATGTGAAAAGTGCTGTCAAAACATAAGGAGGCGAAAAGTGTGAGACAATGAATCTAGAATTCAATGTTTTCCAAAAACATCTCTATAATATGCCATTGCCTGTGCTCTTATGTCCAACTGGTCAGAAACATCAAAAATAGACATCTTGATTATGACAGTGTTTGCAGTTTTAGAGTAGATGAACCTAGAAAATATTGTGTGTGCATATTAAGCTAGGATAAGAGAGAATATATTAACATAAACAAAATGACAATTTAACTTGATAAAGTCAGCTTTTTACCGACGTTAAGTTTGGAAATGTATGTCTCTGCTGTAGCGCTGTGAATGTGAAAGAAACAACGTGCCGAGATGGACAGACAAGGCCGAAGAATGTGGAGAACAACAGAAGCCTTGTTTTTGCTGAAAGAACTCGCTCACCACTTTCTTCTTCTCCAACAAGTGCTTTTCTGCTTCACTCAAACACACACACACACACGTACACAAACTGTTGATGAACCGTATAAAAGCAAACAGAGGACTGATCTCGAGTGCTGCCAAATCAAAATGTTTTGACAACTTAAAGGAGCAATTTAGAGATGTCAGCGGCATCTAGCGATGATGTTGTGAATTGCAACCATCGGCAAACTCCCCTCCCTTTGAAGCACTATGGTGGCTGCACAGAACTAAGATGCTGTCAGGTTTTCACTTCCTTGCCGAAGTAGATAACATATTTACGCAAAATGCTCTGTAGAGAAGTTTGTCTGCTAAGGGCTACTGTAGAAACAACATGGCGAATTCCATGCAAGGGGACCTGCGGTGTATGTAGATAGAAATAGCTCATTCTAAGGAAATAAAAACATATCGCTTCATCATGTAAGGTCTTTATACACCTGTGAAGACACGGTTATGTTTATTATATTGCATTTCTGTCTCCTAAAAAACTACACACTGGACCTTTCAAAAATAAAAAAATGTCTTTAAATGTACTGCTGAAAAAAACACAACTGAAAATTATTCATATTAAATAATGCATCTTTTCTTTCAGACTACAGCTCCCCCCCAAGCGTATCCCAGAATTCATTAACTTACTCGTCCAGCTCCTCCTCGGTTCTAGCGATGTCGGCATACAGGTACTTGCTCATGTCCACTGGCCGGATGTTCTTCCTCTTGCTGCTTCTAGGTGGAGACATTTTGGGCTGGGGCTCAGGTTCATCAAACGGGTTTCCGTACTGAGTATCCGGATCTGGGTCGGGTTCATCAAAAGGGTTGGATGGCTGCGAGGTGTTTTGATTGTATTCAGGGTCGTGATCTTTGATAGTGGACTGAACATGAGGCTCAGGAGACGGTTCTAGAAACACAAACACAACGGATTATCCCCTCAAGTGTATTAAAAGGTACAGTTTGTGTATTTAAAGTGGATGGGTTAGGAAATATATGAACATATAATATATTAAGAGCAAAGACTAGTTTGTCAACACTTAAATTTTTTTTATAACTGCATCACTGATCCTGTGTAGCAGATCTAAACAGGTATTGCAGATTCACAATATCAAATTCCTTTATCTCAAATATTATCTTTTGTACTCCTGAAGAAGGATGATAACAGAAGTCAAATTAAGTGTGGGTCAAAGGTACACAATGGCACTCCAAAGCAAAAAACAGAGTCAGAACCAACACAGATCTCATCTATACAGGAAGTCAAGGGGGTAAAATAGTGTGTATGTGTGTGATTGTGTCTGTAAGAAAACCTTAAATACAACAGCACATCTTAAAGTGCACACACTCTCACAAAGCATGAATCAACATGACAGTGGTCAAAAAGTCAGCAACCCTGTAGCACTTCCGAAATAGACCACACACATTTTCTCTCCTCTAACACGTGCAAAAACCTCAAAAGTCAGAGGCAGATGTGTTTTTTTGTGAAAACGTACTACCTGTATCTTCACTACTGGTCAAATCTACAAAATCATTGACCATAGACAGATAGACAAGCAAGCTACTTGATCATTTAACTACAAAAACATGACTAAAAAATATTATATGAACACTATATTTACATCATATAGATCTGACATGTATAAAATATTTTTTTACATACATAAACACACTTCTCAAACTATTAATGAGCCTGTCATGTTGCTACAGAAGGAAGGAGGTCACAGAAAAGGTCGAAGGTCAATTCTTACCTTCCTCATCCGGGTCACCAAAAGGGTTAAGGTCAGCCGGGTCATTAGGTTCATCGAAGGGGTTGAAGCTCATGTTGCTCTGGTCTTGGTCCTCCTGATCCAGGAAGTTCAACTTGCTGATCAGCTCTAAGCAGTCGACAAAGAAAAAGGAAAGACAACATCATTCACAGTCCAAAATAAATCAATGAGGAAAACCAATGGATCCAAAACAAATGGAACATCAATGTGGCGACAAAAAGAACCAATAAACCGATTAAGAAATCGTTGACATCTGCATTTTGAAGTGAACCGCACCAAGATCTGTTGGGTCCAAAGAGCTGTATGTTCCAGCAGTAAGTCCTAGATGAGTCAGTGGACCCAAAAATACACTGTCGAGTAGGTCGGGGACTCTCAAAGGCTCTTATACCAGAATATTGTGTGTGTCTAAGGGGTGACAGAATGAAGTGCTCTGTGATATGATAAGAAAGGTGTGGCATCTGTTCATTTCACCACCATTGCACCCTGACCCATATTAGGCCATATGAGAGTTTAATAACATGGCCCACTGTAGCCCACTAGGACACGTCCCAGAACGTCCCAGAATGCACTGTCTCGTGGTCATGGAAACCAAGCTTGTATTTGTTCAGTTGGGTTCACTACAAACTGCAGAAAGTGCATGGAAGGCATGATATCAAAATTAAAAGTGTAAAAAGTACCAAGATAATATCAACGAACTCATCGGATGCTCAAAACGCACAGCACGACCACAGATATGGAAGAAAAAGTTAAAAGAAACAGGGAAGAGAGAGAGGTGAAGAAATGGAAGAGGGTGAAAGCTGAAAGACCTTCAGAAGAGGAGTCAGGTTTAAGTGCTTGCTTTAGGCAGTCATCTGGATCTCCATCTAGAGAGCTGAGAGCATTCAGCTGCC
This sequence comes from Triplophysa dalaica, assembly GCF_015846415.1. NCBI lineage: Eukaryota > Metazoa > Chordata > Actinopteri > Cypriniformes > Nemacheilidae > Triplophysa > Triplophysa dalaica. The sequence goes on along the minus strand of NC_079556.1, from coordinate 7,046,153 downwards.
TCACAATCTCTGCGAACAGCACAACACATAATCAATACACAGACGAACACACACACTAACCTGCAGAAACACAGGAATGCAATATGTAAGACAATCAATTGTATAAAACTTACAGAAAGACAGAGAGAGAGACAAAAAGAGTATGCGTGTGTGTTTCTGTGAACAGGGACAGAACTGATCTGTGTCTCCGCTCTAACAAACTGTGAAAAACAGATGGGGCGGCATCGCTACTGCAACAAAGAGATTCCTAAATCCATACGATGAATAAACAACTCAAGCATTTCCATAGGAGTCCTATACATAGACTTAAACAAGGATAAAGGCGCATGGACTTAATGTGTTAAGACTTCAGGATCATAGAGGGGGGGAAATATTAGCGCCCCACACATCAGAGTCATGAAACACACAAACAAAATCACACATATTTCAAGTACATACACACGGAAATGTATATATACACAATTCCAATACTGGGAGGTAAATAGTATATATGTATGAAATGGAGATAAATGCCTCAAATTATGGGGCTACTAAATAGACTTTGATCAAAAACAAACAAATGCAAGCATGCACAACAATAACCCATTATGTGTGCAGGAACATAACACCAAAACCAAGCCTTGATATAAAAAAACTCTAGATAAAACCAAAAGGTTCAAATCAAACGCACACACATTTGTAATCTAGTTCACCACAATTGATAAATTTTAACATCGACAGCATATATGTGTGACCCTGGACAACAAAACCAGTCTTATGGATTTGTACATAATCTGAAAGCTGAATAAATAACCTTTCTATTGATGTATGAGTTGAGTTGGAGATACATTAGTTTAAAACTCTGGAATCTGAGGGAGCAAAAATTTTTTTTGAGAAAATTGCCTTTGAAGTTGTTAATCAGAGGTGATGAGGCAGGCGATCCACATACAAAAATAAAGTTTTTATTAGTGGTGGGCCGTTAACGGCCTTAACGTGCTGCGTTAACGTGAGACTGTTACCATGCGATAAAAAAAATGTTGCCTTTAATTGCACTGTACCGGGCGAGAACGAGATTTTTCAACTCACGAAATTTGCGCAATTCGCGTCATTCGCGCTGCCTCATCATCTCATCACCAGGGCTTCATTCGCGCGATTTGCACCACAAGAAGGTCTATCGCGTCTTTGCATTGATGTAACATGTAAATCACTCGCGCTTGATGCGCCATTCGCGTTTGGTCTGAACACAACATAACGTTACTGTGAAATTACCACATCAAACGTGACACGCTAACATGAATGCAGCTTTTAAGCCGCCGGGTTGCTTCAGGGACAATTTATTTTTAAGAAGCTTCCCAATGGAAACATCGACAAGACTAAGGTTGTTTGCACCTTGTGCAATGCGGAATTGGTTTAAAAAAAAAAAACTTTCTCTCAACAGGTAGTGGTCTAGCTTTAGTTGAAACCAGTAAATTTGTATTGGCACCTAATGTATTGTGGCTCCTGTATGACATATCGCTTGTTGCTCCCTAACTCTTTGTAAGTTGCTTTGGATAAAAGCGTCTGCTAAATGACTAAATGTAAATGTACTGTAGGAGCTCTTCCAGTCTCAAGTACCACCTAAACGCAAAGCATCCCTTAGCTAATGCGGAAGTAAACACAAGTACATCTTATTGAACATCATTTATTTTCATCACCAATTATCATAGTAGAACAGCTTTCTCAAGCAGTTTGTGATGCATTTTGGAAACAGGAGATGAGCCCCTGGTCTAATGCGCCACCTGGCTTGAGACACCCGTTCTCAAAGACTTACTTTTAGTCATTTTTTGGGTAGCACACATATTCTGAATGACTTCGGCACAATTCAAATGAGCCATTTTAATCTAGATTAATCTAGATTAATTCCAAGATTTAAAAAAATTTATCTATGCCCACCACTAGTTTTTATATATTTAAGATTTTGTCTTTTACCTAAAATGTAACTGCTCTCAAACTGGTGATGTTTCTTAAAGGTGGGGTGGTTGATTTGGAAAGGTTCTAACTTTAGCCTGCTAGCGATTCGCCCTCAAAAGCCCCGCCTCCTCCAAACACATGAATGTATTTCGTAAATCCACGTAAGGAATTACAAACTAAATCCATTAAATTCTTCTCGAAGGATGAAAATTCCTGCCCAAAAGAAAGAGAGCAACCATGGTATCGTCTTTCAGACCCTTTGCTTGCTGGTGAGGTCACAGCGTTTAGCCAGAACATTTTGATTGGACGAACATTTTGTGGTCCTACGCCTTTCACAGACAATATATATTTATAAAAATATTATTTGACCACTATACTTCTTGATTGCTTTCAGGATGTAAAGAGATTTCCAACCAGCATGACAAAAAAAATTCTGGACAGGATCATCTATCCTGCCTTTAACATGTTCTATATAGACGGATTCATCATAACAACATAAACAAAGTTACTGCACATGCGCACTTTTGTGACCCCCCCAACTTAACTTCCATTACACATTCATTCACAAACAATAGAGCGCTTGTAGATTATTTCTGATAACAAGCCAAAGAAACCGAGAAGAACCGTTACTTGGCTAAACTTGTCTGTCCAATATTTTGTCTGTTACAACAAAATTCAACAAATCGTTTATTTAATACAATTATTATACAGTAAAATAATAATACAAATTTATATGAACATAAATTAAATTAAATATAAATAGTTATTGAATGTGTGAGTGTGTGTGCCCTGCGATGGGTCGGCACTCCATCCAGGGTGTATCCTGCCTTGATGCCCGATGACTCCTGAGATAGGCGCAGGCTCCCCGTGACCCGAGGTAGTTCGGATAAGCGGTAGAAAATGGAATGGAATAAATAGTTATACTATTAGATACTAGCCAAACACAAACCGGAAGTTAACTGGGGGTCAGGCACTGATCATAGGGTGTTTGTAAACCCTGATAGTGTGAAAGATTGGTTTTATCGACCATTAGATCAGCAAATCTCTAGCTTTAAATATTCGATTTACAACCCACGTACAAAATATAATATATTAGATTAAGGAAAAGAAAAGACATGCTGAAACTGAATGAAAAAAAGAAGTATAGAACAGACCTAGAAACCGAATTAAACAGAACAGAATACAATAAATCCGGTAGAGAAAAAACACTTTTAAAAGCACCTAAACTGTAAACAATGCATTCTTCATTGTACTGCCTTGTACTACACTGTACCATTTGTATTACTAATTTCAAAAGTTGAATCGAATAAAACAAACAGAACCGAAACAAAAATATAAAGTCAGCAATATAAAAGGGGTTTGGTGGTCCTGTGTGTGCACAAAGATTGACCTGCAAAGGGTTTTGCCTTTATGACGTAAATTAAATACATCTCACCTGTGATCTTGGCAGCCTTTTCCTCCTGGTTTACCCTATTCTCCTCATCTTCTTCATTCTCTTCCTCAAAATCATCCAGATTGCCAATATCAGCCTGCTTCATACTCATAAGACTGGCCAGACTCTGCATATCTTCATCACTACAGAGAAGAAAAAAACAAGTCAAGTGGATCACTTTTGATCCTCATTTAATTTAACACATTTTGGGGTGAATTATCTCTTATATGCATCATATCAGCACTAAGCTATGGCCATTTCCCTGGTTTCTCACAAAGGATTGTTTTCCTAGCCAAAATGATATACAGACTGTGAGTACGCAGAAAGTATGGCTTTGCATCTTCACAAGTGAGTCTGTGCTTTTGTTCAAAAAGCGTTTTGTTACAAGGAAGGAGATGGATGGCGGGAAGAAGAAAGAAAGAAAGAAAGAGAGAGGACGTGTAAACAGAATGCCCTTCATGGTCCTGCTCATAAAAAGCAGTGCAATACGGACATGCATTCCAGGCATGGCATTCACAAGCACCACGAGATAACGGCTTCAGGATTAACTCTCTCACTCCCTCCCAATGTCTCTTTCTCTTTCTGTCTATCTCACACTCCTTTATGAATGCGCCTCAGTCTTTCTTTGGCAGGCATGGAGCTTATTTGAACTTATGTAATGGGGTTTATTTGTGTGCTTCTGACATCATTCCCGAAGGTTAAATACGGTTACACTTCCACCCCGTAACCTCTGTCACACACACACGCTGCGAAACAGCCACACAGATACACAAGTATCTCATACAGCACAAGGGTGAAATCACATTCACGCTTTTTGCTTCTTTTATTTACAGACAGACAACGATCGGTAGGTTAAAAAGAGGTTCACATAGGTATTGGGAGCCAAGTAAAGGAGCAATATTACCATTCTCGAGACCAGCGGGTGGAAATATTCTATCTGGCTTCTGTTTACATTGACACGCAAAAGCAACAGCTCACGTCTTTAATGCAGCTACACACCGGGATTTGATTGCTTTTTAATCTACACCACGAGAACAAGAGGTAGGATCTCTGAAATGTGCTCGGCTGCTCTCTTGGTATTTTCTCATCAACAGTGGCCCTACAGAACAAACACAAGATTTAAAGGAATAGTTTGCCTGTATATACGTCAACACTTTCTTGCCAAACAATTACAATTCTAAGTTAAAAGAGGCTGTCTGGCTCTTATAAGGAACACAAACACACACCACAAAAGTACAAAATGTAACTTTTGCAGCCAAACGCTACATATGAACAAACCAAAACCGAAATCAATAGTCAAGTCATAATCTGCAACTCTACAGTAAGTGCATTTCTGTCTTGCGTTTACCTTGTCAAAATTCTAAATGTCAGATTCAATATGGAAGTTCTTTTGTCAACAATTCAACGGTCTTAACTAAATATTCAAAATTAACTGTATTCCTTTAATTATATAATACATTAGACTATGCACGACCGCTTCCGCATTTTGTCTCAGTCTGCTCAGTAACATCCGGTGCATGTAGCGTTCATAGGGAACAATGACTATTTCGGTCAAGATGCACCTAGGATTACGGTCAACGACGTGAATCAAATAGCCCAAACACTACATTATACATTATACATCGACAACCAAGCAGGAGAAGCTCTTTTGGCTATTGAAGTAAACTTTTGCACTTTCTCAAGGTTGGATAACAGAGATGACAACAATGCTCAGCCGTAGTACTGTACGTTCTCAGAAATTTGAATGTTTTTTTAGTAAACATATCCTCATCCCTTGGTGACAAAATACCTCAGCGCTATGAGAGCGGAAGTGGGTCAGCCCACTTTTTGATGGGACGTACATCATCACCCTGTGTGCATATATTGACAACATTTTTATATTTGTGTGAATGATTCTTTTAAAGAGAAATTAAATATATGAATACAACATTCCCTCAAACCACATTTTTGTTTATTTCTAAATAAATTGGTTTCAAACTCCAAATTTGTCAAGAAATATAACTACCGACCAAAATTCTAAGCCCCAAGTCCCACGCTGAGCTGAACATTCTGTAGAGAAAAAAAGAACCTCACAGGTGGATTATAAAGACAGGATGAAATCACAGAGGAAGAGAAAGAGAGGGATGATGAGGGAGAGATCCAAAGGAAGAATGTTAGGAATGTTGCTAACTCCCCATGTCACTGAAGCAAAAGAAATGAGTAAGAGATGGAAAAGAAATGCATGAAAATATGAAAAGAGAATGACCATTTTCTTTTCATGGATTTCGGGAAAGTTCACCAAAAAAAATTGAAACCCTTGTGTCATTTAAAACTTGCACTGTGAAAGTTTTTGCTGTGGTTATGCAGCTAGTTGCCAGAAACTTACTGTATATTTGTATTTATCTAATTTATTGACAACAGTTTGTTCAAAGATAAATGAACATTAAACATTAACATGTCTTTATCTTTACAGAAAAAAACTACAAAATAAAAGCCTCATGCAAAGCATTCTCGAAACCTCGTCATCCTTTTTCTGTTCTTCTTTCTAATTTTGGTTCCCAAAATGCTTTGCATGAGGCTGTTATTGTATAGTATTTTTTTTTGCAAAGATAAAGAGTTGTTAATGTTTAATATTCATCAATCTTTAAACAAACTGTTGTCAGTAAATTACATAAATGTAAATCTACAGTAAGTAACTGGCAAACTGCTACAAGTAATACTGTAATTTCTACAGAAATTATTTACAGTGTGTATTACCACCTTGGTAAATATATATTTTGAAGACCAAACCAAACAACATGGCCCCCCATTGACTTCCATTGTATAGATACAAAACATCTTTTCTGCAATAAACAGGTTTCAAACTACATGAGGGTATAAAATAACAACACATTTTTAGGGGGTGAACTATGTCTTTATGGGTCAGGGGTAACTGATTGGCCCTTACGTGGCTTTTCCTTCTCTCAGAAAAATGCACGACAGAGAGAACTGCAGCGTTGCCGAAACGACTTTCTTGGACAGCGGCTTGAACTTAAGCTTGACGTCCGTCTGAGTGGGCATGGCACTGGCATACTGCTTCATGTTAATGCAGCTGGTAGCCAGCGCTTTCCGACGTCCCGATGGAGACTCCTGAAATGACATGAGAGAAAACACATTGTATTCTATAATACCATGATACAAACAACGAAGATAAACTTACATAATACGGGTTACTGACATAATATGGTTTAATTGCTCTAAAAGCTGTGTAAACCACATTATAAATAACACGAGAGGATTTGAAACTGACAAAAAAGCATGTAAGATGAATGAAATGTGCTAATCCTCACACCTACTGATAAAACCACCTGTTTTAACACGTACAGCGCCCACACACAAAAACCACGTGCACACATCTGGGAAAACCAGATGCTGGAGCGTGTGTATACAAGTTTAGATTGTCGGTCTGGATTGATTATGAACTCTTGATGTGAGGTGGAATTCTGTCCTAACCAGAATGCTTGGAAAAATCAATACAGAGTAAGATTAGATAAAGCTTTATTTCACAATTTTTACCATTTTTTCACCAAGAAATAATTTATATCAGAACTTGTAGTTTTAGCTTTTAGCTCCAAAATTGAAATAAACTCAATATTGGTTTATCACCTCTTTCACCACTAAATCAGACAGGCCGTCATAATAGCCAATGGCGCCCCCTGTAGGTCAAAGAGCAACTAGTCTGAAGAGAGTAGAAAGGATCCTCTTGCTACATGATTTCATCAGATTTGTTGTGCAGAATTATCCTCCCAAAACATGAGCACAGTAAACAGACAGAAATAAGGGACCAGCCTCTCTGTAGCCTCTCTCCCCTCTCAAATGAATAAAATGTATATAACATACTCAACTGGCCTCTTAAAAAGCATGCATTCACACCTCATTCTGTGTGATAGAAACCATGAACAGATCTCCAGATAGAAATCTCGCTTACAGGCGTGCGCGTACATGTGTGTGTGTGTGTGTGTGTGTGTGTGTGTGTGTGCACGCATGTGTGTTTGCATGTATCAGTGGTCCAGTAGGTAAAGAGAGGCCCTTATCAGAGCAGTCTCAGGAAGATTGAGACCCAGAGAGCTGAAGAGTGACTCTATTTTCGTCTCAGATATGCCTCGATACAGCTCCACACACATAAAAATGCGCACACACACCAACCCTGACGCCTTATTCTGCTGAAGGTGATTTATCTGATCAGCTGACCGCCTCCGGACGACGGCATCAGAGAACGCAGCACAAGGCGACGACTAAAACGCAGACAGAGATGTTAAAAGCCAGAGCTGATGAAAACAACAGCGCTGCCTGATCCTGTCAATCTCGCAACCAGACAAATTACCCACAATCCCCCACACTCCAGCTGGGACAGGAGATGGTCCTCCAAGACTTCTTCAGTAAATGAAAACGATAAAAGGGAGGAAAAACGGCATCTAAGATTCAAAACGGCTGGAAGACGAAACCACTTGACATTTGTGTTGACATTTGAGACCCTGTTGAATCGGTCGGAAATACAGCATGTCATCCCTGAAGAATCCAGCGCTCCAAAGCGCGTCTTATCGCCGAGATTAAGCACTGGCATTATACCGAACTAATAGTGCATGTAGGTCCTTTATGAATGAATTTCAAAATGCATCAAACACTTAAGAAGGATTTAGTCCTTCTCTGAAAAAAATACTTAAGAATATGCAAATACGCAGGAAAGAATTAGGTTTAACAGATTTGACGAGTGCAAACAATGAGAGTGTTCTTTTCCCTGGCTGCCGGTGTCAATCAGAGCCCGAGATTACCGTCCAGGGTTATGACAATGTGTAAAATGAAAAGAGACAATAAGACACTTTTAATTTATCACAGGGATATGACTATCAATACGCAGCTATTGTACCCATGGAATCACTAAATACCTGGCTGAAAGGAGGGTTTAGGGTGTCAGGGTGGCAGCATGCTGCCCCCTGCTGGTCCCTGAAGGGAGTGTTACACTTCACCCATAGGACGCATTCCTTTAAGGAACAGTTCACCTTCACCGTGTTTCAAATCTATATGAATGTCTTTGTTCTGATGAACAAAGAGAAAGATATTTGGAAGAATGCTTGTAACCAAACAGTTCTTGGCCACCATTGACTACCATAGTAGGAAAAAATTATTTGTAAATGTGTTTGTTCTGTTGCACACACAATTGTTTTTTGAAGAATGAAGGACAGCAAACTTTTGACCACCATTGTTATTTTTCCTACTATTGTACTATGGTAGTCAATGGTGGCCAAAAACTGTTTGGTTAAAAGCATTATTCCAAATATCTTTCTCTGTGTTCATCAGAACAAAGAAATGTATACAGATTTGGAACAACTGGAGGGTGAGTACATTTTTATTTTATGGTGAACTGTCCCTTAAAGCCTTCCATAATACACATGTATAAACAGACACACTCTTTAACTGAAAGGTCACAGTTACTATATAAAATGATGAAAACAGGAAACTAGAGATAAACACATGTCATTGCAATTCAAAACTGATCGTCTATTGGAAATCTATACAGACAGAGCTATTAAATTAAATTGATACATACAACACTACTCACTACAAAAGACATCCTACAGCTAAAGCAATAAATAATAATTACAGACTACGCTTTTCCTGTTTGCGTTTGACACTGTTCTGGACAGCTTCCACAGGGCCGTGAAAGAGGCATGTTTGGGTTGTCCACAGATTTTCGATGTATCACACAGACGTGTTTGTTTGTGACCTTTGCTTGAATGTTTGCTTTGTTAACATGTTGATGATCTAACACAGTGACAGGAAGCAAGCCAGACCCTACGTTTCAATTGAGGAAAGTTTATTCAATATTTCCCATCGTGTGTGTGTGTGACACCACCAAAACCCTGCAGGCTATCACACCTAAAGTGAACCTCAAACTTCCTTTGACTGACATTTTCTGGAAGTCAGAAGAAAAGAGGGGTGTGACTGGGAGCTTCATGTACTAGGGTGTGTATGTATGTGGTGTCTTCAGGCGGGTGGCGGTCCCAGCTGTCCCAGTATTGATCCACAGCTGGTGCCAATATGGGGGGTGGGGGTCAGAGCGGTGGGGTTTCCTTTCGAACACACACACAAAATAGAGGAAACGGATGAAAAGAAAGGAAGATGCTGGTAGAAGTAACTCTTATGATGATTTTTTGGGACTTATCAAGGGCTTCTACTATGGAGCAAGAGATATGAAGAGAACAGAAATATAGCTTTGTTATAAAAGATGCGTCATGATTCTTAAAGGGATAGTTCAGCAAAAAGTGAAAATCCTGTCATCATTTACTCAGTCTCAAGTTGTTTTAAATATGTGTACATTTGTATTTTTCCACTTAACACAAAAGAACATATTTAGAAAAATACTTTGTAACCAAACTGTTCTGGGGAACCATTGACTTCTATAGTAATGAACAATACCACTATGGTAATCGATGGTGCCCCAGAGCGGTTTGGCTTCCAACAGTATTCTACTTTTGGGTCACAATTTAAAAAGGTTTTTAAGATAATTAACAGTGAATTAGTTTTGAACATCTGGATTTTGATATAAAAACGTATATGCAAAGAGTACTATTAAAATTCAAAAACTTTTCATTTGAATTTTAATGAACAAATCTAAGGTGAATGCAAATCTTTAAAACAATAAGTATAAGCGACATTTCCCTTGTAAATGAGAAGTATGTATTGTGTTAACTTATAGGGGCAGGTCACACAAAAATTTAAATTCTGTCATCATTTACTCACCCTCACCCTGTTCTGATGAACACAGAATTGCTAACATCCTTCTAAATATGTTTCTCTAAGTTATGGGACATCATCCACTACCATAGTAGGAAAAGAATATTGTATTTTTTGGTTCTGTCAAACACAAAATTAGATATTTTGAAGAATTAAGAAAACAAGCAGTTCTGGGGCACCTTCGACTACCATTTATTTTTTCCTGCTATAGTAGTCAATGATGTCCCTGAATTGAAAATGACTAACATTCTTCAAATATCTTTCTCTGTGTTCATCAGAACAAAGTAAACTAAACAGGTATAAAATAATATAATGGTGAGCAAATGATGATAGAATTTTCATTTTTGAGTGAACTATCCCTTTAACGTAATACTATTAAGGGTGTTTTGTCAAAGAAATGAGCCACAGCAGGCTTTTCTGTCAATAAAACCCGGTTGCGTGTTTCTTCATGAAAGCAGAGCCGACTATAAATATATAAAAGAACAAAGACGGAAAGGAAGGATGACACATTTTCAGTTGGCATCACCAAGGGGCTATTTCTGTCTGTCATCACGCTCTTCTGTTGTGATTCAAATGTGATTTCCCCAACTGTCAATGAGTGGCTCTCACACATACGCAGATTATGGGTAGTGTCATTATTTGCAGGAATTGTGTTATTGAGGGTAGGGCCGGTGGCTGGGGGATTGCCATTGTTCCAGCTCAACATAAAAGACGAGCAAAGCCAACAGACCAAGACTTATGGAAATCAAAAATAATACCAGCCACCAAAATAATAAGAGCGCAAAACAATAACAGGCCTGTTATAAAAGAGGAAAAGAGACGATGCCAGCTTAATACCTTCAGAGAGAGAGTGAAATCACAAAAAGCTTTGCTCAAATGCTGGCGATGTCGTTTCTGCATCATACCCACGCTGGGATGTTGGGTGTCTATCAACACACAAAACTATGACAATAGACAACAGAAAATAAATCTCTCCACAAAACCCATCGAATCCATGACCTAGTCTGTTTCAGCCTCTTGGATGAAGGACAACCATCCAGATCTCTAACACGGACTCTTAACACAGACGTCAAAAACACAAGACCTGTTAAAACATACTGCAGTTATAAAAGTGAACATTTAAAATGGATAGCCAATAAATACAGCTGCAGAAAAAGACTTAAAATTCTGTTTTTTTTTACAATTTAGAGGTATGTGTTTAGGTAAAATGGTCATTTTGTTTTGTTCTGTGAACTTAAAAAATAAAATATTCTATCTATTTGCATTAATTTGCAGAAAATGAAAACTGGAGAAGCAGGTCAAAACCACAGAAAATATGCTCTGTTTCTTAGGTCTAAGATACTGCAAAAACGAGCTCATATTCACTTTCAAGTAATAAAACAGACATATATCTACATGTATTTAGGAAAAGTTAAAAGTAAACTACTAAAAAGTAGTTTAATGTCTTGTCATGCTGTCAGTCTTTCACATTGCCATTGGATGGCTTGTATGTCAATCCTGAGGTTTGATTTTGTTGAAACTCAACAGACACCGGACTGGCGGCAATATGATAATAATAATGCTGATAATATAAGTCAAAAGTAAAACTAGGGGAACAAGTGAGACTGAGATTAAATCATTTAAAACTCTCTCCAAATAGCTTGTTACACAATTGGAGCCAATATTGTTGTATACACAAAAGCCAAGAACACAGACCTCTAACTAGGCGCATAATAGAGTCATACAAACTCCTCCAAAAAAAAACTAAGGATAATAAGAATATTTTCTTCATCACTTCTGAGTCCATCACTTCTAACCATCTGTCTTTAAAACCCTCTCAATCATCAGCTACAGGCCAAAGAATACACTGTTCCCTAAACCTCCATCACTGCAGCATTCCAACAAACACACACACACACACACATACACGTGTATACACATACACAGACAGCAAAGCATGCACACGCACACACAAACAAACACACACACACACACACACACACACACACACAAACTAGAGAGACAGATTTATTGGATTAACACACAACATCCCATTTTAAAGGTGCCAGCTCATCAGTTTCCACCTCATGCACACACACACAGCTGTAATTATATCTACAGCACTAACCTAAATTACTGTCCGGTGAGCCCATCACAGGTATAAAGCAGACAGTTATCAGTACTGGAGGAAAAATGCTGAGTGTGTGTGTGTGTGTTTGATAGAAGTAACCCAGTCATCATCAGCAGTTCCTGGGCAGCACTCGCACACCTCGGCCTCTAAACTAAGCACTGGGTAAAAATTTTTACAGCAGATAGGAAAATTAATTGTGTGTGTGTGTGTGTGTCATCAGAGAACAGACCAAAAAAACATTGAAAACACTACAACACTACACAAAACAGAACCAAAAGCAGCATTTACGAAAAGGTTGGTGAATTGCTTCTTGCATTCTTATTTGACGTCTCATTGTCAGGCTTATTCTTGCATAATATATGATACCATTGTTGTCAGATTCTTTGCCTGATTTGACAAGCAGTTTAAGAGATTATTTCCTATTCAAATAGACGGAAGTATAGAACTAATAGAAAGAAAACAGCTACCAGGCGTTTTGATCACAAAGAAAAACGGAGACTTTGGTTTTGTTTAACATGCAATATTCAGAAGTCTTTAAGCTCATGGTCTAAATGCACCTCTAGATCAGACACTGGCGAGTGTTCACTTGTCTTGCTGTCATCAGTCAGTTACTATGAAAGTGTAGTCCTGCTGCCTTTAAGGGTTATATCTGCGTTGGCTCTTCAGTTTTAAGCCGTTTAAAACTGACATAATAGGTTTAATCCATCACTCTTTGAGTCTATGGTTTTAAAAGGAGTTACATGACTGCATACTTGTTTGAAGCAAACCATGGCCAAACATAACACCTTTATTTTTTATTTATTTTTCCCAGTAACATGATAAAACCAATGAGAAAAGCTGGTACAGTTGAAATTTATATTATTGACTATTTTACTGAATTTAAATAATTGCTTTGATTTTAACATGGAACCCTGCAAACACAGATGTACTGTTGATATATAAATGATGAGATATTTCAATTATGACTAAACGGGTCATTTTCATGAATCCACTGACACATGATGGCAGTAAATATGTGTATTATTATTATTTATGGTTTTCCTGTGGCTCAGAGGTTGGGGCATGGCGGTAGCAACGCCAATGTCATGGGTTCGATCCCAGGACAATGCACATACTCAGATACAATGTATAGTATAATGCAACGTAAGTCGCTTTGGATAAAAACGTTCTGCCAAATGCATCACAAAAAAGTAAACACAACAAAATCGTAAATCATAAACATGATTGAATGAATGAGCCTTTTCTGTCGAAATAATTTTTATTGTAAAGTGTCCCGATTTGTCACGAGTACATTATGGCCCGGTTTCACAGACACGGCTCACCTTAAGCCAGGACTATGCCTCAGTTGAATTAAGAAATTCGTATCGCTATTACAAAAATGCCTCAGAAGAATACATGACTGGTGTGCATCTTGAGACAAAACAATGGAACTGAAATATTTTAAGACATTTCTGGGCAAGTTATAATCAATTAAGACAGGTAACACATTCATTTTAGTTTGGGACTAGCCTTAAGCCTTGTCTGTGAAACCGGGCATATATGTTGCAATTTAAACTAAATGAAAAGCTTAATTTCTCTTGTCACACTGTGTACATGATTTTTTCCATTCTAATTACCGATACAGGTCTTTTTCCGCATAAAGAAAAATGTTAATTCTGTTAATACATACTTCATTTATGTCTTAAGTATGATTAATAAAAACTTGCTTACAGGCATCATGGATTCACTTTTCTTTATCAAATCACGCTATGGTTACAGTATTGAGAATTTTCAAGGCCTTTTTTGTAAAAGTTAAAAATGTTTTTAAATGAATGCTTTTAAACACGTCATACCTGGTTTTAATGAATTTAAAGGAAATATGTCGATGTGAGTTGATACGAGTGTTTTTTTTTTAATCGGGTTTGACATGCTAAAACCAAGATTTTATGAGAATCACCAAAATCTCACCTATTAAACACTGCTAGACCAATCAAATTAGAGAACTGTAAATCTCTTTTTGTTTTTTAGTTTTGAGATGTCCGTACATGATACTGAATGGGAACAGTATGTCTTAAGTCACTGAATAAGTGTTTCTGAAGGTGAATTGAAGTGCGATCTTCCCACAGGTCTTATTCCCTTTATCATGTCTTTCCTCCTTTTTCCTCAACAAAACTAGCAGAGTAAAACCAAACAAAAACAGAGAGATGAAGTCATGCTAGCTAAAGATAAATAAAAACAAAGGGATTAGAGCTGTGTGTGTGCACGTGTCCTGTTAACGACACCAGACGGCTTTCAACTGGATTGAGCGAAATACTCAACGGCTAGAAGTCAAAACAGATGTAAAGAACAATCAATTCCTTTTTTATAAATAAGATAAATATATATATATTTTTTTTCATTGCTGTATTGATGGTTTGATAATACTGCAAGCAAAAAGAAAACATGGAAATGAATAGATTAAATAATAATAAAAAATGTGTGTACAGTTAGACAAAGGGAGGGAGGGAAGACACACACACACCTGGGTCAAGCTTGTGGATAAATATTTGGCTTTGAGGAATTTTTTAAACCGTCTCCATCAGCAGGCACCATCTTAAGAAGAAACCGAAAAATAAATACGGCAGAGATGTGGGGACCGAGATAGAAGCAGGGATGGAGGGAAAGAGCAGATAAAAAGAACTAAGTGATGCTTGTCAGCTAAAGAAAGAATGCAAAGATATTTGACTACATTTACAAATTCGAGCCAATAAAATATTACAAAGACTTGCAGGCCTGGAAATCACAATTTATTATTTACAGGTTTTCAATGACAGTGGAAACATGTAGCATAGGGGTATTCAACTAAATTTGCTCTCCTTACCAGGCGAGGTACGGACAATTCAATAACTAAAAACGTGAATTGATGGTTTTGGCAGGCTAAAGAAATTAGCATAGAAAACATTTTTATTGAACAATATATATTTTATTCTCTCATATGGATAAACATGTCTTTTCATATCTATAAGACGACATAATTAATCCTTCACAAAATAAATATTTTAATGCTGATCTGTAATGTCCTGTAAATTGCTTTGGTATAAAATATTTAAGATCAATCAGTAACAATGTCTGATAACAAAATAATGAAGGAAACAAATGCCTTGTGCAAAATGCCTTAATCTTTAAACCTGTACCGAATATACATTCATTTCAACATTAACAACTTTAAAGGAAAAACTAAAGTGTTCTTTTTTGCTGAACTTAGATTAACAAATAGCAGAATCAAGTTGTGTCACTGTACATCCTCTGCTAACATTTCAGTTCCTCTTGTGGCAGTTGCAGGCTTGCAGGTGAATCTTTAAGTTCATGTCTTTCTTTTCCATCTTAAAGAGTTTCACACATATACTCTTTTACTATTTCCACATTAGTAAAGAGCTTATTTTTTCCTAAGATCCACTGTATTCTTAGTGAATATTCATATGTTCGTTGTTGGGCGAGAAGTGAGTGAGGGAGGACCCGTGTAGATCGCTCATAATGGGCTTTGAGCTAAATTACTTTCCGTGCCCTTACCTCGGACTGCTGCGGGTAAGCTTCTTCAAAGTGTCTATCTGTCTAGTTTCACTGTTTAAGGTTTCCACTTTTGACAACCGCAACAGACTCCGAGCAAATGGCCTTATACACGCCGATGCAGGTAGAATAAATGCGTATCTCTCGACACACAAAAAACAGGCTTTTCAGGGTAAACTTTTCTAACTTTTGAAAATAACATTGTTTTTCAATCACTGACAATTACATTTGTCAGATGTCGCCACTCTCGGTACTCTTCACTGTACGATGTCTGAACTAAGCAACAGTCTGCATAGTAGTTAACTGTCCGTGCCGTGGCGCCGTAGGACCCAAACTGCTCTACTGAGCCACTTGGCGACCCCTATAGCGAGTGCACGCCACATCTGATATTACAGCTCTACGCCAGAACAAAAGCAATAAGGATATGCAGCGGGGGACACACACACAGAGCCCTAAGTGAGCTACAGCTCTCTGTGCAGCACTATGACCTTAGAACCAAAAGCTCGGAAACATCTTAAGCAACAGCAGAGACGGTTTAATGTTTGTGTCTTTATTCCTGCTTCCACCACACAGTGAAAGATCAAAAGTGTTTGTGTTATGGCTGTCTTAACTGTGTGTGTGAGGTGGGCTTAGAGATGACTGTGACCTTGTCTTGCATCTGTACCGTGTCAAGATCTTTGTTAATCTGCGAGTCAAAAGCACACGAAAAGTAGGTATGAGCTCTGTGAGAAAGACAGTATGATCCAAAAGTATTTTATAATATTTATAGGCAAAATATGTTTGTATTGTTAACTGGACACTTGAACTATTTTTAGACAATATTTTTGAATATTTATTTGAGGAAACAAGTCTTTTTTTTTTTTTTACTCTAGTGACAGCACTTGAGCTGGCACGGACAAAAATGGAATATTGTGACAAAGAAATTGTGCAGAAATGTTTAGTATTTTATGTTGTCCTTTACAATTATTCATTACATTTGACATGTATTCCTTTAGCAGATGCTATTTAAAGCGACATCATTTAAAATTGTCAAATTTGTTAATTATCACTTTTACATTGGATTTCCAATCCAAGTTGGTCTCAGACTTTTGGAGCACTGTATGTTCTGAGAACCATAAACTGTTTAATATTCACCTCTAATAAACCTCCTTTGAACCAATTCATCCGTACTTTGTATACATAATAAGTTATTAATAACACACACAATATCTCGGAATATCTCGGAATAATGCTTTAGGTTGGTTCTATTGCATAAACACATGTTTCACTCCGGACCAAAAACAGAGGATTTTCTACAAAACTCCAAAAGACTGTTGGAAAGCATTGAGTCGCTAATTTCAACTGAAATGATTTTTAGCTGAAAATACAACAGACCAAATGAAAATGTTGGGCTAAACACAGCATATTCCGTCTTTGGCTAAAAGCAAAAACAGGCCAAAAACCTTCTAGATATTAGAAAATGCGACACAACACATTAAATGATGCCATTTAAGGAGGATATAATATTAATCAAGCTATTATGTGGAAAATACCTTGACTGAAAAAAATCTGGATATTTAGCTGTGTCCAGATCTTTAACTTTCATCACTACTGTTCACTACACCGCCATTTAAAGTGATTTTACGAGTTTCGAAATAGTAACCAAAAAAATTACATATAACCATTGGTTACAATCTCTGTCTATTGCATGATTTGACCCAAGGTAAAATCCAACTCAATCACAAATTAATACCCCAGACCATCTTTTTAACACACTAGAACACACACTCACTCAAGAAAAAATTCATTAAAATGCTTCACAAAGAGCAAACGGGTTTATATTTCACCTAAAGTGAAACTTTTGCGCTTCTAAGACGCCGTTTTAACGAAACGAAACAAAGCAATGCAGCAATAAAATTTGAGAGCCGGTTACATTCAGTTCAGATTAATCCCTGGAGAGACACACATAAACTTTTCTATTTCATTCTCCACACCAGCTTTGCTCAGCATGCCTGGCTGGGTGGCTGAATTATTCTGTGTGGTCTCCAGAGAAGCGTGGGACCAGGGGCAGCCTGTAGACCAGTAGGCCACGTAATGTGCTCCCGACGCAGGCACAGGGCCGCGGCGAGGGCCCCTGGGCAGAGGAGAAGTGAGGTGGAAATGACTTTAAATGTTTTGGACAAAGTCCACAAAAGGCAGCACATCATCAAAAAGAAAAAGAGAGTGAGTGAAAAAGAGAGAGAAAAAGGTGATGGAATTTGACAATCAAATTCCTCGAGCATTTGATCCCTGAAGCTTAAATTTAAAAAGAAAATAAAAAGCAAACATGAGTATGCGAAAAATTTAAGATAATTTAAAGCTTGAATAAAATTACCCAAAGGAGAGTCACACCCGTTTACTTTTGTGAATCTAGACACAACTTATTTCTGCATTCAGTCACATGCTGCCCTCTAGTGGCTGGAGGAGTACATGCACACAGGCATTTGGTCTGGTTTATTTACCCCAAACTAAAAAAATTCTTTATTTATTTGTACCAATTAAAACAAACAAAATTAATTTAAGCTCTCTTAAAAGAAAATTATAGAAATATTTCATATTTCCTTTTATGAATGACATAAGACAATAATGACATTATATATATTTTTGGATAAACTATTCCTTAATTGTGTGCTAAAAAGTAGACAGATTACAGCTCACAGTAAAACTATACTGAGTGTCACTAATCTGAATAAATCCAGAAACACAATTGACAAACACAAAATACTCGATTACAAATAAAGGCTGAAAACGACTGAAAAGATTGACTTTTCTCTCTCTCTCACATACACAGAGAAATGTGGTGCCAAATAGGGCAGCTGAGAGAACTTTGATGTGGGCCTTTCATGGAATGCTCTTCTCTCCTGCCTTTATACACTTTTTCTCCCTCTCTCAATCTTTCTCACAGCAGGCAGGAGGCACATGGCAGAGGGAACCAGCGTGCATTGTTAATTATTGACCAAAATGTTTGTTGACAAAAAATTGCTTTATGGAGTCAACAGTTGAAATGAAATGGATGCATGACATGAAGTAAAGTCAAAATTTTTATTAAGCTCAACCGTGGTAAACTGAATGGCTTTGTTAATCATCTCAATCTCTTTCTATTCTACTCAACTGCAATATGTACAACATAAATATAACATGGATGTTATGTTTAACAGCCAAGGAATTGAATTGCACATGTAAAAATATTATTCCCCAAGTTTAGTGTGTGTGTGCGCGCCTCTCATTGGTGGTATCAAATGGCATGTCTTTGATCAGTCTGTTATTAGTGTGTACAGACAAGAGGAATTCAACTCCCAAGTTTTCTGTTCTCACAAACCTCTGCTCTGTCCATCCTTTTGTGTACATTGAAACCAAATAAAGACACACACACACGCACACACACATCTAGTAGCTGTATAGAGAGAATCAGTCACAATGGTATTAACACTATGATTTTGATATTTACTATAAACCTAGCTGTACCCATAACCCATATTATTATTACATTTAAAACAAACCATGAATTGTCTGAATTAATGGCAAGGACCACCATACAGTTGGAATGAAACGGAAGTAACAATTTAATTCTTTTCCATATCGTGACGTATATCAGAGTGAAATGAAAGAAAATGTAGGACGGGACTTGATTTCCCACATCGAGAACTGATTGGATTGTGTGAAGATGGGCTTTGCTTACAAAATGGAGGCTCATTTGAATGCGAGTTTGCAGTCAATCGTAATGTGATAACGTAAAGTCGTAATGAGAAGTCGTTTCGAGGGGGAGGAGGTCAAAGTTTTTGAATAAAGATTATGAAGGCATACGAAAAAAAATATGAGAGTGCATGGATAAATCACAATATTCCTTTTTTTTGCTGATTTAATGCTGTTTTTAATGCGCTCCCAAGCCCATCCTGTAAATAGAGCCTCTTCTTTCACACACAACTGGATTTTATTTAATATGACCGAAACGAATGTGTGCTCTCTGAGTGCTTATCACTCTGTTCCTAAGGAGCAAAACATGGACGAGAGCTTGCCAGCAAAGAAAGACATATAGACATTAGAGCAGTGAGTTGACTTTTGTGCGTGTGCTTATGTTTGCCAAGCAGTCAAATGGAGAGGAAGAGACCTGTCTGGAGCAGTGCCCATGCCTGGTGTGAATCCAAACAACTCTCTTTAGAGACACACAGATGCCATACTCAAAAGGGAATACTAGATACCAGTTAACAAGTAAATACTGTACAGAAAATACAAGTCACCATTCAAATAGTAGTATGCTACTGTATATAACCTCACTACAATCCTATTCATTATTGAATATAACAACATACATTAAAAAAATACACACAAATATACATATATATATATATACATATATATATATACATATATATACACAGATATACTTTTGTTGTGCTGCAGCTGTGAAGGAAAACACCACCAGCCTATAGAAACTACATGATGCGTTTTGATGTCTGCAGATCTCTTATCATAGCCAATATAAGAGCAAAGACAAAGGCTGGGTTTCCCGAAACCTTCTTAAAGCTTCGTCATTCTTAAGTTATACCTTAAGAGTGGTAGTGATATATTATTAAGAACGACGTAGTGATACGACGGTTTCGGGAAACCCAGCCAAAATCATTCATTAAAGTGTTTTGCTCAACATATGCACCCAAGTTTTCTCTCTCTAACCATCAGTTATTGGACCCCATTGACTACAATAGTAGAACAAAAATAATTTTTGTTCTGCAGAACCCAAAAGAAAATATTTGGAAGAATGTAGGAAAACAGTTCTGGGGCACTATTGCCTACCATTGGCATTTTTCCTGCTATGGTAGTCAATAGTGGCCAATACTGTTTGGTTACCAGCATTCGACCAAATATCTTTCTCTGTGTTCAACCAAACAAAGAAATTTATAAAGATTTGGAACAACTGAAGAGTGAGTAATTCATGACAGAATTGTCATTTTGGGGTTGTTTCTGTGTTCTGTGTTTTAAAAGATTAGTGCTTGCATGTTTGAATACAAAATCTAAGCTGAGAGATTTTAATCAAAGCATAAAAAATTGCATCCCATAAAAAACCTTCAGAGTATCCTTATCAGTAGTCAAGAACACCCTTTTTTAATAGGTTTATAGAGAGGCATGACCAAAAAAAATGTAACCACTCCATAAGTCAATCATTAATATAAAGTGTAAATAGTCTTATAACAGATCAATCTCTACACCACATACATGTTAATGATAAACCAAATATATATATTTTCTCCGATGGAGCGTAGCAGTGTCAAGAATCCATGAGGCACAATGCCAGTGTAATAAGTCTATGTGACCACTAGGTGTCAGCCTGCACATATCAAATCTCACAAGAACGGTAACGTCATTATAAATGGCACTCACATTCTCAATGACAAAGGTCCACTCCTTGTCTTCAAACTCCTCTGCGTGGGGATCCTGGAAATCAGAATGCAGGAATGGATCAGAAACTATGCACAAAATGTAAGATAAAGATTCACATGACATGTCTCTCACATCACAGTTTCCTTCTCACATAGTAAATTATTATTAAGTCATGTCAATGTTAATCCATTCCATTCAATTGTTTATTTGGAACAGAGTCATTTAATAAGCAATGATGTATATCGGTTCATTATTGTCAAATAAACCTGTTCAAAAACCACTCGGATTTATTTTGTAATATGACCGTCTGACTGTACATTACACCCTGACAAAGGTTTACCTGACCTGATCTTCCAGAACTTTTAACAATCAGGTGACTGTATGGCTGGCAGCACAAAATAAAACATTCATGAACTCACAAACTCCAAAATGACCAACAGCAATGAACTGTGGGAGATGTAGTTTAACATTACCCTGATTATTGTGTTGTGGTTTGGCGAGCACCAGGCGGACAAGCACTTTGTGTGTCTGTTTGCAATACTGAACTTTGTAAACACAACGTGGAGACTGTAAGAGGATATTTAATACTAGGTCAGTCTGTCAGCACGAGCTCATAATGTGTGTGTGGTGTTTTTAAGTCTGAGCTTTGACCACTATAAGGATAGCAATGCTGATGCAACTGTGGGTGATCCATAGAGCAGTAGATCTATGTAGGGAGTTATAATACAATGTTATAATATAATTACAAATGAATGTCAGGGTTATACAGTGATATAGTGAATTCTTGTCAGTACAAACACTGCCTTCTATCCTTTCTACAGTGTTGACAGTATAAACAACCCACCCAAATGTGTCTCTAATGTGTCACAAATAGTGAAATCTTGCCAGTGATAAATATCCGAAACGGTCAATATTTACTATAGAATAACTGTCAAGTTTCAAAAGTGCATTAAAATACTGTTAGGAAAATCTTCAAACAGCACTGCGTGTGTGTCTCTGTTCCTAATACATCCACTTCCTGTGCAGCAGCACCTGGCTTTGACAATCAGGATGTCACGTCTCAATTTTTCTTGCCAGATATAAAAATGCTGAGTAGGATCTTCCAATGCACTCTTCCTGCATCATTGTCAATTTCTGTTTCACAAACACTTGAGAAATGATGGAATATCAGACTGGAATCAAGACGTCTAGACACCAGCAGTACTGCAGATCCCCACAAATCAGATTCTGGGTAACGGCCAGTAACGTCTAACCTACTTGGCCAATGGATGAGAGAGAGTGTTGTTGTGTGTGCCTGGTTACCTTAAAGAGGGTAACAGTAATCTCAATGTTCTCTGGAACAGGCCACACGACCACTCCTCTGTAAGGGTTCTTGATGCCAGGCTGCCAGCTATGAGACTGGAAAAAAACATCAGAGAATAAATTATGGATTAAAATGAATGCACGAGGTAAGCATAACCATGGAAGTAAATCTTGAACAATTGAACAATTTCTGTTTATTTTAATACATATTAATAAACAAAACTTCAAGTTATCTTTGAATGTTAAAACAAGGAGAAGGTATTTCAATTATTTATACTATTTATACGTTTTATAATGGAATACAAAAAGAGAAGCAAGAAAGATTTTATCCACCTTGGATGATTTCCTTCGGCTCCTGCGTGTCCAGACGACAACTAGCTTGTCCGGTTGCCTAAATAACAAAAGAAAACAAATAACCAATATATCCAAATTAAACGCTACCAAAGCTTTGAAATTCCTCTCTACTGGCACAAATGTAAGCAAGTTTGAATCAGAGGTTTGCCGCAGAAAAAATGAGCAGATAGGAAATGAGAGCGCAAGACAATGACCACCACTGGCAGGAAAATATTGAAGTCAAACTAACACTGAAAACCAAATTCATGCCCATACCACACAGTTCTGCACTAGCAGTAAACACTTTTTTAGGGGGAAGCACACCTGAGCAGGACAAAGAAGAAAACAGGAGGTCAAAAACTTTACTCCTCACGCACAGAGACTCCATGAATACTGAGCTTTAGTTGGATTAGCAGTAAGAGGCTTGAGACCACAATCAGGTCTGTGTTAATGCAAGCAGTGTGTCTGTGCGTACAAGGCGTGGATATAGGGTTGAATATGTTGTTTCAATATATAAAATGATAAGAGAAGTAATCCTATAAAATGATCTAATACCACAACATTTACAAACGTGACAGGGTGATCTAGGCCTGTCTAATAGCTCCCTGTACTGTGTGTGGATTGTTCTAGATTACTACACAAAAAAAGAAGGATTTACCATGGAGAACTAACAAAAACATTTTAACTGGAGAATATGAGTGTACTACAAGAATGTTCCTTCTTTCTTCACCAGCCTCTGCTCCGTTCCACGTTCGCCCAGAGAGAAAACCCGCTCTGAGTTTGCTCTATACTTCAAAACTGCATACATAGTGAAAGTGACAGAGACGCATTATCACTTAGATTTTTTTCCATGTGAAACTAAGTCATGTTTTTTCAAGACAGTCTTAGGACTTCTCATAGAAAAAAGAATTCACAGAGCTGCCCATTGTTTCTCGACATTTTCAGAAGACACACTCTCTCATCCACGGCCTGCAGCATCTAACAATGCATCACGCTGTGTGTGACAGAGCATTTAGGACAATCTGTGTTCAGTCATGAAATGTAGCTCTCATTTCCAAGCTTTACCCCACCATATCTATTATTCCCAACCTTCCCACTGTGTGTGAGTATGGGTCCTCTAGACGAGCTGATATTCTAGGTAGTCCTCTGATCTCATCACTTGTGAATACAGTATTTCATATTGGCATGATGATGTTTCCTCCTATAATACTTCCACAAAACGACTTGACTTTAAAAAAATTCAGCATGGAGCTATTTGTAGCTCACACATACAGTAACTGTTCTATAGATTGTTCCTGTAGCTCAGTGGTTCTCAGACTGGGGGCTGTGATACATTTTGTGCAATCAAACATCACAAAAATAAGAGTACCAACAACAATAGTTAATCTTCCAGCATTGAATAAAATAATGAATGTTTTTACTTTTACATAATCCAATGTTTAAGATCATAAGTCTTTATTTGGGGGGGGGGCTCAAAGCGATACCCTCGACCCTAGACAAAGGCGGCCTAACAATGAAAATGTTTGAGAACCACTGCTGTAGCTCAATCAGTTGATCATTGCTCAAAGGTTGTGGGTTCCATTCCAAGGATACACATTTACCACTGATCAACTAAACATATACAGTATATACCTTGAAAATACTTCTATGATAAAAGTGTCACATGTATGTAAATGCCAAATGTAAAAGTAACAAATTTAATACAGCTATGATTTATGAGCCTGGAAATGCAACGACACCTAACCTTATACTCTACAATCCCTAAAAACAACTATAAATCCTCAACACGAGCATCACATGCTCTGCAAAACATCACAGTTGCTATTGTTTCAATTCTTTCCTGCTGTGATCTCACCAGCATCCGACCAGAAACAGAACCACACCTGTAAGTCATTTCTAGACCTCATGTCTGCATTTCTGAAAGTGCACTCGGATCCATCAAGTCAGTGGTTTCAGCTTAGATCTCAACTTCAGGTTATGAAGCTTTAGCTACATTAACATTTCCTTTATCTGCCTAAGCCATGCAGTCTCTTTTAAAAGGACATCTTAACAACTGTTCTCTGTAATAACCCTGACCTGAAAGCAAAATGAAAGTGAGTGTGATGTTTCTTTTTGCTTCGATTTGCATTACTGGCACTCTGTGTTGTTTAGACACCTGGCAGGTCTTTGCTGATAGAATCCCATCAACATCTGAGGTGTGGGGAATGACGCCAACACAGCTATTGAGGCAGGACTCTCAATCCTTGATCTGGGGTACAGAAACCCATAAGCTGCGGGTGCTTGGCTTTAGCTTGCAACCGTGTTTCAATGTTATATGATAATAAGAGCTCAACTAGGCCTCAGGTTCCTAGGAAGAAATTTAAAGGTAGAACAAAGAAAAAAGTCTTAAAATAATTTGTTGATTTTGCAAGGAACTTCTCACAGAACAGTGTTGTAGGGTTAAAACTGAGCTGCATGCATTCTGTGTAGCTAGTAAATCTAGATGTAAAACATCTAAAAATAGTACAAAAACATCCCTATAAAGACCAGCGTAAAATGAAATGGGCGTGAGAAAGAAAGCTTCTCACTCATCTTACTCATTTAACAAGCATTTTCTACATCAGTCACTGTAACAGAAAATAAAAGACAGAATAAAAAGAAATGACATTTTTCTAATTATTTAGAATCAAAATTTGTGAGATGGATTGTATCGAAGAGGCAAATTACCCCACATCAATATTTACGCTTCTAATTATAGAACCTGTAGATCGGAGCGGAGCTGAGATAAATAAATGAAGAGATAAGAATGACAAAGTGGGTCATCGTGCAGCAGGAGATGCTATCGGCAGGAAGTGGAGCAGGGCAGAGTCACAAACCAAGTGACAAACCCAGGAGAAAATCCTTCATTGGGTAAGAGAAGCAAAGCTGCCCATAGACAATATACAGTAAGCTAGCGTTCCTAGATTCCACAGTGCCAAGCTAAAATCATGTACTTCTGCATGCCATGAGTGTATATTTGTATTGTATTATATTAGAAATGACTGCACACAGGCCTGCCTACCATCTCATTTAAAGGTCTAGTGTATGAAATTTACCGGCATCTAGAGGTTCACTGCACTCCTTCCCCTCCCTTTCAAAGCACTATGGTTGCTCTCACAGGACTAAGATGACGTCACTTCTTCCCTTCTTTGCCAAATGAGATAACTTATTTACCAAACAGAGCATTTTTTCCATTAAGGGCTACAGTATTATACAATATGGCGAATTCCATGTAAGGGGACCATCGGCGTATGTAGATAGAAATAGCTCATTCTAAGGTAATAAAAACATAACGCTTCATTATGTAAGGTCTTTATACACCTCTGAAGACATAGTTGTGTTTATAATATCGCATTTATAACAATAGATCGTCCTTTTTTCTTAATTTCTGATTCTTAATTATCTTCAAGATTGCTTAACCGATAAAAAACAGCTCTCTGGTTTAACTTGTGAAAGAGTTTCAATTACATTCTTAGTAATGGCTGTGTATTAGATCGCCAAACAGCCCTGTAAACAGACACATGCAAGCACAGTATCCAGATCATTCTGAAGAAATACCACTGCCGAAATACCACTGCAGGCACATACCGCATGACAAAAGCATTTGAGGACTTCTAACTGAATAATCAGTTGTTTATTCTGGCCTTATGATTCTGGCAAGATTAAGTTAACAACATGCTTGATGGTATACAAAGACTTCGAAAAAAACGTCCCGAAAACACTCAAGTCCTAAGAAAAACTGCAGACATTTATTTGGAATGTCCAAAGCAAGCAGGCATTTTGGAGAGAATCTCCATTGTGCCCTGTGACCTTATTGACTCTGTGACTCACTTCAGAGGGAAAGGAAGGGATGAGACGCCACAAGAGGACGACTGGACAGACTGAACCACATCCTGACTCAAAACGGATGGATAAAAAAAATTACAGGAGAAGAATGTCCATCATCTCCAACATCCTTTGGCTATAAACAGCTCCATCAATGAGGAGGAAAAGAAACTCCAAATAATGGTCAACAGAGATGTTGTCAATGAAAGACTATTCCCTATTGAGCGTCTGAATAAAGAAAGAGAGCAGCTAGTGAAAGTCAGTGATATTAAGAAAGAGAGATGTATAGAGAGAGATGGGGTAGACTATTTTTATCCAACTTATCTTTGCAGGGTTTTATAAATTATACATTTTAAAAAACAGAACTAAAACACAGAACATGTGTATGTTTCTAAAGTGATAAATGACATGAATAAACGTTTCTGCATTTGAATCATATAAAATTCATAAGAAATGTAAATTAAGAGGCTTCTCAATGGGGGATGTACCGTGTTGCCAAAAAGCTACACCATAGCATCACGGTTGAAAATATCAAACCTAAATAAATCCAAGAAAACAGCACTTGTTTCTAAACTCTTACATTTGTTCTTCAGCCACTATGAAAAACTGCCGATCTACATGCTGCTGCCCTCCAATAAAAGATCATACAGATAAAGGGAAACAGAGAGATTGCCACCCTTAAAGCGTCATGAAACACCCCTTTTTCAGCTACAGTCTACCTCACTGTCGTTTTGAAAAATGAAACTTATATGGGAGTGAATGCTGTGAGAAGAAGAGTGGGGGAGAGGGCGGGGCACGAGAGAAATTGATCCGATTTCATATCTTATAGCATACGAGTATTTATTTTTAACAAAATGCAAGTATAATTGTTCTAGTTAAAATAGTTACCGCATTTGAAGAGGTGGAAAAGTTCTCAGTTCATGGTACCACATTTCTGAAACAGACTGCCTTCATAAACGAGTCCAAGTCACCTTGTCTCCATTTCTAAAAGCTTTCCCAAATAAAACGAGTTTCTCAAGTTTGCTACTATTCCAGCCTTACTCGCACCCTCGACGAACGGGCTTCAAACAAGAGATCGGTCCAGCATGGGAGACCGTCAGTTTGCAATTGCGTTTGGTTGGAAGTCTTCCCTGTCTGTTTGAGTTCCAAAATGACACATTGAGTTGCACTTGCCCACATGAAGCTCTTCCCCCATATATATAAAACGCATATAGTGGCACGAGGCCTACTGGTCTTGCGAGAACACAATATGGCCTGATGGAGTGCTGGGCATGAAATTGCAACCTTTTTTCATTACTGTACAGAACACGTTAATAACTACACAAAGTATGTGCATGCTATGAGCTATAGTGACCGGCCCGGCCATTCATAGACAACGTGATTTTCCATCCCATGGCACTACTTTAACACATTTTTCTATGTAAATACACACTAGACGGACTGGTTTCAACTTTCGCGCACATTTCTCACGTCAGCAATGCCTCGCGCAGAAGCACAAGTGTTTGCAGCTGTTCGCTCAGCCAGCTGACTGACTATACCACAAGTACACAACTCTACATCAGTTTCAAGTTCACATTACGCTATTTTAAATACATTAACATACAAACCTCTTCAAAAACAGATAATCTCTCACTTACATATATGCAATTTAATGTAAGCATAAAAAATTATGTATTTATGTAGTTTTAACTATTTCTCTGAAAGGGTATGATGGTTCTGTCAGTGGAGGAAGGAGGATTGACAGAGTGATATGATATGATTAACACGAGCATTATGCAAAAGCATATGTGAAAACAACCACAGCTCTTTAATAAAAGCTGCGCCTGTTAAAAAAATAGAACGCATAATTTTTTGTAATTTAATAATTTTGACAAAATATATTTATATATAATTATCGGATTATGTATTTTGCAACTCCTTGTAAGTTTTGTTCTTTTTCTTCATTTATCCATCATCTTACTATCATGTGCCATGAACCTGAAGGGATCTCTCAAGGGTCAGGTAGGAACACACCAGGAGCTGTCCTGAATAATTCAGAGAAGTGTATTCTCATCGGAAAAGAAAACACTGTCTTGAATAATTATGAGACACCAACACGTCATCGATATACTACCTCAACCTGTGACGTTGGCCAGATGAGGATTTTAAACCCGGAAGGCAAAAATGGCACAAAAAAGCTCAAAATTACCTAGTTTTCTCTATTGTTATAACTAACAGTTGCTAACATTGTTCTATGATGTGCAACACAACCAACTCTGTTAACATCTAAACAAATTTTGTTTAGTGTTTCATGACTAGGTGAAGGAGGGGCAAAAAACATCTGAATTAAAAACGTCAAATCAAATAATTTATAAAATGGTATCAAAGATTTCAAATATATTCCAGACATTTCACTCTACATTTCAAATTTCATTTATGATTTTATTTTTATGAAACCACAATTAACCACAATTTCTTACTTTTAGGCATTCATTTATCCATAAAAGTGCAACAGGAAATGTTACACTTTGTTACACAAGATATTCAAGCTTCTTTGCCGTAGGAGATAACATATTCATGAAGCGCGCTCTGTAGAGCAGTTTAAGGCTACTGTAGAAACAAAATATCTCACTCTAATGTATAAAAACATAACGCTTCATTATATAAGGTCTATATTCGCCTCTGAAAACCCAGTTATGTATATTATATAGAATTTCTATTAATAGATCCTTCGAAATTAGACATTGAACCTTTAAATGTTCTTTAATAACCTTTAAATAAACTTTACCCCGTACCTTGAAAAAAGCTAGCTTACTGCAGGCAATGCTGAACAAGCCCATGACAGACTACAGAACTAATTCTCATTGGCAAGTCATTTTCAATAAATGGAAATCTCCATATCTGGTGCTGCTAGCGAGAAAGGCTTTAATTTTAAAACTGTAACCACACTCACACCCAGTGTCATGACGCACATGAAAGCACATCATTAACTCAAATTGACCGATACATAATCCCAGAAGCCTTATACCCATTCAGACAGATCCTGAGTAGAGGTCGACCGAGATGCGTCTTTCAGGGCTGATACCGATTATTTCCATGTAAATTAGACCGATAACCAATATTTTGAACCGATATATATATATATATATATATATGGTGTAAAAACGTAAATTTATATAAAAATTAAGAACACGGGCTCTGAAACATTTGAAACGTTTTTAATTCTGACTGAGAAATCTTAATCATAACACTTATTTTAATAATAACAAAAGAAAGAAGGGAGCACCGAGCAGAATTCTGTGAACATTTTGTTAACCACAAGTCAAGACTGTAAACAACAACAAGCAACAAATAATTGTAGTAGGTCCCTAAAGTTTTAAATGATTCTAGAATGTGTAACAATTAGTGGTGGGCCGTTAACGGCGTTAGACTATTATCGCGCGTTAAAAAAAATGTTGCCGTTAATCTATTCTCAAAGTTGGGTTGTGAGCTGGGTCTATACTACGCAAGCTATGATGACTTTCACCTTGATATTTTAGCGCGGATGTATACCAGCTTAACTGCACTGTACGGGGCGAGAACGAGATTTTTCAACTCGCGTGATTCGCGTCATTCGCGGAAGCAGAAGCAGCCTCATCATCTCATAACCAGGGCTTCATTCTCGCCGCCTCATCATCTCATAATCAGGGCTTCATTCGCGCGATTCGCGCAGCAAGTAGGTCTATTGGCTCTTTTCATTAACATATAAATCACTCGCGCTTGAGGCGCCATTCGCGTTTGGTCTGAACACAACATAACATTACTGTGAAATGACCGCATCAAACGTGACGTGCTAACATGGATGCAGCTATGAAGCCGCCGGGTTTGCTTCAGGGAATATTAATTTTTAAGAAGCTTCCCAATAGGAACATCGACAAGACTAACGTTGTTTGCACCTTGTGCAATGCGGAATTGGTTTAAAAAAAACACTTTCTCTCAACAGGTAGTGGTTTAGCTTTAGTTGAAACCAGTAACTTTGTATTGAGATCTAATGTATTATGGCTCCTGTATGACATATCGCTTGTTGCTCCCTCACTCTTTGTAAATCGCTTTGGATAAAAGCGTCTGCTAAATGACTAAATGTAAATGTACTGTAGGAGCTCTTCCAGTCTCAAGTACCACCTAAACGGAAATCATCCCTTAGCTAATGCGGAAGTAAACGCAAGTTCATCTTATTGAACATAATTTAATTTTCATCACCAATTATCATAGTAGAACAGCTTTCTCAAGCAGTTTGTGATGCATTTTGGAAACAGGAGATGAGCCCCTGGTCTAATGCGCCACCTGGCTTGAGAAACCCGTTCTCAAAGACTTACTTTTAGTCATTATTTGGGTAGCACACATATTCTGAATGCCTTCGGCAGAATTCAAATGAGCCATTTTAATCTAGATTAATCTAGATTAATTTTGGAATTAATCTAGATTAATCTAGATTAAAAAAATTAATCTATGCCCACCACTAGTAACAATTTATAGTCCCAATTCAGCAACACCAGGTTGTGGTGTAGGAAGCAGAGCTGCAGATCAACATTGGTTTATTAGACCATTGCTTTATTTATTGCACCGCACTGTATTCTGCCTCTTTCTGTGTTTTATTTGTCTTTTCTCATGTAAAGCTGCTTGGAAAGAAAAATGCATTGTAAAAACCACTAAATGAATTGAATGGAATAAATTATATTTATTTATGGAAAAAAATATGTTTTGATGACTTAAACATTGCATACAATACTAGAACTATTCAATTAATCATTTTGCTCATCATTGGATTAACTAGCACAATTTGAATTTATATAATGAGAGTAAATAATTTAATTGCCTTCATAGCTTTATTGTGTATGTATATGAAAAGACCGCAAATGCTTTCATGAAGCTACAACATAACACATGCTTTTAATACCATTAAAATCATGTTTTAGGCACACTAAGTTAGTACATTAGCCTATTCCTTGCGTGCATTGTCGGCAAGACGGGCATTTATTCACACCCATGTGTGTATCTGAACATTTCTGTGTATAAATAAGTTGCGAAAAATAACTCGATCTAACATTTGTCACAAGCAGATTGAGATGCGGAGTTTGTGTGTGTGCGCGTCCATGAGAGCGCTCTGACTGAAGACTGATGATTCAAGTTCTTTATGCTTTAAAATGCCTTGTATTTTTAAAATGACGTGCAAAACGCCAGCTCAATCAATTACAAGAAACGCGTGTGCAGTGTGTTGCTCGCTTACAGAGCAAAATCATTGTTATTCAATGGATGTGAATTATATCTACATGACAATAATGCATAAATCCTGCGGAACTTGCAGGAAACCCGCAAAGCTGCTCCGAAATTCAGGCACTAATTATATTGAAGTGTTTTGCATCTTAAGTGAAGTTGATTGTGATTTATTTCAACGTCTGATGCTGCCTTACCTCAGAGAGCATGAACCCGAAGCAGCTCCAGTTAGTAAGTGCTTTGGGTATGAGAGTGAATAAAATGCTCTGTTCCGCAGCATCAGACGTTGATTGGCCGGACTCGTGACTTAGTCGCAACAAATCAGAGGGGCAGTCGGCGGGCATTACTCTAGGCAACAAACAAGAGTGACGTGTTCCGACTGCTCTCACTAAACCCATGGCTGCATCAGAGCCAAATAGCGCATTTCAAAATTTATTGACTTTATCGGCAAATCGGCTTTGAAAATTACTGATATCGATTATCGGCTAAATCCTTAATATTGACGCCGATAATCGGTCAGTTCGATAATCAGTCGACCTCTAATCCTGAGTCCAGCAAAAAACAATTTTTTTTTAAGTTAAGGAGCACAGATGTGTCTTATCATCCACCCCACTCATGCCGCTCCAAACTTTCCTTACAACAAAAGTGCATAGTATTCAGAGAGGGAGTAGAGAGGGAGCAGATCAGTGCACCTTTCAGTGAGCTGATCGATAAACCCCACGTTATTGATCACTGAACACTTACATAACATGACCTTATTATAGTGCAGTCTTAACATCATGTAAATCACAGATCTGCCTACTCACTTTTAATCAATCACTTCCTCACATCCATTTTAAGAAAGAGAAAGAGAGAACCAAATACAAACTGCCAAAAGCCATCCTCCATGCATCTGAGTGAGGACAAATGAGGGTCTGTTTCATTCACACCGGGTGACTTAAATCAGAGTGACAGGGCGTCTGTGTGTGTTGTGGGCAAGAGGGCAATTCACTGTGACTGACAGTAATGCAACCAAACGTGTCAAAAATAAATGCATAAAAATGCACTGTTATGCACACATTTCAAACACTGCAAAGAAAGAAAGAAAGAAAGAAAGAAAGGCAGTGAAATGTAATTGATCCAGTAAAACATTCTCCTTGAATCCTCTGACCTCTTTTCCTCTGCTGACAGGATGTAAAACTATTTCACACTCCTCTAAACTGCATTTCCTCTCTCTCTCTCAACATCATGTAATGCACCAATAAGGAAGATATTATTGGTTTGCACTGAAACACAGGGCGCCAGGCTTTAAGGCAAAGTGGAATGCTGGGATTTTAAAGGGCTGAGCTGAGACTTTGGCACTGCAACACTTTGAAGGATTTCCCTTCCTCATTCCAGTCAGACTGACCTGTGGCTCACGACCTTAAGCAAAGCAGCCTGCTGCCCCAGCCAATGTTAAAGTAGAGCAACACAAAACGGCAGCAATGCTGTAAAGCATCTAACCATTACAGCTGAAGGGGGTGTCACAATATGTGACCCGGTCTGTGAAATCCAGGCTAAAGTTTGAAAATCTAGACATAACAAGCATCAAAGTTTGATTTCATTAGTAATTGGTCTTACTTTAAATACTCTATGGCAAGCAACCTAATTACACCATTTATTTATTTTTGCTGCAAAACACCAGGGACAATAAATATTACAGAATCCATCATGGTTTCATACTACTGCAGGAATTAAATCCACAGCAATTGGGTCCATTGTCCATATTATAAAGGCGTGGGAACCATAAGTGTAAACGAAATTACTTTACACAAGAGACACTGGAGAATTCAACTATTAAACATTTTATGTTGCCAACTGCCAAGTGACCAGAGAACAGCAAATGCCTTCCCCTTCTAGAAGCAGTGAATCAACAGGCGGGGATACCTAAGCAGGCTGTGGCGTGCCCGGCCTGTATCCTAGCAACATGTTTCTGGAACACTGCCCAAGGTGTTGGCTGGATCCTGGCTGACCACTAACACAGTAAGACACACAAAGCTGTTGCACACTACCAATGGCTACAGAAAAACTATAATGCAACACTATCTAGCTCTCATGACTGGTCTAGGCCAAATTTTCCTATACTGACTCTTTCTATTACATCCACCTTATTTCCGCTATCATTTGCATTTTTCAATGATCCCCTAAAGATTTGTTCAATCTTTCACACATTTTCGCCCATTCTTGCCCTGAGAACATTTTCCATCTTTAGTGCATTCCAGAACAAATTACTGTGGTTTTCCCTTAATAAAATGTGAACATTTCCTCAAGCTTGGAGAACTGTTTCCTCCAGAGACAAAAGTGCAAAACTTTCCATCAGAACAATGGCACAGCGGACAGATGAAACACAAAATGTACAGATCACGAAGCCATCACACACACACAGTTGACTAGCATCCACCTGGTACAACAGGCTTTCAGCCTCTTGTTAGTCAATGAATAATAGTCTTTCATCACAGCCAGCTTCAGTGTGACTCTGCAATGGTCCACGCATAACTATGCAGACAACAGTTTGTGTATCCCGAACACCAAAATACAAGATAAGTGAATAGTTTAACCAAAAAAAACACCATCTAACTATCGTTAAGTAAATATTTTTTTAATATAATATAATTTTGGGTGAACTAATTTATAAAAAAATTAGGCAGGAATGCCCCCTTACAAGGGTAGACAAACTAAAAATATTACAGTAAACACTGAAGCATCAATTACATCTGGTTTTTATACCATATTATGAAACAGTGTTTATCCATAGAAAGGAATTCTTTCCTAGCAGTGCCATTAGCAGCAGACATTAGCGCATTTCTAGCATACCAATACCTGACACATCTGGAACACCTCAAGGGTTTGTCTGTCAAACATGAGTAAAGCGTTCAATTAAATACACCTCCAGGGCCACGAAATAATGCTGCACCTGAACAGTCTTCAGAATACTTCAGATGACATAAGAAAACTTCCCTTTTAAAACTGTGAGTGGCACGAGAGTTGGCATGATTACAAAACTAGTAAACCCCTTCTGGAAATCTGCAAGACATCCGTCACGTTAGATTAGATTAGATTAGATTCAACTTTATTGTCATTACACATATACAGGTACAGTGTAACGAAATGTAGTTTAGGTCTAACCAGAAGTGCAATTAGCAAGTGCAGATATACAGTGTGAATAAATACAGAATACAATATTAGGAAAATAATTTACGTTGGGCATGTACTATGAAAATATGACAATATTTAGCCTGTCCTGTCCTGTAGAAGGTGCGCTTACACTAAAAGCTTTAAAGACTAGAGGACTTTTTTGAAGTAATACCCTGTGATTCACGACACTTTTTATACTACCTTGCAGCATACCAATGTAAAACAATATGTAGCAGGGATGTAAAGCAAATATTTAAGTCCAGGGCCAAATGTAAAACCTTAAGAGTCGGATCAGAAATATGTGTTCCACCACTATCTATTGGGCTTATGCCCATTTGGAGATTCAATTAAATACACTTAAACACACTGGTATTTTACCCACTTCATTGTAAGGAATTACTGTTACTTCACAAGCCGAGTAACACACCCATTTTAACACTGACAATTAAGATCTCATTCATTCAAATATTTCAGAAATAATCCATAAACAAACACAAAGAGAAAATGCTGAAGGAAAGTATAGGTGTACATCGCCAGACTCTACACCCAGACACGCCCATTTCGCCTCTGGAAATGATACATCACCGCCGCGAGATACGTCACGGGCCAACTCAGCATTCCAGAAGCCGGACTCGTGCGCGCGCGCACACGCTGGGCTGGAAATGAGTAGCGGCACGCGAGAGACACACATGCAAGCGGTGACAACTCACCATTTCTTAGTGCATTCCACCATGAGTTCCTGATAGGATGCCACGAACTGGAATTTGGAGGCATGTTTCCCGACACGCTGCAGTCTCTTCCACACCGAAGCCATGTTTCTTCCCGTACCGAGGAACTGACAGTTTGCACAAAATACTGTCCCGTTTTGACGCCGCCTCCTGGCAAATCGTCTGCTTGGAATCCTTCTCAAAAGTGTCCGTACAAATCTGACTTCTGTGCATTCATTTATATTTTAAGTGGGTGAAAATCGGGTATGGAAACGTCACACCATTAGGGCTGATAAACGCAGATCACCGTGATGACATGTTAAATCCATGGGGGCGACTGAAAGCTCTCGCGTTGCTCATATCGTACAGTAAATCCTTCAAAGTAAACTCTCCATGAAATTCAGTATTCCTCCTTTCCAGGTGTCAATATACCTGCAGAGGAAAAGAGCGAGGTGGTTAGGTCTCGGTAATAAAAAGACGATGCTTTTAGCAAATCTGCAGCAGATTCATGTCAACCTTAATAACAAATCTCTTCACTTAAACGACCCAACTATCTTTCATTATTATCTGGTAGTTTTAGAAGTCTTTGAAATCTAACGCCTTCCTGAGTTTAAAGGTTGATAAAACCAGCAGCCCAAAATTCATTTTCAGTAACTGAGCAACCAACACACCTTATATTCAACTTTCTGGACCAGTTACAACGATCCAATGAAGGATGCGACGCAAGAACTGGGTATTAATACTATATACATTGTACACAAACAAACATGTTAAAGTGTCGTTTATTAAAACAACATCCCTAATAGCTGGATTAATACATTGGTTAAGTGTTTGAAACCTCCCTAAACCTTCATTTATTATTATTCGCGCAACTGTTGCTGTGCAGACATCTACGACTAAATATGTATATCCATACAAGACTGAAGACTTCTCTAAACAACTTATACTCTCGTCTGCATACTACAAAGTGAACTGTCAGTGCTAGTGCATAAACAGTTCACTGCTGTAACGCTGGCTTTAGACATCTGCTCTCATGTTACGGTTAAAGAGTCTCTTTAAAGCCGCGGTCTTAATGACTACCTGACTAGCAAGGGAGCTAAAGTCATCATTACAGTTATCAATAAGACAACAGCTCATTCATAAACAAGGGATCCAGCTCGCATTCCCGGAGTGCCGAACTCACCGCGTGGATAATGCCGCAGCGGCGGCTGAACGCGCCCGATGCGGCGGGAGGCGCGTGGCGGCATTCAGCCCGCTAACGAGCTAAAGAGCCGCACTGCCAGGATCTTTCCATAGAGCTCC
The DNA here is from genome assembly GCF_015846415.1 of Triplophysa dalaica. Taxonomy (NCBI): domain Eukaryota; kingdom Metazoa; phylum Chordata; class Actinopteri; order Cypriniformes; family Nemacheilidae; genus Triplophysa; species Triplophysa dalaica. Next base: position 7,009,138 of record NC_079556.1, on the reverse strand, counting down.
GCTAGCAGCCTCGGCTAACCTTAGCCAGGCGGGCTATCTTATGGCAAACTGAAGCAGAGAAAACACTTTTCCTTGGATAGTCCCGCTCGTTCTGACAACAATCAAGCTGAGGAGTATGAGGGCGAGATGAAGCGATGGTTTTCCCGGTTGAGGGAAATTCCAGCGCTGTTTTCACGTTCACACACAAACTCCGCGTATCAGGACTCCATCATTTTCCTCCCCGATCCCACATTCAGTCAAACATCTGTGCTGTGCCTCCGGGATACGCCCCCGCACGTCTCCCATTGGCTTTCGAGTGGTCAATATTTACATATTCATGATGTTTCTTAAAGCTTTTGTTGGCAGTGAGCGCTCCTATTGGGCAATGGAAACATCTTTCAGGGATCTTTAACCCGCCCGTGTGTGCAAGCAAACTGAGTTGAGTGGGAACATATGTGTTGCAATGTAAACATTCTGTTGATATATTAAGTGTATTTCTAAGTATGACAAGTAGAGTAATTTTATATTATACTATCTGTGCATTATTTAACAGGTTAAAATAAAAAATATATAATAAAACGTGTGTGTGTGTGTGTGTGTGTGAGAGAGAGAGATGAAAGAGTACCAAGACACATTCCACTGCCAAATGGCACCAGAAAAATCTATTGATCAAAGTCATATAAACCTAAAACCTAACAGCAGTTTTCTTTCTGTCCATTCCCTAAATCCAGAGATTACAGATAATACATTTTTTAAACAGATAAGAAAGTTAAAATTCAAATAATGTGCGCTTCAGTGTATTCATTTAAGCTGTGTGTCAAAAAATGCTTTGAAGCAGAAAAAATGTATTGGGAATGCACACAGAAGATTGTGAATGTGTGGAGGGGGGGCTCATGTAGAATGCCGGTTCTTCGGCATCCTGATGGTTATCTTGAAGAAGTGAGTGAGACGGGTTTCCTCCCTGATGTTGAAATATCCCAAGATGTGAAGCTGTATGGGGTCTCAGGGCAAAGAAGGGTGTGTTTCCTAAAAGCAGTCACAGTGTATACAGAGAGAACTGCAACATCCTTACTGCAGTGTCATGGTGCCAAGAGCTCCTCTAAGACACGCTTACCTTGTGCCAGACAAGGTTTCTAGAAGTCTGTAGATCAGATCGGGCTTTTTAGGGCTTGCCAACACTTCAAAACATGTGTTAGCAAAACATTAAACCTCTCAGGCCAATGCTCTGATGTGCAAACATCATCTTGAAACAGATTATCTCCTCTGTCATGTAGGAAAGAGGGAAGGATTTTCTCTTTAATGAAAAAGTCCTCACAAGAAAGATAGAAATCTGAACAAAACATCCAGGTTGGTTTTAAAATGTAAAACCCAATGATTTAATTTCAAAGGGGTCTCCACCCAGTTGCCCCATTTTGCCATGGCGTGAGTCTGCAGTTTGTCTGTGTATTGACTTTACTTTCTCCTTCTTCCTGTGTGTGTCCCAGTGGTAATATGAGTGTGTACACTGGCAGTAAGATAAGCATGCTTACTGTAAGTGAATCATTCCCTTATGAGCGGACAAGCGGGCACAGTGAAGACAAAGAAATGAAAGAACAGTGATGTCACACAATGGATTCTCAGACTACAGACAGAGACACCACAGAAAAACTACAGAGCATTTCCACACCTCACAACGGTCAAATCAATTCTCTGTATTTGTTATGTCAACACTCACACACCTCATTTAATCTGTATTGAATCTGTATTTTAATGGGCAAAGTGGGTAGTGTCTGAGATTACATTGAAGTGTGTATCCTTAAAATTCACTTAGAATGTCATTTAACACTGTTTATTTGTATGTGTGTGCACTGAAACAGAAAAATTACAATATATTTTTCAATGCAATATTTTAATTCAAATAATGTGTACAGGCTTTGTACAAAGTAGGTTGTTTTTAATCCATAATTGGGTCGAAAGGGGACAAATATAACCATTGGCATCACATTTTTTCCCCAGATTGTATTTGTCCCTTTTTGACTTTACCATAGATTGAATGTTACCAACATTCTTCAAAATATCATTGTTAAAACAACTTTATTTGAAAGAAATTCATACAGAGTTACAATGACAAGAGGCTGAGTAAATGATGACAGAATTTTAATTTTTGTGTAAACCATCCCTTCTAAACATATGCTAAACATACGAAGTTGTAAATTTACAATCAAACATCTTCTCAAAAAATAATTCCATTTTATTGTCGATCCGAAACAGTAGGCTACAGTCCCTTTTAAAGGGATAGTTCAGCCAAAAATTCTGTCATCAACAAGTTTTTTCAAACCTGTTTACATTTAGTTGTTCCACTGAACACAAAAGAAGATATTTGTAAGAATGTTTGTAACCGCACAATTCTGGGGCACCATTGACTTCCATAGTAGGAAACAAAACTAATATGGTAGTCAATGGTGCCCCAGAATGGTTTCCTACATTATTCTAAATATCTTCTTTTGTGTTCAACAGAACAAAGACATTATGCAGATTTTAAACATCATGATGGTGAGTAAATGATGACAGAATTTTCATTTTAAAGTGAACTATCCCTATACTATATTTAGTATGCCAAAACAGTCAGTCACAGACAGATTGGTGTGGATAGGCCTTAACACTGGGTGAATATTATTAGATCTGGGTTGTTCAATTTTTCGTAAAAAGGTAAGAATATGACACCAGCCACAGCTGTCTGGCACTTCAGATCACAGTGTCCTCTTAAGACCAACAAAGGGCTTCCAGGGGATATCAGGCGTCAAGGCGGCCTAAATACACCCCCACAACCGCTGTAGGTCACACCTAAAACGAACAAAGTGTATTTGTATTCATGATAACCTGTAGCTCAAATGATTCTGTGGTATATTTTCACTCTTATGCACTAAAACTGCATAATGGAGAGCAGATGGATGTTCTAACTAAAAGAAGAAAGAAAGTGATATGTTTCTGTGCTATACTACAATGCACTCACACTGCTGCATTGCATGAATTCCTGACATCCCAGCATGTCATAATACTCCAGATCAGCTGCAGAACCCATATGTTTCTGGGAAATAGTTTAAAAGCCTATTGATCTATAAAAGGTCAACTCCGTTTCATGTTTCAAAATGTAATGTGATCTGTACAATTAGAGAAATAAACAAATTAAAGTATACAAATTAAAATATACATATATGTAATATATAAGTTGCTTATTTGAGGAAAATAGGCTGTAATTTTTATACAAACTTATGAACTTATACAAATGCACACATTTTAAATATAATGGCTCAATTGAGTCAGCATTATATCGGGAATGTGCAACAAAATAAACGAATTAGCAGAAAGTTTCACAATGTCCTTGCAACATGCAATAAACACACTTTTTTAATGGGTAGTACGCAATCTTGTGTCATAAAAAACATGTTTTGAGTCAATGAACAACCCATTTAAAACATCTTATGTTTAATAATAGTTAAACTGATGTGATATCACAGTTATCTTCTTCAATAGTGCATATAATTTTCTGACAGTACATCAGAATGATTTGTATAAGCGGGAGAGCAAGTTGTAATTGGCTGCAACTTCTCTGCTGTGAGCAACTAAAAACAACAAAAAAATCACACACACGTGCTCGAACAATTGCTGACTTCTGCAAAAGTGCCAAAGAATGGAATTCTGAAAAGATACTTTGAAGAGGAGGGAGTGTGTGTGTTTATAATAAGAGTTTTGATCTGGAATGAAGGCACGTAGGCTGAATTTATATCCAAAACATGGAGTGGATTATTGTTAAATCATATTTGTTATTTCCAATAAAGCCGAAAAAATTACTGACTTAATACATTACTGTGGGACGTGGAATTGTAATTGGCTTACCTCATCCCAACCGTAGTTATGAGCCTGATGAAGAGTATGAAAATTAGAGACAAAGGTGTTGAATAAATAAGGAGAGGGATAGAGACAAGAAAAGAGAGCATGATAAAGAAAAGAGCAAGAGAAAAAGATGAAGGTTTTCTTTGACCCTGCTGTGTAGGTAGTTGACATTAAAGCAGCATGAGATACGGGAGAAATATCAAAGGGGGAGGAGATCATAATGACCTTCCTGCTGATATATCCTGTAGTTAGTCTGGCTCACTCTCTTATTGCTTGCAGGTGAAATAATAAAGTCTCTGTAGAACTGCTGTAATGTGTGTGTGGAGGGTCCTGAAAACAAGGAGCTTTTACAGCAAGGGAAAGACAGTGTCATTACAAGTTGCTGCATGTGTTCGAAGAGATGTGTCGCACGAGCCAATACTGACATCAATCCTAAAAAGTGTTTATGCATGTGTGTGCGTGTGTATAATTCAGCACTAAAGTATGAAGACCATGCTAGTGGAATCCAACCAGACACACATTTATTTGAATTGTTAGAAGCAGGTTTACACATAACGGATGAACATATTTAAAATAATACATTTGTTTCTATGTACTGTTCATTAAAAAACATTTAGTACCTACCTACCTGCCTACCTAGAGAGAGAGAGAGAGAGAGAGAGAGAGAGAGAGACAGACATGTATAGACAGATATATACACATACTATAAATACCTTTATTATAATGTATGCATTTTCATTTTGTAAATTATTGTATATTGTAACATTGAAGAGAGCACTGACAACATAAGTAACACATTTAATTTAATCCAACTAAACAATTCACACACTTACATGAGCGTTAGCTGATTTAAAATGTCCGGTTTCCTGGACAGGCCTTAATACTAGTCCAAGACTAATTTAACTGTTAGAGGTTTCTTGATAGAAAACAACTTACACTTACATGTATCTTAAAATATATTAGAGCGATTGTTTTGTCTCGAGATGCACACTGGTATTGTGTTTGGTGAGTATTTTTTTTAAAACGACTTAAATATTCTAATTTAAGGTCTAGTCCTGGTTTAAAATAATCTCTATCCGGGAAACTGCCCCTATGTCTTTAACACGGTATACCTGCCAGGGACAGAACTTTTCCAGTCCTGTCGAGTTTCCACAGCGAGACCAAGGCTGGCAACATGGAAAAACTGAGTGACTAACTCACTCTAGAGTACAAGAGAGAGCATACAAGTTTTAGACCTCAATCTTCGGAAGTCTAAACTATTTTTTTTAATCATTCAGAATGGCTGACAGCAAGATGTTGGAATACTGTAAATCTGTGAATAATTAATGCATCTTCCATTTTGCAGTAGTTTGGGTCTGATTTGACTGCCTTTACTCTCTTTACGATTGTTATGTAATCGAAATTTATGTAGCTCCTTTTTCCACCAGACTCATGCGTCAGAGGAAGTATGGGGTGATTATTTTATTACTCTGAACAAATGAAACAGACTCTGGGAAATTAAATAGCCCCAATGACTGCTGCTATGTCCTCGTTCTAAGTTTTCTTTTTTTCTTTCAGACACACAGATGTTATCATATAAATAAAAATGGCCTAACATATTCATCCTGCATTTGGCAGACATACGTCCTATTAAACGTCTTGTCTTAATTTAAAGTGAGACGTCTTATTTCTTTACGATTCTTAAAAAACAAATCAAACAGCTCTTCTTCACAACCCACATTCTCAAGTTTGGTCTAATCTTTAACCCTTCATTAGCAATAGCAAAGCAATACCTTCCTTATAGAGAGACACACAACACAGCTCAGAATTGTATTAAAGTTCTGGCATGTAGTTTAGTCAACTGCTGCAAGAACTGATCTGGATCCACTCAGTATAACATCTGCATTCTTATGCTTGTAGAAGCACATACACACAATGAACAGGTGAACAAATCCGTGTATTTGTCATGCATTGAATGCCAGATAAGAGGAGTGAAAACCATCTCTCTCATTCCTGAGTGTCCAGTGAGTGCCCAAAAAAATTTAAGCTGTCAGACTGTGCAAGAAAAGACAGGGTGAGAGGCACGTCTGAAAAACACTGGGAAGCAAAATGCATGAAAGGACTTTGTCTTTCTGAATCCTCCACTGAATCCTGTCAGAGCATCAGGGCACAGAGCCACAAAGATAATCTACAGCCTCTGATCTTTCAGTCCACTACAGTCTGTCTTTCCAAAGAGAGAGATTCTTCAAAATAAAAGACAATTTGGAAGCAGGGAATAAAAGAAAAACATGAGGAGATTATGTTGGCTGCATTTGAGAGAGTAGCTTGGTGGAGCTCAAGTCAGCACAGCCAAGATGAACCAAAAATCAGCACACTCTGCTCTATCCACTGGATTTTCAGGCGTTTGTTTTTTATATCATCCTTCTTGTATCCAAACATGGCCATGGATGCTCGATCTGCATGTGTGTGAGAGAGTGAAAGTTGAAGTTCTACACCCTACATGCTCAGACATCTCATTGTTCCTCATGTTGTGTATATTTCAGTTACACAAACACTGATATCCTATTGCTAACACATCACACATCTTTTCATTTATTCCCAGAGGCTATGTGCAATACGATTGTAAAAACAGTGTGACTCCACTTCACTAACAACAAACGTAACGGATTAAGTGCAAAAGTCTGATTAAGTCATCATTTAGACTTAATTAGAACACCTACGGTTCAACACCTACATTATCTAAAACATCGTACTGTTCAAAATTTCTCACACATAGCACTCAAACCTACTGAAGAGCATCTATCCATCCCAAATGAGAAGATCTCTATAGCAACCCCTCACCTGACCTCTTGATTAATGTCCATAGGGATGAGGGGAACAGGAAAAGGCTTTGCACTAAACTCATGGGATGAACAAGGTTAACACACACAGATTCACTTTCTCTCTTTCATAACCCCCGCCTGTCTGCCTCCTAGCAGTTTGAAACAGAGTGGAGAAATAATTACATAACCATACTGAGAAACGTTTTTTATTCATCTGCAATATTAGGATGTGTGTTTCAGAAACTATAAATAAAATGCAGTTATTTGTAAGATCTAGACACTTCCAAATCTAAAATAAAAAGACGCAGTTATATTTTTACCCTGCAGGTAATAAACGAAACAAATCAAGTACAGCGTCAAAAGCAATAAGTGGAAATAATATTTTTTGTTTTATAAGGGACGTGTAATGTTAAAGTTAGAAACCTCAGTGTTGAGCTGTATGCTTGACCTCTTACGCAGTCACAGATGATTTGTCACTACATGGGGTGTTGGATGAAAAATTACACCTCAGGTTGGAACAAGATAGTTTTATAATACTGATCATGACAAAGCACTGTGGTAAATCAAGGTGACATTCAGTTTTTCCTGAAAGAGCCCTGACTGTTCACCCGACTGGTGCTATGATGAATAAAGAGCACTAAGATGCCCTCTGCTGTTTAAAGAAAAACACACTCTTTCTGACCAACATTTACTATATTATTTCTGCAACTGTATGAGAAGATTGTTGCAATCTTGAAAAAAAAAATCGAATTTGATAGTAGAGCTGAATAGAAATTAATATGATACAAAAAAATCACATATGTACAAAAACATCAAAGATCACTTTATTAATGAGAATCAAAACAAAAGCCAACACAGACATGACAGAAATAAACAGGAATGTGCATATTCATTCAGAAATGATGACTGTCAAGAGTCATTAACGGGCACAATTTGGTAGCGGCACTTGTACAGTTCAGAGAAATTTTGACAAGAGGTATTGCAACATGCAACAAAAAAGAAAAGTATATAAATAAAGTGACAAAAATGAAATAAAAGCCTGTGATTTTGGTTGAAACATGATTAAGGTAACCACTTGACTCTTGTTGGAAAGAAAATAAAATTTTCAGCAAATAAATGTCGGACCCGAAAACACTCAACGTTCACATAACAAGCACCTCCAAAGCTTGTATATACACATAAATACACAAAAAAACAATCATGCAGCAATGACCAGCACTTCCAAAACATTTAAAAATTCAAATATGTTATGATGGATATTTGGAGCCAATGATCTCAGGCAGTACATGAAGAAACTAAATGGCTTTTAAAGGGTTTTCTGATACACAATCACTCTCAGAGCGTTATGTTATGCGATGATCCCACAATAAACCATTATACAATTGCCATCAAACACAACCAGTTGCAATGACACAGCTCCCATGAGTTAGCAGTCTCGGAGGTAAACACCAGTGATTAAAAACACGTGCAATCTCCCTTAGTGATCAGCTGATAATCGGACATATCTTATAAATATAAGCCTATAAATATAAGAACATGTAAACACTTTGTTTCTCTTTCCAAACACAGTATCAGGATGTTTGTAGTATGTGTGTTTAGCTTACCATCAGCAGCACAGACTAATAAACTTAAACATACTTATGACCCTCATTACTTGCAGCTAGCTGAACAACTACTTAAAAACTATAAATATGATCCAAGCCCTAATTTTGTAGATGGCCGACAAACCACAACATGGGTGTTATTCTGAACATTCATTATTCAAACACAGTTGTGCTGTAGCATAGCCCTTACTAAAACAAGTTGACTGGCAAACCACTTACTATTTAAATACATGTCTGAAGGTTATGAAAAAGGTTGCAGTGCATTTATTATTAAAAAAACCTGCTTTACCAGCAGGGGTCACTACAACACATATGTCCATTCTGTTCAGTTTCATAATGGAGTCAGATGGTTGAGGGCTTTCTATTGGCCTTCTTCAACAAATAGGAAAAAATGACAAGACAATGACCAAAAGTAACAGTAAGAGACTTCATCCGCGGTTGGAATTTTGGCTTTCAAGAACTAGAAGCAATAATATAAAACATCAAACTTCTCGATAAAAAAAAAGGAAAATGAAACAAAAGACCCCATAACCTTTATCATGATCTGCTCATAGCCTTTGACTTTACATTTTAGGTTAATTTTTAAGTCTGATTTCGATAATCAATCTCTGAGTATTTCAGCAGGGTGGACATCCTAAAATTGGTGTGTTGTTGCTGATAATTCATATTGGAGTCAGGCACTAGCGTTTAAGTCAGCTTTACTGGCAGAATTGCAACCTGTACTTTCTTCGGCCTCATACATAATGTAAGGCAAAATCCAACCGTGGCTAATCTGCTTTTACAATAATAGGATCACAACCTGCAATTGATTGTCTGATTTTGCCAAAGAACATTTTGGAACGAACTTTAAAGCACGCACTGTAAATATGAGGCAAATTCTCAAGGCACCTTGCAAAACCATTAAAGAACCTCTAAACACATTACAAAGTACTTCACAATACATTTAAATGCCTCAAAATTACCCCATGATTGGGTAACAGGAGGAAGCACTGACATTCTTCAGACTTAAACTAAACGGTTGAGATTGCTAAAGGTAAACCTTGAAGTTCTTAAAATCTCACAATGTGGTATTTAAGGAACCAAAATGGTACCCTGAGGGCTTTTCATTTTTACAGTGCAAATACCTTAAAATGTTTGGTTAAAGGAAAAGTTCACCCTAAAATGAAAGTTATGTCGTTATTCATTCACCCTCGTGACAATTCAAACCTGTATGGGTTTCTTTCTACTGCAGAACACAAAGATATTTTGAAAAAATAACGGTAACAGAAAACTTTCGGTCCCCATTGACTTGAATTGGTTTTGAGTCTATAGACAAGCTTAAAATGGCATGAGGGTGAGTAATGACAGAATTTTAATTTTGGGGTAAACTATCCTTTTATTAAGCATGAGTAAAAATTACAATCACATTTTAACAAACTCTTCATTCATTGTAGCAAAACAAAAATAACAGTATTTATCAAGTTTAAACATCTTGATTCACATCGTAGTAATGTCAAGGTGCCTAAAGACAAACAATTTTAAAATAAAAAACAAAGGATCATTAAGAAATGAGCTGTGTCCTGACACTGTGCCATGTCCAGACCAGCTGAACTGCCCATAATCCCATTTTCTCCAGCACCTCTGTCCTATCAACCAGTGTTTGACCTATCACCCAGTGTTGTCAACACAGCACTGTTTAAATACTTGTAACATAACCAACAGAATGTCATTACAATACTTTGCGTGCAGTCATTTTGACCCACATTTAAGATATATACATCCATATCGAAACAGCTCTGTTTTTCCTGACCTTTGCAGTGAAATGCATGGAGATTCTACAATTTATATGTACATGTCAATAATAAACATCACAACAACAAAATATTTAAGCTGCCAAAACCTATAGATAAGCAGCCCTGAGTTTACTTACAGTTCAAGGCCGGGTCATTTAGCCAAGTCCAGATTTTGATCATATATTGTGGGCTTCTCGGGTGGACCAGCATCAAGCCGTTGTAGGCACAGGCATTATCACGGTACTTAACCTCGATATCAAAGGTTCTGAAGCCTTTGTGCTTCTCGGGAGAAAGGCCTAACTTCCTAAGGCACATACCTGTGTAGACATCATCAATAGGGTAGAGAGGCACCCGTCTCGTGACATCATGAAGTTTCTTGGCAAGCTGTCCCGAGAACAGGTAACCGCCCCCACCTGCGTACGCAGGGTACGCCCCTACAAAAACGCTCTCAGGGATGAAATATTTGACTTTCTTGTCTCTGTGTGGACCGGCGTTGGTAATCACATCCCCTACAAAAAGTTCCTTAGCTTTGGCATCTGACAGATTGCTGAGGAATTCTATGATGCGAATGGTGTTAACAAAAACATCGTCATCGCCCTTGAAGACGTAACTGGCTCCAGAACAGCGAGTAGTCAACCATTCCAGGAAAAGCACCTCCTTGATGGTGAGGTTGAAGAACGTGTCCCTATAGTCCCACTGAAGAATGTCTCGATGCATGGAGCTTTCATGCTCAAGCATCTTGGATAGATCAGGAAAATGGTCCTCCACGGCTGCGTTACCAAGAAGAAACACCGTAACAACCGTCCTGTTTGCGAGACGACCAGCTCTTCCCCACGACTCACGGATTGCCTGACGTCGATCGAAGTGAGGGACTAAAGATTTAATAGCTAGGAGGAGGAATGGTTGGTCTTTGCATATGTCTGGCTGGTCCACCACGATCGGATACGACCTACAACGCATATACAGCAATAAGTCCTTAAAGCGATCTGGGAGAGAATTGTAATCCTTAACTTGGGTGGTCACCCTTAAATCTGGCTCACAGGAGTCCTGAGTGACTGTATTGTTGAGCCAGTTTGGAACGTCAAAAGTAAAGTTGAGATTTTCTAGATTGTGGTTGTTGATGTAGTCGAGCTGTTGTTGCTGGAGATTCCAGTAGGCGTTACTGGGAACATCTTTGGCCCAGAAACGCTTTGAGGGAATCAGCACTTTACTCTTTTCATCACCTTTCCCGACATTACGAGAGACCTCCACGACTATGAATATAAACACCATTGTCATCATCAGCATGACCTTCACTTTTCTCCGAGGCCCCTGCATGGTTCCCGAGGCTGTCACCACCTGAACAACAGAGAAATAAAAGCGATATGTCAGAAAATATAGTCAATGTCCAAAACATTACAGAAACCGATGGGAAAACAATAGTTGTTTTCAGTTTTATTCTAATTGCATTCATATTATGAATAAGCCTTTACATTTAGTGTTTTTTTGTCATTGTATTTTGTATAAACATTTGTATTTTAAATCAAAATAGTTTATATAAACATTGTCTTTGTTGATATTGTTACATAAGTTTTATTTCTATTTCAGTTTTAAATTTTAGCTTTTATACTCAGTTAATCATTTCAGTGCCTTAAGGATTTAGTTTTTTGCTGAGGCAATAGTTCTAATGTTCTTTAGTTAAATATATCAAATAATATTTAGGCCGAATTGTTTATTGACTTTAATCCATTGGAATTGTTTTAATAGTTTTAGTGAACCTTGTTTCTGACAGGAATAACCTGGATTATAAAGATATATATATCTGCTTTGCAGAACATTGTGCATACTCTCTGAAGTGTTTTGATGTTATACTCCATGCTTATATAATAATTACAATCTCTCTTCCTTTCACTCTTTTCAGGTTTTATAAGACAGGATCTTTATTTCCAACCATTAGTGTCATAAAGCACAAAGACAGTAATGGCAACTATATCTGGGCTCTGCTTGTCTCCTTACAATAAGCAAGATACTCTCTGTAAAGACTGTGGCACGTCTGTCTCTTTCAGACTACACTCAGAGCAAGGAAAAAACATGGGTAGATTGCACTTAGATTAAAACATTGAAGGCTAAAAAATGTTAAAATACAGGCACACTTAATAAGGAATTGGATCATCTACAGTGCCTTGCAAAAGTATTCATCCCCCTTCATTTTATTCACATTTTGTTATGTTGCTGCCTTATTTTACACTACTTAAACTTAAACTTTTTTATATATTTATCTACACTCCATGCACAATAATGTCAAAACTAAAAACCTAGATTTAAAATAACGAATATGCGTGCAGAAAAGACGCGAAATGTGAATCAGGCCCCAAAAAAGTAATAATCGCACAGGACCTTTTTGAAAACTTTGGCTTACTCCACCTATGGTTTACTCCATAGGATTATAATGTAAAACAGACGCTAACAGCTTCGAAAAGGAAGTCAAGTGTAAACACAGGCTAAGTTTAATATTGATAAATTTTGTCCGTATATTCCTTTATTTGCACCTTACTAATGCTTGCTTTCGGAAAATAAACACGAACAAGTTAAAACTGTTGTCAATGTCTATTTTCGAGGACAAAATGGCAAATTTCATAGTTTTATTTTATTGCTAACTGAAGCAAACTGTAGGGCCTTTGAAAGACACTGAAACGAATGAAAACGTTTCTTAATGTCAGCCTGCAGGAGAGCAAGGCAGATTTTGTATAAAGTTAAAAAAAAAAAATACATAAAATTCAGTGGACGTTAATTATAAATTTAGAAGAATATGTCCAAAGAAAAAAGTGTCAATAAATATGCCAATGCTTTAAAGCACATGTGAAGTTATGGAATTATCATTTGAAGCACATTTAGAAAAGTTATTCCCAATTTTATTGGTAAACATGATTCTAATATTTGAAACTTACACAAGGTAAGGGCACAGTCCTATACAAAAATATTTATCCTAAAAATCATATGTAGCTTTGCACACTGCTGGCATCTAGAATGATTTTGATCAGCATTTTATTGTTCATATCAGAGGGCTCTCAACTTCTATCTTACATTTTACTTTTTGTAATACTGCTACTACGATTACTACATCATTTTATTAATAGTTGCCTATCTATTTTTACACAACTTTTTCTGTAAATTATATTTCATTCATTCTGCTATATATATCACATACCTTGTGCTACAATAGTCTATTGTTATTTTTTACTTGTATGTATTTATAGAACACACATAGCTTTACCTTATGTTAATTGTATTTCTTACATTTTTATACCCATAGGCCCTTATTTAAATCATCTGTTTACTGTATTCTATTGTGTTATGGTCTCTGTGTACTGTTGTTGCGGTTTCTGTGTACTGGATGCTCCGGTCACCAAATAAATTCCTTGTATGTGCAAACATCATTGGCAATAAAGCTCTTTCTGATTCTTACTGACACTCAAGGACACCGTACAGCAAACAGTCAACAATAACAACAATCATCATTAAAGTAAATTAATCCAGGCTAAATACAAGCATAAAATAATCACACAAAACTAAAAAAGTTACAAAAAGCCTGCCTAAAAAGTATGTTTTAAGACGAGATTCAAAAACACAGAGATTTTCGCTACTTTAAAGGACCTTAAAGGTAGTAGTAAAGAGTTTCAGAGGTAACGAGCTGCATGACTGAAAGCTCGAGAAGCCATAATAGTGCAAGTTTGAGAAAGGACAAGATGTGCAGCAGATGATCTGAGAGTGCGAGTCGGAGTGCAGTTGCGAAGGAGTTCTGGTAAGTAGGGAGGAGCTGAATTATTGAGAGCTTTATAAGCGAGGAGAAGGATTTTAAAGTTAATTCAATATTTAACCAGAAGCCAATGCAGGTGTTGTAATGTGGGAGTAATGTGCTCGGTTATAGAAGTCCGACAGATCATTTGTTATTCTTATATTGTTTATATAGTTATCGGAATTATATCATTTTGACCGGAATGCATGAATATTTCAATATCAATTTTGACCATATTGTCCAGCCCTTTGAAGCATTAACTTGTGCCTAACTTGTGTATTACGTGTGTGAGGGGAACAGAGTGGTTAACACCTACTCAATTGCGATAAATATCAATGTAATAGATACAACTTATCTTTCATGAAACGGCAACATGACAAAATGCAAAAGCAATATGATAAACGGCAATGCTTATGCCGCAGTTTAATTTATTGTTAATTTTCAATGTTTATATTATTATAAATATAACATAGATAAGCACAGGATTTTGATATAACAGTAGCTGGTTGATAGTCTTCTTAAGTCAAAAACCTAACTTCGTTGTCCTCTTTATTAAAACAGTTCTAATAGCTTTCTATATAACTGCATTTCTATCAAATAAACTAGCATCAGCATGACCACAAAACAAATACTGTAAAATGAAAAACACGACAGACTATTTGTCGCAGGGTGGGTTTGCACTTAAATGCCCGAGTACAGCATGCCAATAAATGTCAACTGTCTAGTCTTCTTCCAAAACACACCAAGTCGAGAAGACAAATCCTCATCACGGAGTTTATATCAGAGGAAATGAGACGTCTTTTCCTTAAAGGACTTGGCCCCATTTCAAAGGAGAGTGTCACGTTGTCTCACTATTTTCATTTTGGACAAGCTAAAATTAAACAACTTGAACCTCCTCATGTTTTTCTCAAACCAATGGTATACTTAAAGGTGAGAGTTAGCATATTTTAAAGTAGGATTTTTAGTAAAGACTGGAATATCTCTGGATTTCAGCAAATAATATAGAGGAAAAAGTGTATTCAAATAGGTACGGCTGTCACCTGCAGCATTCTTTAGATTCATTACTCTTTTCCCCATTTAATCTGCACATGCACCAACCTGTACCATCCATTGATGGCTTCTCTCTCCCTCACTCCACCTTTTCTCTCATGATTCATTGCTTTTGTCTCCAAGCAACCCCTCTGCCCAGCTACACCTCAGTATAACTGTATCAGTGAGTTACCAACAAATAAAACTAAGGCAATCACAATCGCTGTTTTTCAACAAATGATTTTAGAATCAATTGAAGCAAAAGTGTATACATGATATTTACCTGTGCACAGATGAGACTGTGGAGGGTCCAGGTGTATGGTGCTCAGGTAATAGCAACTGTTTTTAGCCCATCCTGACACACTGGTAGAGAGAGTCACGGAAACAGGAACCAGGTGGGAAGGAAACCCAGATCTAGGGAGAAAAACAAGCATTTCAAGAATGAGCGTTTCAATTGAATATCCTGTCCAAAACCAGCAACAGCAAGAGTAAATACTGCCTATTCACACATGAAATTAGATGCTAACTGAGCTACTGGGTTGAAAGACAAACATAGAGAAAATCATCTTTGGGCTACTGAAGAATCTTTTCACGACGGGAAAAAAACATATACCGTTAATTATTTACTCTCATGTCATTCAAAACCTGTATATGACTGTGTGGAATACAAAATATATTATGAGGAATGGGTGTTGGCGATTGAGGAGGTAAAATATAAAGCAAACACTGTTGCCACAGAGCATAGTGGTCTATGACACAAACATCCACACTCATACATGGTCTAAAATGAGCCAACAGAAAAAGGGGTCAATGGATGACTTATTCATTTTTATTAGGCTGAAATACACGGACTGAAATAAATGGCAACTTGAATCTTAACATTAAATATCATGCCATGCAATGGGCCTAAATTGTTTTGAGGGCACAGATCCATTTTACACAAGAACTACAACAGTGGTTACAAGAATAAAAAAGTTATTACAATGTAGAAATTATTCTATGTATTTAACAAGGTAACATGAAAGAGCTCTCACCTGACAGAGGGACAGATCCCGAATTTTATATGATACTACATAAGTGTATTTTGTTGTGTTTGCCGCACTGCGCATATGCAGCAGTTTGATCTTCAATTTGAATTATCGATCGGTCTGCGCCTCTCTAACCTGAATGTTGACTATACAGGACGAACTGTGTTCATTAATAGAGGATGCCATTTTGTGTCTGCACTCGCTGTAATCACTGTTTGTATTTTAGAACAGCTAATAGTTGCCTTTATTTGTGTTCTACCAAAAAATGTATATTACCCATTTAATTTCTTCTAAGTTTAAGTGGACTGTTTGAACTATTTTTTCACACGCGACGTGATCATGTGGTGTGTGGTCAAAAAAATTCACAGCTACATTAAAACCACAGTTTAACCACAGCCCTTGCTGCTCCTGATGCGGATCGTAATCTTCTGCAGGCAAATGTTTAATCTCGTCTTGCCTGGATATTTGGTGCAAACGTGTGAACGCCCCCAAAGAACATCTGAACGCCACCCTTTCAAAAATCTTGCTTCCAACGACCACTGGGCGCGTTGAGAAACATTGAGCTACAGTGTTATGGATTTGTGGTCAGAGAGTGCGTGTAAGCTTTGAGACCTCAGGAGGCATCTCATTAATAATTAACAGCATACATTTGCTTTGTATACTTTGCACTAAAAACTTTTTTAAAATCCATTACACAACCTCACACAAGTCCTGAAAACCATAGACATAAAAGCCACAGTTAAACCCAAGTGCAACAAATTTGGTTGTGAAAGCATATTCTACTTGTTGGCTAACCATCCTGTTGCTGGTAAAGGAACTTAAGCAACTGTGTCCAAAATGTACTGGAAATGTAAGAGCATTATATAATCACATGGTATTAACCAGTTTTATTTTAAAGGACCATGGTAGAAAAAACTTGGAGTTTTTCATTAGATCATGAAAATAACATTTCATGCAGTGCGTTATGGTGAAAGTAAGCAGTCTGCCAAGTTGTAAGTCCGAAGGTGAACGAATAACAGAGTAATTGGCTTGTAAAAAAGCGTAATAATTCTGAGCCTGAATGTTTTTTTTATATGTACACATACTGTTGATGTAGACACATACGCAGGGTGAACTGTCAAACAAAAAATAACATTATTTGAACATTATTTCCCTTGAGAGGGAACTGATATCTACATGCTTTTTTAAATGTAAATCTTTTTTTCCGCAGTCAAATGCCACAAACCGGAGATACGGGACAGTGACGGAAGACTTTAAGCCCTGCGTCCAATCAAATTTCAGAAACGGATATTTAAAAGACCTAAAAATCATTTTAGCTTTAGGTTAGTGTCTAGGTCTGTCACAATAAGGTGTGATTCAATTCAAGTCCCACATATTTTTTAATCCTTGATTACGATTTGGAGTGTCAAAATGGCGAAGGCATTAGTGCACTGAACGGATAAGCTTCAACGCAACAAACACCAACAAAGGTCAACTGTGTGGGAACACTACATCAGAATAAACAGAGTGACCTATGTTTGTGTGCACATGCAAATAATTAGCTCTGTGATAGCTCTCTGAATCTTACACTGATGGTTGACTTTTGCAACCTATTTAAATTTCTGGATTATCCAAGACCAAACATAACCAACTGCATATATAATATAGAAAGTATTTTTTGTTTAATATATATGATATATAGAATTGCAAAAAATGTATTAGGGCACATCACCCACATCTAACAATAACAACATTACTTGAATGTGACAAACAAATCATTTTTTATTACACAAAAAGAGTATGTGAGCGCCAATGAAGACAGAACACCCTATAAATAGTTCAAGCTCAGGTGTGTTATAATGCAACTATTTAAGTGGAGATTATTTTCAGAAGATAAACATGTTTGTGGCTAAACTCTTGGAGTTTGAAGCTCCTCCCTTCAACAAGCAAAGCAGCTCCTCCATGATAAATACCTGTGATCTGCTATACTATGACTGCACATCCATTTATTTTGTTTTTAAAGATAAGTGCTCTTTTAAACTCAGTTGTGTGCCGGACAGCACATGTGAGTTACGTTGACATATAATAACAGGTCATATCTATGTTCAAAGCAAATACCCTGTAAACATAACAACAGTAACCAACTCAAACAGTACACAACTAAAAAAAGTCAAGAAAAAACAAGACAAAAGACTAATCATTACTTCCATAACAGGAAACCCAAAATCAATTTAATGAAGGACTTTAAATTAAATACATGTAAAGAAGAAAATGAATTTAGGCTAAGCTTTCAAAATGCAGGCGCACCTTGACAATATTTAGTATACAATTTATTGTATATACTGCCAATACAAAAAGGCCATCCAGTTTCTAACAGTCCCTTGTAACTATTAAAGTCTCTTTATCTGATGTCTGATTAAGCCTGCACTTCTACAGATTTACTGGAATAGAATAAACTTGCTTTCATTGAAGTTAACTGTATGAGACGGGGTGGAGTTTTTCCCATGTGGCGGCCAAAAAACAAACAAGACCAAGTACATAAAAGACACAAGCAATCCTAACAGACATTTTTAAAGGAACATCACTGCTTGCCAAGAAACCACCTATGTCAACACCCCTTATGAAACCCGTGGTTTACTTTTTGATGATCTCTCATCGATGCACATTAACTTCTTTTCCATCAACCAGTTCAAATTTACAAAATTGTGTTGAATGAATATGCCTCCGGTAACATAAGTGAGTATGAAACATTACATGAGAATGACTACAATGAAATTCAGTGCGATTTCAAATTTGTATCCTGAACATAATTGAAGAATTTACTTTCACTATAAGATTGTTTAAATATTGCTAACAGTTCTAGCATACAGAATGAAAATTGGATAGCATTGTATGCATACCTATAATATATGCTGTGAAAAGCTTCTATGAAAATGCTTTTTTCAACTTTCATTTAAACAAGTAAAATGAGATCAAACCTTTGGGCTAAAACAGTACATTAAAGGACATTCCTTGAGTCATTATGGAACTGTTTAAACGTTACACTTCAGGGGGATTAACCTGTCAAAAAAACTCTGATGCACACTATACGCTACCTGGTTTTCTTGCTCTTCTTGTTCATGTCTCACAACCATGTGCTGTCTTGAGCAAAATGAGAGACACACGTGTTCTTCAAAA
Source organism: Triplophysa dalaica (assembly GCF_015846415.1). Lineage (NCBI taxonomy): Eukaryota > Metazoa > Chordata > Actinopteri > Cypriniformes > Nemacheilidae > Triplophysa > Triplophysa dalaica. The sequence goes on along the minus strand of NC_079556.1, from coordinate 6,990,121 downwards.
ACCGGACAAGGCATTGAAGAAATAAAGTCCTATTTAGATAGCAGATAACAACACTACAAACAATTTGAAAATCAAGAAACCTAAAGTCAGAGTTGATGTAATGGTTGTCTGAAAACAAGTGAAAATCCATATCTGCGGAGTCAGTCAAAGAGGTCTCAAATAAGGCCCCGTGCTAACTTCAGGCACAGATTTAATGAAGGTTGTACATTCCCTGAGAGTATGTGATCTCTTTCTAATGAGTCTAACATTCTACACATCAGTGAAAACTTAAAAAAAATCTAACTTCAATCGAACAAACGGTGGTAACGTTGCAGCGAAAATCATGCTTTAAACGCGGACACTGTGAAGGGTTACTGTAAATGTGGTGGAAACAAAACACTTCCCACAACATCTGCAAAGAGCTAAAGAACTAAAACACCTTGTAGAAATTCACTTCTGCTGTTAGTTTAGCTACACTGTAAAAAATGTCTGTAAATTTAACGGTAAAATACCGTAGAAATGCTACAGAAAAAGGCCGTATTTCATATATCACGTGAAAACCGTATAATGTACAGGTGAAACCCTGAAATTAGCTATACGGAGAAAGGCTGTAAATATAACAGATAAAAACATATTGAAATACGGTTTACTGTAGTAAAATTAACAGTTAACTGTATTATTTGCCATAAAAAGAAAGGAAAATACTTTTTTGTCATAAACTTATTTTTATTAAAATACATTAACATATTTACCCCCCCCCCATGGAGGGTGCACTTAAACACCACAATGCAGGACACACCATAACCAGTTTTAAAATATGTGTGATAGAATAATCTTTTTCTGTGTAAAGTTGTAATATAATGACTTCTTTCAACTTTTAATGTTAAATTGTCTGCCTAAAACCCTAAAAAGATTCACCTTTAAATTTGTCACTTTTGAGAATTTAAATATAACTTTTAGGTAATTAACAGTGATTTTAAATGTTTTAAGCATTTCAAAAAATAACCGTTAAATATCATCCAATCAAGATATAGTTTGCATCTTGGCTCCGTGAACAAAGGAAGTGATTGGCTGAATACTCGTTTGGCGCCGAGCGCAGCGTAACGTAATGTTTGCGTTCCCTCATTTCATCAGTGACGGTTCTGGTGAAGCACCGTAGGAGCTGAAATTCAAATCAATGCAAATTTTGTCTATATATTTATATAAATATATATATGGGCACGTTGGTAAGTTGGATTAAAAAGCTTTACCAGTATGCTATTTTAAACACGAGTCGAATGCACATTATTTTCACGGCGCATAAACGAATCTAACTAGCCAGCGCATCTAGGCAGACTTGCAAACTCTAAAACGTGAGAGCTCTCGATCAGTAGAAATACTGTGTGAAATATATGTTTGTTATGTACTTCACACATTGCTAAGTAGAGTCAAACAGTTTTAGCGCGTCGTTTTAAATACGAGTAAGGGAGCATCCGCCCTGATTTCACGATGTCCAGCCCATAATGTAAAACATAATTTGTGTTTGAAACAGTAGAAGGGTGTGTTTTTGTTCACTAAATTGAAATGTTTAGCTGTCAGTTCTGTGGGATATCAGTGCAAACCCTTAGGGAGCATGTTTTACATATCAAACTTCACCGTAATGAGCCACGGTGCGTGTTCAAGTGTGCCGCTATAGATTGCCACGAATCGTTTCGTTCACACGGAGCATTTAAGGCTCATTTTTACCGTAAACATAATATAGATTCACGTGTTGCTACTACACATACCCTTGCGGTGTTAAGATGTAATATATCTATGTGCCAACACCAGTGTCGGGATGTCAAAGCACTACTCGCTCACTTAAAGGAACATATCGCCGAAGGACGTGTCGTGACATGTCCGGTAACAGGATGTAATCATACTTTCTTTGTAAAGTCGTCGTTTACTTCCCACATCTCAAGAAAGCACAGACAGTGTTCTTTGAGCAGTATACGTGGTCTTTATAGAGAGACAGTTCCTCAGTCTTTTGAAACTGAACCTTTAGTTACAGGCCCCACAGAGAGATTAAATGAGACTGATGAAGGTGAAGTTCATCTTGCAGAGAATTTCAGTGATCTTTTTCTCAGAAATATTAGTCTTTTCTACTTGAAATTACATGGGCAGTTTCTTCTGCCAGCATCAACTATACAAAATATTGTTGAAGAGATGCAGAGCATACATGAACTGGGACAGACATATTCTTTGAAAAAATTGAGTGCATTCCTGAAAAATGATTTAGATTTAACAGATGAGAACATTGGTAGAGTATGTGATGTTGTGAAGGAATCTGACATATTCACCACTTGTCATGATGGACCAATGAGAACGAATTTTTCAAGGACAAAGACTTTTAAAGAGATGTTCAGATACACAGAACCTGTAAAGTTGTACTTAGGAACAGATGAAACAAGGTCACAGAGGTTTGCCCACTATGTTCCACTGAAAGACACTTTGAGAAGTTTACTGGAGTCTGACCTATGGCAGAAATGTGCTGCACAGGATACATGCTTACCCTGCACAGATGTGCTTTGTGATGTCATTGATGGTCAGGTATACAAAAACAATGAGTTCTTTTCTCAAAACCCATCGTGTCTCAAACTAATTCTATATCAAGATTCTTTTGAGGTGGTGAACCCATTAGGTTCAGCAAAAAGCAAGCACAAAGTACTAGCTGTTTATATGTCTCTAGCTAATTTACCACCTCATATAAGATCAAGTACAGACCACATGTCACTTGTAATGCTGTGTCGAGAAAAAGATTTCAAACACTTTGGACATGAAAAAGTTTTCTCAAGGCTAATTGCAGACTTAAAGGACTTGGAAGATAATGGAATTACTGTGGCAGAGGAAACCTTTAAAGGGACTGTTTTGTGCATTGCCGGTGACAATTTGGGGTCACACAATGTCGGGGGATTCACAGAAAATTTTAGTACTTCTGAATATTTCTGCAGGTATTGCCGGATAGCACGAAGGGATTTTCAAACGGATCCAAATGCATGTGGGCCTCAACGCACTCCTGAAAACTACAATTCAGCAGTAGACATTTTACAGTCTGAGGGACACCAAAACGTTGAAGGTATAACATGTAAGTCAATCTTTAATTCATTGAATTACTTCAATGTTTGCATGCCTGGCCTGCCACCTTGTTTAGGCCACGACATTTTTGAGGGTATCCTTTCCTATGATTTAGCCCTCTACCTGAAATACTTCATCAAGCAGAAAAAGTGGTTCACCTATTCAATTTTGAATAGACGCATTAAGCAGTTTAAATACAGTGCATCTGATGCATTGAGTAAGCCATGTACTGTGAGCTCCAATGGAGTAAAGCTTTCTGGTCAGGCTATTCAGAACTGGAATTTTCTAAGACTTTTACCTGTGATCATGGGTGACAAGGTGAAAGAGCCCATGGATGATGTTTGGCAGTTGACCCTTCAGCTGAAAGATATTGTTGAGATGATTTGTGCGCACAGGATTTCATTGCCTGATGTTGCATACCTTGATGTTCTTATCCAAGAGTATCTGTCTTGTAGATTCTCTCTCTTTCCAGGACATAGACTAAAGCCTAAGCATCACTACTTGCGACACTACCCTGCACTGATTTTAAAGTTGGGTCCTTTAATCAGATTGTGGACGATGCGCTTTGAAAGTAAGCACAGTTACTTTAAAAGATGTGCTAGGAACTTGAAGAATTTTAAAAACTTGTGCTTCACTCTCTCTGAAAGGCATCAAATGTTCCAGGCCTATCTGTCAGAAGGGCCCATGTGTGATTCAACTCTAAGAGTAAAAAACAGCACTGAATTTTACCAAGAGCTGTACGGTGATTCTGTTAAAGATGCAGTGAGGCACTTTGGTTTTACAGAGAATAATACCAAAGTGTCAGCAGAAGTAATGTACAGGGGTACATTGTACAAAAAAAGTCAGTTCCTTGTGACAAAGAATACGGACTCGATAGAGTTTGGAGAACTTGCACTTGTTCTCATAAAAGATGATGTCGTTCATTTTCTCCTGAGAAAGTTTGTAGCAAAATTCATTCCTGAATACCATTTGCACGCATTGACAAATCAGACTGAAGTAATGCAATGTGTGAACATCAATGACCTGGCAGATTTCTATCCTTTAACTTCATATGTGATGAATGAAAAACTGGTTATTCCACTAAAACACAGTGTAATGTCACACTGAATATGTTTGTTGATCTCTATTTTATCATACTAAAGGTGTATTTAATTGAACCATTGTCATGTGGTTGTTTTCAGAAATGGGAGAATCCGAGATGAACATTTCAAGCATTACCAGTGCCATTGATGTTATATTACCTGACCTTCCAATCACAACAAAACAATCTCTTGAGGACACCTTAAAATCACTTGGAGTTGACACCCCAGAAGATTTCCGATTTCTTCAGGAATCAGATCTTGTAGCTGTACTGAGGCCAATTCAAGCCAGGAAATTTATTTCTGTTCTAAAGGAGACTAGTAAGTCCATGCATTTGTTTCAGTTACGAAAACCTTAATGGTCAGATAAATATATAGGACATTTCTTATTGTTATTAAAATTAACTGTATTAAGTATCTATTAATGATATGCATCATCTATGTTAACTGTGATTGAAAAATTGTGACCTTAAAGCAACTGTAAAACCAAGTTTGTAAAAAATGTACTAAACCATTGTAGTGCTAAATGAGTACCTGATTAGACATTATAAGAGGGCAATAAATTGTTATGATTGTTTTCTTTTTGGTTTAACTATTCATGGTCCAACTAAGTAGGTGCATATGACTTTTTTTACAGCACAAATTTCAGAAACCCCAAGGCAGCAACACTGTCCATCTCAAGGATCTGTTTTGTCCCAAAGTTCTTCATCCTCATCTTCCAGGACTTCCTCTCCTCTTAGTGTGAAATGGGTGGACAGCTTCGAAGTCCCATGGAAAAACTTTCCTGAGGAATTAATGCAGGCACTTGAGAGACAGAAAAGGCCAAGTCCTCAGTTGCGCAGGGAAATGGTGAGGATTGTTATTGCAGCCATGATGAAAGTTTGTGCTTGTCCAAGTAGGAAGAATTTAACAGAAGTCGCCAAAATAATGGTTGCCAAATATCCAAAGTCTTTGCAAGATGTAATTGAAGAGAGTGTGATTGGTCCTGGATACTACTCCTTGGTCAAACAATTTCAAACCAGAGTTGAAAATGCAAGAAGGACCAGCACACCAAAAATAAAAAAGCGTGTTCATGATTCAGATGAATTTGACACTGAGGAAGCCACACCTGAAAAAAGAGCTGTGGTCCAAGATACATATGGCTGTGTTAATTGGGAAGTAAAATTTATGCCACTCAGTGAAACTGCCGAGAGTCTGCAGTTGAAAAAAGAGAAGATGAAGAGTCTTTCGCAAACATCTGACTGGAATGAAAAAGAAGTGAAGGATCTCATGAGGTCTACATACTACTGTCAACGAAAAGATATAAACAAAGGAAAAGACATGAAAACCCTCAATGATGAGTGGCCATTTTTGTTTCAGGAAAGTGGAATGGAAGTGCACTTTAAAGACCTCACAGGAATACCACTTAAAGAGACCTTCCTGGAAAGCATTGACAGAAAAGGAAATCGGTTGTTGCACTTCATGAGGAATATTTGCGCAAACAAGAACAAGCGTGTCTTACAGGCTGTTGCAAAACTACAAGTTTTGAGAGGACAGAGAAATGGTTGCTCAGAGGATGTAAAAGATATGATTCTTCTACTTCTCTCCTATTTTGACGAGAAAGAGGAGGTCCTCCTTCGTTATGTAGAAGAGACAAGCCTCGCAAAGGATGTAGAGTTGGAAAACCTGCCTGTGACACCTTGCATTATTGTGTGTGGTAAGTAAAACTTTTATTAATATAAAGTAGAACCCTTAAGCTTTAATTATTAAAGGTTGAACTATAAAGTTAAGTTTATAAATTGACATTTCCCTTTCAGAGTAGGAATAATGATGGAGATTAAAGTGATAGTTCAGCCACAAAAGAAAATTCTGCCATAATTTACTCACCCTCTTATCGTTTTATGTAATAACTTTGCTCTGCAGAACACAAAAGGAGATCATTTAAATACAAATTATACATACACAAGTAACAGCTGTGGCGCCCATTCATTTCTATTGTATGGCCACAAAACCAACACGTGAATGGGGGCCAGTTAACAACATTCTTTAAAATTGTTTACTGCAGAAGAAAGTCATAAAGGTTAGAAATGACAAGAGGGTGAGGAAATGAGACAATTTTCATTTTTGTTGATCAGTCAGTTTAAGAAATGAGACAAATCATACAAATTTCAGTTTTTAATTAGTTCTGCACAAAACAAACTGTTTCACATAATATATTTTTTACATATATTCAACAACACAGATTAATAACTCAGTTTAAATAAATCTAAACTATATATCTGGGTTATTTCCAATATTTATAAAATATATTATGTGAAATAGTTATTTCAGGGCAGTACTACAGAAACAAGATTTTGTATGATATTCTTGACAAATATGTAAATACAGAATTATCTTACTTGTTCATAACTATGTATATTACATTTATCTACAGGACCCTCCTGCTATGCTGCTGTCCATTTCATGCTTGCTGTGGACCGCAAGATTGTGAATGATAATATCACTTCTTTCATCTCTGCTGTTTGCCTAATGTTGGGCAGTTATTACAGCTTCAACATTCACTACCCTACAGAACTGGCGTCAGTTCTCGAATTCCTGCAAAGGTATGTAAAGAGACTCAGGTGGGGAGATTAATTTCAGTGTGGCTTCATTTACAGAGTTGCAAATGTTTTTTTTTTCAAGGTGTTTTTTCCTCATCAATCCGGAGAAGGGAACAAAGGTGGTGGAAAAGAAAAACAAAAAGCGACTCCTAGTCAACCCAAGAGTATTCACCCTAATCTCTGACCTTTCTGACCATGAATGGCGAGAGACTTCGTAAAGGTGGTCTTCAGACTGTTTCAAAGTTGATACTCTCTCAATGGATAGTTCATCCCAAAATTTAAATTCTTCCATCATTTACTCACCCTCAGGTTGTCCCAAACCTGTATAAATGTCTTTGTTCGGTTGAACAAAAGGAAGCTATATTTGTGAGAATGTCAGTAACCAAACAGACTTTATCCCTCATTTATTGCCATGACAGGGAAAATAAATACTATGGGAGCCAATGGTGGAGCAGATCTTTTTGATAACTGACATTCTTGCAAATATAATCCTTTGTGCTTAGCAGAACAAATAAATATATACAGGTTTGACATGGCAGGAGGGGTGAGTAAATGATCTATTTTTGGGTTAACTGTCACTTAAACATTGGAATGTTCATTGTTAATGCAAGTTTAGTCATATAATCAACTCTGTAAGCACTTGTGTTGTGCTGCATTCTACTTTTTTATACTGTAAATGTTCATGTTAACTTTTCTGAAACATGCTCATTTTGAACTGAGCTTAGTTAGGTAAATGATTTTAATGCATTGGACTGACTGACCTTAATTGAACCACACATTAACAGAAAAGGCTGTCATTTGTTGTTTTAAATGCCTGCCAGACTTTATTAAAAATGGGACCACAGTGATGTCTTTGTCTTTTATAGATTTTGATGAGTTTTGATGATTTGATTTAGGTTAGTAAATGTAAGATATTTATGAATTAGTATAACAGTTATATATTAGTTTCTTAAAGGTTAAATCTGAATGTTTAGCAAATAATTATAGGGTTTAACTGTAATTATAACAACAAACTTTAAATTAGACTGTGCTGAACTGTAACAAAGATGGTTATGAACCGTAAATAAAACAATGTAAACCCTGGAATGTGACAGTTATAAGCTGTTTTAAGAACAGCATAAACAAGTAAATTGGACTGTTATGAACTGTAAAAAAGATAGTCATGAACCGTAATTAATACAATGTAAACCCTGGAATTTGACAGTTATAAGCTGTTTTAAGAACAGCATAAACAAGTAAATTGGACTGTTATGAACTGTAAAAAATATAGTCATGAACCGTAATTAATACAATGTAAACCCTGGAATTTGACTGGAATAAACAGTTTTTATTACGGCATAAACAAGTAAATCGGACAGTAATGAACTGTAAAAAAGACAATTAAGAACTGTAAAAGTGGGTGAAATCCTGTACTACTAATAACGGTGCAACCGTCTTTTTGACGGTTAAGTTCTGGCAACCACAGCTGCCAGTTTTTTACCGTAAAATGTACGGTTTATTTTTTACAGTGTAGGGAACTGACTTTTAGTTTTGTTTCCTGTCCTGTAAGGATCCATTTTGCTTTTTCGATCTTGGTGATGAACTGAAATCTCCCTCTTTATACTACACAGCAGGGCGTCTCTCTCATAGACCTGACCACAGAGACCACAAACACAAAAGCCCGCCCTGTAAAATACATACGAGTAGGAAAATACTCAATACACAAGGAAAAAGTAAGTAGCATTGGGAAGCATCTGTAAATTTGATACAGAAATTGAATTTAGAATTATAGCTGGAATTTAAAAATCCCTTGATTTGCCAGATTACAATTCCTACACAAAGTGTTTTCTAGGCGTGTCTTACCCTACAACTTGATCAGAACATACGTGATAGAGTTAATTCACAATCAAACGTTCCTAAAAAAAATTAAATTACAAAATGTTCACCTCTTTATGGTACAACTGGAAAGAATTCTGGATTAAGAAGCATCAATGATACAAAAAGAAATACTTTTTGACAATTATGTAGCAGGACAAGCGATCCTTAGCCAAGCAGGGCTGGACACATTAGATGTTATGTCATAAATTCTAAGGGTGGATTTCTGTTAGGATATAACGTAATTCAAGAATTTTAAATACACCTATTTCCATGACCTTACTACATGAGTAACACTTCGAACCAGAGCTTTGATTTACTCTTCGTCTCTCAGAATGCAAAATGGCAATTCAAACTACATGCAAACAAAATTCATACCACAAAACTTGGCAAAGGCAAAAAAAAGAAAAAGCTAAAGAAAATATTACTTAAATAAACAGCATCACCACATACTAACTTAAGTTCATCTCGTGGAACGTTATCAAGAAAATAACTTATAAAATATCATAAAAATAAATATAATGTAATCTATAAAATAAATCAAAATAAGTTTATAATGGATATACTATCACAATATTATAATATAGACTTATTAATAAATCAGGTGCACAACATGACAAAAAAAAGGCCACAGGAGCAAATTATGCTCAACCCAATTAAAGATAGAAATAAATTGACAGTGGATCTGGACATAGCAAGCAAATGAAGAAGTCAAACCAGTAGATATAGTGGAAAATTAAATATTGACGTTTTATCTTCAATAAAGTTAATGTGTTCCTGGTTGTGTAACTTATTAACGATAAACTACAGAGATCTCTCAGCGAAAGAATGCAAACTATTTTGATTGACTAATATTGTTTTCAAATGACTGTGTGTTATCTGAAACTAAACCATCACATGAAATCAGTCAACCTTTTTCTCGCCTAAAAGTTATGACGCCAAACACCAACACCTTGCGAACTTTACCTCTGACGAATAAACGCATAAAAACACCCACAGATACCTAAAATTTTTCCACAGCACTTGAAAAATAAGGCCGTGTACATATTTTTGCTTAAAGAAATAAGTACAACAAATCATAAGAACATTGTCGGTTTCTTTTTAGCGCGTATGCTAACACCAAAACTCACCCGCACGCAGAGCACCTACCGCCTCGCGCAGCGCGACACACACACACACATACATACATACATACACACACACACATCAAGAAAGTTAAAACACGAACTCACAATCTTATCGTTTCTGGCAGATACCGGATTCGACGACATTAACGTTGTATTTTTGTCTTGCTATTTTAAAACTCAGTAGACTATTACCTTTGAACGCCGGCGGAGAGCGCGTCTATAACCACATCCTGTCAGTATGTGTCTGCCAGTGCGTATCCACTCCTCCCAGTCGAATGTAAAACTGCAGGGCGGGGTACAAGCCCTCCTCCGGGGCAACAGTAACAATAAACGATTGCCTGACAATACAAAGAAAACAAAACTGATTGCTCGGTCTTTGAGGTCCCTTTAAAGACTACTGAGAGTAATTTAATTCCATCTAGGCTGAGTTTGACAAGATTGATTTCAGGGCGTGTGCACGAGGAACATGTTTTAATGTGTGATCTGATACTGATGTTAGGCATGTGAGTTTAGTAGTTGATGTTTAATTTTTGGTTATGCCATTTTGTTGCAATATAAACTGAAACAGAACAGGCATGTGTTGAAATTCACAAGGTTCTGTTTGATTTCTCTTGGCACGCTGACTCCGATTAACCTATGAAGTCAGACCTGGCTGGTTTTACTCTGTGTTCCATCATGGAAAAATAAATCATAGCCTTGTAATGAATCAAACATTTTTATTATCTGCTGACCTTTATCACACTGTCATACATGTTACCCCTTTCGTAAATTGGTTTTATAATAATTTGAACAATTACATCTATGAGGATCGATACTGGATAGCTCCTCATGGACAACAGGTGTGTTTGTTGGACCGAGAAAATCGGTTTTGCTTTGATGTTTTCATCAAGTTTGGACAAGTGGGGATTTGTGTGAAACTCCATGCGAAACTTAGAAAACCTAGAAATCAGGAAACTTTAAATAGCGTGAGGACTGCAGGTTTCTATGATCAGACCAATCAAAACGCAGAGAAACTGTAAAAAGCATTTGCATCATTCCTTTATACAACTCTTGATGTATTCAACCATAGTTTTTCTCATTTTGCGCTAAAGTCCCTCCAGTATGGACAACGACCCAAATCGAGACACATTATTTTAACGTATCTCTCAAATGAGTTTATTTGTATACGTTTGAGGACAGATAGTGACGTTTTTTCCATATTCTAGGACCATCAACTAATAGGTAATTCTAGACTCCTGACGCCTGTCATTTCTGGAGAACTATCCGCAGGGTTTGCATGCCAGTCATACCGGTTCAAACGCTGGGCCAAATTATGCAAAACGTGAATTTATAGGTTTGCACATGAATCGGAGAATGATCACAGACCCAGGATTGGCCCAAACCAGATTAGGGGGCGGTGCATTACGATACAGTACACGTCTAATGCCGCGGGGAAAATGCCAGCCGCGCAACTTTCTCTAGGGAAATGTACCGCGGCGCGGTCTAGTTGAACTATTTCAAACTCGATTCGAAGCCGCCGCGCTTAGAAGAGTCAGAACTATTTGGGCGTAATTACACTGGGTTCACACCAAACGCGAATTAAGCGTTTTGGGCGAATAAATTCGATACAAAAGTCAATACAAAGACGCGTATTGACGCGAACTCGCGGCAGGTGATGCATTATGCTGGGTTCACACCAAACGCGAACAATGGCGATCCACGCTCTTTATCCTTTGAATATCAACATTCTAATCAGTGGACCAGGCCGTTTAGTTGACGGTCAATGGGGTCATATCCGCTTTACCCTTTGTTAGCGCCGTTACTGACGTACCAACAGCATGACACTGAGTCGGAGTCCCGCCGCCCTGCTCACTCGGTCTTCCTCTACACCTGCTCGGACCTCTTCCTGGAGTAGATGGTGTCTTTCCCTACCGCGGGCCTGGCTAACCAGAATCTTTGGTCAGTAGCCCAGGCTTGCTCTGCCTGTCACCACAGTGCCCACCAGTGCCTTTTGTCTCAGGCATGACTCTGCCACCTCCACTGCTTTCCCAGGCTTCCATTTCCTTCCTGTCTTCACCTCAATGCCGGCTGATGACACCTTGCAGGCCCTGAAGTCCCCGTACTGTAGGACTTCTCTGGTGTGTGCCACCATGAATTCTTCCGTGAGGCCACTGAAGGGCAGCTGCAGGATGTTACTCATCCCATACAGTGCAGCGCTGGAAAGACTGTGTGGAAGGCCCAGCCACCTCCAAAGAAACCCAATGATCTTCCTTTATAGGGACTCAACTGTTGTCATTGGGACTGCATAGAGCAGCAGGGGTCACAGGACTCAGGGCAGGATGGAATTCCCTTCCTCTATTGACCACTCAAGTCGACCGCTGCGCTTGTCCCCGAGCAGTTGTTTTGTGAAGCCGAAGGGATTGGTGATGAATGCCGCTCGCTTCCTGGCTCTCTCTCTCCCCTGTCTCTGGTGCCACTCTGCTCTGTGTAGGATCATCAGCTTTCATCCGCAGGAGTGTGTTGGAGCTCTGCTAATGGTCACTTCTTAAGAGTGCAAAGCTTCTGAAGCAGGTGATGTATCTTGGTAGCCCTGCGGTTTATTATGTAGGAGATAGGCTTGGTTTTTCCTTTCTCTACCTGGCTGAATCTTTCTGATGCATAAACCACTGAACTGGTAAATCAAAGGTTGCTGGTTCGATCCCAGCAGCCACCACCAGTGTGTCCTTGAGCAAGACACTTTACTCCACGTTTCTCCAGGGGGATTGTCCCTGTAATAAGTGCACTGTAAGTCGCTTTGGATAAAAGCGTCTGCCAAATGCCTAAAATGTATGTAAAATGTAAAATGTAGCTAAAGATGATGGTAGTCATCGTTTGGAGTCGGCTGTCAGCTTCTCCTTTGGCAGTGGCTTGGATGATGTTGGACACATCCTCGTCCAACTGCAGCCACTCATTCCGTTTGCTGGCTAGGGGCCACTTAATCCGCTGCTGCGGAACTAGTCTGCTGGGATTTGGAGGCTCTGGTACGTGGATGGACTGTGCTCTCTGGGTGCCTCCTGGCCGGGCTCCTCCTGCGTCTCACCAGGTTCAAGACCTGTGGGTTGTACCTCACTCTCCCGCTCCAAACATTTCATTCTGGCCTGATTTATTTTTATTAGATGATGATGATTCTTGCACAGCTTTCCGAAAATGGACGTCACTTTCATCAACTGTCCATTTGCATGGGTTCGTTAACCTTTGGTCCATCCGTTTGGAGATCTCATCCTCCCCCCTCTCAGGATCTCCTGGGGGTATTTCTCAATAGGGCTTTCCTTAGCTTGTTTTGAGTTCTGTCTCGCGAAAGACACATGGTGGGGTGCTAACCCATACCCCGGTTGCTGTCTTTCCATGCCATCAACTGTCTCTCCAGTAGTGAACCATACTGTTCTTGGTTGTCACCTAGTCTGTTCTTAGGAGTCACTGACTGAGCCAGACATCAACTATGCAAGAAACATCTCATGAATGCACAGGGACACATCCTCAGTGATGTATCCTCTATGATACAAAAATATAGTAGCAATAAGATTTGTCTTTAGACTTCACTTCTCTTTACTAAATGTGCTACAACTTTATCATTCATCATGATAACAATGAATATTTGTCAGGGAAGATTGAAAAGATTAATGATAACTGCTTGATTATTAAGAGGCAAAACTGTCTCTGTGCAGGAGTTTTCGTCACCGTCCTTTGACGGAAAAACAAGTCTCTGGTCCATGTACAGCAGAGGGAAAACTGAAGCAAGACGCTATTGTTAAAAGCGCTGTCAATATAGATATTTCTCTTAAACATACGTATCAATTCACTTCAATTCAAAGGTCACTTCACAAGACCTTTGTTAAGACACAGAGCCGTGTTGTCAGGATGGCTTGCGGGTGAGTCAGACATGGGGAAATATTGTTTTGCGTCTGAAATACTGCTTAAAAGTTCCAAATACACACACGCACACAAACATAGACCGCATTCTCTTCTATGTGAGGAAAACATGTATAATCTGATTAAACTGATACACATAAGACACTGGGCAGATGAAAGAGCACTTAATACTTCATTAGTGTGTGATGTCAGGATGATGACATGAGTGTGTTGTTAGCATGATTAGATTAATTAAAGGGGGTCAGAGAGGATGTGTAAGTTGCTCAGTTTGAAACAGACCTTCTGAATACTCTTATCTCTTTCATTTATTCTCAGTTTCGTAGTACACAAATTAGGCTGAAACTCGATTTTACGATAAAAATGTACCATTTAAAGTGCCATTAAGACTTTAAATGGTTCTAACTCTAATACACACCATAAAAGAGCTTTAGACAAAGCATACAAAATGTAGATCTTGTCTATCTGCAAATTCACATTAGATTTCCCAGAAAGATGTTTGTGGTATGCTGATCCTAGCAGTGTTCTTCGAAACCTACTTACAAAACCTCTTCATATAACTTCATTATGATTTACTAAACAGAATTACTAAAACAAATATTGAAATCTAAATCTCGTTTGCAATGTTATGTGTAATTTATTTCAATGAGTGTGTAAAAACATTCTATTATTTTGTAAATAAAGATAAGATATTATGGCAACATTTCATAAATAATGTGTAATACTAAAGCATTTAGGTTAAATGTGAAACAAGTAAAATGTCACACAGCTATTGCTCTTTCTTTGCCATGACACTGAATCTGGCATAAAGCAGACATTACATTTATTGTTAAGCATAGATAAGCAGCATTTTTATCTCAGAAACCTCCAGTAACATCTACGAGTTGAGCTTGCAGTCTTTTTCGTAGCATCCACCACAGGCCAAATGTCAATGACAGTTGCCCTTTGCTTGCTATAAATAACAACGCAAAGACGTTTTACAATACAATGTGATTTTCTTTAAAACGCAGAGAACCTCAAGAGAATTATTTTCAAGCAGCACCAGTGAGACTTCCCCCATTTGTGGCTTTTATATATTTCAGTGGAACTCAGATGTAAAGGAAAAGGAAATACCCACTGTATATTTTCACAGTTTGTGTGACACCTGTGTGTGTTTCCAAATGTTACATATACTTTTCGAAAATCGAAAGTGATGGATAAAAAGTCACTGCATTATTCGCCATTAAAGATTTTACATGTTTAGTACATGTATTTCATTTTATTTCAGTATTCATTGTTGAAGATTTTATTAACCAAAATATAAAGGAATCATGTTCCCATTATTTTAGTATTTCTCTACATAGTAAGGTTTTCAGTCTTTCCCTAGTTGTCTTTAATAGAGTTGTTGTTATCAGTAAAGTCTGTGTTATCATTGGGGCCCCACCAGCTAGGCATGTTGAGGAAGAATATCTGTTTCAAATGATAATGGTTACCTCCAATAACTCAGTTTGACGTGTGTTTGTGAAGACCACTATTAGGGTCTTCCCCTAACCAGACTTTGTATCTTTCATATTAAAGTCTTCCTTTGGCAATGGTACTCAAAGTTTTGAGAGTGAGTCTTCACAGCAAACATAACTACAACATTATTTGTATTTTGTGTATATGTTTAAATGATCACAGGTAAGAAATGCATTTTTGTTCATCCAACATGTTAACTGATAAACAGGTATAATCCATTACTTGTTTCACTTTCCTGAAAGACACTTACAGTAAGCCCTCAGACACTCTGTGGTGTTGAATTAGCTTGTGTAAATTTGCCTAGTACAGAAGAAGTTTTTTTTGCGATGCCTGTAACCATAGCGATGGTAAGGAAGAAAACGTTGCTATCACCAGGGGAGACAGAACCACGGAAACGGAACGAGGGACACAGAGTGTATGTACTGTACACAGCATCCCTTCTTTAGCATTTTCAAAGAATACCATGTAAAGAATACTCTCTCTCTCTCTCTCTTATTACTAATTTTAAATACGTAGCATCTTTCCAAGAAAACATTCATCACTCAAGTGTCATGCTCCTAGTTTCTGTGTCTTAATTACAAATGGTTACGTTGTTTACATGCACTTAAAGCTCCATGGATACAGTAAGAAAGGCCTTTTAAACGGACAGACACACAGACCAGAAGGCTGCCTCTCTTTTCCATTTGTGACTACTAGGTCTGGATGCCCTTGAGGGTTGCCTTTTTAATTGACATTAGGCACACACTATTAGGCTTAATTTAGTTAGTCTTTGAGGCATATAAACATAATCTCTGCTGTCTGTTGTCCGGTGGACTGGTGCTTGAAGTTACAGATGTTTGTGTCTTGCCCAACAGTTTGTTTTAAAGTTATTTAAAAATAACTGTTACACACAAATTTCACTAGTTTTTGCACTACTTTTCATACCAGGGCCCGGTTGCAAGAAGAAACCCAAGAAATCTGCCACACCTTTAACTCATTAACACTGTTCAATAATGCATCACTCCCACCGCGCAGGCTTTATCGCACTGTCAGCGTTGCCGTGACAACATAATGACCATATCAATATGGCTCACAGAAGGGGATTTAAAGATCGGACAGAACAAGAGATCAGATTAAAAGATAAGAACTATTGAATTGTGAGTGCCGTTCTCACAGGATTTATACTTGAATTCACCATCAAGTCATCTACAAACATATTATAATTTACTTGTCTATCTCAGTTCTCTTTTTCTGCCATTTGGCAGATGTCTCTCACCTAAAGCCATAAACAATACACTATCTGTGACATCTTTCACCTAGAGGAACCTCACATAGTTCTTGATCAAAAATACAATGGATAAGGTACATAGAAAAAATGAAGATCCCTTAACATACAATATCTGCTACACCATAAATGAAGTAGCTTTTTCCTCTTTTTCTTTGTGCTTCTTCATTTTCAGTTCTTTACCGTTGAGGACATATAGCTCCTCTGAACCCAACAGGACCTTATTGTCGTTTGTAACTTGATCAAACCACCAAATATGCTGGATCTCCGCATGGCTGACTATGAAGTTAAAACAAGCTTGTCTTTATACCACAGAACAGAATGAGAGGGGCGTGCACAATTTCTCCAGCACAGAGAATTGGCTGTTCTCGACTGAAATGTTTACCTTTACCCGAAAGTTTAACTAAATCAACCTGATGCATGTTCCTCTACTCCTGTGCAAACAAGGCAAGGTTATATAACCAGCTATTTACCTCACATTTGCGTTTTTGCATCTGTTCAACAATATGTACCATTTCCCATTCATTCAACAAATAGTTAATTAATGGGGAATTCAGAGAATGAGTCGAGTCTCATGCCCTTAAGACTTCCCTTAGCGACAACAGGCCAAATTTATCAACTTTCATCTTCATCTCGTGAGAGTATATGTGAAACAAAGTTTTTGAAGGTCAAAGGTGTTTTTAAAAACAGCTTTTAAAGAAATGGACACTAAAAATAGAATTCTTAGCTTTTTTTATGTTAAGCAAATAGTATGATGAAGAAGATAATAATGTTTCCTACAGTTTCAGAAAAGATCTCATGTCATGCACTTCGCTCCAAAAACCAATTTGTCAATCTAGACTCAATGTGTCATCAATATCAGACCTTTGCATTCCACATCAATTTTATAATATTTTTTTGAATTTTTAGAATTAGTTTCATTTCAATTACTATATATATCAACAAATGATAGTTTCAATGAATCCTATTTTTAACACATGCACAAAACATCTAGGACAAAGCTGATAAATCAAACCTTAGTCCTAGTCTCATGAGCCATGAAACTAGGTCATTTAAAAAAGCCGGTCATACTTCTGTCATGAACAGCACAAGATCTGAACACAAGACTTGGATCACATGTTTGTTGAGGCAAAACTATTTGACGCCTACATTTTAAATAAACGGAGCATCCCAAAACTTCATGCTGTTCTAAAGGTAAACAACAATGAGTTTCAAATAGCACCTTCCTCTGCTTTGTGTCTCTTCGCTGACACACAATCTTTACAATGGAAAAAGAGAGCGGATATCTAAACACAGGCACTTATAACTATCCCAGACATGTAAACACAGGCCTGGGAAGATTCTTAGGGTTAAAGTTCATGAGACGGAAAGAAAGATAGGCGGGGAGAGAGAGAGTTCACAAATTCCTCTTAACTATAAAAGGTAAAGTTAATGAAAACTTGATCCATCTGAAATCCCAAAAATGGGTCTTGGCCGGCCTTCACTTTGTTGTGATGATTTGCTCTCGAGTCTCAAACGCTTGCTACATGCAAGATACCCAAGCCTGTAATACAAATCTCTATTTATGGAACAAACACATACTTGAAGGTCAGACAGTGTGTGGAAAATGCAAAGACGGCGAGTTTCCTCGCAATGGATTGAGAAAGAATTACATGGAAAGAAAAGGAAAATTCCAACAGGTATGATTCCATTTCTTAGAATGTCAGTGCAGAAAAGGCAGAAGCACATTCTCAAGAAAGAGAGCGAGAGGAGAGGAAGGAGAATAGTACTGTGAGAGATTTAGAATTGATCCAGAAAATAAAGAAAGCCTCTGTTCTCAGTAAGAGGACCAAATAACCCAACAACACTATTAGACAATTATTAGAGGTCAGTTCTTCGTAACAGAAAATAAAAATAATTTGAAATGACAAAGCTGAAGCTGTTATGTTTTCGCATTTTCTTTTGTTTGTTTAGTAAGCAGCTAAATGAATGCCCCTGTGTCAGCGTAAGTGACCAAACCCAGCACTAGCCACAAAACAAAAGTGTTTACATAACACGATAAAGAATTTTAGAGAAATACAGAAAAGAACATAAAAAAGAAGAGGAAAAAGGCATTTGATTCTGTAAGTAAACATTCAACTATACCTGTTCATTCACTTTCTCTTAGTCCTTGCAGTATCCTTCGGACCTAAATGTAGTTTTAAGCAGAACAGGAAGCAGAATTCTGTTAAACCCCTTGTACGTGTTTGTGCGTTTGCAAGCTCTTCTGTGGTTAAACATAGGAAAATACAAGACTGTGCCATACTTTCATAACTCTCTTTCACACGCACAAAGAGCTTTGACACACACACACCTAAACATTCATACTTGTTTGGGATCACTACACAAACTGTTTGTTTGCTGAACACAGGGCTCTTTCATATCCAGAGATTTTTGGAACAAGAATATCTCACAGAGCGCACAGTCACACTCCAGCCCCTTGATGTTGACCGGGCAGCAGATCTCAGGATGTGTTTCTGTGTGCAGTGTTATTTGGGTCTGGACGTCTTTAGCAGCGAAAGCCGATGAGCCTCTTCTGTAACATGGTTATTCATAGCTGACCTCAAGTTGGGAGCCTTGCGAATCATTGACGGGATACTCAGAATTGCCTGATATCCACCAAATCACTTTTCAAAATTCGGCTGAGGCTTAGGGACTTGTGAAATTGTGATCGCATGTGACAGCTCTGCTCGATGACATATGTGCAAACACAGGAAGGAAGGATAATTCAGTTTCTAAAAATCACATGATTCACACAATGTTCATATGCATTTGTGATGTTGCAATAAACAGATTGCCCATGACACATTTTTTCACAGTACTGAAGTGAGGAAACATCCTTTGATAAAATAACTGATTCATAGATGATTTCCCTATTTCACTGCATGCACTTTTCTGCTTATTCGCTAGATGTTTTAGGCTTAATTTTACAGAAGCTCATATACATGATTAATATTTTACTCGAGTTTTAGAGTTCCATGTTCCACATCCCCTTAAAGGCCTGTAAGTGCGAATATTAGAATGCAACACCGCCCTCTTATGGACAACATGAAGACTGAAATAGATTTGTATTCTGCAACTCTTCGTTTGTGATGTCGAATCTTTCAACAGTAATTCTGCATTCAAGACAGCACATCAACATGGAAATAATGTAGCGTATATTTTAAGGTTAATTGTTATGTTTAAATGCTACAAAATACTTAATAACATTAATGGTGTAATGTTACAAAACCTTTTAATGTAACTAAGGTTACTTCCGTGTTTGTGGTGGAAAATATCCCAGATCCGAGGTAAAACGCAGCATTAGAAAATGGGTTTAATCCTTTGATCTCATGACAATGGCGTTCGAAAGGTCAATTGTAATGCTTTTCATTGCCCATAGACACGCCACTGTTAATCCTTTGGCTTCTTTTGGACTGCTCTGTTTATATAAACAAAATAATAAAAAATAAATGTCTAGAGTGTAAATTAAACGTGTCACATTCTGTATTGGTTTTCTTTTATTTATTATTAGCCTATGTATGCGTTGACTCAGTACGACGGCACGACCAGTTTCCAGAGTTGGATTACTTTTTGTTCGCTGCTGTGTGTCTGGACTTCCTGCTATTTTTGTTTTTCTGATTGCTTTTGCACTGTTTGATTAATAAACTCTCTTTAAAGACATTCCCGTGACTGAGACCATGTCCCGTAACAAATGAGCTCGGTTTCAGATGCGTAACCCTTTTACACTTGCAAATGTGCTAAATGTTCAGACCTAAAGCAGGGCAACAGTATAAGACCTGTTTGTTTTATTTTTGGTAGCAGATGGATTTACAGATTGGACTGTCAGGTGTCTGTGAGCTGTCTGAATACAGGTCTCAATGCAATAATCTGATTAACCCTGAACACATAAGCACAGATCTTAACACACTTTCACACACTTACTTAGAAGCACAAACAAATTACACTTACACATATAGTAAAAAGTTATGCCTTAGTGATGCAAGAGCTTAAACAACAATGACATGTACCCTAGAGCCCCAGTCGAGTATTGAGATTTTAAATCACTATTGTGGGGTTTGAACTAGCTACCTCACCCATGAATGTATCTCAGGCACATTATTAGCACTTTTTATGAACTTTTCCTCAAGAAAGAAAAATCATAGATGAGATACAAGCTACGTAAATTTTAAAGATACGTAATTCAATGTATTTTCACAAATATCTGCTTTTATTTAACCTAAGCAATTCTAGGAGAAACAGCAGAGACCAAGTTGATGAAAACACAACTCCTTCAACTCTCCTGAGCTATAAAAGAAAACACTTTGAGCAATAAAAATGCACATCTTTATAATGCCATTTTTATGTATTTTGTCACCTTGGAATTAAGGTTCTGTCTGCATTTGTTTTAAGACAACAAGCTTCAAAGTTTTTACTTTCCATTTGACTTTGAAGGTTAAACCTTTTTGTTTTCTAAAACAGTCCCAAAATGTACACAACGTAGAGAAAATAAATTGCATGATGTAAATAAATTGTCACAGAACAGGAATATGTGAGTATTTTAATTTTGATAAAAATGTCAGACAGAACTGCAGGTGTGTCCGTCCACTGTAAAATGTACAGCATGCATATTAGGACCTATCACAACCCATTTGGCCGTTTCGTATGACGCCTTTTAGTCTGAGGCCGTTTCGCCTGATGCCTTTTTGTCTGAGGTGCAATGCCGTTTTATCTGATATCTGAAAGTACTGACGCTGAGGACGTCCTAATATGCATGCCGTACTAATGCCTTCAGATGCTCTTTTCACAGCCTTGACTCGACACTAATTAATGGTGTTGTTAATCTGTAAATCTAATTTGAGTTGGAATGTTGACAGTTGACTTTAAATCACATCTTAAGATGTAAATCAGGGTTTAAAGAATATATAGGCCACATGGTGAGCAGGCATTGGACCAGGCTCTGTTTGTGACCTATTGGGTTGATCCACATTTGAGAGCATTGGTGTGAGGTGAGAAATCCTGTTTTAAAACTTGGCAAAGACAGAAATGTACCGCAAGACTACATTTTATGAGAGGAATTAATGACAGCGGCAGCAGAAAGGAAGCAGAGAGATCAAGTTCAAGAACACATTAATATAAAGCTACATTAAAGAAGATTCAAGAGCAGCAAAGAAAACAACATCTTAGTATGACCCCAATACTGCGCACTGAGATGCTGCTGCCAAGTGAACTTCAAGCTTTGTTTGGAGAGGAAAACGATTATTCGTGTTCTTTGACTGATATTGTTCAAAGCACAGAGGTAATTATTATTTTGTATTTCTACTTTATAATTTTATTTTTTCTTTGTTAGAGCTTAAATTAAAGTAAGTGCAATACTTAGAATGAACCCTTGACATAATCAAATTATTGAATATATGAGATTATAGACACAATTAGACTTTTGTTTATTTTTAATCTGATGTCTCCAAATAAAATAAAATAGTACCAACCCTTATGTGTTGCCTTGTGCCAATGCCCATAATGTCTGAAATGTCGTGAAAAAAACTATATAAGCATTACTATATAAGCATCACATGAGAGGATAATTTAGTTCAAACTTTTAAATTTACATTTATGTATTTGGCAGACGCTTTTATCCAAAGCGACTTACATTGCATCGTTTCATACATTTGTTTCTGGCTATGTGCAATCCCCTTGGATCGAACCCATGTAAATTATTTTCCTACTTATTTTGTTCCAACATGTTTTACTAGAATTGTTCATTTGTCTCTGTCTATTGGCAGTGTGAGCAACAGTCTGACTGTGAGAACACTGCAGAGAGTGTGTGTAAATTCTATGATCCTGACTATGCCCAGTCATGTGGAGTGTCTCATCTGGAGAGGCAGGTGTTGACCAACCAGGAATACTACACCAAATTACAAGGACTGAAGAGAGAACACATGCGAAACATCTCTGAGCTGGAGAAACTGTATCTGAACCAGCTCGCACCCGGTCTGATCAAAAGACAGCTTGTGCCCAGCCGGAGAGAGAGACAGATGAGCACTGGCAAAGGAAATGAGGGAGAAACAGAGAGGTCTGTGTTAAACTGTATCGGAATAAACCAAACTCGACCTTAGAGGGATAAAAAAAAATGGCCATTTACTTAAAGAGTTTCTCCACCCAAAGATAATTTCCATCCTTTACTGAATATAAAATGAGATGTGGGGCTGGATGTTCACACTGCTTTATGGAAAATATTGTTGAATGAAATACTCAGTGCTCTAAAAAAGCATCACTAAAATATTACAAAGTTTAGTAACATTGCATGATGTCTTTTTAAATCAGTGACACTATCCATTATTTACTTACCATTTACTTTTATTGACTCGAACAGGCATCATCATTTGATACTTATTTTGTCCTCCACAAAATATACAATTATAATTATACAGATTCAAAACAATGTAAGGGCGAGTAAACCATGACAGAATTATCATCTTATGTGAACTATTTTAGGTGTACTGAACATTTGTAGTAATTGTCAACTCAAATACCAAACTTATTCAGACTTTTTCATTTATTCATAACATGCCGTTGCCTTGGAATTATAAGGTTTTGAACATCTGCATTCTGACCTGATATGTAGAGTTCAACGTTTTGCATTTCATTTGACTTTGTAGATAAACCCTTCCTCAAAAATGTAAACAACATAAAGAAAAGGCATAACACAATGTAAATAAGTATTCAAAAGGTTGCGAATAAGTCAATTTTTACAAAAATGTCGAAGAGAACCTTATAATTCAGAGGCGACAACTTATTTTTGTCAGATGTGTTGAAAAATGGAAACAATTTCAAACATGCAAATAGTGACCAATAGTTAGTTATTATATCTCATGCTCATTGCATTGAATTGTACCTAACGTTCAGATCACAGACGTACAGAAACACAATGTCAGATGTCTGAACTGTGACTTCTTGCCATAGTGAACAGGTTGAACTCACGCAGGTTGGCAGCAAGGTCTCAGCGGTCGATCTGAAGAGTGGTGTATCTAATCTGAATTTAAAGGTCAGTATGACCTTTGGAAGATCAGAATTGAATGAGCAGGTGGAAGATGCTTTAAAGTCACCATGAAATCAAACAGGAAAGTTTAAGTGTTTTACACAGTGTTGCAGTGATTATTATAAAGGATCGATCCGTGCACACCCTTATTTCTTTATTCATCTGCACTTGTAATCTTTAATTTATAAAAACGTTAAGGTCCTCTTACCGACTCAACATCAACTCTTCACCACATGATGTAAGCAACAAAAAAGAGGTAGGACTATACTCACTGTCCAATGGCCAGGCATTTTAGCCATTCCCTCCAGGCCCAACTTACAACAAACCAATCAAAAAGGCAAGGGCAAAATGAAGCCCCGCCTTACATTTTTTTCATTTATTTCAGAAGCCTTTTCACTCGGACACACGTCACGATACGAAAAAGAAGTCAATCGCAACTTCAGTTTCATGGTGACTTTAAAAGCAAAATAAACTTTTAACACTTTCTAAAAGCAGAATTTCAGATATTAGTCTTTTAAAATCGATTACAATTTTTCAGTTCTTGTACTATGTTCACAGAATGGGCCTCATCCATGAAACATTCGCAAATATATGAGTAAATTCCGAGTATTTTGCGCGTAAAACAGACCTTCCCGAAACTTTCCAGTGGATTCACAAACACTTCATAAAAGTCAATTTCGTAGTGAAATGTGTATGTTAATGAATTCCAAGCACTCGTAAACAGAGCAGGCATGCGCGCTCATTCCCAATTAGCAGAATGCCCGCCCTACGCAAATTACGCATCTAGAAATGCTGGAATCCTCTGGATATTATTATCTGGTTTAAACATTCTAATGGCTTTATGATTACAAAATCAATAAAAATCAATTAAATTGTGTCACCTAAGCGTTTTTAGCCGGCTAAAATAATAATAGCTGGTGCTCTTCTGAAAACGACCAGCTGGTGGCGCATGACTACACTTTGGAGGCACTGCGCGTAATTCCGGAGATGCGTTGGTTGCCCTGATTTGTGATTGGACGGCTGTGTTAAAAAGGACAGTGACAAACCCTGCCTTTTACTCAAAGTTAATAATAAAAAGACAGGGCAAAATAACTCGTGAAGCATCATTATGATACATAATGTTTCACCGGTTTGTCTAAAAGTGTACAGAACGTTAGGTGCGGTTTTACGCACTATTTACACGTGGTATGGAGCAGGTATACATTTCTTACGCACCAACTAACATTTTGAAAATATCATGAATCCGAAAATATACGTCAAAACGACTTCAAACCGTTCTGCTCGTCTGTCATGAATAAGGCCCATTAAAGTATAGACACATAACAACTGATTGTGTAAGCCTATTGCACAATATGCATATATGTCATCAGTCTGGACTTCAGCTGTGTCATTATGACAGCCGTCTCCTAGTAGTGATTTAACTTTTTATAAGAAAAGTAGAGACAGCCTCAAACCAAATTGTATAACCAAGTATACATTTATGACAATTCACCGCATTTTGTTCTCAGCAGAGTCCACAGAACTCCTTTGAGGAGCTCAAAACGTCATCTTGCTCTCAACAGAACCCATTTCACAATCAGGTGAAGGACAGGTCCTGGGACACATCTGACAGTCTGAGACAGAATGACAAGACAACCGTTCCCAAACCGTTCCACATGATGCTACGCGAGGAGGAGCGAAAGCGACATAACATGAAAACTCGTTCCCTGATGGCGCTAGAAAACGAAAGGCTGAGGAGAGAGCTGGATGAGCTGAAAGAATGCGGCAAAAAGTTTCGAGCTAAACCGGCCCCCGTCTCCACTCACATGCCTGTCTGTGACTACGTCAATAAACGCCCAAATAAGCATCAAAGCAATCCGACCGATCAGGGTCACCATGGAAACCAGAGAGGCACCCGATACAGTGCGCCTCCCATCCCACAGAAACCATTTAGCTTTATCGAAAGGGAGAGAAAGAAGAAAGAGAAAAAATTAGCGGATGAAATAAACAACCTGACAGCCAAAGAAGAAAGAAAGACATTCAAAGCCAGGCCGGTGCCGAAGTCTCTATATAGGTCAAGCTCACCAAACTACCAGATGTACGAGGCAGAAAGTCTGAACACAAGACAGCGACAGAATCGGAGATGCTCGACACTGCCCCCTAGCATCCTGGAGGACACGCTGCAGGAAGGTGAGGATGTTGATGGGGAGTATCCCAATGAATTTTCCATCTGGAAGTGGAAGACCAAGGGTATTGTGCAGGTGGAGGAAGAATCGGAGAGAAAGAGCAACAGAGAGAGAGATTGGTCCTACATTCATCCCCTACGCAGGGCAAGCTTTTGCCACAGCCAGGAGCTCACACACACACGCAAAAGTGATTATATCAGTGTTTAAATATGCTTACAGACAGACTCAACCATACAATGGAGAAACTAATTATTAGTCACTATATGACCAGAATTAAAGGTGGAGTAAGGGATTTCTGAGAAACGCTGAGCAACCAAATGAACAATTCTGTGAATATTTGCTAAATGCCAGTTCTCTGAGTGGGGATAAAATATTGCACATAGTCCTGGATGTTTAGAGAGCAAACATGAAAAAGATTCGAACCAATCCACATAACATGACATTCATAGCCAATTAGAGAGAGAGAGAACAAGTATTCCTTAGAATTCACTTCTCAGAATTCGCTTACTGCACCTTTAACTATATGTATATTAAAAGTGGTGTGATAGAAACTGAAGTTCAAGTTTTGAGTATTTCATTGTGTCACTGTAGAAAAAACATTAGGACTTACAATAAACGTTAAATACACAGCTTGTTTAATAGTACGACGGCGTTTTAGTGCCACGTTAAAATAAAAAAAATCCAAGATTTCGACTTTATTCTCATAACATTTCGACTTTATTCTCGAAATCTTGGATTTCTTTTATTTTTAACGTGGTACTAAAATGTCGTCATATATTAGTCTCTTCTAACTGGTTTGTAAATAAAGTTACTGAAATTCAGATCAAAAAGACATAAAAGAGACACTTTCTTTTCTGGGATTACTGTTCCTATAAATTACACAAATTGCAGATATAAAATACTACGCAAAATGAAAATAAATGATTCTGTAATCACAGATGTATTCCACCGCTCATCTTTCCCTACAGATATATTTTCCATTACAATGGTGGTATTTCTTTTTAATAACTGACACTTGGCCTAAACATTATTTATTATTCAATACACTTATACCACTTATAATATTCCTTTTCACTCACATACTGAACAAGCACAGAGTCATTATTCTATATCTTCAGTCTTTAGTCCACACTTCCTGAGTGTACGCCTAACGTATGGTATGGCATCTTGAAGGAACCACTCTCTCCTGTAGAGAACCAACATCACGTCCAGCAGCAGACTGTGTTCTCTCCTTCTGCAGAACCCACACAGAACCAACAGCACTAAATAAAGTATGACAAGACAAAACTTCTCTAAACTCTAAGATGGTTTCTGAGATACAGTACGATCCAAAAGTTAAGGGTCACTTGACTGTCATGATCATAAATGAAAAACCTTTTCATGTGAAGGCGGGTTGTTTGAAATTAGAACTATCTGGAGAAAAATATAATTGTGCCAATATATTAATTTATTTTAATACAAAGCAAAAATGCAATAAACAAAATAACGATAAACTGACCCTAAACTTTTGAATGGTAGTGTTTTATCTGAGAAGAGGCTTACAACTGCTTGTAGAGGTTTTGTGGTTTATAGAGATGTCGTTCACAGTCACTACTGTTTGTGGTTTCAGACTCCATCTCAGGATGTTGAAACTGACTGAAGCAACATTGGCTTCCTGGTAATGTGATAACAGCACAACAATAATATAAACATTAAACGGCCAAGACAAACAAAAATTTTAATCTGATATATATACTTAAAATTCATAACGAAAATTTGATCATCTGGACTCACCTTGCGTGGGACTTGCAGGGCACTGCTGAGTCACATGGTGCGATACAACGATCATCTCAGTATTTGTTGTGACCGTGTGCATATGTGTATCTGTGTCTACACCACTGGACCCACTGAAGGGTGCTGAGTTGATCTCCCTCAAAAATGACTTCAGTTTTTGTCTCAAGCTGGAATTCTCCATACACACCTGTAGAGGCAATATTCAAATATGTAATATAAGTAATATGACATCTTCATTTTATTTATTAACATAAAGGAAGTACAAAGGAAAATGTTAACATTACCTTTTCATAGGAACTTTTGGTGTCCTCTAAATGTGACATTAATTCACCCTGTAAAACCAAGTTAAGTTACAGTTCACATGATCGAACAATAGAGGGCAACACACATCTTATATCACTATATTTGTGTGTCAAGACAAAGGCACTTGTATTGTATTGATCATACAATCATTTTTATTTATTTAATTCAGAAAAGCAACCTTTACATTTCATGATAAGAATTATACTACAGTGATTACGTCTTAAAGTCCCAGTGAAATTATAAAAAAAATATTGAAATATTGAAGCGTTTGTAGTAAAGCTTAACAACGTGGGTCATTTTTTTTGAAATTCATGTACCCTCATAATCTTCAGTTAAAAAAGCACTTCCACCCAGAAATGACTATTCATCTCAAAGAGGTAAATTAGATGGCTTGGCCGTAGCAGAGCCATTGAAAGAGAGAGTTGCGCCATTCAAACAGATGGCTCTCAATAGTTCCCTAGTAACGCATGGAGCTGCAACTAATCAGACCAACTGAGGTTAACTTCTAACCCTTTTAAAGACGATAGCCATTTAATGAAGAAAAAAATGAAAGAAATAAAGCATTTAAAGAGAAAACATAACTTCCTGGATCTATCTGAAGGCTCCATGAATCATGTGACGGTCCAGTGTTTTGGACTTCCATTGGCAGGACTCTCTCTCTTTCTGGCTCTGGGCGGAGCATCCGTTCACTCCTCCCCTTCAAATGACAATCTGCTGGCAGTTTCATTTAAAAATCAATGCAACAGCTGTTTTTACACATCCGATCAATATGCAGTGAAAACGCAAGCCTCGCCCACTACTCTTCTCCTTTGAGAACCTTTGAGAACTTTAGCAAACAGACCGAAGATGCGATCGTTTATACAATAACGCTTCATGAAAATAAATAGAAATAGAACAAAAAATAGTTCATGAAAAAATAAGAATCGTCATTTTTTATTTCACTGGGACTTTAAGATAAGAGAAACAACCTCGATGATGTATGCTTTTAACAAATGCAACCTTCAGAGGACGCAACCATTGTTTTTTTTTTTTTGCGGCATATGTCCTCCATGAAAATAATTGTAAAAGTACTAACAAAAGTAGTACAAGTGCAAAAATTAGAAACCTTTTCAGTCCTGAGCTGGTTAATGGTTAGAGATGCATTCTCTTGAAGTTTTTCAACCTCCTCTCTGCTGCTTTTCAGTTCTGCCAGAAGATTCTCCTTTCAATAAAAAACAGCAAACATGATCAAACTGCGGATTGGATATTGTTGCCAAGATTTTTACAATTATTCATGGAATTTCTAGATTATGCTAGGATGTGTGATATACCCGTTGCTTGTGAAGTGCTGACATGAGCTGGTTGTTTTGCTCTTGTACTCTGTTAAGCTGGACGTACAGTTCTTGAGTGTCCTGGGTGGTTCTTTGTCTCTCAGAATGCAATGTCTCTGTCAGGAACTTCTCTCTTTCACGACACACACACAAATCTGCTCTCAAACCTCTTGCTTCTGTTTGCACACACACCTACAGTGGATGACACATGGAGACATTTCAGCATTAATGTTTGTTTTATACAAAGATCTGAGACATTGACACCTGCAACCTAAATTTTAAGAAGGGGCATTTTTTAAAACATTAAAAAAGAATGAAAGGAATAGTTAACCCAATTTTTGTGCTTGCCAACATTCTTCAAAATATCTTCCTGGTTTGGAATGACATTAGGGTGCATAAATGAGGGGAAAATGCTCTGATGTGTTGGTACCTCTGCAGTCTTTAGACCTTCTGAGACATCTGATGTCCTGCTGTTAGGTCCTGCTTTCCTTGTAAGTCCATTTAATTTATTTTCCCTTGTTGCCTCATCGTCTCTTTCCTCTTTTCCCCTCCTTTTCAGCTCGTTCTCTAGTTCTAATAGTTTTCGACTCAAAGCGTCTTTGTCTCTTCTGGCCTGAACAATAATCTTATCGTATTCCTCTCTGATCTTTCGCTCCCGGCTACAGTTGGGACACTCCACGGCTGTTGAAGATGCTACAGAGGGTTCAAGAGACGTCATGGAGAGCCTCTCTACAGAATGCCGGGGTCCAGGTGAAAACTCCAGTTCTTTTACATGTTTTTCTCTCCCTCCAGTATCATGGGGAATGGCCCCAGAGAGGCAGCGAAATAGGGAGCGGGTCAGTCTAGCTGCAAAACAGTTAAAGTTGTCATTTTATGGTTTTTACTCTATCTGTTTGATTTTTTAATCGCATGGTCAAAAAAAGGGTGTCCATATTCTCTTAATGACTTTAAGAGCCAGTTCAGTTCCCGGGCGTACAATACACAATAATAATATTTTACGTTGTAATCCATAAAAAAAATATTTGGCTTTGTTTGTGTCTGCTTCTCGTCCCTCTCTGTGTCATAAGCAGAATGTACAAGACCTGTTCACCCGCCTATAGGCACATTGTACTAAGCTCGACCTGATTTTTCCAAGTGGTTGATGTCCTCAGGACAACATATTTTGTTGACCTAAGGAAAACGTTTTTTTAAATAAAACCTAAACCCACACCAAACCCCAACCATAACCATAACATACCCCTAAAATCAGAGGGAAATGATAAGTGAAAAACTATGGTCTAGAAGCACCTAATCCTGGTTGCAAGATTAAACTTAAAATAACTGTAACTGTTTGTAATAAGGTTCAATAAAAGGAAGGAAGGAGGCGGGAACTGGCGAACAAAGTTTTAATAAAATAAACAAACAAAAGCACAAAAGCCTTCCTCGCAACACTGTTATTTCTGAAATCTGATTGGTTGATTTAAATGTTGTCCCAGGGTCAACATGAAGTTGTCCTAAGGATATCAACCACTTGGCAAAAACAGGAGAGCCTAGTACTAAAGCGCTCTTTAAATAACCAAAAACATATTGCGCCATAGTTAGTTTATTACCATCAGCTTTGTTCCTTTCATCCACAGGTCGAGATCCACGGCTGTAATGCCCACCTGGTTCAGTTTGACCTGGTTTCTCTAATTGAGGGAGAAAAGACCTGACCTCTAGCATTTCTCCGCAGTGGCTTGAGCTGGGATTGGGGTCAGAGGGACTGCATGAGCTCAAGAGGATGGGGAGCGAGCAAGTCTGGGACTGAAAATACACCAAAAACATTTACCAAAAATGATGTGGTCAGTAAAGTTACATGAGATATACTGTATGAAATACATCTTTTGTATTTTTAAAGTCGTGTTTCGTTTTACATCAATTTTCAAGCTTTTAATATTTGATCACACGTTAAATTGGAATTCGATAGAAATGTGTACACCAGTTCTCCAAGTACACCAGTTACCAGTTTTCCAAGTTCTAATATAAATGATGAGTATATTTAGAGCACCACTGTCCTCCTTCAGCTCATTCGATCCTGCTGACGTTATTTCAAACATTGTGTAGCTTTAGAAACAGGACAGAAGAAGCAAAACTATTCAAATGACGTGTCAAATGGATGAGCCCCATAAAAGTTGCTTCTTTCATTTTTACGACTCACTCAGCTGCGAAAGGGCACTTGACATACAAACACTTTCAGGGTTTAAAGTGAAGCTATATATCATGTCAAGAGAATATGTGCTGGTTATGTGCACAAATTTCAGCTGACACACAGGCTTCTCACCCTTCTGTCGGATCCGACCAGAGGTAAAACCTGCTGTCTGTTCAGATGATTCACTTCTTTCTTTCCATTTAGATGAGATGAACACATCTGAAACATTGAATGATGTACAAGATGAGCTTCAAATCCGTGTTTCACACTTTGAAGGACACTATATTCTTAAAGGTACAGTTCACCCCAACAATGAAAATTCTGTTATCATTTCCTCACCCTCAAGTTGTTCAAAATCTGTATACATTTCTTTGTTCTAATGAACACAGATTAACAATACAGAACAATCAGAACAATATGGAAAATCAATTGTTCATCAGAACATAGAAATGTTCAGATTTGCAACAACTTGAGGTTGAGTGAAAAATCACAGAATTAACATTTTTGGCTAACCTATTTCTTTAAAGTATGCCGTGTGCATACCTGTTCAGGTGTGTAATTTAACTGAGATGTATTTATGGGTCGTGAAGGCACAGCCATGGCTCTGGAGGCAAACTGTAGAGAGCTGAGAGTCTCATTCAAAGGTAACTGAGATGACACGGTCACCACTAAACACGTCCGGCAGTTTCCTCCCAAACTAAAGCAGAGAGCAAAATAACATTAATCTGATGTGAAAAAAGCGACTTGAATAATGACCACGCCACTCACCAGTCTCTGAGAGCTCGGGTCAGTTAGATTCTCTGTATGGTACGTGTTGACACCCAACAGAGCTGAGAGCAAAAATCACCTGAGGAGCAACAAAAGCACAAATATTTGAAAGGGATATTTCATTCAAAAATGACAATTCTGTCATCATTTACTCACCCTATTGTCATTTCAAACCTGTATGAATTTCCTTCTGCCGCAGAATACAAAAGAAGACACTTTGAAGAATGTTGGGACCTGAACAAAAGCGGTACCTATTGACTAGTGTCAATTGCATTGTGTTTTATATCCATACAATAGAAGTGAATGGATACCGCGGTTGTTTGGTTACCAACATTCTTCAAAATATCTCCTTTTGTGTTCTGCGCAAGAAAGAAAGTCATACATGCTCTGTCATATACGTTTAAAATGGAATGATGCTAAGAAAACAAAGTTTTACACTCTTCCTTTACAGGAATGAAGCTCCCCCAGCAAATAAAAAGTCCAATATTCTTCTAAAATATGTTTGTGTGTGCTGTGACATGACATCTCCCCTTCCTTAAATGGAAAGATATGTTCACATTTCCTGTTTCTAATTTCCTGTATATGCAGCCAACACGATGATATGATTAAGCTACAGCTCTTAGACTGATGGGAACAAAATAACCACCAGAAATCTGGATGACACTTAACGCAACGTGCTCTTCAAAACTGTCCTCTATCTGAGTGACAAACTGCAATAAGACAAAGCACAAACATGAAGTATTACAAACATTTCCGAATATGGTGAGGGAGCGTTTTAGCATCTTAGCCTCTTGTGGGTTGTCGTTTGAAGTGATTGTTCTCTTCACACCGGGAGACGCAGAATTACGACACTGAAAATAAAGAAAACTTGATCAATAATGAGGCATAACGTCATATGTGCTATTTATACAGTTAGAATTGAATGTAAGCAGATGGTTAATTTTATCCATAGCATATTGATATTTTTCATATTTAGAATCACTGAATTACATTTCTTTAATTTCTTTGTAAAGTCTCTTTGTTAGAATTTCATACATTTCAGAGTAACACACAAACGTACTTTTCCTGAGCTTGCCAGGTCCACCTAAAATAAAACAACACGCATGCTTTATGATATGTGATTAATCCATACACAAACATGGCGCTTGCGCCAAGTATGTCGAGAATTTGTTTTTAATGTAAATAATATCCATTTGTTGAATTCATACTGAGAGGAATCTATGATGCTATCAGCTTACCAGCGTGAGTTTGCTAGCAGTTAAAACTCCCCCTGCATCCATAAAAAACATGCACACAAAGGGAGGCGGTTAATCAGATTTATATTAACAGAATAACATTACAAAGCAACACTGTGAGTTTGCAACATCCCCCTGCAGGGGGTTCTGGGAGGCCCTGTGGGAGGTTCTGGTATGCTCATATCAGTCTACAATAACATTGAGACCCCAGGCAGAGAATTCTAGAGCTGACTAATGTGTAGGGGGCGGACTTGGGGGAGTTGCTGACCGAAGAATGGACGGAGTTACCCATTAATAACAAGTCGATATGTTACGGACTGTCAATGTATTTCTCCCAGAACATCCCTGGTATGAATAGTTTATTTCCAAACGTAATAAATAAGATAAGCATTGCAACAGTGCAATAACATTAAGAAACTTAATAAGAATACTTTATAAGAAAAACATCAATTTAAATCCAACCAGGAGACTGGGCCATTGTGTTAATGACCACAATGTTGAACACTGCGTGGGACCTGCTTGGAAATTCCCCCTTTGAGATACCTGGGACAGATCGATGGCATAATTTATTGAAATTAGTAAATGACCAAAATGATGTGATACAGTTCAATAACTTGACTAAATGAAGCAAAGTCGAAGTGCTCTTACCTGTGTGTCTGAGGGCGGAGCCACGCCGATGCACCTGCAGCAGATCCTGGCGGGAGCTCACCTCCATCTCTGTCAGGCCATCAAGGCGAACCACCTCCTCACAGTCACGCATCCAGAAAACCTCACTCCCCTTTGGATCCTAAACAAAGGGAAGAATTGAGAAAGAACACCTGCTGTTCTAACAATTGTTTTTCATCTCAGAATTACATGGAAGAACATGGGTTAAAATGTAAAAAAACTGCCAATCATTTGAATGAAAGTAATGAGAATAAAGCGTTATATCACTATTTCATTACAGTGATGATTTCAATGTTTTACTTACCAAAAGGTCAAAAATCTTTTCATTGAAGATGTGATAGAATGAAACTTTGATTTTGCAGTGAGATGCTTTGGGGGCTGGATTACATTAAGGATGATTTAAGGTTCAGAGTCATAATAAATACATTGCAATACATTATTATCAACATTAACACAATTGAAAAATTCTGAAAAGTGACCGGTTGGTGCATAGTAACATTGGACACATGATCTCTTGTGCAGGGGTTTGATACAGGTGAAGATGTCTTCAGCAGCACGGCTGATGATGCCTCTGTGTTTGGATGAGACGCTGCTGCCATGCATGGTGTGAGTCTTACCGCTGCCCGGAGACCCATAAATAATTACACAACCGTTATAACCCTGCATTAGATACTCAACCAGAGACTGGAGCAGAGAGATAAAGAGAGAGAGCATCTACATTTAAACATGGTGTCTTTTGTTTCTACAATAATATCAAGAAACAATTTTAAACAGTATAACCAGAAACCTTTGTTGTTGACTCGTAAACATCTTTTTGGGAAGACTCCTCATCTAATACTGCATCAAAACCCATAATATGAGGCTTGTGGTTCTGTCAAAAAACAGCATAAAAATCCATTTTAAAAATGAAAATGAACACAACTAGCAGAAGATGAGATGATGATAAATCAAATGAAAAAGTATTGTGTTTCATTCAATCCATGACTTACTTTTCCAGTGTCGACAACTACTTTGTTGCGATCTGTCACTTGGATGGAGGTTCTGGATTCATCTAATGGATTAGTATGTTCTGGTCTGTTTACTGAAGAATTGAAAGATTTGAGTTACCAAGATGCAGAATACTCACAAAAAACCTAAACAATGTAATATCAACAGGGAAATTTGTGAGTTACAAAAGTTCAGTAACTGCCAATTCACCCATTAAACATTCTTACATGCACACAGACGGATGACCACTCTGAAGCTCTTCTCTGTGTTTAAGGTCTCATTTGCCCCAGACATCCTCTCCGATCTTTTAACGATAAACGTCGTTCATTTAGCAGGTAAAGATGAAAACAAAAATGTGGAGAAATAACCCAAAAGTAAAATCTATACAGAATAAAAACAAGCATGCATTATAACATAAATGTATAGAGTAATTGAAAGAAGTAAACGAGCGTTGTTCGGTTTAAGGGTTGTGAAAATATCATAGTGTTAACCTACCTTTCCTTTCTTTATGGAATCAAGTCAACTATTCAACATCTCTGGAGTCCCACAGCGCATTTCTGCCATGCAGAATCCAAATATGATATTCACACGGTCTCTGGCATGTTTTTGTTATATAATCGTGAAAAGGTTCCTGGTGTTCGTTTCTCCTCACCTCAAGTCGCGCGTGTGAGCGTCTTTTAATTGTAGATTTCATTGCGTCCCGACGATCAGAGCGCGCGCAGTGAGGCGCGCGAACCCTTCCACTGCGTCAACTATCCAAACCATTAAGGTTTAGACTTGTACACTCTTTTCATAATAACATTTTTGCGCATTAGGCTTTTTTAACCTTGGCATTATTCACCATGGATGGAGTTGCCGGAGCATCCCACTGGAATGCTTGTGAACTTATGGCTGTTCCTCTTGACCCTCTGTACATCTACTCCAGCGGGTGTTCTTAACTGCTTTTTTACAAGGTTTTTGGGGAGGGAATGTCTTAATGCAAAACGGGGGTGGAAAACACACAATTGGGAAAATATTAATAACAAACACACACAAACACACACACAAAACAATCACAGACAGGAACCACCAGTAATAGAGAGAGAGACAAAGAGAGAGAGAGAGAGAGAGAGAGAGAGAGAGACCGAGAGACCGAGAGAGAGAGAGAGACAGAGAGAGAGAGAGAGAGAGAGAGAGAGAGAGAGAGAGAGAGAGAGACCGAGAGAGAGACAGAGAGAGAGAGACAGAGAGAGAGAGACAGAGACAAAGAGAGAGCGAGAGAGAGAGACCGAGAGAGAGACAGAGAGAGAGAGACAGAGAGAGAGAGACAAAGAGAGAGAGAGAGAGAGAGAGAGACCGAGAGAGAGACAGAGAGAGAGAGAGAGAGAGAGAGAGAGAGAGAGAGAGAGAGAGATGATGTTTCACAATTTACTGCTGCCATTGCCAGCTGTGTCAGTGTCAAAGGAGATTCCCAATGCTCCGTATCTCGGTGTTACATAGTCCAGCTGAACTTTTCCACTTTACCTGACATTTGGGGAAATTGCAATTTTTTCGAAAATACATTAACGTGAAAATAAAATGGCTTTTTTAAAATAAATTTTGTTTACCCCATACAGGAGGAATCTAAGCGTAAAATGAAACTTCGTTTGAACCTGTAGATGGCAGTATAGGCATTAAAATATAATCAAATACCCCTACTTTTTAAGGGGATACTCAACCCAAAATGAAAATTCTGTGATGAACCCCCAACCCCCCCTCCCAGTGATTTTTAAAGAAATATTTACTCTTAAATAATAAACATCTGATCGCAGAGTCTGCATAATAGATGCTTTCTTGATGATGTCTTTTAGACCCATTTTCTTTAGACTTATACAGGGTTGATTTGATTTTCTAAAGGAGTAAGGGACACCCAAACCTGGAAAACGCACCCAAACTTTAAACATACAGAATACAAATTTTAACAATGTAATTTGGAGTGGAATGCCTACTTAACTGAGTAAGGGCAGACTGACCGGTAGGAGATTCTGTCAAAGTACACAAATGCCATCCCACCGATGGCCTATGCCGTCACCAGGGCCGGTCTGGCCATCTGGAGTACCAGAACTTTTCCCGGTGGGCCGCTAACGTATGGGGGCGGAATGGACGGTTGGGCTGGACAGACGGACGTATTATAAACGCGAATGCACGCTACGCAAAGGCATTAGCAAGCCAAAAACATATGCATGTAACGCAATGACACGTTACATACAACCCCCCTCCTGAGTAGAGGGATGACTGGTTGGGACTGAACATCATTTATGAAGAGAGGTTCTTTAGGTAAACCCAACCAGAGGGCTACAACCTTAAAGGAAATGAATTATAATCAAACATTCAACACTCTCTAGACAAACAAGTTTAAAACACAACTTCCATGTGGAGAATAGTTTTAAGAACTATTTGAACTTAGTATTTTTTTGTTCATTCTATATGTAAAAATTTTCTAAACAACTCAAGAAACTGACAACAAATGAACAAGTTGAGTCATAGTAATAAGCATTTGAACAACTATTACAGCTGTCAAGTGAGGTCTACACTTGGATATGTACCATCACTCATGAGAACACAAAAAAAGATGCGTTTCTTGGGACGTGCATATTAAAGTGGACTATTCAAGGAAACTGCACCAGAGGAGAAACTCAACACTGCTCTTCCACACGTCACTCTTGAGATCTATTCAAACAGCAGGATACTGCTAGGGCTTAGTGCATGACGGGTTTCATTTTAACCGTGGGCTTGGAGAAGCATTAGTGCAGAAATGGATCTTAGCTGCCATATTAAACAGAGCAGGTGGAGTGTAGAGTCTCCAATCCTTGTGTCCAGCTTATTGCTTTGATCTGTAGATGTTCTTTCTTTGCATTTTAACAGTACGCTCCAAAAACTAATAAACATGAATGAAATATTTACATAGCTACAGTGTGTGGAGTTACTGGAGTAACTCTCTAAAGGGGACTTTTGGACTATGTCCCATCAATAATTCATTTATTACACACTACTGAGAAAAATCAGACAGAATTATAAAATTCTTTCAACTTTAATCAGTTCAAAAAGTTTCACAACAAACACATGAAGAGGGAATTCACCAATGATTAAATGCATTGTTTGGATCGGTAGATTCTTTTCCTAATGAGAAATTCCACCGTTTTCTACGCAGTTTTACTTTATTTGGACAAGACCTCAAGATATAAATCAAAAATGCAAAAATACAAAATCAAATGTAAACTGAGATTTATTTCGCTCTACGTAGTGTCCTGCAGCACTACAGCACGGTAAACAATGTTAATTAGTACAATTCAAGAAACTCCCAAGCCGTCTCTGAGTGAGTTAACAGGAGCAGTTATAAAGGTGTAAGCCTAAAAGAACACATAAATATTCAACCACTTTTTTAAACTTCAATTTTAATGAAAGCTCACAAAAGGAGCAACCGTCCTCATTGAGGAAAACAAAAAACCTGATGTCGGCTCAGCGACAACACACACACGCGCGCGCGCACATCCACAACAAAACATCCGTGTGTTCCCATGGTAGTAAAGATATTGTACAATTATGCTGATATGAACATGTAGAGGGCTGCTGTACACTCCTGTGTAGAAAAGCAACAGAGTCACTTCGCGGAGTCCAAATGGACCCGAACCAGAGTAACAGACAGTTCCGCCAGTTCACTTGCTCCTCGCAGGAAGCATCAAGCTTAAAGTCCCAAACTGCTTCCAGCTCCTCACTCAACCCATCCCGTACACACACAGCGTCCCAAATCTTCAGACACTGAGCACGGCTGCGACCCCACTGATCCTTGACATTCATCAACATTCTCTTTGGCTGCTCAATGGCAGCGATCAGACACAAACATTGACACAAGGCGCATCTGCCCACTGCCAAAGCACGTACAGCATTAAGCAAACACAACGAACTGCTCTCTGCTCTTCTATATATAATATACATGAAGAAATACATTATGTATGAAAGAAGAAAAAGGGAGAAGGAGGGACGACCGAAAAAAGAGAGAGCACACAGAGAGTTAATTGTACAGATGTAACACTTCATGCAGTAGCATTCAGATTACAGTGACCAAACAAAAGCTGTTAACAATGGAAAGATTATACACAAAAGTGTCTATGAAACATGTTCTATGCAATTAGGGCCACTGGGTGACGATATCATTTACATATTGGCATTGTTTTGGTCAAGAGACAGCCAAGTGCCGAAATCACCTCCTCACAGGAAGATCCTGAAGTACTTACACACACACACGTACAAGAAAACACACAGATGCCCAACAGGAGAGCAGCCACAACACCGCTTTAGTTGTGTGTTTAGTTTGTTTACAAGTCAGCGTGTGGGGTGTGTGTCTATGTGAACTCAGTCACACATCTCCTCGGGTATTTCGTGTGGGTTGAGAATGCCAGGCACGGACATCTGCAGTTTGTGTTTCTCCTCCTGGGACTGACGCAGTGAGGCTTCCCTTTCCTCCAGGAACAGGTCGGAGGTGTCCTCACCAGCAAATTCCTAAAGGAACACAGAGAAACGCATGAGCATGTGGACCGATGTGCGCCGCCAGCAAGCTGTCATCTCTGCCATAATCCTCCACGTTATAACTCGCTCTCCACACACACCCTCTTCACTCCAGGCGACCCACTTACATTTACACAACACTTCAGGATCACTAAAGGTCAAAATGACAGCATATCTCTCATAAACAAGCCCTCTCTTATAACATATGGTTTAAGAAAACAGACCTTGTTTACGCAACCACCACTGATGTCAAAACCTCATTTTTGGTTCATAAACCTAGTAAAAAAACAGTCCGTTTCCTGCTCTTGAAACTAACCTTGATCTGCACAAGGAAATCCCTCAAGTGTTCCTTGAATGCTGGGATGTCTTGGTTTAAACTGAACAGGCCAGTTACAAACACTTTCACTTGGGCACTGCAAAGACAGAACAAAACAAACAGTCAGTTGTAGTAGTCTTAGTAGTCTTGATACCAATGTCCCATTGATAAAAACCCATGCTGAGAAAACATGTGTATGTGACTGATAATGCACATATTGACCTGAAATATGACTATTTGAATTATAACTGGACACAGAAAGTCTTTAAATGTATTTGAGGGACCAAATTTTGGTGAAGTCTTGG
Source organism: Triplophysa dalaica (assembly GCF_015846415.1). Taxonomy (NCBI): domain Eukaryota; kingdom Metazoa; phylum Chordata; class Actinopteri; order Cypriniformes; family Nemacheilidae; genus Triplophysa; species Triplophysa dalaica. The sequence goes on along the minus strand of NC_079556.1, from coordinate 6,950,209 downwards.
ATACTCACTCCTGTAAATGTGGGAACGCTGATTTTAGCAGGTTGGCCACATACTCCTGGATAAACCCCTGATTGTTGACTGGATTTGAGGGATTCAAAACCACACTGATTTTTCCTTCCTCAACAAGGTTAAACATGTAGGCAAGAATAGATGCGTGCATGGTCAAACCTGCAGGACAAATACACAAAAGCTTAACTGATGGTGTAAAGGCATTCATAGAGACTTTCTTCATAATGTACTTGAAATAAATTTAATAATAAATGTAAAGATGAATTAATATACAGCCACTCATCACACAAACACAAGCTATGAAGATGATTAATAAGAAAAATGTAAGCACTGTGTTTGATCAATCAGAATCGAGTATTCCAAAGAGCAATGCAATAAAATATAATACCAGTACTCCATCAAGCATGGACAGATCCAACAAAGTGATCATCTGTACACACTGTACTTTTATCAGATACTAACTGGTCAACAGTAATAAACGGTCCAAAAGTTTAAATAATTTGAAGTTCATTATTCATAAAAAGCTTTTTCAGGCTGATTAAGCTGTGTTCATGAGAAAAAAGAAAAAAAAAAGAGTATGAGAAAAAAATAGAGTGAGACAATGTGGCCAATGCTCACCAGCTGTGTGTGATGTATCTGTAACAACGGAAAAGATGTGTTGCAGGATGTCACAGAAGTAAGTCTGATAAAAGCTCTGTGCCGCTGCATCTTCCTGGGCCACGTTCTGCAGCAGCGTGTAGAGAATCTGCAGACCTGCATTCAAGATTTTCATAGTACAGTTATCTTTGCATGTTATGACAAATTATTATGTAGGTTTGAAGTCTGTCTGTGTTCTCACCAGTGTCTGCCACATTTCTCATGGTGTGTTTAAAAGCCCATATAATTGAGTCAAGCACAAGTTTAAACTGGGCTGGCGGGATGGCCAAGAATGCTGGGAAACAGTGAGAGTTCACGGCCTGCAGCAGGTAGAAGAAATGTGTCCGGTGTTCTGGGTATTCCTCAAAGTCCTGAACAAAAAAACACAACATATAATCAAAATCAACATGTTGTGTGATTTTTTTTACAGACGGTTAAGAATTGAATTCTAAAGCTTACTTTGTTGATCATGTTTAATGTGCACTCGAACACAGCATCAAATATCTGTGGGATCTCTCCTGTAATGTGTCCACCCAGTTTGTTTACTATCGTTGCCATGGTACTGAGAACTTCCGGTTCCCGTGCTGCCGGGACATTGCGTTGGTAATCTATGAGCACGGCATCCAACAACGGAGGGACAAAATTCTCCCCCACCTGGAACACAAACACACATTCGCAGACAGGCTTAGAGGATCAGCAGATAAGTGCGTGTTGTCTAAGGACATAGTTAATCTAAACAGGTCCAGACCGACAGACATGAGGCAGGTAAAGCAGAATTACTTGCCCAGAGACACTAATACAGGATCTAGCAAACATACAGACATGACACTTAAAAACCTTATGCTGCACTAGTTTAGGTCCTTGCAGGCAGTTCACATTATTAAAGAGTAGGTAGCATGAGATCATGAAAATGACATTTTATGCAGTCTGTTATGTTGCCATGTTTGAAAGTAAGCTGTCTGCCAAGTTGTAAGTCCGAAGGTGAATAAATAAAGTTATTTGCTTGTAAAAATGGGAGTCGACTCTGAATCACACAAACGAGACGTGGACTAGTACACCCGCGTATCTACGTCACTATACATAGTCCCCGCCTACGTCTTGCTGAGACTGACGCGAAAACTTATCTCTCCTCCCCCAAACACTGTCGCTCTTTGGTGATGCGTGTGTATCATGTCTAGAACCTGTGTTCTACGGTGTGAAACTAAGTTCGTCTTATTTCAACAACCAAAGGAAGAACGTCTGAGGGAAAAATGGTTACAATTCATTTATCAAACGATACCAAAGGAGTATAACCCCAGGGTTTAACTGTGCGCGTGTCATTTCACCGAAGATTGGTTAAATAATCTTTGCGCGTTCACTGCAGGGTATGTGAAAGAGGGGGAATACAAACTCTATTTGGACCTGTTAGCTCCACCGAATCCAAACCTGTAAGTGTGACTTTTCATTTTTGTCTTAACTTCAAGAAATATTTTTGTACCTTATGTCTGTGTTTAGCTAATGCATATAACGCTAACATTAGCATGTACCATTATTTCTGGGGTGTTATAGTTTGTTTATCTGGCTATTAACTTTGCATTTTGACACATTTGCCGCACGTGCACCTATATACATATATTTGGGTTTCATATATATTACTACTCATAACGTCGACTTTCTGAAATGCTCTGTGTACCATGACAACGCACAGTTAAGATGAAATAATAGTATTACAAACGTATTATCAGTATTTTAAGAAAAAAAAAAAAATTATTTCATTGATGAGCAAAAGCACAACATGCATGTTGTCACACTGGGAGTTTTTATCACATGAGTTGTCACTTGCCACTGACAAACATCCTGTTCCAGTCGTGGCGGAGTTTGTTGTGGATTAGCGTCTTCTGATGCTTCCTCAACAGACTCAGGCTCAAATTGATACGGTAAAATTGCCGCCATCTCTAGCTACAGATATGATATACATGACATCCAACCACATGTAAACTGTAATCCTGTAATGATGGTCGTGGGGTTCAATTTGCGACAAATGATGAACGCGTTTGACCAATAACAACAGACCCAACCATCTGACCAATCACATGACATAAAGTTGGTGGGTAGGTGGGGCCTAGACGGATGAATCGGGGAACGAATCATTTGAGAGTAAGTCAAGAAGTATGGTACGAATAACTGCCTATTTTACGACGTTATAGTGTTTAAACACATTGTATGTACATAAACTGGTTGTTGGACACTCCATAAACCAAAGTAGGGCCTCGAAAACCATATGCTAGGTACTCTTTAAATTTAATATCAAGGTTTTTGGACCAAATCTATAGTGCTTTTATTAAAACTGTCAAAAACAGAAAAATGTATTAATGTAAACTACCACAAAAACTCATTGATGTTTTAGTTCAGTTTGCCTAAAAACAGCTGCAACATGTTCCTCACCATCTGTGGGTCATTGGAGCGGCTGACCCAGCCTGAAATCAGCTTCAGTGTCTCTCTCTTCACTGTTCGCATGCTCCTGATCAAAGGCTGCTTGGTCACCATCTCACCTATTAAATTAGTCAAGACAGACAAAATAAGTTTTTTAATGTAGTCTCTCTATCGTCATTTCGGTTTTAAACTGACATTTCCGACTAAATAAACAGCTCAAATCATAAATCAAATATATTTTACTGTAGCGAATTTGGGTAAGGTAAGCTGACAGTTTTGAACACTGCATGTACTTGCTCAACAGCTGACTTGCGTTCATTTTCACAACAAGGAAAGTGACAGACTGCAGCTTTTAATGTAAGAGAAGTCAGACATTCTCATTAATTAAAGTAATGTTTTTACATTATTTTACAAAAATCATATCCTTTGATTAACAATTCATTTAAACTGGACTCATTCTGTTCTAGCTGCAGTGCTATAAATAGCAGTTCAGACAGCTCTGTAATGGACTGCTGTTCACACACGTACATGGCGTTAAGCCCTGCAACAGCATTAAGTCTTCCAGCTGAGAGAATGTGTGTAATCAGACTGACTTCAGTTTAATGCAAATCTTTCACTCAGAGATACAGTTACAAACCAAATTCAGCAAGTTCCATGCAATACAAACAATAGGTTATGTGAATTAAAGTATATAACAAGCTTTAACATCTGGCTAGTGAAAACATTTAATAATGGATGGAAAGAAATATTGTTGCCAATACAACAAACATTGGCAAGTGCTGTCTAAAAGCTTAATTTGGTGACCCAGGAATTAAACTCCTGATTTCTTTCAAAAACAAGAAGTACAGAAGGACAGTCGATGAATAAAAAATAACCACACACCATTGGTCTGGATGGCAGCAGAGATGTTCTCACTGAGGCACTTGTATACATTAAGCATGTCTAGGTAGATTCGGCCTAACTGAATAACAAAGGGGTGTCCCACAGCTTTGCATGCCCTAACATTGGTCTTCAGAATGCTTCCCAACTGCTTTACAGTCTCTGGGTCCTTCAGGATGTCCACATTCTGGATTCAGAATGTAAGAGAAACAACAATCATTATAGATCGGTCAGGTCAGTAAATTAGTCCAATTTATTCACAAATCCCCCATAAACATTTAAACGCAGACATTGAATTTACATTTTATATATCACACCTTGGTGGCCTGCTGAATGATGCTATCCCACACTTGGTTGGGCAACAGCATGTATTTCTCGATCAAGTGCTCCTGCACGGCCTGGTCAGTTTGCGCTCCAATCATGTAGCCGACAGCTTCATAAAACGTGTGCACCTGAGAACAGAGATTAGTTAGTTACATCAAGCTGGACCACAAAAACATCTGCGCAAAGCTTCTATATTTATAAAACGCAGTATAAGAATAATGTGAAACAGGCTACCAAAGAAAGATGGAGATATTTTGGTACCTGCTGGGGCTGCAGGTCACAGATGATGGTGTTGATATTGTTGAGGATCTCATCAATGAAGGGCATCACCTCACCCACCTGCACCTGCACGAAATGCCTTCTGCACTTCTGAGCGATCTTAATGAATGTGTCACATGCCATGTCTTGAACTCCATCGTGGGTTTCTGTGAAGAGCGAACCGTAAAATCATTGTTGAATGAATAAATGAACAGCTTTACATTGGGTCAGCTCTTTAACAAAAGCTCAAATCAGAAGTGGCTGTATTATATAAAATATTATAACTGCCTATACCGACTGCAGAAGAGCTCAAAGCCTTTGTGACTCACCGTGCATGAACTCAAACAATTTGTTGACCACAGTCTTCAGGAATTTCCAGTGAGCGCGTAGAAATCGTGGGTACTGGCCCACTATGTACATGATGTTTGAGGCGATAATAGCCTTGTTGTCTTTGCCTCTCTTCTGCTCGCATAGACCCAGCAGGTCCTGTTGATAGAAATTAATTAAATTGATAGCTCATTGATAGTACATGTACATCTAAATAAGACTTCTCAAAGATATCAATGTAAATGTTGTATGAAATCTAGAGACTTGAGAGGTCATGCATCTACCAAAACAAATGACAGATTGAAAAACTTTTTACCTTTATGACTGTGACGAGGAACCTCTTCTCATCTTCTTCATGCATGGCTCCACTGATGGAGCCAATGGCCCAGCACAGCGTGTTTAAGTTCTTCCAGGACCACTCAGTACCGTTCACCTGATTATGAAGTTTCTCTGTCATGATACGCTCCGTATCGGCATAGTCCAAATGGGTCAGATAGACTAAAGGGGCAGGTAATAAAGAAATAACCTCACTGCTAACAAAGAACATTTTTAACTCCAGGCAGGACTGCAGTTGCGCAGAGAAAATGTACTCACCAAGTGTCTCTCTCATATTCTTGTAGAGGTTTATGGAGTCTGTGTCCTTCATGAATTCCCGAACCACCTCTCCCTGATCATTCTCAACAACCAGAACTTCTTCTGGCTTGGCCATGCGACTCACCATCAACATACGCACCTGCAGAAATACTGACACCTTTAATGTATCTGCCGATGATCAACTTAAATAATATGTCTGGCATCTAAAGTGTAACATTGCCTTAAGTTTGCCTTAATCACCTTGGACAGCACAGGTAGGTACAGTTGTCTGCGGGGCGGTACATCAAAGTGTTGGCTCCCTGAGAGGAGAGGAGATGTAGAAGTTGAGAAGGGGCTTTCTCTATAGAGCTCGGCAGCCAGGTGGTTCCAGTACTCTAAACAGATCTTAAAGATCTCAGTTTCCTCCACCTCTGACACCAGCAACATGTAATGCAGTGCCTAGCATAAAAACAACATGAAATAAGTTTGACCATTGTGTGACTAATCTGAAGATGATTGTGTGTTCTCTTCCATTAGCATATTTTCTACACTACCTCCATGAGAGTCTCTCTGAGGTTTAGTCTCTTTTCTATAAGCTGTCCGTGCTCTTTAAGGAAGGTGCAGAGGAACAGGCTGAGGTTCTGAATGAAGTTTTGCTCATCGTCTTTCCCATTTGAGTATGCTAATCGGATATTGGTGTTCAGGGGAAGCATCTTAAACACAAAAAGGGAGGGAAAGAAAAAGACGACAATAAGATCAAAATCGGAATGTGTGTAATGGGCAGTAAATAAGAGGGACATTTTCAAATGTTAGTGTTACCACAGACTAGAAGAGAAGTGTGTTACCTGTTTGAGCTGCATCATGGTCAAAGTGAAAAGACTAACGAACTGCTCTTCGTACTGGCTCACGCTGACCCCTGCGATCTCAGTCAAGCACTTCAGCGTCACATTGCGGAACATTGGCACATTTAGGAACTAGAGAGTAACCCAGTAGTAAAGAGGAAAAAATTAGTTCCATTGCCAATCCATATAATATAATCTTTGTAGTAGTAGTTGTATAAACCTACACCACTGCGCACAGTTTTACCATAAAATAACTTTTATTAACTACTGGTAACGCCCCGTGTTCAGACCGCCACCGACAAGGCGACATGATTCCATTTATTTCAATGAAGAGCTGGCGATTTCCGAACACAGTGACAGGAAGTGGGAGTGTCTAGCGTGTCTAGTGATGCGTCAAAGTTGAGATTTGCTCAACTTTTACCAAATGATGAGCGACTTTCGGGAGCGACAACCAATAGGAGTAAAGCAGCGGAGCTCACATCATCCGTCTCTCGTCAGTCACTAAAGGGTTCCTTTATAAATGTCACTAGAGAAATCAAAGCTAGAAACGCCTTCTAATGACCTCGTAGCAAGAGACTAGCGACACACAGCGACACAGTCGCTGACGGTCTGAACGCACAATTAAGTCTCACCTATCATCCATACACTCTCTTTCTACAAATGCAATTTAAAAAATCTAGTCTACATATAATTAATCTTTTAGAATAAAAAGCATTACTCATCTATTAAAAGAAAAGATTATGGTGTAATCCTAAAACTTGACCAAGACAGTAAGAGCTTGAAAATCTACAGATATTACCTTGTATACCAAAGTACTGATGAGTTTAGTTTCAAAGATATAACCCAATGGAATCCAGTTGAGAAACCTCAGCAGTGTTTCTAAAGTAGCATGCACCAGTGGGGCATTCTGGGAATTTTCCTGATGAATGTAGAAAAAAACTTATTTAATCATCCATTTCAATATAAAATATAAAACCAATAAAGAGATTCTTCTTTAAAATGATGATGCCATATAAAAACTACAACTAAACAAAAGCAGTGTGTGCATATATAATTGTTAAAGTGGTCTATATGTACATTCGTAAACTTAAACAGCTGGAATGTGTCTTTGTGTATGAGATACGTACCATCACAAACTGGCACAGCTGGAATATCTGCGAGAACTCGTTGCACATGCTGTGGACAGAAACCCGATCACACAACAAAACTGATTAAATAACAAAAACAAGACACAAACACATCTACTACTATTGCCCAGTACCCCTTGTGTGCCCTCATTTAATAATAATCTTAAAAACATATGATATAACTGTAGTAACAAGCTACAATTTTGTGGGGTTTATGCCCATGGGACACAATATAAAAAAATGACCCCCCCCACATAAATGTCTGCCAAATGCCTAAATATAAATGCAAATATTAAAAGTCTTACCTGTCCTTCAGGTGTTTGGCCTTCACCTGTGTCATCTGACCACTAGAGAAGTCAAACACCTCCTCGCTGAGGAGCTTCAGAATGATCATGTTGTTCTGGCACAGGCTTTCACTGGTGCGGCTCGCTCCAACAATGTCACTGATAAATGTGGGCCAGTGTTTAGGCCACTCCTGCTTCAAAATCTGAACACACACACATTACAAGACCCTTACTACTTCAGTCATCGTGTTGTGACATTTACTCTTAGCCATGCAAGTAAAAGGAATGACCAGTAGCTACGAATCTCTCAGTCAAATAACTTACCTGTACTAATATCATATTGAGTTTTCCAATGTACACCTTCTCTTTCTGCAAAGAGGCAGAGGACAGCATGAAACAAACAGCCGGATATCAGCAATATGAAGATCATAAACAAAAAAAGACAAGGTTCACGGACCTCAACATTGGCGGCATCTGATGAGGTCTTGATAATGAGCCCCACAACATACTTTTTGATGCCTGAAATAGAGCAAAGTGAGGGAGTGTCAGTGTTTACAGCAAGACAGCACAAAACCTCACGAGTTCTCCATCCAGGTGGAAGCAGCCTGTCTCAAAGGACTTGTTACTGTATGTTCATGTGCACATATGAATCAGCACATTATAGATTTGCTGACTTGGAGTAATGAAGGAGGAATCACCTTCTAACAACCAGCAAGTTAATTAGAAGACCTAGAGTTTATCTAGTTTGTTATCTCTCTTACATACATTTAGTTTAACAAACGTGTTTAAATAAGCATAATGAAAGCATAATGTACTTTGTTTGTTACAGTTTGCACAGTATACTCTAGCACTGCATTTAACTTTTGCATTTGACTTTTTGAGTGGTCCACAACAATTTAGTTGGAGGTGATTAAAAGTTACTTCGATTAGAAAAGTCAAACCACATAAAAACACTTTGCTATAAAAAAAATTACGTAACAGTTCAAGCTCCAAAAACAAAGCAATGTGGTCAAGGGTCTTTTTACAAGCACTCTGTCACTCAGCTAATGTTGATTTTCAGTAAACCTATCATTCTAACTGTGCTCTCACACTGAGTGCATTGAGGGACCTTTACACAAGTGTTGATTTAAGTGTCGACAGGTGTTGATAAAAAGACCTGTTTCCTTTTTGTTCGAGCCATTACTAATGTATAATCTTCACTCCACCAAGAAAAGCCATACATTTAAAAGCTAAAATAATTCCACTAGTGGTGATCTGTAGATGTACGAGCAAGACGCTTTTTAAAAACAACGTGCTTACCATAGTAAAAATATCTATGAACAACCAAAGTACAATAAAGGCACAACAAAGCTTCTAGTCTTTACCAGAGCTGGCTAAATATTTTGAAAAGGCTTGAACTTGATTTTAAAGGGATAGTTCACCCAAAAATGGAAATTCTATAATCACAAAAGAAGATATTTTATTATTATTATTTTATTATTATTATTTTATTATATTATTATTTAAAGACCTATCAAATGCACACTCACCTGTTCCAAACCAACAGTTATGCATGTATAAATGTCAACAGTGACATTCAGAACAGATTAAGTAACCAATACACAACTTGACTCTTTATTGAAGGTAGTAATAACTGTTTTTTTTATATGAACCTTATTACAAATGTTGAGAAATACTGTCATCTCATCTTCTATGTCACTAAGTTATATTGTAATAATAATTTGTCAATTGTCCTGTTGTGCGGCAATAGAATCGGTGCATGTTCTCATGGGTACCAACTAGCAGCTTTAAAGCAGGTGGCAGCTTATAGAGACACATCTTGGTTACTGTGTAAATTATAGAGTAAAAAGCATCCCTTTTATATTTGTATTAGTTGAAGGAGCTTAACTTTACCTCGCGTATGTGATTTCACACAGCAGATCCTGATCTTTTAGAAAACAGATGAACACTCAGCTGAGCAGACGACCTTCCGTGCATTTTTAATTTAGCTCAACTTGGCAATCATACAGTTGGTTCTAATGAATGTGTTGGCTAGCTAGAAATGCCTTGAAGAGTTTAATCGGTCAGAGTACAAAGCGATCCCTTACTCCTTGTCTCAATCCAGTGTCTGGACTAACAATAATTTAAGAATTAAATTAAAAAAGTCTGCTGAATTCAAATTGAACTTGAATCAGAAAAATAGTGTGAAGTGTTTTTGTGAATCAGTCTTACCTTCACATTGGTTTCTGGGCAGAATCTTCCATCTTGTTTTAATAACTGTTTCCAGAATCTGCAGAGCATAGTACTGTAATGCCAAAACAACAATTCAAGAGTTAATAAACCAAACCTTCACCAGCCAATCAGACACAGTTGTACCGTCACACATGAAAAACAAAAACATTGCTCTTAACTTTGCCTGCCTAATATATTTTTGTATGTTCATTGGTTTATTTCAATTAATTTAGATTTAAAAAAGAAAAGTCATGCAGATTTGATTTCTATGGGATAATCTCAACACAAACTCAAAAAAAAGAGAACCAAAAATCCAAAATCCCCCATCATAACTGTACACACAATGTTTGGATGAATTCTGTAGAAGTTTTGCTGTTTCTGGCCATGTCACACCAGAATGTGAAAGACAGAAAAAGAGACGCTAATGGCAAACTAAAGCTAATGGTTTGACTCTGTGCCCGGCCACAACAAAGCAAGCAGCTTGGAGGAACGATTGCAGAAAAAATGTCCGATAGCAAAAAGAACCGAGGGACCCTTTAGGAGTCAACGTCCACTCACAAAACCTTTTCCAACTGGTCAACTTAAGAGAAAGAAACATAACCCTTACTGTGTCATTCAAACATTGCTATATGATGCTGCTCGGCAGTGACGGTACTGTTTCCTACCAATAGCTGGTGTGGGTCTCAAAAACAGCAAGACAAACCACAGGTTAAGGTTTATACACTGCCCTAAGATGTTTTATATGCCGTTTAAAAAGTTATTCATGGTGCATTAATATTCTTGTTATTGTCACTATTGTTATTTGGAACAACAGTATTTCAACTGTAGGGATTATGAGTTAAGCACAAGAATGAAACATCAATGTGAAGCAAAATGTTAATGTGTTAAAAAAAGAAAAAAGTTATTATACTGTGTAAGAACATTAAAGGTGAGGTCTTGAGTTACTCGAAGTAAAAAAGAAGCAAATTACTGACAAACAGTGACACATTTCATCTTCTAAAAACACCAGAATCCTCTCACCTTTAATCGTATGTATGTTTAAACGAGGAAAAGAAGACACAGAGAAGACAGAAAAACACTTTGCAAAGCATCAAGTATTTATTGCTCACTGATGTTGCAAGGTTTTCTGGTCAATGACTGAAACAGATAAATGGCTAGGAAAGATGAACATTGAATGCTTAGAGAGGAAAAGGAGAACCACACCACACAGAGACGCTGACGATCCCTACAGTGGAAATAACCGTTCCTAGCCCTGACTGGAGTAAAAAAACGCGATCTGTCTATCTGCATGTTGTCTCTCAGCTCCGTATGAGGCATGTGCAGTGTGAATGGAGGCACAGCAGAATTAAGAGTAAGGGAATGAAAAGGTAGACCTTGTGGAGGCCTGCCGCCAAAGCCTAGCTGTGTCAAGGTGCACAGGAAGACACACCCCTGTTCGTCCTATTACAAGCAATCAACATAATGGAACATTGTGATTAACATCAAATATGAACAACTTGAATTCTCTTTTGCTTGATTTTTCACCTAATAAATATATTAAGCAAAAAAAAGCCAAATGTTCAGTGCTTTAATGCACTCTCTCTGTTCGTTCCGTTTTCTCTTTAAAAAAATGTTGTATTTGCTTGATGAATTTAGACAAATTCAAAGAATTTACCTGCTCTTTATTTTTTCCTGTCAGTTCTTCTAGAGGCCCCACTTTTGGGCCATTATCATTTTGAAATTACAGATACTGTTGATAAATCAACTCAAACATTAGTAATGACCAAAGTGTTAAGAGCAATCTTAAAAGGCAAGCAGACGGCTAACTGGGCCAGGAATACTTTGAGGAAGTCTATTAACACACTGGGGAGGACAAACAACCCCAATCATCTACAAAATGTTTTTATTCAATCAGTATTGGTGCGGATTTGAGTAGAAGTTTTGTTTCAGGATTCTAGAAATGTTCAAATTCTAGAATTTTGCTTCAAAATGGTTCTTCTCCCAGTCCATGGATCAGCTCTTTGACGTGCTTTGTAGATCCTGGGTGTGAATATTTTTTCAACAGTCTCTATCACACCTCAAGCAGCTGTACGGATAGAAATACTGAGGTATTTCACTGCCAACAGAGGATCCTCACACACTAACTTTAACTCCAAATTTAGATTTTGGGTTACCCAGCAAAATGGAGGTAGTAAAATGTGATCTCAGATGCACAAAGGAACTGTTGTGACTTTTTGACGTGAATCAAAAATAAGCTTGAACATAAATGATCCACCACACTTAAATAATGGGTTCAAGACAATTGTTCAGGTTTATGATTAAAAACCCCCACAAATGGTGTTTGAACGTTTCATTTGAACGTCTTTGTGATAAGAGATCAGAGCTTCCTCAAAGTATAGAAACCATGACCCTCCACCGGAGCAGGTTGAGGCTAAGCTTACTTTGGTGTTCATATTCTGAGAGAACTCCAGAATGGTGTCAACTCGTGTCCACGCGTCTGGATGCTCCTTCAAGTGTGTGAGCACTTCTTGGGCCATTCTTTGCTAAAATTTAAGAAACATTTGCAATAATGCATAAAACAGAACACATACAATAAATATTGGCTTTACTTAAAAGATACAAATAACTTTTAGGTTTTAAAATATGGCCTGTTTTTAAATAGTCTTACCTGTGGCCCCGCTCCATGGTACAAGCAGTTGACCACATTATCCAGCAGGTTGATATCCAGTTTCTGGTTAAAGTCCAGCAGCTGTCTGGCTGCGTGGTCGGCTAACATTGTCATAATTGCTGGCATAAAGCTCTGTGGGGCACATGGAGGAAACATCCAGCAGGGGCAAAGTCATGTGATATGAACATTTGGGTACACAAATCCAAACAGCTGACCATTCTCCCCACCCCAACACAGACTTTAAAAAAGCCTTATATGATCTGGCCTGTATGAACACACCAATGCTGGTTAGATTGATAACTCCTGAATCAAAATGTGTGGGTTGTGTGAACTTTGATTTCAACCTCATGACTAAGGTCTGAATATTGAATGTTTTTGAGTGAACAAGAGCCACTCACTGGACTCGTGATCACACGAGCCATTATTCTCTCAATGAGACCACGTGCTAGGCAGCCTTCTAGTTGACGTCATTTTGTTTACATATAAGAAAAGAGGCGTATCCACCACGCTGCATTAGAAACTATGTTACTGCAATTTACCGTTTAATCACCGGACTGCGGAAATAGTTCGTATAACTGTTGATCGCTTAACAAACGATAACAGTTTGAATGACACACGTACTCTGGAGCCACACTACAACATGAAGTACGCATTGCAGCCAAGAAATATAAATGGCATTAGGAGCGATTCAAGAATTTGACTGGACACCACATTCAAGCTTTGTGGGGCCTAAATAAAGTGGTCATGCCTAGTCTTTAGTTACTGCGCAACCTGTTGATTGCCCGCATTTTTCCTCCTTTTGCATCGTGAAGACACGCATCACTTTATGTCATTCACATCGCAGATACAACTCACAAGATATGCATGCCTACGCTGAGAAAACGTTCTTAATGAATTAGGTTTCAGATGTTATATAAACCGCATCCCAAGTGATTATTTATATTGCTGGATAGGAACCGGCACAAATCGACAAGAGCGAAAACAACCAACCATTTAAACTGCAGATGCGGTCTGGCAAACAATTGAACGCGTTTTACCTATTCAACACAGTGTGTTGTTTACGTTTACGCTTTTTAAAACTAATTCACAGGCACTGTCGAGTAATAATACAAATCATGAGTCTGACAGAAAGCCTTAAACTAAACGATTTAAACTCATTGTTTACCTAATAATTTGATACACAGCTAACCTCAAGGTTTAATCTACGACTCGTCCGTGACTATTAAAACAGAACAAGCGTGTCTTAAAAGGCACGCTAACATTCTCAACGCAACCCGACGTTTTGGATGCTCGCGCCCGTCTCAAGCGACTCCAACGTGGGTGACTTTGCAAGGCTCTCCCTCCCAGACTCCGGAGCAACCCCTCCCACAAACACCATGCTATGCTCTCTGCACATGAGAGCTTTGCAGGCTTTAGAAGCAGAAAACCAGGTAAGAAGCAGGCTGTGCATATTTGATAAGCTGTTAGTTTCGATGTCAGCTCGAAAACGTCATATTTAAAATACATTTGACATCGTTAAACATGTCAAACTGATCGGATGGTTAACAATTGACGTTACTGGAGTTGTGATTACGCTTTGCGTTCTATACGTATTTGTTTTGTGCTCGTTTTAATTATAAGCGAGATATATTATGACTGTTGTAACTGACAAAAGCAGATCGATCGTGACATTAGTTCTGAACACGAGCCATCACGCAACACACCCGCAACATCCTTCACAAACCCCCAGCAAAGCCATTTCACTTTCTTTCGACCTTAACCTTCATACGTGCATTTCAAGGCAATTCCACACAACCTTACAGCATCATTCTTCTCCGAGCACAAACCAACCAAACCACTCTGACTAGAAGTTTTCACTCCACATTTACCTACCTAAAGTCCAAGCCTTTGAGGGAAAGAAGGTGGGCTTGTCTGCCAGAGTTGTTAAAATTAAGTTTATTTGATCCAGTATCGTTGGTGCCTGTTTGTACACGCTTTCTAGCCAAATAAAAAAAGATTTAGGATGAGCCGTTGACTGGCCAGTCACACTAATTCCTCTTTGAAGGCTATGCGAGCTAGTTGCTTGATATAAGGACCACTAGGATGTGATTTCCGCACCAACAATCACGGCGAGTTAAGTATTTTTTCAGTCCGGTTCATTTTACGAAACAAAGTTAACCTTAATTTAGAAATGTGCCCTGTACTGAAGTCAATTTTGCACCAGGGCGGTATTTGACTGTGTGAGCCCGTGTGTGTCTTCTCACAAGCAACAAACTCCTAACCGGTTGAAACCGGTTCAGACTGGGAGATTCCATCTCGGTTTAGTTTTCAGCCGATGGCGCCGCGAAAAGTTTGGATTAACGTCACGCCCATCGGAGGAGGCTATTGGTCGCCCCGTTGCTAAACACGTCCTTGCTCGTGATTCATTGGAGCGGGCGCACGTCAATCAAACCAAACTCTTTCGGGCGCCCTTGCTACCGCTCCGCCTGTTTAGAGAAAAAGGCAAACTGCGTACAGAATGGAGTTGTAATTCGTGATAATATTGTGATCGTGGCTTGTTTATTTTTTGTTGTTGAAAAGAAATGCATGGTATGACATTGCTTCCGTTATGATGTGTATTCTCAAAACGTGTTTGCAAAACGCGTCGTATAGCTTTTATCTCCACGCAAGGTTTTTTAAGCAGCCGTGTTTCTTTGCAACACTGGCAGCCTGGTAAACTTATGGATGTTGTGGAATATATATCTCGGGTGGACCAAAGAAGATTCGGGGCCATCGGGTCCGTGCGGCGGATGTTGAAGCTTGTACTTGTGCTGATTGTAAGCTGGTAATTTTCCACGAGCCACGAAGGGGAGTGGTTGCTCAAAATCAGGGTATGATACGCATGGCACGGGTCAGAGCCTGATACAATTGCCTTGTGATGGTCGCTATTAACTTAACTACCGCGAAATCAACTCCAAAAAGGGAGCGATGTATGAATTGAAGGTAAACACGTTTAATCACTAAAAAACACAATCAATTACCCCTGTGACGGTTCATAAGGACGTGCAATGCGTGCATGTCCCCTCCGCCCCTTGCACGTCACGTGACGCAACGCCACTTAAACGTCAGTTGATGGAAAAATACTGGATTTTGTGTGCCTTATGTACTGTAGTGCATGTACTTAACAAAGAATGAGAGAAGAAAATACACATTATTGCAGTTTGTGTGTTTGAAAAGTACTTGCATAAGTTCAAAAATAAATGTTAGTTTTGCATGTTGAAAATCTTATGTAGGGTGAGGGTCTAGCATTGGCACCTGGTGCATGCTGCATGTCTTTGACAATAGTTATTTAAATAACTAGTATTACAGCAGTTGAGAAACAGTTATTTGGTAAATGATATGCTCAGCCTTTACCGACACAAACTAATTTTACGTCCAGTGAAGGTGAACATGTAATCCAATGGCAGCTGGTGTTCAGTGACACCAGCTTTGCCACACTAGATGTCGTTTTTGTCTATATTATTTGGCATAGTTTGATTATCAGCTGTTGTGTGTTGTTCAGATCTATATTCAATGTTTGTTTTGTTTTTATGTTTTATTACATTCAGGTCACAGGGTGCCATAAACTTTGGAAACAGATAAATGTGAGCTGGTTTAAATAAAGTAGTTGTAATTCCTGTTTACCTGCTGTGAGTAAAGTGCCACAGCCTAAATGTCTGGAAAACAGGTCATTATGCTTTCCAGGAATCGTAGTCTAAATTATCTGAACCCGTGAAGCTTCATGTTCAAGGGAGAGAGCTGTTTTTTGATTAACATTGCATTCTTATTTACATTTGCAATGTGGGGTTGTCTTCAAGTTCAGGTTTTAAGCAAATAAGTTATCAACTATTTGTTTTTTTTGTAGCTCAGTGTGTTGTACATCTTTTAAATGTGATAAGTCACAACCAAACCATTTTAACCCAGTAAAAGTGGATCCCTACCATTTGTTCTAAAATATATTTTTTTTACAATGTTTACTTTAAGGGCAACATTGAGACATGAGACTATGTTAGCATAGTTGTAAATTAAACAAAGATTGTAACAGCTTTAAAGATCAGGCAATGGACTAATGTCAATGAAATAAGAAATGTCAAATGTTCCTCAGTCTATTATTTAATTTTGTGTAACAGCAATGATTCCTTGCTATGTCATTTCAGCTGTTTTCAATGGAGGAGAATACAAAACAATAAACCTTTGAAACGTAAAACCACATCTGGTATTGTTTATAGGCGGTCTCAGATCATGCACATGCACAAAATGAGTAAATGCATCTTTGTCACAAAAGGGCGAATCCTCTGTCACAGCAATCAACATGAAAGACTGATGTGTTTCCTATGTTAAAGTATGTCATCAATCAACACATGCCAAAGGTCTTGAGTTAGCAAGGTTGTAGGACCGTCCGAAAGAGGTCATCTTACTGAAGTGAACATTAGGAGAAGACGAAAGGAGAAGCATTGCACGTGCATAGTAGAACATACATGTGAAACGCAGTGGGCTGCTCTGATCAGGATTGGACTGGCTTAAGGCCGTTCTATCTGGTCCAACCCTACTATTTACATATATTATCACGACATCACCCAAAAGGAACTGCACCTTCCCTGTCACTCAAACACGTTTGACAGAGTGCTCATTGTCGTCTTCTTAACCTGTGACTCTTGGAGGTTTTCAGTAAAACTCAATAGCTCAATTGACTTATTTCTTAAATCAAAAATTTCTTAAATCTATACTTTTGTAAAGTGATCATCACATGCATGCGCAGAAAATGTGACGTTTATCTTCTAATAAAAAGATAATAATTATTTACATGGCAATTGTGGTTGGGGCTTATGTAATTATTCCCTGGCATATTTTCAAATTGTAAACTGTTTATGAAAAACAAACCAATATTAGCCATTTTTCTAGCCTGTGTTATTCACAGCGGTGTCTTACTAAGGGAGCTCTCTATAAATATCTGTGTCCTTCTTGAAAGGTGAACTTCATAACATCAAGGCAAACAATGAGGCAGGCCTCTCAGCACAGGAAGTTTGGTTTGGAAAGGACAATGTTTAGCCACAAAGAGCTCCCTCTAGCGACGGTAGAAAAAAACAAAACGGACGTTATTAAGGTTTTCCTTGATCTAGAAATGACATTGTGGCTTCCATTCAGTCAAACGCGTCTGTGAACCCGTTTCATTACGGTTTATGATTAACTTTAGAATAAATGGTCAACAGTGAACGATATGATGGAGTTGTTTAGCTCTATTCATACAGTAGTTGTATATTTAAGACTTACATATATAATAGTTTTTAATACCAGAAATGTTCTGGAACTATTCAATGTGATTGTAGTATGGTGCTGTAGTCTTTTAAAGAAAACAAATCCATTCCATTCTAAACAAATACATAACACCAATCCTTACAAAGCCTTTGTTACAAGAAACAATAGACAAAGCGCCATTGAAGGAGCAGGATATGACCTTTGACCAAGTGTTAAGAGAATGAGAGCAACCACTGTCCATCACACATCCTCCTTTAAACTGATAGTTCACCCAATGAAAATGAAAATTCGCCAATCATTTACTCACTTTCATGTCATTTTGTACCTGTATAAATACTTTGTTCTGATGAACACAGAGAAAGATATTTGTAAGAACGTTAGCAAATTTCAGTTCTGGGACATCATTGATTTCCATAGCAGGAACGATTTAAATGGTAGTCAAAGGTGTCCCAGAACTGTTTGTTTGTCCAAATCCTTCAAGTTCGAAAGAGCAAAAAAAGAAAAAAAAAATGATGTCCCAGAGCTGAAAATGTCTAACATTCTTAAAAATATCGTTCTTCATGAATCTCTGATTTAACAAAGGACCGTGTACAAAACAGGTATAGAAAAAAAGAAAAAGTGACATCTAAAAGTAACAAAAATCAGTTTGTCTGATTGTCACGAGTTTCATTTTTAGTTACAACTGTTGGGTCTTCTTCCTAAGAACTGTAAACTCACATTTCAGAGTAAGAGAGAGCTCTTGGAAAGTGAGAGACACGTCAGTCGTATTAAACTGTGGGGGCTGCGATGGATCCGGTTCCCACCAGTTAAGAGGGAATAAACACACTATCATTTGTGTTCTTGGTTGGCAGGTGGCCCGGTACTGTAACCCAACCTGCCTGAGCTCAATCGAATACTGACTGAATAACTGTCACCAAAAAAGGCAGAACAACTCATCAAAGCTCAATCCTCCCTCCACACATGCATCACACCATTCTACTTCCTCTTCCAGTTGTCATGGTGATAACTGTTCTGAACATCCTCTTCAATGACACGACTGATATGATAAACCACTAATACCTTCCTTTTTAAAAGCAACCATGTGAAATAATTGTGTAAAAGGAGACTGTGTGTTTATAGACAATTTCCCCATATTAGACAATAACTAATCTTACGATAATAACAAATAAGACATTTCACAATGTTGTAACTTAAAACAATTCAAAAGAAAGACAAACACTTCATTTTAAATGATTATTTATTCTGTATTCCATTCCATGACACATTGGTCCAAATGGCACAAATGGATCTGGAGACATGTCCACATATTTTGTCCGTCTCAAGCTCTACCCAGGGATTCATTTGCGTACTATACAAGTTAAAGTCATTGCATTAGTACGGCTTAAGGTGCAGATGAGCTTTGTCTGGTCACCTGAGTCAACTACAGTATATGAAGCATGGGCACAGACATTGCAACAAGCTGCTGTTGAAATGGAACCTGAGCCAGAAAGAGAGACACGGTATAAAGTAAAAGGTGCGAAAGGTCATTTATGGGACGTGCGCAGATGCAGAAGGAAAATATGCAAAGATTTATTTTTGTGGGTGCAACCAGTCCAACAGCAGCCAAAAGCTTGTATTGTTCGCAGTGCAACCGTCTTAATAAAGTCCATTGTTATGTAATATAGCTACAGTTGTGACATCACTGACTCCGCCAAAATTTCGTTCTTCTCTCCTCGTCTGGCCAGGGTAAAGGGGTTAAGGACGAAGAGAGGGAGACTTCTTCTGCCTCATCAAACAGCAGCAACTTCTTTACTCCTCCTTTCACAAACTCATCTAAGTCGGTCTCGACGGCCCCGAGCGTGTCTTCGCTCTATAAACAGACCAAAGCGCTGGTTAAAAATGGAACAGAGAGAAAAGGGAGAAAGTACAAGAGGCTGTCCAATAATCTAAAATTCAAAAGCCATATGATAAATGGGGAACTTGAAATTTCCCCGACAAGCCAGTTTGGAAACATGACTCTCGTGAAGATATAATAAACCATTATTTCAAAACTAGTTTCTGTGGTTTGTCTGTGTAGTGCGCATTAGCACTTACCTCAGTGTTTTCTCGGTGCTGCTATTTCTTCCACTGGATTGAGAAGCTTTAAACTGGGCCTCCAGTCTGGAGTACAGACCACCTGCAGGCTGGAACCACACAGACATGCAAAATATTTACTAAAACCACCATAAAAACTATAACAAAATAGCAACAAAATTACTGAAGGTTTATGTGAAGTAGTTTAGTCAACAAAAGTTCCAGTCCACAAAAAAGAACAAGAGTCTTTTAGAGATTTATTAAACAGGTTTTGTGAGGTTTATCTAAGCAGGTACGGCCTGCTTTGTACCTCTTTTGAGTCTTTAAACTTTGTTTGCTCTTGGTCCCCGAAGCGAATTTTTGTGAGATTTGCTATAATCTCCTCCATTCTCCTTTGATCTGGAAAGAGCAATGTATAGACACGTCCATTAAGATCATCCTACAGAATGTCAGAAGCACAGCAACAAATACATTTAAAAGATACCATCATAAATAAATGCCACATTTGCCATTTCAATACTCGTGAAGTCAAGTCACGACTCTTTATATTATAACAACTGCCCAACCACTGTGTCATTGTGAGGGTCTTTGTTAAAGAAGACCTGTATAAATGCATTCCTACCCTCCTCTCTCTGAGCGTCTTGATTGTACCTCATGGAGCGAGTGCTATCCCATTTATTCTTCTGGATGCTGACACTGAAAGCGTGAGAAATAGACAAAAGATACAGTGCTACGTGTTTTATTCATAGGCCTAGAAATCCTTCAATCATGTGTCATGACTAAGCTGGAGGGCCAACACAATACAGAATCAGCTAAACAGATCTACAACTGAGATCACTCCTAGAGAGAACAGAAAGTCTTTAGACTAACTCACATGAATGGGGTTGAATCTCGTGAGGGCGCCTTTAAGACAAAATGACAATAAATGAAGAGAGAACAGTAACACAAAACAATGCAACCAAAATAGGTTTTCACATTTTTGGTAGAAAATATAAAGTGGGAATTCTGGGACACAAAAATGTATAGTGCCACAGGTCCTTAATCCTTTAACAAAAAAATTGGAAAGGTTCTTCGGCCTTAACTTTAAAAACATAATTATTTTTACAGCACAAATGTACAGGACAAGCTTTTCAAATCCCTACTTTTACTAGTGACAAAAATGAAAGGAGTTCCACACACCTTCTCTCCAGATTTCTCTTTACGCTGGAAATTCGGAGAGGACACTTGTCTTTTCAAAGGTTTGCCAGATTTTCTGGCTTTCTTTACAGCTGTGTGAAAAGGTCACAAACCCCAACAAGATAAATTATATACCGCCACCTGCCGACCATCAAGAGGTACTACTCATCACAAAATTACTAGTCATACTTTTGTGAATCGATTTTATTTCACCTTGCTTTTTTGAGGTGTCTTCTTCATCCCCAACTTCATCTTCTGTGACCTCTGACCCTGTAGTGTACTCCTCATCCTCAGACAGCAGAGACTGTGGCCGCTGGGAAACCACAAATTAATATTTTAAACAAGGGTTTCACAATATACCAGTATTGACCAAAATTGTGATATTAAAAAAAAAGATTATAGATACTTTGTTAATGGTACATATACATTCAAACACACACACACACACACACACACACACAAATCAATCAAAAAGGGAAAGGCACATTTTTTCTAATATCAGAAGCCATTTCACTCGGATATACGTTACGATATGGAAAATAAGTCTTCCGTTTTATGGTGACTTTAATGCGATTGTTCAACCAAAAGTAAAAATTCCGTCATAATTTACTCACCTGTTGTCATTTCAAACCTATATTACTTTCTTTCTTCCGCAAATCACAAAAGAATATATTTTGAAGAACGTTGGTAACCGAACAGCACTCGACCCCATTTACTTCTATTGTATGGACACAAAACCAATGCAAATGAATAGTCTACAGTTAACAACATTTTTCAAAAAATCTTCTTTTGTGACTTGCGGAAGAAGGAAAGTCATACAGGTTTGAAATGACAAGAGGTTAAGAAAATGATGACATCATTGTTATTGACATCATGTGACATAAGTATGATTTGTAAAAAAATTAAAGATGAATTTGACAAACAACATTTAAACACTGAGAATATCGTGACCCCTCCAATGTGAAATGTGCATGTGTGTGGCAATGATGTTACAGTACATTCACACGGGGCGTCAGCACTTGTGGGAAGGCGTGTCTACAATTCATGACGTCACCCATTTAAAGTGAATGAGAAGCGTTAACGCGGACACCCCCTGTGAATGTACAGTTACATTTAATGTTTGAAGAACTTTTTTTCTCACCCGGTGAAGACTCCAGTTTTTTAACAGTGAAAACTGAAAATGAAAAAATATAATGAGATTGGACAAATGAATTAAAATGTGCAATAAACTGACACAATATTCTAGAAAAAACAGGAAAGAAAATTCTGCATTGATATTGGACAGATCACAAAGTTTAAATGTGATCAAGACAGGCATACTATATGTTTGGCAAACATAAAATTCAACACGTAAGCAACTTAATTAAAAAAGCAATTTCAGGAGGAAAGTGAAACACTCACAGCAGTGTTTTCCCCTGGTCTGTGGGCGGTAAGCACCCCTGGATCAAGCATTATATCACAACTTGGCACACAATCACTGCCTGCAGAAGGGCTCTCAGGACTACTACAAAACAGCACAGATTAGAGTACAAAACATAGTCGACAGGACCAAAGCGATCCCACACTGGGCAGAGGATCAAATGAATCAAATATGGCATGTAACTAGTGCCATAAAGACCAAATCTTCCGGTTATTCAGATTAGTGCTTTATTAAGATAGTTTTGATTATAACTCCTCGCCCACACACACACACTTTTGGTTAAATGCTTCCAGCCAAATGAGTGTCCTGTAGTATTTTACTGTATTCTGACCTCTCTGGCACACACATAGCCTCTCTGTGCAGCAGCAGGTCATTCAGTATTCTGGTCTGGGTTGAGTTTACAATGTGATCGCTGCAGTCTCCACCATCTGCCGCACTCACAATGTGGTCTCTTGTTTTACAGCCCTGTACAGAGACACAAGCACACACAGATACGTGAGGAAAGTTGAAAGGTCATCCAAGCTTGACAACATGGTCTAAATGAACAAAACGAACCGTAGGAATGGAGGAAGGGTCGAATCTTAGGACCCTCTGCTTGCAGCAGGGGTAAAGACCTATGCCATGCCATTTATGATCTGCCCCGATACCAGGATACACAACTGCCTCTGGGTGGTACCTGCACTGGCCCAACTCTGTACACAGGAAAGCCTGCCAAAGGAATACAATAGTATTGGTCCTATAATAATATTGGACACACTAAATTAAATAAATGTTGTTAAAATGAATAAAAACGTCTTATTTTACAAAATTAACAATCTTAAGCATATGTCTTTGTTAAACTTTCCTGCGTCCAAGCACTTAGATGCTCTTTGCAACAGAAAACCCTTACCTGTTTGCAGCGTGAGCATGTTAGGAAGTTGATGGTGCCCCAGATTCTCCAGTAGACCAAAACCCAGGACTTTAATTCTTCATAAAGCCCAGTCACATATTCATGTACCTCCCAGGCCTTATGTCTGCGCAGACAGATCACAACAGACAGCATGCATGCTTTTATAAGTTTAGAATCACAGCATGATCTTTTAACTGAAATTGACGTGTATGTGATTTTAAGAGAGTGTGTATAGTATAACCTGGTGTGAGAGAATATAATATTTCCTCGGGAATCTATGTTGATTTTGTTTGGAACACAAGGGATTTTTTTCTCAGTTTCTTTGGTTAGAAGCTTAAGGCAAAGGCCACATCTGAAAAAAAAAATGGAACCATCATGTCTTATTGCAACTCACCAGTAGAATAATTTGAAACTTAATACAAATACGATGACAACTTTCACAATTTCTTTTACAATTTAGATACACTTGATTCTCACTATTAATGCAGAGTTTCGATGTGACGGATAATACCTGACAGGTCCCGTACAATGCAGAAATTAAACCACAATTTGTGAATGTATAATGGGTGTGGATGAGTATTTCTCTATAAAAAGGGTTGACCAGTCAGTCCTGTTGATGTTATTAAGTACACTAATATTTTATGCTTTTTATATAATTTTACAGTTTTACAATTTCTCCTCCAATACACTAATGTCTTACCTGTACAGAGTAGATGCATTATGAAGGGAGTCATGATTCTGGTATTTAGTGTCAAACAATCTCTCGATCTTCTTCTGAAACAGTTTGCTGGTGAAAGTGGAAAATCATCACAAAATGAGTTTATTCATTATCTATTCATACTTTATATCATATTATCTGTATCTGTGGAAGTGAAGAGACAAGTTAATACATTTTGTTTGAAATGTATTCAAGACTATCCTATCCATTTAAATTGATTTTGATGTTCTCACCTTTTGAATTTGTCTTTTTTGTCCTTGAGGTCATCTGCTTCGTTGTGACCAAACAGATCAGCGATGCGTCCGGCCAGGTTGTTGTTGATGCAGCTCATATTGCACGGTGTTGCTATGATGGCATTCATGTGTGTGTGACAAAATCGGATACACTCATCAACCTTCGGGTTCACAAAACATGAAAAATTTACTAAATTAAGTCATTTCAATAAATGCACCAATCTACAAACATGCTGTCTACACTGTACACTGCTCAGACAAACTGACACCATCACAACTATCAAACTGAAATGACAAATTAACACCTGTTGGTGTTTTTGGATACATTTGTCTTTACCAGATGTTTGATAAGAATTACAATATAAAGTCTTGTTTGGGCAGTGCATAGAATTGTTTAACCGAATAACACAAAAATGATGAAACAGCCATCATGCATCATGCTTTTAACGTGCACTACTCTCTAAACATCACCCCAGCTCAGAGCACGTTTACTACGTTACCCAAAAAACTGTTAACCCTCACATGACTTACTAAAGTTTCCATCTTCAAGAACTCGGAGGAGATCAGGATTGAGATGACATTGCTGTGCTCTGCAACCAAACACCACATAACATAACCGACAACATCACAAACAGCGAAACGTCAAACTCACAGCCAACGCACAACCACTTGAAACACCATCCACCACTTACAAACACCATTCAGCCATATCAGAGACTGTACACAAGACCTTCAATGGTAACTTTGATTCATGAAATCTTAAACACAACAGCAAAAGCACAAGGACTGTCTCTAACCATTCCTAAAAGACAATTACCCAGTTTGGGTTTGTCGATGTGTTGCCCTTGCGGATGTTCGGTGTTGTGACTCTTGACGTAGTTCATGAGCCAGTCGAAGATCTGGACATCACAATGGACGGAGATGTCCACCTCGTCCCAGCGTTGAGGGTCCACAGAGAGATATTCTTCAAAGTAACGCATCTCTCTCACCAGGAGGTTTCTTGGACACACAAAGTCCTGCTTCAGGTTCTTTGCTTCGTCACATACGTGAATTACCATGTTGGGACTGTGGAAAAGGAAAGCCAGAGGTGAGGAGCTTCAATTTTTTCATACCCTGTTTGATCAATATGAATGAACCTCACCTATTATTCCCTTCTGTCTCCTCCACCTTGTCTGCAGGATCTTCATCTTCATTCTCTACGTAGGCTCCTCGAGGAGTAGAAACCACAGTGTGGCCTGCTAATAAAGTACTCAATGTATTTCAAAATGTATTTTCATGTAAAATTCAATATAGTTCAGCACTTAATAAAAGGTTTCGGGTATTTTTGCCAAAGCCCCTCCCACTGACTCACCTGACACCAAAAGAGCGCTATGAATGGACTCTGGTTCTCCCGTCTCTTCAGCGTTATCCAGGAGGTTGGATTTGATATATGAGGAAAATGATTCTGGTGGGGAGCTCACTGCTCCGGTCAGCGGGTTACATTGGTCGTCAAGATGAGGGAAACTGCCTGTAGTTTTCAGTTCTTCAAATCTCTGTGCACACTGTTAAACATAGGATGATAAACCGAACCCATCAAATTCAACATTTCTCGAGATGTAAAAAAAACTGTGCCAAAGAGTACTGAAAAAAAATGTGGACAAGCTTCTTTTAAAGGGAAAGTTCACCCGAAAATATTTTTGGGTGAACTATCCCTTAAATGGAATAATAGGAGTCACACTAATGAGGTTCTCTGTATCACTTACTTCTTTTGGTGTGAACCCTGGAACCAACTTGGCAACATTCTCCCAGTTGATTGGCTGAGGCGTTGCCCATAGGGAGCTCAGGACCATATCCAGGACCAGGAGGTTGTTGTCATATGGGAAGTTATTATTAACAGAGCAAACACGATTCATTTCTGTGGTGCAGAGAGAAAATAACTTTACAAAATAAACCAACCCTTTAACATCTTATATGTTTTGTATCGTTGTACTTATGTAAAAGAGGGACAATATAAGTATTGACCATTGTCATTGATGTCAGGTAATGTGTTTCAAAAGCTTAAAAAAGAAAAACAATGCTAAGAAGTGGAGTTGCAATAATAGCTTGCAATGAAACGTCATAGCGCCTCCGCATCCCCTCTTTTTAATGTCTCTAATGAGAATGTTAAGGTATCACACAGCCACATCACACATTTTACCCTTTTCCAGAGTGATGCGTTGTTTCTTCTGGTAGCGACGCTCCCCTTTCATTCCAGCTGAGCGCAGATGAGACGAGCTGGATATAAATAGCATTAAACTAATGCTGTGGATAGCAACGTTCACATTCAGACAGCGTTTATGAATAACAAGAAAAACAAATGCATAGCTTTTACAAGCCTGCTCGAAACATTACTGAGCATGATTTCGCAGACTCGTATTCTCGTCCTCGGATCTTTTTAAAATGCCAAGTATCTGATAAAAAGCGCTGCAACGTGCACGCACACCGGTCCGGGCATGATGATGTTTCAGATGCAGTCTCCCTCCTCCCACGCTTTAAACCACTCCTGCCTGAATGCTGAGATGTGATGGGCGGACTGAGAACTGTATCAGCGCCAACTAAAGGCTTAATAAAGAAAACGATCAAATATGTTCAAGGCTGATTCAGGACGGAGGATTAATTCTGCGTTTCCTGCTCTCTGGTTGTGTTGCGCTGTGTATTTCCGGTGCCGCAGTGCAGCAGGTGCCAGGCGGCGTCCCCGTTACGTAGCAACATAAACAGCAGCAACATTACATTTGATTAGTCATTAGCTTCTTTTTTATTAAACTGGGGACCAGAGATGTAAAAATACTACTGCGATCATTTGTTACCTTAAAAATGTTTTGATCTATTGACTAGACTAGATTACTATTATTTGACTATTATTTTTTTGACTAGATTAAATATTACTAGATTTATTAGTTACTTCAAGTACGGTTTTGCGACTCATATCCCTATCCCCTCATATCCCTCATACTTCTATGAATAAACATAGTAAGTAGCTATAACAGACTTTACATGCAAACTAATTTCTATTCATTTTAATATAAAGTACATAATCCTCAAATTCCTCAAAACAGAGCAGTTCGGTATTTTTAAATGATTTACTCAGAACATAACTGCTTATATGTACATAACTGCACACTGAGGAAATTATAAGATAAACATGAAAATACACTAAAATACACAAATTTATACATGATGCGACAACTTAAAACAGGACAGAAAAATGAACAACTATTTTCCTACAGCGATTTTTGTAAATAGAATCAAATTGAAATGAAAGTACAGACTGAGAACTCGCAATTGAACCAGATCATATGCACTGCATACTTGAATAGCAACATATTTGTAACCTTTTTTAATTTTATGCTTGATGTGAACATATTTAGATTAATACAAATATTAGTTTGAATTATTATTCAATATAAATTATTAGGTCATTATGCTGAAATACTAAGCACATTTGAACAAATATTGAAAACACAGAGATCATAACAGTCTAGAAGACATTTCTGAATAAAAACCTACTGTACAGCTGTGAACCTCAAATTATAAACTCCACTGATTATCAGGGAGCTGAGTTTAACCATTCACCTCTGCTTTTCACAAACACACAGGTTAATTATAAGTCTATCTTTACTGATGTTGTGTCCACATTGTTCCTGCTGTCATTTGTGGAAGGATGTACTCCCAGGGCACTGTGAGGGTCATGTGTTTCCACATACGCAGATTCCATGAGCTCCTGTGGGTCTGATAAGCCATGGAAGGCAAGAGTGGAGTTGGAAGCTGAAAGAGAAGCTGAATTTAGATCAATTTGGGATGATGGCAAGTTCTGGGCAGCCTGCTGGGCTTGTGCAAGCCTCTCCAATTCTGCATGCTTTCGACCTCTCCTCCGGCCCAACACTTTGACGTAGTTGGCAGGGATAAGTCCAGTGGTCTGTCCGTCCACACTGGCCAACAGCCAGCCACGTACCCTGGGTTGTTGCTCTAGAAACCAGAGTCAAAAACACAATGTACAAGTTATAAATCTGTCAGTAACATAGACAAAACTGACTTTATGAAAATCAGAGCTTGACATTAGCCAGATATAAAATATTACAAAAATAAGGTATGGGACTGGTTTGTTATAACATCCATGCAAAAAAGCATTATTTTACCTTTAGGAGCCAAGTTAAGCATGTCCCCAGCCTGTAGTGAGATCTCCTCCTCTGAAGAAGCCGTGAAATCATATTCAGCTCTTGCTACCACATGGTCATCTTCCCCACTTGCCCAGCTAGTGGCTACAATACAGAACGCACAGACATTTTAGCAGTCCCAACAAACACATGAGGCTGTATATTCAGACACACTGATGCACACAGGATGAGTCAATAAAGGTACAATAAAATACATGTCAGAAAACGAAGAGAAAAGAAAGAGTGAATATATTGGCCAACTTCTCACCATTGTCCTCAGAACCCTCTGCAGACCTCAAAAGCCTCCAGATCAAATATGGCCCCCCGAGAACTACAGCAAAAAACAAGAAAATGGGCCATGATTTGACAGAATTCACATTGGGGTCATCTATTCCTGCTCCCCCTGGAGCTGACACCACGGTGGAGGTGGCACTGTCCGCCCACAGGTCATCCACCTCCGAATCCCCACGTAATCCCAGCAGCCTCTGTAGTCTGCGATACAGATATCTAAGGGTCCTCACCAGGGCAAAAGCAGACAGCACTTTTGTGAAATGAATGCGCAGACGAGAGAAGTGATTGGCAACATCTAGAACAGCACGGAAGCTGTTATATACGGCAGAGAACGTAGCGTCCATCATCATGCTGACCGACGAGAAGGCGTGGACAATGCTCTCGATGGACTGAAATGCTCCCCGGCTGCTCTCCTCTGCCTGCTGAACAAACTGGCTGGGTGGGATGTCATCGTTTTGGTAACGGTTATAACCCATGCCACCTCCCATTCCGTAACCGCCGTAGCTGTGAGGGCCTAAACCCCCATAAATAGAGCTCCCATAAGGGCTGTATGAGGAGTGAAATGAGCTGTAGGTAGGGCGGTATGTCTGTTGGACAGTTCTGGGAGGGATGGGTGGTGCCACGCGTGTTAGAACCGGAGGACCAGACACTAATGGGCCTCTTTGTATTGATGATCCAAAGTCAGGAGAGCTAGACATAAAAAAAGAAAATTAACTGTCAACCACACATCTAAAATAGTAGTGTAATTTTAATTAAGATTTTTTTTATATTTGTCACTGTCTTCTATACTGAAAGCAAAAAGAAAATGACAGCATGGGACACACGGAGTGTAAAATGTGTGGATAGTGAGAGGCTGACATGCGGCTGAACTTTGACACATGTAAACACTAACTGGTTTACATAACATCAACAACACACCTACAAAAAGAACCAACGAAGACAAAACTCAGTTGGACAGTATGCCTCTCTGCATGAGTCAATGCGTATTATAATTAAATAGCAATTTGTACTTTCATATTTGACCTGCATTTTTTAATTTGGATATCTCGACAGCTAACGTGACGTTAACAAGTTGGCTATCGCCCGTACACTCAGTGTTTTCGATATGCTAACGAAAATGAAACGAGTTTCCACAAACCGATAGTTTAGGGGTGCAGGTATTGTTCCTGGGATTCGGCGTTCCCATGGTTTTGGTGGAGGCTGGGACATTATTTTATTTTCAGACCAAAGTTAACCCCGATGCTTAAAGGATCCACCACCAGGAAGAAGAACGGGTGCACACTCAAGACTTAAGCAATCCACCCGTCACATCGATCTGACTGTGTTTCACGCTAGACTCAAACAATCTATCACCGACTCGATGTGCGCATTTCATTTCTTTTTTAGATTGTATTCTTGCTTGTCATTGATTTCCTGCTTGTCATAATATTATTGTTGGCTATTTAACGTTCAGCGAGGTGTTGTTTTTTAGTATTTAATTTCAGTAAATTGACGCCAAGCTGCTTGCACATACGGGTAAAAGACGATTGATGATCGATAAATAGTGAGTGACTAAATGTAACAATTAACGGTACACCGAATCGTGACTTAAGGTTTTAATCACTCATACACACAACGTCGCTAAATAACCTACATCCAATTTCTGTAAAAAGTTTTTGTCAGAAGTGGGATTTGAACCCACGCCTCCATTCGGAGACCAGAAATCTCTTCACCTGAGAAGGCTTTAAGCCTTGAGTCTGGCGCCTTAGACCGCTCGGCCATCCTGACAGTAGTTACAGCGTGTGGTAATTACTCTTCTGTATTGTGAACTGCATATGTTAATTATAAGCAATAAATAGTTTAAATGAGTTAAATAAAGAGTTAATTGTGTAATGCAGGATTGTTTCGAATGGACGTAAAAAGTTACATAACATGAATGTGAGTGAAATTAGAAATTATAATGGATTAAAATTGATTTGAATTAAACCCATATTTGTCTTTGGTGGGATCTGGCGGAAACCAATTGAACACATTGTAATGTATAGAGTATGTAGATCACTTGAATTAAACCATACTTGGACTTTTGTTATGGTCTAGTTGTTTGACAAATCTTTGTCTTTCCATAAAATGGCGCTGCAGCATTTTTACCTCAATTTGGATCTAGTTTACAACTTTTGTAATCTATTATAAATGTGTGTCTCTGGAGGTTGCTTGGACAGAAATATATCAGATTTCCAGCACCAGTGAAACACGAGTTGATAAAGATCAAACGGGATTTGTGAGAGAGTCCTGAAGCCAGCCAAGACCAGGATTAATTGTTTCAATCAAGTTAATGGATGCCCACCCAGTGGTTTAATAAATGTATTGCTATTCCTGAACACAAAAGCACTCCAAAGCTTAGTGTTGGAAAATTATTTTTTCACATAGTAAACTCATATTTTGAGAGACTTGATATAACACACCAGCATCATGTCATGATAAATACTGTATTTACAAAATGTTTATATTATACAAACAAAAACAGACAGAGACGTTAAGATGTCCCCATCAAAAGAAATTTACAAAAGTGATTTTGTCCGTGGAAAGCACTTTAAATAAGTTAAACTTTTTTAAATAAGAAACTTTATGGTTTCAGCTAAGTTTTTGGAGAAAAAAATGTCACAATTTGGTTGAAAGAATGTTAAATTGTCATTCATTGTAACACGATATTTAGGTACAAAACCCAACAAAAATCTTATTCTGACTTGCACATTAAAATAAATATGATACATATAGTTAAAATATATATGAGAAGCATATCACATTTATTTCTTCTTGACCAATGGGCAAAACCTAGAATTAGCATTTGGGGTTAAAGTGACAAGTCTTTTAATGTCATGAATAGATTTTTGTTGTAAATATGCCTCACAAGATTGTTACAAGGAATGATCAAGGAAAAATTTATGATATTTCTGTTTTGCTCAGAAAAATAAAATGCATGAATTAAACAGAAAACTTTTTTAAAGCAGTATTACACTTTTTCTACTTTTCTAAGTCTTTGACCCTTATATTTATTTAAAAGATTTTATGAGGTAAAGTAAAATATACATCCTTTAAAGGGATACTTAAAGGGACACCCAAAAATGAAAATGCTGTCAATATTTACTCACCTTTGAGTTTTTCCTAATCTGTATATATTTTTTGTTTGTTCTGATGAACACAGATAAAAATATTTGGAAGAATGCCTATAAGCGAACATATATTGCCCCCAATTAACTCCCATAGGAAAATTACTTTATAATTAAGTTAAAAATAAGTTATTTTGAAGAAGGCCCGCATACAGTTCTGGGTACTTTTACCATAATAGTCAATGGGGGGCAAAATCTGTCTGGTTTAGAAACATTCTTCCAAATATCGTTCTGTGTTGATCAGAACAAAGACTTTTTTTAGATTTGGAAAACTCGAAGGTGAGTTAATGTTGACAGATTTTTCATGATAACAGCGTTAGCCATTTGGTCCAAAGGTCTTATTCTGTGAAAATGAAAATTCCCCCTTTAATAAAGTAATATAGACAGTGAAAAGTTCAGGTGATGAACAGGTGGAAGGTAATGATACAAAATGCATATTATGACGATCCAAAGTTTACTTTGTCAATTTGTTTCACTTAAACAAACAGACAAACATATTACGATTCTTACAACCATTCATCTTACCAACGGCCTCGTTACCTTGGCACGCCGAGTTCAACTTCACAGCAATACGGTAGCTGGCCGGCAGATGTCGTCATGACGCACGACTCCATCGCTTTGACGCGGCTTTACGTCCAGCCAATCAGCAGCAGTTTCCGAAGCCCAGGAAAGAAGCAGATGATATGGCAGCTTTGTGAGCGGCCAGGTGGAACTCGCTTTTGTTTGATCGGGCTGACAGCGGATCATGAGTACACTTTAACCCGCACACTGCAGCGGGGATCCGGGGACAAACATGATTTATCTCATATTAATTTCTGCCTTTTCCGGGGCCATCGTGACCGTCCTTTTGCAGCTCTTACTATTGTACCGGAGGAGCCCCGAGCCTATCGCTAGGACTGTGCAGTATGTCAAAACAGTTCCTGATCCCGCACTTAAGGATTACTTTAGCAACCAACAATCCGAATCAACGCAGCCGCAACAAGACATCACATCATCCGCCTCCAAACAACCAGACGCAGCTTCTCCCAGACAGCAAGACACCACCGTCTCCGGCGGCGGCAGCAGCCCTAAACAACAGCCGTCCTCGCCACCGCCTTGTCAAAGCGACTCCCTGCATACCTCCAAAGCGGA
This sequence comes from Triplophysa dalaica, assembly GCF_015846415.1. Classification (NCBI taxonomy): domain Eukaryota; kingdom Metazoa; phylum Chordata; class Actinopteri; order Cypriniformes; family Nemacheilidae; genus Triplophysa; species Triplophysa dalaica. The sequence continues at coordinate 6,917,199 of NC_079556.1, read as the reverse complement.
GACGTGCGATTTTCTCAATGCCATATTTCTGTTTTTATTCCGGGAGCTGCGTGACACTCCGGTGGTCAGAAACTGGATCACCAAAAAGATCAAGGTGGAGTTTGAAGAGCTCCTCCAAACCAAGACAGCCGGGCGTCTGCTCGAGGGGCTCAGCTTGCGGGATATATCTCTGGGTAATTCTGTGCCCGTCTTCAAAACGGCCAAACTCATGAAACCCGTGGCTGTCAATGAAGACAGCATGCCAGAAGAGCTGAATTTCGAGGTCGACTTAGAATACAACGGCGGCTTCCATTTGGCAATTGATGTTGATTTAGTGTTTGGTAAATCCGCTTATCTGTTTGTCAAAATGACACGGGTGGCGGGCAGGTTGAAGCTGCAGTTCACCCGCATGCCTTTCACGCACTGGTCCTTCTCGTTCCTGGAGGACCCGGTCATAGACTTCGAGGTGAAGTCTCAGTTTGAGGGTCGTCCCCTGCCCCAGCTCACCTCTATCATAGTGAACCAACTCAAGAGAGTTATCAAGAGGAAGCACACCTTACCAAATTACAAAATAAGGTAAAATCGCCATGTCTTTTTGGGGTGATCTGCATTGCTTTTGCAACATCTTGTGCCTTTTCTTTGTTTTCTGTCATTTAAGTCTTTCTGAATGGGAAAGACTGAGTTTTAAAGAAGATTTTTATTTTGAAAGGGTAGTTCACCCAACAATGAGATTTCTATCTTTTTATCACCCTCAAATTGTTTCAACCCTTTAAACATTTTGCTATTCTGCCAAACACACACAAAAAAGATGTGTAACAATGTTTGTAATCGAACATTTCTTGGGCACTTTTGACTACTATATTAGTAGCAAAGTACTGTAGACAATCTACTTTGGTAGTCAATGGTACCCCGCAGCTGTGTAGTTTCCAGTCTGTACTTAACAGAACAAAAAAATACAGGTTAGAAACAACTTGAGGGGGAGTAAAATGACAGAATTTTATTTTTGGAAGAAATGTTCCTTTAAGTGTTTTTTGGGTGCCTTTTCCCATCTGAAACCTAAAATGTCCACCTTCCTCCTTTTGCTCACGATTCCCTTTTACTCTACTCCTACTGTTAAAAGTGAATATATCTCCAGGTTCGAGTTGCTTCCTGTTAGCTGAGAATTGTATAAATTCAGTGACTAAGATGTTCAGCCCAGCCTTTGAATGATTAGTTAGTTGCCAGATCCATCCACCTACATCTTACTGCTCTATATTACTCAGCAAAACTTGGTCCACCTAAACATCTGGGTCTAATGGGAGCCAGTACACATTTAGTCATCTAAGTAGTGTTTTTTTTTTATAATTCATTTGATAAGAACCAAATAGACTTGGTGCACAACGATGGTGTTGTTGACATACTGGGACTGTGTACAATCAGAGTGCTTATTGTCAAGTCAAACACAACGTTTAGCAGAGCCACACTCCATACTGACAGCAGTAGTGATTTCATTTATTTAGGTAATTATAGTGTCTGTGAAAGAGAAAAAACGGCTAGATGATATAACTCTGTAATCTTCATCAGTGCGGATGGATCTTTTGAACTTTGACCCCACACAGCCGGAATTGGGAGTCGTAAATTAAATCAGTTCACTTTCTGTTGCGTCACACTTATTTATTGATTAAAGTGTCACAGTGGAAGAGCTTGATCAGTGATTATACTATAGACCTTTAACAGTGACCCTTTTTAAAGCTGGCTTTTAATAACATTTCACTTACTTCCTGATTCAGCAAAGTGGCATTAGATGCTGTTCCCTCTGTTGTACACCATAAGGACCCATGGCGCAGAAACTATAGTGATAGTTCAGCCAAAATTCTGTCAACATTTATATCTTCGATATTTTGAAGAATGTTGTTAACTGTCTCCCATTCACTTGCATTGGTTTTGTGTCCATACAATAAAAGTGAATGGGTACCGGCGCCTTTCATTAAAGTATCTTCTTTTGTGTTCTGCGGAAGAAATAAAGTCAATATGAAATGACAAGAGGTGAGTAAGTGATGATAGATTTGTCATTTTAGGTTGAACTATTATGTCTCGATGTGAGATGTTTGAATGTTTTTTTTAAGTATTGTTACCTTCCCAGGCCAGAGTAGGTACAAAATGTCATTGACGTTTGAATTGGCAGATGGGTACAGTTCTTCATTTAGTGGTTGAGCACAGAATATTTTGTAAACCATTGCGTGTATCCAGAATACCCAAATCTGACTGCAGGATCAAAACTAATACAAAAAGACACTTGTTTCTTTACTTTTTGTGGTGAACCCTTAAATCATGTGACATTATTCTGTAAGCACTCAAAGTCTGAGAAGGAGTTGTACGGTTGAAATCTCACTTCAAGTTATATCTACCCAATTTGTGCTTTTCACTTTTTGTGTCAGCTCAGAATTGATGTGCTAGTCATGGTTTTCCTTAGAGTTTAATGGTGTTTTCTTAAGGGATTGAGATTAGTACCGACTGTTTAAGTTCTACCGAGGAAGGTTTAGATAAGGTGATGGCATTCTCTTGTAAACCGTTTGAAAGGGAAATTTGTTGAACTTGCAAACAACAGAGCAGTTACATCGCCCAGGGATGGATGTGTGGATGGTTGTTACAGATGGAGGAGGTGTTCAGAACTGGACAAGAGCCTGTGTCAATGAAAGTAGAATGAACAACTTATTTATTAAACGAATGCTGACTAAGTTTGCGCTGACTCATATTCGGCAATGCTTTTCAACAACAAAATGTGATCATTTCCTTAGCAGACACCGTGCTGTAAACCTATCATGCTGATCCTACTCCTTTATCCAAATGTAGAATCTTAACAGTCTTAAAGACAGGTCAACTGGAGGTATTAACTTTAAACAAAGCTATAGCTCCATTTACGTCTATAGCAGCGTTGTGATGTCTCTTTATTATAGATGCGTCTCATTCTGTCATATGCGGTCAAGTACAGTGAAGCGCTTTACAGTTTATCGTCAGGTAAAATATCCTGCTCCAAAATAATGGAATTCAGTGTATTGGATAGCTGTAGCTCTGTGTGGGAATCTATAAACCCCCTACGCAGTGTGATGTCATCACAGTGTGATGGTGCAGTCTTGGATGGGCTCCATGTCACAGATGGCTATAACTTGAGAGTTTGTCTGCATTTATTTACTTAGAGATACTTCACCCCCCGAAAAATTCTGTCATCATTTATTTACTCAACTCAACTCAACTCAACTTTATTTATATAGCGCTTTTTACAATTTTCATTGTTACAAAGCAGCTGTACATGAGACACATTTAATACAAGTATGAATTCTAAAGCAGCCCCCCCGGCCAGGCAGATAGTGCAAAACAATATGCAAACGGTGGTGAGGAACCCAAAACTCCCATCGAGAAAAAAAACCTCAGGGGAACCCAGGCCCAACCAGGGGATTCCAGTTCCCCTCTGGCAAAAGCTGCTGCCTCTGCACAAGCTCATCAGTGCTTGCACAACAAGGCTTAATAAAAATATAAAAATTAAAGATTATCATTAACAATCTAATAGCATTTGAAATGTTGTAGAAAAAAACAAAGTTGTCGCGTCCTTTATCCAGCTCTATCCTCTTAGCACTTGTCAGGTCACCGCTTCCCATTCTCAGCTCTGCCATCAGGTCTGGGCATGAACTGCATCCTGCGGTAACCTTGGAACAAAGAGACAAGACTGGCTGAGAGTAGAGTACTGTTCTGCACTCTTTGATGCAACAAGTACATCATTTGTTGTTGGATGTGTTCCTGGTTCCGGTTGATCTAAATAATGCAGCCTAAATCCTCTGAGGATTAATATTATGGAGGTGTAGTGTATGCAAGATTAAAAAGATGAGTCTTTAGTCTAGATTTAAACTGACAGAGTGTGTCTGCCTCCCGGACCGTGCAGGGAAGAATATTCCAAAGTTTAGGCGCTAGATAAGAAAAGGATCTACCACCTGCACTTGATTTTGAAATTCTAGGTATTACCAACTGACAGGACCCCTTAGAGCGTAATGTACGTGGTGGTCTGTAATACAATAGAAGTTCATTCAAATACTGCGGCGCTAGACCATGTAGGGCTTTATAGGTAATAAGCAAGATCTTAAAGTTAATGCGATGCTTTATAGGTAACCAGTGCAAGGTTGACAGAACCGGGGTTATATGCTCATACTTTTTTGTACGTGTAAGAACTCGAGCTGCCGCGTTTTGAACCAGTTGCAGTTTTTGTAATAGGCCCGCAGGGCAACCACCTAGAAGTGCATTACAGTAATCTAGTCTTGATGTCATGAATGCATGAATTAATTTCTCTGCATCTGACAGTGACAGCATATGACGTAATTTAGATATATTCTTAAGATGGAAAAATGCAATTTTACAGGTGTTTGCGACATGGCTTTCAAATGAGAGAGTACTGTCAAATACAACGCCAAGATTCTTAGCTGATGACGAGGATTTTATGGAGCAACCGTCAATCGTTAAGCAGTATTCTTGGTTGTTACGCATAGCAGTTTTCGGTCCAGTAAGTAACACTTCTGTTTTGTCCGAGTTTAGATTTACCTTCAAAACTGTATATGTATGAGTCTTTCTTTTGTGGAACGTCTCAGTGGTTTTGTGTCAATAAAATGGAAGTCAATGAGGTCTATGTTGTTTAATTACAAGCGTTCCTCTAAATATCGTCTTGCATAAATCTCATATACATTTAAGGAAATGATAAAACCCTTTTTACCATTTTGTTTTAAACTTTGTGTGTGTGTGTTTCGCATTACTACTTCTCAGAATGTTGTAATTAGAGATGTGTGTAGGTTTGCCTCTCTCCATCATCATTGGTGAAGGATATTATCACAAATCAATTATGAATGGTGGTCTTGGATGTTTGATATATGGTATGGTGTAGCTAATAACTTTCTGTTTGTGCATGTATGAACCAGTTTTTGTAATATCTGTCTCGTAAAAAAGACAAACTGGTCTCCAGTTACCCCAGTTGATGTCACGTCTGGTGGTGTCTCTTCATGCACAATGGTTATTGATAGGTGTTTAGTGACAGCTTTGTGCTGTAGAAGATCGAGTGACTCCAGCCTCCTGCAGGTTTTCAGGCACTTCTGTCCCAGTTGGGGATGATTTGTAAAATACTGAGAGGCAAACACCCTATCATTACATTGCCCTTGAGCAGGACAGATACAGTGTGTGTGCGGCTCAGGACAAATTTCCCTGACTGTGCTGATTTAATGCTCGAGTTCCTCAGAGGCAATAGAGAAACACACTCTCAGTAGAAAAAGACGCTGCGTTCAATACATCCGTCCACCCGTGTGACAATGATAGAGTTCGAAATTTTGAATGTCTGGTAAAGGAGGAATCAAGAAATGTCAGCTGCATTTGTTTGAAAGTGTCAACTAACTTTCTGTTGAGCCTACAAGAAATAATGTCTCTTTATTATAAAGGAAAGGTTTAACTAAAAGTAAAAATTCTGTCATTATTTACTCACACTCATGCTGTTCGAAACCTGTATGCTCAACTTTAATTAAACTAAGAATGAATATGAAATAAGAAATTTTTAATTTCTCTATTTCCGTTTCCAGAAGCAAACACGATAATCTCCTAGCCTTCTCACCCGATCAGCAAAGTCTTAGTTTCTTCTGGCTGCACATTAAAACAAAGCTGATTTCATTTGTCCTCTTTGACCTGCCTGTACGGAGAATATGAGATATTTAGAGAGGTGCTGGTGATGCGAATTGATTTTAATCCAGTCCGCAGCTCAAACTCATTGAAAGACAGAGCAGGTGTGTTTGTGTGGGTTAACTCTTTTCTAACCATAATGCTTTCATACTCTTTTTTTTTTATTTTCAACTCATGATTGTTTGCGCATGATAAAAATATGTGTCTGTGGCCCTTATTTGTCCTAGAGAAAAAAAGCATTATTTAGTGGGAATTTGTGGTCAGTTGATTTATAACTTGATAACTTGACAATCTTTGTGTTAGATAAACAAGATTTGGGGTTCAATATTTAATATTTCACTAGCTTTTAGGAATCATATAATCATTAAAATGGGATTTAAGAACAATATGAGAATTAACAGCTGAGTGTAGCTTCTGTTATGTGTTCATAGGTGTATGCATTTGGGTTTGTGGTTAGTCTCTTTGCAAACCATGACATTTCCAGTCATATCTGATTTAACAGATGACCTGAAATAGGAAACGTTTCTTGTTCTTACCTCAGGAGTGCAGAGTAAGATAGATGGTGATTGACAGAACAAGGCTTTCCCAGTCAATAGTCATTTGCTGCCTTTTTACACTCCGATGCTTTCCCTAAGTATTCTAGCACTTCTGTCGTAACCACTTGAACATACTTCAAACAGCCAAGAGGTTGACCACATACTGGTTAAGTGTTCATTTCACTTCACTGAGCAGACAACATCCCCTAGGACTAAATGTTCTGTATTATATAGGGAAATGTAAAGGGTCAAGCATTTGTATAGATGACACATTAATGACAGCTTAAAGGGATAGTTTAACCAAAATAAATATTCTTTCATTATTTACTCATGGCATGCCAGAAAAGTTCTTTCTTCTGCAGAACAAAAATAAGTTTTTTTGAAGAACATTGGTAACCAAACAACATCGGCCCCTACTGACTATCCTTATATGTGTACACATAACATTTCAAACGCAAAATATTTTTTGTGTGTTTGTAATATATACGGGTGAATAAGGTGTTGACCGATTAAACTGTCCCTTTAGACATCAGAATATATTTCTAGAGCAATATAGGTTTAGAGTGACAGAGTGGAAATATTATGCCCAGACGTTTACTTACTAGAATTACTAGTGGTTCCAAACACTGATGGTTCTCACCTGTCTCATGAGCAATCTATATGCCCCAAATTTAAATATGCTGAACATTTATGACTTGGCGAGCCAGATAACAGCATTAGGAACTGTACACAGTAAAGATAAATCCCAACATAGTCAATAGAAGGATAGAAAACTGGTTAATGCAGCCATGGGATAAAATAAGTTACTTAAATAAATTACCTAAATTAACACTTTTTTAGCCCAAGTCATTTTATTGATTCTCAATATTATTTTTGTCACTTTTATCACTTTAGTCCTGATGTTTGTTTGTTTGTGTGTTTGTGTGTGTGTGTTTGTGTGTGTGTGTGTGTGCGTGCGTGCGTTATGTGAGTGAGTGTTGTATTTTTAATGCTGTTGGCTGGATGTGTCGGTGGTAAGTGATAGGGCTGTGCTCTATGCCCTGTGTTTGCTCTGGAACAAAATGCAGTCATGTCCTGCAATTAAGCAGGAAGAGAGAGAGAGAGAGAGAGAGAGAGAGAGAGAGAGAGAGAGAGAGAGAGAGAGAGAGAGAGAGATTAAGCAGCTGAGAGGGGGGGGAGAGGTTTGAGGGCGTCTGTTCAGAGTTTTACATGCTGAAAAATGTGTATCCCATGCTGCTGTTTGTGTCACAATCCCAGATGCTTTATGTTTGAAGCCATCAAGGGTTAATCTGTATAATGCTGATGCTGTAAGTAAAGAATGTTGAAAAAATGATTGACTCTTAAGTTCGTGTAAAATAAAGTAAAACTTTTTTTAAAGTATCTCTAACGGTTGTAAAGGCAGTCTCAGTGTATTTTCTCCTTGTCTACACTGTGTACAGTCTCTTTATTTTATATTTCCTACATTCTCTCAATGGCCTGCTGTGCAGATGGCGCGATGAGAATGAGAGATGATAGGTATAGACAAAGATTGAATTTAAATAAACTGCCTCACTATTTCTTTGTTACTGTCAGAGGCATCTCTAGTAATATCTATTAGATCTTTAAGGTTTGCTGTGTTTTGCATACCAGCTTTGTAGCCGGTTGATTTTGCTCTGGACATTATTTTCACAAAGCATTATATCCATGTGACTGCACTAAATCGTGGACAAATCTCTGGATTTATCTTGTGAATGGCGAATGTTTGCATTAGAGAGTTTAATGAAATTGACTTCTTCTTGTTCGTGTGTGTGATTTAAAAGGAGCAGTTTTATAAGTCCCCATGAAATCAAAATATAGAAACGTCTACTTTTCTAGATACAATCAATTTGCTTTCTATTTTTCTCTGTCGATATTCTATGTCACTCTGAAAGGTGTCACATTATCAAAGTGAAGTCTATCGCGACTTTCTGTTCACATGAATTTTAAGGTTCAACCTCCATGAGAGACAGCGTGGGATTTTCTGGGATTATATAAACAGGTTTACCTCTATTAAACCTCTATAATGGTCTATTTATTTAGGTCCGACATAAAGCCCAAAGAAAAGGGGTTTCTGAAATGGTGTCCTCTATTTTGGGGAAAATTGTCTCTTGTGAGTTTTCATGGTGATAACGGTCTGTCTATACTTTCAGAAAAGCCCAAAGCATGAAGCAATTTCTGGTCGTGTTTTTGCAAGGGCAATGCGGAAGGCTTATGTCTATAGAGGCGCTTCCTGTTTTAGAAACAAAACTTCTTGGGTTATCGTGAGCGGTTAGGACTCTTGAAATAGTATTGTAGATTCAGGGGAGTGCTGATAAGCTGTCAGTGCTGCATCCCACATCAGGGATCGCCCTGCTTTTAAAGGTCCTAGTATTCAGTCCTGTTCCTGCCAGCTATTGAACACATGATGGGCAATTTTCTTATTGTGAAACGGCTTTTATTGTGGAAAAACTGCTTACACAATGTGAGATTCTTACTTCTGCACCATAACAGTTTCAGTATATAGACAGTCATGCACAAAAGTAAAATCATTAAGTACCACTTTCCAAAACCCAGATTGGGATGGATCCCAAACTAACTAAGGTTTTCTAAAAATAAATCACTTTACATTGTGATATAAAGTTTTATTTATGGCCTTTTTGACCTTCTTGTGATAGGATGGTAGAGAGGTGGCAGGGAAGTGCTGGGTAAAGACAGGGAAGCAGGATCGTAAAAGGACAGTTTGAGACGGTAATCTATCTTGGGTCACCGTGAGCGTGCTAGTGCTTTGTCAGTGCACTAACCACAAGGCTATTGGTTTTTATCCATCTTCAGCAGAGTTTTATTTCAGAGTTTTTATTTCAGTATTTACTGTAGATCACAGTTGAATCACTGAAGTATATGATGTAATTCCCTCAGTGATTCGATCAATGCTGGAGGGGGGAGTAGAATCTGTGAGACCTCAAGCTAAAGCATACGGTTTCGTTTTATCTAGATGGGGTCTAACAATTTATATACAGTATCTCACAGAAGTGAGTACACCCTTCTCACATATTTGTAAATGTTTTATTTTGTCTTATGTGACAACACTGAAGAAATGGCACTTTGCTACAATGTAAAGTAGTGAGTGTACAGCTTCTATAACAGTATATATTTGCTTTCCCCTTAAAATAACTCAACACACAGCCATTAATGTCTAAACCGCTGGCAACAAAAGTGTGTGACCCCTAACTGAAAATGTCTAAATTGGGCCAAAGTGTCAATGTTTTGTGTGGCCACCATTATTTTCCAGCACTGCCTTGAGCATGGAGTTCACCAGAGTCCTCTTTCACTCCTCCATGACGATATCACAGAGCTGCTGGATGTTAGAGACCTTGCGCTCCTCCACCTTCCGTTTGAGGATGCCCCAAGGGTGCTCAATAGAGTTTAGGTCTGAAGACATGCTTGGCCAGTCCATCACCTTTACCCTCAGATTCTTTTGGGGTAGTTATCATGCTGGAAAACTGCCCTGCGGCCCAGTCTCGGAAGGGAGGGAATCATGCTCTGCTTCAGTATGTGGCATTCATGGTTCCCTCAATGAACTGTATCTCCCCAGTGCCGGCAACACCCATGCAGCCCCAGACCATGACATTCCTACCAACATGCTTGACTGTAGGCAAGACACACTTGTCTTTGTACTCCTCAGCTGGTTGACGCCACACACAAACGCATGACACCATCTGAATTAAATAAGTTTATCTTGGTCTCATCAGAACACAGGACATGGTTCCAGTAATCCATGTCCTTAGTCTGCTTGTATTCAGCAAACTGTTTGTGTGCTTTCTTGTGAATCATCTTTAGAAGTGGCTACCAATTTGATGCTGTGTGCGGCTTATGGTCTGAGCACTGACAGGCTGACCCCCCACCCCTTCAACGTCTGCAGCAATGCTGGCAGCACTCATAAGTCTTTTTCCCAAAGACAACCTCTGGACATGACACTGAGCACGTGCACTCAACTTATTTGGTTGACCGTGGCGAGGCCTGTTATCAGTGGAACCTGTCCTGTTAAACCGCTGTATGGTGTTGGCCAACGGTGCTGCAGCTCAGTTTCAGGGTCTTGGAGATCTTATAGCATTTTTCCTGACACCGTGGAGGAAAAATAGCAAATTAGGCCCAATTTGGACATTTTCACTTAGGGGTGTAGTCACTTTTGAGATATTTTGAGGGGACAGCAAATTTACACTGTTATTCAAGCTGTATACACTACTTTACATTGTAGCAAAGTGACATTTCTTCAGTGTCGTCACATGAAAAGATGTAACAAAATATTCACAAAAATGTGAGGGGTGTACTAACTTCTGTGAGATACTGTATATCGTAGCATTATTTATTTTGACATGAGCTAGTTCTTCTTGAATCATTGCATAATGTAAAGGCGGCTAAAAGTCATTGCATTATTTAACTAAACCTGTTGTTCTGCTCTCTTTACACTAGCTTTTTCATGGGTGGACCACCGTACACAGATAGCTGAAATGCATGTTTTTCCGGTATGGGCTAGGCAAAAGCATTTCACGCCCGAAATGACCGTGTACAAACTATTTTCTTAGTATTCAAATTCTTTGTCTGTGTCTCTATTTAAGTGTTATTTTGTAACTTTACAAAACTTTAAACGTGGTCCTTTTGTCTATAATAATACAGCATACATTTTCGTGTAATTTCCGAATTTTTGGAGATTTAAAAATATTTTTAACAGTGTAGGTACTTATTGCCTAGATGTTAAATAACAAACTCTGTCTTTAAATAAAGAACTAAATGTCTTTATAACAAGAATAGGCATGAGTACGGTTTTAAAGTGTTGTTTGCTAGCTGTCTGATAACTTTTATGTGTTTTTGATTGACAGGTACAAACCCTTTTTCCCCTTCCAAGTGCAGCCACCTCTGGTGTCGTCATGTGACTTGGATATGTCCATCCGAGACACCCTATTGGTGGAGGGACGACTGCGTGTCACACTTGTTGAATGTAGCAGGTAGGCATCTTGGAAACCCAGAATATGTTGTTGTAGGTTTGACCAGCACAATTGATCGGGTATATTAAAAGGTTAATATTAATAAACATGCTGAATTTTATAGGTGTGTATGTTCACACACCTGCAGCAGTAGTTGAAACAATATTTTTGCATTCTTTTGTGCTTACTTACACACACAAACACATGTAAATAAATGTGGTACATTTTAAAAGCCAGTATACTAATGAACTTTATAATATGCGTGGTGCACTATGTAGTTTTCATTTTTCCTTATGCTTTTGAGACAAAAAAACCTGACCGACATACACACCCTTCTAAGCCAATGAAATTTTAAATGGTCTGGCTGCAAGCTGTTGTGTTCAAGAGCACACACACACATTATTGCTACAACAAAAGTTGCATGTGTTGTATGTCTTTTGTGTTTCCCTGAGGTTAGGAACAGAGTTGAATAGTGTTCGTAACGGGCTGCAATTAATAATGTACAGACTCTGACCATTGCAAACCCGACTCAACTCTGAAACAAAAATCATCAGTACACCGAATCTTTACATATGGCACTAAGTTGATTGTAAAACTGAGTAATATCTGGAGTGTTTGTTGCTGTATGTAAGCGGTGTTTGGGTGCTTCCACCACTAGAGGGCCACAGTGGACTATGAATAAGTGTTCAGAATTAGAAAGGATGTATGAATGTAGGGTATGTTTAGTGTATTTTTATTATGTGGGGTGGTGTGAGGTTTTTCATCAACACAACAAACTGTGATCTAGTAATGCTTTAGCTGTTCATGCTATTGAAGGATCTATTGACAGAAATGCAATATAATTTACATAACTATGTCTTCAGAGGTGTATAGCTTACACAATGAAGGGTTATGTTTCTATTAGCTTAGAATCAACTATTTCAATCGATATACACCACGAATCCCCTTGCATATAATTCACCATGTTTTGTCACCCGGGGTGAAGTGAGCGGTTGTTGCAATTCGTTACCTTACCGCTAGATTTCACTGACTGGACCTTTAAGACTTATTCATACCATACCATGATTCTATTCATACCTTACAATCCCTTTTTCATATTTTTGATTTTACTTTTTGGATCAAGCGGGGATGCGTTTAGTTCACACAGAAGGCACTCAATCAATTTTTGGGCAATTTTCTGGGATCAGCAGTCTGTGTGAATGGGGTTTATATGGAATGCTTGAAACCTGGCTCTATATCTTTTTGTATTAGCTATTTGCTGTGGTGACCAGCAGATGGCAGCAGTAGCTTTATTTAGGTTTGTTTGAACCAATTGGCTCTTCATCAGTTTTAAAGGGGACATGTCATTCAAAAATTCTTTCAATATTTACTCACCCTTATGTCCCTCCGGTCCTGTATGATTTACTTTTTTTAATCTGTAGAGCACAAAAATATTTTGAAGAACATTGGTAACCCTACATCATTCCACACATTGACTTGAATTGTATTAGACATTTCTGAAAATATCTTCTGAAAAAATACAGGTCATATTCAGGTTTTTAACTACGTGGGATGAATAAATGATCACAGGATTATTTTGGGGTGAACTATCCCTTAAAAGCCAATTCAAATCATCTTAGAGTGTAATATTATCACTTGTACATTTTCAACACATTTTTCTCAATATGTACAAAATGTTTTCCCTGTGTAGGTTATTTATCCTGGGCTCATACGAAAGGGAGACATATGTTCACTGCACCATAGAGCTCAGTGCCAGCGAGTGGAGAGAAAAAACCCGGAGCTCCATCAAAGAGGTACATTCTACACGCCCTGCTGCATGTGTACTTCTGAGTTTTATGCACATCTACACGCTTTAGTGGTACACATTAATAAATTAGTGAGCGCACATAAGGTAGAGTCAGAGCTGTGTAGAAATGAATGACACAGTATATGCAGGGTTGTCTTTGTTTTGGTGTTGATAATGTTTTATGGTTGCAAGTACATTGTCGAGAGTACTTTATAGCTTTACACAATGAAATCTCTGTGTAGAGTATTTTGTGTCACTGCTTGTTTTGTTCCTTGTCCATCAAAATGAACAACTTCGTGAATTGCTTTGGGTTAAAAAATCTATAATCTATTTCTTCCTGTTCGAAATGTCATTTTGTCTTGCTGTCGGAGGAACGACATCGTATAAACTTTCAATTTAAGCAAATTAATATTTGCAACATCTTCTTTTCTGCCTACAAGAGAGCAACTATTTCAAAAAACAGTCAATGTCAAGCGGCTAGAGAATGTCAACTTTAATTGCTCTCTTTTAGTCATTTTATTTAGTATCTCCTCCTCTCCTTTTTTTCTTTTCCTCAACTCTCCAGCAACAGACAGAGGATGAATGGAGTATAGCTTCACATTTTTTCTCACCAAAGGTTTATGCATCACCATTTTCTATTTATCTCAAAACCTGATCATTACAGGTTCTGCTAAGTAGGACAAAATACCAGAGGCTTCTGTATATCAGAGATATATTGTTTATATTAGAAAAGTTTGTTTGCAAAAACATAGTACTCCATTTTAATTATGTTAGTTAGTTTTATTGTGTTGGTTAGCCGTATTTTGAGTTATTATTTCTTAATCACAACAACCCAAGTGCATTGATATTACTTGAAATACACAATGAAAAACACTATTTAAAATTTGTTGATCCGTTTTTGCAAATTGACTCTTCATTTATATACTTAAAATCAATCCGTGATAGACAATGATTTTCATACTACCTGAGTCTTAAAGTACGTATTCATCTTTGCCTCAGAAGCAAGTATATTATATAATGACAATAAAATGTCAGTAATAAGCAGCTGAAGCTAAAGAAATGTTTTCTTCTTGTATCTGTGACTTTAGAGTTATTTGAGACACAATGTTTGTGTGATCTGATCATTGCAACGGGCATGTGTCAGTACTACAGTAACACCGCATGTGTTTGTATACTTTATGGTTTTAAGAGATCACTTATATGGCATTAACCAGTCACACAGTGTTGGGTTAAATCAAGTTGCAAAGCGTGTGTGTGCATGCTAGCGCACGTGTCTGTTTGCTTGACTGTCCATATGAATGTGCAAACATGCAGGCATGTCTGTATGAAGTATGAAATTGTGCATGAGGATGCACATTGGCCACCGTGAGTATGTTCCTTCCATTTATCAGCTTCTCCCAGACTCTCAGATACAAGGACCTCTGCAGGGATTCAAACACAGGATTAGTACTGATATCATCTGGAAAAGGTCATTGTCTCTTTCTCCTTCTCTCTCTCGTGTTATTGTCTTTCTTCCTTGCTCTATCGGATCTCTCTCTGGGGAAATCTCATATTGTAAATTTTTACATTCTAGTACTGTACAGCATTTGAATGCAAACAGGTACCATGGTACAAAGATGGTATCAGATGTTGATACCATAGTACTATGGTAGATACCAGAATAAAAGCATAGTTTCACTTGACCTTAATTGGATGTGTTAAGATTGTGTTTTTAAAATTTGGATTATGCTTCCAAATCCCATGATATAACTGTGGAACATCATCGTACCATGGTAACGTGACCAATTCGAAGTTTGGTCTAAACATGGTACTTTTTTGTAAGTGCAAGAAGCATGCTTTGCACGTGCGGTGAATTCAGAAGGGATTTGTATGCAGGCTGGTGAGCCTTAGCATGTTTTCATGGTATGTGCCTCTGGAGCAGAAGTCTAGCACTGTTATCAGTAATAACGAAGTGATACTGAGCCTCTGTGGTCTTTTCATTTGTTCTTATCTCCTGCTGTTCCAGTCGTTTTCTCCATCGACCTGCATCGCCCTGCCGTCACACATCTACCGATGCCCATTTCCAGCCCTCTTCAATGTATGTGGTTAGCTAGAGATGCTTGTCTCAAACACTAATCTGGGGTCAGGCTGGGATAGAGGCCTGAGAAACGGGTATCTTCTCATGAGGAGACAAGACTGTAATCTTAAACACTCATACGCATTTTTTTAATAAATAAAATACATGTTTGGAGCAAATATACAAATATACAATTTTTAAATTGGGCTCCATTTAATTTATCAGCTACAAATTATATATATTTTTTATTTCATCTGTAGATTCATATTTAAAAAATATATGAATAATATATTTTAAAAAAATCCTGTACTAACAAATTTAACTTTGAAAGTAAGGATGCACCGTTATGTAAATTTTGGCAGATAACAATAACCGATAATTCCTTAAAATTGGAAGCTGATATATTGACCGATATACCGTATCTAAATATTATTATAAAATTTTCTGAGAATAAAACAAAAGCCTAAAATTCTAGCTAGTTCGCTTTTTTCGCAAAAAATCGTGAACCAAGTCTTCTTTCACTAGTTAAAGATTCTTTAAACTTTTATGGTATAACTTTTATTCTTATTATTAGTTATCTTCCATAGCAACCCAGAAAAGTGTCCTCAATAGCAATAAGTCTAACAGCTCTCAAGACAGAAAGCATTCAGTCAGCAATCTGCTTTGAACAATATGCTTTTGTTTCTATTATTTACACTTTCATAATTCTATAAACTGTTCCTACATCAACAATATTTAGCATTTAGCAGTAAGTGTATGATCACGACAGAAAGACAGTTCTGTACTGTATTTTACCCGTGTGCAGCGTGCAGCTGAAGAAGTTTAGCCAGAGGAAACGATTTATGAATTATATCGCTATACCGGTAACATTAAAATACCAATAATTTATTGTTCATCCCTATTTTAAATAATAAGTTCATTAGTTAATAAGTGCGGGAAGCCTAGTGATGCATATACACATCATTGAATGATAATAATTTATAATTGCCTTATAAATTGAATGAATAACATTATTCAGTGGTATTGTACAGTAGGTTCTTTTTAAAGTGCAGTAAATTGATGTGTGTTTTAGTTGATTTGACCATATGCTCCGATGTAAAAGTTTACATTCCTTTTATTAACAGCTCGATCTGGTCATCCATTGTGGACATTGTGTGTGTGTGTGTGTGTGTGTGTGTGTGTGTGAGTGATAGTGCTTATAAGGGCAAAGACTTTTGGTCTACTATTTAATTTACTCATTATCATTTATTTCTTTGTGCTGTTGTTATTTCAGGTGCACTTATAGATAACTGTGGGAATAACGTCTTTTACATGCAGTCTGTGTGAGGCCCTTACAATGAAAACACCACTACAGTGCACTGCAGGGGGCATATGTGCTGTGTTTGCATGGACATTTGTGAGTGTGTGTTATGAGAATCAAGCTTTGCAACTGGGCTCCTTCCGACACTGTTGTTTATAAGGTCGTGGCATTGTTTAATACATGTTGCCTCTCATCATTTGAGTAAAATCAGTTACTTTCATCTGTTTTGTTTTCTTTTCTCTTTAGGATATTAATTAATATGCGCTCTATCTTTACTGTCAGTTGAGTGTCTGTTTGTCCTGTCTGTTTTACTTTGGTAGTCCTTTTGTATCGTCACTGTCCTTCTGAACCTTGGATGTCCAAATAAAATAAAATAAAACCTTTTTGGAAATGGAAAAAAACACTGTACTTAAATGATTAAATACTCTGTTTTCAAAGCTAACAAGCACTTTTTAGTACCTTTTATTGGGTCGATATTTCCAAATCCCAATGACAAACATAAATGGTGACAAATAATAATGATTCATCAAACATAAGCACGAAATATTTTTTCAGAAGGACAGCAGCTATATCATTTAGCTATATATTGTTTATATCATCTCAGATATATGCTGGTCAACACACTCTTTTATTTTGCTCTGTTTGTTGTGTGTGGCTTGCACATCTCCTGTATATGTGCGTGTCTATTTTCCCAGTGAGATTTAATTTAAACCAGAGACAAATATCCCTCTGTATACCTGCTTTCTCAGGATATCAGTACAGGCCATATTCATCTGAGCTTATTCAGATAAAGACATCTCTCATAATGACTCTTGTCGTATCACTGTCTCAATCGAGTCGCCAGCATTTATATTGGCGTTATTGCGATTTTTAAGGTGTGGCATTCTGAGTTTATTAGTTTGAGCGAACGTTTGTGTGTTTCAAGCTGGCTCTTTAAATTTAGAATGGTTTCCCAGGTTGTTTGGCCGGTATGTATTTCCAATTGATTTTGCAGCGTGTGTTGATGACAATGATCCGACTGATTTAACAGGCGTCCCTGTGCATGATGGAACGTGTGATGGCCTTATTATCTGTACATTACAACTTTCATGACCTAATGCTCGTTTAACGTCACAAACACAAATTTCTATTATAAGGCCCCATCACCAAATAAATCTTGTATCTCCTGCTAGCTCCACGCACAGCAACAAAAAAGAAGGAAAAGAAGGATCAGGATTGGTTGGTACAGTGTGACGCATGTACATGCAAACAGAGCTTCAACAGATTTTGAAAGATGAGGCACGTCACCACAAATGACAGGAATGTCATAACCTAATGAAATTACCAGTATAATTTTTTGTATGCTGGTCAGTTTAATGGATTTGTAATCGAAACATGTACAAGCATAACACATTTCACGGACACAAAGAACCTGTTGATCTTTAAGGGTTGATTTACTTATTAAAAATAATTTTTCATGAATGACAGACGGATGAAACGATGTTGGTCTTTTGTCGATTTCTCAAATTCTGCTCAAGGTCTATTTTTGTGTTCCACAGGAAACAAAGATGGTCAGGACGGACTTTTAATTTTTTGGAGAACCATCATTTTAACAACAGCATAATTTCAGGATTAGTTATAAATTGTCATAGACCATTCAAAATCTATTTGCAAGACAGCATAGAGAAAAAATCTCAGGTTTCACATTCTTTTATTTAACCAGTTGTTTAGTTAAATTTTTAGGCGAATGATTCTTGATCCCCAGCTAAGTGTATGTGGTCAGGACTGAGTGACTTAAACTTTGTTGTGATGGATCTATTGCCCGCAGTTATTTTTAGTCGATGGCTGCTTGTACTGACAGGCCAGCTGCTTTTTCTCGATGCCGTTACGATTTGATGCAGGCTGAAGTATATTGCAGCTAAATCTCATTTTTAGGCAGTTTATTGTTGCTCTCTGCTCGCCCGGACACTAAATGGATTGAAGAAAACGAGATACGTCAATAGACAGAGATCAGGAGCAGCGCTAACATTGTAGCCTCAAATAAAATACTATAGAAATGTACATATACGGACTGATACAGTATTTTATGTGGTAAGCACAAGACATTTATGATAAGTCCTGTCAGGTGTCTGTTTATGGATTCTACTAATTGGCATTCATACAAAATAGTATTGATGAACAGGGGACTATGTTGTCTTTATATACTGTAGCCTACAGTGTATGATTTTGCTTGACGTTTGATGTAGTTTTATAATACAAAATCTGCCACAATGTATCCTATCCTAAAGCTATAATAATGAAGCACGTGGCATTTTCATATAGCTTTTTGACTGGTCTCAGCTTTTTCCACTGAACATTTCATGTTGGACACAGAATGACTATTAATTGCTTGAAGTCATCGGAACAGGCATTTCAATAGTGTGCACTTCATTCCGAGTCGATCGCTCTTGAAGTAAAATGTCACCTGTTGAATACTGTGGAGAGTTATAAAGCCATGAATCTTCTGACAACGTCAGACAGCTGCCGATTGCCTGGAATGGGAACATTTCAAACTCCACTTTTAAGTACGCAAAAGGAATAAAAATGACAAATAAAATGCCAGTGTGATAAGAGAGTGTGTTGGATGGCCTTTGAGTGCAGATAGGACAGACTCTTCATTTTCCTCTCCATCTTTCGTGCAGTCTGTTCTGCCTTACCTCTCTTGCGCGCGGGGGTTAAACTGGGGGCGGATACGCGCAGATGAGCGGACAGATCTCGAGCGCTTGAATAACAATGAAGGCGCTAAAAATGGAGCCGGCTCGGACGCATGTTAAAGAACGCTCATGCCCCTATGAACGATTGCAAATGAGGGGATGAGAAGGGTCTGATCTTTTTGAATGTCCCAGTCGCCATAACAACCCTCCCTTTTGTGCGGTGCTCTCTGAAAAGCACCTTCCTATTACAAAACGTAGCGGCGACATGAAATTTCAACCGGTCCGTGATGAGACGCGACTGCATTCATCTCAGCTTTGAACAAGTGCAAATGAGAGTGTTTCCTAGAATACATTCGTCTGTGAACAGAAAATGAAAAACAATTAGTGATACTTGCTGCAATGATGGAGGATTTCTTCCTTATAAACAACAGCTTAGGTTTTTTTTTAACATAAGTGTGGGGTTGTGTTTTAAACGGTGTGTGGTAGTGCTTTAAGTTTTCGTGACAATTAGTTTTTGCTCAAAATTGTATCGGACTCAAAACTTTGAGACTGTACATAAAGTAGCTTTTGGAAAACATCACACCATGTCATCTGATGTTGTGTAACTATAATTTGAAGGAGTGTTTGGTTCATTTGGATGGAATAGAGGATGGATGAAATGAAAAAGACGATTGAGTGATTGAATTAGGTGAGAATTAGAAAAGGGCAGTGTTGACAATATTTCACCACGCCATCAGTTATTATGCCGCACGTGAGTCAAACCAGACAATTTAATACAACACGCAATAATCCACAGCAACGCACCCTGCTTAATTTCTCATTTCCTTCCTCCGTTGGTTGTCACAGGTTTTGAGGTATTGTTGGAAATTGACAGGAGTTTTCATCAAACTGAATTTCTCAGTAGAGGTTTGTTTAATATTTAACACCATTAGTGATGGAAGAAATTAGCGTGAATGTTTTTTGGAGGATGTGTAAATCTGGTTTTGTTGTTTGAGGATAATAAATCGTTGAGGCCCCTTTACACATGTTAGTTGTAAACATATGTCTTTTTTATTGCTATTAAAATTATACAATGAAGCAACATAAAATGATTAGGAAAAGAATCAAATGTAACATATCAATAATTCGATTTCCTTGCATTCATTTCACAAGCCCAAAACATGCCTTTTTGCACATTGTCAAATCACGCTATAATAACATAAATCATCTGGTTATGCTCTAATATTTATTTTTAAGTCCATGCCAGCTTGTGTGCATATGTCATTTAAGCTTAACAGGCATATAATAAAAAATGATTTTACAAAAAATGAAATAATAACTTTTCAAACAGTTCTAGAAATCTTCAAACGTTACTCGTGGTATAATGTATTTACACCAGATGCTCCCAAAATCTTCCATCCATATGTTTTAACTAATCAATCTAAGCCTCTCCCATTCAAATCTCCTTCACCTTTCTTCCCACCTCCCTTTGAAATAGAGCAGACAATTAATCGCTAAAGCTATCATATGGGCTGTGTGTCTGTGCGTGTGTGTGTGTGCGCATGCCTGCCTTGCGGGGACTGCTACCCTATACCCTAACACTAATCTCTCTGACATGTGCCAGATGATTGGATTACTGACCATTGCTCTGACAGCTCTCACTAGTACATCTGGTTACTGAACTCAGGCATTGTGCTCTAGATCAGCTCTATCCAAGAAAATAGAATGTATAATACTTCGGTTTTCATTAACTATGGAAAGCATTCCAGACATGTATTATATATGAATAGCTTATGATGCCATGATCCTGTTTCTATAGTATATAAATAAAAGCCCCACCCTGACTTTTTCTGACAGTCGAATTCATGCATCTATATGGATCATGACGTTGCTCAAGGCTGCTGCCTCGGTCCTTACTGTTTGCTCTGAGTCAGCCATTGAAACGCATCAAACCGAATTACATATCCAGTGTGCTGTTAGATCATTGTTTGACGATGGATCTCTTTACCGAACGGCTTCTTCACTCAACATAAAGCGCACAATAAACCTGCTGCTCCGTCATTGTTGAACCTGTTTTTCATCACACGGTCTTCCGTGGCAAGTGTGTTTGCATTGGCACGGCCTCTGGACTGCTGTATGTTTGATCTGGAAGCCACAGGTGTGATCTGGATAATCGCTGATTCCGTCGGGGTTTTGCTTTGCCTTTAAGGAGTAGTTCACTTGCAAAATGCATTTTCATGATAATTTACTCACCCCAATGTCATCCAAGATGTTTATGTATTTGTTTCTTTAGTCGAAAAGAAATTAAGGTTTTTGATGAAAACATTGCAGGATTTTTCTCCATATAGTAGACTGCAATGGACACCAAATGGTTGAAGGTCAAAATTACAGTTTCAGTGCAGATTCAAAGGGTTTTAAACGATACCAGATGATGAATAAGGGTATCTTGCGCTTTCATGACTTCACTTAATATGTAATTATGTTGAACACTTGCAAGTTCAACTTGTAAACACTGAATCGGTACAATCGGCGTGACCTTTTAAACGTAATTATGTATTTTGTGAAGTCATAAACGCGCATCGCAGGACACAGCAAGGTGAGCATTTCTCTTTATTAAGCATATACTTTTTTATGACCTGATCGTTTCGCTAGATAAGACCTTTATTCTTTGTCTGGTATTGTTTAAAGCCCTTTGAAGCTGCACTGAAGCTGTAATTTTGACCTTCAAATGTGGAGTCCATTGCAGTCCACTATATGGAGAAAAATCCTTGAATGTTTTCATCAAAAACCTAAATTCCTTTTCGACTAAAGAAAAAAAACATAAACATTTTGGATGACATAAGGGTGAGTAAATTATCATAAAACTGTATTTTGAAAGTGAACTACTCCTCTAAGGACAGTTTGTTGATGGTGTGTTGAGCATCATCATTTGTGTCACATCGCAGCCTCTTTTTTAAACCTGAATGTCACAAAGTCAGTTACAGTTCATGAAATCTTGTGTTAGAAATCTTGTGTTGAAAAGAGTTACAAAGTCATGTAGAAAACGAGTAAGAAAGCCAAGAGAAATTAAAATGTAGCTTCGAATTGTAAAACATAACAAATATTGAAGTCCCTGAGCTTTCACGTAAAATTTTGTAGTTAAGATACATTATTTTATTTTAACGTTTTTTTATGTACCTTCAATAAACACACCAATGTGTGGTTTAAAATTGAGATGTACCTAGGTGATGAGAGTTTCCCTTGGATGAGAGAAGATTTACATAAGTCAGCTTCTGCGAAAGGTTATGGGAAGAAGAGATGGAGGAAGGGGAAACATGAGTGAATAGAAAGAATACAAAGAATGATAAAAGTAGAGAGAGAGAGATGAAGAGTGGGCGGTTTGCCTGAGCGCAGTCACTCCTCCAGCAACAGGTGTACACACAAGGCAACTGTCCATTCTGCACGATACCTTCAATAGGCATCTGTCAACGATCCCACAGGCGCACATAACCACATCTGCCAGCACACGCACACACTCTATCTATTCCACCTACGAACCTCTATGCATTTATTGACAACCGCAAGTAAGACCTCACCTCCTGCAAAAGTCTTCATTTAACTTTTTCACAGAAATACAATTAGTTTTGATGTGAGAATGTAGAATTGATGTTTTGTGACAAGTTTGTTTTATCTGAGCTGTTCTTCATTCGTCTGTCTGTCTCTTTGAGTGCCCAATACAGTTTGATGGGCTGTTTCCATCCATGATTGGCTGTTTCCATCCAGAAGGCAGCGTTAGGGTGACCAAGCATACTATTGTATTTTTTGTGCTGTGTGTGGAGAGAGGCCTCGGAAGAAAATGAAATGTAACTAAATCAAAGTAAATCAATTCCACTTCAGTTTTGCAATATGAAACTTCTGCCACATAAAAAAATGTGTCTGACAGCTCAAATTGTAAATCGTTATTAAAAGCGAAATGGTCCAAGTCGAAGATATGGCTGACTTTCCTTTGCAGGACTTAAATGAAGATGTTTTGGTTGTTGTTGGTAACCAGACAACATTGGCCTCAATTTACTTCATTTTTAACTTCCTTAAAGCCATAGTTCACCCAAAACTAAAAATTTAGTTCAGATAATGACTCCTCCTGTGATTTCAAACCTGTATAACATTTTCTTCTGCAGGACACAAACGATATTTTGAAGAATGTCGTAACCGAACAGTAGCGGTACCTAGGCCTGGTGCCGATAAACGATATCATATCGAATCGCGATAGGATTTATTTCGATAACGATGATAAGCTATTGCCATTTTAACAGAAAGCAGAAATAAGAATAACTTAGCAGTCGCGTCAAAGTACAAAGTGCATTTCATACTGCACTTGGCAAAGATAACTCTACATGAGGAGGAAAACATCACTGGAACCGGAAACGAAAGTGAAACTAACCTTGAGTTGTCATCACTCGGTTTATCAAGTCTCTTATTTTCCTTCGTAATCGCCGGTTGAACAAAACAAACTTGAGGCGGAATTGCAATCGAGTTACTTTTAATATCAAACACCAAGGTTTTTATATCCGACGTTAACATATCTGCTAACATGATTTGGTGCATATGAAACAAACCAGCGCTGCCCTGTACAGATTACAGATGTAATGAAGTGAGTTCGTTTGCACATAAAAAATTTGAACCTTGTATGAAAGATGCTTGCATTATTAAATAAATGTATTACAGTTTATGCAAGATGTCTTTTTGAAAGAATCCCAGTACTCGAGCAAGACATTATGGCAGCGTTATATATGTGCACAGGTGCTGAGCCAATAGCGTTCGAATGTACGCAGTAACGGAGCCCTTTCATTGGTTGAATGTATTGAATAAACACTCTTTTACTAAATGAGTCAATTGAGTCAAAATGAGACTGAATGAACTGGTACATGTTGTTTATGGCCTAATATCCTCTTTGTTGCAACAGTACATGTCTAATTAGGTGATATCAATAACTTTTGTTAGACTGTTTTGTTAATAAATAATAATATTGATTATTTACATAGATTATTATAGATTAAAAGAGCTTTTTTAAATGAATTATATATCGAAATAAATATCGTTATCGATTCAATATAGAAATAAACTAGCGAGTTTACTTTTTTGCCTTATCGCCCAGCCCTAGTGGTACCGTTTCACTACTTGCATTGGTTATGTGTCCATACAATGGAAGGGAATGGGTACTGTTGTTGTTCGTTATTATCATTCTTCAAACTATCTTCTTATGTGTTCTGCAGAATTAAGAAAATCTTAAAGGTTTGAAAGAGCGTAGGGAAATGATGACATAATTTACATTTCTAAGTGAACTAACCCTTTTAATAACAGATTTTTGAGTTAACACAAAAGTTACAGATTGGAGCTATAAAGTGGTCTGTATTCCACTGTATGATCTATTTAAAACTTTTTTTACAGGTTTTGCACAAAGTTTCATTACAAAACCTATTTGGTCTTATCAGAATAAAACTTCTAAGGTTTTTCTTGGGTTTTATTGACCAAATGCAATATACAGTAGTTTATTAAATCAGTGTTTTTAGGTTAGTTCTTTTGTGTCCTGTTGAATGGATATAATGGTATGCAAGCATCTGTTTTAGAACTGACATTTGTGTGTAATCAATGGAATGACCTGTAAATGTCCCACAGAGCTTCTGTGTTTGTTTGAGGTAAGAGCTGTTTCTCTGATTTCTCTGATTTCTCTGATTCTCTGTGTCAACCTTGGTGATGAGGTGAGACAGACAGCAAATTGACAAATGAACAGCATCCTCACGTACCAGTCACAGCGACAACAGTCCGTTTACCTGCACTCAACACACACAAACACAGTTAACACATACCGAGTGTGTGTGTTCTTCCTGCTGTGTCCTTCTGTGGTTGTGTAATTACCCCTTAGCCACCGCTCGGCTACAGAAATCGCCTGTAATTGCCGCTCAATGTCGCTGCTTGGTTCCTTTGTCAGAAAAATCTATCTTTCCCTCTTTCATTTATTCTCTCTTATCCTTGTATCATTCTGTTGTGGAGAGAATATTTTTTAGTTTTTGTCCAAATTCTTTTGTTGTTATTTCAAGGCCCATGGTTGAGTTTACTCCTACACTTCAGTGTTCAGATTTTGTTTATGCAGTTTTGAAGTGTCAATAATTTGGTGGCTTTTAGTGTTTGGTGGATATGTGTTTTCGATTCAGAGGCCATCTAACTTCGAGTGTACTCCTCAATGTTGACAAATTTGACTTTTAGTCGATAAATGCCTAAACACTTTAAAATTGTCTGCGCAAACTTTGTTTTAATAGAGCGGGTGTGCCAGTATAGAAAAGTAATCTGTCTTTTCCAGTCATTTTTTTTGCATCATATATTGTACCCACCAGTTTTGAGATACAATATGTGTCTGTTTCGGAAGGCTTTGATCTAAAACTAAAGTTTTTTTAATTACAGCAATTCTATCGCTAAGGTCAACATCAGATCCAAGACTCTGGATCACAAAGAAACAATGATCTGTTTTGTGTGGTTGTCTTATTTATTTTATTTAAACAAAAAAAATGGTTTGTTCTAGAATGGTGTACTCTTTTATAAAATACTCTTTTTAAATGTCATAATATTTCTCAAAAACATTGTTAAACAAAACAAGACTACGTTTCACAAAAGCCTGAAGCTTCTCTTCTTTTGTTTTTCTCTCACAAACTCTCTCTGACATATTTAAAGGGAGAAATCCCTGTGGAGAGTTGTTGTGCTTTGGGGGTGGTAATGTTCGAAAATAATAATCCCTGTAGAGAGTTAAACAAATCAGTCATTAGGATTTGTGTTTCTCTGTATTTTATTATGAACAAACTTGTCTTCAGTGTCTCAGTTTACTGACATGAATGCAGATACTATTGGCACAAATGTTAAGTGCCATTTGTCTCGATGCGGTGTGTAACATATTTATGTTACAGAAACCAGCTCGATCAGTTTTGGCCCTAAAGCTCTTTAAGTATTCGTTTTACAATTTTAAAAAGTGAATATTCTAATCAAACATTTTGAGGTATTAATGCAATAAGCCAATAGCCCACGGGTGAGGAAATGTACATAATGTAGTTTATGGCTTGGATTAAATGGCAACAGTGTTAAAACAAAGATACCAGTGATTAATTAATAATTAGATTGATTGTTACTAATAATCTAAATATACAATTGCTCTTTTAAGTTTATATTAGTTTGTGTCTGATAGTACCCTTTTTACAATTGCCAGGTTAGATATAAACTTGGCCATTGTATAGAAATGAACAGCAGTCTCAAGAATGACTTTAAACACAGCTTTTAGTTCTGAAATATATTAATTTATATTGTTACATTTTTCAGTTAAACATTTTGGAGAGTTGCTTTCTAAGAACTCTAGGGCTGCATCTGTACACAGTCGTTGGTCAAAACTGGGCAAGTCAGTTTTCCTCTTTGCTAGCGTGAGTAGATTGTCTGTTTCTTCATCCCATGTTTAACTCGATCAGTGCCCTTCTCAAGGGTTATAACAAATGACAGCAGCAAAATTACAGTCATCCATCTTGGCAGTGTGGATCTGCATCCTGTCTTACTTGCCCACCCCCAACACAAATGGAAAGCAAAACCAAGTGGAGACTTGGAGAATATCATGAAAAGATCAGCCCATATTTCTTTGCCAACAACTACTGTATAAACGATCAATGCAAAACACCTATTCTAGTGCCCAGATCGTGATTTTCATTTCTACTGTATCTATTCTCATGAGGGGCTTCATGGGAGTTGCAGGTGGATATTGTGATGCAGGCACCCAGAAATGGCAGCTGCTACGTCTTTGCAAGTTTGGAGTAAAATTAGCAGTAATTGCAGACCTCCCCTGCATTCATTTCAGAGAGAATTGTTCTATCACCACGAAAATTGGAGGATGTGATGGGTAGAGAGAGCTTTGTATAGAAAGTGAAGGCTGTCTTGTTCACTTCATAATGAATTGTCCGCCCAAATTACAAACTGCTATTGTTGGAAAGCTAAGCTTTTAAAAGTCTTTGACAGTTTTTCTGAACTAGTAAAATGTCCAGATGACGAAAGCACTTCCTAACTTTTGGGTCTTGTCAAATCCATCTTGATGTTTTTATAGCCTGAAGTCAGGTTTGCTGGAAAAACACCTGTGAAAAGAAAAGGCGTTACAATCTATAATACTAGGAGTATTGGATCAATCTGCGAGCAAAGATCATATTGTTTCCTTTTGTTTTTATTTATTTGTGTGTTGCAGACTGAGGTGATTAAAGGACCGTCTGGCAGTGTGGGAATGACATTCAGACATGTTCCGGCTACTGATGGTGACACAGTCCATGTGAGCATAGAGAGCGTCACCCCAAATTCTCCAGCTGCCCTGGCGGATTTACAGAAAGGAGATCGTCTCATTGCTATTGGAGGTCAGAGACACTAGGTTTCTTTCTACTGCTGCCTGTTACTCTTTATGTGCAACGTTGTAAATAGACTGTAAATGAATTAAGAATTTTAAAAAATATGAAAGTAAATTTAGATGCATTCAAAATTGTGTAAACATGTTTCATTGGTGTGTTTGGATTATCAACTGAGGCTCAGCTTGGTAACAAAAAAAGACACACAACACATGTGCAAAGTTACTTGTGGTCTCTTACTGTAAACTTTGATAGTAAAAAGTATTATAACACTGTCTATATTTATATGTTTTGGACAGGAGTCAAAGTGACGTCTTCTGTTCAAGTGCCGAAGCTGCTTAAACAAGCTGGAGAGAGAGTGATCGTTTTGTATGAAAGGCCAGTCCGGCACCAGGTGCCTACTGGGGGCTTAGGGCCACTGCAAGAAAGTCTAGGGGCCATGGAAGAGCCCAGCTATCTTCCTCAGCCCGGGGGCTATGAGGAGGACCCAGCCCCAATAACCACCATGGACATAACTGAAAACAGAGACATTGACTCTGAATTCGAAGAGTTGATTGTGGAGTCCAAACCCCCTGGAGCTTCATTCAATGTTGACACTAAAGAGGATTTCCTTCTTTCTGTAAACCAAAGCCCCAAAAAGACTGTGGCCAACCTGGCCAATCCCCTTGGTTCCATCTCGCCAATTCTCAACCGCAGACTGAACCTTCAATCTCCACTCAAGCCCCAGCCCAAAGAATCACCAAAGGCGCCAACTTACAAGATTGGTGAACCACTTGAACAGCCACAGAGACCAACAGTTCCCCCTCCTCCACCTCCTGCACGGCCTCCTGTTCCTCCTAGGCCCCATATAAAGGTCACATCAGCCTCGTCGGAAATCCAAAACCTAGTGGAAGGTAGTGACCCTGTGGTTGAAAAAAGTCCAGAGAAAACGCAGCCCAATGCTAGCAATTGGGACAGACCAACAGAAAAAACTCCTGTTAAGTTACCAGAGCTGAAGCCTGTTAGTAAACACCCAGAGCCAACCGAGGAGATCCCAAATACTCCTGCCACAAACAAGCAAGACTTAGCCAAAGACAAGATATCAGAGAGCTCATCAAACACTAGGGACAGCGTAGATGAACAGGGTCTTTGGGAATCACCTGAGACCATGTACCGCAACAGATGTGCTCGTTGGAACAAAGCCTCAACTGTTTTTGAGGCTGAAAACAACCATAAATTCCTTAATGTAGCACTTTGGTGCAAGGACCCCTTCAAGCTTGGTAGTCTCTTGTGTTTGGGGCACATCAGCTTACGCTTGGAACACATAGCACTGGAATGCTTATCTACATCTTCTGCAGAACACCAGAGTACCTTCCGTATATGTGCCCCTGAACCTAGGGCCAGCGTCAGCCGTACGGCTTTGCGGAGCTTGAGCACTCACAAAGGTTTTAATGAGAAACTGTGCTATGGAGACGTTACGCTCAACTTCATCTACCTAGGGGACGGAGAGCCGGATTTGACCAGTGGACCAACGGAACATGAGCGAGAGGGGAGTCTTCAGGAAGAGGAGGTTAAAGAGAGGGAAAGGGAACGGGAGCAGGTGCTCATGGTTACCCGCGACGAGACAAGCTACAGCAGCATACAGTTCGGAGACATGCGGCACAATTTTCAAGACACTCAGTTCCAGAATCCCACTTGGTGCGAGTATTGCAAGAAGAAGGTGTGGACCAAGGCTGCCTCGCAGTGCATGACTTGCTCTTACGTCTGTCATAAAAAATGTCAAGAGAAGTGCCTAACTGAGCACCCTACCTGCGTAGCGGCCTCAAACCGCCGTGGAGCAGATCCTGAGGCAAAATCTACAATCAACCGGGCTACCACAGGCCTAACGCGTCACATTATCAACACTAGCTCCCGGCTCCTCAATCTGAGGCAGGTGCCTAAAGCAAGGCTTGCAGAACAAGTGGCAGAAATGGGACCAGTGGTGGCGGAGCCTTCTCCAAAGCATACGCCTAACACATCCGACAACGAGAGCAGTGACACAGAGACATACACTGGGGCGAGTCCTTCCAAACAGCCACCAGGTAGCAGTGGCTCCAAATTAGTGCGCAAGGAAGGCGGGCTGGACGACAGCGTGTTCATAGCTGTAAAAGAGATTGGTCGGGATCTTTACCGTGGCCTCCCCACAGATGAACGCTCGCAGAAACTGGAGCTTATGTTGGACAAGTTGCAGCAGGAGATTGACCAGGAGTTGGAGCATAATAACTCAATGATGGTGGAGGAACGAGATACGATTGACAGCCGACGCAAGGCCCTTATCTCTGCTGCTCTGGCCAAGTCTGGAGAACGCCTCCAAGCTTTGACTCTGCTCATGATTCACTATCGTGCTGGCATTGAAGACCTAGAATCTGTAGAAAGCACCTCGCCTTCAGAGCAGCACGGTTTTCCAAAAGCGAAAGCTGAAGGTCTAGAGGAGGCTCTGATGGGCGCGGAAGTGAACGACAGTGACATTTGCAGTCCGGTTGATGTTCAGATGCCGGATGAGATTTCAGAAGAGCAGATCTGTGCAGAGGCGTTACATTAAAGATGAGGGTGGCAGGGGCTTGAGACTCAAAAACAACAGATTTTTCTGTATGACATAGATTAGGATGACCTGTGAACATCACACAGGTGAATGTGAGGTTTGCATAAGTATTCATGGAAATTTACCAGAATATAACTGAACCAAATTGTGTGGCATTATGTGCGTGTCAGTTTACTTTTTACTATTTAATTTTTTTAAATAAATATTATTTTTCTCATCTTTTGTTTATTATCTGTTGTAGAGGACTTATCAATTAAGACTTTCAACAGTATTACAAGAAATAGATGGATTTGATGAACAAACAGTTTTACCTGCCATACCTAAAAGGTGCATTTCATTTTTAATCATAAAACTGCTTCAAATAAGGAGTTTGAAGCAACATGTGCTTAAATTATAAAGTATAAATCTCTTTTCATTTAACCCTTGTACATCACTACAGACTGGATCATATAAACTTCCACTGTTGTTTAGATTCATAGTTGGAAATACACAGTTTTATTTTGTTTTGAGCTTCAAGCCCCTATGCCTAAAACTCCAGCACATAAATTAGGATTAAGTCCTGAACAGTAGTCCAGATAACATGATGTCCAGAAAGTGGAACATGCCATTTTATTTCCCGATTGCCCCAATATTGATTCTTAACTTCTAGTGATAAGCACCCATTATGTTTCGTTTGCAGGAGAGTCAATTCTGTCATTTAATTTGATTATTTTGTTTTAAATGTTTAAATATTTAATTCAGAGGGAATCCTGATAGGACAGTCAATCTTGGTGTTATAGTAAAATACTATTAGGGACCATTCTTTGTGTTATTAATTTAGATTTGTCACACCAAGCCATCGTGACATAACTTTTTTTTCTTTCTCGGGGGGGGGGGGGGATATTTAAATAGCATACATGGGATCGGTTTCATCATATTCTCCATCTCATATTGTGATTTCACAATTGACTTTGTTCTGAGACTCTGTGATTAACATAAATGGGGCCGTTTTTTCCTCAAACCAGTTACTTTGGGTTTGTATACTCATCATCTGATGCATGTTTTTTATTCTCCATCAGTTGATTTGTGTGAATGTGTCAGCAAGTTTTTACTTACTTTAATTGTCAATTTTGTAGTTGTGGTTTGGTAACATTTATGGATGCAAAGATATTTTCAGTATCACATATTTGTTTTTGGGGATATTTCCCCACTTTTGCAAGTTAATTTCACAAATGTACTTATGAATGTATCTCTCAAGCGATTCACTTTCCTATCATTATTCCGTTCACTTCTCAAAACACATCATTTCTCACAGTCTAAAACTGCATTAAAACTCTTTAGTCAATACATACAGTATTCCTTAATTCCCGAAGCTAACGCAAAACTTCCCTAACCCATGTCTGTTGTGGCCTCTGTCTATGTATAGCTGGGCAATTTTCATTTATTTCTGCATTTAAGGAACCACAGACAAAAATAGGTTTGTTTCAAAGATTAAAAAAAGGGATCTTAAAGGGCTAGTTCACCCAAAGATGAACATTCTGTCATCATTTACTCACCCCCAGGTTGTTTCAAACCTTTATAAATGTCTTTGCTTAAAGAAAGGTATTTGGGAGAATGTTAGCAATTTTCAGTTCTAGGACATCATCAACTACCATAGTAGAAAAAATATTGTATATTTATTTGTTCTGGTGAACACACAATGAGATGTTTTAAAGAATTAAGGAAAACAAACACCTCTGTTGCACCTTTGACTACCATTACATTTTCCCTACTATGGTAGTCAACAACATCCCAAAAGTGAAAATTGCTAACATTCTTCCAAATATCTTTCTCAGTGTTCATCACAACATAAAGATACAGGGTGAATAAATGATAACACAATTTTCATATTTGGGTGAACTATCTCTTCAAATGATCTTCCAACTTCATTTGATTGGTCAAAACAAAAGGAGCTTTCTTGCCGTTATCGTTCACATGTTTCCAATGTACATACAATATGTCAAGGCATTACTGGATCTGTGTTCATGAATTAAAGCTTTTTGGTCAAGACAGATGACAGTCACGCTCCTAAAACATTTATTCAGCTGGTGTAGAAGCAAACTCACATTCTTGCTTGTGCAGTGTTTACTATATGATGTTCTTGTTACCACTGCAACCAGAGGGGAAACAATGTCTTTTTCCTGATGAATCACTTAAGGGAATGACATTTAAATGTTAAACTCACCAAATTACAACATTTGTTTTGGCTGTTTTTATTCTATTACAGCTTGGTGGCTGCAGTTGATATTCTGTGCTTCTCAAAACTCAATGCTCTTGAAATATTTCTCCAGTTATCTCACAGTGGAAAAAGTATAAAACAATTGATATAAAAAATCACATCCGCCTTGGCAAACTGTGGTTAAGCTTTTCTGGGAAAGATGTCCTTAATGGAAGCTGTATCATGGTTTAAAGCGCTATTGTAAATAGCCTAGCAGTGTGTCACTTTAACCCTGCTCTTTCTCCCTGGACTATTATATAGTGCTCAACATGTGGGTTCAACTTTTTGTTGTTGTTGTTGTTGTTTTTGCTTCATGTAAATATGATTTTGTTCGTTTGTGGGTTTTAATTATGGTTAAGGGCATCTACTGAAAAAGTGCACAGCTTTTAAACTTGCTGCAAGATCTTTACGCACTGACATATCATATTTGCTTATGCACTTGAGATAAATAAATTATTAGAAATTTAAAGTTGTAATTCTTGTGTCTTTCTAACAAAAACTCAATTAGGGTTTGGTTATAACAAATATGCACCTTACATTTAATTCCTCTACCGGTGGATTATCATAAACTTGCTAAATGGTCATATTGCAATGAAATAAAACAATTGGGAACAGGTGGCATTCTGTAAGTCAGCGGAGCCTTAAACAAGATTGCCACTCCAAACAGTCAATACCGGTAAAGCAAAGTCATATGCACCTGTAAAAATCAATATCACATATTTAAGCTTGATTGGAGTGCCATGAATTGTGGTTAGCTGGCAATATCTGGATCGCATACACCTGAAAGGTTGGTTTGCTGCACAAGCGATCATAAAATTAATTTTGCTGCATTGTGAAAATCATTATGGAAAGGCAAACATTACGTCTGATTAAACATTTATTGTCTGGTGCAGTCACACTCATTACCACCAGATGAAACACTGGATATAAAACCATCAATTAACCTAGTTTAACACAAACAAAAGACATCAGTTTGAAGGCACACATTGACATTGGAACACACAAAGCTTTGATAAATAAAAAAATACATAACACTCCAATAATTGAATCATTACTTGATGAACAGTGTTATAATTTAATTACAGGGTTAAAGGAAAACTGGTGCAATTTATTAATTTGGCAAACATTAGCAAGACCTTTATCATTATAACTATTTTTTTAAACTTGGTGTTAGTATCCGTAACACATTTATTTTGTACCTTGACAGGTTTAGGTGTTTCATATCTCCATAAACAGGGTTTGGTTGTGATCTTAAGCAGAATGAGGCTGTAATGCAGGTCTGTTCGATTCTTTCTGCTGACTCATGTGCATTTGGTCTGTCCGTAATTGCAGTTCTAGGATTAAGAGCAGGGCTCCATCCTTCGTATCTAACATAAACAAGCTCCAGTCGTCCAGATACTTCAAGTTGAACTAACAAGATTTTTATCAAAGGCCACTTCTGATCAAAATTGTTGCAATAAATGTATTGCAGCTCTGTATCAAATAACTTTTTTTTGCTGTGGACAATAATAAACAAGTTTTCCACAGAAAATAAACAAACATTAATCGATGCTCAAGATCTGTTTCCTCTCTATTTTATCTGTATGAGTCGGGAAAAATTAAACGGCGAGGAGTTATAAGGCCAATCTGTTTGGCACTTTATGCCCACTTGATACTTAACAAAAAACTACAAGATTTAAATTTTGTTTGCTATATTTACCATAATTGGGGACAAAGTTAGATAAGACTTGCCATTTAATGATGTTTACAAAAGGTTCGATTTTAAGGCATTGAATGCATTTAGTATTAAAAGGACTATTGACACCATATAATTGATCTGCCCAAATCCTTAATTGGATTTTTAAGTAAATTATGATGAATAAAAATATTGACTTAAAGCAAAAATAGCAAACAATTAGTAAAATTAGACATATTGAAATATTCTTACAAATGAACAGATTCATGACCTACTAAAATATAGATATATATACTGTATATATATACTTTATACACTTCAAACTGAAAATATAATCTAAAGTATCTGGATGCTTTACAGCAATAATTTATTTTCCTTTAAACTGAAACAGTTTGTCACCATGTGTAACCAATATTAGGCGTGGCTCATTGTTGAAAGTACATTACAATGATTTTTTGTCAACATCACGCAAGTCACACAAATATGACGTTTCCAAAGACAGTAAGACGTGTTGACATTCTGCTTGATTATCTAATGCCTTTCAGAAAAAAAGAAACCATGATGCATTTTTAGAGCATGATAAGGTGCTGCACTCAAAGATAAAACATCTGACGCCTGCTCTCACAAAGCCTGAATTGAAACCAAAGCATCAATGCAGTCAAATAATTGAGCGGATTTGAAGCAATCAATACATTATAAAAAAAATCCTCAAATTTGATGTTACAAATGATAACATTTTAAGGCCCATTTCAAGGTGAGTTGTAATGTTTTTATCTCAATGCACCTGACATTTACTCCTATGAAAACAGACTTCAACAGGACCGATAGATACATCAAGACCACATTTTTCCCAATCATCACAGACAAACAATAAATATCCAACACATATCTGTCCACAAAGTCATATCGTGTGAAACATTGGATTCTACCATTGTATATAAATTAATAAAATGATCTTTGTTAATAGTTTAATTTTGTTACACAAAATAAAAGTGTACATTTATTGTTTGCCCCCTTTGTTTTTCTCTCAAATCCTGCTCGGGAATCACATGCAGGTGCTTTCTATATTAATAAGGCTGTTGGTTAGATTAACTTCTCTCACACTGAGAACAAACATCAATGAGAACAGCTTTGGTTTGCTTCAGTAGAACATGACCATCACAGCCACAGGACAAGCATGGGACAGATATCTGATATTCTTACATATTGGCATCATGGTTTTCTTCAAAGTCTGTTGTTTACCTCTTTCATACAACAAAATAGGTGACATACTGTACATGTTCGAGGGTAGTGACGCGACTTATTCAGGGCTCTCTGGGTCCAGATCGTCGCCCATTTGGTAGCTGGAGCCCTGGGTGGAATAGGAACGCGTCCTCATTGAGCAGTTGGAGTCCATCAAAATGGCCTGAGAGAGGAAAGGTGAAAAACACAGTGGGTTTATTTCGGTGCTAAAGGGCGTGTCTGTACATCTGTTTTTCGAGCGCACATTAATACACTTTAGGAGCAGCATAGTGCTCCTCTTGAGAAAGAAACACTGATGGCTTTGATCACGTAGCATTTGAGAGCATATGCACAAGTCTGTTTAGATCAGCATCAATCTTTGATCTCAGCCTAAGGGCATCCTGCATAGTCTTTATTTGTATATATTATGTAACATAATTTTCTGTATTGGTCATATTCTATCATGTCAGTGGTTTGAAGTCAGAGATAAAATCTAAATGAAAGGATGAATGGCAGGTGGAGAGCGAACGTGCGGTTGTTATTATTGGGATAATGATGATAATAGGGATTTGAGTCATCATGTTGACTTCAAATGGTAAATAATCATTTTAAACCAATAATAAATCAGTGACCCCCTTGCAGGAAATAAGTGCGTCAGAAAAAGACCAAAAATGGTCAGTAATCAGGAAGAACAGAAGAAACTTGCACAATATCAATCTTGAGAAAGTATCAAAATGTATTTAAATATATTGTGAAACTTTTGCAGGATTGACAGTGTGCAGGTTTCTTCTGTTTATCAAAAATTAAAAAATTAAAAATACAAGATAATATTTTTGCATCGGGTCTTATTTTTGCATTCAGCTAATACAGACGCAGAAAAATTAAGAGAGCATTAAAATATTATTTTCAGTTTTTCAAAATTTTCTATTTGTATTTTATAGGTATGTAAAATTGTCCTTTTTGTGTCAAATATAAATATCATTAAAACTGAAGAAAGATAAATAACCTAAAATATTAAAACCTCAAATACTTCATATTCACTTTTAAGTAATACAGCAGTAATATTTATTTGTATTTAGAAACAGTTAAAAAAAATGTATGTGATCGTTCACATTGATATTGGATGACTTTATGTCACTCCTGAGGTTTGATTTTGTTGAAATTCAACAGACACTGGACTAGAATGGCCACAGTACACCTATAAATGTAGACATATTTATCTTCAGCTGTGTATATGGAAAGAGCTTCAACATTTCCTTAATTTCCATGTGTGTCATGAATGTACTGTATGTTGACATATGCTGGACTCTGACCATCTTTTCCTCGTTGGCGGGAGGATTTCGCAGGAAATAACAAAGTGGAGCGAACAGGATGTCCACCACACCAATGATGGTCATGAGCCAGGGGAAGCCAATACTCTTCGCGATCGCCCCGCCTACTGATGGACCTACATGACAAACACACGTTCATCGAGTCTCTAATATAGATAGCATCAATGTTAGCAAATGTACAGTTAAATGTGAAATGTACTGTAATTCCTTGTTTCTTACCTAAAGCAAAGCCCATGCAGAATGCAACATCAGCAATGGCATACACACTACCATACACAGACACGTGCCTTAAATCCACTAGATAACCCATGATGGGCATCATGGAGGAGTCCACCATACCTGCAAATCAAACAGCATTACCAAATAATTTAAATATGGTTTACATATTCCACAAAAAGATGAAAAATTTAAAATAACTTTCAGATGTTAATAAATGCATTGATTAAGAATCATTTTTTGTTTAACGTACCAATTGCAAATCCGACTCCAAAGTTTGGCACAATCAGTCCGTATATGTCTTTTGCGAAAGGCACCTGAAGCACAATTAGAGGATACAACACATATTAATGACTTTACTATAGAAGGTGTGGATCTGTAAGGCATTTTTTTTTATTTTACAGAACGTCTACTTTATCATTTTTTATTCTCTTAAATACTAAGTATAAACACATAAATAAATACTTATAAGTACTTTATCAATTTTAAATGAACTTATAATAACCAGTTCTGATCATTTAACCACACAATGTCCCCATTAGCAAGTTTTTATTTAGGTTTCTGATTTTCAATCTGAACTGGTTTTCCAGTTTAATCTGATATATGTCTTTTTGCTAAATAGGATATGTGGGGCCGGCAGAATCAAAGCTCTGTTTTCACAATAAACCTTCTTTCCAGCCCTCAACACAGTCAGTGGGGAACAAAACATGTGAGACCAGGGCCTCAAATATCCTCCGCACCCAGCCAGAACCCATTAGTTCTTTATCATGTTAGAGGAAACACCACAGTATCAACAACACCAAAGTACAGTATGTTTTAATATCAGGCTTTTATTCACTATATGCTTCAAATCAATATAGTCAAATTGTGTTGAAATAAATATAAAAGCAGTCCAGTGTAGTGTGTTGTTTAATGGATAGTTCACCCAATAAAGGAAATTCTGACATCATCTCTTTCTTTCTTCCGCATAACACAAAATAAGATATTTTAAGGAAAGTTTATAACCAAACAGTGCCGGCACCTATTTACTTCTATTGTATAAACACAAAAACAATGTAAGTTAAAGGGCGCCAACAGTCTTCAAAATATATTCTTTTGTGTTCTGCGGAAGAAAGTCATACAGGTTTGAAATGATGAATGTGTGAGTAAACGATGAAAGAAATATTATTTTTGGATGAACTATCACTTTAAAGATTGGTTTCTAGAGGCAATTGTGATGGATTTAGTGCAAAATAACTTACACAGAGAATGCTGATACCAACCAGCACCATTCCAATGAGTGAGCACAGCCATCTACAAAAGAGAGAGAAACACAAGAAAAAAGTCTGTAGATGAAGCCAACAAAAACCTTAAACTCTGAACCAGAGGTTCCTGTAAGGACATTTAGTAACACACCCAAGGAACACAGGGCAAAGCAAAACATGCAGTCCTTAAGGAGACACATAAAGTCCTTAAAATGTCAAAGAGCAAATCTGCAGACCCCTCCGAAGAAATTTCTGTCAGACATTCTACTCTTTTATTAGCAACATCTCCAGGCATATTCAAGAGAATGTCATGCTGAAGAAACATATTCTCACAATGAGAAACAAAAGCACATGCATCTTATGTTTAATGTGTTTATACTTTACTATAAGCAGCATGTAAACAACAAACAAACAGAAATGGGAATCAGCATGCTGAGATCCTTGAAAAAAAATACAAAACGTGCCCACAGAAACTCATTTAAAGCTTCTCCAGCCGATAGCGGAGCGGATGAAGATAAGAAAGGAGAAGTGGGGGAAAAACACATTCATTTCCCTCTCCTACCTCCCCATTTTGTTAGCCATAACGGCAAAGATGTTGGTCCCTATAAGATATGAGATGCTGGCTGGCACAAATGCAACTCCTAAATGTGGAGAGAAAAGAGAGAGAGAGAAGAGGACACAGATAAGACGACACGCTATCAGTTGAATCTCACAGACGTGGTTATGAAGCTGCCTCTCTCATTCTCTCATTCCTTCTCTCTTTCATTAGTTAGCCTGCTCTCCTTTGCCTGCAAATGACACTTCAATATCCTGCCAGACAGAAGACACTCCCTTACCAGCTCTCTCTCTCCTTCTTTCACTGTTTTCCTGCTTCACGCTCTGCCTTTCCTTTTACCCTTTTACTAATCTCTCTCTCTCTCTTTATTATCAGTCAGCTTCCTAAACAGCAGGGAGAAACCCAGGGTTCATAAATGGAAAATATTTTGGATTCTGTGTTCTAACTGGTGTAATGTGAAAAGCCACTAGTCACTCGAAAAGAGTCACTCGTATGTGGTGCTGAATTTTGGACCAGTTAAGACACCACAGTAAGCGGTGCTGTACTCGGTCCGAGGACACATAAATAAGAAACAAAGGAACGGATTAAATGTCCTGCTGTTCGTCACACCCACACATTGGGAGATACAATTTTACTAAAAGACATAAAAAGGTATCCAAAATGACTAGAACTTATATGAGATTGTCTTTTTTTCTTATTTTTACTACAATTACATGGTTGCATTTTATACTGTATTATGCACTATAAATAGTCAAATAACAAAAATAGTTAAATAACAAAATAAAAATTGTGTGTATACAGGTAATGACAAAAGGCGCATTCTCCAACCTAGCTGCCATTTCCTTGGACACATAGTTTCCATCATCCAGATGGGCAGAGCTGGTTCCAGCATAGCAATGGCCATGTTAGCAAAACAAATGGAACCTGCAATAAGAAATGAGGAAGAGTAAGTGGATTCATCCTCATCTTTATGACCCCCCCACAGACCTCTCTCTCCGTTTCCTTTTTCAGGATACAATAAACAGCATCACCCTGCCCTGCTCTCAGGCCACTGTAATTGGAGGCAGAGACGAAGACAGACGTTTCTTAACCACTTCACTCTCTCTCTCTCTTTCACTCATGTATAGACATTGACACACGTTCATCCATCTCTCACAGAGAAATGACACCCTGTAATATGGACCACCCACAGCCTCTTGAAAGCACACACAAATTCAAAGGCTTATCTTGATCTGTCCACGTAGACAATTTATATAAAACACCATAAGAATGAATAATGTTTACAGTATGTTTTGGCTGTTCTAACCTGCTGCAATGAGAATGTAAGGATCTTTCATGAGGCCAATCAGCGAAGTTCCTTTCTGGCTCTGTTGAAAAAATTTAATGTATTAAACTCAAAACGAGACCCAAAACATGAAGTCTTTCAAATGTTACGAGCCTGAACATCATTGGTACTGAGTGTATCCCATTGCAAAGATCCGGGCTCTCTTTTAAAGATAGCAGCCTGAGGGTTTTTATTAAGGGTTGTATGTCAGGGTGTGTGGGGCTGACACTCTGCCATTTGGGAAACCTCGTGCAGCGGTTCCCATAGAGATAGGATGCTTGAGTGTCACAGGAAAAAATGAGGGAAACAATATGTTGCAAGTATATCCCCATGTGCATGCGTTGCATTTATGACACCCTTAAGCTATCAGAGAAAAGTATCACAGCCAACTTTGTGTGTGACAAGAATTGTAACAGTCTTAAAGGGATACCTCACCCAAAAATTAACATTCTGTAATCATTTACTCCCCCTTAGATTATATAAAAAAAAAAAATCTTCCTTTGCTGAACACACAGGATGAAATTTGGAGAAATGTCAGATCTCACCCACCATTTACTGCCATAGAAGAGAGTAGGGGAGGAGATTTGACATTCTTCCAGATATCTTCCTGTGTTTAGCAGAACAAAGAAATGTTTAAAGGTTTGGAACAATCCGAGGTAGAGTAAATGATGATGGAATTTTCATGTTATGGTGAAGTATCTCTTTAAAGCGATAGTTCACCCAAAAATAAAAATTATTTAATAATTTGCTCACCTTCGAGGTGTTCCAAATATGTATAATTTTCTTTATTCTTAAGAACACAAAGAATGTTATTTAGAAGAATGCTTATACCCAAACAGTTCTTGGACCCCATTGACTACCACAGGAAAAAATACTTTATCTTTTCATCTGTTCTGTTGAAGATATTTGGAAAAATGGACAGAAAACAGTTCTAGGCACTTTAGACAACCATTGTAATTTTTCCTACCATAGTCAATGGGGTCCAAAAACTGTTTGGTTACAAGCTTCCTTCCAAATATCTTTCTCTGTGTTCAACCAAACAAAGAAATGTATACAGATTGAAGGTTAATAATTCATGACAGTATTTTCATTGTTGGGTCAACTATCCCTTTAACATTGAACATGCACCTTGCTTGTGCAAAAGTTTCTGCATATTGCACTTTTGAAGTATATTTCATATTGTGTAATATATAATTAAATGATCGTATCAGTATCATATATATATCGCATTATTTAGCAATTTTTCGTATTTTGCCTTTCTCTTCAATATCGTGCAGCCCCAATTTTTTGTATTGTTGTTGTTAAAATACTTCCGACTATTCCATCTTAATTAGCAAAATTACGCCGTTTGTAGGTTAAATGCCTCAAAGTGTACATAACTGTCTTTTTGATGTCATCAAGACATCATCAACCAGATACAACAACCAATTTGCAGGACCGTGGTTTATCCAACTAGGACGGGGGAGTTATAATTTTTCATTATTTGCACAACTCCGATTAGATAAGAGTGCACACTTCACCCTTTAATTAGAAAGTCTAGTTGTATTTTTTGTACAATGCTGACGTAATATAAGTGATGCCTGGAGTGACATTCTCTATCAGGTAATTGTGTTGATGGAGCTCATTGGTCGCCGAGATGACAATCAACCCCCTCATTATATCAGCGGCTATTCTTTACTCCACTTCACTGCACATTCTGCTCCTTTGTGGACATGTCATTTCACTCAAAAACACTTTCATTTTCAACCCAAGTCTGCTGGCCTAACAAGGTTAATTAATGCTGGGAATGATCTGGCTGAAGAACACAGCCCCAACAATTAGATTTTGTCACTCACTGCTGTCCTTAGCCATAATCCCGCTGGATATTGACACTCATGAGGGCTGTTGGTTGATATCTCCATCCGTCTCAGCTTAACTACTATTTGATGTGCATTACTGATTTGATTGGTTATTGATTTGAGACAATAGAGACTGTCTAACTAGAATAATAACAAAAGAAACTGATTTAAAAATCTTTATGACACATAATTATCAGGCAAGACCTTGGTTAACCAATACAAATGTCCTTTTATTTGAAAAAGACCCTTTCAAGCACATGAAACACTTTATATTGGTGGGCTACTCCATATATAGGTGACAATGAACTGCTTAACTGTTGCATCATTTTTAAAGGGATAGTTCACCCAAAATGAATATTCTGTCATCATTTACTTACCCTCAAGTTGCTGCAATACCCACTTGTAAAAATTACTTTATTTTTGTTAGAATGTTTGAAAACATCATTCACCACCATGGTAGGAAAAATAAA
Organism: Triplophysa dalaica; assembly: GCF_015846415.1. Classification (NCBI taxonomy): domain Eukaryota; kingdom Metazoa; phylum Chordata; class Actinopteri; order Cypriniformes; family Nemacheilidae; genus Triplophysa; species Triplophysa dalaica. The sequence continues at coordinate 6,875,166 of NC_079556.1, read as the reverse complement.
ATGGTAGTCAAAGGTGCCCCAGAACGGTTTGCTTTCCTAAATTCTTCATAATAACTAATTTTATGTTGAACAGAACAAAAATATACAATCATTTTGTCTACTATGATAGTGAATGATGCCTCAGAACTGAAAATTGCTAACATTCTTCCAAATTCATTTTTTTGTGTTCAACAGAACGAAGACATTTATATAGGTTGGAACAACTTAAGGGCGAGTAAATGTTCTCTTCATGTACAGATCTGAAGTATCTCTTTAAGAAACCTTGCAATAAAGCAATGGCTACTGAATTGCAATTGTGCATCCTTATTCCTGCACAATAGCATCTACTTCTGTAAAATGTTGTTGCCTATGTGCACACTGTCTGTTGGAGGCCTTGTGGTCTCCGTAGTAACTGATACCCATCAGCATCATTGATCAAAGTCAGTCATGCTTTGATTGGATCAGCTGCTCAGCCGTAGATTTCCCCTTACTGTGACGCCAAGCAAAGCACAATATTCCTAATACAAACACTAACCCCTTCACTAACTTCCACTAAAATACACACTTGGGTCTGCACACATATATGATATAATGGCAATAACACAACTTTTTCATACCTCAATACACACAGTTTTAAAGCTATCACTCAAGAGAGCACCATGCTACTGATAAGACTAAAATATACCATCATTTCAGACTAATGCACTACTTACTGGATACATAAAACATATCTTTCTAAAGTACTTTTCTTAGTTTATTGCCGCAAGAAGACTGTAGGTAAAAATAAGCCTCTTTCTCAAAATAAAACATTATCTTGACATACAGAACTGGGCAAAAGTGATGCTTGGACAATTTACGTCTTCACACTTTATTCAAATTTATTATTTAAGATGCATTAAATATTGTGTTGGGTATTGCAAACTGCGCTTGGGGTGTAAACTGAAGCTCAGATTTGAGAAGAATGTAAGAAGGCTTGTCCAAAAAATAACACACAATGTCTTTAAGAAGGACTATAAAAGATTACCGCAAAACCAACAAATATTGACAAAAGATATAATTCTAGTCAACCTATGTTTCATTTCCTGTAAGCGTTGATTTTCTATCCATTCAAATAAAGCCAATTTTCCCTAACATGCCATTTTTTTATATTTATAGACTAAATGATTTTGTCAAATAAATACCTTAAAGTTATGTTTTGTCAATTTTGTATCATACTCCTTATATTTTGATGTTTTAATTAAACCTGAGGGACCCTAAAAGCAAGCTCTGTCCAAATATTCCACCCTTCGACATCAATTTTGGCCACTATTGTACTTGAAACTTTTCCTCCTCTGGTCTAAATACAACATCTTTTATAATAAATATATTGTGAATAACATTTATAAAAAAATCCATTGTGTATTTCTTTCTTTGTATAAATGCTCTCATGACTCACTCCTAATGCAAAGCATGACCTTTAGTTGTGTTTATCCATCACTTATAACCCCCAAAACTAGTGTTGTGGAAAGCAGGCAGCAGCTCAGGTTGGATCAGATCAGAAAGGAAATGTACTCACCTCTGGTTCAACCTTCGACGGCTGAAGCACAAATAGTTGCAGAGCTGCTCATAAAAATGAAAAACACAGGTAATCAGGTAAAACACAAATAATTGATTTAGCATTTGAAATTCTGTCACCCGCATTCAGTTTCACAGAGATTGCGGTGCCTAATTTGTATCAAAACAACTGGAAGGTTTGCTATTACATTACTGTTGCTTATATTTAATTTGGAAACTGTTCTGTGTTCTTTGAGAGTTGTGAGATCTACTCACCTCCATCTAGCACTGCAAGTACAGCCAGTATAAGAAAAGGGGCCGTCTTTCCGACAAATTCATACATTACACTGCCGAATGGAGGGCCAACTAAATCACACACAAACATGCACACATTTGGTCAAGATATTTGGTTACTAGCATACAGTATGCAAGCACTGCAGATCAAACTTAATATCTTTACTTTAAAAGTCTTTGCCAGTATACTTTAAATAAAAACAAGCTACAAACAAATCAAACGTATGTTAGTTGCATCGCTCAGGCGACTGTGCACATCAATTTAGACTAATGTCAATTATACATGCTTACATCAGCTATTCCAATCATTGATCTGTTGTTGAGCTCAAGTGTTTAAAATAACAACAAGAATATTACTGATAATAAGGTATCCAATGTAATATGCAAAAATTATGTATCCCTTACTATCTTGAATAAAATAACCAGACATCCGCTTGGACAATGCAATGGTTAAGTAGTGAAAGCAAGACACCACTAAGAGGATCAGTCAGGTTCAATTCATCACTTAAGGTTTTTACACTGACCATTGTTCCTGAGCTTTAGAAAGGCCACTTAAAGTTAACTTTTCCTCTTAAACATCAAACTCAAAGCACTTAATGTATAAAATGTCTTAAACACATTTCTGTAAAATCTCACTTGTAATATTCTGTTGAATTTTTCTGGAATTTTTATTTTATACTGTTATCAAACTACAGGTTTTAATACTTGTGCTTTAACGAACATTATGCTATCTAAAAATCCCCCAAATACTTCCAACCTCCAAAAATACACACCCAAAACTCCCATGGCTAGACCTCCCAGGGCAATTCCTATAGCCTTTCCTCTTTCCTCATCATCTGTGTAAACACTAGCCAGCATCCCCATACCTGTGTAATGACACACAAATAATCACTTACAGAAGGCAGAGGTCAGTCACACAGTACAAAATGTACTAATGTACACAAAGAAAAATGGTAACAAAAGAAAAGTAAATGCAATAAATTATTAATATAATGAAAGCTGGAATCAGATTTATAAACAGTTGATGCTCTACATCTCTGAATAGAAGCGGGCGCCCAGAACACCAGTAATGGCTTTGTGCATGCAGACTTCAGAGAGGATCAAAGTCAAATGCATCTTAGTGCGGTCAGGTTTTAAAATTGTGCACTTAATAAAAACATTTTATGCAGGGCAATAAAGCACAAAGCAGCTTTTGAAAGCATCCTGTTGAGTTATAATGTAGTGTTGCACATGGTCAGTTACCTGCTACAGAAGAACAGGAGGAACCGACACCCTGCAGGGATCTGGCCAAAAACATCAGCGTATAGCTTGATGAAAATGCAAACACTTAACACGCAGACCGGAGAAACAAAACTAGATTTCATTATCATAACAATGACAGCATCATTGTATAAAATCATTATATAATATTGCATAGTAATGTTTAAATAACAGCATGAAATTATGATTATTTACTTACTGAGCGTTGAAACAAACATGATGCAGAAACCGACAAACATTGGGATCTGGTAACCTATCCTACATTTACAGAAACATGTACTCTTGTAACATCTTTTATACGATATAGTCTCCTATCTAATAGCACTTCAGCACTGATGTTTTCTTATGATTAAAAACATTCAAAGAAGTTCAAACGAGCACAAGGTTCTGTGTTGCACATTGCAACACTGACCTTTCTCAAAAATATTTTATATCATTGCATTAATTATAATATTATATTAGGCTCTTTTTTTTCTTTTGAGTTCATTAAATAAATAGCCAATAAGCAAATTAAAAGGAATGTGAGATAAATACAATGACACACTATAATAAGGCAATATGGTTGTCTGATCCCACATGTAGGCAGGATTTGGTAAATTTCAAGTGGATCTGTCCAAAGCAGTGCTTTTCCAGCCTAAAGTGAACTGGTCAAACCTTAGCATGTAAGGCAACGTGGTGTAAAAATGACAGCACATGCACGAGTGCTCACAAGACTGTTGCTCGGCAGATGACGGGAGAAAAGGAATTGCAGTGCAATATTCACTTTATTTACACTCCATTTACTGTACACTCACATCACACATATACAAAGTTCAGCCATGTGTCCAAATAGAGCCAATGGCGTTCTCCTTTAGAGAGCAATTATATTTTCTGTATTTTCAATGTTAATATTTCAATAAATAATCATCCATTTTTTAGATATACTGGATGCAAGAATGACTTTTAATTAGGAGATTATAATAAACAACCCACCTGTTGGTGAGGGGTCCTATGAAGGGGTTGGTGATGAGTTGTACCGTTGCTTTAGAGGCAAACAACAGACCCACTTTAACATTCTCATTTAGGAGCTGGTCGTTTGCTTTCGGGCAGTCAGAATGATTTTGAGGAGAATGTGCAGAGGCAGGAGCTGGGGTCAACAGGCCGACCGTGCTCATCTGCGGACTGAAGCCGGTCAGACGTGTAGAGTTATCATACAAAGATACGATGCTCTGAAAGGTGCCAGATTGGGAAATAGAGGAGATGGTGTGATTCGGGGCTGCCTGCGAGGCTTCCTCATCCACTGTGTACAGGTAGCTGGGAATTATAGGCACTAACATACAAATGAGAGAGAGTCAATGTGTGCAGTTTTAATAACCAAGACTGTATAAACATATTTAGAGGTGACCAAACGTAACAGTTTCTGAATCTGCCATAAAAAAAAAAACATAAACATATACACATTTAGGAAGTGCTTTAATCCAAAGCAATTTACAGTGCATTTTAATATAAAAACATATAGACTGGCAATAAGCATCTCCATCAACTGAGCTACAGGAAGACTATAACAATTAGGGCTGTTTACATAATATTATGTCTGTTTGTGTTTATAAACACAAAAACATACACATGTTTATATATTAGGGAAATATTTAGATTAAGATTTTGTACTTATTTATATTTACCAATATTGGGAATACATATGTTATATATTTGTTTACATATATGCTTGTATGTGTACTTGTGTAAATTAGTACCACCAAATTAATATGCACAGTACACAGACTGATAGTACATTATTAACACAAACTTTTATTCTGTATGTGATGAATCAGTTTGGCAGCCCCCAAAACAATACATAAAATACAATTTTTTATGGTTGACCACTAATCTGAATTTTGGAAAAGGGCAGTGATGTTAGTTATGCTTCTAATAATAAACAAAACACATATAAAGTTATCTGTTAATAGGCTACATGGGTTAGTTATCTCTATATAAAGCTTAGCTTAAAGCTTTAAAGTGTCACAACATCAACATCCTATTCAGAAATTTGTTATAAACAGCTATAGACGACTAAACCCTTTGGACAATTAAACATTATTATAGGCAAATAATCAATTGAATCATTGTTCTGTGGTAATACCATGGTCATTTTTTAGTATCTATATTTTCACTAGAATAATAGTTAGACTACTCTAGTTAAACAGTCATTCCATCCCGTTCCCATCTTAGTAACAGAAAACATTTTGGTCACCAACATACTTATTAGAAAAAGAAAAATTCATCATGCTGTGTAAGACCGATTTTGACCTTTCACGTAAACAATTGTTGTGGGTGTTAGATGCTTTTTGACATCATCACGCTTAAATAACCCACTGGGACACGAAGTGACAGCTCATAACGTTTGAAAGTCTTTTCATTCAGCACTTGTGGTTTAGTTTTCGCCTAATCATCTGTATGAAGGCGTATGTAGATCTATACACACGACATACTGTTCGTTTGTATTTCCATCGTATCGTTTCTCGTGGATGTAAGATAAACACTGCAGGCAAACACCAACAAGCCAAACAAAGATCTGACTCGAAACACCAAGGATTTAGTTTGAGCCGCAGGCAGAAGCTGCAGTTTAGCAGTTTTAGTGTCACATTTAATGACAGCGCGCGCGGACGGAGCACTAACAGCGCTCGAGGACATGATGCTTAATTCAGATAAACTGGAGCGACCGGAGCTCCCGACAATTGAAAACTAACAAGGGAACGGAGATTAAAACAATCTTTTGATCACTTAGCTTTCCACATTTTTTTCAAGAATAAATGCATTGAATTTTCGAATGAGTACGCTAAAATGTTTCATTTTGGTTAATTTAACGCAAAGAGATTAATTTGACTAAAATTTAACATTGAATGATAGCCTAAAACATACATTTGCGTCTCTCTTTTTACGTAAGCAGATAGCCTATAAATTGTTTGGCAATTTGTATGGGCCTATTTGAGAAACAACGCACCGATTTAGATGAAGTTTTCAATGTTTACAATTTATGTAACTTCCAGGTTTTAAACATTTTCCACATACAACAAAATATAAATATTTGGCATTTTATCGAAGCCAAAAAACAAATTTAACGTCCAGTAATGTATACAGTGTTAAAAGTCTTATTGTTTGAATTCAGTGGTAAAACCAACCAATAATTGTTAGGCCTATAAATTTGTCTGCCACATGCATAAATGTAAATGTACTGTATATACAGTTTGCATAAACAGTTCATCAGAGGGATGTGTAGGCTACTTAAGCATCATATGTTCTTCTCGTGTAACAGGTGTGTGAGCCATAGCACTTACCGACCACCGTCAACAACATGTTGTCAAGCAGCAAAGCGATAAAAACGATCAAGAGAATCAACCTCCGAGATTGTCTTTCTTCTCTTAGCCATGTCAGTAAACTGAAATCTCTAAGGGCATTAAATAGTCCCATTTTTATAAAATCCAATTGCAAGAGAGCGATATAGGTCCTGCTGCAACAGAGCAAGAAAACGCCTGTTAAAGAAACTCAGTAAAATAGAAACATGGTAAAATGTTACAAAATGCTGTTAAGACAAACTTGCTTGAGAAAACTGCAAATGTGAGAAAAAAATACAAAACACATCCTAATTCAACTATTCTGTTGTATTAGATCAAATCACCTGAAATAAGCTACGTGGTTAAATTCTCAAAAAAAAAAGAATAAACTGCAAACAAAAGTGTCTTTGCTATATACAGTATATATCCAATAGAAGTTTAGTTCTTACCTTATACGCGCATTTGCATTGAGCTTTGCTGTCAGATCCCGGTTGAAAGGCACGCTGGGTGCGGAGCGTTTTAGTGGCTTGACTAGTGTTTGACGTCACGTTGAGAGGACTCAAATGGCGTGCGCTCATCCACGGAAGAATAAAGGGTCAGACAAAAAATGGAACGGACTAAAGGTCTTTGCTGCTTCGTTTTTACTTCAAGTAAATGCAAAGATATTTAAGTTATTGGCTTACCTTTATCCCGTTTACTTTAATTGACATTCAATTTCTAAACGTTTGCTGGAAATTAAATTGACATGCGTTTAAAAGCTCATTCCACGCTGTTCACCCAGATAAAGGTACATAACTTGTTTGCATTGCGGTAGGGGTAATATAAATTAAAATTTAAAGCCAAGTGCTGTTCAGTGATCAATGAAAGTCATGCGGTGCACTTAACCACACAGTAAAACCTGCTGCGTTACAATAGCGCGACCTTGTGGCCCAAAATCAAACAGCATCCTTTAACACTGACGGCTGTAACCCAAGGAAAACTGTGCCTGCATAAGTCACACAGTAATAAGAATATGAGAACATCAACAGAATCAATAGGGCAGAATAATTTATTCATTCACTCACTCAAACGTGTTTCAAAGTGCATAATATATTATTAATAATACATTTCACAGCCAATGGCACGTGCTAGAATTTAGAAGCTTGTGTAATAGCATGTAAGCTACATTCCTTTAACAATATACTTATTGTTTTTTACAACATCTGCAGGAATAAAGGTGAATACATTAATTCACACTTTTTTTCACACTTTTTTTCAGCACAGTGGCATTATTTATATTTATCCTATAACATAACATATCAAATTTTTGCATTCGAGTATAAACCATTTTATTTTTCATAAATGCATATATGTAATGAATAAATACACCTGCTATATAACTGTTGTTAGATGCGTACATTTCTAACAAGCATCACTTTACACATGTACAAACTTAATGTTATAATTTGGCTTTAACAAGGGGTAAACACTGTATTTTGACCTTATATATCTTATACTTGCACACCTGTAGCAGGACTATCCCTTCTATCCTCTTGACCCACTATATCGGGTTGCCAATGATATGGACTTTAAAACACGTTACCTTCTTTTGGCGAAAGTAGATATGCTCTTCTGTAGTGTTTTCATTTGCTTTAAGCAAAGCCTAAAACCTAAGTCTCTCTTACCCTCACTTACTGTCTTGGTATTTTTCCATTCCAACCCTGCCCATACTAAGACACTTTATGAAACGCCTGTAACAGCAAACAATTTTCGACTGGCCCAGTTTAAAGGCCATACTCATGACGGCCATACCCATGATAATAAATAAAAAAGTAACCATGAAGTTCTTTGGGTGGCCAGGCAGAATATCTCCAAAACCGATGGTGGTCAGCGTGATGAAGATAAAATAAAAGGCATCGAAGGGTTCAATATTTGTCTCCCAAAGTCTCAGCATTTGACTGCAAATCAACATGTATCCAAAAACCATCAGCAGGATGACAAGTAGAGGAACATTAAGGAGGTCCATCTGCTGTCCAATATTTGCGAATAATTGAAAGTCTTTCTGTGTGGGTGGCATTCGGTCAAGCTCGGGACAGGAGCTAGATTTTGTGAGATCACCTTTATGCTTGAAATTCTCTTCAATAATAATCCGGTCAAAGATCTCTTTGTTGTTATGATGTTGTAGGGAATTGCGTTTCAGGGGCCATTTAGGTTGCATTACTTGCTTCAAGGCCATTGTGTCATGCATCACCACATCCTGCCTGAAAGTGTAGGTACCATCAACATTCTGTACTTGGATGGAAGGTGGCGTTTTATCATCTCTTTGAAGGCTCCAAGAGCGATTTTGCCTCATTTGCTTGAGGATCAAGCGGAGGCGCGCGTAGGCTTTAGACAGGAGAACAGCTAAGATATCGCCCACATCTGAGATGACCAACAACATGAGAGGTATGCCGACCATCGCATAAAAGATACACGCCACCTTCCCGGCATAGGTTACTGGGTACATTTGCCCATATCCTGTTAAATGAAAATGGACACCTGAGTTTTAGAAATCTTTCAACTCTTGAATCTTGAAATCATATTGTGAAAAATGAATTTTAATGAATCAAAGTTTAAACGTTTATGCTTATCAGACCAATAGTTGTAAGTACATTTGTAGGCCTTCATTAATCCAAGAAAGAAGTAAGTTGATGGTTACTATTATTTTACTTGCGTGTTATAACCATTTAATAAGTTCATCTTTCTGTATGCAGTATGCAGCTTCATAATTCTTTTATCAAAGCCAAGATGACAAGGTGTGCAACCTAAGATGTGTGTGAAACCACATTCCCAAGATTAACAGCACCCTCTACCTGTAGTTTGGTCAAACATCTGAAAAGTTCACAGTAATTGAAATATTTACTCATTGGCATCATGTAACAGAAAAAAAACTGCAAGAGAATCTCCAGATGTTTAGTCATGGTACATTTGAATGAACTCATCAACTTTCTTAGGTACAGCCTTCAGCTGACTCTAAAACCAATAATCATTAAGGTCAAGAGAAACCCACATACACTCTTCCTTTACAACAAAATGGACATCCACAATAAAAAGCAAATGGCACTATTCTACTAATTCGATTTCATAGAACAAAAAGCTTTTTATGTGGATTTTCTGAAGATGACCATCTGAAATGTTTTACAATTTAAGCTGAAAGCATGAAAAAAGGAAATGTGCTTGGTTTCCTCACATCTTCAACTATTAAAAGAATGCACCACTGCAACTGAATGAAATATGTTATTTCTGATGTGCAAGACCGAACAAGACAGTTATCTTATTTTAAATTGTTATTTTAAAGACTGTTATTTCTCACATTCTTTTTCTAATAAAATAACAATATTGAAAAAATATAAGTTGTGAAAGGATCATAGTTTTGTCTGAATCTTACATGGTTCAGGCTTCTATGTACATAATGGAAGACCATAAATAACTGATATGATCTCCATATGATCCACCCACATCGTGAACATGCACCACAACCAGAACATGTGACTTCCGACCCCTTATCATCACTACTGAAGGGGGGGTCTACTGTTTTCTGATTTAATGGCATCACATCTCTTAAGCTATTAATTTTTTAATGAATGACGGTAGAAGCATATATTTTCTTCACTTGTATACCACCACTCATTGACATAATTTAAGCTTCAAATAATCCATGTTTTTGTGTTAATACATTTATAGCCTACAAATTTTAACATGTGCCACTTCATGTCTGCATCAGCATAGACTGGTTACTGCTGGCAACTCTGTAAATGTGTGTGCGTGACCAAAGGTCAGAAACTGTGAATAACATACAGTGGTGCAGTTACATACAATAGTTAATGGACTATATATTAATGAACAAAAAACAATATATCTATATATTATAATAATAATAATATCTATAAAATAACAAAATTCAAACTTTTACAAATTTCTCAAACTTTTTAAATAAGATCACTCACCTATCGTAGTTAACACTGTACAGCAGAAGAAAAGCGAACCATAGAAGTCCCATTTCTGCATCTCCTTTAGTTTTGTTAATTCATCCAAAATCGTTTGTACGTTATTCATAAGCTCCGTCGAATTACCTAAAATCAATTTTAATAACCTTACAAGACAAACCTGACCACATGGCTTACAAATAACCAATCAACAATCAACAAACAAATGTGATGCTTTAAAAGAAAACTTATTATAGAAATCCATTTTAGTCAAATAGACACGCGCGTAAAAGTATCTATTCCATACCAGTGTGGTTTTGAACTGTTTCTACCATGTTGCGCACTACGCTTTGGATCTCCTTGGTCTTGTCGTTCGACTCATTGTTCTCAATCTGTTCAAAAATAATCGCTCCCAAAGCCGCAAATGACATGAGCGACAGGATGAGAAAAACATGGGGAAACGAACGCCAAATCCATCTGGCCAAATTCCCTCTTGGCTTTGACTTTTTACCCTTTTCCAGCGCCACGGACATCTCTCGGTCAGCCAGAGACAACAGATTTTCTGAGATGAATCTTTCCTCACATGGCAGTGTGGTTAGAGCTTTATGGACACCCCACCCTGGTGCAAAGAGACAGAACTAAACAGTTTGCTGACCTCATTAGTGCATGTCTAGGAAACTGACAATATTTCAAAACAAACCTGGTTAAGAAATGAATACAATATAGATATGCCTATTACATGCAGGATAGAGAGTAGGCTGCACGAGAAAAACACCAATTGTGTGCATTGGAAGCGACAGGTGCAGATGTGTGAATTTTTAGACTGCATACCATAGCTGCCATTGAGCCCCAATGGACATTTCTTATGATGCATTAGTCACCTACAGCACATAATGCCTATATTTAGTTTGATTTAACCTATTAATGCACAGAATGCATACTTTTCATTTGTCATGATCCTACTTTTTTTTCTAAACTAAATGGTCCACAAAAAAATGGTGCTATAGCACTCAAATTGGTTATTTGCTCGTAGTCATATGGTGAACAATCTTGGTGCTTCGCAGGTTCTTTTTTATCCGTTTACGTATAAAGAACCTTTAAAGCCCACGTTTGGTTCTTCAGTGGTTCTATATAGCACCTCAGTCATCCCAAAGAACCGCTGAAGAACCATTCAAGCACCAAAATATGGCTCTAGCATTAAAGTGGTTCCACTATGATTACGATCCAAGAATCACTTTTAGTGCTATAATATAGCACATTTTCTTTAGAGCTCTAATAGATTTCTTTCTTGGTGCCTTTCAGCTAGGCGTGGCCTTTTATCAACCATCTTCTCGTGCGTGAATAATTGATGCTTGTATGGTCAAAACTCAAACGGATGTTAGTGTTCTGATACTGACTTAATGGCTCTTTTTTTAACTTGTGATGGTTAACTTCTTGCGACATGTGATGCTGTTGAATTTACATCTAAATAATTGATCTAAACTATAATTTCAAGTGAATATGCACTTCACAGCAGTTTGTGTCATTCAACAGAATCAACAGCAGAGGAGCAGAAGATCCAAATAAAGACCACCATGCCAAATCTTTTTATGAGCCATATTTTAGCCGTGGTTTTGGAATGCCTTTCTTGGAAAGCATAAGACTTTGACAGCTCTATTGTCTGGTTAATGTCCTATATGAGTAAATATTTATGCAGAAAACCATGCTGTTTGGATTATGGTCTTGCCGCACACAGATCCCAGATCGGCTATAGGGAATGCTCAGCTTCTTAATAGCCATTGTAAAATGTATGATATCATTGTTTTGGTGTGTAGCTCCTTTTAGAGAGTGTTTATGTAATACTAAATAAAACATACTGTCCATTGTTTTAAGGGGAAGTTATAGGGACTGAATAAGTATAGTAAACAATCTCAAGGCATTGGCTATATTTTGTAGGCCAACAGGAGGAACAAAAAGATTTGCTGAAGTTGGGGCAATACATTCAGAAATTAAAGATTCATTTAAGTAGTTTTCTTCGAACAGAGGTCAGCAGGTTTTGGGTAAACTGGGTAATTTCTAGGAATTTGTCTTTGTTAAACCTGTAAAAATATGAATTTAAAAGAAAAAGATCAGGGCTGTGTGCATATAAGTGCACTCCATTTTCGAGATTTTAAGCAAAATTTCTGTCATTGTCGACAAAGGTGGTTTTGGTGGCCACTAGAGGTCGCTGTCTCTTTTTTTGGTCTGCTTTACAGAGCGCTCACGTGGTTTTAATCCTCCAAATCTTCTTTATAGCCAAATGAAATTTACTTACGTTTGAGCTCTATCCAATGTTTAATGGTGAACGCATAGAGACTTAATGTAAGCTATAGTAAACGTATAGTAAACGATCTCAAGGCATGTAGAACGTAAGAGGAACACGAAGATTTGCTGAAGGTTTAATTTAGTTTAATTTAAGTTATCCAGTTTGCTTCGAGGTCACCAGGTTTTAAGTAAACTCCAAAAATATTTAAATTTCTTAAAATGTTTGATTTAAGATAACAATAATAGAGGCTTCTAAATTGTAGAATTGATTCAACTTTGATTCTTTCTGTGAATAAATGTTCTCTGATGGCCACTACAAGTCGCCTTTTCTCCTCATGGTCTTAAAACCACTTTGCTTTAAAATTTGATATTTGTTCTGTTGAACACAAAGAAAGATATTTGGAAAATGTTGGCAACTGACATTTCTGGGACATAATGTGCCCTAGAGTAAAATATCAAATGTTGTGTTTAGCAGAACAAAACAAAAAAAAGATACAATATTTTTCCCCACTATGGTGATCATCAGAACAAAGAAATTTATAAATGTATACAAATTTTGACAGAATTTTCATTTTTTGTGTAGATAATCCCTTTAATTTGGTTTGCTTACTGCTCACTTCAAGGTAAAATGTTCATTAAAGTTTCATTGAAACCATTTGTATTGTAAAAATAATTGTATTGCAATTGACTATTCGATGTTGAATTCTAGGTAAAATCACTCATTCTTTCTTTATTTTTTCCTCCCAAATTTAATCCAATATTCATTGAGCAGGTTGATATTTTTTCCAACTAAAGCAAAACATACAAAATATTTAACAAAATATATTTAAAAAATCCTTTAAAGTAAACAGCATTTAAAAACTACAAGCAACAACTTGTAAGCCTTTACCTCCAAGATATGTGTTTGCATACTCTTTTACGAGTTAGCAGTTGAATGAATGCTATATAAGATTATTTTTATACATATTGTTCTCATGATCTTAAAAGCCTCTCATGTCTTTTACAGACTGTTTTAGCATTGAAATTGAATCCTCTAAATTGCTTGAGAAAAAATGAATTCGGCTACGATGTGCAAAATGCAATCTTACTAAACAACGACAAATGGATCCAAATAAACCTTGCAGTAACTCATTTGCTCTGTGATATGGTTGAGATGACTTTGCCAACGTACATGTTCTTTCATCTGCTTCATCACGGATCTGCTCTTCATCCAATGTGTCATAAAATTTGGGTCTAATCTCCCTTGCTATATTGTTTTTGTGTATCTCCAAATTTATTTATTAGCATCCTCGTTCATTCCTCGTACCCATGTCCTCTATAGTCTTCAATAGATTCTCATAACTCAATATTTCTGATTTCACCTCTTCCTCAGTGAGAGACATGTCAAAAATTCAAGGTGTGTCTTTGTATTTGATGGTTCTACATACACATTTGCAGATTTACAGGAAGTTTTTTTTCGTCATGGAAATTGACTAACATTTAGTGATGAAGAAATTCCCAATTAATAAGGTATTTCCAGTTTCACTTTTCCCACTACAAGTTTTCCCAAGAGGTATAATTCGAAGAAGTTATATCTCAGCACAGTCTGTGGTAAAAAAAGATGGAAATAGAGAGATTTCTTTGTTAATTTAATAGGTAAATGCTATTTCAGTATCGCAATGCCTGTCATTGTCATACAAACACTTTGTTTTGCATTTTATTTAATTATTTTATTTCACCTAATGAACCAACTTATACTAAAAAATGTAAAGTAAGAATACATCCTGATTTCTGAACTTAATTTTTATAAATCTTAGACAACATTGCCATTAAATTTTGAACACATTCCACTCGAAAATATAGGCTATTAGATACAAAACTATTGAACTTTAATAGCTCAATAGAAGAACTGTTATTTGGCTAATCTTGTCTTTTCAATATTTTGAATTTAGACTCCGATACCAAGCTAAACTGCTAGATATCAATGTACCATACGTTTGTTTAAATGTGACCAAACTACAGGTTCCATTCAACATTGTTTTTTTTTATAAAATGAACATAGAACAAAATTCAACAAGTTGTTTATTTAATACAATTATTATACAGTAACAAAATAATATTAATTAATATTAACATAAATTAAATAAAATCTAAATATTTATTATTAGACACTAGCCAAACAGAAACCGGAAGTTAACTGGGGGTCAGGCGCGCATGTGTCTGATTAAACGGTCTGTAGAGATATGCCAATGGTCAAGAAAGGTCAAGGAAGAACCCAATCGCAGGCAGCGGTACGGAGCACTTAAAAAACATTATTACAAACAAAAGAACCATAATGGGGAAAGCTACAACTAAACAAACAAACTATAAAAAAGGTGCAAAATAAAGACTTCCCACGAGGGGAAAAAAACTGAGCAACGAATTAGTCAAATAAGCAAAGCTAACACAGTAGAATCCAACAGAACAGGACAGCAAACCCGAGTGCATAGAACATGGTTGGCAAATGCACCTGTTATGTCACCTTTTGGGAAACATAGGCCTACCCTATGAATTTAAAATAAGCAGCGATTAAACCGTTGAGCTGTTAACATTTATATCAACACCTTTTAAAACTCTTTGAAAAGAATATTAGAAACATTTTTCTTCAGAAAACCAAATTAGTGGACTTTTACATTAAGGAGTGTCATAATGTCATTACTTTGCATTATATTTATAGATTTATATTCACATGAAGCACAGCTTTGCATGTTTAATGTATTAAGATTCTGATACTTTAACTGTCATGATCTGAAAAATTATGAAATTTAGAAACCAAAACTCAGAAGAGAAACAACTGACAGAATATGAAGAGTTTTATTTAACCTCCGCCCCCGCTCCACTTCTCATATTAAAAGATTGTTTAGCACATACAACCTGATTTACATCAGACAAGAATGAATTGATTTGACAATGCTGGATTTTTAATTGACAATGAAAGGAAACAAAACAACAACAAAAACAACAACATGCATGTATTTACCATTATATCAAAGACAAAATTAGCAAACAATCGATTCGCTTCTCTGAATCCATTACTGAACATTTGGCGATGTGATACAAAGTTAAATTAACCGCTGAACAATCTGGACTTCCCAATTAAGTAAACCAACACTTTTTTTAAACAAAACAAAACAACTCCGTAGCATACTGTAGTAGATCATATTAATACTAAGCAGTATGTGCATGTTCACCCTGGTAAAGCAGCTGTATATTGTTGCACATTCAAAGGTCTGATCAACCTGTCAGCTTCATAAAACCAGTATAAAACCCATCATTGATCTATTACATTATGTGGTGAAACTTGTGCGCTCAAACCAGGATGTAATTTTATATTGTTGGGAAGATGCAGGTTTACTTTAGCTCATACTTTTATCAAAGTACGATTTGTGTGGATGGGTGTTATTTTAAAGTGCTTTTGATTTTCTTTTCAGTTTTATTGTATAGTCACTGATTGTACATTCACGCTACAGAAACTCAGTCATTCTGCAGGCAGTTTCATGCCCATGACATACCTACCATTCAGTCAAATATACCAGGGAGTACCATCAGTTTCTGATTTGGTTCTCAAGAGATTATCTTCCCTTTGGCTAGCATCATTGTGGGCAGACACACTTCATACGAATGAAAAACCTTCAGTCTAAACTAAACCTTTTAGATAAAGAACGACTGCCCCTTTGTTCACTACAAAAACTACTAATGCTATGGCATTACAAATGTAGAAACTTAAGTTATTTTATGAATGAAGATGGACAGGAGTCTACTACGCATAACATACCTTTTTTAGATTATAGACGAACTCTTCAACACACAGCTGAATCATGTATTCTATGCATGCCTTTAAAAGGAAGGTCATATTGTAAACATTCAGTTTGTGTAAGTAACCTTCTCTGTTTCTTTTAAATTAGAGTGGTTCCCAAAACCCAAATAAATTTTGTTAGCTGTTACTCTCTATGAAGAACAATGTTGATCATTTAAATTTGTGGAACAGCAAATTAAATTTACAAATCACTAATGACATTCATATTCTTTAACAAACAAGCACTGTATCTGGATTAAATAACTATTTCGTCTCTCTCTCTACCTTGTCTTTCTATTCCACTCTTCAGATTTCTAACCACTTTATAACAATAAGTGTTTTGATTTGAATGATTGTGGTAGAATGCCATGCAGAACTGAACAGTCACATTCATAGCATCTAGACAAAAATACAGTCTTACTTAGTGTTTACTGCAAAGCATCCACACTCAGACAGACATTGTGTGTAAAAACACGTTGTGTAAGTGTTGATCAATGTGTGCAGTCGTACGTGTATGCTGATATACATGCGTGTTTGAGCATATGAAACAAAGGCACTAGAAAATTCTGAAGCTGTATGCACCCAAACATTTAGAAAGTTATAAATCTAGAAAAGATATTCTATTTGGATGTCACTTTTTTGGAAAATAAACCTGCGAAATATTTAGAAAAATCTCTTGCACCAGAATTAATAAAGTTATTACAAAAAGACGCTTCTTTAAAAGAAAATCTCTTTCCATATATTCCAGGATATCAATACAGTTTTGGCAGGTGATCAAAACATAAATTACATATTCTGCAGGATCGAGTCCACTGAGAACCAGCACGAAGGCTTCGTTCTATATGAGACAAACGCCAGATTACACAGTTCATATTGTCAGTGTTTTTTAACTACTATGAGCAGCAAATCAAATCCAGTTGTTCGATGCTCTGCTCTACAAATACATACCTGCCAAGGACATTGAATTTCTTCAAATACTATAAAACGATAGGTGTATATGCATCACAGTGCTCAACCAGTTTAGCAGGGGTTGATGGGAAGAGCAGCTTGCCTCTCAAGTTTCTCACAGAGCTCCAACCAATCAGGAGACAAGGGTCACGACTCACGAGAGTCCAGCCTGTTGTACTTCACCCGGATACTTGACAATGTTCTCCACAAAAAGGGCAGCTGGTAGTTTCGAGGCACGATGCCCCGCACGTTCCTCTCAAAGTACTGAAATGGGCCGAACCACCAGACACGAGCAAACAGGTTGGCGGCAGAATTCTCTTTTAAAGCCTACAGAGCGACACAGATCAAGTTAGGAGAGAAAACAAGATGGATTAATGGTCAAACTATTTTGTTCAGTCTGAGCTCAGTCCAGTCATTATTTTGAAAAGAACAAATGGATTCTCATTTCATTTTTTAAAGGCTAACAGAATAGGCCATAAATATTACTTCACTTGGCGATGTAAAAATAAAATACAAATATTCCATCTCAAAATCCAAACGCACCTGCTGATTGGCCATTGTATGGTACCACCAGAAAAGACGTGTGGTCATGAAGTAGGCCACAACCACATCAACCGTGTAGTGGTCATGAGCCAAGAGGATACAGAATATCCCTATCGCACTCAGGCACCAGCAGATCCAGTGATACCACCAGATCCTCCGTGGTGAATCTGTCAACCACACCATTCATTTGTTACTTGCAAAAAACTGATGTGGTTTTTAAGTGTGGATTCATCGCAAACTCAAAAATTGTCCACTAGATGGCACTGTTGACAAATGTTCAACAGCAGTCTACACACACTGCCAAACACTTTTGGTTATTGCTATGTACTTACACTCTTTAATAAAGAGGTACGTTAGAGTCAGCATCACTGTGTGTCCACTGTACAGATAATCTCCACACAATGAGTGAGAGCCTGTGATGGACAGCCCACCACCTGCAATCATTTTTAAGACCCGTCGGGACTGAGCCTCCCAGTCACCAAAGAGCTGGAATACAAAAGTAAATATGTATACACATAAACATACAAGTATATAGACAAACACCCAGAATGTTTTAAAAGCAGGTCACAAAAAAAAAGACAGTGTATGCAAAAATAGTGGCATCAAATCTAGTGGTCAACCAATATGGCTGATACCTATGAAAAAGCACTGTGGCCAATTGGCGGATTAAACAAAGGCAGTTACAGTAAATAAGAGACATAATAGTTGAAAGTTAAATAAATGTTATCTTCTAAATATACATGAGCAAAACAATTATACAATTGTTATGGTATAAAAGACCTGAAAGGCAAAAGTTCAATCCTGGGACACCATTGCCCTGACTGTGAAAGCTTTTAAAAGATTGTTGATGTGTTGCAGGTTACCTTGGGAGAGCATTTAAAGTGCATCCCAGGCACAGGTAACGTCGTAACATACATGGTCACGCATCTGTACAGGTAAAGAGTGCCCACGATGAAAAAGAACCGCCGGCCAACGATTGACCTGAAAACAGATTGAGATCAGGGTCAGAGGCAGAATAAAAGCATCACAGGATCAGTCACATGCCCTGAAGATCACAACAAGGAGAAAACCATTCTGAACTGTTTGGCAATAACGACAGAAGTTACTTTCATTCGTGATTCAGCTGTTTACAAGATGAGATTATTAACTAAATGTTACAAGTTTGTACCACAGACCTGTGCTTGAGCAGACACCACTGTGCAAGCCAGAGTCCCACCAGCAGCATGCCGTTGATCTCGCAGATGGAAAACGCCCACTGCACTCGATCAAACAGATCAAAGAACTTATCGGGCAAGGGTGGGGACTCCTCTTTGGGCGGGACTCTTTCATGGACCACCGAGATCACGACTGTTGTCGTGACAAAGCAGCATATGGCGTACAGGAAGGCCACGCCCGTTTTGAACCACTCTGTGGGAAACGGCATGCGTTCCTGTTCGGTGGGCAGCGGGATCAAGATGCGAACCGGTTCGTAGAGGAATCCATTTTTAGGCCCGCCGTTGAGGATCTTGCCATCACCGACACTGCCATTGGCATGTGTAGCTATTGTGTGTCCGTTCGCGTGTTGACTGTTCTCAAGGTTGTTTCTTTTGTGTCCCTTCATGTGGCTTGTGAAGCGCAAAGTCTCGATACGTTCCATTAGTTGTCGGCCACTATCTCCAGTGACCAGGGACAGGGGCGGGGATTTGAAGTCTTCCTCTGTGAGCCTTAGGAGAGCAGGCCCGTCCGTGTTTCGCAACGCATCGGAATATTCCTGCATGCACTCTTCTGCCAGCCAATCGGAAACCTCGGAGGCCGTCCAGAGCGTCACCTGCTTCATGTCTGGGTGGGAAAGCAGGAAAGCCTTTCAGGGAGCTGGAACGGGAGTGGACGAGGTCAAGCCCACACTTAGCAGTCTGGTTCTTTGAGAGCGGTCATGTTGTCTCTGGGACATTGGAAGAAAACACTCCAAGGTCCAAGTGGTCGTGTCGGGATGATGCTAAATCCAAAGTGTTCTGTGCATACCAGCATACGGCCCCTTAACAAGAAAAATATCTGTTAATTTACAAAAAACTTTGCACAGAATGTTTTGTGACCGTATTTTGAGAGCATACATCCTGTTCTGCAAAGTGATACGCCAAAGCAAGATACAGCATGTGGTTTGGAGGGTGCACATGTCAAAGGGAGTTTACAGCAATGACATAAATTTTGGAAGCATCCTTTTCACGTCATGCTAGCTGCAGTGTAGCAAACATGGTAAAACAATCTCAAACTATAATTTCCTAAACAGGTAAATAAAGAATTTAAAAAATGTTTTAAAAGAAGAAAGCAGATCTCAAAGCACAACAATAAAATGTTTGATATCCAAATGGATTATTAGCACAAAATTATACATTTCAATTCAGACCGACCATTAGCCCTTAGGAATAGTTCAGACAAAAATTCTGTCTTCATTTACGCATCTTTTTATGATGCTACTGACCTAAGTATGACATACTTTCTTCTACAGAACACAAAAGAAGTTTAAAAACCCATTCACTTCTATTTTATGGACACAAAACCAATGCAAGTGAATGGTTGCCGGTTAACAACATCCTTCAAAATATTTTCCTTTGTGTTCTGCAGAAAAAAGAAAGTCTTATATTAATATACAATAAAATTCAACAAATTATTTACTGAATACAATTATTATACATTAAAATATTAATATAAAATAAATAAAATACAAACATTTATATTATTAGCTACTCGCCAGTCCGATCATCAAACATAGACCGGGAGTTACTTTCGGGCCAGGCACATGCATCTGAACTGATTATACTTACAATCATTCAATGCAGGGTTTCCAATTTCCGAATTAAGCTTGTTTAGACAAAGTCGGGCCGAGTACCAAAACAACCTTGTAGTCAATCAGCAATAAGCGAAAGATGGGGGTAGTGGCGTGTCTGTTTTGGTGATTTGAACATCAACAGCGGCTATGAGAAATCGGACGCCCCGCCTTGAAGACTATTAAGGTTTAAAAGTAAAAAAGTTGTGTGTAATATTAATTTTTGTTGGAATAATCATTCACAGTGTTTCATTGGATGAGTAATTCATTGACTCATAAAGTATTTGTCTAACATACTCATGATTCATCTCACAGCTGGTTGGTTTTGAAATCTCAATGGAAAAAGGGAATGGAAAAAAACATCCGGAGCCAAGAACCGCTGAAAAATTTGGTATCACAGTAAAGCTATATTCTCATAAATCGTTTACTGTGTAGCTATTTTTAGAACAGTACAAACTTTATTGAAAAATCAATATATTCAGCACTGGCTATGTGTTGACTCAGGACGGACCATACGCGCACACACACACAACTCACTGACGTGTATATTATGACCTATACCAAGGTGTAACCTGTACAGCAAGTATACTTTAATAATTCTTCACATTGTAATTGGGGCGTAAAACACAATACATAAAGGGCAGACGTGTAGAATAATTACTCATTATTTGACGCTCTTTATTTTAGCTTCACATTAATAACCCAAAGAAAGAGAGAGAGAGAGAGAGAGATTAAAAGTATCTGACTCAACACTATGTTTAGAAGACCTTTGCTTAATAAATCCGCTTATACAGAAACAAGCAAACACACCACACACTGCAAATATGCAGATCGCTCACTCAGCATTAAGAAATGATAGAATAGCAGCTTGGAAATGCTCTAAATAACCACAGACCTTACGTCAGTCTGCCAACCTCCCATTAGCTTTCATCTTCTTGGCAGACAGATGTTCTATGTTACTAGAAATCTATATTTACTAAACTGACCTGTAAGCAAGAAGCAAAACTACTTTCACCGTCGTCATTCTTGTTTAGATGTGATGTAGAAGATACATTCATCACCGTGTGAATTATGCCAAAGAGTCTCCCTGTTAGAGAATGAGAATGTCATGTCTTCTGGTGTTTCATATCAAAACCAATATAAGAAACATCTACACTGGACTTAAATAGCAGAAACAAATCTTCCTCCATGTTCCTATTAACAATATATATTGAAAATGTCTTATTGTCCTTGCGAAATTCAGTCGGCTTTTCAAATTCACAGAGTTCAAGGGTCGATATAGAGCCGCTTGAGTTGTGTTATGTAAACATGCTTAAAATGCACAAAACACAATCTGTTCTGCTCTGTCAGCGCTTTCATTCCCTCTATAATATATACTCAATAAAATCATCTTTCACTACATAATGAGCTTTTCTCAGTGAAGTTATTTCCTGTACTGGGTGCTGTTTGCATTCACAGTGTGCAAATGTCACAACGTGGTGTTAAATGAATGAAGCACAATAGATTCTGAAATCTCTTAAATAAAAAAAATCTATAAATTTAATATTGATTAAAAGGTAATACAGATCTCAAAAAAAGCTACAAATCACTCTATGCTGCTCTTACGTATGCGCGTCTTTCCACAGCTTTTTGATGTGGCAGTCTATATATGTTCTCAAAGCAACATCTTCCCTTAACTTCTGGTTAATCCGCAAATAGAGTGCCTGTAGATCATTTCTGTTTCTGAAAACAAGCAAAACAAACAGTTACTTGGCTAAACTTGCCTCTCCAATAATTTAAATTTAGACTGCAATTTCAAGCTCATCTGCTAGATGTAGGTGTTTTGTACGGTTTCTTTAATGCGACAAAACTTCAGGACCAGGGGTGCCTCGCACGTCCTGAAGAGTAAAGCTGTCGTCTCTTTGATCGTCCCCTGGTGGCTTGCTGCGGTACAAATCATAAACCCTGCCTTCTCCATTTTAACAAATGGGACAGGAGGCATACAATAAAATCCAATTACACTTCAAATATTTTCCTTAAATAAGATTCCTTCTGCACATGCCAATGCTCCACACAGACTTTTTTTGCATAACATGTCAGCACCCATCCTTGGACGTTTTACGTTCAGTTTTTTTGCAATGGAAAAAAGCGGTGTCACGGGGCACGCGTGTACAGGACCCATTTAACTAATTGTTTATTTACAGGGCTCAAGACTAACTTTTTTTACTAGGAGCACTGTAGCCCCTCAGGTAAATTTTTTGATAATATTTTATAAATATAGGGGCACACCTTAAATCAGCCTGCCTGCAATGCGATTATTATACAAGTAAGTTATTTGTTGACCGCAGATTTGTTTCTGCTCCTTTAAAAAGAGACAGAGTGTACAGAGAAGCTTTTTTTCTTGATTGGTGCTAAATACAGAGACTGTTATCTGAATTCATTTGAACCAACAGAAATTTTGCTTGTCAAAAAGTAAATATTTAATTGTTAACAGTGTTACACATTAAAGCAAAATGAAAGGTCTCGTGTTATTACGTTCTCACAAATTGTTTATGTGAATTAGGGACACTTTCCCTCATGTTCACAGATTACATGTAAATATAACGTCAAATAAGACTTCACAAGAGTGTTAGTGCTGTGAGTGGATTTGTAAGGATCCTGCGCTCAAATAGATAAATGACTTCTCCAGCACTCCTTCACGGTTAGTTTCGTTATAAACTTCACATATATCAAACCTGTTTTCCTGTAGCTCAGAGGTAAGAGCATTGCGTTAACAACGCCAAAGTCGTGGGTTCGATCCCAGGGGATTGCACATATATATGTATAGGATATTGCAATGTAAGTCGCTTTGGATAAAAGCGTCAGCCAAATGCAAAACGTTCGTCCTCGGGCTCAAGAAATCGCTCACATCAAAGAGCTACTCGTAGTAATGCGCAAACGTTATGAGTGTGTGTGTGTGTGTGTAAACTTGTCAATGACGACCTGGATTGTGCGGGTCCGCGGGAAACATCAGTGATGTGCATGACCCGCACAGTTGACTATTAAAGGTAGCACAGGTATTGGGCTCGCGTACTACTCCGTCTTTCCACATGAAATAACAACTAAGAAATTCTAAATTTGCAGGTCGCACATGCGCGAGTAGGCTTACTTGTAAAAAATACTTGCGTTGTCTCGAAAACTAGTCACAAAATGCGACCATTCAGTTACAGTCTAGAGCCCCGATTAAAAAAAAAATCTTAAACAACAAAATTCAGCATACATTTTTTGTTAAGTATTATACAATAAAATATCAATACAAATTAACAGTAACAAATTAAATTAAATATAAATAGTTATATGATTAAACACTAGCCAGACCGATGAACAAATACAGACCAGAAGTTAACTGCAGTCCAGCCACACATCCTATGAGATTGTCTATAGAAAAAAGAAAGAGCTGAATATTGACCTAATATGTGCAAACACAATGAGTATACAAGGCAGACTGTAAATAAACCTTATTAGCTAAAGACCAAAGCAGTTCTCACAATATTTTAAGAAAAGCATCGAAAAAGCCTCACAAACACATGACCCTCTAGTTTCTTTATTCCTCCTCCAGTAAACAAACCCTGTTCTGCAGTTCATAGATCATCTAATCTAATTTAACAAAACTACATTATAACAACATGTGCAGGTAATGTTTGTTTAACATTTGCTTGTTTTCACAAATAATAGCATGGACAATAATAACATTTACATTTATAAAAGCATGTTAGACCACACCCAGTGTATATACAAACTGTGCCTCTCTGGAAAACATCAGCTGTGCAACTCAAACAACACAAATATCCATGTGGAATTCTCTGCGAGTTTTCATTATCTCTCATCTTACAACACTGTGGCCTCTTTAAAGACCTGGTTTAGTTTCAATTCAAAGAAGCTAGAAAATATTAACAAAGCGCAAGGACACAACTCTCACACACGTGCATGACAAGGAAGAGAAAGAAATTACTGTAATAAAGACTAATATCATTGTCAAAAAAACATTGCTTTTTGACACAAAGAAGGTTCATTATTTTGCATTGTTATAATATAATATATTTAAAATGGTAGAAAATTATACAAATGTACTTCCTTCTTGAGCTCACACACACACACACACACACACACACACACACACAAAAGAACCTTATTTAGGTCAATACACAAATAAACATTTTCTCCTTAGTTCAGCTTATTTCTATAGCCCGTTTAAAAACAGCAGTAAAGATGAACCAAAGCGCTGAACATAAAAATAAAAAAAAGAAATATAGAATAAAAAATATATATATATATATATATATATTCATATATATAACACTCCATACAAAAACTCAAAACAACAGAGGCAAATAGAACGTTACAAATTAAAATCCCTATTAAAAAGATATGTTTTAAGATTTTATTTAAAAGCTTTCAAAGAGGAGGCGGTTCTAATGTAGTATGCGAGTTATTTCTATAAAATGGGGCCAGCCACCAAAACACTCAATCACCACTGCCCTTATACCTTGTTCTAGAGACTTCCAGTGAGGTGGTCTTCTGACCTTAAACTATGAGTGGTGCAATCAGGGAGGAGTAAAGTTGACAAATAAATGGGTGCTTGGTGATATATGGATTTATACACAAATAAAAGGATTTTAAATTAAATTCTAGATTGATTTGGTAACCAATGAAGGTCTCTTAGAAGAGGAGTCACATAAGATAATTTTTTGCAACCTTTCAAAAATCGAGCTACAGCATTTTGAACTCTTTCCAGATGAGAGAGTAAAGATTTTGAAATACCATAAGAGGGGGAGTTGCAATAATCTAGTGTCGTAATTATGAATGCATGGATGGCCACTTTCAGAGATTTTTCTGATAGATATGGCTTAATTTGAATTAATAATCGAAGTTAAAAGAAAGTGGTACCAATAACAGAACTCTTTTCATATTAGTTTTAACAAACTCTTCTCTTCACAAATTCTTAGTGAACATCCAATCTGCTTCCGTATGCAAAACACCTTTGAAAGACAAAGACAATTAACATTCCCTCCAAAATTGCCATCTTCTGATTGGGTCAGTCACGTCTGTAGGATGTGACATCCTTGAAGTTTAACAAAGACTACCAGAAAAGTCTCTTGGTTGGCTGTTTTTCAGGTTCTTCAGGTTTTTCGGTTCGTGGGGGGTTTGTTCTTTATCTCCTCTCTCTTCTTGCGTTTTGCATCTCAGGATATACTAGAAGAAGACTTCACCTTTGACCCATAAGTTTGTGCCAGGCTGCGGCATCGTATTTCCAAATACACATACTCTGCATAAAACTGGTTCCCTGGGATCACTACCAGCCAAGACCAAATGGAGCCTCAACAAACTGCTTTAGGACACTTTCTTTCTTTTGATGGGCAAGACATGCAAGTATCATACATATTAGAGCATCATTAATCCTTTTAACAAAGGTGCTTTACAAGAAGAACTGATGTTTTGTTCAGGATATTGATCTTCTGAATATCATATACCATAAATTCATGCGCAGTTCTTTTCTATGCTTCAACTTCAACCTTCTTCCAATGCTAAACTGTATGTGTGTGTATGTTTGATTAGTATTTATCTAGTCTAGGTAATAAAGTCCTGTTTGATTTCACAAGTGACGTTGTTTGTAGTTCATGTTCATGCCCTAAAAATGCAGATTCTTGCTACCTGCTCGTAATGCTAAGTGATTTCCCCAAATCATAAATTTTGATCAAGATAAGTATAATTGTTCTCCCCGTGCCTCGGGGGTTTCCTCCGGGTACTCCGGTTTCCTCCCCTGGTCCAAAGATATGCATGGTAGGTTGATTGGCATCTCTGGAAAAATTGTCCGTAGGGTGTGAGTGAGTGCGTGAGTGAATGAGTGAGTGTGTGTGCCCTGTGATGGGTTGGCACTCCATCCAGGGTGTATCCTGCCTTGATCCCCGATGACTCCTGAGATAGGCGCAAGCTCCCCTTGACCCGAGGTAGTTCGGATAAGCGGTAGAAAATGGATGGATGGATGGATAAGTATAATTGATCATAATCAACTGAATGCATGCAAAGGGTGGTGGAGAATTTATTGCTTAAAACTGTGATCAAAGCTCATGATAATTCTTAAATTTTTTGTGAAGAATAGTGTTCAAATAATACCGTTCCCCATTGAATCCTTTACAGCTATGTATATTATATTGCATTTCTATCAATAGATCATCACAACAATTACACACTGGACCTTTAATATGTCTTTTAGCCATTTTATACATGGTTGGTCCAAGATTATTTAGCAAAAAAATGTATATTTAGATATAACTTATAAAAATCAATTTTGTGTGATATTTTAAAATAATGTTTACAATATATTTACATTCCATCTAGGTGGATAAAATATTTAATATTTCTCATTCTATGCCATCTTGCCAACCCTGTCTTTTCGTTGACCCAATTACCAACATTAACAAATACAACAATTTTCCCTACATATTTCATCATTGAGGATTTCATTAGACCTCTGAGAATCATGTGAGAAGTATGAGACAATTGATCCTCCAAACAAAACTGCTATCACTTTCAAATGTTAGGAGCCTTAATTGCAGATATCATACTGGCCTTGAGAAATCTGCTTTCGCTGGTTTCCCACAAGCCACAGCAGCAGGGTTGTTATTTTTTTGGCAGGTTGTGGGAAAGCAAACATTTCTCTGAAGGAGGAGACCTTTAGAATCTCTAATGTCTGAGAGAGTGAGTGGATTTTTCCATTAGGAAACATCTCCAATGTACGTCTCCACGACTCAAATGAAATAGACTTTTTGATACATCAGCTCCACATTAAGATCAGGCTAAATTCAGACTACTAAAGGAATGGGTTAAATACAAGAATGGATAATTTGTTACACTTTATTACCAGGTTTTGAGCAGATTTTGCCTCGACAACATTTCTATACTTTCATTTTACATAGAGTCCAGTAAATTCCCCTTCAAAAAATCCCCTATTTGAGTTTGTTTTGTGTAATGACCTGAACTTTAGTTTTTTTTAAGATGATAACAGATGTATACTTGTACTTGTGCTACAACTGTTTGGCCCGTGCAACACAACTTTAAACCTCTGATTTAGAGACATTATTTTTAGGTCGAGGAAACTACAAAGTGTTGCTTTAAACCGCTAATGCTGGACAGATGAAAGTCAGACTTTCATTTTCTATTTCTATGAAGTAAGACTGAAAGTGTTTGAGTTCAGTTAAAGAAGAACGAGACTATTCATAATCCACAGGCCTACTTGCACTAGCCCTACACATACACTATCTGTTAAAAGCAGGTGTTCCCTCTTAAAGAAATGATGAATGGATCTGGCAGGTGTCTGAAAGTTTTTATTTCCCAAGACGTGTGGACAACAGATTATCCCCGAAATGAAGTCTTCACATTTCTGCATGCAACCTTGAAATGTAATATAATTTCTCTGCTGCTATGCAAGACTTGTCATCGGTGTCCTTCACTAATGTGACCAAAGTCCAACTGGTTACAAAAGCGGTTTAGACACGTTATTATCCATCCGGGTTTCTTCTCTTGGTATCAAGAAATTACATTTCACAGGCAACAAATCCGTTTTAACAACAGAACTTTATACTTTAAAGTTTTAAAACCACATGCACTTCTTTGTATCCTACAATAATTACCCTTAATAAAGAACTTTGTGTGCATCCACAAACATTACCTATTCAACCTTTGTACAGTATGACCTGTGTATGCTTTGTCCCAGAAAGCACAACTAATTTCTGCAGGTCACACTGTAACAGTTCAAAGCATTTAAATAAACTCACGAACAAACATATTCAAAAAGCGATTGTGTTCCCCTATAGCTGCTCAATATAAGCATATAATATTATGTGTTTTTAGTTGGAACTGTTTCTCTATATGCTATGATGAGAAATAAGGGTCAGTAAGGAGGATTGACAGCATGATCCGATCGCTTTCCTCTCACATATCTAATCTAAGCCTTTGGTTTACGATTAAAAAATATGATTATAGGAAATCATGAATCCATTGTGACTATGTATAACACATCAGACATCACATGCATGTTTTAATTTTACAATTGTTACAATGTTGTTTTAAACTATTAATTTCTGGGTGGATGCTACTTACTCTTGAAGTTGGGAGCAGCCCTGATCTCTATTTATTTGCTTAAATATTATGTATACAAGTTACCTTTGCCTGCTATTCACTTGTTAAATAACTCTAAACTTTGGAGTTATGATAGGGGATACTGTTACCATGACAGTATAAAAGGGCATTAATAGTCAATCAACTGCCTAAATTGTATTATCGATAACATATAAAATGACCATTTATCTGCAGATACCGATATGGCTGGTAATTTATAGCGCATCCCTTAAAGCTCTCTGGGGCAGATCTGGTTAAAAAAAAATTGTGATAACCACCTTATAACCACCATGTACTAATGCTTTAGCCAACTACAGATTCTAATGCTTCATTAATAAAGTTACTTTTTAATCTCCGTTTAACAGCAGTAATCGTGTATTTCATCCATGTTATGCAATGAAGTTAGTGCATTAGCCGGAATTCTCCAGAGTCCTGCACTTCAAAACATATCAAAACACCACCTGCCATCTAAACACAGTGGTAACTCCATTCGTTACACTCAAATATAATTGCAAGGTATTAGGATGATGATGATTAAAGGCAAGGACAAGCAACAAAGCTGGACATTGCTTTAAAAAAATAGGTTAACACAAAGAGGAAGACGGGGCAGAAAGATGGCAAAGAAATAGAAGAAAAGATAGATACAACTACAGAATGATAACAATTAATCCATTTACGACACATTGCAATAACCAGAGCCAACACGCCTGGAATTAATCTCAATGGTATAGTGATATTGATAGGCGGCAGTCTATATTTGGACTATGTGACAATTCACTTTAAGTAGGACAAAACAGTAAGTGACTCAAAAAAGAGAGAGATCTTTTTATTTATAAGGGGTTTAGGACTCACCAGACACGTCACCATCCACATCCTCATACATTGCAAAACTACACAAATCTCTAACTCTACAAGACTCTAACCTTTGACACAAAAGCATCACATATCTTGAATGTTCACGATTAGATACATACATAGGGTGATACTGCTCTGGCTGACCAATAGATTCAAAGTCATTTTAACACATAGATTGATGACACCCACTGCTCGGTGCTCACTCATACTGTTGTTATCTCCCGCGTTCCTTCTCTCGTTTCAAGTAATTAGAAACACATTTTCTCACTATTGCTTCCGCAACGTGCCCCAGATTCAGCTCATTCCTAAAGAAGAAACGCCAGTTTCTGGGTCCCTGGAAAAGGCGTGTGCCTTATTAGACAAGCAAACAATGTTTCCTCGGGTCTTAAACTGGAACTGCAGGCAAAACCAGAACACTGATAATAGCTAACCCCTTACGCCTGCATCAGTTGCACCCAGCTGGATGCTGCAAACTGATGTTGGTTGAGGAGAGACTCCCCTTCAAATGATTGTAAAACACTTTGGGTGTACAGCAATACACTAAGTAATGCTATATGAATGCCATACAAAAAGAGAAGACATTTGTGTCTAGAGTCTACTTTATGGTTCTTTTATCAATACAGTGAGACTACCTCTGTTGAGTTTTACACCATCCTCTTTGGGCAGGTCAATAAATTGCAGGGAGAATAAGGTCAAAGTCTTAACTGCTGTCTGTGTATTAGATAACGTCATCTTTGCTTATACAAGTGGTTTAAATGCTCCAGTGGTCTTCATTGTTGCTTTTAATATAGCATTATAGCGTTTTTAGGCTTTTACTGTCCGTTTTGAACACAAATATGTTTATATACCCTTTGGAAACCCTTAACATTTTTTTACTGTGGTTTTATTATACCATATTTTATCATTTGTGTGACCATAGGTCTTCTACAAACATCATGTGAAACATGTGATTATTGTTGTGAGACCATTTGTGTTAGTTCGCCCAAAAATTTTAATTGTGTCATTATTTACTCGCCCTTAATTGATCCAAACTTTTATCAGAATCAGCTTTATCAGCTTTTATCAGCTTTATTGGACAAAAAGGAATTTGTCTTATTGACAGAAGGTTCCAGTGCACAGGCACAGGTGACAAGGCACAGGTAAAAAAATGTAAAAAATAAATCTGTGAGAATCACAATACACATTTGACAAAAAGTATAATATGGAGTATATTGTATGTACAGATGTGCTATATACAAATTATACTGTGTTATATACAAGTCATGCAGGGTAATGTGGATAGCTGAATATTTTATCAATAACGTATGTATAATAAAATATGAATATATAGTTGTGTATTGCACGTGTTTTTATTTCACAGTAGAACATTTAACTGTTCATGAGGTAGATGACCTGAGGGAAGAAAATCTTCCCATGTCTGGCTGTTTTGGTGCTCAGTGCTCTGTACACCGACCAGACGGCAGCAGTTCGAAGAGGGTGATTTTGCGAGTTATTTTATTCACTCTGGATGAGTACAGTTCTTGTAGATTGGGGAGGGTTGTGCCAATGATTCGCTCAGCAGTCCGGACTATCCATTGTAGTCTTCAGAGGTCAGTTTTTGCAGCTGAGCCGAACCAGACAGTTACGGAAGTGAAGAGGACGGATTCAATGACAGCTCTGCTGGGCCTTTTTGACAACAGACTCAATGTGAATGCCCCACCTTAGGTCCTGTGAGATGATGGTGCCCTGAATGACTCTACTGCGGTCACAGTGCTGTTCATGGTAGTGAGTGGGGGGAGTGCAGGGATGTTTCTCCAAAAAGTCCACTATCATCTCCACTTCAAACACATTTCTGTGTTTTCACAGAGTCAGAGAAAGATATTTGGAATCATGCCAGATCTCATCCTCCATTTACTGCCGTATCATGGAAAATAAATACTATGGGAGTCAATGAGGGATGAGATCGGTCTGGTGACTGACATACTTTCAAATATCTTCTTTTGTGTTACGCAGAACAAAACAATGCAAACAAGTTTGGAAAAATCTAATGGTGAGCAAATGATGACAGAATTGTAATTTTTGTGTGAACGGTCCCTTTAATTTGTAGTCATTATGCTTTTACTAAACACTGAATGTGTGATTAATGAAGTAACTACCTTGGTAAGGAAAATTAAGGCGTTTTACCCATACTAACACAGCATTTTTAAACATAAAATCATAAAGAGAGAACATTTAACTTCAGCTTTTCTCACACAGGTAGTTTAATTGGTCCAGTGGTCTTTAACCGAGGGTATTTGTGTTGCATTGTAGTTGTAATGCTCCAGTGGGCAAATGTAATTGAATAGACGTGAAATATTATCCAGAAAGTCATAAAAGAAGGATCAGTAGTATGTCTATATTTCAAGGAACTTCCAGGCAAGCAACAACATGTTTCAGCAGGTAGAAATTACCCACCGCCCTCCATCAATTAAAAATACAATAAGACTAATCAGTCAGTAACGTTAGCTTGGAAAAGATTGTAAATACGACTTGTAACTGCGTAAACAACGACTTAAAGCAACATGTGGGTCACTCAGACTGTCCAATTCACCACCTACGTTACACGTTCACATTAGACCAAACCACAGAATACCGTGAAACGGCGACAAAAAAATACTTCGCTACATCTGACTGGCGCGAAATAAAATGACACTTTTTTTAATACTGACAAAGATCTCGCGCCATCACCAGCTGCCATAAACATCAACGCCTCTCTGGCCCTACGTGGCAACAGCTGCCATTACCCCTCGGTGTCGTGTCATAAGGTATTTTTACCTTCGGAAACGGTACAGCTGGTCCGGGGGGGTCGGGTACTTTCCACCACACATGTCATTATGATGAAAGAAGCGATTAAAAGGAGATCATACTGACAATAATCACTTAATTGACCCAGTTGAAAGATAATTCACCCTAGTTTACAGTGAGCGGGTTTACAAGCCAAAAGCGGACTAGCAGAAGTACAAATAAACGTGAAGTGTTTTGCAAGAGGCCCTGGAAAGTAGCGATCAACTCACCGTGTTTTCCAAAGGAGACTTGTAGCTCGGCTGATCCCGAGCCGTGGCGCAGAAAAGTGAAACCGGTGCCGTCGCTACACAGAACCAGGCCGAAGCGATCCGTAAATATCACCGTTTTCTTGTCAGGCCTTCTGTCGCGCAATATTTCCACGTCGGAACAGGATAACTGTGTGTTGTGATTGGGTTGGTGATTATGGCCGCGGCGCAAACGCGAAGATGGAGACGAGCGCGTCACCGTACGCTAGCGTGAGTGGGAGGATTTTTAAAAGCGCTGGGTCCTGCGGAGGAGGGGATCCCGTCTTCTCCCACTGCTCGTCTTGTGACGCAATATGCAATGCCCCACCTCTTCTTTCAGGTCCGACCAGAACATAACACTGGGTTTGCAATCGCAGTATTAACGGTTCACAACGTTAACGGGATAGTTTACCCAAAACAAAATTCTGTCATCGTTTACTCTCCCTCAGATTGTCCCAAACCTGTATGAATATATTTCTCTGCTAAACACAGATATTTGGAAGAATGTCTTTAATGTCCCTACTATGGCAGTAAATGGGGGATCTGTTTGGTTACTGACATTCTTTCAAAAATCTCCCTTTGTGTTCAGCAGAAGAAACCATTAATAACGATCCGAGGGTGAGTAAAAGATGACCGAATATTCATTTTCAATTCAAAATCAAATCCCTTTATTGTCACTCACCCATATAGAAAAGAGAAACAGTACTTTGGTGCAGTTCCGACCAACATGGCAGTATGACAGATTACAAGTGACAAAGAATTACAATCATTTACAGTAGACATTTCTTGTACACATTTACACAGTAAACATTTCAACAGTGTTAGACTATAGTATAACGAATGACACATCATTTACATGTAACCACACAGCAGCAAATGTACACAATGTGCGCTGTGTACACATTACTACACATAGTTTACATATAACTACACAGTTGCAAATGTAAACACAATAGGCATCATTCATTAAACACGAGCAGAACGTTAAGTCGTTTTGACGTACATTTTCTGATTCATGAAAATCTTATTTTCAAAATGTTAGTTGGTAAGAATAAAAATGTACACCTGCTCCACACCATGTATAAATAGTGCGTAAAACCGCACGTAACGTTCTGTATTCTTTAAGACAAACTGATGACGCTTCATTTTGATGCACTATGTATCAATGATATTTCATGAGTTATTTTGCCCTGTTTTATCATTTTTTACTCTCCGTAAAATGTAGACTAGTCACTGTCCTTTCTCACACAGCCGTCCAATCACAGTGAAGAAGAGGCGGGACAAACTCTACATTGACCAACCATCTTACACAACAATGGAGAAGTTCATTTTAAGCGTTACTGCATTCTCATATTAAGTAATATTCTGTACATAAGAAACTAGCAAAATTATGCAAACTATTGCGGATTTTTTTCAATCGCATTAACGAACGCAAATAACGCGCAGTGACTCCAAAGCGTTCTAAGGGGCCACCAGCTGGTCGTTTTTTAAAAACCCTTACAGTTTAATTGATTAATTTATCGGTAAGCATATAGCCTATTAGTCTCTTATCCATTTATGCAATATAATGAAGCCAAACCAGAGAACGAAGTCCACGATGACTGAAGATTCCAGCATTCCTAGATACGTCATTTGCGCACCTGTAATTCATAGGCGGGGATTATGCTAATTGTGAATGAGGGTACGTGCGGCCATGCGCGCCCTATTTACGAATTCATTAACACACACACGTTTAATATCAAATCTGACGTTTACGACGTATTTGTGAATACGGAGGAGAGTTTTCAAAAGGTCTGTTTTACGCGGAAATAAATTGGAATTTACACATATTTTTACGAATGTTTCGTGATCGAGGCACAATATGCGTGGTGTACAGTGATTGGTACGTTTTGTTCTGACTGTGTAAAGAGTTCTTATTGGTTGTGCACGCTAGTGGGGGGATAAAGTGCAGTGCTAATGGGTAGATTGTGGGAGTCACGAGTTTAAGAGTCTGACTGCTTGGGGAAGGAACATGTCACGTAGGGCATTTTCGAAACGGAAGTGTGCAACCCTATGCCCTACTCCCTTAGAAGTCCTGAGTCCTTGAAGTCAACTCTTTCAAGGGTGTATGGCATTACTGTCTATTGTGTATGGGTTTGGAACTCCCTTCACTAAGGGAATGACTGGTCAAATGTTCTCAAATCATATTTATCACTGACAAAAATAGTGTAAAACAAACCAAAACTAAAAATATGTGTTATTTTATTCCAGGTGGGAGAAAGAAATCTGTGGTTGTTGCGGTACGCAAACTGTATTCTGTGCAGAGAGGGAGGCAGGACAGATGAGATCTTTAATTAGCCCCTCAAACCATTTGCTGATGATGGGGGTCAGAGCAACAGGACGCCAGTCATATAAGCATTATGCTTTATGTATTTTTGGGTGAAGTATCACTTTAACCTTATTGTTGATGAACTAAATAACGTTTTATTAGACAGGTTATTTGAATAAATACTGTTAAACGTTTAAAGGATGTGTTAAAGGTACAGTTTGTAAGAATTGTGCAGTAAAATATCCGAAAACCACTAGGCCAATGTTATATATTTTTTACAATATACTTACACTATCTCAAATGTTTTCAACTGCTTCTTAATCCATCTACAATAAAATCACATTTGGTATATTTTTGTATGTTTTTGAGTTTTTAGTGAGGGACATGTAAAATGTCTTTACAAACAAGTTTTGAAAACGTTCCCATAATAATGAAATCTTATATTATTGTACTACATTCATTTAAAGCCCCAAACTTCTTATGCATTTTAACAATTGTTCTCATTAGGGTCTCCTTGATTGCTCCCTCTCAATTTTAAGAGTTGATACTTGAATAAGACACTACTGAAACGTAATCAAATGTCCAAAAATGTCTCCGCAAGGTTCAATATTACTAGTGCTATTTGACATAATATCATAGATGTTCATAAATCTTAACCTTTTGATTTCAAACCATTTGCAGTATAAATGTGTAAAAACAGGGAAAGCTATTACTTGGCCAACATTCAGAACGCGCAAAAGTTAACATAACTGAAAACAGCGTTTTGCTTGTGTAGTCTCTTTCGGTTACGCAAAACAAGGCAACGTAGACCAGGCGCTGAGCAACGCAGGACAAAACAGAAAAATGGTCAAGCAAGTGGTAACAACAATATGTTTTATTCTTTTCCATTGCGTTATTTGTTACTGGGCGTTTAGGTCATCTTGTAACATACCCTCGTCCCCAAAAAGCATACCGACGATTGCGAAGTATTTTGGCACCAAAGGTCGGTATGAAGAGGTTAACACATATTTAATCGATGACATTGTCTCCATAAACAATTCAATAGCGGCGCTCCCTTCCTCGAAATGCAGTGCGATTCATCTGACGGCTATAATTCGTCATGGAACGAGGTTGCCGTCCAATTCAAAGGTACACAATATGTTGGATTTCTATAATCTAGTGATGCGTAACGCCTCCGACAAATTGAACTGTTTGTCAGAGATCAAATCACATTGGACGATGTGGTACACTGAAGACATGGACGGGCAACTGGTGGACAAAGGCAATGATGATCACCGGTATTTAGCGCAAAGACTGATCAAATGGTTCCCATCTCTGCTCTCCTTGGACAATGTGCGTAACGGAGGCGTACAACTGATGACTAGCACCAAACACAGATGTGTGAACAGTACCATCGCTTTTAGAACGGGACTAATGCAAGGACTGAATATAGAAGGTAATATGAGTTATCAAACACACTGACACAACATGCTACACTTCAATTCAAGTTTATTTATATAGCGCTTTTCACAATGTGTATTGTTTCAAAGCAGCTTTACAGGGGCAAACAGGAAAAACAGAAAAGTTAAAACACAGCACAGTGCATGGTATTTATACAACGAGTAAGTTCATTCTAATAAATAACATCTAATTTCTAAATAAATAAATAAATGAATGAATGCAGTCTCCCGGTGAGCAGGCCAACACTGCCCTGCTGTGGCGAGGAACCCAAACTCCAATGATTGATTAATGGAGAAAAAAACCTCGGGAGAAACCAGGCTCAACCGGGAGGGCCAGATCCCCTCTGACGTGTCATAGCTGCACTCAGACTGCTGACGTGTGGTTTAGGTTTAGCATTTAATACCAAATATTGTAACTTCAGCATTAATAAGACAAATAGTCCGTCTTTGCTCTTGGTTGGGGATGTAGTGGTCTGAGCTGGGATGGTCCGATGGTCATATTTCTCTTGGCAGCTGGTGGAATTGCCTTAGATGGAGCTGGGATGGTCAGTCAGTCTGCAGCTGTATCTGGTGTAATCTCAAATTGGGGATGGGCATCTGTCGGTCGCCTGGACATGGTGGAACTTCTTCCTACCTCGGGATGGGCATCCCGAGGCAGAGGCGGAAAGAGAATAAAGAGAATAATTAGCGTAGCTGCTGTTCATTAACTATGCATTAAGTGAAAGCTTGGCTGAAAAGATGTGTCTTTAATCTAGATTTAAATTATACACAGTTAGATCACACCCTGCATGACTTCACAGTCTAAATGTGTTTGAAATGATATTTTTTAATATAACCCAATAAAATATTGTAATATTAAAGATGAGTTCAACCAGAAATTAAAGTTGTTTTATCATTTATTAATCTTCATGTCATTTCACACCTGTATGACTTTCTTCTGCAGAACACAAAAGAAGATATTTTGAAGAATGTTGGTATCCCAAAAGCATTGGACCCATTGTACCACGGTTGTACGGAAACAAAACCATTGAGAGATTTCTCAAAATATCTTCTTTTGTGTTCCACAGAAGAAAGAGTCATTGCTGAGTTGGAAATAGAAGAGAATGACGCTTTGATGCGTTACTTTGCCCAGTGTGAACGGTTCTTGAAGGAGGTGGAGAACAATGAAAACGCTTTGGATGAAGTGAAACGTTTCAATGAAGGCCCTGAGATGAAGAGAGCAATGGAGAAATTGGCAGACAGGCTTGAAGTCCCTTACTCCAGCATCACTTATGGTATGTGTTGTCAATCAACTTTAAAGGTAGGCCTAACATGACATCTTGTTGATGGCAACAAATAATTGTTTATAGATATAATGGATGAAAGCCGTTTTAATGTTTTACATTTCCAATTTTAGAAGAGAATGCAATTGATGCTTTTTTTTTAAAGCCATGTCGTTTTTTCTCAGAAAAAGGACATACAGGATAAACTTAATAATATAGAAATATATGTCACCTGCTTATAAATGCAGTCTTTAATATCAGATAGTTATAGATCTGGAGCAGATGTAAGCAACTGTACATAAATGCACAAACAGCAGTGAGATTGACAGAGAGGGGAAAAAAAAGACTTCGTAGCAAGTGCAATTCTTATGTTAAACAATAGATGGCAGTGTTGATTAAAGATCAAATATATCTCAGATTATTATGCAGTTTACTCCTGTTGTCAAATATACAGGAAACATTTCTACTGCTGTCTACTTTGCCCAAAGCGTGTTTACTGATGTCACGATTCAAATGTTACAGTACATGTTTTACTAGTATGTGTTTTGCTTTGTAGATTCATTAGAAGCAGCATTCTACCTTTGCTCATATGAGTTCACTATCAAGGGGGTGAACTCGCCCTGGTGCCAGTTGTTTGATGAGGCA
This sequence comes from Triplophysa dalaica, assembly GCF_015846415.1. Classification (NCBI taxonomy): domain Eukaryota; kingdom Metazoa; phylum Chordata; class Actinopteri; order Cypriniformes; family Nemacheilidae; genus Triplophysa; species Triplophysa dalaica. The sequence goes on along the minus strand of NC_079556.1, from coordinate 6,836,762 downwards.
GATGCACTGGTATGGAAATCATTTTGTCTGCCATCTCGAAGTATCTTATTTAGATTGAATTGAATTAATTAATCATCACATATAAGTAATTTTGCGGTGTAATTGTTTTTTATTCATTTACATTTTTCTGCTGAGGTCGTCTAATCTCATTGTGTTTGTTATATTTCCTCTCTGCTCCTGGAGACCCACTGTACTGTCAGACACTGTCCTGTAAAGTTTACTTTTCATAATTTTTTATGTAAGTGCCAATTAAGGAATTTCTCGTGACTAAATTATGTTTTTATCAATGCTCACGTATAGGTTGTTCTTAATAATACGTCATTGGTCAAAGAGCAAACGGGTCACATGACCATAAAACATGGCGAACACAGTATGTCCAAAATGTATCAAAAGGGACTGGCTGCAGCCGATGAGGCGAGTGGAGCTCCACTCAAAAGCGGAAATGCGTCACCTCCACTCGAAGCCCGAGTGGATGTACGTCACCTAATTCTGTCCTCAACCCGGAAGTAATTTATCAAACGGCGCTGTTTTAATGGCTGCGTCCAAATACCCTGACTTGCAGTCTTTGCACTTGACCACTTGACTACTGTCATAACGTATTTCCTGTTTTTGGCCCTAGTGTTCAAGTGGGCCTGAAGATCCCACGGGAGCATCAAGTATTTCTCACCTGATGGGACAAACGTTAACGTTAATTAATTTGGTGTTTCTAATTATGAGATAAAAAGCAGTTTTACAAAATACATAACTCAGGAGTTTTCACCAATAAAATATGTGGCACTGCATTTTACTACAAAATTAAATGTAATATGTAATTATATAGTGAAGTCAGATTTAATAATAGTGCTTTATTTGTATTCTATCCAAAAACAAAAGAAAAACACATGTTAGCCAAATGTAGAATAAATAAAGATATAACCTTAAAAAGTGTATAACATACACTGTAAAGCTTTCCGCAAGCTCGTGAGACCCGTGCAAAAAGTCTCATGATTCATATCAAGAACATGATGCATGATGGGATACGCTTAGCCTTAATACCGCTCCAAAGCGGTATTCAAGCTAGTGTGGGTTTAGTTTGTATTAAGTGCACTACCCTTTGGCATTTTTAAGACATTGGACAGACTTGCGCTCTTCCTTCCTGTTGCCTTGACGCACTCTCAAGTGGCCAAGACAGCAAGTGGGGTATTTGGATGCAGCCTCTGTCAATAAATACATTTAATGTTACTACCTCCCTAAAATGTTGAATAATTTCTACGAATTAAGTTTTAATTGTTTTGATTAAAAAACACAAACTATATTTACAAAAAACATCAACTGCAGTAAATAACGATCAACAAACGTTCTTCAACTTCTTTCCTTATAAAGCAGGCAAAACACACTAATCTTGAGTACCTATACAGTAGTATTGCATACTTCGTATTTTCGCTGAGTATTTAGTTTGATCAGATTCATAAAATATAGATACAGCTTTACGATTGTTTCTGAAAATGTATGGCGCATGCGGGGAGGAGGGGTAGGCTGAACTAAAGCACATGCGCACCCATTGCCAACAAAACACAGACATCAGTTTCACTCACCACATGCGGTTCATGTCCGGCATCTTTTAGCGCTGGGACGGCTCCATATCAGTTTTTCAAAAGATCTCCAAATCCAGCGTTATATCCACCATTTAAATAACATTCATCACCCAAATGCAGTGAACAAACGAACACCTGAACTTCGAGAACATATTTCTCCTGCACGCAAGTGAAAGTGACGTCTGCGCTTCTCCTGCTCCTTCTCCTGCTCTCCATGCTGCCGCATGCTTTTCCGGGAGAGTTGTCCAATAAGGGACTAAGAAATTTGTTACAAAACAGTTTTATGTTTCGGAAAAAAACTTTACGAATCCTGTACTATGGCTGTGGGAGTGTATTGAGCACAGAAATACTAGGTAATACGCCCAAGTCGTTTTTAGACACCTTGTTAAGCATGAGAAGACGGCATTGTTTAAAACTGATACGAAGTCAAAATGCATTAAACACCGTTGCAGGTCCGCTTTATTGACGGGTCGCAACCAACTTGTTTAGTTGTATGTCGGCCCCTTTTTATCGGGGTGTGTAACATCAGGGTTTTCAGTGCTTCAGTGGATTATATAAAAAAATCAGATTTTCTAAACCTGAATTTTAAAGAAATTCATGCAACATCAGCTAACATTGGCGCCTCAATATCAACATTGATCATCAAAAATATATAAATCCATCATGTTTATTCATCCTTTTTGCGTAATTTCACGGAAGCCATATGCGTTGTGCTTGCATTGTACGTTAAGACAGCATCAGTCCGGAAGTAGTGTAGGGATGCTAAAATAAAATTACTTGAGTTAAAGTTCGAACTTTGTAGAGCTCAGCGATGCCATTTTGCCCCTTCTTTATTATTGAGTGGAGGTGACGTATTTCCTGTTTGAGAGTGGAGCATACAACTCCCACTCATACTATAGAACGTACTGTTTTAACTGCCGATAGGTAGGTACTTATACAATTTCAGTACGTACTGTCACAGTATACAATTTCGGAGGCAGCGTGAGTCTCCAGAAGCAGGGGTGAAGACTTCTGTTGTAGGGGATTTGAGATTAGTACTTTTACTAATAAGTATTAAGTGATTTCTTTTTTGACAATGTAAAGATCTTGTGGATGTAAAGGATGTAAAGTCCCCGTGAATTGGAAGTTGTGATAGTTTTTCCTTCTGTAGTGAAATGTAATTTTGAAGGAGATAAAATATTGGGCGTTGCTTTCATCTTTATCTGCAATTTGATTGGATATATAAAAACAGCCGTCGCATTTTGAAATGGAACTGGCAGCAGACTGACAGTTGAAGGGTTGGAGTTAACGGATGCTCTGCTCAAGCCGTCTTACATGTGTTATCAAAGATGAATATCTTTCAATAACGCATTTAAACATTAAAAGACGGAAGTGCATTTTCAAATTTTAACTAAAGATTATATTATCGCATTCTGATAAGAGGTGTTTAAAGACTCTTTCGTTGAAATATGTGTGTTGTGGCTCTCAGGTAATGGAGTATTCTAGTGACCTGAAGCAATACTGGAAGAGAAGCTACGGACACGAGATCAACAGAAAGTCCAGCTGCATCCTGTTTCGTGATCTTTTCTTTCGCCTTGACCGAATTGTTGCCCAGTTCAAGTAAGAGCATTTTGTTATCTCCCTTATTTTACCACATTAAAGAAAGATGAACTCTTGACAGTAAAACTTTTGTTTTATTTCTACCTCTATTTTCCATTATACTGCTTCTGCGTCACAATTGCCATAATGGAGAAAGATGACACCAGAGTCTTTAATCTGGGACCAGCTTTCTTTTCTGGGGTAGAATAGTGTCTGGTGTCTGTTTTCACAGCAGTATCAGTTGTTATGGCTGTAGTAAAGAGGAATGAAAGGAATTAGATCAGCAGGTACAGACAGACAGGATATTCAAGTTTGGCAGTCAAAGGGAGTACAGTGAAAATTTCAACAAATCCACATCTGTTTCACCTTGTGTTCTTGTTTTGTCTTTGAGGGCTATAGAAAAAACACTAGCACACGCACAAATGAGACAACTCTCTGATTCCAAATAAACTTCTGTTTTTAATAGAAAAATAATGTAGGCTAGATGTTTGGAACGCCAAATATGAAAAAGCGAGTTTTGGTTGTATGTGCTGTATCAATGGAATTTTTGACCATGGCAACTGACCATTGTTTTCAATCACTAACAGCGGATTCACACAGCAAGCGCGTATTTTTTTCGGCACACATGTTAACGCCGGTTTCACACAGCAAACGCAAGCCGGGCATGTGCAGCACGTTTTTTTTTTCGGCGCACATTAACAGATGAGAGCATTCATACCGCATGCGTAAGCAGCGCGTACTCGCAGAAGCGGAGTGTAAGCAGCAGTGCAGCGATAATTTACATATTATCTTATTAAACGGTATACTTTACGGACAAAATCCACATGGATTGACAGGAAAAAGTGTTTTTAACAGTCTCCATGACTTGCAAAAACTCTTTTGCTCGAAGTTTTTTGGACTAAAACAACAACAGCACATTTAAAGGAATTTATATAGAAAGTGTATCTTAAATGTTATTCTTATATTGCATATGAAGGATGGAACCCACTGTCATCATAACCTTCTCAAAAAAAACTGATGAAACTACATTTGCTCATTTATGTATTTAAATAACGTAATGCAAAATTGCATTGTTGTACTGTGGTACCCAGGCAGCACGGTGCAAACGCTTCCGGTGTAAAAGGAAAGTGGCGACACGCTGCTTCTGCCCTGCCTACGTACTGCTCATGCACTGCTTTTACGATCTCCTTTCGCATGCGGTGTGAACAACTTTAAGGACAGACAACCATTGACGATACTAGTTTGATAATTCTCAGCATTCTCAGTGTTCCCAGAGGGCTATTTCTTGCCAAACAGAATATTTCTTGCCTGACAGGATTATGTGTCATTATTAATTGTAGACTACGCACATTGTGTACATTTGCTGCTGTGTAGGTATGTAAATTATGTGTAATTCGTCATACTATGGTTATTTGTTACTTGTAATCTACAATTCTGTCTCATATCTGTCATACTGTCATGTTGGTCGGAACTGCAACCAAATGTTTCACCGACTGTTCCAATTGTGTGTATGGTTGAGTGACAATAAAGGGATTTGATTCGAAAAGCAGCAGTCTTAGCTCCTGGACAACTCTGCTATTAATGTGGTAGAATCGAGATGTTTACTGTATTAATGCGCTGTTTTTCTGTTATTCCCAAACAGATAAATATATCTTCCCAGTTTATGGTGAAATCGGTGTTAACATTAAATTAGATGTTCCTTGACTGAAATCATCTTTAATGTTAAATTAAGTGTGGCGCGTTGTCGCTGAAGGACTCTAGATAATACAAAAGTGATCTTGAAATATTTTAGGTCAGGGCTCTTCAAGGTTTTTCGAGGCAAGGACCCCTTAGATGAGAGATGCATGGAGCAGGGACCCCCTTATACTAAATGTGTAGACGGCGCTCTTTAAATGGAAACAACCTTTATTGTCACAGAAATATTATGTTAAGACATTACATTAGTACATTGTTATAGTTGCACATGCGCAAAATACTTTTCTGTGTATTATTTTTATTGTTAATATAGATTGCTTGATTATTTTAAGGGATTTGCAGAATCAAACATTTTCGTTTAACTGTGAGATGAACAATTAAACATTTATTTGAACCTTAGTTTTTATTAAGGCTTCAATGAGACGACTGACCCTGGTTAATGGATAGGTGGACAGAAACAAAGTTAATTTACATGAGTACTGAATTTAAGTACACTTTTTGAGTATCTGTACTATACTTAAGTATTATTTTTTTCTAAATACTTGTACTTTAACACATTTGAAAGACAAATATCATACTTTTTACACCACTACATTTAAAAAAGATCCAAAATGTAAATAATCTTTCTATGTAGCGGGTTTTCCTGTGTGTGCAGTTTTTCTTAGGTTGAGGTATTTCGGGTAGCATTAAATGGCCATTTGGATGATTTTCTACGCAAATCTGGCAACCCTGCGATCTTCCCAGCTAAACTAACGTAAACACATCTGAGGGTTCTGTGGGTTCACAACTAAGGGTTCTGTGGATAACCAACTGAGGGGTCTGTGGGTTACCAACTGAGGGTTCTGTGGGTTCAACTATGTGTCATGCATTGCTTAGAACGAGCGCTACGATCAGTCAAAGATCATAGAAGACATTGTCATGAAAATGATCTGCATTACAAAAAAATGGTAAATAAACATCACACCTTGAGCTACATGACTGATAAAATTTCTAATTGGAATTAAATTCAAAACACACTACAAAGAGGGAATTAATAGAAAATCTCATTCTAATTCACATATTCATTGTTGTTTTTTTCAAGCAGGAATGGTATATGCAGTAAAACCACAGTATCCACAAATGTACCATTTTATATATATAGTAACCGGTCCATACTCCAATTAAGCTTTTTTGGGGGGAAAAACCATAGGAACTAAAATACCATAGTTTCATTATATTAGCTATAGTTTATGTTTGTAGTTGAAGTATGGCAATACAAATGGTAATAATCAAACAAACAGATGGCTTCTATACTTTACTATATAAAAGAACCTTACTACTTGCTGGTAAATTGCTGCTAAAACTGGTAAAGGGAATATACCACATAAATGCAACATAAACGCTTATTGTATGAAGCGTTGTTTATATCACGTTGTGTCTTACATTATGAAATCAATATTTGTTGATTAATTATGTGCTCATCATCTAATTCTAGTACGTCTCCATCCATTTAAAACAAGTGCACATTCAAAAAGTAAGGAGATACTTATTTTTCTTCACTGCTCAAAGTAGGGTTGTGCAATCAGGTAATATTGCAAATGTCGCGAACCAACCATGTGACGTCACATGCCGTGGCGCTGCAAGAGAGCGGCGCCCTTGCTTCAAAAGCCATAACAAAACATCACGTTTCATCTTAAATGGTTACATGTATCGAATCTGTTATATATATATTTTTATTTAGGTGAAAATAAGTTAACTAAATAATGAACATTTCATCTAATGGTTCATTTCCGCTTTAACGGTCAAAATTGCCCCCAAATGACTTTTTATAGTAAGAATAAAAATTGCTATGGAAACTCAAGGGGGGCAAATTTGAAAACAATGCACAACTGACATAATGGACATTTACGTTCCGAGTACTTTTTTAGCACATACTTCTGTACTTTTACTTAAATAAGAATGTTTTCACAACTTTTACTTGTAGTGGATGTATATTTGACGAGGAGTTTCTGTACTTTCACTCAAGTAAGGGAGTTGTGTACTTCGTCAACCTCTGGGTTAATGGCACAAAGACTATAGAGGGTATGCATTGGCGTCAGTGTTGCCAGATAGAGTTGATGGTTTCCTGCCCAAAAAAGCACACAAAACCGCCCAAAATATTTGATTAATATTTTGTTAAATTTGCTCAATATTTAGCCATTTTAAATGCCACATTTAATGTTCTATGCTATGGCTATCGAAATACACTAGCAGCAACGGAACCACAGTAACAAATGACATAAGAAGTTCTAATCTCTGTCCCATGGACCCGCCCTCACAACCACACAAAATGCACTTTTACAGTGTACATTTAGTTTAAAGATCATTCACATATCCAATTCGTCAATAACGAATTCAACAGTGTGTATTAAAATATATTTTATACTTCAAATATTATTATTTTTACTATTACTACTACATTTTACTCATTATAAACAGGTGTGTAAGTGAGAGAGATAGACGGACAGAGAGAGGGAGATCTTACGCCTACCTTTCAATGCAGAACAGAAACAGGATGTCGTTTGTAATTTGACACGATACTGAACGCAACTTTTCAGAACTGTGTACAGTCTTCCTGAGCTGTCTAGAACATGGACGAGTCAAACTTTCTCAAAAGCTGTTGGGTAGGACCAGTTTTGGGTGTAACTAGTTACTAAGTAATTAGTTACTGTATTTTAATTGCTTTTCCCTTGAAAAAGTAAAGTAAGGGATTACTCATTTGTTTTCTGTAATTTAATTAGTTACTTTTGATGTAATTAAACGAAATACTTTTGAAATATATATGCGTGTGCAATAGTCTAATTGACATCAAAATTCAAAGTCTCACTTTAAAATCTGTGCTTTAATGTATAATTCTCACATTTGCTTTGGTCAGTTAATACTATTATTTACTTAAATGAATTAAATAAGCCGTTTCATGTCTATCCTTGAATAACTTAACTAATCAAGGTTGATGTAGGATATAGAAAGTAATTAGTAATGAGTAACTAAATACTTTTTGGACAGAGTAATTTGGACAGTAATCTAATTACACTATTGAATATGTAATGAGTAACTAGTAATTAATTACTTTTTCAGAGTAATTTACCCAACACTGGGTAGGACGGAATGTAGACGATGTCCGTCCATTCCGTGTCAGCACTGAGCGTGAAGGAGCGACAATCCCATTCTTTTTCTGGTCACATCTTTAAGCACTGAGACTTGCGAAAATGCTCTTTCAACTTCGGCATATTGACATATTTCCCGCTGAGTCCTGGCTGCTTCTTCTTTTTTGGCGGTTACAAAACTATCCTTGGCGGTGGCCAACTATCACTCGTGATCGGTGGGCGTGTTCAGTAACGTCAGGATTGCTGATCGGAGTGCACGCACACAATTATTTTGTTTAATAATAAGCATAAACAATGTACATTCAAATTCAATACGAACGCGCCAACCTGATCCCAAATCCGCCCAAATTTTGTGCACCCCCCAAGCCAATTATTACCCCCACAATCAAATTCAAATCCGCCCAATTGGGTGGGAACCCGCCCAATCTGGCAACACTGATTGGCGTTGCCTTCCCACGTGAACGCGACTGGAAACGCCCCCTTGAGCGCAGGACGTTCCTCTGAGTGGTAAACATGCAGGAAAATGGCTGATGAGAATAGTAGAAACAAAGAAAGCGGGCCTAAAACTCAATTATTTGTTGAAATAAAAAGCAGCTGTACTCGACAGCGATCATTACGGCTTGCCTACGACTAACATAGTAATCAGGTATTCCTGGACACTGAAATGTTGCGCGGAATTGCGCTTCCGGACATTGTTTGGCCGCCCAGGAGGGCTCGCTCCGGCGTGCTCACGTGGTGTTCACATGGTGTAGTAACGTCTATGCACACCCTGTATTCTAGAGGTAGAGGTTGGCTCTGTATACGAAAGAAATCATTGCAGATTTGATTTTAAACATGTACGATAGTTCTGTCAGAGTTCAAGATGCAGAAGCGTTGCGGTTTCATTTGCCTGTCAAATTAGCGCTTTACAGCTTCAAAGAGCAGGTTTCATGAATCTCATAAAATCACTGGCATCGCAGTGTGTAATGTAGCTTTCCTTTGATTTTAACGATCTGCAAAATTGTTAATCCAATAAGTCTATAATAAATTAAGATAATGGCTTCAAAGAAAGGAGTCGACTCCGAACCGCCAAAACAAATCTTTAGGCTTTCGAATCTTTTGAGTGTAACATTGATATGTCACAGTGTAACGTATCAGCACAATCCCTGCCTTCTCGCAAAACAGGAACTCTCTGACCTCAAATTTGGGCGAGTTCAATGAGGGACTTGTCAGCCGCTTGACCCTGAAAGCCAATCAATACAAAATTTATTAGGAGCAACAAGCGTCTCAGAACTTCAACCTGTAAGTGTGATAAATACGTTACGTGTACATGTTGAATTGAGTGCTTACAATAAACAGTAATTGTGCTAATCCGTGTTGTTTTTGTAGTACAGTTTACGTTTCCATGTAAACAACGTAAATCCGTGGTACTGTTTTAATAATCCAACTCTTACCTTATAATGTGGCTTTTATTGTAGACTTGTCGTTCTACATGTTGTAGTATTGTACGAACTGTATCCCTTTAACGTTTAGTCACGGTAGCACTTTGCTAATGTGTCTCACATTATGGTTTTGTGAAGTGTGCAAAGTTTAGCTGTGGTCACGATCCCCTTTAAACAAAACGGTTGCTTGTCATTATTTCAAAATCGGACTGAAGGTAATCGAAGTAATGAAGTTTACTTCGTGTCACGAGATTCTTGGAGCCTTCAAATAGTTGCAGGTAGTTATCTTTTCTCTTTAAATGCTTTTTTTCTTTAATTTTTTTCTTTAATTTTTGTATTTATTAGATGGCTTTCGTCGTTAAATGGGTTAGAAGTTTACCTCAGTTGGTCTGTTTAGTGCAGCTCCATGCGTTACTAGTAACTTCCGGGAAGTATTTTAACTGTGAAAAAACTGTTCCATCGGAGTCAATGTAGAAGACGCGCACAACTGTTTGGACCAGTTGGCCAATCGGAGCACACTGGACTCGCGGTATGTAGGAGTTTAGAGAAGTGGAAAACCTGCTCTTCAACAAAATTAAACAGAATTTTTGAAACAAACGAGAATGCAGTTTATTTGCACGCAACTCCTTTTCATGCGTATTATGAATTAGTCAGAACCTATTTGAATGGAGACAGGGAATGCACTGATTCTAACCCTACCGGTTTTTTATGATGCAGATGTAACATTTCTTCCATTTCCTCCATTACTTGCTTCCTCTGCCTGAATGGATGTTTTTGTCTGCACGAACGCAGGTTAAAATTGTAATGTGCAGGAGCTTCAATGTCCCTGCGCACGTGTGCAGCTTAAAGAGAACATTGGTTGTTATATATCTGTTCCCATGCTTTACATTTTTATCAAACAGTTGCCTGCGGGTAAACCGTAATTAGCGGACCCCTTGCAGTTCCACTGCGGACCCCAGGTTGAAAACCCCTGTTCTAGGTTACATATAGGCAGTCCTGACTTTGAAAATCTGTCCAAACAGACATAATTAAATCCACATGTAAAGGACAATTTGAAAGTCCACCCTGTTAGTAAATAACATTTCTCTCATTTTTTATAAACGCATCAAGGGGAAAGACGAGAGACACAGAAGAGAGCGAGGCCAGCAACACCTCTATTTGAGAGTAAACAACCATGCGTAAGAAATACGTTTGTTACATTTACAGCCCAACCAGCATCATTTCACAAATCCACATTCACACCCACTACCCGTTTAACACACAGTGCCCCACACGCCACATTACGCAGAACACACAGCATCTAAACAGGAACCGGATTGATTAAATCCTCTCACGTAATATAATCAGCACTCCTCCTATTCATCCTGTCAGATACTTGACTTGACTGGGTATGTTACACATCCTATTCAGTGTTTGAAAGTTAAACTGAAAGTTAAGTAAACTTGGGTGTGGGGTTGTTTCTGTGGTCCGTAAAACTTGATGGTTCACAGATTCCGTAAATATTTATATTGTGACACCAGAAAGCATGTGTTCATCAGGTTGGTGAGACTTACACGGGAGTTTATTAGAGATTCTTAAAAGAAACAGAGATTCCAAATAACAAAAACAACTAAGATTTTTCCCAATCGGATCTGTACCTGAGTTCCAGTACTCACCGCTCGTCTCCCAGCTCTTCTGCCGCAGACCTCGCTAAACAACGCCCCCCTTGCCACATTCATATATTTCACCTTGAAAATGTTGGTTCAAATGTTGCCTTAGAATATCAAATTGTTCACTTGAATTTAAATAACGTGTATTAAATGGACTTAAATCTAGTTGCATTTTATCAACTTAAAAAATCTAGTTTAACTTATTACTACTTCATTTTATAAGTCAGTTTGATATTAATTTAGTTGATTTTTAGATTAAATTCAAGTTTCACAGTGATTTCTCCTGAGTGGTGAAATTGAATTTCCCATGGATATTATGCATCATTTTTATTATTAAAAATAGTTCAGACAAAATAACAAATAATGTACTTCCCTCACATGTTTCCAGTCTAGAATTGTATTTCTTTCATGGAACACAAAGAGTTAATGAAACAAAATATCATCATCTCTCTTATGGGTACGTCGGTAGCAATCTTTTAGAGTTTGATGTTTTGGCACTGTCAAGCAGACAATTTCAGACTTGGTGATTATGGTACTTTTTATTTTCCCAATTAAGGCAGAGCAGAAATATATCTTTACAAGCATAAAATAAATACACTTTTAAACAAAACTGACATGTGAGTCAAAAGCATCTACTTTCAATAATGGCAATGTTCAAGTTTGGCATCTTACTAGCCATAAAACTTGCATCACATAAGTGACCACAATCAAGACAAGAGTATCCCTTCCTCCCCTTAAACACTAAACAGCCTCTTTTAAATAGAGACAACTCCTGCCATTTTTAATTGGTCTAAACCATTGACGATAAATCAGGGGTTTACAAATTGAATATGCTTGATTCCCATTAATAAAATGACATATTGCAAAGTTAATAATTTACTACAACCATCTTAATACATCACAATTAATCCACTTCAATAAAACTCCTTATTAGAACAAAACAAGTACAACATCAATGTTCACATTTTACTCTCCTCGTTGAGGTTGCAAACATATTTATGTATATCAGCGCTCTAGACTGCAACCAATTTAGTCGCAAATGAGACCTTATTTCTCAATGAAGCGACTAAAAATAATCAGAGGTTGCACCGGTGCGACCAGCCGTTCGAGGGAGAAAATGTCTCGGCAACTATTAAAGTCTCCCTGTGATTCAACAACAGACACACATTAGGCCCATATCATGGTCTAAACCAATCAGAGATTGGGGCAGACCCCCCTCTGATTGGCCGTGGTCCAGATATTCCTGTATGTGTGTGTACAATTTATGCTTTCTTTGTATCTGTTAGTGTAAAAATTCCAACCAAACAGGATGGATTGTAAGTCATAACTTAGCAGATCTTTAGTATAATGAGAACATAGCATAGTGTATAAGGTGGTGTGTTGGCATGTGGATGTTCATAACAGAACTTAAAAGGTGACAGGTGTTGTCCATTCTTGTGTCATCATGTTTATATACAGAGTAAAGAAACAGTTTACCCAAAAATAAAAATTCTGATTGAACCAAATAGTACTTAGCCACTGTTAACTACCATAGTTGGAGAAAATTGTGTAAACTCCTTTGTTCTGTTGCACACAAAAGAAGATATTTTGAAGAATGTAGGAAAGCAAACTGAGGCACTTTTGGCTACCATGGTAGTCAGTGGTGGCCATGGACTGTTTGGTAACAAGCATTCTTCCAAATATCTTTCTCTGTGTTTATCAGAACAAAGAAATTTATACAGATTTTAAAAAATTCAAGGGGGAGTAACTTATGGCAGAATTTTTATTTTTGGGTGAACTGTGCCTTTGAAGGAGCGGAGACATGTAGATTTGATAAATATAGTCTAAAAGCATAACGTGCATTAAATATCTTTTTTTCAAAAGCCAAAATATTGTAAAAACTACTTAGAAATCATGAGGGGGATGTTATTGCAACATTAGATCAAGTTTGTTTATTCTAGAATGTCAAGGTAAACTGTAATATAAGATTTTTCCTGATATTGCCACACACATGCATTCTCATCGTGAGTAAATTACCTTATTAATCTCTGAATCTATCGCTCTCTGCCAACAGAACCTTTGTGTTTCAGTAAAAATCTTTGTTTGTTTAATGTTTATTATATTTGTCAAGCTTTCAGTAAGATGTATCAAATGTGTGTTAAAAGTTAATGGCTTCGACTTACAAAGTGCAGTGCCCTATTCATGTTTAACGTCCTTTGGATCTGTACGCCCATACTACCGTGTTCAAAGGTTGTGCAGCACAACTCCACAATCTTAAACTGCAGGAAGAGTGATCAGCATTTCACTTAGTCATACAGTATTTATATACTCATGTTTCTTGGAAACAAATCAAAGCAGTGATTTGCACGAATAGAATTTAGGCCTTTGTAATAATAGGGAGGTGCAAATGTAAGAACCGTGAATTGTAGGAATTGGCAGTATTGAATTCCTTTATCTTTAGATGCAAATCTACATTTTCAAAAGAAATCAGGGTGAGTACTGAACTTTCCCAAGGTATAATTGTTCTGTTTCTTCCAGCTCCAGTGGTACAGTATCTGAGGTTGTAACAGTGCAGGTTGGCCATGCGGAGACGCTGATACCCCTCCTCACCTTGCTTGATATGTTCAAGGATGACACACCTCTCAAGTCGACTAACTTCGCCACCCAACAGAACAGAACGTTCCGAAGTAGCCGCTTTGTGCCATACGCTGCCAACCTGCTGGTAGCGCTGTACGATTGCCCAGATGGAATAAGGATGGGGGTGCGACTAAACGAGAAACCTTTGACCTTGCCTGGACTCAATGAATCCGTGCCCAAGTATGAAGATGTAAAGATGCACTACATTGCTCTTCTCAGAGGGTGTGATCAAGAGACTGTGTGTAAAATAAACAAGTCATAAACACAAGATGACCACATTTAACTACACAAACACCACCTGCCAGACTGACAGTGTTGCAGTATTCAGACGTACATAAGAACAGCTGCCAAACAATTGTTTAAGGTTAGAGTATTTTACTGTAAAAAAACTGTATTAGGGGACATTCAGACAGAACGCATCTCTGCGTCTATAAACAAGAGATGCATCGCTCAGATATGTTTTTATAAAGTGCAACATAGAACCCCTCCTCTGTCAAGTTGGCGTCAAATAAAACAGTCGACATGCCAACTTGCTACTATAAACAGTAGCTTGCAGCGCTTGCCCCGCCTCCAAATTATTCCGATTGGTTCACTGCCTTTGGAATTGACATTGATGAACAGCGCTGCATGTAAAAGTAAATTTTTTTTAACTTGACACGCCGTCTTAAAAACCCGGCGCTTCAAAAGACACGAGATCATGCACGTCCGTCAAATGCGTGTTTACATAGAAGAAACAATGGGAAAGTAGCGCATTGGAATGGAAAAACACGTTCTATCTGAATGCCCCCTTAGGCCGTGTTCAGACATTACTTCTTTTTTGAAGCTTCTAGCGTCTGTTTTACAGTATAATCCTATTGAGTAAACCATGTTTTAAAAAAACGCCCGGAGCGCTTTTTCAAATGCAAGTGTCTTTTTCTGCAACTCAGAGCGACTTTTGAGGTTGAAAAAAGTTCAACTTCTCTGAAAAAGACCTGTCATTTTCATGATAACATGTGAGGAACGATTGGTCGAGAAAATGTAAGTTTAATTTTCAATTTCAACAACTTCTGATTGCATTTCTAGCGAGAAATTAGTATTGTAGTTTTTAAATATGTGATTAGTTATTGCAAAGACGCTCTCTGTTTGTTATTCAAATAGACTTCGGTTACGCTCCCTACCTGTTTCTCCGGACTGCCTTTGTGCACAGTTGCTGCCTCTGAAGTCATGGCGTTTGGCTGATATTTGTAACCAAACGCAGCCAGCATTTATTTTTACTAAAAAGCACCTTTGTCAACTTTTTCTTGTCAAAAAAGAATTCAAGTCTGAACACGGGTAAAGAAGTATATGATACAAAAGAATTGACCTTGATGCTTGATGACTCTGGTTTCTATGGACCACTGACTAGTCTCCAACCAAGGTTGACTGGACAGGCTTGGACACAAGTTTTATGGTTCAGCAAAGAAGTATAACCAAATTTACCATCATATTATTACTAGTTAACTATCTTTATGGACTGAATTCTTTGACCAATAAGTGAATGATTTACACATTGTGCTATTTAGTACAACAGTAAGTTTTACTTAATCATATATAAAGCTTATACATTCAGACCAAATATCTTGTAAATGTATATTTTATGTATAAATGTATTGTGTGTATTATCATAATAATACTGTGTCAGTGACAGTATTTTTCCTATAATTGCATTTTTTATAACAAATTAGATATGCATGCAGAATATATTTAATAAACTATGCCTTGACCTTTAAGGCAAATATGCAGTATTACATTTCTAACCTTTGTGGCTCAGTTAAGGTTTTATTTTGGTTTCATATCTTGGTTTCCCTTTGTGGTGCACATCCTTCCCTGCTTACTGACCACTGTTGGCATCTCTAGTTGTCTCAGTCTATAAAAGAATCATAAATATTACAGTGTTAACAGTATAACCATTGTCTTATACATAAAATATGGAATTAGATGATATTACAGCACAATAGTTATGTAACATGTAACATGAACATTTATTGTAATGTCTGCATTGCCAGACGAAGTGTGTGAAGTCTAGTTCCTCAAGGTTTTTTTCCCTCTTCACCCAAACATCTTATGTAGTTTTTAATTCTTGCAGTGGTCAATTTTATGTTCCCCACTAGGGGCATTAAATGATGATTTTCTGTAGAACTGCTTTAAAACTAATGTGAGTAATGCAATATATGCATTTGACATGACCTTAATTCACTGTTATGGTTTGCCTATTTGTTCTTTCAGAATTACAAAAGAGTTAAATGAGTAACTTTTGTTGTAGGTTGCCTTCACCCATGGCACACTATTGATTGGACAATTTGTTACAAAGTTAGTCAATTGGAAAACCCATAAATGTATTAAAATAGGCTAACCATGATGTATTTTTACCAGTGTGTTTGTCATAAACCCTGTTTACCCCCCAAACAAAACAAATAGCTTTACTTTAAACTCCCCCACACAGAAACCTTTACTTATAGTTTGGTACCAGTGGTCTTTCATTTTGCATGCTACTGATAATACCTACAAATTCAAGATTTAAGAATCTTGACTATGTTAAGATTTTAAGCGTACTAGGCAATGTTTTTTCAATAATTGTTTAAATGTAGGCTATAGTTCATTTGAGGTGAATATTTTTTTAACTTGTGCTTCTGCTTAGTTGTATATAAAACCATGGCCTACTTTAAGGTATCATTTGTTAACATTACTCAACAATACATTAGCTAACATTTAATTTTCCCGAAGTTTTTCAACGTACTCAACTTTTAAATATGTATTAGTAAATGTTGAAAATAACATGAACTCAGGTGAATTATTGCTGTACACGTCAATGTTAACTAATGTAGTCAACTAATTTTAACACACCTTTTCGTAAAGTTATCTTCACTTTTTTGTTAAGTGTTTAAGCTTATTGTACGAAAAAATATGACGTCCACACACGAATGTGGAACAAGGGCCACTTTTACGCCCTCGAGCACCCAGCACTTGATCCCTCCTCCATAACATGTCACACACCCGTACACTGCTCTCCATTCACTAGTATGCAGATGATCCTCATCTGGAGGTGGGACGAGGGGAATTCGACGTGTCTCTGAAAGCTCTTAAAAGCGCGTCTTTTTCCGTATCTTCACTTCAACCGCCTTAAAAAACTTCACCTGCACTCACCGCTAGCCCCGCCTCCAGAGCCGAGCGCACTCCACCGGAGAAAGATGCCTGGAAACTCAACACAAAACCCGGTAAGATTTACGCACAAATTTGATTTTCTGGTGGTCTATTTGGAGAGTTTCTTTAGCGTTAAACAGGCTGTTTAAAACTCAGCAAGTTGTCTGAAACTTTGAAGTTTATGTTTTATCATGAGGTAGGCTACTGTTATTTAATCGCATTCACTCTTTTGAGGGGGTATATTGTGCAAGAGCGCCGGTGAAAGTGAATGTTAAACTAGACATATCAGCATAAATGAACTTTTTTAAAAAAAATCAAAATTCAAAGTTATTTAATGGAATATAATAGAATAAATACACTATGAGACAATACAAAAGAATGTTGACAAGAACTGTACAAATAAGATGGAAAATTGCGGGGTATATCTGTGTGTATTTGAGGTTGTGAGGTGAGATTATGCATGCATCTGTTTTCGAGTTCATGTCAGTTCATCTGTTTCATAGATCAGAGTTCAGTTGTTATTGAGGCCCACAAATCACGGGATAGACTATCATGCACTTTGAGTATATCACAGCAACACTCTGTTTAAACTTTATGTAAAACTTTAAACCATAAGGATAACATCCTTTTCAAAGGTAAAACAATCTTGACAGTTCTTAACACTGCATCTGTCCATCAAAATACCCAGAGTCATTCCCTGACAAGAATACCGTTTAGTGTTCAGAGTTTATCTAGGCAATATTGTGTTAGGCTTTCCTTTAGTCCAGTAATTTCACATAGTGTTCATTCATAAAACTGCGACTGGCCAGAGAAAACATTGAAATTACTGTGTGTGAGGGGTGGTCTGTCATTGGGATTCAGTGGAAACCATGGGTTTGTACTGAATGAATCTGTTTTTTTAAGCACTCCACAAATACATTTAAGGCAGTGTTAGAGTGAAGATCTGACTGCTTAAAGTTCCTGCATGACATAATTTATCCAGTTTCTTCTGATGTGACACTGTCACCATTTACATTTTGATCTCGTGTAAGAGTGTGTCTCCTGTCTAACACTGATACACATGCCCTCCTTTTTAATGAATATAGTGCTCTGTTTATAAATGAGTGCTGGTTTTCCCCCAGCTCGCCCGCAGAAACCCAGTATTTTTCCACCTCAGTTTTTCTTGAGTGGGTCTGCAGGGAACTGAGGCTAGAGGAATACACAAGTGTGTGTGTACTGTATAAGGGAGAGAGGGGTAGATTAGCCACATCATCACAACTGCTACACACTGACCACTTTGTTGGCTCAATCCCATAGACAACCAATTCATGACCAATGCCCACACACACACTGATCCACAGTTTTATGAACTGATTCTAAATTTCTTCAGTTCTACAGTAACAGATCATTTTCACTGACCCACATTAACCAGTCTGGAGGATGTGTCGAAGGGTCCAAAATCCTATTATCAACATGTGGGTCATGTTAAAGTGTCCAGTGTAAGGGGTCTTAACTGAGTTTGACACCCCTGCCCTATGGCTTCATCATCCAGTATGAATATTCACTCATTATGACATCACAACTCACTATGGCATCATCATCCATTATAAATAATCACTCATTATAACATCACCACTCGCTATGGGATCATAATTCAGCATAAATAATCATTCAATATGACATCACAACTCGCTATGGCTTCATCATCCAGTATGAATATTCACTCATTATGACATCACCACTCGCTATGGGATCATAATTCAGCATAAATAATCACTCATTATGACATCACAACTCGCTATGGCATCATCATCCAGTATGAATATTCAATCATTATGACATCACCACTCGCTATGGGATCATAATTCAGCATAAAGAATCACTCATTATGACATCACAACTCGCTATGGCATCATCATCCAGTATGAATATTCACTCATTATGACATCACCACTCGCTATGGGATCATAATTCAGCATAAATAATCACTCATTATGACATCACCACTCGCTATGGCATCATCATCCAGTATAAATAATCACTCATTATGACATCATCACCCTGTGCACGCCACTAATATGTATGCATGTGTCGTGTATGTCTGTAGGATGTGCAGAGGTCCACTAATGTGATCTATCAGGCCCATCATGTCAGTCGGAGTAAGAGAGGGCAGGTTGTTGGATCAAGAGCCGGTTTCAGAGGATGCACAGTCTGGCTCACAGGTAAAGCACATACAGTGTGTATGAGCACATTCTTTATCTTTATTTATTTAATTTAGCAGGAAAAAAACCTAATCTGTAAATGTACAGTAGATAAATGGTAAGTAAGGGATAATGTACAAGGAGCCGGATGTTATAGCAGAAATAAGCCCCGACTGTGTGATCAGGACCTGACGTGAAGCGAAGCTCATTAAACGGCTATTTGCCACATGAGAAAAAAAACTGTACACGACATGTTAATTTGAAATATTTTATTAGCTCATTTTTACTGAATGCAGTACTTTCGCTTTTAAGTTAAGAAGCAACGTTCAAATGTCAGGAACAGGCAATTTGGTTTAATCATTTGTAAATATAATAACATATGTGTTATTAAAATACATATTTGTATTTTATTTGTCATAAACTGTTAAAATTATTTGCTGCGTCAGGGTTACAGAGTGTTATTAGTTTTGAGCGGTTGTTATCTGGAAATAACGAACCTGCAAATGTCGCGACTGGCCAATCAGAATCAAGCATTCCAACGAGCCGTGTAATAAGATCCAATAGCATACATTGAACAGCCCCAAAAAGAAACAAACATCACTAGTACAGATATACACCCTCAAACCAACAAGTCAAACATTTTGTACTACTATATACTTCCATTAACAACCTTATGTTGTTTAAAAGATTAAAACTGTCATGTCTGCTGTGCATGTGTGTAGGTTTGTCGGGGGCTGGCAAAACAACGGTGGGCTTTGCGTTAGAGGAGTATCTGGTGTCCCACAGTATTCCCTGCTACTCTCTGGATGGGGATAACATCCGTCACGGCCTCAATAAGAATCTGGGCTTCAGTTCTGAGGATCGCGAGGAGAATGTCCGTCGTATTGCAGAGGTGGCCAAACTGTTTGCAGATGCAGGGTTGGTCTGCATCACTAGTTTCATCTCACCGTATACCAAAGTAAGCGACGACACCACCACTAACAAGCAAACAAGATTATTAGCACAGATATACTGTAGTAAAATTGGTTCAAAATTATTTCATTTCAGATATTTAAACAAATTGTAGTATGTTGTAGTTATTAACTGCTCAAGCATACTGCGTAGTGCATGTTTAGTATATTATTTTTATAATGTTCCAATAAAACGGATAACGCTTCTCCAGGACCGCGCAGACGCCCGGCGCATCATTGAAAGTGCAGGCTTGCCTTTTTTCGAGGTGTTTGTCAATGCTCCTCTGGAAGTCTGTGAGAGCAGAGACGTTAAAGGGCTTTACAAGAAAGCAAGAGCTGGAGAGATTAAAGGTAATTTGCTTTTTGCTAAAAGTCTAAACTGCACAATATTCAATGGAAAAGAAATAGAAACTAGACTTCTTCCAATCTCATTCATTCAGTTTTTTCATTCATACTTGAATCTTTTATCAGGCTTCACAGGTATAGATTCTCAGTATGAGCAGCCAGAGGCTCCTGAACTGATTCTGAAGACGGAAACGCTCACGGTGAATGAGTGCATCCAGCAGGTGGTGGACATGCTGAAGGAGCAGGTAATAACAACCTGCACGTGCTATCTCCACATCCAGATTACACATGTGCGTTTATCTTTTGAGTACCCCAGAGTCAGAAGTCCAAGGTTGGAATCTTCGTCAGATACCTGAATATGAATACATTTCTGAGGGCAAAACAGTATTAGGGAGTGTTATTGTATATTTTACGTTTTACAATTTGAATAGAAAGAATATAGATTCAGCTTAACATTCCTAGTGTTCTGATTGTTATATTCACATATATTCATATTTATCACAACACATTTATCACTTATATCAAATAATAAAAATCACAGTTTGCAACTTCTGCTAACTCTAATGGCCTTATGAGACTGAAAAATAACCAGATGCAATATATAATCGTTCATATTTACAACTCCTACTCATTTAACATTTTTTCCCCCTACATTTTAGCATAACCGTACAGTCATAAACTACAGAATAACACACTTGAAACTATTTGAAATATGTTTTCACTAAAAGCATCCAAAAATTAGATTTATATGGTAGCATCTTCATACCCTTTGCCTAGAATTTGCGAAACTGTACTATTGGTATTTTATCACCCAGCTTCTTACATTTTCATTTACGCATTTGGCAGACGCTGTTATCCAAAGCGACTTACATTGCTTTATCCTATGCATTTTACATAGGTATTTGCAATCCCCTTTGAAACTTTTGAAACGCAGTGCATGTATATGTTTTTCCCTTTTTCATCAAACACTCTTTATGATGTCTCTCTTTCAGAACATCGTTCCCAGTGGAGTTGTTGAGGAGATTAATGAACTCTTTGTGCCTGAGAACAGACTCAAGCTGGCACAGGCAGAGGCCAGCACCCTTCCTGCTATCAACATCACAAAGGTAACCATCACTGTTCTCGAGTAGTCCTCACCGCCAGGAACCAGTTCAAAATCTTGTTCATTAACGTTGTGTTCATTAATATGAAAGAATAATTAAACCAAGATGATACCTAACTGGAATATCAGACTGCGAACAGTGTGCTGCTGCTGTTTTTCCTAATTACAATGCAAATTTATTCCGAAGACTCTCAAGAAGACAAATACTGTCCTGAAAAGCTAATGTCATTGCAGTTATTATTTTGAGACATTATAAACTTAGAATTTGGCCATTAATAACCCTTTCTAATAAGAGTCTTCATGAATGCAATAATGGCTGTTCGGTTAATAAACACAGCTTTCTGTATTTTCTTGTGTGTAGTTGGACTTGCAGTGGGTGCAGGTGTTGGCTGAAGGTTGGGCTAGTCCTCTTAAAGGCTTTATGACAGAGAGAGAATACCTACAGGTTCTGCACTTCAATAACCTCCTGGATGGTAAAAACACAGACAAGAATTCAAAGAAACTGTTCACCAATAAGATAGGACATTATTGTGTGTCGCCATATTTGATTCAAGCTCTTCAATTTCAGATGGTTTAACACAGTGGCTAAATGATGTCAGAATTATTATTTTCCCCTGAACGATTCCAATAATGCTGTAAATGTCCATCAAGCTTCTCCCTCATTTTGGTTCAAAACAAACAAACAGTCAGTCATGTTAATGGACTTGATATAAGAGCAGTGTTTGTCTTTCTTATGCCATTGTTTGTACTTATATCAGAAGTAGAAGCCAGAGCCAAGCTCGGCATTGTTATTCTAGAATGTTTCATATATCAAACTGCCAGTGTCAGTGATGAAGCTGCATTTTATGAAAAGGAGTGATGCAATGAAATGTTTATCTTGTGAAACCTAGTCTTGTTGTTTGGTTAAACAGTGTTGGTTATAGTGAAATATTTACACTGTATATCTTAACAATGTACATACACATTGTTACTAGGTGTTGATCAGTAGGTAGCTAAGCATACAAATCAAGTAACAAAAATGCAAAATAAATATTATGTGCTAAAGAAGGCAGATGACAGTTTTGTTTAAATAATTATACAATGAATGACATTATATATGCCTATATACAGTATGCCTGATATATTTATAATGTATATGCCTCTGTTGTTGCTTTTCCACTGCATAGTACTGCACGGTATGTCGCGGTACAGCTCAGTTTTGGGGGTTTTTCCACTGGGCACAGTACCTAGTGCCTGATACTTTTTTTTCTACCACCTCGGTTGACGTTCCAAGCGTACTGTACCAGTACTAAAATGGGACGTGTTTACACACAGATCACTGATTGGGCAGAGAGAATTATTACGAGCCTCATTGGATTTGCAACACATGAATACACATTTTAATACTTAATATTGGCATTTCGTTATATGCTTCGTGACAGTAATATAGATGAAATTGAGACCCTTAGCCCAATGCTAAATGCTACATTAGCTAACCCCCATGTGCCGTCGAGCAATACAAATGATTGTTGTTTGCTCTTTGCTGTAAGATTTCCCAAACTCTCTGGTATTTGAGCAATATTTTGTTTTGCTGCCATCCTCCATCGATATGCTCCATATATCTCCTGTCTTGTGCATGTGTGTAAGAGGCCCTGCATCTGACGATAAGTTTATAATCCCCTACCACTTTGAAGCGGTACTTAACTGCTGTGAAAAAAGCAAATTAAGCCAAAGTGAAGTGAGCTGTACCGAGCCGAGTCATACTAAACCTGACGGTACCATGCAGTGGTAAAGTGCCAATTGATTTAGACCCTCAATTTGTTGTTTCACCCTAAACGCAGGTGGTACCATCAACCTCTCGATACCCATTGTTCTTCCTGTTGCGACGAAGATTAAAGAACATTTAAATGGGAGTGTGGCTGTGGCTCTGGAGTACCAAGGAAAACGTGTCGCCATATTACGAAACCCAGAGTTCTTTCCACATCGAAAGGAAGAACGATGTGCTCGCCAATGGGGAACAACCTGCCCCAAGCACCCATACATAAAGGTATTTGAAAATACTTTTCATCTTATAACAGATGTGCCACAAACCACCAAAACAATATGAAGACTTTAAAGTGAACCCGGCCCTCAATGTCGATTGTTCTGGCCCTTCAAGTAGCATAGTGTGAAAAAGGATCTCTAGGATAAATTTAGTTCAGTCGGGAACGGACCCTACAGTTATGAACTGATGATTCAGCACGAGCTGAAGCACAGAGCAGGAGTCACGTGGCGTTAGGCGAGTGGCATGACTCACAAGCAAAAAAAAACTTTGGGTGTCTTAGCGGGAGATAACATATAACGTGCTTTTCATGTTCGAAAAAGCGCTGCCATTTTGGTTGACTCTTTTAAATGAGCAGCGCACAGCGCTCTAGTTGCTGTTAACAGTCATATTATCAGAAACTTTAAAAAGGTGCAAGCAGAGGGCACTTGCTCTGACTTTGCTCGGTTAACCCACGTCAGCCAACACAAGTTTCTACTTCATCGTTGCAGTCTCCAGACGTTTCAAGCAACTGTAAAGTTCCGTCACCACATCGGAAGGTCAATCTCTCCATTAATTCGATTGGACAATGGGGAAAAAGTTGCATGATAATAAGCGCTTTTCTGCTCAGAGTTGAGTTTTATTCGCATAAGCAGCGAAAACGGTCTCTGCCAAACTGAATATTATTTTTTTAACCAGAAAGTAGCAACGAACAGCTAACAAATTAAAAATTTGCATGAATAACTTTATATATTTATATTTTATATTTATATAACTTTAAATAATCAGATGGTGTTAAAACATGCAATCTGCAATTGTTTTGCGTGTGCTCATGGAGCTTTGAGAGAACGCATGGACATGAACTGTTTCATGTGAGAAAAGCAACTGTCAAACATCCTTTGCGGCAACCCGTCAAAATAAATGTCTCGTTAACTTGAAAAAGTTATAACAAACCCAAATTTTGCCACACCATCCCTTTTGATTTTTTATCATTCAACCATTGAGTATATTATTAACTTGGGTAAACTAAAGTAAATGTGCTTATAAAATTATAAAAAATGTGTCATCCCTCATATTGCAAGCCATATCTCTCTGGCTATATATAATATATATAATGCTTCCTGATCCAATTTCCCAATAAAGATAACTCCAAACTGTAAATCAGAGTTCACTAGTCCTGGTTTTCCCATAAAAGCAATATTGTGACGGATCTGATACATTTTATTGGCACACCTGTGTTTTCTATTGACATACACCAACATTCTTGCCGCTTTCCTTAATGTCTTGTTTACACAACATAAATTTTGTGCATGGTCACTACTAACATTCAACAAACTGTTCTCCATATTGGTAATTGGATGGATATTGTTCTAATCACATAAAATGTGTTTTACATACAACACTCTTATTCCTTCTTACACCTGTTACCAGATGGTAATGGAAAGCGGCGATTGGTTGGTAGGGGGTCAGCTGGAGGTGTTTGAGGGAATCAGATGGGACGATGGGCTGGATCAATACCGCCTCACTCCACGGGAACTAAATCAGAGATTTAAGGACATGAAAGCAGGTAAAACATGTTTAGAAGATGACAGCTGGAAATACCAGATAGTAAGTCAAAAACACAGGGTGTGACTTTTGCTACTGATTTCATGACTTGTTCGTAAATGTTCTTAAAGGGACAGTTCACATGAAAACGCAAATTCTGTCATTATTTACACATCCTCAGATTGTTCCAAATCTGTATAAATTTCTTTGTTCTGCTAAACGCAAAAGAAGATATTTGGAAGAATGTCAGTAACCAAACAGATCTCATCCCCCATTCATTATCATAAATAAAGGGAGTCAATCGGGAATAAGATCTGTTTGGTTACAACCTATTCTTCCAAATATCATCCTTTGTGTTTAGCACAACAAAGAAATTTATACCTGTTTGGAACCATCAGAGGGTGAGTGAATGATGATAGAATTTTCATTTTTGAGTAAACTGTCCATTTAAAATGTGATCAAAACATTAATCTTTAATTAAAAACTACGTAACCTATCCAACATGGTTACCATTCCACTATTCTCCAGATGCCGTGTTCGCCTTTCAGCTGAGAAACCCAGTCCACAATGGCCATGCTCTGCTGATGACGGACACACGTCGCCGATTAGAGGAACGTGGATATCAAAGGCCTGTGTTGCTTTTGCATCCTTTGGGTGGCTGGACCAAAGATGATGATGTGCCTCTGGACTGGAGGATGAAACAGCATGCAGCAGTGTTAGAGGAGGGCATTCTAGACCCAGAATCCACCATCGTGGCCATCTTTCCCT
The DNA here is from genome assembly GCF_015846415.1 of Triplophysa dalaica. NCBI lineage: Eukaryota > Metazoa > Chordata > Actinopteri > Cypriniformes > Nemacheilidae > Triplophysa > Triplophysa dalaica. Next base: position 6,811,056 of record NC_079556.1, on the reverse strand, counting down.
CACCCATGATGTATGCCGGACCTACTGAAGTAAGCAGAATGTGATATTTAAGAGTATTAAGTAACTTTATGCTCCTAAAAAATTACCTAATCTTATAACCATTCCACATCTGTGCCACCATCACAACTATTCAACAATCTGTATTGCGTTTCTGTTAGGTCCAGTGGCATTGTCGTGCAAGGATGATAGCCGGTTCTAACTTCTACATCGTGGGTCGTGATCCTGCTGGAATGCCACATCCGGAGTCAGGGGAGGACCTGTATGATCCATCTCATGGGGGTAAAGTTTTGTCCATGGCCCCTGGACTGACATCTGTGGAAATCATCCCGTTTAGAGTGGCCGCTTACAATACCACCAAGAGGGGAATGGACTTCTATGACAAAGACAGGTGAGACTTCTTATTGGATGATACTGGTAACTAGTAGATACAGTTGAAGCTGAACTTCATAAACTGTATTATACATCTGATTCTCAGGCATGCTGACTTTGAGTTTATTTCCGGGACCAAGATGCGCAAGATGGCTCGCAGTGGAGAGAATCCTCCTGATGGCTTCATGGCTCCAAAAGCCTGGAAGGTCCTGACTGACTATTACAATTCCCTGCAGAAACAGCAGTGATGACATATAACCCAACCCATCAGGACCACCATAACAATTATTCCAACATACTGAAAACCTAAGAAGTTCACAGTTTGGGAGTAATATGTGGTAAAGCTACACTTTATGCCTGGCCATCTAGGAACAGGTAGCAAAAGTGGTTATGATTTCCTGTGAATAACTCATTCATGACAGGTAGTCGGTAAATGTAGGTAGATATTTCTCAACTGTGATATTGTAACTAATGTGCCTTAAACCGGACCAAGTGATTGCCTATCCTAAAGAGATAAAATTATTAGAAATGTGCCTTGTATGCTTTTGAAGCTTGGGAATGAGTTGGAATCTAAATGAACTCTTTATATCAGAGAAGTGTTCTAACGGTTTAAAATATAGCTAAATACAGAAAGAATTTCACTATGTTGTATGTATCCAAAAGTACAATATATTTGCATAAAATGTTTTAAAGATTTATTCCCCCAAAAGGGATTGGATTATATTGGGGAAATTCTACTATATTTATTGTTTTAAATGTATTGTGTTAATACAATGACATCAGTTATTAAAATTGCTTTATTTGACTGATAATGCAGTATAATGTAATTTTTGTCTTTTTATTCAAATATTTGTTCTGTAGTTACACAATCATGACCACGTGGTTGCATTTTAAATGCATCTCACAGTATGTGAGTGTATGTACAGCTTGCTTTCTGTACTCTGAAACAAGGACAAAAGTCACATTGATGGGGTAACCCGAGTTCAAAGTTATGCACAACGGCAAGCTATAGTGACACTAGCGCCATCCGATGGTCACCGGCACATTCGTCAGAAACCAGATGGCACCATCCGGCAAATAGCTGATTATGCAAATATGACTTCAGCTAATGGTTGTGGTAACTAACTAACTGTGAAAATTCATTGTAGTGGAATTTTCCATCTTCGAGACAAGGAGCAAAATAAACTTGTACAAGGTCATGGCCAAGGCGCATGCGTAATGTGGCCTAGAACATTAGTGGCCTAGATAGAACATTATTCGCCAAAATGCGAGAGCAACTGTATAAGATGATGGATGAGTGTCCCCCCAATACGAGGGTTTCCCAAATGGATTTAAAGGATTTCCAATCATATTTAGTGCGGATGAGAGCATCAGATCCAGGTTCCAGGTAACCCTATTTAAATCTGCAAACTGCAGTCGTGGTGCCAAATCATGAACATGTGAGTCTGTACAACAAGATAAGCGTGGATTTTCCCAGGAAACGAGAATCTATAATAGAAGCCCCTGAAGGAAGACCGAACAGAACACACTCGCCTATTTCCATAGATCCAGTGAGTTTAAACTAACCTTTGGGTTTGATGTCACATATAGCCCTATACAGAGGTTTGGCATTGCGTATTCCTTTTATTTTTCCAGATGCAATGATTATTAAGCCTCTAACATAATACAAAAATAACAATTAGTAATTCATTGCTTTTAATTTAAAGAATTGATGGTGTAGTGTTCATACTTGGTACAACAGGTGGCGCAATGCTATATAAGGTCTAATGGCCTTTCCCATAAAATCTCTATTATTGCTAATTATTGAACCACAAATAAATACGTATATTAATAGAGTTCAAGTTAATGTGAAGGTCAAGCCAATCTGTGTGATTTCTCAATAACTAATTAAACTACGCAGTGCTGGTCTGAAATATCGTGTTAAGATCATCAAAGAATGATGTAATCAGAATACACTGAAACATTAAAATACTTAAACATTCGTAATTTCCAAAACTGCAGAAAATGATGTTTAGTGGGGGTAATTTTATTTGTCAAATACTAACCCGGGTGCACTGAAATATAGGTTACCTGTTCCGTGAATTAGTCCTTGGCTCTACAAGGGGTGCCGGGGGGGGGGGGAGACCGCCGTTCTGCAATGAACGAAACAATGTACCAACACCGCGCGCGCACGTGACCGCTCTGACAGGGAGAAGTAACCGCCTACATTCTCACATTCATATCCTTCCGCTCTTCAGCGTGAATGTCGCTTTAAAACAGAGGCCGTTTGAAATTTCCACAATATCCGCTCCGTATATCGTGTGCTACACATGTATTAATTTCTTGCTTTATATTTCTCATTAACGCGAGGGTTTAAAACGGATGTCTTGATCACAAAGCGGCACGCGTCCGCGCACTGCTTCTGCTTGTGGCGGTGGGATATGTTTTTTTCTCGCTTGGTAAATGAGCCGGATCTACGTTCTTTTTTCCTCCGTGGGAAGCCATGATGGCAGTTTGAGAGCGGAGCTGCGGAGCGCCCTGAGGAGAGATGAGTCCCGCCGATAAATCACACATCTCTATACTTCTCCAACGGCCATCGTTGCATATTTAACAAGCGGTGAAGGTGGAGACTGTCACTTGTCATTTTTTAAGGAACTAAATTGACCATCCAGCGACGGCGATGATCATTCGCTAGGAGGAGGGTTTTGGGGGGGTTTTAGCTGTGGTGGCTAGCGGGCGATGCTAGTCGGGAAAGGCTCGCCTGTGTGTTTTCTTCGCGCGGAGATGGAGAGGATTCGCTCCTCTCTTTGGACCTGAGCACGGCGCGTGCACCGGACACACAGACTTCTGCCTTATTGTTTTTATTAAATCGGATGTGTTCCGGTTTGACCGGACCGCAGGATCTGTGGACCTATTTGGCTGCTCTGAGGACTGCGCGACCAGGAGAGTTGGGCCTGCTGCGCCGGATCGGATAGAGGCCAGTCTGCGCGAAGCCCTAATCCGGGCCGCGGCGCGAGACCCACCGGGCCAGACCGCACACATACGTGCACACACTCGGGCGAAAGGGTTACGGAGCCATCCAGAGCAGACGTAACCCACTTTCTCTTTAACTGTAAACGGGAATAAAACTGAAGTGCTTTCAACTGCTGTCATGGCAATGACCAAAATTAAAGAAATAGTCAGTCGGAATAAGAGGAGGTATCAGGAAGATGGATTCGACTTGGACCTGACATGTATCCTTGGCCATTCGTAATGTCTCCAGGCTTCTTCCTGTATTATTTATCGCTTTTTACATTGTTGAATATTCTCCTCAGTCGTGTATTCGCCTGAAAGGTCGGTGATATGAGAAGTGAGAATGATGGGTGTGAAATGCACAGTGCCTTTGACGTACCAGGGACGTCTTTTATGTCTTTTTAAATGTTAGGCATAACCTTGCAAGCCTGCACCATCCCTTAAAAACGCTTAGTCACTGTGGTTATATTTTATTTTGAACCTTTTTAGTCCAATACTGGTCAGCTTTCTGGTTTGACAGCTAAATTGCTATAATGGCAGCTCTTTTCCAAGCTGAAGGTTCCATCATGTTTCTACAAGACAGATGCTGTATGTGGTTTTCACAGCACATCCATGACGTTTATATGCAAAGACCATCAATTATTGCACAACATCAGCTTCCTGATCAATTCTGCAGATTTAAACCAATCTGCATTTATGTATTGAGTAATCTGTTCATCCGTTTGCATATTAATGAGTATTCATAGTTTAAAGAGATGATGGGTCTGTGCGGTAATTTAATGGATAATGTGTGATTCGGCCTCTAGATGACTGTTCTAACTGGGTTATTCTTAGAAATTGAGACAATTGATTTGCAAACACTGGGGTGCATTTGGTACATTTCGTAAAGTCCTCAATAGTGCTATATTTGGGGAGCAAGTTGGACCAGTTGTAAAGGTGCATCACCTGACAACGGGAGATGCGTAACCAACCATATTTAATCAGATATCGTATGTTCAGACTGTTCGTATCCTGCTTTGTCATCAGATCCATCTGATAATGATTCTGATGGGTTTTTTGTGTCCATTAAAGAAATTTCAGTTGATTCATGTGCAGGTTGTCAATCTGTTTATGGCTATAGGACGCACAGCCAAGCAGAACATAATCTCAGGTGCAGTTAGAGGAAATTCCCTTTTGATTTTGAACCCATGACCACTTGTGAAAGAATTATGATTGATCTTCGCGTGCCCTATCAGATGGACGGAATTACCTTTTCCTCATTCTGATCTGGCTGATATTGAATGTTTTGCATATAGGTGTTTAGTGGGCCCCTAGTTTTAGGGATTTGCTTCTGTAAGCCGAGTCTGAGCATTTAAACATTAAGGAAATAGTCAATACTTGATTGTGGGTGTTTATTAAAAAAGGCCAAAAGAAGAGGAAAATGCGATTTTTATTTTGCAGATTTAGCACCAGCGAATGTTGGCTTTGTATATTTGAGGAAGTGTGTCAGTTCAGCTGTTTAGACAGTAACTCCTTCTGTCCTGCGAGCTTGAATAAATCGAAAAAGATGTCAAGAATAAGAATGTTGGTGAGTCTTAGCTTTTCTAACCCGAAATGCTTCATCGCTGCTTTGCACTCATTTTGAATTTCTGAAGTGGTGCCCTTTAACTTCAGCTGGCCATTAAACTGATGATAATTATGGTTGTACTGCATTACTTCTTGGCCTGCAGTCTGGCAATCTGCTGTGGTAAATTTCACCCCTGCGTCTGCAAGGCTACACCACTGGTGTGCTGGGCATGCTGGGAAAGTTCAAATGTCACGCAAGCCTCATGTTCACCACTCAGTATCTTCACCAGAGACATGCTGATTTAGTTTGCCAAGTAGGTAATGTAGACTTTGCAAGATCAGTTTTTTCTTGCCGTGTTAAATATTTGTGCAGAGGAAATATTTGAACACTTCAAATGGATTATTCTTATTTATGAACTCTCTATGACTTCTCACACTTTCTCAATCTCATTGGCTCACATTAGCATGTTTTCTAAGATTTGTAAGCTGTGCTCATGTGGTTGAAGTGACAGGGCAGACTGCAGCCATGTTCAGAAGTGGTGTTTGGCCTTTTAGCGTTCTGGGTTGAAATTATTCACGTGTTAAAACCGCTGGCTTTACTGTGACAGATGTAAATTTTGCTTAGCTTGCATTGAGATATTGCTTAGCTTATGAGAGACAGAAAGGCAGTGAATGCATTGCAGGCCTGCTTAAAGACATCACTTAACGGGGACATGTTCGTCATGTTAAGTTTTATTAACTTTGAGCTTTTTGTGTTTAGAATATTATATGATAACATTCTTTAGTGCACGGATGGAAAAGTCTAAATCTGATTATTATGCTGCATCAGCATGCTTTTGTTTGACCTATGTAACCATTTTATACCTGATGATTTTGCTCCATTGCATAAAGGAAACTGTGGGTTTCTCACAGTGCTTTTTTTGCAAAGTGTTTGACGTAGTTGCAAGTCTTTTTAACCATGGAGATCTGCACCCATTTTAAATTAAATGAACAGAACTGCACTGTTTGCAAGAGATTTGATCAATTATTGTTTTAGGGGAGAATACTGTGTTCATGAAGGAATAGTTCCACTTTCAAAATTTAAATTCTGTCATCATTTACACAACCTGTTGTAATTTTTAACCTGTGTGATTTTTTTTTTTCTCCTTCTGCAAAACACAGAAGGTGCATTTTTGAAGAATGTTGGTAAGCAAAAACTGTTGGTCCCCTTTGAATTCTATTGTATGGACAAAAAGCAAAGCAAGTCAATGGGGACCAACAGATTTAAACGTATGCATTTGGCAGACCCTTTTATCCAAAGCGACTTGCATTGATTTATACTATAAAAAAATTTCCAAGTATGTTTTCTGTTACCTACGTTTTTCAAAATATCTTTTTTGTTCTGCAGAAAAAAGAAAATCATCAAGGTTTGGAATGACAAGAGGGCATGTAAACATGATACAATTTTAATTTTTAACGTGAACATTTCCGTTAAAAACAGGTTGTTTTATTTCCTTTATAATACAATGGCAATTTTCGCAGGTCTCTTTTACTGCCTATTGTAATTTGTCCAGTCCATATCAGTTGTGAACAGAGCTATTAAGAGTAGAAGATGTATTTAACATTTGATATTATATTTGAGGCAAAAACCGTTTTAAAGGCATTGGGCTAAAAATAAGCGTGACTCATCCAATTATAAAGCTTCTGGCTTTCCATTCTGACAGCGTTCAGCAGGAAATGAACAGAACAGAGAAGCCCTACTTCTCTCTCTCTCTCTCTCTTTTGGCTCTGTTGTGGTTAAGGTGTGAATCTCCCCCAGAGTATGCACACATCATGGGAGTGAGCAAGTAAAGTCGAAATATCTACAGATGCACAGAGAAAAAGAGGAAGTGAGAAACGAAATGAAATGAAAAGGGAAAAGAACAAGGCTTAGTTTGGAGAGTTTTGAGCAGGAAACAAAGCTCTGTCTTTGTGGCATGATGAAGTGTGGGAGTTGTTTTTGAGCGCAGCGGCTGCTCTGTAACCTTTGACCCGGCTGATGTAGGTGAGGATCGTGATGCCCTGGTTTGTAGGTGGAGAGCGCGCAGCCACATTTCTGCCTACGGTCTACCACTTTATAAAATTAAAAGGTCAATGCGTGAGTTTGTGTGGTGTTTGACATTTACGACGATATCTGCATCACGAGTTTACTTTTGTTTTCTATTTGTTGTCTTGGGGGTCCTGATGGAGTTTGGCAAAACATGCTGCATGATCTGATTTTTGAGACCTGATGCAAATTGCTATTTCGCCCTTGCAGAATGTATTTTTCTACTTTAGACTGGATTTTGCATCATCTCTCTTCCACTAATATCTCCTGTGAACATGGTTCCTGGTGGATAAGTAGCAATAGTTTCACATTCAACATTTTTTGTGACTTCATTCTGCATACAGTTGTAATATTGTGTGTGTTTGTTTTGTTCCCTTTTGTTTTTGCAAGTGTGTAGTGCTTTTATGACCTTGTGTTCCTTAACTTTCATGTAAGACATATATCCCAATATTATTGCCATGGGCTTCCCAGCCGAACGGTTGGAGGGGGTGTACAGAAACAACATTGATGATGTGGTGCGGTAAGTCCAGCTTCAGAAAGAAACTTTAGACATAGATGGATGTTTCCATCTCTCCATTGCTATCTCTCTCTCTCAATTTACTCTTCCCCCCCCCCTTTTTTTTCTTGTGGATCGCCCCTCTGCACAATCCAGTATATCAGAGATGACCTTTTTTATGATACATTTTTGTAGGCTAACCAGGAAGTCAGTGTCTCTGCATTTTTCCCATAGACTTTTGGAAGATCGCAAAAAATAAGCTCTTTGATTAACAATGGTTTATGATGTTTAAATGTTTTCTCTATAAAGATAATCTTTCCAAATGAACACAACATTTGTTACCTATGAAGCTGAAATACAATCGCCAGAAGTAAAAAGCTAACACGATGCTATAAACATACAACACTTAGCCTCGCTCGATATCAACGCCACCACCATAAAGCCTCCAACAACTCTTTCAAACCATTAAAAATGTTAAAAAATGTAAGTAATTACTCGTGAATGAATCTGCATCTATGTTTTAAAAGGTTTATGCCCATGTTGCATTACTTGTGAGCTTTATATGCGCTATGACGTCTAACATCCCCGCCAAAGGAAGTAGTCGCTTATAGCAGCTTGTTAGCAACTGCTGATTTTAAGACACAATAAGGCTTAAAAAAAAAATCACATTTTAAAAAAAGAATGGTTTTGTTAACCACGGACCATATTCCAGGGGATTTACCAAAAACCCATTTAAAAAAAACATAGACTTTGAACCGATGGAACCAGAAGTCCTAAAATGCTATTTTGTTACCGGGGTTTGCATACAAAAAAAACGTAATCTCTGAGGTACTCCATTCTGATTCTAATTTGAATTATATAGCATTTTTACTTGGTCTTGAACCGACTCGTAAGCATTAATCTTCCATATGTACACACTTTTTTTTTTTGTCCAACAAAAGAAACCTTCATATTCCCCTTTTTAGGTTTGCTCTGTTTTATTTTACATTGTTGATATTTATTAATGAAATATAAACAGTGAGGGATATAATTATTTTATCCCCTGCTGATTTTGTAAGTTTGCCTGCTTACAAAGAAATGAAGTGTCTATCTTTTTTATTGTAGGTTTATTTTAACTGTTAGAGACAGAATGTGAAAAATAGCAGGGGAATTTTTTTTAATATAAAGGTTATAAATTGATTTGCATTTCAGTCAGTGAAATAAGTATTTGATCCCAGACGAAAATTAACTTTGTACTTGGTGGAGAAACCCTTGTTGGCAAGCACAGAGGTAAGACATTTCTTAAAGTTGGTCAGCAGGTTTGCACATGTGTCAGGATACATTTTAGTCCATTCCTCTGTCAATCTTCAAGGTTTCTTTGATGTCGCTCAGCAAATAGGAGTTTTAGTCTCGTTCACAGATTTTCTATAGGACTAGGGTCAAGAGACTGGCAATGACTTTTAATGTGCTTCTCCTTATACCCCTCTTTGGTTGTCTTGGCAATATGTTTTGGGTCTTTGTCATGTTAAAGGCACATGCACAACCCATCTTCAGTGATCTAGTTAAGGGTTCTCGTCCAAGATTTAAGGGAACACTGGCATGTCCCTCAGCCCCTCAATGCGATGAAGTTATCCTGTACGCATAGCAGAGAAAAAGCCCTAAAGCAAAATGTTTCTAACACTTCTCTGTAGTGATGGTGTTCTCCCTCCAAAAACAGGAGTCAATTTTGGGTCTCACAGCAGTGCCACCACTTTCCCCAAAGCCTTTTCTGAATCATTTTGATGTTCATTGTAAAACTTCAGAAGAGCCAGACGGGCCTTCTTTGGGAGGAGGACCTTGCGGTTGCTTTAGGATTTCAATCTATTGTGGCATAGCGTGTTTCCAATGGTTTGCTTGCTAACTGTGGTCCCACCTCTCGTGAAATCATTAACAAGCTTCTTCAGTGTAGTTCTGGGCTGATCTTTAACCTTTCTCATGATCATCTTTACCCCATTGGGAAAATCTTGCAGGGAGCTCCAGACCAATGTCAAGTTATTTTGTATTTTTTCTATTTCCAAATAATTGCACCAACAGTTGTCTCCTCACCAAGCTTCTGTCTGTTGCCCATTCAAGGTTTGTAACCGGCTCCAGTCTTGTCCCTGACATCCTTTAAAACCTATTCGGTCTGGACCGTGGTGGAGAGGTTGAAATGAGAGATACAGATTCATTACATCTTTTATATACATAAGCTAACTTCTGAGTACTTATGAGTGACAGGACTAATTTGCGGTCCATATAGGCACATGGAGCCAGAATTCTTGCTAGTTGGTATGGGATCAAATACTTATTTAACTGACTGGATTACAAATCAATTTTTAACCCTTATATAAAAAAAATCCCCTGATTTTTTTCATATTCTGTCTCTAAAAACAAACCTACCAAAACAATGATAGACTCTTCATTTCTTTGTAAGCAGGCAAAACTTACAAAATCAGCAGGGGATCAAATAATTATTTCCCTCACTGTACATGGCCTGTTTGGATTCTTACTGATGCACACAGAATCACAGCTATTTTACCTATTTTTACGGTTGTCCATTACAAGATATAGTGACTCATTTACCAGCCGATATACAGTGCTTGCCTGTGGCTGTTTCTAGGCAAGAATCAATTCAGTTTTTCCTCATAGTTGATGTTTTTGTCCTTCTAGATTTCTGGACTCCAAACATAAGAACCGTTATAAAATCTATAACTTGTAAGTATTTGCTCACATTCGAATGTACAAAAGGTTTAAAATGCGAAAACCAGAAACTCATCACTGTGATAAATTCTGTGCTTTTTCAGATGTGCCGAACGACACTATGATGCTACAAAATTCAACTGTAGGGGTAAGCATGCATTTTTTTTCTAGTGCCACCTTTTTAAAGAGTATATATTCATTGATATTTAATCTCCTATTTTGGTTTATGTAGTGTCCAACAACAAGTTTACATACATACAAGGTTTTTCTTGCCTTCATTCTTGACTGACTCTCAAATGATTTCTTTGTAGTCTTTTTTTTCACGTTAACACCTAAACTGAAGATGTAGTTTCTTAGCTTGACTTTGGTTGTCTGTGGGTGATCATTTTGTGGGTTATATTTATCACCTTTAGTGAATCTTGACAGTTCACCCAACACTCTTTTGCTGTCATATTTCTTAACCAAAGGAGACAACTGAAACTCTTATGATGAAGAATAATTTCCGTATATAGAAATGTATGTACGTATTGAGTTGCGGAAGAACAGCACATTTTAGTCATTGACATGCTTTCTTGAAGCTCTAGTTTGAGTACTCTTACTCATAATATGTAAAGTTTGAATACCTACGAGCTTTTGATAAAAGAGTCTGCAAGTTGCATAACTCTAAACCGTACTCTAGTGAATCATTCTGATCTTTCATAAATTAATATAAAGGGGATATATCCTGAATGTCTTGAGTATGGAGTCTTGCATCTTTGTGTCTTTTTTTAGTGGCACAGTATCCATTCGAAGACCACAACCCACCTCAGTTGGAATTAATAAAGCCTTTCTGTGAGGATCTGGACCAGTGGCTGTCAGAGGACGAGAACCATGTCGCCGCCATCCACTGTAAGGCTGGCAAGGGTCGCACGGGGGTCATGATCTGTGCCTACCTTTTGCATCGTAAGAAGTTTGCAGAGGCGCAGGAGGCACTGGAATTTTATGGGGAAGTTAGGACCAGGGATAAAAAGGTACAAAACAGTTGACTTCTGCATTTTTTGTCGATGTGAAACTGCCACGTGTTTTATTGTATGCATCTGTTATATTTAGCGCTGCATGTTTAAGGTATTTTCATTTTTGTGATTTTAAGGATTAGTAAAAAGTTAGCCTTTTGGGTTTACATTTATTTTTATTCAACTCTTCCTTTTTCTTTTAGGGGGTAACCATACCCAGCCAGCGCAGGTATGTGCATTACTACAGCTATCTGTTGAAGAACAAGCTGGATTATAAACCCGTCGCCCTCCTCTTCCATAAAATGGTTTTCCAGACCCTGCCTATGTTCAGTAGTGGCACTTGCAGTAAGTTTTATTAAGCCATTTACGGACATCCCTATATGCATGTTTATGACAAATGAAATAGGTTATTTTCTGCCTGTAAAACATCATCTGATGTTTTGAAAGTTTTTTGATGAAACACACCTAGTTCTGCTCTCATGTGGGGCTGTAGATGCTTTCACAAGGAAATGCATTTGTGACTCAGTCTGTGAAAACCACACTCAAGTCCCAAAATCTAATATCATGCAAACTAGTCGCTTTTCGTTTTGAATCAAAAATAGGGCATTTATGTGTTTTGTGTAAATCCGAATAGTTTTCTTTTCCTGTGGGGAATACGCTTTTCCCGTCTTAGGCGTCTTAGGTCCAGCACCTAGATTCGTTTGCCCAACCAGAATCAAGATTACAGCTAACAGTATAGTCTTTTTTTGGTCCTTGGGCCAACCAGACTCTGCGTTGTCTTTTGTTATCCTTGGTCAAACCAGAATCAAGATAACAGCATAGTCTCTTTTTGGTCCTTGGGCCAACCAGAGTCACTGGTTTAAAGTCATATTAGCGCCAGTGGAAAGCATTGGTCACGCAAAGTGTCAATTCAGATAAAGAGAAAATGGTGTTGATATTTATTATTCAATTCACCCTTGTGATCGAAATGGCTTGGTAATATGTGACAGTTTCTAGTCTCCTTTTTGAAAGTGAGAAACACACTTGGGTGCGATTGATATTCGATGAAATTTGATCATTATTTTAGAGAGCGATCAATTCGCTATATAATACATTAATCTCCGTGGAATACTTTTGTATTGCTTATGTCTGCTTTTTGATCACGCAATCGCTTTGCTTCCGATGGACTCACATCATTTGTATTAGGAAACACTTAGAAAAGTGCACCTCTCAGAAAACGTATACAAAGAAAGATAATTTTAGATGTTCAATTACGACCTGGAGCATTTGGATCGTGAGACGAGGGCAATGTGTATTTATGAGGGTATGTGTTTATTTTTTTATGAAAATCTCAAATTCAACCAAAATCCATATTTTTCACCTTTTCCTGTTCCACAAAATTATTTTCATATGATTAGCTGCTGCTCCGTGGGTGTCATGTGGGCCACTTGAAAAAACGAATAAAATAACAATTTGTGAACAATGTTCTTTATATTATGTATGATGATTTTATGTGGAAAACGGTAAATCACAAAAATACTTGAGCTGGGTTTTCACAGACTGGGTCACATTTCTTACTACTCTATATGAAGCCTTGGCTCTGTTCCTAACACTCTAACACTCATCAGTACTCTGGCTTTCACTGTTCCTGTTTTTTCTTGACAAATTCTCCTGAGGGCTCTATTCATATCGACTCCTGTACCACACAGTCTCGTGCGTCACAGAATTGTACTGTATTTGTTTCCCACTCCCCCATTCGTATGTAGTGTGCTCGTGTAAGTTCAGTTGACATCAATGGACCTGTGCACCACAGCCAGACTAAAAATCCAACCCCAAATGCACCCTGCCATGTTTGGGAAGTTTTTCATAATTTAACATCAGAACCAAAAGTAATGATTAAATCATAGAACTCCCAATGATTCAGAGTTTGTTTTTTCCGGTGTGCGTGTTGAGCGTGGCTGTCGGGCCAGGGCCAGTGTGGTGCAGCCGGGCTCCTGGTCGGGATGATGATGATGATGGTGGTGGTGTTAATCTCCTTTTCTTTCTCTAAGGGGACAGTACTTTTAAAAACAGGAGTGAGGTGAATCCCCAGGGCTTCAAGAAAGGCAGCTGGCACTGGGGTAAAACAGCATTACTTTACTACCACTGTTTAGGGAAAGGTATTCCAATGTTCAATAGGCCCTGCCTTGTAGTGCATTCAGTTCAGTTCAGTACAGACCCGGTGCCTTGAAAATAAAGCAGAAAGATCTCAAACTTGTCCTTAAAATGGCCGTAGACTTTTTAGAGCTTAAAACCATACTTTAGAAATACACTCGTAACCCTTTCGTATAACCCATAGATTTATTTGAAGCACATGCATCTGCCTTTTCACATTTACGTCTTTTACGTTTAAAGCAAATACTTTGCATGGAAATGGCCACAACTTTTATTCATACTGTAAAATATATCATCACATCTACCCTAGTGTTTGCTATTTAAAAGAAGAACCTCCTTGTTAAAACGTGTTTTTCGCAGTAGAAATGGGTCTCGGGTCTTCCTTGCTGGCTGACTGTGCTGGATGCATGCAGTGGGTCGGGCTTCTGGTTTTAAGAGGAGTCTTTAGGTGTATGTTCTGCTTTCTTTCTCTCTCCTTCTGCATCAACCCTGTTCCTAATCACTGACATGTCTTGACTGATGATGTCATAGCTGGGGGTGGAGTTATTTCACTTGATAATTAACACCGTTTTCCTTTCTTTTTTCCTTAAAAACATCCTTTGTGCTGCATTTGCATATCTCCCATAATGTTGTTTTCATTGGTGTCTGTTTTTTCCATTTCAACTTCTCTTTCTTCCCGTTTCCATCGCTTTCTCACTCTCTCCATCCCTCTCAAACAGACCCTCAGTTCGTTGTGTATCAGTTGAAGGTAAAAATCCACACGTCGAATCCGGCCCACACACGAAGGGAAGAAAAGCACATGATCTTTGAGTTCCCTCAGCCTCTTCCTGTATGTGGCGACATCAAAGTGGAATTCTTCCACAAACAGAGCAAGATGATGAAGAAGGTGAGAACTGTTACCTTTTATCTGCAATGACATGTCATACCACATGCGTTGTAAGGGTCATTGCCATGGCAGCAGGGAGGTGTTTTGCGTTCTGGTGGTTTGTGGTTTTCCTTTTTTGTACATCTCTGTTTGATTCAGCAGTTTTGCCATCGTCTTGGATAAAAATGTAAAAAGTTATTTTATTCCAACAAAGCACGTCTGTCCTATGTCTGTTTCTGAGCGCTACATAAATATGTTTATAAGTGCAGTTGTTGGAATGTGAATTTATGTTTGTAAACACTTGCTATTTATGGCCATCAAATGCCCAAATGTTAACCTTTGCTGTGTGCTTGTGTGGGTGCACAGGATAAAATGTTCCATTTCTGGGTAAACACGTTCTTCATCCCGGGTCCCGAGGAAGCTGGGGAGAAAGTGGAGAACGGGTCAGTGATCAATGATGTGGACAGCCTCTCCTCTCAAAGCCAGAGCTCTTCGGCGGAGAGGGAGAGGGAGAGGGAACGAGACAAGGAGAGAGGGGTCGTCGGAGGAGGACTTGAAAAAGTGGCAGAAAGGGGAGGAGAGAGAGCGGCAACGGCAGACGGAGATAAAGACTACTTGATACTGACCTTAACGAAAAACGACCTTGATAAGGCCAACAAAGATAAAGCTAACCGATATTTCTCACCCAACTTCAAGGTGAGATTTAGAAGATTTTAGCTGATGTTCTTCTGGGATCAATGAGTTTTTTTTAGCATGCCTCATTTAACCATTACTATGATCTGAGCATTTGATTGATTTGAATCATTTGTTTGCTCTTGTTTCTGTTGGCTTCCTGGCAGATGGCATCAGTAAATGCTGTCATGATGTTATTTGTATCCAGTTTTTTTTCCTCACTTTACACAAAGAAGTTAATAGCATTTAAAGAATGTTAGTATTCTCAATTTGAAACTATGTTGTGGTCAGGCAGAAACCCAAGATCTCCATATTTCATTTCTCTTTCGTAAATCATTTCTGTTGGACACCCTTCATATTTTTCTGCAAATTTTACAAATACTTAAAGGTGCTTTGTGTAGGAATGCTTATTTCGATTAATTTCCCTAACCGAGAACCAAAGCGCATTATCCGAAAACATTAACAGTTAACTGATAAGATTTGAATATTAAATTGGAATTAAATAAAAATACATGCTGCGTCTCATTTCAAAGGCTCCGTCCTTCGCAGACTTCGAAATGAGACACAGCGACGGTTAACAACGGTACGTGAAACATTAAAAATACAAAAACTGGACACTGGAGAAAATCTAAAATGATATAAATCCTAGGCTTTTATTGAATTATTATAGTAAAAAAAACATTACCAATATTATTTAACATAAATAAACATACTTTTTAAATCGTTTAACTAATAGTCATAATTTGTACTATCGGTTAAACGGTCAATATGAAAATCCTAGCTGTGTATTTTTAAGCAGGATCTAATGACAGAAATGCAATATAATATACAGCACTGTCTTCAGAGATGTATAAAGATCTTACATAATGAAGCGTTATGTTACTTTAGAATGAGCTATTGGGCTATTTCTATCTACACGGGGTCATCTTACACCGAAATCACCATGTTGTATCTACAGTGGCCCTAAACGAACAAACTGCTCTACACCGAGCGCGTTCATGTTCAGCAAAAACGGGACAATGTCTTAGTCCTGTGTCAGCTGTCGTAGTGCTCCTAAAGGGAGGGGTGGAGTGAAACGTTGGTTGCAATTCATCACCTAACCACTAAACGCGGCTTAAATATCTGCATTGCACCTTAAGCTAATAAAAACAAAAAAATCTAAAAAAGCTTGTCAGCGGTGACACGTTATTTGATTCTTTAAAAATCAATTTCCTGAAAAGTAGACATCCATTGGCTAGCTAAAAAATTTAGTAATGTTTCAGTAACCTACTATTGTGGACATTTTCACTTCTAGAATAAGTTAATCATTGTTAATTAATGTCATTGGTATTTGAAAACTACACGGCTTTAGACAACTACAGTATAGGCTTTTTTTTCTTCAGTTGTGATCGATGTTTGATGAGCCATGTTTCAAAGTTGCTAGTATTATGTACTGTTTGTTACCGAGCTTCCTTTACACTACAACCCATCATGCTCTCGAAGATCTCAAACCTCCAGACTTTTGCTAACACCTAGAATAACTAAATCCACCAAAGAGGGTAGAGCTTTCTCATACTTGGCACCTAAACTCTGGAATAGCCTTCCCGATACTATTTGAGGGTCAGAGACACTCTCCCAATTTAAATCTAGATTAAAGACACATCTTTTCAGCCAAGCATTCACTTAATGCAAAATATGCTAAATAGACCACAGGGAGACTGTATTTATTAGATATTATTTACTTAAATAATCTTGCTTGTTCTTTAAACACCATGCACTGTGCTGAGTTTTACCTTTTTTGTGTTTTTCTGGTTTTCTCATTTTCTTATTATATATAATGTTAGTGAAAGCCAGACAATCCCTGTTATGTGCTGATGAAAACCTGTCATGCTGTTTTTTTCTGTGTATAGGTAATACGCCCTTGTTTTATATTCCTTTTTTGTCTTTTTTTTTTTCAGGTGAAGTTGTACTTCACCAAAACTGTTGAGGAGCCCTCAAACTCAGAAGCGAGCACTTCGACCTCTGTTACCCCAGATGTGAGTGACAACGAACCCGATCACTACAGATATTCCGACACCACTGATTCCGATCCGGAAAATGAACCTTTCGATGAGGAACAGCACGCACAGATTACTAAAGTCTGAAAACTTTTTTGGCATCTGCACACGTTTGCTCGCAAACAAACATGACGGACAAAACCAAGAGAACCCAACCAACACCAGTGAAATAAAACAAGGAGAAAACTTGAAAACAAACTGAAGAGAAAAGGACCCTCCCCCTCCAGGCCTCCGAAAGCTCACGGACAGTTTATGTCATGACAGATGCCATCAATTGAAATATCCTGACCAATATATTGTTTAGTTCATTTTCACCCGAGGTGGACGGGAGGGTCCTGTAGCTATTCTGTGTATATAGAATCCCTTTTTGTGTCAGAGACGATAAAAATCTAGGCAATCAGGCGAGGAGAGGCAGAGCAGACCACACATCTCTCCTTCTCCCTGTCTTTATCCAGGCCAGTGCTGCAATCAATTTCTCGCCCTCTCCCTCGCTCCTCCCCTCCTTACTGTGAATGCTTCTCGTGCTGTCTGCAGGCGCTAAGACCCTTGACCCCCTCTCCTGCGCAGTGTTTGCTGGGATACGTAGTCCTTCAGGCTGTTGTACAAAGGCTGCGGTGTGCCAGCGTCCCTTTTCCTAGCCTCACAAACCCCGCCCCCCTCCACCCCACCCCCACTGTGTATAACGATAAATTATGCAGAAAAACACGACATCCCATGTACTTGTCGATGTTTTTTCTTTATTTTCTTCTTTTTTATCCTAAGATAATAAAAAATATAATACACGAAAGCGCAGGGAACCAGTGTTTGCAATAATGTTAACACTCAACATTTAAAGGACAAATTGGTGTGCATGTCATTGGAGTCAGTGTCCATGTTTAATAAATGCTATATGATGTGTTTTTATTAAAACAGAAGTGTCAGAACTCTCTTAAACGGTCGTCTGAAATCTATTTGCGAACACGGTTGAAGACCTCAAGCTGTCTTTTTATGTTTTTTCCATGTTCATTTTTGTACATTCATTTTTGGTACAGGGATTTTTTTTAAGCTTATTAGAAAGAACTTGCACCATTGGGTGAATATTTGTGAGGATGGCGAATGTGCTTTTTTACACTTAAAACCGGATTTCTGTGCACATAGCTGTACATGACTGGTGTGGTGGATCGTAAATAAGTACATGCCGACACATGATTGGTCACTTATAAGTTGCTATGGTAACTCTGTTGCTTCTCAATAGTTGTATCTATTTTAGGGTTGGGTCAAAATAACTTGGATACATTTTGTCGTTGACTATAATGTAAAATTTTATATAACGTGAAATTGGATATTCCATAGGTTTTCCTGGTTAAAACTATTTTTCGCTTCACATAAATCATTCAAAGACCATTGGTGGGTTCAGCCACAGCACTTGAGTGATTTGAATCTGACATTTGCAGCTATTTAGGGCTTTATGTTTTATTACAGGAAATGTCAAGTGACAATTGAGTCATTAGAGCTACACAGTCTAGATGGTTAATCTTAGCTTGTGTGGAGCATAAAGTGTATAGTTGTCCAGCGGTAATGCGGTTTCTTCATGTATGTGGTTTTACTACAGTCACCAGATTTATTTTAGGTTCTCTAATCTCATAACAAAGACATTATATATGTTATTTTTCTCTTTCCACCCCTTCCTTTTCTCCTTTTGTTTTTTTCCACCTCCTAAAGCTCTCTTCATACTCTGCATTACGTCTCCCTTGGTGTCGATAAAAACATCCAACTAAACTTACACCCACTAATGATGGAGACTGGAACCGTTCCGCTTTACTGTAATTGGTTGCCTGTCGGGGAGTCATAGAAACGAATCCTGAATGACCAATGAGGTTCTTGTCCTCCTCTGTCGGCAAGCACAGTTTCTATTTCATCAGAGGTTCAGTCACCCTAAGCAGATGCGTCTCTGGTTT
Organism: Triplophysa dalaica; assembly: GCF_015846415.1. Classification (NCBI taxonomy): domain Eukaryota; kingdom Metazoa; phylum Chordata; class Actinopteri; order Cypriniformes; family Nemacheilidae; genus Triplophysa; species Triplophysa dalaica. Next base: position 6,792,258 of record NC_079556.1, on the reverse strand, counting down.
ACATCTTAAAACTTCCCGCTGATGCAATGCAATGACAATCTAGCAACCGTTGTGCCTCTTTGTGAAGGTCTCGTTCAAATCTCATTTCGAGAGTTGCCTTTTACCGTAATTTGACTTGACTGTGGAATGTCATTTAGCTTTTGATTCTTTTATTATTTTATGTATTTCTCCACTATAATGTGTGTGTATGGGTAGCTGACGAAAAAATCTAACGTGTTCTATGATGTGACCTAGCAAATGTATAGAAAACATTAAATCGAGAGATATATCTTATTAATTATATAGATTTTGGTCGTCACATCATTGGACAAGTTTGCATATTAGTCAACAACATATGAAGAGTTTAAGTCCAAAATGAAAACTCCTTTTCGAAAAATTTTCAAATATTATTTTTTCTCATTGTGCGTTCCAATTAAAATCAATCAAACTGAAGTTGGTTTGTTTTGATTTAAGCCATAATAACAAAAAAACGCAGCTAATTTAACACAATTATACCCAATAAAAACATAACATAATGAAAAAAATGATTTTTGAACATTTAAACAATGGAGTTATCTCTTTGGAAATAAAATCTTTGTATGTGTGTATATGGGATTCTCGTTCTCATGCTAGAAAGCTATCGACTAAACTTCACAATCCTTTCTACACTATTGGGCAGTAGAAAAAACTAATCTGTTAAAAACTTGCCGTTGGAGCACAGATGTGCTATGTTTGGATTAGACCCAGACTGAAACAGGAAGTGGGGATTAGATGGCTTGAGTGGCAGGTTCTGCATTTCTTAAAGGAGCAACGCAAAGAGAAATAGAGGGGTGGACTACGTTTACCCCAGCGGAAGTATATTTGTGACTTTTCATAGAAGGGATAGCTCATCCAAAAATGAAAGTTACATTTTTATTGTATCTCTTCAGAAGAAATTTAGTTTGTATGTTTGTGTGTGGCACACTAACTTTGGGGTCAAGAATAATTCAACACTACTACATTTCTCAACAATTATCAGGTGACCCACTTGTACATGTGTAAGAAGTCTGCCAGATGTGACACTATAGGCCAAGAATTTGCAGTGTATCGACATTTGTATTCTGTGAGCGTGCGTACGCTCTTTCATTTTGAAGAGCGGTTGATTAGATAGAAACCCAAGGGGAAAGGATTGGAGGATTATGTCGTGTTTTCCCCTGAGACGGTCGCCCATGCAAGAAAGAATGCTAGAAAGAAAATTAATACAGGTCTCAGATAACAGGCACCAACACTTCTCATATCAGCGCCGAGGAGTGTGTCCTCTCGGTGAACCCGGCTTACTGTCACACATCTCATACACTCACAAAGGCAATCATAAAGAGATTTAAAATGGCTTTAGCGCTGACCCCAGATTATCAAAACCTCTCAGAAACCTTCTCCGACTTTGTAGGCATGACACATTAACACATCATGATTCAAACATGCACTTATACTAATACCCAATGACAGACACACTTGTGGATAATGATAACAGCATCACCGCTTACGCGCCACTTTGCCAGCTTTACATTTTTTAAAGCCACAAAAAACATCTGCGCAAACGGACGGATGTAGAGAACTTTATAAAAACACAACAAGCATGGCAGGAATTAAAGGAACTAAAATTCGTAGTGCTGCTCAATGTCTGAGAACGTAAAAAAAATGGTGTCTTTAAGCTTCAAATAGATATTAGAAGGACTGATGGTCACAGAATAAAGTTGTTGTACCCAAGACTCAGTTTTTTTCTGCTCTTTATGTCTTTTTTCTTGTCACATATCCAAACAGCTTTATCTGACAGTTCCTTATTTCAGAGTGCCAGTTGAAATGGACAAAAAGAAAGCAGTGACAGCTGGCTGAGGTTAGAGCGAAGGTGGGTCTTGTGGTTTTTATATCACCATACAGTATTGCTACATGTGCAAAGGTGTGAGAAATCTCTGAATGTCCGTGACTTTATCACGTGCTGGCATGCTTATTCTGTATGAGAGGAATGTTGGTAGATTACAGTAATTGCATATTTCTTCCTTTAATATGAACAATTTCAAACATTTCTGTTGTTGATATAAAACGAAATGAATATGTTATTTGGGTAATTGTGCATTGTTTGTGAATGTAAAAAATGTGCATAACTGTAAAAATGAAATGTGCTGGAGTGTGTCTGTTTGTTGTTCTCTGGTGCCATCTGCCAGTAACGGCAGATATAAACTTCCCATAATGCACAGCAGGGGCTCAACCAATAAGAAGATGAGAGAAACCGTGTCACACAGCTGAAAGTCAAGTGTGAACAAATGTAATCATATGGTCACAATGTTATGTAAGAGTCTGAGCACACCATCTCAAAGTTGAATTTCTTGAATGAGGAAGTTAAGTGTTCAGGCATGGGGTTGATCTGAAATTGCCACCTCACCCTCTCACAACCAGTAAATGTTACCTTTCTAGGTGTGTGTGTTTCTGAATTATATGATGCAACGTTGTGGCGACGCCTGTGAACAAAAAGATGCACAGGTTGAAGAGAAAACAACCACTGACAACCTGACAAAGGAAATAGGGTTATAAGGCTGGGTAGGAAACAGAGACACGTTTGTCATATAGACGGTTTCAATGGACACACAAGCTGACGAAAATTTGACTTCCGGCCTGTGCTTGGTTATAATATAAAAATGTATCTTATCTTTAGGTTATATTAAAATTAGATTCTATTAAATTAGATTAAAACTACTCATCAGTTTTAGCCCCAGTTTCACACACAAGACTTGTCTCAGACTAAAATGAATTTTTAGCTGTCTTAACAGAAAAATACTTGACCTGACATACCTTAAAATATGTCAGTCCCATTGTTTTGTTTCAAGAGGCACATTTGTAATGTTTTCTTCTGAAGCATTTTAATAAAAGTGACTTAAATAGCCTAAATTAACAAAGGCATGTCTGGCTTAGGCTAAACCTTGCCTATGAAACCGGAGCATAGATTCTCTAGGGTGTATTTTTATAATGTTTTGTAAACGACAGCTCAGAGAGAAGAGCTATGAAGCAGACCTTAAAGGACAGCAATCCCGAAAAATGCACTTTTAAATGTTTATCTACCAGAAACTGAGTCGCCAGCGTGTGTGCAGGAACACCCTGTAATTATACAATTACATCTATTCTTCTTTTTGTAATCTCCTTTAAACCACAACAGTGACACAAACAGGCTGTTGGGGATCCCCTAACAATCCGATGTCACATTGTTTACGTCTGCCCATGATGTCACATTGTTAACGTCTGCCTTATGAGCTCGTAGTTCCCAGCGTCAGAAACATGGTGCTTAGGCTGAAAAATCATTCACAGATTATTAGTTATGCTTTCACGGTGTGTGTGTAACAGTTAACGTTATTCCGCTGAGATCTCAGGTGCGCAATCCGTGGATTTTAGGCAAGCATACACGCACAACGTGAGCGCTGTTTGCTTTAACAGATTTGTTTGTCTCCGAACGAATGAAGTGAGACGTTTAATACAAAACTAACCGCAGAGGAATTCAGGAAATATAATTTAGTTAAACGATTGCCATGGCAGTACTACGCGTGTGTTGTGTTGACAAGCCAAACGGAAGGGGGGTGGGATGCGCTGTAACTCAATATCATTTAAAGTGTCATGAACCAAAACTGGTTGCAAAACTGTTGTTTTTTGACGAGGCAATAAGGGTTGTGTTTACACAGCCATTGGGTGTTTTTAAGCAAAATATATTCCTGAAATTTCATGAAGACCAGTGTTGGGTGTAATTAGTTACTAAGTAATTAGTTACTGTAATTTAATTACTTTTCCCTTGAAAAAGTAAAGTAAGGGATTACTATTCTGTAATTTAATAACAGTTACTTTTGATGTAATTAAACGAAATACTTTGTGAAATATATGCGTGTGCAATAGTGTAATTGACATCAAAATTCAAAGTCTTACTTTAAAATCTGTGCTTTAATGTATAATTCTCACATTTGTAATACTTTGGGCAGTTAATAATATTATTTATTATTAATTATTATATTATTTCATGTCTATCCTTGAATCAATTAACTAATCAAGGTTGATGTAGGATATAGAAAGTAATTAGTAATGAGTAACTAAATACTTTTTGGACAGAGTAATTTGGACAGTAATCTAATCACACTATTGAATATGTAATGAGTAACTAGTAATTAATTACTTTTTCAGAGTAACTTACCCAACACTGATGAAGAGCCTAATAAACCATACCGTGTTAACACGTTAGTTTCACGCGTTTTGGCTCTTCTGGCCTTCCATACAGCGTATCTGCGTGTAATGGATGATGACGTCACTGATATGCAAATTAACGCCTGACGTTTAGCACTTTCAAATGAAAATAGTTGGGAACACTGCGACACATCGCGTGTCTATTCCTGAAACATGTATTTTTACAAACTTGTCGTTAGTGTCTTGTGTCTGGTGAGTAAATCAGTACAACATTACCGTTTTGATGTAGAAATCTATCCGTGAAATAACTCATTGGGCTTATATACATATAAAAGGGGGTTTTACTTTCGTTTTTAGTTTCTAAGATCATTCTGCTTGTAATAAATGTGGTTTATACGATTGTTTAAATTAGAAATCCACTTTATTGTGATGTTATTCTTCTGTTTAATTTGTTTTTTGTTTATTTTAGACTATGTCTGTAGGTTTGGCAGAGGGCAGGCGAATGCGCAGAAGACGCGGCGTTTGTGAGTACGGTACTTACCCGCATCTGGGGAAAACCTGCTGCTTGTGTCCCAGCGGTGAGATCAGTTGTTTTGAAAACATCTTCACTGTTTTATATTGTCATTGTTAAATGGTGTGTTATTGTACTAGTTTTGATGTATTTGTGATGGCAGAAACAATCACAATATATATTGTGAGTCATTTCTAGTAAAGACTTTGAGAACAGGATTAAGTAATGTCTTAAGAGTATTTATAACACATTTGTGAATATTCCATAAGTATTTAATTGCTATTTTATGAACTTTTTATAGACAAATATTTTTCTTTACAAAAAATAAATGTAAAATTAAATTATGAAAATGGTTTTACTACATTAATCATTATACCATAATATTATGTAGTTGAACAATGGCAGCACAAATAGTATCATTCTGCCAAAACAGATGGTTATGATACAATTTTTAAAATATATTTTTATATAATTCATATAAATCTTTTTATAAAATATTTTATTTTAAAAACATTGGATGTTTATCAAGTGTGTGTGTGTTCCAGGCTACCGGGTTATATCTGATTGCGAAGACAACATTGCTACACAATGTGAAATCTGCCAGGATGGCTTCTTTGCGACACACCCAAACAGTGAACACACTTGCCATCGCTGTAGAGACTGTGATCCTGAGAGTAGGTTTTAATTCTTCCCTTTTACATGTTCATTTACCAGATGTAAAAGTGATTTTAATGTATATTGAAACTATAGTCACTTTTCAAAGTAGGTACGATTAGTATGCAGAAATAAATAACTGAGCCTTCATTTCTGCTTTCCCACTTTGTGCATCATTCCAGGAACTAAAATGGAGATGACGGATTCTTGTTCGAGGAATTCTGATGCTGTCTGTGAATGTCAGGAGAATTATTACTGCGACAAAGGTCACCTGTGCAGGACCTGTCAACCCTGTGACAAGTAAGTAGTATGTGTATATATAAAGATATAAAGATAACTGAAGGATACAGTGTGAGGAATAGGGTTTTCAGTAAAAACAAGAAATAGGGGTGTGTGGATATGGATATTAAACATAAATTCAGTCTTTTCTCTGTTTGCCTCTCATTTGTCCAACAGGTGTGAGGAACAAGGAGCTGTGGAAAGACCATGCACATTAACCAAAAACACAGTGTGCCGTGCTGTCAAAATGTCTAAAGGTACAGAACATATACTAGATGCAAGCATACCCAGTGGCCGGTTTTATGCAATTTGTTATTGCTATTTATGCAAAATACAGTACAGAGAATGGTGATGGACAACTACCAATGGTTGCTATGTTTCAGGAGGCATTGTAGCTGTAGTTGTGGTGACAGTCATTCTCATCATTGGGCCTTTGATGGTGGTTTGTTTTCTACACCAAAAAAAAAAGTTTTGTTTTAAGGACAGACAGAAGAAAGATGATCCAAAACTCCAGGTAAATTCTCCTGTTATGAGCTTCAATCACAGTCTAGTGACGATGCATGTAGTTCACATGTTCATAATCCAAGTTGACATATGTATGATTTTTTATGCATTTCTCTTTTCTTATTTTCACATGTAGGAACTTCTCCCAAAAGGTATGTTTAAATCTTATGAGTTAAAATGATATCAATCCTAAGGAGCCTAAATCAGTGTTCTTATCTTCTCCATTTAGCTGTTGACATAGTTCCTTACCTGCATGAAATTGCTTCCACTCTGCAACAAAAAAATATGATAGATGTTGCCCGTCGCACTGGAATGTCTGAAGCTGATATTGAACAACATGAGATAAACCACCCAAGAGATGTGAAGGAGCAGACCTACAGACTTCTAGTGGATTGGTCTCAGTCTCAGGGTTTATATGAAGCCTATCCAACTCTCATAGAGATACTTCTGGAACTGAAGGCCAAAACAACAGCTGATCGGATCAAACAAATTGTTCAAAGAGAACCAGTCAAAAACATTTAAAGCTAGCTGTATATGGAGAGATGGTGGTCTAGTGGGTTAAACCACTGAACTGGTAAATCAAAAGGTTGCTGGTTCGATCCCAGCAGCCACCAGCAGTGTGTCCTTGAGCAAGACACTTTACTCCATGTTGCTCCAGGGGGATTGTCCCTGTAATAAGTGCACTGTAAGTCGCTTTGGATAAAAGCGTCTGCCAAATGACTAAATGTAAATGTAAATGTGGTACAGATCTGGGATGACCCAGCACTAAAAGGTGGCTATTTGTCGGCTAGAATACGTGCGTTTTCATTCATATACATTCAGTGCGAATGCCGCTGATGTTAGGGTTAGGGGCGGGATTAGGTTTTTTATTTTCTGGTATTTGTACGTTTTTGTACGATTCACAACATACTGATTCATACGAAAAAGCCATCTCATAAAATCGTTACTAATTCCAATGAGTTCAGGTTGGATCAAAGATCTTGAGGATCAAGCCTTGAGGTGTATTCCCAATCCTGTTCTTCTCTTAGCCGTTGGTTCCTGTCAGTTTACACACCATATTATTAATAACAGCAGAAAACACCAAAAAATAAGGTGATGCAACCTGGCATTCTTTAAAGCATCAGCATATTGTAGGTGAATATGTAGAGAAGCATGTTTTTTAGGGAAATGTGAACAGCATTCCATGAGTTAAACCAGCTAAGAGAGCTTTCCTGTAGCTCAGTGGTAAGAGCGTGGCGTTAGCAACGCCAATGTAATGAGTTCGATCCCAGTCAAAAACAAATGTATAGTACAATGCAATGTTAGTCTGCACAACGCAAGGTTGTGGGTACGATCCCAGGGGATTGCAAATACCTATGTAAAAAATATATAGGATAAAGCAATGTAAGTCGCTTTGGATAAAAGCGTCTGCCAAATGCCTAAATGTAAATGTAAGTCGCTTTGGGTAAAAGTAAGAATGTAAGAAGAGTTTCCTAAATGAGATTACTCAGTTTAAAAAAAATCATGTATTTTTATTGTGATAGTTAGCCGTATTTATCTGAGTTATTATGGCTTAAATCGAAAGAAACCAACTTCAGTTTTATTGATATTCATTGGAATGCACAGTAAAAAAGCATTATTTTGATGAAAAAAATTAATCTCATTTTGGAATTAAATTCTTCATACTGTATCCGGTAATCTTCAAATGAATTGTGGATGTGGCTGTGATGTATGTGGACAAACAAGAAAATCTGTGGATAGAACATCACCAGCCCATATGTTGACACATTCATACAATTTTGCCCAGAGGACTCGATACCATAAGTGCTTTAAAATAATATAATAATGTTTAGACAAGATAACATTTTCTTAAAATGAGCTTAGTATGTAAATGTCTTCAAGGCGATTTTTACATGGTAGGCCTACTGTTTGTAATGTGTGGAATGTTTGTATGTTGCTTCCTGCTATGTGTTGTAATAAAATAGGACACATTTTCACACCGATTTCTATTCATAGTTGTTCAACAGCAGGAGCCCATGACAAATGAAATGAATCTCTTGTATATTTTTGTTTAAAAGGCCTAACAAGGCATTATTTGAGTTTCTTGATCACTATAAATGGATTGTACAGAATCCATAAACAAACGCTGGTATATTTCTACATTTTGGCAATAGATCAGTTTTCTCTGGAGGTGACACTTTTATTATACTTCCATGTTTCTTGAAAGTGTACGGAGCCCTTTTAGGGACATGGTGGTGGGAAAAAATGAGAGGGAAGAGAAAAATATTTTTTTACACTTTTGCGTTATCTCGCAAAATCTTTGCGTTCCCCCGAGGAACATTGCGTTCTCTCGCAAAACTTTTGCGTTCTCTCGCAAAAACTTTTGCGTTCTCTCGCAAAACTTTTGCGTTCTCTCGCAAAAACTTTGCGTTATCTCGCAAAACTTTTGAATTCGGACAAACACTTCCTGTTTAGATTAGATAAGATTCAACTTTATTGTCATTACACATATACAAGTACAGTGTAACGAAATGTAGTTTAGGTCTAACCAGAAGTGCAATTAGCAAGTGCAGGATATACAGTGTGAATAAATACAGAATACAATATTAGGGGAATATATTTAATGTCCTGCTGGCTGAGTTTGAGACTAGCTCCTTAAACATTGGTTTATATATGCAGATTCCCGAACTAATAACTAGTGAACTAAAGGTTCTTATAACACAAATGATACCTCATTCTACGTAACGTAAACAATGAACATGAACTAAATATTTTAACAAAACGAGCCCCAGGCGGGAGCCGGCTGAGACAAGACCGAAGGGATCCTCTATAAAGGGCAAACCCAGAAGATCATTAGGCTACTCAAAATAGTAATTCACTTCAGTGCTACATAATGTAGTATAACTAAAACCAGTTTAGATTCAGCAGGAGGCCATTAATGTGTAATCTGAATTTGGTGAGACTACAGTGTGTAACATTTAAGTTATTAATGACAATTTTTTAATAACGCTTTTTGGATTTACAGTCAATTTGTAGACGGTCTCTTTGAACTACCCCATGTTTCCTGCTCATATAGAGATACATTTATATTCTCGTTTTGAGGAAGACTAGGTTGTTGATCCTTGTCTAAGAATAATGTGTTGTTTGTGTTATAACAACGTTTAGCTCACAAGTTATTGGTCCGGGAATCTAGTATGAACCGCTCCATTGTTAATGTACGCAGCTGAATAACAGGACGTTTGAATGTTTTGCGAGATAACGCAAATATGTTTGCGAGAGAACGCAAAAGTTTTTGCGAGAGAACGCAAAAGTTTTGCGAGATAACGCAATGTTTCTCGGGGGAACGCAAAGATTTTGCGAGATAACGCATAAGTTTTAAAAAATATTTTTCTCTTCCCTCTAATTTTTTTTCCACCACCATGTCCCCAAAAGGGCTCCGTAAAAGTGATTGTTTTTGTATGCTTAATGTTTGAAGATCTGTTAGCCTGTTTTGGTGTCAGTTTAAGGAAGAGCGCCCTCTAGTGCAATGGAGGATAAATCTGACAGCACCCAAAATCACAGCACTGCAGATTAGAGAGATTCCACTGAGGAGGAAAGTCATAGTGTAGGACCCTGTCTGATCCACTAACCAACCTAAGGAAGAAAAATTAGAGATCCCATCAAATACTTTGACTACGTTACATGTGCTGCAACCATAAAAGTAAATGAGAGTGTATAGTTGTAAATGGTGTGTATTTATGTGAATAAAAAACAGTTCCCTTTACCTCCAATAGGTGGGCTGATGAGGTAGGGGATGGCGTGAAGAAAGTAAACCACTCCCAGCGCTGATGTAAGGTGTTTGGGGCTAACAGTGTCAGAAGTCACCACAGGGATCAGTGCCACGTAAGCTCCATCAAAGTAGCCATAGAAGATAGAAAATGGCACCAGCAGGGCAAAACTTCTCAGGAGAGGCAGGAAAAGACAACTGAGGCCTTCTGACCCCACAGCCAGCATGTAGCTCACCATCCGATATGACCTCAAACACCTACACACACATAAAGATCAAATCTGGGTATAACATTCATAGACTTTTATATTTTAACATTTACTGTGCACACTAGATGGATCTAATGGCCCTACTGTTATGTTAAAGGAATGCTCAACCACCCCCCAAAAAATCACTTTCCTAATTACTCACCCACATGTCATTTCAAAGCTGTATGACTTTATTTCTTGTGCAGAAACGTTGGTAACCAAACGTTACTGCCTCTATTTGATTTCCATTGTAATGACACAAAACCACTGAAACGTTTCTCAAAATATCTATGTATTCCACAGATGAAAGAAAGTCATATTTGGGTGAACTATCCCTTCAAGCTGATTAGGAAGGGACTGCCACATTTGTGCTGAATGTTTTACTCAACAGGCCTCTTAAGTAATATGGGTATGACTGACTTGTGTAATTTCTGATATATTTTTCAAAAGGGAAAAGTGATTTCCCAACATACTTACTTTCTGTCTGCAATCCATCCGAAAGTGATAGTACCCACAATCCCTGAAACTCCAAGTATGGACATAAGCAACGGCGCTTGCTGGGGGCTGATGCCTGCACCAACGGAATATGGCACTAGATAAACAAACGGCACACTGCAACCGTACGCAAGGAACAAGAAGGACACCAGCAACAGTAGGAAGTCTGGTATCAACAGGAAGGAAGTTTCCCTCGATATTGTATCTCTTAGTTTGGAACATATACTGTTCGTAGGCTCATCCAGCATCTTTGTGTTTGCCACCGTTGAATGTATCAGAGCGGTTTGGTTAAAGTTAACTATTGATTGAGACTTTGACAATGGGATTGTTATGTTTTCCCGGTTGATGGGCAAAAAGCACGAATGCGGGTCACCTGATTGTACTAAATCTCGGAAAGTGAGATGTAAGTCTTTGTTCAGTTCGTTCGTCCTTGGATGTTCTACGATCTTCTGTTTCAGCTCTTCGCTGGAGTGTTTTTCTGTATCATCTATCCCCATATGTTCTTTACGACCATTTTGCAGATCCCTTGCGGACTCTACGTCTGTGTCCTTCTCTGTTTTTCCATCTATCTGCGTAATATCTTGTGCATTGCGTTTTGCATTTGCTTGTTTCACATTCTGCAAATCAACTTTTTTGGTGTTCTCCAACTCCATCTTCTCCCTTCTACTCTGGCCCCCCAAAGGTCTCATGAGGGCTCCACAGACACACAGGTGCGATACCAATCCCCCTAAAATAAGCAGCGCCCCCCTCCATGAAAAGCGCTCGATGAGGAGTTGCACGACAGGAGCCAGAATGAAAGTTCCTATGCCGCTTCCCGACATGGAGATTCCGTAAGCTAGCGCTTTCCTCTCGGTGAAGTAAGAACCCACCATGGCAATTGCGGGCGTGTAGCTGAGAGCAAATCCCAGACCTATGCAAGGGATCAGGAGGGTTAGTGTTCACTGGTTTGATGCAAAAAAATGTATATTAATGAATACATTAGATCCCCAAATTATATAATGTATATATGCAGATATCAGGTCAAGTTTTTTTCTATTGACGGTTTCATCGGACGCACACGCCTGGCTCTGTTTGTTTATCGGTCTGGCTAGTGGTTATGATATTTAAAAAATATTTTAATCAATTTATATTCATATCACTTTATATTAATATTTAATATAATAATATAGTATAATAATTGTGCTTAGTAAACAATTTGTTTATTTATTTTTATGGGTTGTGTGACTTCTGCAATTAAGTTCAGCTGAGAAACAATACTTCTACTGGTAACCCAATATTATACAGGGTAGACATACTTTTAACTTGCTAGATAATGAAATTTTCAATTTTTCTTTTGTTTGTTTTCAGAACTAATCTACAGGGAGATTATTATATATTGTTATATACGTGGGAATCGTATTCACGCGAACATCATGTAAGTGATAGAACTGAAAATGCCCTTGTTACTGAGATTACATCTGTTATTGACACCAGGCCCAGCGAATGCCAAGTTCTGGAATGCACTTATCTATGACGACATTGATAGGTTGAACACCACCTCTATAGAAAAATAACAACGAATAATTCTCTAGCCCCGCCCACTGGGTCGCGCATGATAATTCTGAAGTGGCGCGGAACTAGATAGAGCGAGCAAGCAATAATCAAAAATTCCGTTAAAAAATAGCCAAACATTGTGCCATACCTTGTTGTGGAAGAATACAGTCACTGCATAACCTTCCTTTGGATTCCGATATTAGTAATACGGGGTTAAAGTTTAATTCTTAAGACGTTTGAACAATCTATTTGAAGTGGTATTATTTCGGGTACTGGGGGATATCCATAAGTTACTTGGAGTCTCCCGTTTGTCGATATCGTGGAAACTCTCGTAACATTTAACACCTGCTATCATGGTGATCTTTTTTACGGTACGCGATAATGGGTCTCAAATGCAGACAGGAGATCTCCATATAATACTGATGCCGTTCGAAAACTGTGAATGGTGCTTATGTGTAACCTAACGTTACGTCTCTAACCATATTCACAGAAGGCTCCAACTATGCAAACTGCTATTCAATCAAAGCGGTGGGCGTTTACTTATAAAGTCTTCAATGCGGCACGCCCATTAAAACCGATCGAGCATTTGCAGAGCTGGTCTCAAAACCTGTGTAGAAAATAGCCTATTACTTATTGATTTTGATGTTTTTGAATGTAAAAACCATGCAAACTTCATAAATAGATCTCATATAACAGTTTAAAACAATAAACAAGCACAGTTCATGAGACCTTTAAATATATTTGATTCGGTTTTGTTTAAATGTTTGTGTAATGTTAGAAAACTGAGACAGGAACTTTAATTATAGGTTTATATAGTGTATATATACTTATATATGTATAGGTTTGGTGTGTGTGCATCTGTATCTAACCTGTGACAACACCCAGTGTAAGGTACAGAAACTCAAGGCTGGTGGCCATTGAACTGAGCAGCAGGCCGGCAGAGGAAAGTATCCCACCAATTATGATAGCTATACGGGAGGAGAGGCGGTTCCCGATATAACTACCCAATGGAGCTGGAGAGAGAAAGAGGGAGATAGAAAGAAAAACATGAGTGAGGCAAATACAGATATAAGTTCAATTATTATTATAGATGAATCAGACAACAGTCTTTGGTACCTGATTACTTCTCAAGAGGATAATAAGGATATCACATATCAAGGCCACCACAACAATATAAAAATGTGTTTGTGTGATCCGTCTTTCTCACTGGCTGCATGTTAAATGTGGTTTAGTGTGGACTTTGTACTATGAACCTGTCAGCACAAACTTCCTGACAACAACGTTTTGTTCAGATCAATACAGTGATTCAGTTCAGATCTCAGAGTCTCCAATTTGTTGTTTAGAGACCTGTATTCATACTGTATGTTTTTATATGGGTCTCACCACATAACATTGTAGTGCAGTCCAACAGGGAGTGGATCCACGCAGTTGCGGAATAATCTCTGGAAAAATATGTCTGGAACTCCACAAAGAAGATGGACACACACCTGCAAAGGACAGATCGGAGATGAACTTCTGAGCAACACTGTTGCTTTTGAGCGCTGTTTTTAGCATACACCAAAAACACATTTTAGACACAGAATCTTTTTGAGAGGTACTTATCCTGCTTTAATAAAAGAAAGAAGTTTAAAAATAACCCATTCGATACATAAAATTTTCATTTCCACTCAGTGTCACAATAATCTGACAGAGATGATGTAAAGAGATTCCAGAACAGGTAAGCAAAAATATCAATCTGTTCTGTCATGCACAAACCTGGTGACACCACGTGTGCAAACAGTGGTAAGGAAACAACCAGCAACAATCATCCAGCCCCATCCGCCGTCCTGTGCAGACCGTTCGATTTGTTGACTTTTCTCTAGACTTTTGCTGGACATCCTTTCTGTCTTCTGGTCCTTTACTACCTCACCCATCACAAGGTCTTGTTTTCACATACACAACAAAATACAGGTACGCAAATCATAACTCAATCGTAAGCAATGGATAACATGTAACTTAGATATTATTTACCACTCCAGAGGATCTGAAAAGAATGACTGGCTGTGTGTGTTCGTGTGTGTGTGTGTGTGAGAGAGAGAGAGAGAGAGACCCTTCATTTGTCTCAGCACAGATTTAGAAAAGGCCTGTTGTTTTGTCGGGTCCTTGCAAAACAAAGGCCGGGACCGTCCTGCTCTAGACACATTTAGAGTATCTGAGTGTCTTTTTGGGTGTCACATGAGAGGGCCAAAAAAATGACTTAAACTAGTTATCTTATTGCAAAATTGTTGACCAATTGGATTTGAAAAATACAGATTCCCGGACTCACCTCAATCTATGTCCAAGAAGCCAGAAAGCGGTCAGACGTTTTTGTTTACTTCATAGATGTCTTTTAATCTTCAACTTGAAGGCGCAACAGGTGGGTTCTCTTAAGGAACATCAGAGAAGCTTAAATGTAATGAGGTAGGTTTGTTGAAGTCGGGTGGAGTTTACCTACAAATCATACACAAACTCACTTTCATACACATTAACACATTACAAACAAACTGACAAATGTTCACAATGTCATCTCTTGTGGGGTCCTGGTACTTACATAACTCACAACAATAATAATTCATTATTAACAGTTCAAAATATAACTTGCTCCACACTACATGGATATGAAATTATATAAGGACTGAAGCACTTGGAGAATGAACCATACAGAACTTTTTTTAATTTTAAATACTATTATATGAATCATTAACAGTTTCCCATTACAAATAAAATGATTTATGTAATGGGCCTGGACCTTATTCCAGTAGGATTTAATGGTGTTCCGTTGGTACCCATCCAACAGTTTACCAACCAACAAAACAATTACAATCTCTATTAAAACAAATACAATTTCCATAATAACGGTTAAAGCGATTCTTCACCCAGAAACTTAAATTCTGGCATGTCATCATTTACTCATCTTCGAGATGTTCCAAATCTGTATAAATGTCTTAGTTTTGATGAACACGGAAAAAGATAATTGGAAGAATGCTAATAACCAGACAGAAATACAATGGTGGTCAAAAGTGCCCCTAACTGAGCTGTCCTACTTTAGGAATTTATTTGTTTTTAATTTAATCTATGCATTTGGCAGACGCTTTTATCCAAAGTGTCTTACATTGCATTATCCTATACATTTGTTTTTAAGTATGTGCAATCCCGTGGGATCGAACCCATGACCTTCTCTTACCACTAAGCTACAGGAAAGCAAAATGTTTTCATGTGTTCAACTGAACAAACAATTTTAAAGCTATTTTTCCTACTATGTGAGTCAATGCGGGGCGAAATCTGTCTGCACATAAGTATTCTTCCAAATATCTCTCTCTGTGTTTATCACAACAAATAAATGCATACAGATTAGGGACAACTCGAAGGTGAATTAATGATGCCAGAATTGTCATTTTTGGGTGAAGTAGCCCTTTAAATCCATTAGATTTTCTGTCTCTATTGTTTTCAGCAGGGAAAAAACTAATTTGCTGATTTATTATATGTATTTTGTTTATAAACCTAATCACACGATAGTTGTGATACATCATTCCGAATATGCGTATGCACAAATGCAAAGTGTGTAAAACAAGTGCATCCATTGCTCGAGATAAATTTGCAGTTTTAACAGTTTTGTTCGATTTCTCCCAAATAAAAACATTGAAAATACATGACTGGACGTTTAAAGAGATCAAAAAGAAACAATTACTTACTCTGCATTGCATTTCTTAGTGTAGCGCATCTAGAGTTGACGACATCCAAAACAACAGTTGCTCCGCTCTGAAGTGCGCTGGACGCACAGGCTTTTGCATCACTGTGCGGCATGCGCGTGAGACACAGCAACAGGGCGGAAACTGCAGTCAACCAATGCGTTTTAAACTTGAAACTTTCTCAAACACATAATTTTTTAAAAGAAGCTAGTACACTACTGCTTTTTCCCTCTCACCCTTCACTTTAATGGGGGCGAAGAGCTGGATTTTTGCATATTGCCCTATAGGGGGTAAGGTGGGTTCATTTGCTTTTCAAAGCGTTTATCAGTTGTGTTAAAGGGGGTTATGTGATGGTATGGGTGCTCTTTGCACTTATGTTTTTTTAGATGTTTGCCTTGGTACGCTTTTGTTGGAAAGATAAATAACTGTACAGCAGAATATTAACACAATATGTAACACAAAAAGATAAAATGAGAAAAAGAGTTTACCTAAATTAACCATGGTTTAACTGTCATTTATAAACTTTATATACAACTATAGTTTATTGTAGTTCTTTTGGATTTATTCGTAAAAACAACACAGTAACCACAAATGTACTATGGTCTCACTACAATAACCTTAATAATGATCATTTAAGTCAAACTAAATGGTAATCAATATGCCCCGTTATTTATTATAATAAAATCATAATTCATTTTCATATTCGATTAAGCTTAAAATAATTAAGTAAAAACATTCGCTTCGGCATCTGTTTAATATTTTATTTGTCTTAAATGCCCTTTCTGGAGTCTCTACATCCAATAAATCCAGTGCACACACACATATCAAGTGTTCCATTTTATATAGTGAAGTCACAACTTTCACTAAGAAAAACAGTGGCTTCTGTCAAAGCAGAGATAGAAAGGCATTACTATTTACATCTTTCCACAAACTGTATTGAGCAAAGCAAGTCTTAACAATCTCAGCAGGAACCTAAAGAAAACACACACAAATCTCAAAGAGAAAGGAACCCTCTGCCCCGAAAGCTCAAACTCTCATTTAGCACAGCAGTATCACAGACAGAAATTTTCTGAGAATAGCAGACTGACTCCCCAAAACTGCCGTATGCAAACAACATCGTGGACAATTGATTTTACTGCATTGCAAGAGGACTGGCCTTCAGCCACTAAAATCATAATTTTGTTAAAGCTGGCAGCAGATACGTACTGCTTCCATGAGCAGCGATATAACATTTTTTTAAACTCTATAAGAGGAAGCCAACCACATTTACAAAAAGCTGATTTTTGAATATGAGCAAATGAGAGAGAGTGGTTGACAGCTTTGCTTGAACATACAATTTTATGCAGTGTACTTGCATAAAAAATCAGATAAATTGCAACTGTGCACCAAATATGTTAACTTTCTTAATACCAAATCCAAACAAAGTCGTTATTATGCTTAAATTAGTTATACAACCGTTTTTACATAGAAAATCTCACATTGAAGGTAAAAACAAATACAAAGATGATCGTTTTTTTCTTTAGCAGCTTTCAACTATATTAATCTGAAGAATAATAGCAGGCAACTTTCATGAGAAGTAATTTAGTTATTGAGGCGACACAGGACATGGCCTGACAAAGCAAAAGTGTTTGAATTAGCAGGCTGTCGGGTTTGACCTCTCCGTCTTACAGTTTGGCACTACAATGGAAAGCCACTGAACCGTCTAAACATGTTTGATATTTGAATGGCGAGGAAACTTTGCACCCTGCTACTCTGAGTACATCATTACTGCTGTTTAGACCAGAGAAAGGCAGCTAAACACGAGGTATGTTTATATAATCAGTTTTAGATTGTAAAGTGACTTTGGTTTGACGGTAAAGACACAGCAACAGAAAAAAGGCAGGGTGGATAGAGGCAAAGCTCACACAAACCAGACAGAGCTAACTGGCCTATTTTGTAAAACACAATTTTAAAAGTCATTGTATTTTTCTCCGTTGTAAGTTCTATATCAAGTATCATGTACCTACTCTACATGGGACATTACAGTAGTTTCCTAACGGAAGTGACAATTTTAAATTGGCCACTTGGTCCCATAGAAATCCTTCTTAAAATTAAAACCATGTGAGAAATGAAAGGCTTCATGTGAATCAGCGCGCATTTTCGTCTATAAATTACCACAATGAACTGATTCCCGTTTGAACGAACGAATGAAAAAACGCTAACAGCAGTGAAGAGTGAACGGAGAACGAACCATAAAAGGTTATTTCATGTTATGCAGAAATCTTAAACAAAGACTTGTATAACCAGAATAATTTGTTAAACATTGTTAAACATTATTTGGGGTCTAAACAGCAGTTTAAAGGTCCACTATCTGGCAAGGGCCACATAAAGAGAACAGTTAAATACAGATGTGCCCCTTTCGCCTAGTGCCAGTTCAAGAATAAGGAAACTTTAACACAGCACGATTTGGCCTTGGTTAAACTTTTCCTGTTCAATATACAGTAGAGATATTTACAAACAGTACAAAATGAAAAACAACAGAAAAAAGAAATGTTCAGTTAGAGTCTGAAAGAGACCGTGTTATTCATAAAAATATCTTTAAAAACCTTTTTTCAAAGTTATTTACAAGTAATTACTATTATGGCTTCTTTCAGATTTCTGTGTGGAAGTCCTTCTGTGGATAAGTAGTCGATAAGTAGTCGATGTCTTTCTTTTAGTCATCTAAAGATGATTTCAGCAGTTCTAAGAAAGCTCCAACGGCTCCAAAGTATCCCTTAACACACACACATATACATAAGTGTACATTATTAACATGCACTGTAAGGACAAATTTTCACCAAGATTGTATCATTGTTATATTTCAAACATATAAAAGCAGATGATAAAATGAAAGACAAAAACAACATTATGATTACTGTAATACCTCATGTTCCAGGAAGAGGGCTCTCATTTGGCCCTTGGACCAAAAATCCATAGCATATGCAAGAAGCTTCGTTGACACTGTGTTTATGCGCAGAAAGTTCCCAACAAAAACAACACGTTCAATTTTCTGTAGGGCAAAACAGAAACATTACATTACAAACATTGCTAGACACAATCTGCTGACCTTTTGAAAGCACTTTAAAATGTAAACATTTAAATATGGTACTACATATACTTTGATTGATTCTTTAAGTATGAATACACACAACTTTAATTAACACCCTTGGCGAACCTCTTCTGTGTGGGACTTTTAACTGCTTGAAAGACACCTTCTGTACCACCAGGGGGCGACAAGAGGTGTGTTTTTGGCCAATTCGGACACTTTGGGATAAACAACCTAAAACACTGTTGATACTGAATAATGTGATTAAAGTCCTCTATTGTCCAAGTACTATCAATGTTCCTGCTTTGTGGTGTTCTGTCCGCTCTGAAAGCCCTGTACAATGCTGCTTGATCACCAGGTTACAAGGCAACACTGTAGAGAAGCCCAGAGTGGCCAGACAGATCCCATTTTCAGGTGAAAAACAAATGACATAATAAAAATGTATTGATCAATCTGTATAAATAATCTTTTGACTGATTTCTGAAAAACAGAATCAGGCTTAACTAAAAACGGTCTAATTAAATACAAATGAATCAAGGTATGTCCTGTAGTAACTTTTCATGTAGTTAACTTTTTAACAGTTTCCTTTTGTTGATGATAAAAATGATTTTGATGGATCTGATGGTGATATGGAGGTTTCGACATCTCTGAAGAGTGCCCTTTTGGCAACAGTAAATAGAGACACACAACACACCTCATTGACTGCACACATGCGTGCGATGGAGCCAATGTTGTTGGTAATAGTAACTAAAGTCGCTCTGGCCAGGTCCTCTTTGGAAATACTGTCTCTCTTCTCTTTGCTCATCATGTGTCCAAAACTATGACAAAAACACACACACACAACACATAATTGTGTCACAAACGGAACCTCCTTAACTACTAGTAAGAAACAGGTTTATCTACTTGCATAATTAAATGGGGACAGTGCCCTCAAAAGAAACATGCCACACCTGCATAATGTAGGTGACATACTGTATTTTGGTACTTTGCTGCATGCTTATACAAACAAGTCTGAGTTCATTCCTCCCGTTCATGTCTGCAACTAATTCATGTATAAATCAATAATAGCAGATTTGCTGGATCAGCTCAATTAAAAAATTTTGAAATCTTTGATTTCACCTCAGATTTTCATGTCATTCCAAATCATGTCATTCCAGAATCATTCCAGATTAAAAACAAAATTGGGTAAGTAGAGGAATGGGCTCTTACTAGTTTGAGTCACATGAGACCCTGTAAATAAAACAGCAGAATCACATTTCATTTGTGGGTCTTTTCCACCTGACACCAGACACACATAGAGCGTCCTTTGTACCTTGAAGCCACTGCTGAGCCCTGCAGGCCGAAACGCTGGTAGTCTCCTCCATAGATATCCTTCACTAGTTTATCCACATTGGTGCTGTCCCCTTTACTAGCCATCTCA
Source organism: Triplophysa dalaica (assembly GCF_015846415.1). Classification (NCBI taxonomy): domain Eukaryota; kingdom Metazoa; phylum Chordata; class Actinopteri; order Cypriniformes; family Nemacheilidae; genus Triplophysa; species Triplophysa dalaica. The sequence continues at coordinate 6,771,925 of NC_079556.1, read as the reverse complement.
AGAGCCTCTTCAAATGTCTCGCAACCCGTCAACAGACAACACAGCCCCAAAAACGTCCCTCCTCCGAGACTATGGATTAAATGGAGACGGAGCCAAAACACAGTTAGATCTAAACACATATGCACAATTTGACTTTATGAACACAATTTTAACTATGTGCATATAGAACGATCATAAAAAAAAATGGGTCAAGGTAAACAAACGAAAAGCACACAAAAAGACACGGCTGTGTGTTCATGGCACAAAGCATGCTTTGAATCCATGCATAAAAAAGACAAGATCTCTCTTCGCGGAGGTTGCTGGGGAGACAGTTTCTATTTCGAGTCAGACACAGAAATAACTCAAGTCCAGATTATTACGGTCACCCTTACATAAAGACTGTAAATATCATAGGTGTTTCTGGTACTCGCCGAAACCAATAACTGTATCTTTTCACAACACAGTGAGACTAGTAAAAATAGAATAGCTTCATAATTACAAACAACAAACATTATGAAAATAATAATAATTTTATGTGCTTGTCAGTTGTCACTAACTTTCTAACTGTCACTAACTGTCAGATTTTCTCCATAGGAATTCACTGTGACAAACTCAAATACTTATGTTTAACGTCCTGAACAAAGACCAGGTAAGTCCAAATTTCTGTCAAACCTTACTTGTAATAAACACTAGCTTCTTTTAAAAGAACGAGCCCTTATTAAACAGATAAAGTAAAATATCTTGCGCTACTTGTTTCTTTTTCAATATCCATTATAAGGAAACAGTTTATCGTATCAAAACAACCAAGGAAAACCAAATTAAATACATTTTGTTTATCACTGATATCAACCACAAACATGATAAAATAAACGTTTTATGTTCTCAGTCTGTCGCTGCCTTGAGCCAAGTTATGTGGTCTCTTTAATAAACAAGCTTAATGGGAAACTATTGTTATCTCTGGAATAAGTTTGTTCTTTTAACAGTAGCTAGTGTTTATTACAATTAAGGTTTAAATTTGGTTCTGCGTAGTCGTTGTTTCGGTAGGCGCTGTTAAGCTGTTTACTCGATCAGACTCGTTCTTTTAACAGCAGCTAGTGTTTATGACAAGGCTTTAAAGAAATGCATTGTTTAGGTACGTAAAACCTCATTAACCGTTTTAGAAAGTCATCCGGCTCGTCTCCTCCCAATCGGAGATTCAGGTTTACAAGCCATTTATCCTGGTATAATCCATTTAAACAATCAAAAACGTTGCAAATCAGTGTTTTGAGTTTGTGAAAGTGAATTCCATATGGATAAAATCACTTGCTGCCCTCCATCCGCACTTCGCTCACTTCATGTAGAAAATCCATTATTTCATGCATTTTGTATCACCATAGTAACTAAATGTATGTAAATGCAGGAAATGGGATTCAAATCAAAAATATTTTCCCCCATTTGGTGTCCCCCCCACTTCTCAAACCAACACTCTTGTATATATATTTTGACTTGTGAACTGAACAGGATCAGACAGTTCAAAGTTCAAGTCCTCCCTCCTGTCAATCAAACTGAAAACTGTTATAGTACAGCCACATTTCGTTCAATTAAAAGGAACCCTGGAGTAAATGCAGTTTTTTAAAAACGTGTGAACGCTGGCAATCGGACCAACACGGCAGAATTACAACATTTTGTGTGCTCTGTGTATTTCCATTTAATAAAAAAAGTTAAATGTCCTAACTTACATTTTTTGAGGATCTATTGACAGAAATGCAATATAATATACATAACTTTGTCTTAAGAGATATTAAATAGCTTACATAATGAAGCGTTATCTTTTTATTACCTTAGAATGAGCGATTTCTTTCTACATACACCGCGGGTCCCCTTGGAATTCACTATGTTGGTTCTACAGTAGCCTTAAACGGACAAACTGCTCTACTGAGTGCGTTTCGTAAATATGTTATCTCTTTCGGAAAGAAGCGAAAACCTGACGACATCTTAGTCCTGTGCAGCCACCGTAGTGCTTCGAAAGGCAAATGGGTGGAGACTAGAGCCCTTAGGTGCAATTCACAACCTTACCACTAGATGTCGCTAAATTTCATACACAGGACCTTCAAATATATCCTACTCCTGTCTTGTTGTAATGTAAGTCCCTCCTTGAAAACCGTCTCTCAGTGTTGATTTATTCCCTGATAAGCCACTTTATTTTTCTGAGCTGTCCTCACCTAGTGCCCGTCACACGTTTGTAGTTATCTTTGGAGTACACTGCCAGAATGCTGACGCCCGAGCCAATGTTAACCAGCAAAATGGGGAAAGGGTTGTCAAGACAGCATGGTCTCTTGATGCAGTTCTGCGTGTCAGATGGGTTCTCAAAGTAATAACACTCAGGATGACCATTAAAGCCAACCGAGTCCATGTACAGCAGCCCCTGGATCAGACAGTCCAACTCATCCAACTTCAGCAGCTCCAGGTCTCCCATCTAGAAAACGAGAAGCGAATGAGAAACAGAGAAAGAAAAAAGAAAGGACAAAATTATTTAATTTATAGTTCTGTGGCATCACATCACCAAGCCACGCCCACCATGAAATCCACTTGGTCCATTACATAGTCTAGATACGCACATTGCTTGTCACTACAAATGGTCATTTTTTAACAATGCCTTAAAACTATTTATCCTATTTGTGGTCAAGCTCCTCACCGTTCTGAAATCATTCTCAAACTTGTAAGCTCCGCCCCCCGTGGCACATAAAGTGGTATGCAAGCTTGAGAAGTGCTTGTCTCTGCCCATCTGGATGAATCTATGCATGCCAGTGGTGGGGAAGCGAATGAAGTGCAGGTTTCCTGTGCGTCCGCAGATGGTGAGGTTGTGTATTTCCAGGTGGACATCACGGACACCGCTTTTGCCGTAAGCAGTGTTGGAGGTGAGATACCTGCGTATGCTCTTCAGATTCTCTACCTCCTCCTGCTCCTCCTCTGCAGTGATGTCTTTCGGTTCAAAGTAAACAAGTTTGACTAAAGTACCGCCGATGTCCAACCCGAACCAGGGAAAGGCTGGAGAAAATTACACACAGACAGAGAGAGAAAGAAAACAGATCAAAATCACTAATTTTAGACCTACATTGAAATGGTCTTAAAAGCTTTAATTCACTTTTTTGAATTTTGCTACACCGCCTTACTACTAATTACCTTTTTATCTTCAAAAACTACAAACAGATTTTTGGAATAAATAACTACCATACTTTCGTGTGTCCATTTTATCTTTCTATGTAGGCTTATTCAAACATGGCAAGCAGGCCAACAAAAAGAAGCTGTGACTGCAGCAGCCAGTTACCGTGGAAACAAGCATTAGGCTGCAAATGGCTGTTCAAGGATGCTTAGCAGGTAAGACACATGGACACTGTAGCATCAGTGCTTACAGAGACGAAAAGACAACGGGTCTGTTATTATTAATGAATGAAAATCGGAGATCAGTACACGCAAATTTCTCAAACTCAACCTGAGTTATGAATCAGCCTTATCATTAAAACTGATGAAAGCATGGCCACTGGGCTGAACCCAGTAAACCTGGAAAAAAGGTTGCTCAAGGATACATAGAATTGAGCGATTAGGTTTATGGTTGATCCATTTATAAAACATTGTCAGCTGGTACAGGGCAGATGACGGTCTGTGTCCAGTGCATTCTCCGTTACGACATCATCTCAAATGACCCACAAGGTTCCTTTACTCCCCCTAAAATAGACATTGGAGTTTGCTGTATCGGGAGGTATTTTGGACTGGAGTTTGGAAAAGTGGAGTTTGGAAAAGTGAAGTAATAGCAACTTTACTAATAGTCACTGCAAACAAAATAATTTCTGAAAATGATCCAAATTCGTGTTTCACATAAATAGGTAATGTGGTGATACAAAATGCACTAAATATTTATTGCCAATTTTTAACCTGGGGACAAACCACAAAATAATCAGTAAAACTAGTGATGGCTCAATGTCATTTCCTTATTGTTTGTTATTCCTTATTAAAGGAATTGAGCCAGAGACAGCAGACGAACAGTGGGTGTGACAGTGGTGTGACATAATGACGTTTAAAAAGGCAGCACAGCCCATGTGGGTGAAAGGTCTGTTTACATCCCCAGTCAGCAGAGACAGAGAGAGACATGGACAGGGGGCAGAGTGAGAGAGAGAATTGGCAGGAAAGTATGGTCGAGTGGGGGGTGGGAAAGGTGAAAACCGGCGAGAGTGAATTTGAGCAAGGGGAGAGGGGTTTCATAGAGAGAGAAAGAGAGAGAGGGGGGGGGGATTGAAAGGCGACTCTGTGCCAATCTGAAAGAGAATGGGTGAAGGGGGTATTGGAGTGCAAGAGCGAGGATTAGGAAATGTGTCCATCACTTGCTTAGCCAAACTTAAGGGGGTCATATGGCGCGAATACATGTTTTTCTGTGTCTTTGGTGTGTTAAAAGTTGCCCATGCATGTACAAGGCAAGTGAAATTGCTAAAATTAAAGTGTCTGAACAAAAGATTAATTAAATCTAAAAGCGAATGCTCACCCAGACCTGCCTGAAACGCCTCGTGTAACCACACCCCCACAAATCTACGTCAGTTCGTGGTATGATTTGACTAAGACCACCCAAATGTATACGTAAGTAAGGTGGGCGTACCTGTCTGAACAATTGCTTTGGGACCTGATGTTCCAAATATGGCAAGAGGCATTAAATTTCCGTCACACGCTTGCAGTATTCGACCAACCAATACGCACTGATTAACTGGCCAATCATAGCACACCTCGCTTTTCAGAGCGATGAGCTTTTTAAAAACATCTACACGTTTCAGAGAGGAGGGGCAAAGAGGAGATACAAACATGCACGGTATGTGGAAAATACAGCATTTTTTAACCTTAAATTGTGTATACACATTGCATTACAACTTAAACAAATGATAATATTCGTTTTAGCCGTGTCATTTGACCCCTATAACATGAATCAGATTAGAAAAACATGCAAATTCAATTACAATTTTGCCTATTGTCTGTTCATAAACATCTGACTTTGTGTGCATGTACTATGGAAGACAGTGTCAAGTTGTCAGCACCTCTAAAAAAAAGATTATCAGTAGAGACAGAAGGAACACCCAAGATATAAATGCCTTTTGTTGGTCAATATGTTCCCTTCAAAATACCGGTTATCTGTTAAGAAAAACGTATAAGTAGTTGGGTCTCAAACTATTTTATAAATAGATCAACAAAGCAAACAATTGCTTCAAACAAAAGAGTATAACGCATGAGAAGAGTGGAATGCAGACAAGCCTGTTGGACACGTAGAATACAACAATGAGGAACTTACAGGAACTTGGATTAGGTTTTCTGTTGCAATAACTTGGATATACATCAAATAAATAGAATTTTCCCCTTAAAAAACAAATGTATGATAGTGCAGTCATCACCAAAATAAATTGCAAGCATGACACCTATTGTAAAGAACCAGGAATCTGTGATGTCAACATGTATTGGTCTAGCTTTTGGTGAAACTAGTAACTTTCTATTAGCACCTATTGTATTATTACTCCTGTATGACATGTTATTGCTCCATGAAGTCTCGATTTGGATAAAAGCGGCTGCAAAATGACTAAATGTCTTACCTGGCTTCCTTGAACATATTAACTTCATCCTGCTTTTCGCCTTTAAATGTGCAAACGTCCAAACAGCCCCGACCACCACGCGCAGAGATCAACATTAAACGTTCGGTGCGTCTTATAACGGCATTATATCTACAGTCACTTAGTTTTACAAAAGGGGCAGAAACAAGAAAATATTCTGCATAGTGGAGTCTGGGGGCGTTCCCGTCTGCCCCTTTTTAAAGCGGCCAAGCGAAGAAAAAAGTCAAGCGCTGATTGGTCACGACGCGTCGAGCCTTCCCATCCCACCTCCTGACCGCAAGCCGACCAATTAATGAACGAGAAGAACAATCGCAAAGGTTTAATCAAAACAAACGGCACATTTCTTGGCTATCGCTTATTTGACCTCGGCCCAGACGTGACACTTTGGACCCTCGTTGAAAAGTTGGTGATCATGGGAATCGAGGTCACTTAAAGTCAACGAGTTAAGAGTATAGACATCTGTCATATATTACGCATAAAATCTGCCTTCACACATGTCCACATGTGCATTCTAGGCCACTTACTGTTTTAAAATGATCGTCAATAATATATTATTACACTAGATTTTAACCCTTGATAAAACGATAACAAAAAATGATATGCGTTCCTCAAAATCGTCCATGCATGTCGCTGAACGTCTGTGTCAATTTTCATTAAAGTGATCTCTCATAAAATCGCTTGAAAAACAGACTGACAGTTCTTGCCTGTGATGATCTACTTACGTGGTCTGCTTTTCTTCGCAGATTCCACTCGCCTCCACAGTCGACACCTCTTCGCCGGGGACCCGTCGTTTTGAGGGTCTTGGTGGTGATGGTGATTTTCGTCCGTCGTGGTGACCGGGCTACAGCTCCCGTTGCTCAGCTGTCGTCGGATCGGCTTGTGCACGCCGTTTGTATACCCAACTCCGTTCTGGTCCATCGCCGATTTGGCTTTGTCCATTGTTTAATGCAAATTATAGAGCTACAACACACGGACACGCGCTAAATGTGCCTCGCTGTCTAGGTATGAAAACGGAAGTAGGCTAATTGACTCAAGAGTAATAATACAAGCAATGGTTAAACCGTTTGTTTACAAGTGTCGAATTAAGAGCTAAGAGCTAACACACGCTACGGTCGAGGTCATTGTCGGTCATATTTCTGTGGTCCCATGCAGCGCTGCGGCAGCCACCCTGTCAAACAGCCGGTTCATGACGTCACCAGGAATGGCTACACAGCGAGCCAGTTTTACAGCTCAGAGCGTTGCGCCGTGCACGCGGATAAGCACAAACAACCATCTTCTAATGTTATCACAGAGCAAAGTACAAAACAGGACTAATCGTTCCACACCCAAGTTTGCTGTGTCTTCAAATATCCTTTGTAGGATGTAGGATCTATCTATCTATCTATCTATCTATCTATCTATCTATCTATCTATCTATCTATCTATCTATCTATCTATCTATCTATCTGTCTATCTGTCTATCTGTCTGTCTGTCTATCTGTCTATCTGTCTATCTATCTATCTATCTATCTATCTATCTATCTATCTATCTATCTATCTATCTATCTATCTATCTATCTATCTATCTATCTTTCTCTGAATTTAGTTTCTCATGTGGGGGTGATCAAGGTCATAGTTTCACTTGAGTGTTTCTCAGGTATCAGAGGTCAAGAAGGACGATGTGTTTAAATTGTAAAATCATGTCCTCTGTTTGTGCCAATGAGGGCAAAGGAGATGAAAATAAGTGAAAAATATTAACCAAAATAACACATGAAAATATATATATATTTAAATATACAGTCTAATTTGGAACAATATACTTATACATACAGAAAATGATGAATGACCAAGTGGTTGCTGAAATGTTTTTTTATACACACACAGGTACACATCTACAAAAATAATTAAAGAGCATAAATTTACCAAATGTCATTAAACTCATTTTTAACATGTCTAGATATCACTGAATCGTGGCTGAGCCAGAATAGATACGCACCAAAATAGCTGCATGCCTGAGAGGGGTCAAACCATGTAGACAACCGAACGAATGTGACACCGATGTGATCTTAACCACTACTTGGGACGATCGAAGGGGAACTGGACATCTCTACCACAATGTGATGAGTTCAGATGTCAGTTTAAAGTACTTTTTTTGGTGTTTAAAGCAACAGTTAAACCAAGGCAGGACCGAGATAGATGCCTGTGTTTTTAGCTACTGATAACTATGTGGGTACATTTGAAAAGCAAACAAATCAAGAACACATTTTTTTTAAATTGATTTTATTGTTAGTTACACCATAAAACAAAATTTGCTATTTTAATAAACAGACTTAAAGTGATAGTTCACCCAAAAATAAAAATTCTGTCAGCATTTACTTGTCATTTCAAACCTGTTTGACTTGCTTTCTTCTGCTGAACACTAAAGAAGATATTTTAAAGAATGTCGTTAAATGGCCCCATTCACTTGCATTAATTTTGTGTACATACAGAAGAAGTTAATGGGTGCCGGCACTGTTTGGTTACAAACTTTCTTCAAAATATATATTTTTTCAGCAGAAGAAAGCCATACAGGTTTGAAATGACAAGAGGCTGATCCCTTTGGCATTCCCTTGTTCAGCCAAAAAAAGAAAGTCTAACTCACCCCCAGCTTGTCGCAAGCCTGTACATTATAAATCAATATGTTCTGCTGGACACAATGAAAGATATCCAGAACATGCAGTTCTGTACAGTGAGTGATTATACATTAACAAATGTAATCTTCATATGTTTTTCCACTGCCACCTTACATTACACCACAAACTTAAAAAAACACAGACTTCTCTTTTTGATCAAATTGTTTACCAGGGAATTTCTGTACCGTCCCATGCATAAGCTTTCCCTGTTTTGCCAATGTTTAAGCTGTCTATGACATTCATTAGGTATTGTACAGAGTTCTCAGTGCTGAACAGCTTGTCCTTGGGAACATTTCGGTGATATGGCCGAGACAAATCCGTATCTACAGTTCCAGGATGCAGGGACACACACACAATTTTACCCCGTCCTCGACCAAGCTCGATGGACAGGTTCCTAGTGGCCATGTTTAAAGCAGCTTTAGACATCCTATAGCTGTACCAACCTCCGAGAGCTGGAAACAAAACAATAAATTAAACAAGTTCTCCTGAGTGCATACAAACCATGTGCCTATATCAGATCCTGAATATTTGAAGGGCCTATAAAAGCAGATAAGTGCAATAAACATGTCAGAACAGGTAAGATAGCTTAACAAAATACCTGTAAGTGTCTAACATTGTAGATTACTTAGATATATTGCTATCAATTAAGTACAACACTTATGTAAGATGGCAGTATATAGACATAACAACACACAATAACTTGGGTGTTTTGCAGCTGTTCATGTTATTGAAAACAGAGTAACTAACCATTGTCGCCTATTGATCCCACTTTAGCGGTCATGTTAACAATGATTCCACTGTGTTGTTTTGCTTTCTCTTGGGGCTGTTGGCCAAATGCTCCTGTTCCCATCTGCAGCAATGGGGCAAAATACTTTACCATCACCAGTGGACCCACAGTATTTGTGGTCAAAGTAGAAATGATTCCCTGTTACAAGACACACCAAAAAATCAAATAGGAAGTTAGTCAATAAACATTTTTTTAACAAACATTTGTGACTGCACTGCAAATTAACCTACAACTGTATTGTGCACAGTCTAAACTTTCTGCATATTTATTGTGTATCATTTTTGCACATTGTCGTTGTATAGAGTGTAATGTGTACTGTTAATTATACATAATATCTGATATGACGTCATGTCTGATCTTAAGACTCACCAATGTACTAATGCTGTTGGTGAATAAAAGTGATTTGAATATGATTGGAATGTTGCCATTGGAATATGCCAATGATTAATTTATTTTACCATATATTAAGCAATAATTTTTAATAATGCAAAAAAATCTGGGCAATTAACAAAAACATTCATATATGAGGTTATGACATATTAACTTTATTCCACTTTCTCAAGTTTACCTGAGCGGACACGTCTCGTAAACTCGTTTCTCCTTTACCCGACGGATGAAGCATAGCTGAACAATTAATAAGCAAATCCACTTTCCCAAAGTCAGATTTGACACTTTCAGCCATGCTCTTGATGTCCTCCTCCCTGTTGACGTCTAGTTTCAGGACAGTCATTCTGCCCGGATGCTGCGCGGCTAGAGCTGACAGATGCTCTGCGCGGTCCGGGTTTCTACATGTTGCGATCACGGCGGCTGGAGCTTTATTAAGGAGTAGATATTTGCAAAACTCAATCCCCAGACCCCTGCTAGCACCCTGCACCAATGCTACAGCGGCCATAATGTATGTTACGGAAACAACACTCGCGAGTTCGGGTTGACTGCCCTCTATGGGAGGAAGAAGGACACTTACACAACCGACGTTTCGTAATTTATGTGTTGGCTTGATTGTAGATGTTAAAGTAATCTCGTTTTTCAATGAAAGGTTAAAAAATACGTATGTTTATATCTTAAATAAAAATAAAAATATCTTGTTATTTTTCAGCAAGTCACATATATTACATATATTATTATTACTAACAAGTAGAAGCAGTCGTATGGAAGCCCGGTTCCGCCAGGGTTGGGATTTTTTAGATTTAAAAGTCCTTATTATGACTTAGTTTCTCATTATTTTGAGATACTAAACGGTATTATCACATCTTCGGGTGAATTCCAATTGCATTCATGTGCCCCACGCAGTTCTGGGGGGAGATGAACAGCTGTTTTTAGTAAACATAGCCGTTATACATAATGAATGCAGTACATTTACATTTAGTCATTTAGCAGACGCTTTTATCCAAGGTGGGATATTATGTGATTTATTGAGATATTAAGTCATTATTATGAATAAAAACAACACCGTTTTCCCTTATCTGAGACAACCGTTCACGTGGTGTACCCTTCCTACAGACTACTTTCAAGGGCACAAAACGCGTTTTAGTCTGCGACCTATCGCGTGCGTAAACCGATTGCCTGTGGCTGTGCAATGCACTGCTGATAAATAATTATTTACCTTGTAAATAACATTACGTTTGTTGGACTGACCGATCAAATCGCTTTATAAGACGTAAATCATTATGAGGTGCGAGAATTATTTTCGAATTGAATGTAGCAGCGTTTTGGACTTTTGAGTTAGTTTCTCATTATTGTGAGATATTAAGTCATTATTATGAGTTACTAATTCGGAATTTCGTCTTAGTATCTCAAAATAATGACAAACAAGACTTATTAATAAAAAAAACATTCCCCATCCTGGCGGAAACGGGCTTCCATACAATCGACATTCATGAGCTCTAAAATAATTTTAAACAAAGGATGAAAAGGGGAAACGCATCTAACATAACCTCAACACCAGTTAATAAATAGATTTAATAATTTAAAACACTTCGTTTTTTAAAAGGCATGCCTATGCAATCTGTTGGATAAAATACCTTATTAGCTAGTTAATCCATTTTACCACTTGGGGGCGATAATGTAGCTTGTTTCCAAATGAAACTTCAGGAGCGCGTACGCGCCTTCAAGAGAAATGCACTGGCTGTAGTTTGCTTGGAGATTTATTTTAATGTCCTAGTTGTATGATTGAAAGACTTATGTTACTTCTCAAAGTAGGTTATTAACAAAGACACCTAAAATAAACTGGTACCATGCATAATTTGTTATGTCAAAATACACACCTTGTTCTTTGCATTTCACATACTTGTGTATCGTACGTTTATTCTCCGTACAACATCAAATACATCTAGGTAGCGTAGGCTATTATTTGATGGGGAAACTATATCTCTTTATAAATATGACATTACTGTCCAAGCATATTTAGTATAATCTGACAATTAACACACATTTCATAAAAATGACCATATATTAGGCAGATTCATTATTTTGTGTGCCAAATAATTATTTTGTATTGTAATTATATCGTGTTGTAAGATATGTGATATCACTTTTCGTCTCTTTCATTTCATCACTTTTGGTCAGAACACGGTGTGCGAAAAATGACTAAATGTCTAAAAATAGAAGAATTACCTGCGCGTCACTGATTGAGTGCTAATCGGATGCGCATCACGCATTGCGCGCGCAGCTGTAAACTGCGAGCATTTACTCTGAAAAGTTAATGGATAAAAGGCGCACGGCATGGTGGTGGGCGAAACCAACAGCACCGGTGTCGCGCCAAGCTACGGAGACACTATGAAGACCCTGATGGCAGTGGACCGCGCAAGAGAGACAGTTGCAAGTTTGGAAACCTCCAACGGCATGATGATATCCGAAGCCCTTGTCCCTCGGCTATTCAAAATCGCGCATGAGTCTGGAGAGGTGGCGGTCGCCGACGGTTTCGGGTCTATCGATATGAAGTCTTCCATCTTCCCGGTACTCCTGGAGATGATGGAGATGACAAACGGCACGCATTGCGCAGAGCAGATCCTAAGCTATGGAGAAGTGGAGAAAGTACTGATCGGCGGTGTGCTGACTATGCTCACTCTCATCACCATCTGCGGGAACCTGCTGGTGGTCATCTCCGTGTGCTTCGTGAAAAAACTACGACAGCCCTCTAACTATCTCATCGTGTCCCTCGCGCTCGCGGACCTCTCCATTGCGCTCGCGGTGATGCCGTTCGTCAGCATCACCGACCTGATCGGTGGCAGGTGGATTTTTGGCAAGTTCTTCTGTAACGTTTTCATTGCCATGGACGTCATGTGTTGTACAGCGTCCATCATGACCCTTTGCGTTATTAGTATTGACCGGTAAGTTAAGTTTTCTTAACAGTAGGTTGGTTAGTGTTTATCATAATGAACTGCTTTGCGTATTGAAAACTCATGAGTGTCTGAAATTGACTTCTTTTTTTAAACTAATAATTTGAGTTGACCTGCAGACTTAAAATAATATATATTCATATTTCATGTGTTTTCATTCTATCACAGGTACCTGGGCATCACCAGACCTCTAACATATCCAGTCAGGCAAAATGGGTGGTGTATGGCCAAAATGGTGCTCTCTGTGTGGTTGCTGTCTGCTTCAATCACCCTGCCTCCGCTCTTTGGATGGGCGCAAAATGTGAATGATGACCGTGTTTGTCTGATCAGCCAGGACTTTGGCTACACCATTTACTCTACAGCTGTTGCTTTCTACATCCCCATGACTGTCATGCTGGTCATGTACTACCGCATCTACCGTGCCGCCAAGCTCAGCGCCGCCAAACACACCATCACTGGCTTTCCTCGTGCCAGAGAGGAGAAGGCAGAGGAAGGTGGTGATGGGACGGAAGAACCCGTGGGTGTGGATTGCGTAACCGTGGCAATCAAGCTTCAAAGGGAGGTGGAAGAGTGCACACGGCTACCGCACCTCCTGCGAGGTGTGAGCAAGAGGAGCTCAGATCGAAGGAGCATCTCTATATTCAGACGGGAACAGAAGGCTGCTGCCACCCTTGGAGTGGTGGTAGGAGCATTTACTGTCTGCTGGCTACCGTTTTTTATTCTTTCCACGGCCCGGCCCTTCATTTGTGGGACAGAGTGTAGTTGTGTGCCCTTGTGGGTGGAGAGAACTCTGCTTTGGTTGGGTTATGCCAATTCACTCATCAATCCCTTCATCTACGCTTTCTTTAACCGGGACCTGCGCACCACCTACCGAAGCCTGCTTAGCTGCCGTTTCCGCAATATAAACCGCAGGTTGTCAGCCGCCGGAATGCATGAGGCCTTACGCCTGGTGGTAAGACCGGAGGTGGTTGTGTCTGGTTGATCCGTGCTACGCACATACAGAGAGTTCAAAGGTTTGGATTTGCTTGAGGAGGACTCGAGAACTCATGATCCTGAATGGTCAGGTTGAACATTCTGTGGAAGGTGTTGCTGCAAGCACCATATGTGTGGTATCTGCAAAGTGCAGAATGAATAACAGACGTCATACTAAATAGAGATGTGCATTATGGTCAGTTTATGGACACAGCATCTGCTGGACACTCAGTGCAGCCAGACACATCATTCATGGGATTTTACTCAGATTTAATAGAACTTTGCTTTCAAGAAACACAGATCAATACACCGTTATGGAGAAATCTCTTTAGGACAGGAAGTTTAAGCAAAGACGTACAACTGAAGTGTTGAGAGCCAGATAACTATTTCAGCTTAGTTTAAACTTTTAAAGTATATATTGAGCCGCAAGAAACTTGTTTGTCAACTGTCAGCACCTGCTAACTCCGTAAGTGTAATCCATTTGTGTCTTTGTCCTCAGACTCTTTCCAAATGACAACTAAGGACAAATCCTTTCAGCTTTCCGCAATCTGCACACACTCACCCCCTACCAAATGCGTCTGTGACCGCTGTAAGTTTAATGCTTTGATGCACAGCGCATTAAACCACAGATCTCATGTCAGCTAAGCTTCTTTCTGCTTCTGTGGTTAAGCCTGAGGGGACAGGTGGTAATCTGATCCCCGATCAGTAATTAAAGCTAAACCAATGGGATTCTAAAAATATGGTCTCTGGTGTGGGCAGCTATTTATTGTTTTATTCTGCAAAGATTGTTTGTGAAAGCTTGTCATCACAGTTGGTTTTAACAAATGTGTCACATCGGCAACAGAATATACAGTATGGGAAATACTCTTTAATCAGAAAAAAATATTATGTTTAGATTCCTTATTATTATGTTGTCTCAGAATGACCAGTGTATAAAATTATCAGCAAATTTGTAAAAATAAAATCTACATGAAGAAATATTTGTGTAGCTGTGTAAATATTTTAAAAGAGGATGCACTGTAATGTACAGTAAAGATCATATCTAATGTCTTTTCATTGTTGAACCTGTTTTAATGTTATTTATTGTGCACATTTCCCATGCAAATTGGAATAAAGAAATTATGGATTTTCCCTATTTGCATGTCTATTCTTTGAAATGATCTTTAAAATAAAATATATTGTTATTAAATGACACAGACTATTTTAAAAGGTTTTTTTTCAAGGATAAGAGATCTGAAAAGAGTTCAATTTTTAAAGTCATGTCATCGTTGCCAAGTTTCTGCTACCTTGCATGCTAACATTAGCATCCTAAAAATATTTTATTAAGTCTATTCTCTCAAAAGATTGGCACCAGACATATTAAACGTCTATAGAATGATCTTGAAAAACCCCAGCAACACCTTGTCCTATTAATCCAATCTATGCATGACCAAAAAGGAATAGTAATAAAAGTCAATTGGTCAAAAAGGGTGGGACGCTTGAACTGCAGAATACTTGGCGGGATGTCTGATTTCTCATTGCCGTTGTTGATGTTTAAATCACCAAAACAGACACACCCCTACCCCCATCTTTTGCTTTCGTGAGCACGTGGCTCAAATAATGTCCATCCTGTGCACTGTGCACCTTACTGCTGATTGGCTACAAGGTTGTTTTGGTACTCTGCCCGACTTTGTCTAAACAAGAGTAATTCAGAAATCGGACAGCCCGCCTTTTACACTGTATATCCAAGGATGGAAAGATAAAGAGAAAGGAAGAAGACAAGTTAATTTAGGGTTAAGTGCTTCTATTCACTTAAAATCACTAAAGCACACTATATGACCGGAATCTAGCTAGTTCCTCATTCCCTGAGACCCTGCTGGGAATTCTATTTTGGGGTCCGGCGTCTCTACCTTTGATAGCTACCTGCCGCAGGTGACAAAGATTTATTCTAAGAGAGGCTGAATTTCTGCTGATAATAAGAATGACGAGGTCCTGATTTCACAGCTGTGTTTTTTACTTCATGACACAAATTCTGCTCTGTGACTCCCTGCTACTACATAGAAATAATTTTTTGGCCCACTGTGCTAAAGAAGTAAAATAATGTTACAAAGGCTGACGCCACTTTGGTAGATGGACTGGAGGACTGCAAAATTATAGGTCAGTATAATTCCCTTACATTAAACCCCACTGAGAGAATTCTTTGAACCATAGGAGTCAGAGTGGGCGTGGAAAGGTAAAGGGGACAAACACAAAATTCAAAGAAAAACAGTATTTAAACAAATGTCTGACTTTCTTTGTATTTTATCAATGTTTATTTTCCTCCAATACTTTCTTCATGACACTGACAGTGAAGTATGGTACTGAATCAAGATTACAGATTATCTCCATATTATTTATTCACCTGCTGTCATTTCTAGCCAACAATAATTAAATTCAGTTTTTTTTTAGGTGGATAAATTTGGAACCTGAAGATAATAAAGAGCACATTAGATTTATGGAAATTATTTTACTGAATCCACATAGAAATGTTTTCTGTGAAGCTCATTTGGGTTCTCATCACTCCATTTTACATGGCACGATAAATAATAATCAGAATAATGCAATTTTCCTCTTTTCTTGCGGTAGAGAGTTTAAGCGGATCCTTAGCCAACTCCTCACATGATTTCTCTGCAAATAAAATAAATAAGCCAGGGTTTCATTTACATATGAAGTAGTTCAGAAGTCTGTTAGTCATGCAAACTGCTCAGACTACCTACCGAGAGAACGCGAAGGAGATGAGAGAGTGAGAAACCGAGAATAACTACAAGAGGCTTCATCTGTGAGGCTTGTGCGCACTTAAGACTGATTAGCTTATGTTGGACTGCTTTAAAAAACTAATAAATATTTGAGCTGCCTTATTTTACAACAACAATAATCAAAGGCTCAATCAAGGTTACCATTTGCATTATATACATTTACATTTATGCATTTGGCAGACGCTGCGAATTACATTGCGTTATCCTATACATTTATACATAGGTATGTGCAATCCCCTGGGATCAAACACACAACCTTGCGTTGTTAACAGAGTGCTCGTACCACTGAGCTACAGGAAAGCTACAACATATACACACTACAACATTTACAAAACAAATGAATAATTTCTTCTGAGAATGAAGGACTTGGTGCTATCCAAAATGTGAGGTTTGTTACTCATTGGTGCCCTATGGAAATACAGTATGTCATTCACAGAATCTCAACCCAGAAATCCACTCAGATCTGTCTCATTCTGTCCGTCTGTCACTCTTGATTTTTTTAGCAGGGTGGACAGCTGCTCAGTGTCTAACCGAAGGGCTTCCGCTTAGCGCTGATTATGTGATTACCTAAAGACTCGTTCATTGTCTGTGCAGGTAATAATTATTATAATGGTTAATATAATTATGTCTGTATATTAGGGAATGTTCTTGTGTGATCTTTTGTACATGGCTTCTTTCATGCTATGTTTCTTTTGAATAAGGACCAGAAGGCAGGATATTATGAGGTATGAATTTACTTATTTAATGAATGATATGCAAAGGGTCTTTCAAGGCCTCACTGGTATTTTCAATATATATAGTATTAAAGAGTTCATTTGCAAAAACAGATATTTTTTTACATTTTCAAAAATCATGTTTTTATTGTGCATTCCAAACAATATCAATCAAGCTGCAGTTGGGTTGTTTTGATTAAGTAGTATCTAATAAAACAACCAATGATAACTTACTAAAATACCTAATAAAACAGAACACAATAAAAAACCTTATTTTAGAAAATTTACTAATTTAAATGGAGTTTTCGGTTTTTGCAAATGAACTCCTATACAGTATATAGCCTATATATATATAAACATAATGAATAACACATTGTGAATGTATTGTAATATTTTTTTATATTAAAAAAAGAACATTGTTCCAAAATATGGAAATGTATAATTTATTACAGTATATTGCGTTATATTTTCCAGTATATTCCCATATATATTTTTTGTAAATGCACACATGGAATATTTTTTTATTTTTTCAAAAATATAGCAAAATAGGCAAGATTTTATGTTGCTATTTACAATAATGTCTAAAGAATACCAATATATAAACATGACTGATGCTATATTAAAATAAAGCTTGTGAACGTTATGCTTCAACAACGCATTTATGTTTGTTTCCACGTTTTAGAGGATATCAGACTGTACAAGATGTACAAGGCACCTGATGCCTATATGGAAATGGGAGGCTGCCCACCGCATGCTGACATTTTCCCAGCCACATGATCTTTGTGCTCAGGTAGGACAGTTTACAGCAAACACTATACACATATGGCATGTCAGTGTCTGGGAGCGCTGGGAGTATTAAAGTGGTCAATTCCCCTCTGTGAGACTGATTACAGATGGCTGTGCTCTCAACAGTCATCCCATAATCTCACAGTAGGGAGAAGGGCACACATGCACAGAAAAACATACAGACAACCTCACAAGCATCCGAAACATATGACCTTATCAAATGCATGTGAGACAGGATATCTGAGGTGAGACAGGAATGCTGTTGCAGTATGTACATAGACCCAAGAAGAATCATAATTGAGGTTAATGTATTGTTAACTATCATTAAATCATGTCACTCTTAAAGGGGTCACTTATATAATATTTAGGTGAATAAATGATAAAAGAGATTTCATTTTAATGTAAACCCTCATTTTATGAAAGAACAGTATGTAAACATAAAAGCACTCATAGTGAAGTCTTTCACTTCGTGTATGGTTAAGGGAGGATGTGAACAGAGGACAAAAACCAACAGCTTCTATGGATATTCAGGATTCAGGTAAGAAATGAAAGAAGATATATTAATATCTGATACTTGATGCTGGTATCATGTGAAAATGGGGTTATTTTTACAGCAGAGATAAGTCATTTCTGAAAGGTCGTCTGAGATCATTGACCAATATTCTGAAATATGACACATACTTGAATCAAATCAGCTACACACAAAGGCACATGTACCCATACGTTTCTCATGCCTCTGATGCTTGTGATTTACGCATTGTTTATTTTTATCCCAGAGACCTTCATTTCTATCAAAGCAAGGTTGTTGTTGATATTCTTCAATATTTGCAGTGGTTTAAGATGTCTTTGTGTGCTGTGTATATTGAGACATGCAAATAAGAAACCGTATGACGTATTCAGCAGATTGTATAACATGTTTCATCAGTTGTTTTTCATCAACTTTTTCTTCTTAATGTATATGTCACATTAATCTGTATCCTGTACCATAGCACGTAGAGAAACAGGTACACAAACCCACGAATCAACACAATATGAAAGCATACCTACAGTTTTTGGTTATTCCATCCTACATATTAGGAGTACAACATTCCAACTGTTAAATTACAAATACCAACCTCTTAAGAAATCTCTAAAAGTACCAAATCGTTGCAGAGACAGGAAAACATGTAACAACTGTTGTGAAAGGAGAACAACACTAACCTCCGTTATGTCTCTTCTAGTCATTACAAACTGAGGATAAAAAAAAACTATTTCACACATTGGTTGTTCAAACTAAAAGAAATGAAAAGTGAACGGAAAGTCACAAACAGATTAAAGAAAACCTTCAGCTAAAAGGAAAAGATGTGTTTACATCTCAGCAAAGCTGTACATTTATTTAACTATTGACAGAGTACCTGAATGAACAGAACGACTGAAGGAAACAATAAAATGCTGTACATTAAACTTTAATCAGACTGCTTTGTCCTTAAAGGTCAAGTGTATGAAATTTAACGCCATCTAGCAGTGAAGTTACGAATCAGAACAGAATGATGAGAGATGTCGTCATGTTTTCGCTTCTTTCCCGAAGGAGATAAAATATTTTTAAAATTAGAATACTATAAAGTTTACATATTTGCTAAAATAATATATATTTTTTTAGTATTATTGTCGAGGTTTAGACGTATTATTTACATTCACATACATGCACGCAACCTAAATGTAAACAGATCAATAAAGAAAGGTTTCTCTTTAAAAGCAAAGTGTATTAACTTAATTAGTCCAGTCAGCACTAAGTGCACAGCAGATACATTACGACTGAGGTCCTTTTTCTGGACTCAATACAAAAAAAAAACTAGAGTGAAGCCCCCTGGCAAAACTGAAACATCTGTCAGAAAGGTTTTTATGAGGCTGCTTCTGGAAATGAGAACAGTATATTTGTCTGAAAGTGAAGCTTCGTGCCTTTATCCTTCTCTATCTCTCTCCCCTAAATCTATCTTTTTACTCGTTTCCTAACCATTACTTCTCTGTTTCTTCGCCACATTTTTACCTTCTGTACAAATTCAATCCGTTCCAAATCTTGATTAAGCCCCCTCAAAAAGTCCACGCCTCCTCTTTGCCTTCATCAGGGTTATGGTGGCAGTTTACGGTAATGAATCATAAGTGTGTATTGAAAGATCTTGCATAAATCAACAACATTATGGAGTGAAGAGAGAGAGCGCGAGAATGACATGACATGAATGTTGTGATGATGAGCTCTCTCTCCGGTCTCATAAGTGTGTTGCTGGTTCACATAAATGCTTTTGGATGACAGTTTGAAAGATGACCACCTTACGCAAATGGTAGTATATTGTCATTATTTACTCACTCTGTATAATTCAAAGCACCATTCAGATCTCATAAAAATAGTGAGTGATTTGTGAACTAAACTCTAACTACCATTTATTTGCGATTTGTGCAGAAAGAGTTAAATTTATTTTGGGATTGAAAGTTTTAGATGAACAAATCACAAGGATATGATATAGTGTATAATGATAAAATGACAATTTTGCGGTGAACTATACGGGTAAAGTATTACAACTAACAATATGGTAGTTAAAGACCACTGTTCAAGCGGCAAGAAATATATCTGATGAAACATCTTCACTGATCAACTGCATCTGGTAACATTTTTTATAAATGAAATGCCATATGTGGATTTTTATTGAGTGATCTTGCCAAGAGGTTATGTGTCGTGTTTATAATCTGAAGCGTTCAGACCAAATTCTCAACATTAACCTTACAAGGATGATCAAAACATTTGAAGAAAAGAACAATAAAAAAGAGAAAAGAGCATCAAGCACTTTATTAATTTTTTAACTTGGGCAAAGATGAATAAATTGAGCACGGCATTTTAGTGTAAAAGGTCAAAGCATCTATGGCTATAAAGGCATCAACCTTTCTATCCAGACGGACTGATATCAGCAGAAAGCCGATCTCCTGCACCATCGATGCTTTAGGGGGTTTGAGTGTGAAAATGCCACATGATGTTAACCTCCAGTCACAATTTCATAGGAAACTGCATTGACCATTCATGCATTAAGGTTAAACCTTACAAATTACTGCTCTTAAAAAAAGGTTGTAGGTTCCTGCCAGCAATGCTAGAGGAACCATTTTTTGTTCCCTGAAGAAATTTTCAGTCAGGCACTATTTCTATCTTGTATTTTTGTAGTCCAAGGAATCTTTTCTACGATAAAGAATATTACAGGAAAAAAATTGATAGTGATTTGTTTTTAATGGAGGCGTTTCTGTCATTCTTTTTTTACTATGACTAAATAATCTTTTTTGTTAGCACATTCATAGCAGTTGACGCACATTGATGCATTCAAACTAACAAGTCTAGAAACTTTGGGTGGCATCTTCGCCAGAATTTACACCATGCAAACAGACGTGCCAGACAGACGTTTGCAGAAATATACAGAACTTTAGGACTTGATTTTTTTTATACACACTTTCCTCTTTTACAGGTGTCAGGTTTTGCTCTTTAGCAATATATTTTTATTTTTTACAAACACGTTTCTGGATTTGTGTAATGAAATGCCCGGTCAAAAGATTTTTCCTCTCCAGTGACGTATAGCATTGCATTTTAACTGACTATCAAATTAAATTATAGCACACCATTAGTTTTATTTTTACTGGCCAGACGGAAATGTGTGTTTTTGTTGTCTGGTTGCCATTTGAGTTAAATCCCCCTTTCAACCCTGTTAAACGTTAATTATGTCTCTGTGGTCACAGAACAAAAGTGAGGCCTCAGCCAAAAGGCTGTGTAACACCATGAAAAGCCAAATTATTCTTTTGTATTTCCTTTTTTCTAGAGAACAAAGTTAGACTTTAATGAAGACCAACAACTGATTCCATTACAGAGTTTTGCTTTGAAACCATTTGCAGCAGAGATCGTGAAATATGTTTGTAGCTGTTATTTTGTTTCTATTTTGTCGAGTCTTTGATTTGTTGATTTATGTTTAGAAATGTCATCATTTATTCACCCTTTTGTTGTTCAAACCCTGTAAAACTCCTGTGAACACAAAAGAAGATAAATCTCCATACAATGGCAGTCAATGGGGGGCCAATGTTGTTTGGTAACCAACATTATTCAAAATCTTCATTTTTGTTCTGCAGAAAAAAGGCATACAGATATTGAATGACATGAGGATGAGTAAATGATAATAGAATAATATTTTTGTTTGAACAATGACAATCAAGAACCTGATTGACTGCCTGATTTTGGGAACCTATCCTCTGTTATTCTCTGTCCCCATGATACACATATGACGGGCCCTAAACATAGTGGAAGCAAATTTACATTGACCTTATTTACTGAACCGTACAAGTCCCTGTAGGAAAGAGAGAGAAGAAGTTGTGAAGGGAGAACTATCGAACAGCATCCGAATGAAGCGAGCTGGAAAATAAAAGGTGACACAGTTTGGTGTCTTTATAAGTTAATTTTGCAGTGAAGACAAACCTCATGACCCGAGGGGTCTTTAGCTGTTTCCTCAGACTTTCCTGATGAGCTCAGGTAAACCGCCATTAAGTGAATTAAAACATGCCTGCCAAGAGCCAGAGCGTTTAGATAATGGGAATTAACTTCCTGATGCATGCATTTTGTAGTTAAACAGATTTAGAAGTAACTCTATTAAAAGGCATCAAACCTTTAAATATGGTTGGCTTTTGAAATTTGGCTTCTTATCTGAGACAAAATGCATTGTGTGCCCTTACAAAAAAATGAGTGATACAGTAAAATATTAGGGATGTTAATACCATGGTACTGAATTATTACCCTATTCATACAGAATCTTTCCTATGTTCATTTGCATTGATCTCCAAAAATCCAAAAGTGTTATATGCTCGCTCATTCGTAAGTCGCTTTAAATAAGAAGGCTTGCTAAGAAAATATATAAAAATCCCAGGAAAATATGGTTAACATTCCAAAACTGCGGTCAAGGACTAAAAAAGAAAAAGATGGGGTCGTGCACCCTCCACATTACATGAAAAATCCATTATGTTTGTACGGTAAATACACAGCGTACAGTACCACTGGAGCGCTGTGGAACAGCATGATGCTGGAGGTGTGAAAAGTATATAACAGCAGGTGCTGAATATGAAAAACACACAAAATGAGTCAGCGCTGTTTCTAATATGGGAGAAAAAATAAAAGCAACCTCCTATGACCTGTGGGTTGTTTGCAAGAAAACATCTGCAAAGAAAAAACAGAGGATCACTCATGTAAAACTTGAACACAATGCGGCTTAGTCTTGCCATCTTTCACTGCCGAGATTTATATCTCTTGATAATAATTCGAAACATGTTTTATGTTTTTAAAATTGAAGGAATAGTTCATTTATTTATTCATTTGAATATTATCTTCATATGACTTTATTCCTCCATCTAACACAAGAGGAGATTTTTTGAAAGTGGCTTTTGTCCATACAAGTGTAACAATACGGCCAGCATAAGAAATAAAGGTCACAAACCATTGTGTTCAATCATTTCTGGCTGATCATTGTTTTCCCCAGCAACCAGAAAAAAATAACACTTCATCTGAACAATACAAATTTGTTATAGTCACTCAGCAGTACGGATACAGATAACGTCTTCTACCTGCTACAAATAGGGCAAGATGGTATGTGTGACTAAACATTCATTTTCTAACAGCCTAAACAAATTGCTCGGATTAAAGCGATCCGATACACAAAGTGGAAACGTTGTCAAAATCCTTTCAATGATATAACGTCTTTGTTTCAAATCTATTTAAAGCACATCTGAAGAGGACGAGCAATTACAACCATCTCCGCAGGATCTCAATTCTCTTACCGCAGGCGACTGCGCTGATTTAAACAGAGCTGTTTATCATTACAACCAATGTAGTCATGTTCTGTGCTAAATTATAGGTGCGGCAGATGATATTACCGCATTGTTCACCGGGCCTGGATGCGGCCGATGCTCGTATTCCTTTCCATTATTGCGTTGACAAAAATAAATGAGAGCAAAATATAGAAAGACTGGATTTTTGTCACAGTGCATCAATTAAGTGACGCAATCAAATGATAGTTGTAATGACTCACCTTGCACCCTCAAAGACTGAGAACACACAACGCAATGTAACACAGCTCACGTAGTAAAATAAGTGCACAGGAAGTAAATATGCCCACATAAACAAAACACAGTGATTTCAGTTATTTCTTTTTCAGACCTTGTTTCTAATGATGGCATTTATGACGTCACAATAATTCTGCCTGCACACGCACAGCTGGACCTCAACCTGAACATGTGAGTTTATAACTTCACCTCCTCCTCGCACTGCCAGTATTCCCTCCTCCATTCTGTCTTCAACACATTCTCCCACATTTCTGACACCACGAATCATCGTTGCAAACAGCCAGCCCATTTACATCCTGCCATTCAGTACTAACAAACAGTAGACCTGCTCCTAGCTCCTTTCCCTTCCTTTCTCACGGCTAGCGGCGTCATGCCCTTATCTAAGATGGAAAAATGTAGGTATTTGTTCAGTAATTCAAACGACACTAAAATTGGGTATTAATAAGCAACCGCTTCACAGTTTTACTGCCGTCTTAGGAGAGAGTTTTAATACATTGAGTGAAACAAACCAATTTTGTGACACACTGATGTGTACAGAAACCATAAAACTAGTGAAAATAAACAATAAAACCAGGAATTAACCCGCAATCTTTTACTCCGTGCTATATTTGGTGTGTGTGTGTGTCATAACTTTGATTATAAAGTGGTTAGGGAGGGGAAAAAAATGTGTTTTAAATTTATTTGCAGGGTAGCATAACCACAATGTAAACTATAAACCGTGGAATTACAAACTGTGTGTTCAGAAATAAGCAGTAGTGATTTCTGTATGTCCATGTTAAGTCTAGCAGCAAAGTTTGTTTCACGTTGTTTTTACTAATTTTACTTTCATACAAAATTGCAGTTAAAAGCTAATTTAGCAGCTTAAAATAGTGTTCATTACAGTTCAAGCATAATATATTATTTGATAAACTAATTAAAGAAAAATTAACAAAAAAACCTAGATACTGTTTATGTAAAATGTGCATCGATAAAAACAAATAAAAAAATACAGAAGGGAGCAAAAACATTTCCTTCTTTAATTCCCTCTGTGAGGTCATTTAACGGTCCTGGTACGAAGGCGTTTCTTGATAAGACTTTCGCTCTCTTTCACCTCTGGATTTCGGCCAATGATCTACGAAACAGATCAAAAGTCGGCTGTCAAAAGATCCCTAGATGATAATTCTAAGATGTAGACTGTTAAAATATTTAGATTTGAGACTTTATATACACAACTTGCACATAACTAGACCAATGATTTCTCAGTAGTATGCAATGTCAATACGTCTATCATTTCACTACCTGATGGGCATGTATGTCCATTGGCGATGAGATGTCAGGTCTGTCGTGTTTTTGTCTGGAACGTTTAATTTTCAAAGAAGCCCCTCCACCATCAGGGGACTTTCCGCTCATCAAACCCATGATCCTCTTTGCTGGACACACAGAAGAACAGAACATGCGTGTCAGATAAATGGGATGTCAGAGTCAGGAAATTAAAAAGAGTAATCGTCACAGCAATAGGTGACCTCCTTGGGGCCATCCTAACCTTTACTCCCTAGAAAGGTCGGAGAGCCATGAAGAAAATCTCCAATCTTTTGGAGCGTTTTGTCCTTTTTCCCTTTGTGGCCCGAGTTGGATTCCTGGGAATATGATGGCTGAGAGGAAAGAGTACAGAGATCATCACTCAGTAATTACAGAGCTGTCACAATCAGGATTGTTTGTGCCATAGTGCCTCTGACCCACTTTCTCTCTATTTCTCCATCTCAACCTCTCTATCTGTACTTACCTCCTCCCTTACATTTCATTACTTCTCATTTACGATAGTGTTTTAGTGTAACGTATTGGCACGTCCACGGCTGTGGGATCGATACATTTTTAAATACACCCAAGTGTTTCAATGTCAAAATGGGATCGCTCACCTCCTCCTGATGAGGCATCAGGCGAGGAGTGTTTCTGCTCCTTGTGTTCCTGATGTTTTCACTTTCTACCCCATCCTGAGAAGAGAAGAGTAAACAGATTTAGCTTTCAATTTTTTAAATTTCCATTCAGCTAGTTTCACACATCCAACATCTGTGGGACGAGTGAAGCAACAGGTGCATGAATGGTGTAACTTGTTAATATTGGTGCCAAAATAAATATGCACGGCTCACATGCCACAGATGCGGGATGTGTGTAACAGCACTTTCTTGAACCCGAAACATTGGCAGTCATTGGTCAGATAGGATGAGATGGATGTGTATTGATGATCGCTAAAAACCCCAAAATAGGGAATAATATAATGTTCCATTATACATATATCCAAATCACTGTTCTGAATCATTTAAGGGATACTTTACCCAAAAAGGAAAATTGCTGAATAATTACTCACCTTTGAGTTTTTCCAAATCTGCATGAATGTCTTTGTTCTGATGAAGACATGGAAAGATATTTGGAAGAATGCTTACAACCAGAAAGATTTTGCCCTCCACTGGCTACGATAGTAGGAAAAAATATAACAGTAGTCAAAAGTGCCCCAGAACTGTTTGCTGTCCTACATTCTTCAAATTGTCTTCTTTTGTGTTCAACACACAGTTTCCTACTATGGGAGTCAATGGTGGGCGAGATCTGTTTGGTATAAGCATTCTTCCAAATATCTTTCTCCGTTTTCATCAGGATGTTTTTTGGGTGAAGTATCCCTTTAATAATCATCGGCAGAACTGCTGACAGGTCAGCTGGAAGGAATGGCGAAGAGCGAAAGAGCACATATCGTCACATCCAGTGCCAAGCCTGCTCGATGCATTAAAGCATCTTCAATAAGACAAGAGAGCATCTGCAGTGTCGCTCCCAATATCTCTCTACACACTAGCACGTGGAAACATTACATGAAAAAATAATCAAATCTCCTGAATAAATAAATGATCAGTCTGAAAGCCTGCTTAGTCTCTCTCTAGTGACTCATCAGTTGTCAATCTCTCCATCCTGTCTGAATTATCGCACTCTATCGCTCCCTTCCTGTGGCCATGTCTCTCTACCACGAGACCTCAACTGTGACATCGCGTACGATTCGCAAGCCTTAACATGAGGGATGAGGCGGCTCTGTCTGTCACACCTGTCACCTGCTGTTTCCCATGCTGTGTCCCACCCTGTCTTGCTAGCTCACATTAAAGCAGACTAATGAATCTGCCAAATCTTGAATTGCATAAAAACAGAAGTAAGATGGTTCGTTAGCGTTCCCTGACATGACGTTTAATTACAATAATTTATTGGTTTCGGAGAATTACAATGATTTTGCCCAAAAATATGCGAACAGTTATGATTTTTGAGTGACTGATGAATTATGGATAGAAGATGAAGGGGTCCATGGCTAGAACAAGATGAAGGGGTCCATGGCTATGGAACATTACCTCCAAAGTCTTTGTCATTTTTCTAATGTAGACACAACTGCCCTTTTGCTCTGGAGTCACTTTAAAGGGATAGTTCACCCAAAAACAAAAGTTCTGTCATTATTAATGTATGCCCACCTTACTTGCATATACATTTGGGCGGTCTAGGTCAAGTTATCTTTTGTTCTGACACTTTTATTTTTGCAATTTTACGTGTCTAATACATGCATGGGCAACTTATAACACACCAAAGAACAGAAAAACGAGTATTCACGCCATATGACCCCACTAAAGAATGTTGGTAAAGGAAAACCATTGGTCCCCGTTGGTATTCCATTGGTCCCCCGTTTGCGTATAATTATGGTCCATAAATAAATGACTGCTCGACACAAGTTAGTGGCTTGCTAGATGCTAGACACTACTACCTCCTTTACGACACTACTGACGTAGAAACTGCCAAGGCGAAAACAAAAGGGGAACGCAGATATGACGCAGGCGACTGCAAAGCTCCGTGTCACTGTTTAGAATGGCGATTTTCTCACGATTTACAAGAAGTTGTAAACCCTTGAGATATTGTAAGTACTCAGCTGAACAAAATATATATCACTAGCTTAGTGGTTTTGGATATTTTACTGCTAAATTATTACAAACTGCACCTTTAAAATGTCAAGGTGGTGTGTGAAGGATGAAAGAAATGTTGATTTTGGGTGAACTATTCCTTTGATGGATCTGTGAAACTATAGTTGCAAAATGTACTCAGCCCCCTCTAAGAAAGTTTATTAACTGTGATAAAACAAAGGCTTTAGGGATAGTGACTCATAAACTATATGTCGACTGCCAGGAGCTCTGACCAAATGGCCGAATAAAACATTCACAAAAAATTCTCACTTTTTTGTAATAAGCAAAGCGTACTGGAGGTTGCAGCCAGAATTTTTGCCCTTCTTTAACAGAACACACACACACAAAAATGTGTCTCAATATGTCCAAAAGGTCTTACACAGGTTTAGAATTGCATAAGTAAACAATGAAAAAATTGCATCATTTTTGGCTGAACAATCTTTTACGTTTCGTGTTTGTGTTGACATATTTTATATTAAGGAAGTTTGTCCCAAACGTATCAAAAGGGGCCAACACGTTTAGCATAAAAAAAATGTGGTCTTGAAAATACAAAGCGGACTTCAATGACAACTGCGGTAGATTTGTGGTCTTTGCAAATAAAACATTTCAGATCCGTGGTTTGAACTGAGAAAAAAAACACTAAACCCTGAGCGTCTGGGCCATGAACGTCTGGTTCCAGACCATTAGGTTGTGAGTCCTGACAGTGTAGGACCTGCTGTGGTGCATTAAACAGAAGAGATTACCTGAGTTGTGTGCTCACAGAAATGTTTCTTTTTCACCGTGGTGCTCCTGCCTCCTTTTGTCTTCAAGCGAACAGAAGAGCCATTAAAAATAGTTTGTGCCATTCATTTCAATAACAAAACTCTCCGACAATCAGCAGCTGCACGCTGCGTGGAAGCGTGTCTCTGTTGCCAACAGCAACCCGCGCGAGTGCACCCGGTTCTTTGATAATTAGAGAGGCGATATTGAGAGCGGAGAGCATTTCTTCAGTTCTGGAGAGGATGGCATGACCTACCCTGACCTTGCCTTATAAATCACTAGCCTTATAAATGTGCGGTAATAAAACCTTTGTGAAGTTTAGTCAGCAATTATGGTTGATTCTCAATTATGTTTAATCCCCAAGTCTGAACAATTCAATTAAAATTTCTTTAAAAGATTTTTTTAAACAATGAACATGTGGAACTCCTCCTGTCTATGTTAAGTTATTCCTTCCAGAACAAGTGTCCACATTTGTTTGTGGTTTACATCGCCTGGAGTAGCGTGTGAGGCAAAGCCAATGTTTTAACCACACGGCAACAAGCTCAACCACATACACATAAACTAATTCTCACACACAAGTATATGTTTAATGGGACAGCCATTTTGCTGCCCATACACAATGAACATCGATTGTTAAGTTTAAGTGAGGAAAATTAGAGCCTTGTTAATGACTAATTAAAGCAATTCAAGAGCTGCTGGCTTTGCAAATTGTGTCATCAGGGGACGGTCTGCTGAATTTATAAATAAAAATATAATAATAATAACAGCCAGAAAGGAGTGAACTTTTGAGAGAGAAGCCTTAACAACCAATCCACTCAATTTCCCATTATACAAAAGGGTGCAGGAAGGGAGAAAATGAGAAGATCAGTCACCTCGTACAAAAGCAAGACGATTAAAGAACATTTTGGTCCATTTTAGTCAGCTTTTGTCAAATGAGAACCACTGCTAGATAATCAAAGCATTCAAAGAATAGTCTGTCATTATTTACTCAATGTCATGTCATTCCAATCCCGGTATGGGTTTTCTGCATGCTTTTCATTCTTTCATATTTTTCATTTAATCGCAGTGAATGAGGACAGGGCTGTTATGTTCCATAAAGCGCTACGGATGTGTCATTCCAATTATCTGAAGCCCTGGAGCAATTTTAATTTTGGTCTTTTCATCACACAAAACTAGTATGGCATCATAACAAGCAAGTTTTAAATCCGGGGGAAGATGGCGACTAGATGGAAGAAAGGATTAACAGTAAAACCCGATCCATGTCTGTTCCTCAAAACTACTGTATCATTAGGTTCACAAAACATGGAAAGTGACACAACGTTGACTTTCATGTTTTACAGAAAGTCATTATATTGAGCTTCATTATATTGAAAAAATTACCTTTTGTGTTCCACAGAAAAAAGTCTTATAGATTAGGAATGACATGAATGTGAGTAAATGATAATTGATGAAAACTTTCTTTTTAAAATAAGCTATTCCTTTTAATGTCCAGTGTATGACATTTAGCGGCATCTAGCGGTGAGGTTGCAAATTGCAACCAACGGCTTACTCCACCCCTCGACCCTCCCTTTCGAAGCACTACGGTGACTCACACAGGACTAAGATGTTGTTGCATTTTCGTTTCTTTACTCCGAGAAGTTTGTCTGTAGGACTACTGCAGAAACTACATGAGAAATTCCCTGCAAGGGGACCCGCGGTGTAGAAATAGCTCATTCTGAGATAATAAAAACATAACGCTTCATTATGTGAGGTCTTTATACACCTCTGAACACACAGTTATGTATAATAAATTGCATTTCTGTCAATAGATCCTACAAAAAAAAAAAAAATGACACACTTGAACTTTAACCCTTGAGAGTTAATTTCCAGAAACGTCTCCCACAATGCACTAATTTCTCACCTTCACCATCTCTCCGCTCTTCCTCTTGCGTGTTCGAGGGATTTTAACCGTGACAGCAGAGTCTTCGCCCTGACGCTTAAGATCAAAACGATCCGGCTGCAATGGGCTGAAGGAAATTTCCATCTCTGGCCGCGGAAACCTGGATCGTCGGCCTGTTTCCGTGGAAATCACTGATGAATCGAGAACCAATGGACAGCTACCAGTCGAACTCTACGATGTCAAGATTCATCATTAACATCAATTTGATTATCATCAATACCAAATGAAGGCCAGTCAAGCTCTCAACTACAAAGAATGATATTGCATATATTGATATAATGCATTAGGATTCGTTTTAATTGCAATGAACCAGTCTAAAGATAAAAGGGGTGTTCAAATAATTTTGAAAATTGTAAAATCTTATTGTGGAAGGACAAAAGGAGAATGGTGTATTATTGTTGTACCTGGCTGGTGACGGATCCTCTGGTGTGTTTGAGCGTACTGCTATTCAGAGGCTTTATATCATTGAACTCTGCTTCTATTGTCTAACACAGCACAAAAAAAAACAATTAGTGTATATAGTTATATCCAACTCACTAATAACAACACGCATCGCCTTAGGTTGCCTGGTACATGTTACAAATTGGAAAAAAAAGAGCAGAATAAGAGAATAACAGATCAGGTTGCGTGACAAGTTAATTTCTTGGAAGACACGACAGACGCTCCTCAAAAGAAACAGATCCTTTCTAGGTCTTACAATTATTAATAAAACGATCAGTTCTGGTGCTTGATTCTGATTGGCTGAGCGTTCAAAGCAGTTATAAAATACCCCGATATACAACAGCTGACCGAACTACATAGCCTAAATATCATTTGATTTACTTTGTTGTATGAAACCTTGCTAAGCATATGGAGTAACCGTTTTATAAAAGCAATAAGCCCTGCCAAGCAGTGGGTTACAGTCCATTTTATAAAAGCTACGGGGTTTTAGGCACTCCTCTTCACGTCGTGGCACAACGCCCTTAGCTGTATAAAATGCACTGTAACCTACTGCTTCTTGGCGCTTATTGCTTCAATAAAACACTACATAAAGACTATTCAAAACATTCCAGCTTCTGGCAAACCAAGAAAACTCACGTGACCTTGTCACAGATTGTAGGAAATATAAAATATGTCGATCTTTAAGTCTCTTCAAATGAAATTCTTTTTGACAGTGATGCCATTAGTCGTGTGCAGTGAATCAGAGGAGGTGGTGGATACACGTGTGTCTGACTGACCTGTGTGGAAGAGTGCCTGGGCATGCTGCTCTCTGTGACATTCACCCTGGGCTCTTCTTTCAGCCTCTGGATCTCTGCATCTTTTGCATCCAGCTCTGCCTGAAGTGCTTCTACTTGGCTGTCCTCGGTGACCTTCGGAACGTTAAAACAACGCTTAGATGTAATATGCAACATTAACTTACAGTAGTGACCAAAGTGTTGAGCAGAGGGCATATTTGCACAAGATTTGTTTTTATGACCCCTTTAATTAAACCATCGAAATATGAGGTGTATAGTACAAAATTAAGAAAACACTAAACATGGTTAAAGGTCCAATGTATGAAATTTAACGGAATCTAGTGGTGAGGTTGAGAATTGCAAACAATTGTTCACTCCACCCCCGGCCCTTTCAAACCACTACGGCGTCTGTCACAAAATTACGATTTTGTCACGTTTTCACTTCTTTGCCTACGGATAGGTATCACAAAACGCGCTCTGTAGAGCAGTTTGTCCGTTTAGGGCTACTGTAGAAACCTGTGGTGTATGTAGATAGAAATAGCTCATTCTGAGGTAATAAAAACATAACGCTTCATTGTGTAAGGTAGATTTATACACCTCTGAACACAATATGTTTGAATACATGTCTGAATACAATTTTCCAAAGTTGGATATCAGGCTTCATGTATAACTGACATAATATTCTAGACTTTTTTACAACTTGTTAATTCCTTTAAAACTTCAAATTGTGAAATAAAAAAAATATTTCCACTGTTTTTAAACATCATGTTGACTTCAGTAGTAACACACTACTAACCTCTGGTGTTTGGGAAGTGTTAGTGGACTGTAATATCTGAATCTGTTTGTCTTTCTCAGCGTTTGCCAAGATGAGCTTCTTCAGCTGGACCTCCAAGGCAGAGACGAGTGCATCTCTTTCTTTTCTCCAACCTTCCATCTCATTCTCACGAGCAGAAAGTTGTGCAGCCAGAGACTCCTGACGAACACAAATCAACCCACATTTATTTATTCTTAAAGCAGTAGCCCATATTCAGTTTTTGAAGATGCCTGTAAGCATCTGTAAGAACACACACACAAACCATTTGGGATTGTTGGCGGACATGCCGTTCCCGATCGTCAGCGTATCGTCTCATGTCCTGGTTCCTTCTCTCTTCAGCTTCTTTAGCCTGACCAATCAGAACCAGTTTCTCTTCCATCCACTTCTTGCGCTCTGCCAGGTGCTTCTCATTTGCCAACTATAAACACAGTTTTGACATTTGGCAAGAGGGTGAATGAATGATGACAGAATTGTCACCTCTGGGGGAACTTTTCACGATTTTTATTTCTCAAAAAAACTGAGATGACCTGTAAGCTCTCCTGGGCATGCGCGAGCTCTCGCTTGGCCTGTAGAATGTCATTAGGGGTGGATCTGGAATCTCTACTGTTCTTCTGGTCAGGGATCACTTCTTTCATCCATGCCAGCTCTGGAAATAAAAGTGTTTATATAAATCCTACATATAGTCTTTCTGAAATCTGTCACTGTCATCTTATAAACATAAAGGAAATAATCACTGTTATGTTGGTGTCTAGTGTGATAGATAATAACAGAAATCTCCTCCCCGATATAATTTAACAGATGTTTAATAATGTTTTATTTATGCTCTTTGCTCTCTGTATTCTCTTACCCTCAGTGAGCTCAATTATCTGAGCCTCTCTGTTTTCTAACTCCAGATCAAGTTGTGTCTGTGTTTCTTCCTGTTCAGTCAGAGCCAGCCGCATGTCTTCTATAACACGCTCACGCTCCTGCAAATCTACATGCACCATCAACATCCATTATATTACCAACATCTCAGGGTCAGCTAACACATTTAATTAAATACAGCAAACACACACGCTAACAAGGAAGCAAATGTCTAATAACACACATACCTTTACATGCCTTCTGATGGAGCAGCAGATTTTCATCTGACTTGGAATTGGAAGATTGTTCCTATTTGAGATTAATAGAAATCAATAACTCAATAATGATCTGATTAGTTCTATTTATCACTGGACGATGCTTACGGTTCTCAGCTGCTGGATGACACGGTCACGACTCGAGACCTCATTCTGTAGCTGCGATTTAATCTTTTCCATATCACTGAGCTTTAGTCTTAAAGATTTCTCAGCATCGCGCATTGAGGAGATCTGAATGAGACCACATAAAGGTCAGCACAGCAAGACTCATTGCAATGTGACACGTTTCAGCTCCGAAGATGAAGTGTCAAGCTGAGCAAATTCTCACCTCTTTCTGCACCTGTTGTATTTGCTTCTTTGAGTCGCAGACTTTCTCCCGAAGGTCCGATGAATCATCGTCTTTCCTTCGCAGGTCGACTGTCAGATTGTTCACTTTTTGCTCGCTAGTTTTAATCTCTTCTTTTAACCTGGGTGGAGATAACCGCATAACAATGAAGCCAATCTCACCAAAACCAGACCGTGTGCACAATATATAATCTATATATAAACATGTTGAAACAATGCAAGTGTCTTTCAGCAGAGTAAACTGCTGATGGTATCTTCAACAGACAACAAAACAGGCTTTTAAATGACTCGAATAAATCAATGTCTTTTTGTGTGGGAAGATCATTAATCTAACAAAACCAGCTATCAAGAGCGATATCTTTGATAAATCAACTGAGAGACTGCATTTAAAAACAACAGACTTTCTAAAGATATTTGTTGTTTTTCTTATCTTTTAGTGCTAAGACAAGCTTTAAGTGATAACAGAAAGTAAATGCCAAATGTAAATTAGCGTCAATTTTGTTAACCCAAAAACAATAAGATTCTCTATGCGATTAAACACACATCATGGAAAATACAATTATTATGTAAAGACTTTCCTCAGTAGGGAAAAACAATCCATCAAAATATTTCAGTGTGCTTAAAAGCAGAATTCAACAGGCTTTTCTCTTCTAAATAAAACATGAATTCATTAAATGAATACATAAAATGTTAAAAATGAAAAGTATACCAACATGAAGGTTTGCAAATAATAACAGAATACTCATCATACCTGTATATCAAATACCTCTAAAAAAAAATGAAAACCACTTTGAATGCAATGACATTTTTTCTTACACAGCTCTTTTGTAAACTGGTAACTATAATTTTACTAATTAGGGTTGCACAACAGTGAAAAAAGCTTGAAAATGTAATGGTTGTTAAATAAAGCGATATACAAAATGTAATTCATTAATGCTTGAAAGAATAATTCACCTTCAAAATGACAAAACTGTCATTATTTACACGCCCTCTTGTCATTTCAAACCCGTATAACTTCTTTCTTCTTTAGAAGACAAAAGATATTTTGAAAAATGTTGGTAACAGAGAACCGTTGATCCCCATTGACTTCCATTGGTTATATGTACAATAAATATCAATAGGGATCAATGGTTTATGGTTACCAACATTTTTCAAAATGTATTTTGTGTTTTGCAGAAGACAGGAAATCACACAGGTTTAGTAAATGATGACAGAATTTTCATTGTGAAAGTGAACTACTCCTTTTGTAAAAAAAATTACATTTTATTAAAATTATATGTAAACTAAATACAGGCATGTGATCAGCCAAGGACAAAAAAGAGGGAAGACCGGACGCACCCTCGTCCAAACCCCCCCAAAATAGTCCTAAATGTTACTAATTCAATGTTACATGATTAAAACACCTGGCTTAAAGGCACCTGCTTCCCCAAAAATATATTTTTCGCTTAGCAACACAAAATATATAAATAATCAATTCTGACTAGCAGTTTTGAAAATATAAGTTCAAATGTTTATTAGTTTAACGGTCACCAAAACAGTATTTAATAAAATAGGTTGATGCTTTGAGCAAATATCTTATGCTAATGTATAATAAGATGCCATAAACAAATTGCACCCCTTGAGTAGTTTATGTTAGGCCTACTCTTACTTTTACTGTAATTTAAGCTAATTGCACACAAAAAGTAAATAATACTGTGGCCTCAAGAGACTTCCATACACAGCCACTAGATGGCGCATATGTGTCATTCATACAACATTTGTCCGCATTAATCCGCATGTATTAAAGATTTTTGCAAAGTATGCATGTTGCGGTTTTAGTTCGGAATAGTTAGTTAATTAGTTTAGGAATGGTCTCTGTATAAAGATAATGTTTAAGCATATCATATAACCGTCTCGAGATTTTGTATACGTCACAAAACGATGTTCAGTTCCCCTTTAAAGTGACACCACGTGCTTTTTTGGATACAAAAACAGCTGTGTTTGGCGTCTATTGTTCACGGACTCTGATATACAAAGATAACTCGCAAAATTTTGTTCTGAATGAAGCGATCGCTCTGCATTTACAACAAGCGTGTACACGACGTAGAGAGCGTAGAAAAGATCCACAAAACGTATTTAAACGGAAACGAACGAGGTCCAAAAATACGGATTTATACATAAGAATCACATCCTTGTAAATATTTAATAACCAAAGTGCATATTTCATAACCTATCCTGAAAAAGAAATTCTTCTGAAAGTGAACAGATATGTTTAACTGTTACAGTAAATAAAAACTAACCGCAAACCCTTGTGACATGTGTTTTGCAATATAAGCACTTTCGTAATATTAATATTTTGATACATCACATTTTAGCTTATCATGCTAGATGTTCTCTAAAAAAGCTTGGCTTATGCTTAACCTGGAACATTCATTGAAACGCACTGCTATGTGTTTTAGAAACGTTATATTTCATGAGGAAGCCAACTGACCGGTTGATCTCTTCTTGTCTCTTCTGCAGTTCTGCATCTTTCTGAGCAATGGCCTCCTCTGCCACGGCCAGCAGCTCTCTCCTCCTCTCCACCTCCCTTCTGCGAGCCTCCTGGACCGCTTGCATCTCCTCCTCTTCCAGGTGCTCCTGAGCTTCCTTCAAACTTTTCTGCAGTGCTGAAAGCTGAGCCTCCTTTAATGCTAGAGCCTTCTCTTTCTCCACCAGTCCAGCTTCTTTTTCAGACAGTGTGATGTTTGTCTTACCATCAAGCTCCTTGTTTTCAGATCCAAACTCTTTGGGGTTTTTTAGCTGGTTTGTTGGCCCTGCATCCTTTTGGGAAAGCATCATCTCTTTCTCCACGTTTTGCTTGTCTTTTTGAAGGCATCTGAGCTTCTCCTCTAGCTCAGCAATGACCCCATGGAGCGCTGTGACATCCGAGTTGACCTTTTCGGAGTCATCATAACCAGCTGATGATTTTTTTGAGCGACATGTGGACTGCAGCTCATTAATCTGGTTTTCCAGTTCCTTTAGCCTCTCATCTTTTCCATCGCTCTCCTGTTGTTTCTCTGTGCACTGCTGACGCGCGGCTGTCAACTCCTCGCGACAAAGCTGCAAGTCCCTAGCCATAGTTTCTACTTCCCGTTTCAGCGATGTCACTTCCTGTTTAAGTGTTGTAATGAGTTTGTTCTTCTCTCCCATTTCATGATCCAGCTTTGCCATTTGGGATTTAGCAGCAGCCAGTTCTCGATGAACACTTTCTAAAAGTTCTGTAGTACTGCTATGGTTGGTCTCCATGGATACAACCTCTGCCTTCAAATTGCTTTGATCACTGTGTCTCATCACAGGTTTGGTCTCCACGGATGTAAGCTTTCTTTCCCTTTTATAATTGTTCTCTTGTAGAAAGCGCTCCTGAGAACTTTGTTCTTCCAGCTTAGACTTTAACTCCTGAATGCAGACTTTTAAAGTGTTGCATTCCTGCTCCAGATCTGTGATCCGCTTGTCTTTGTGTTTGGATTCAATATGACAACCCTCAAGCTGACCTTTGACCTCCAGCAGGGCGGAGTCTTGACACCCATTATCTGCAATGTCTTCTTGGACCGTCAAGTCCTCCAAGGGACCTATAAGCAGTTTGAATATTATTAAGGATGCACTGAGGTATATGGGTGATGTTATTATGAATGACAAGGAGGAAATAAAATAAATAGAATATTTATGTGTGCTTAAAATAAATTGTGTTCATATGCAAATTAGTTTGACTTATTTAAGCAATCCAAACTTATTGATATTGGCCTGGTGAAAAAGCCAGTAATTTAGTCTACAACATACTTGAGTGTTTATTGCACATGGAGTTGTAAAATAAATATTTGTCTATTTGATTTAAATATGGAATCAATTAATGCTTTTTGTTTACACTCATATGTATCATTATTTCCTTCTGTAGGTATCAAAGTGAAGCATTTTTCAAAGTGCTGCCCCCTTATTTGCCCTGTTCACTATGCAATGTTTTTAATGAGTAAAATGAATACACTTCTTTATTCAGTTGATCTGATAAAAACAGTACACTTCATAGAAGTACTCTGAGATTCAGTGCTTATCATGCACTGATAACTAAAACATATTTTAAAACATATTTTCCCATTTATTTCTTTATCCCAGAGAGCCGTTTTCGACCGTTGACGTATCGGCGACTTTTGACTCGATTTTCTCGGCCCGCTCTGGTTGTGACAAAAGCAGGGAGGCACTTTTCGGCAGTTGGGGCGGAGTCTGTACCTTTCTTGAGAGGGGGCTGTCCATCAATCCCCTCCCCTTCCTGACGACGCTTCCTGGTGTCAGTCCGGGAGCTGGGCCGATGTTCTGAACATGAGCAAATACTCTTGAGATGGATGATCTCCTTTTTAATGGAGTCGATTTGAGATCTCTGGAAATCCGCAACAAGACAAAAACACTAAAGATTTATTCACTGGACCAAATTTGTGACCTGAATAGTATAAACTATTACTATAACACACAACCAAATACTTTGTTTTTTGAAAACGTTAATTCTCTGTAAGTTTACACTCACGTCCTGAGCGGTAGTTTCTACATGGTGGTCCAAGGCTGTTTGGAGTCTGGAGATCATCTCATCCTTCTGGCTGCACATTTCAGTCAGCTCCCATTGCCTTTGCCCGTGGCTCTCCGTAGTCTGAAAGCAACCAAAACATTTTTCGGAGAACACAAGACTGCGAATTGCCCATGCAAAATTCTAAGGAGTGACAAAATAGACTATCGAAATACAAGTCACTGTCGCTTCAAATAAAAGCTAGATGCATGAATGCAAATCTGCCAGAAATATTACTTCTGATTGTTTGTAAAGTGTTTATTACCTTCTTCATGTCTTCCAATTCATCTGACAGTCGACTCTGGGTTTCCAGCTCTGTGAGGGTTTGTGACGTGATGTTAGATTATTAGAAAGCCGGGGAAGGTAAAAACTAATTAAAATTATCTTAAAACATTAAATAACCAACACATGGCCATTACCACACTGATCATTCCCAGCCACAATTCTAAACTGGGTGGGGAAAATAAATTTGGACAAACAGGAAATTAGTGTATCGTTTTTGCTAGATGAAAGCATAGCATATTTAGCAATAAACAATCACAAAAGCTGTGCGGGGTGTGCAGAACTTTGAGAATGACAGGCCTTTCAGTTGTGTTGAAACCTGCAAAGCAATCTGCAGGTGCCGTTTTCTCATCAGCAGTCGTTCCTCACCCTGTGTTTTGAGTGACAGCTGACTCTGAGCTTCACTGAGCTGTTCCGAGAGTTCCATGACCTTTTTCTCAAGGTCATGTAATGGCACAGACACTCTGGGGTCAGAGGTCACCAGGCAGGACTGGGCAGCCTGAGCAGACTGTCTGATTTCAACCAGATCATTACTAATAGAGTCAAGCATGCCGTCCAGATATACATGGTTCTCCTCCTACACAAAAAAACACAATCCATATGATCATTACATTTCAACAACAACAACAACAACTACGAAAAATGTATGTATTTGGTATTAATGCAGTACTTCTGATTTGATTCCCGCTGACTCCACACAGTCTTCTTCCCCAGCTGTTTTTCCCACCAGGTTTTTGAGAATCTCCAATCTTCGTTCACACCGTTCCTCAATTAACTCCCTCTCCCTGGATATGCGCTCACTAAAATAAGATGGTCCAGGTCACCAAATACACCAAGAACTGTAATTGATCATAATTACACATAATTAAAGGGTGCGGGAGCATGTGATCTCTGACCTGTAATCCTCCTGCATATGCGAAATGAGCTCGGAGAATTCTTTTGTGACTTCTTCTCGAACTCGCGCCTCGAGAGCAAAGAGTTCGGCTCTCTCCTTCCTCAACTGCTGCTGAATCTCCTCTATCAACTGCAGCTGGGCCTTTACATATAAAAACAAATAATTAACTGTAAAGCAGACACCTCACTGTGAAATACAATAATCAATACAAAAATCTGAACAATCTGTATTCCAAATAAAGATCTCTTTGTGCCTACAAAAGGATTCAAAGCCAAAATGTAGCAATTTTTAGCAATATACTTTAGCTGCAATAGAGGGTATGAATTGACGTCACTTTCCCATGTGAACACGCCCCCCTTGAGCATCTGGTCACATTCCCATGAGTGGTAAAACACGCAGCAAATAGCTGAGGAGAATAGGAGAAACAAAGAAAACGGGACTAATACACGCAATTATTTGCTGAAAT
The DNA here is from genome assembly GCF_015846415.1 of Triplophysa dalaica. Classification (NCBI taxonomy): domain Eukaryota; kingdom Metazoa; phylum Chordata; class Actinopteri; order Cypriniformes; family Nemacheilidae; genus Triplophysa; species Triplophysa dalaica. Next base: position 6,731,838 of record NC_079556.1, on the reverse strand, counting down.
TACTTGCAGCTGGACTCGACGGTGATCCTTACGATATCTCTACGACTTACAAAGAAATCGGATGTTCCTGGACACTGAAATGTTGCCTGGAACTGCGTTTCCTGATATTGTAAGCAGTCATTTTGCCACCCAGGAGGGCACGCTCCGGCCAGCACACATTGTAAAGTGATGACATGTCCATACCCTCTATTATAAATGATAACACCTGCACCACAATTTGATTAAAATTACAGTTCAAGTTGCCAAACATTACCTCATAAACCTGCTTATCAAGCAGGACAGTCTCTTTTCCCTCGTCCTCAGCATCCTGTATGGTGTCCTCCATTTCACTTTGCTCTTCATCCTCCTCCTCAGTGTCAGAATCTTCCTGGACATCTTCTAGGCTGGGGTCCCATCTAACCAACGAGCTGCGGCGCAGTGCCCGGCGATCAACATTATTGATGATGAAAGACACTTCTCTGGCACTCCTCTTCACCACCACTGGAACAATTTTGGTGGTCAGGACCACCACCTGATGCACGACATAAAGGATTTGTTCAAGCTCTGCAGCATTTCTAAAGTGACCCTAACTGAGGTATACTAGCAAAACAATCTATTATGCCTCAAAGTTCACAATATAGCCCCTTACAAAGTAGATCAACGCAGAAATGTTAGCTTTCAAAGGGAAAATTCTGTTATGAATTACCCCCCCAGTTTTTCCAAACCTTTTTAAATTTCTTTGCATTTGCCAGTATTTTTTTACATTTTCATCCAACTTTAATGGCTCACAGTAAATTTTCTGGACAAACAATGTCAAATGAAAGAACTGAGTCTCAGCTTTCAAACAAAAGAAACCGTATTCTTCCGTCTTCATTTGTTCGTTTTTTATCACTCCGTGAGGTGGGTAGGTTTCACTTTGATTAAACAGCTGAGATAATTAACGTTTTTTCCTCAAAGATTTCACCCAGATTCCACTCAGAACAATCATTCAAAACCGCTAAAACATATTCGTTCTAGGTTCTGGGATTCTGCACTTTTTCCCAAGAGTGTGTAATACCGCCACCTGCTGTAAAACGGTACCAACACTGATTGCCGTAAAAACTCGTCTTTGGTGGGAAAGCGTTATTTTTTTTAATGATGAGATAACTCGTCAATGGCGGTGAAACAGTTAATGGTATTCAATTGTGCCCCAGAAGTCTCAGTTACTTACATTCTTCTAAATAGTTTTCTTTGTGCTCAACAAAGAAGTAATTGTAATTGAGTAATTCATGATAGAATTTGTTTACCTTTTGGATGATCTATCCCTTTAATAAATAAGCTGTTAAAAAAAGCCAATAACAGATGCATAAACACATCACACACCTTCTGAGCCACGGCAGAGAACTTGAGTACGTTGAGCGTCTCATCATACATGGATGCGCACTGGTTAATATTTACGATCATGCAGGCTTTACCCCGGCCAGTGAAATAACCCTGCAGATAGTGAGTGAGTTTACTCTCTCTGAACGGAACGTGCTGTCTGAAAGTGAAAACAAATAATGAGATTATAAAAATGAAAGATTGGAATGATATGATGGGAAAGGAAAAAAGAAAAGTCAGTACACCTGGCCTGCTGGTTATTTCTAAGTGCATTGATGCATTTTCCCAGGCTCAGCAGAGAAGTGTTGATGTTTCCAGCTTCTTTCAGACGATCCCCTTTATTTTGGGTCTTAGCACAACGCTCAGATCCAGCCAGATCACACAGCGCCAGCCTGGAACCACGACACGCTTTTAGAAACTCAACATAAACAGGCTGCAGAGAGGCCAAATCAAGACAAACGGACTTACTCGCTGACTGACTCCACTCTGGGTATTCCCACATCCTCGACTTTTAATATCCGGACTGAGAAAATGCTGTGACTAAAAATAAGAGGGAGTGAGGTACATTCAATCAAATACAGAAATCTGTTTGATTCTTACGGAGCTGAACCAATCCTGAATAACATGAAATAACAGAATAAGTTATGCACAGTTACCTCCTGCTGGAGAGCAGGTTGAGTTTAGTGCTGGAGATGCTCTGATTCCTCTTGCCTAGTTTCATCACTTTGAATGCTTCGTCAGCACTGTTCACCTGCACCCACTTCAGATCTGTACAAACATTAAAGGCTCAATCTTTACCCGCTTAACACCAACACCACCAATCCTATATCTGTTAACTAAAACTTTTATGTTTCCAACTCACAGATAGCATACTATAACCTTAATTTACATTTAGTCATTTAGCATATCGTTCCTCCAAAGCGACTTACAAATGAGGTAACCTTCAAATTAAAATTTAATTTATATTATAGGACATGTACAGCTTTGTTATTGCACAGACAACCAGTTTTACCTAAAACATTTGGGATTGGAACAACACAAGTGTGATTATAAGAACTTTTTTTAGATGTCTGAATGCTGTAATAGTCCAGTATTCTTTGTTGTTGCACTAGCTCCAACAACTGGCCAGCTTTAATATTGCACATTAAGAGTACCTTGATTCACCCTATTCTGAAATAAATCAAACATTGCAAAAAAAAACTTAATATACTAATATCATTATACACCACCAGTAATGCAGTTCAAATTACTAAAAAATATTCATTGGATTGGTTTAATGCAGAAATATTGCTGTTTTGCAATAAAGCGTACATTATTGCACAGACAGCTGCATTAAGGATATTGTATTTCAAACCAAAACTGTGTGTAAGTCTCCATATCTCTAAATTTTCCTGTTTAATTCACTAATTAAACTTGAAATTTATTTTGCAGTTCCAAGAACATTATGACTGAATAAGTAGTTTGAAATACAGCAGCAGGTCTTCCATTACCTTTGATGAATGCGTTGCCTTTGACATCCTGACAAAGGCGGAGGTTTGTTCTCCGTGAAGTGGTGCTCGCATTCTGTTCCAATAAATCGTGAATGTTCTCGTTGTAGATCTCGCAGAACGAGACCCAGACAGAAAACTTGGTGTGAATGTCCATATCCAGAGCCAGAGCAAAACTATTCTCATTCGCTGTACTGCTTATATCACACAAAGATGAACCATCTGATGGACAAGCACAAAAATATTTACTACCCATACAAGCAATACAAACAGATAACTGATAACAAATTTTGAAAATGACAAAAATTTAATTAGTATTGTACCTTCAAGATCAGACTTTGAGCTTTGGCAAGATGTATTCTTGTGAGCATCAGTCTAGAAAGAATGGAAGACAAGTGAGTTTAACACCCTTGTAGTGTCTCTGAGAAAACTGATGTCTTTTTCTGTTACAGTACCTCTTTGAAGAGCTTAAGTAGGTTGCGTTTGCTAGCTGCTTCCTCATTTTGCTGCTCTTTGGTGAGTCTGATGAAATCTCGGCACCTTTGGGGTTTCAGGCACATCTGGTTAAAGATGCGACTCTCTAAACTGCCAAAGATCATGTTGAGGGAACAGGGCAGGATGCCTGGGTTACTATCTGGACCTGAAGCATTAACACAATCACAACATTATTCATAAATTCATTTGAAATACTTTTTTGCAAATATACATAGTGACACAAACCAAAAAGCAACATCAAACAAGACCAAGGAAATTGCTAAATTCAGAACGGATTTAGATTGATGTGGTGTATATAGTATGTAAATGTACTTATGTAAATAAACAAAATATAAACACCTAAATAAGTAAAAGTTTTCCCTGCATTGGTGACACCGTACGTAAACACCAAAGAATTCCGTCCCTCCAGAACATCTTTGACAAGACTCCTCACTGTGCCGTCAAACATTTCCTTCTGTCTAGTCTCTGGACCATAAACCTATAAATACAGTCAAACATTCAAACAAACCTTAAGACTCAAAACGACCAAACAGAGCACAACATGTGTTCTAAAACTGTATTTTTCTCAAGATTAATTTGAAATAGGGGAGATGAAAAAGGAGTTGTCAAACAGGAAAATCTACAAGCTCACATCATCCATCACTACATGAACCAAGTGTGCTGGTGGATCATCTTGCCTGAGAGAACTGAAAACGTTGAGCTGTAACTGGCAGCGATTTATCACTCAGTCTGGCAGAGAGCGACGATCGTGGGGCTTTCAGAAGCACAGTCTCTGGAAGCTGTATGGCCACACAGTCCTTCAGAAAAGCAAAAGAGATAAAGGAGAGGCATATCAGAAATCAACTACGAATATATACATTGTAGGCATCGGCTCAATAAAGTTGCAAACATTTTACAAGTGCCCCAAATAGATAATTTTCTCTCATTATTTACCTGTGATTCTCCATTCTCAATTTCAGCTGCTGAAAATGGCCTTATTCTAAGATAAACCTTCAAGTGTTCCTTCTCCAGGTCAGCCGGGTCCTTCAAAAGAAACACCAAAACATAAAACCCTTCCATTGATCATGTAACAGATTCACTTATGTTAAAATCCTCATGTTTATAAACCCATGGCTGGCTGGCAGCTGACCTGCAAATCTGAACACTCGCCGAACTCCGAGGACAGATTTCTCCTGAGATCTTCCACAACTATCATCTCAGGTCTTGCCGTTTCATCCTTTAGCCCTGATTCCATCATCCTGCTGTAAATAAAAAGATAACAACAAACCTAAAGGTAACTAAAGAAGAGTTTGTGATAATAGATTTTGTAACGCGGATAAATAATTAGGGCTTTACCCATTTATCACATTTGATTTAAATGCATTGTATTGTTTGTTGCAACGATTAATGTTTTATATAGACTTTGTGGTGTTGTGTGATCAAACGACGGCATTCTCCGGACATTTAAGGTTTGGCAGAAATCTGACACTTTCAATACGAACACAACAACAGAATTTCAACTGACTACATAAAGTCAACAATTCAGAACAAGACAATAGAACAAGATAATTTAATCGACTTACAGGGCTGTCAATTGATAAAATTGTGTGTAATATTACGTTAGATTTCGTTGATGGGTTTTATTTGCGTCGTCTCATCGCTCAAACAGTCGCGCGTACTTATTTTCAAATTCCACCAATCGGAAGAGGCGGATCAACAGCAAAGGCTGCTGGGAGCGTGCACTCGTGAACCTCATAGTTGCGTAGCAATATGCGCAGCCCACATCGTTATGTTATGGTTGTGGTGGAGGTGAGTGTGTGCATTTCGCATTTTTAGATTGTTGCCGGTTTGTGTACTGTTTAATTTAATTTGTGGATTGATATTTCCGTTGTATATATTTTATATATACACTGATAATAGTTAAACAGACAAAGACCCAGAAAAATGTGTAAAGCACAAATACCAAAACACTTTATTTAAATACAGCAAATTAAAATGGTTCACAGTTAAATTAAAGGGGAAATAACATTTTGCATTAACACATTTCACCATGGTGCATATTGAAAGGGATGCCCATTTACCCATTTCCATATTCTTTCTCAGTTGACTCCAAAATTACAAAACAATTAATGTACAAAAATAATATCCATCACAAAAACTTTACATAACTAAACATTCTCAGACCTGCATTCACATTCTGTATCATTTCTGTCTCCAGTCTGTCTACAAGTGCAGCAGCCCATGAAGTGTCTCAATAGATCCAAACTTGTCATGAACATTTTTTATACATGTGGTCAATGAGATCATAAGGGTAATGCAAAATATAGCTAATAAATACATAGACTGAATAAACAAATAAAGAAACACCCACTGTCACTTACTTGACATTTCCATTCTCTCAAAATATTTTGGTGAAAAAAATATTAAGGATCTTGATGCTCTATTGCCAGCAATTAGAGTCATCGATGCAATTATCTTTCACTATTGCAAAGCACTGCTCAGTTTGACTGTTAAACAAGAAAGAAAGAAAGAACAAAGTCTAGTTTAATAGTAGGAAGGAAGTTGAGTCGTTTGACTTTGGTTCAGCCTCCTCATTAAAATTATTCAGGATGTTTTTTACTCCTTTCTGCCATGAATGCAGTGTCTCCATAGGTGTCTTTCCATCCTGCAAACAACACAGTTTTAAGATATATTATTCAAATTTGTATACATGTACATATTAAACTTTTAAGGAATACAGTAGAGTGTTTTTTTATTTATTTTGATATAAACAAATAGACAAAAACATTCTTTAGCTTTAAATATCCTGCTTCTCACATTTGATATTTCCCCCCATGGAGTAAGTATAAAGATCCTCTTGAGCAGAATCTTGTAATGATTCACTCTCCCTCAAGATGGCACCAAGGAAATATTTTGTATTTCTAGGCTTTATGTGTCCTGATTGAACTTACATTGTTTTCGGAATTAAGACTGGCTCCATACATCATCAGCAGTTTTATCATTTTGAATCTATTTATCCGCACCGCATCATGCATGGGTGTGTCTCCATCCTGGAAAAACACAGGACATTAGCATTAAATAGACAGAATAATAATCCTGCATGTGTCAGTGATTGTAAAAACGAAGCAAAAATTATATGTTTAAATAAAGTGCAAAAAATCTCACCCTGTCTTTAGCATTTACATCAGCTCCACAGTGAATGAGATGCTCAGCGCACTCGTAATGTCCCGTCCGAACTGCGACATGGAGGGGAGTGCTACATAGCTGCAGATACACAATAAGAACACTAGTTAGTGCACTTACAGGTATGTGTTGAATATAATGTATGTCCTTTTAATATGAAGAGACATGTACATCATTTGTAGACATTATTATCAGTCTCTAAAGACCATCTGGTGTTCTGCATGGCCTGTACTGTATATCTACCTTGTCTCTAGAGGTGAATTTGGCTCCTTCATTGAGTAGAAACTCCAGGGCAGGCAGGCTTCCACCTCTACAGGCCCAGTGCACAGCTGTGGCATCCAGCTACAAACATTTATTAATAAAGAATCATAAAGAGAAAAGATGACAAATTGGTGTCTAGGAATTATAACATGGAGCAATAAGTGAAAGGAATGTGTTTTTGGAAGACAGCCACATCTGTTCTACCTTGTCTTTTTGTTCCCAGGATGCTCCACTATCCAGGAGTTTCTTCATGATGTCTATGTGACCCTGTGCACTGGCCTTATGCAGAGCTGAGCGCTTAAACTGAGAAAACAGAGAAAGTGTGAGCGAAAGCTTAACTCCATACAGTACATGCATTGCATTGGAGTACTTTTGTTCTTGTTGCTCAATTGGTAAAGCGCGCTCATGAGCCAAGGTTGTGGGTTCATGAGGAACACACATTCTAATAAAAACTGATAAGTTAAATGCACGACAAAAGCCTTTGCCAATGTATGTATATGGTTGTTTACACTTACATGATCACAGGCATTGGGATCCCCACCATCCGAGAGATATTTCTCAACCATAGGCATTTTATTTTCTGTTACAGCCTTCAGAAACGTGATCTGGTCAACTGTCTCCGGCTGAAAAATGCAGGGATATAATCAACATATAAACTGAGGCTCTGAAATCAATTTATTGCATTATATACTTAGCTCCCTTACCAGGATTTCTGGTTCTGGCTGTTTCTTTTGCACTTGAATCTTTCTCTCCTTCCTCCTCTTCCTCAGCTGCAGAATGTTAAAGAGGTCCTCGACAGTCTCTAGTTTTAACTGCCCTGACCGGTCAACCTAACACAAAGAAAGATGATACATATTACTTTGCAAGTTGTTGATTTCAATGTGTCGAGTCATGTCAATTCTTGTAAACTTGTATGCATTCATACGTTGAGTTTGAAACTTTGTTCGCACTGTTTGATGTCATTCTGGGAGGTTTCCTTTGGGTCCTTTTGTATCGGAAGACCATCCTGTTTCTCCTGAATGATGGTGGTCTCATATTCTCCTGCAAGAAACACCTCTGCACAGGCACATCCTTCCTCCTTTCCCTCGCCTCTCTTCCCGGTGATCTGTGATATGACATGACAGCTGTCACACTTACTGTACATTTATTATTACATATACCGTTTCTAGAATTAAACAGTCTCCAGAGAAAGTAGAGCTATGTAGTTTAAAGCAGATGTAGTTTAATTTCGTCTGATTGGCTGGGTGGGGCAGAGGGAGTGTTCAGCTGTTTTGTGTATCAAAATAAATGATTAATACATTTGTTGTTTAAAATAGAAGGAAAGGCCTGTGCAGCTGGATCCTTTATATCACTGACAGATACTTAATAACATCAACACCCCCAATATTTTGCTTGCTTTCATGTCTTTTTTTCTTGTAATATTATTGTAATATAGTAGCATGTATTACTTATATATTTTAAAATATATAATAAATATACAGTATTAATATAGGAAATTAATACAATAAATGAATATTTAGAAGAAAAAAAAATATTTTTGTTGTCTCTATGTTTGTGATGGACAAATGTCTACACACATAAATCTTAAAATTAAGCTATCTATGTTAACATTTAGACATGTTAAAGGGATAGTTCACCAAAAAATTAAACTGTTATCATTTATTCGCCCTTAAGTTGTTCCAAACCTGTATACATTTCTATTTTGAGTTGAACACAAAAGAAGATATTATGAAGAATGTCGGACCCAGTTGGGCACCATTGACTACCATAATAGTTTTCTTCCTATACCATATTAGTTAATAGTGCCCCAAAACTATTTGGTTGCAAACATTCTTCTTTTTTGTGTTCATCAGAACAAAGAAATGTATAGAGGTTTGGAGCAACTTGAGGGAAAGTAAATGATGACAGAGTTTTCATTTTTATGTGAACTGTCCCTTTAAGATCACAGCCAGAATCATACCTGCATACACAACATTGCTTACATACATCAGCACAAACATACCAGGTCTTCAACACGTAGCAGTCCCATGTCTGTGGTCTTGTTATTTCAGCTCTCTGTCCTCAGTGTCTGTTTTCCTGTAATGCTGTCAGTGGTGAGGGATGTAGTCCGCTCTCAAGCTAATAAGTCCCACAGTGATCAGTGTGCCTGCTCAGTTCCCTGATGATATGATCAGTCACGCTCCATCACTGCTCATATATATAGTTCTTGTCTCTGACGCTGACCAAAGAAGTTAGATCGTATTGCTTGAGTGCTGTCTGATTTTTTCACCGCCCACAAAATTCCAATGGCACGAGACACCTTAATTCATCCTTCCTGATTCTCTGAGCAAGTGATGACCGCACAAGTCAGGAACTCATGGCTTGAATTCTGGTATAGACGGCGCCTACCAGTAGCTAGACTCACTCTGACCTGCGACTACTGAACATGCTCGTGGGCAACAGGTGCATGATCGTATACTACATGACGGCATAGCCTATTCTGCGCGTGAGAAAAGTAATAAAAAAGTGAGACATTGGCATAAACTATTCGATGTACATTTTTATATCGGTAAATATTTGTCAAAATTCCTGAAAATGGTGGGTGCAAGATGCTACTAAAAATTGTAATTAATTCTAACAAAGCTTGAGGTCATTATTTTCACCATAATGTGGGTAAGAAGTCACAGTGACCATTACAATAATATTATAATATAGATATTAAGCTAAATTGATGACACAATGAGGCATAAAATAATTACGCAATACAACAAAATTCAATATAAAAGTTAATTTGTTATATTTAACCAATAGAAAAGGTTTTAAATTATGTGTTTTACTTACAAAACACATGCACCCAAAAAATATGACATCCATTGACCTCTATTTAAGAACAAAGTGCAGCGATTAAAGATTAAAAATATTTATTTGTCAGTTTCCTCACGAGAACTTTATTTACATAAAAATCCCTTTTTTTGTTCTTCTTTGTTTTCACATGTCATTGGCTTGTTATTAGTATTATGTCACCTTTCTCGTCCTTTTACATACTTGACGGTAGACAGTCATGTGCTGTTAATGCTCACTATTTTTACTGACCGTTCTCATGTTGTGCAAGATTGGAGTGAGCATGAAAGGTATGGAATGATGTCAAGGAGCTTCTTACACGACAATACACTGTGATGACAGTAATATAGGCTTTTAATAGATCCCTGGTAGTCTATGATACCTCCTCACCTCTTATGGACAGATGTCCATGGATAGATTTGAGCTAATTCCATCTGTCACCAGGCGTGTTTTTACAGGTGTTTTGCAAGGCACTCATTCCCTTAAACCGCGAGATAAGCAGGCGCACAAGTGTGACCACTCATAAGATCAGTCAATGATACAGCTGAGGTTTACTGTTAAGGGTGTGGAGCTTGCAGTCCATCAATCAAAATCAAATGCAAGATGATTCGTAAGGGTTTGAGGTTGACAATAAGGTTTGCCTTACAAGGAGACACTTAGTAATTCTATCAATATGAGAACGACCAAACGCCATGACTCATGATATGACGGTGACCAATAAAGTAAAAGTGTATTTTTTAAAGTGAATAGAAATGTCTTTCTTAAATCCCTACTTTTGAAGCTCAAACCTGTAACCTTTTGCATATGATCTTTAAACACTCCACCACACAAATTGGGGATGAATGAATGCTCTAACCATGGGCTTTAAACTATGCGTTCAACCCAAGCAGCAGCTTTCCGATCTCTCTCGTAAAGTCAACACGGAATTGACTTAAACTGCAATTCATCAACTGACAGAATCTCATTGAGCCCCAATGTTAAAATGGGCAACTTTAAAGGAAAAACAAACATGTTAACAAAATATTTTGGTATATAACTCATTTTACCCTTCATGACAACTGTAAGGAAGGGGAATTTGTTTTTTTAACTCACCCCGTTAACTTAAATACTGCAAATTAGGTGTGTGGCCACCAGAGGGACAAGTGGTTTCAGCAACCAGGTTGCCTAAGCTCAACCATGTCCCGCCTCTGTGCCCATTTTCGATTGTTCGGGAGTGAGCGCTGCTAAGATGCCGCCGGCCGGCTCCGCCCTCTTTAAGCTTCAAAACAGCACCACAGAAATCTTCCGGTGATATTTTATAGTCTATGGTTCAACCACATGTATTTGACCTAAACCAAAACTTGTAAACACTTCACTAAAGTGATCAATTTAAAATATATATATATTGACCATTTGTATGAAACTTAGTTGCCTGCCATTTGTGACCTGAAAAAAGATCTTGTCAAAGACTTCAACAGATGGTGACAACGCAAGGCCCCTGATATTGCACATTGTGTAATCCTGGATGTTGCATGTATCCCTGTTTGACCAAACTGTGGGTTGAAAGCAAATCAAATTGGACGTCTGAGAAACTGTAGTGTTAAATGTTTTGTTTTAAACAAGACCAATTAAAACACTGTTTGTCAGTAGATTTCTTCGATTAGATTTTAACATGAGACCTCTGGGATCCGAATTAAACACAGGGAAAGTGGTTAGTATTTTTCATTTAATTTCATTTTTTTTAAATCAATTTATTCTCTACTTTAGTATATCCTAATAGCAGAACTGCTGAAATAAAAATGTTTGATGTTTTTACACTATTTTGTCTTAATATTGCATTAAGGCTTAAAGTGATTAAAGGAACTAAACAGTAAAGTCATGGGCCACCCTAAAATCTGATTTAGGCTAGCATAAGTTTTGATCCTTATTCAGAAAGAGCAGCTGTTACCCTGCAGGACAGTGAGCCAGATAGGTGTTTTGAAGTACTACCACATTACAATGAGGCAACAGTCCTGGAAATATGAGTCTGTTAATAGTCATATAAATCACATTGCGGTGTAAAGCTTTTTTTATGGGAGAGAGCTGCTTTTAATAACAGCTAACAGCGTGGATCAATTGCAGGCTTATGCTTTGTGCAGGCAGCAGAATAGAAATAAAGCATGGTCACATTTATGTGCCTCTGAATCATAATCCAGTTTTGAAGAAAATGTCAAGTGTATTGTTTATATATTTATTTACGGTTTGTTTTTCTAAAATAAATAGCTAATAATATGCCTGCTCCTGTTTTATCACCTATGAAAACTATTCCCCGCAATGCAGCATTTTTGTGCTTCTAAATTCTGCACTGGGACTGAAAGAAAGCAGTAAGGCTCTCTCAGATACTGAGAATGAATAGGTGAATCATGGTTTAAATAAGCTATTTATTTTGAAGTTGACGTCATCATTCTAACACTCTCCGTGGTGCTAAACTGCCACCAGAATGATATCATTAGCAAACTCGCACATAGTAAGATGCAAAAACAATCTGTAACTGGTTTTGAGTCAGTTTCTAGTTTTTACATTCCACTTGTTTCCTCACACATTGCTTGTTCTGCGTTATACAAAATGGGTGCGTGTTTGACAGCTGATGAGGTTTAGATATATTTAGTAGTTGGCTTTGAAGGATTCTCTAATAAGGGTTATTTACGGCGTATTACTATGTGGATATCTGTTAATATCACTGAGGGTTTGCACAGATTCAATACTCTAACCCACTAGCCTTGGCAAATGTTTTCTCTAGCAAATGACTGTGATTGTATTTCTGCAGCACGTGTAACAGCTGTCTTGGTTATTATTGATATGATGATGGTTTTTATTTTTGTGGAACCAAACAGGCACCAGACCAAAACAACTGTCCAGTTCTAGGGTTTATATTAGAATGTACACAAAGAGGCAACTTCTTTCTGTCCACACACGTATGACGTATAAGGATTTTCGACACGCCAATTTTAAAATACAAAATAAATAATAATATCTATTGCTGATATTCAAACGTTATGAATGTGGTATGCACACAAATGCAGAATAAATTAAGTGATTTCAATGTTTTTTGCATAGCCATAAAAATGTCACATGGTGGGACCGCGATTCTTTTTTTTACAAATCTTTATAGTGTTTAGAAGCAAAGTATTTGCATTTATTTGAGATTTGGTAGGTAATAATTTTATATTTTCGTCTATTATTTCGTGTTCTTAAATTAACAAAGTAAAATAACTTATTTTTCATGAAAATCGCATACAATTGATACAAATGTTTTAAAAATACCATTCACTTAAGCATACTGTAGATATATGTTATTTTTAATTTAATACAATTATTGATATTATTGGTGACAACACTAGGTCATGATACTGTATGTCATTGACCCATAGGCCTATAGACAACGTTGGCGATTCTTTGAAAAAACTCATTCATGGCCTTTTCATGACTCTAATTTACATCCACTTTCTCAATGTATACCCTTCCATGATTTTCTTGCGAGTGATACCTCATTGTTAGGGGATTTCAATAACCAAACATAAATTGCAAGAGAGGATGTATACCTGAATGATTTGAGGTAAGAGGATAAATGTTCTGCTGCTGTCCGAAAGGCAGTGTCAGAGACTTCAAAACAAAAACTTGAAATCTGAAATAACATCAAACATCCTGTTGTTATGTTTTGCTAATATTCTGCGCTGTTTACTCTTCTTAGTGTACTGCTTATAACTGAAATCTAAGCAAACAATCTGAAAGATTAAATCTCAAATCAGATTAGTACATCCACGGAGTAGATAAGTCAAAAAGAGATCATATAGACAGTATAACATCATGAAAATAAAATGTTAAAATGTGGAATCAAGTTCTTACAATCGCAGAATGGAATGCTCTGAGGTGATGGTAAGATGTTTTTGGAAATTTCTGGCCTGGCATTTGTATTTTGTCAGCTGTGGCCCATGTCCCATGCGTTCTTGTAAGATAATATCTTCCCTTCCTCTGAATGACAATTGTGTAAAGCTTACATGCTGATCACTTGATCCCATCAATGTGTTCACCACAGACATCTATTTCCTCATCACCTGAACATTCTCAGTGCGCTCGGGAACTTTGTATGACAGAAGTAACATTGGTTCATGCTCTTTCACTGCCCTTTAACAAATGCAATGGAATACCTCATTAGACTTTTGTTAAATCCAGGCACAATTCTAATCTAATGGACAACATGAAGAAGAGAAGAAAACACAACAACAATCAGTGCAAGAACCCAATTAAAATCACTTAAATCCCCACATCTGAGAGGGTATTCCTAATTTGTTCATTAACATATTTATATTCTTTAGCCCTGTGGTTTTATGGAAGCATAGCTACTTACTGTTGATTAAGAGTATAATATCAAGGTTATGGGATACAAGGGAACATAGAATGCATACAAAATGTATAATTTTTACACATGGAATACATTGAAGTTACCTTGGAAAAACATTACATACATAACCAGCTCCACCTTAATCGTACATCAAATACGTATTCCATAGCACAGGGGCTCAGATGTGTGAGGTCTCAGTAGATTTTTGAGGTGGATTTAATGAGCAGAGAACAAGAGTTAGGCACATAGTGAGTGTGTTTTTTGTATTTCGATCTGCTTTTATCTGTTTATTGTTTTTTCCCTCTATCCTCACGTTGTTTGCTGATATAACCACACTGAAATACAGTATGAACCTGTGGTCTCTTTTTCCTGGAAATGTTGGATTTGGAAAGTATTTTGGTGGTATAATGAATGTTTAAGTTAATGGAGCTGCTCACCTCCAACAAAACAGAGCAAATTAAACTCTGTCTACCCTGTATTGAAAATATGTCAAAGAAAAGGCAATATAACACATTAATTTAATTGAGATGTATAGAAGATGTATGGGTTTGAGGTTTCTGAGACTTCACTTGGCTTTGCTTGGTCCTTGGTGTGTTTCCAAACCAGTCACAAAAAAAGGAGAGCGTAGAGAATGTGTGTGCGCCATTGGTATGAACATTTGGTTTTGAGAATTTATTTTTATGACCTCTCTTGCAGCTGTTGAAGTGATATTAATCGCTAAATGGACACACACTTGAGTGTGCATCAATTGCACACAGTAACACACATCTATGTATGTGTCTGTATTCTGTGTCCTTCTTCTAAGCCAAAATTGATCACTCTTTCACGATACAGTTAGTGAAGGAGGACAGGAAACTGAAAGTGTTGTCAATGGACCAGGCAAAAGGGCCTATATAGAAACTTTAACCATTCCGGTCCTGAGAATTTCATCACATCACTGCATACAGCTGTCATGCACTGAATAATGACATCACCTCATACGCTGGCTCTTGTACAGGACAGGTTCCACAAAGCTGTTCACTTTCTAAAATGCAACTGTATATTTCCTGTTAGTGCTTGAGAATGTGTTTTCTGAATGTATTTTTTAACTACCTCTCGCTCTATTTCTATTTCTACCTTTGTATTCATCTTTTACTGTAATCACAGTGGGAGGTTAAGAGTTCATTGTTTCTTTCTTTTTATTGAATCAACACAGTCTTATCTGTGCCTGTGCAGTCATTGTGTGAGGATGAGAGCGAGAAAGATGTAAGAGGGCAAGATCAAGAGCATGAATGGGAGCAAAAAGGGCTCAGTGCTCACACTCTCTCTCTCTCACACACACACACACACACACACACACACAAACACACATAAAAACATACTAAAAGGAGGCTCAGACACGAAGAGGAAACAATGAAGGTACAGAACCTACAGTTTCCACAATTTTATAATCCCAGGGTTTTCACATACCATTCTATTGATGGAAGTGCACTTTACAGCTCGGTAGCCAAACATTATGCATCAGATTTAAAACGTTAGCCATTGCACTTGTCCCATTGTCTTGTCTTGAATTGAATCCATTATTATAAGAAATTTTGTCACTGGATATTGCACGATGCAATATGACAAAACAATTTTCAGATCTTAACTGAAGATTATGAGGGCTAACAATTTTTTAAAAGAGAATGACCCACATTGATTAACTATTTATAATAAACGCTGGAATATTTCATGAAAAAATAGGCATCCGGATTTTTTATTTCACTGGGACTTTAAACACAATTACATAAATGTATTCCAACTAAATAAAATGCACCCTTACAGACACGTGCATTACAAATAGACATACATCTTAAAACTTCATAAATTCTTGTCCTATCAATAAACGTAAATTGAATTTGACTTTTCATCTTTTCCATTCAACCTCTTTTTAAACAACAAACACCTCCTATTAAAATATATATTTTGTAGTCCTATTTTCTTTTCTTTTTTTCTGTACCTTTTACAGCCAACTTGGTACTAAATTGGAAATGCAAATGTTTTCTACCAATAAAGCATTGGAATGACATATGCAATGATAAGCGAGAACGCCTGAAACATTATGGTGAAAAATCATACGTTTTTCCACATTGAACTATTTTAAATTGAGTGATAACATTGTAGAATAAAGATATTCGTTTACTGCTTCTGCTTCTGCCCCTGCCGTTCCCATTAAAAATGTGTATTCTTAAATTCATAACAAAGGTACAGGGCCAATATTAACCATACATCCTGTTTATATTGCTTGTAATTGGGATGAAGTTAACATTTTAACATAAACCACGAACACTGGCAGAATGTGAACACAACATAGGGGTTAAATCTGGCAGAATTGTTATGCATGTCAATCTACAATGACGCAAAAGTCACATGAATACCGATTCAGACTGAGGTATCTGATTTACGACTACATATGGAAGTGGCTCAGATCAGACTTAAAAATATTGGATTCCATGAGGATTTTTGTGGCAGTGTGAACCAATACAACACAATAGTTAAGTAAACATATTTTGGTCACACTTCACTAAGGAGCAATTCTCGCTATTAACAAACGATTAACTATAACTTTTCCCCTATTAACTCTTAATTTGTTGCTTATCAATAGTTATTAAGGTAGTCATTAGGTTTAGGTATTGGATCGGATTAGGGATGCAGAGTATGGTAATGCAGAACATGTTTTTTATAAGCAGGCTACCAATAAACAGCCAATATGGCAGGCATGCTAACAACTTAATAGTGAGAATTGTCTTTCAAATGGCAGGTGATCCCTTCCTCGGTTTTTTCCCTTATGTCTTACTGTTTTGAGTTTTTTTCGTCTTTGTTAAGCAGTTCTATAAATAGTGCCGTGTCATGGCAAGTGAAATCAGAAAGATTTGAAGAACAGCCAACCGCTTGAGAGGAAAATCTCTCTAAATACGCATTCACAGACGGAGGCTTTTAAAAACACCCATGGCAAAATGGCACAGGAATACAACATATAGGCCTAATTCCATTGTGTGATGCACAAATCCCCAGAATAAAAATTAAAACTGCAGTTTCATCAGTGTTTTTGGATGTCACAAATCAAATCAGCACACAACACTTACAAATGGCCATTGTCTATGTCACTATGTACCGGGGTGAGCAGATATCTAAGAAGAACCCTCAGGAGCAGAGCCATTGAAAAACAGAGTTACGACACTCACATAGATGTCCATAGGAAGAATGGAATGTGAAAGTAACTCGTTACATGGAGTTCCAAATGCTGCAATGAAGCCCATTAATTTCAATGTCTCTGAACACATTTTCTATACAGTTGGTGAAATAACGGCTTGTTTATACAATATAACCAGTTGGCGGACATATTTTATATTCATAGGACTTATATTCATAGATCTAATATTCAGACAAAATGCTGCTATAAATGTAGTCAACTTACTATTAAGTGTACACAATGTGCTACTATTTAGCAAATATTATGCAAATATAGTTGTGTCTTATTTGTCCTGTTAAAATCCATTTAAATAGGTTGACGTCACTGATGTGTTGCCATGGCAACATACACTTATGGAGGGTGTTTACATTATTCAAAGCTGTAGGACCCATTTGTGTTTCTTATTAAAAGAAAATGTATGTATAGTAGGCAACATCACCATTCACCCATCAGATCTTGTGCTATCACCCACACACTTCGAAGTACAGCAATCACCCACACACTGAGAGTCTGATGGCTTTCTAGTTGATTTATACTAACCTATTCATTTATAAATGATTTGTAAGAGAGGTGTACAGCCAGGGACGGATTATGATGTTTCATTCAGAATTTAACGTTATCTTAATAAAAAAGTTCTTTCTAACTTAGCTGAGAGGTCTTTTGTGATTTCCTCAAAAAACTCTCTCACACAACGCAATCTAAATCCAGCTGTATCACAAGACTGTATTCCAGGAGTATTCAATTAAACTTCCAATAGGTCCGGTCTTTGTATTTTCTTCCAAACGAATGTCCGGACAATATGTTTTTTGAAAATAAACAAATATTAAACAATTTAAGCCCAGTGGGATGTAATGTATTAAATATGATATTTTATCAGGCCATTTATTTTATATTTTGACATCCACATTATGTATGTATTGTAGGCTCTGTCGCTTTAGGGGAATGCCCTTTTTATAGAAGTCTGATAATTAATATTTGTAAATAAAAAAACTACTGACAACATGCAAACAGCAAATGTATTGTAACAAAATAAATGCTCATCATAAACAGAAAAACAAAGGTATACCTAAATAAGTATTTCCATCCTTAAAAAATTGCTTGTTAACTAATGAATTCCATTATGAGACTTTACCATGGGTTTTCCCAGGGTCAAAATGTTTACATACTGATCAATAATGCTAAATGTAGATAAAAATGTTATGGTTAATAAAATATCCCAAATCTGGTTGAAAGGTTAGAGAGATATATAGCAAACAGTTAACAGACTGATGGATACAAATGCTTTAAAAATTTGCTGCCTTTTGTTTACTGTTGTGTTTCCATTTAACTGCTCTGCGTGTTGTTGAATTAAGCGTTTGCTGCTATTCATGCGGCGTGTCTTTGGCGGGAGAGAAGCAGTGATAGCGGAGCGGAAAGGGTTCAAATGAAGCGCGTTTAGTGCAACAAATGTTTATCTATGTTTATACTACTGGGCTGCTGAATGCTTAAATCTTATTGATTATCAAACGTTCTATGGGTATGCAATAAGTTAAATGGACACCTATGAAGGTGTTCCAGGTCTGCTGACCAGTTCCATATCACTTCGCCAAGTTTAAGCAGAAACCTTATAGCAGTGGTTCTAATCCCTGCCCGCAAGAATATTTTCCAATTAGCTTGTTCAGGTTTGTTTCATCAGAGCTAGGGCTAAACTCGGTAGGAAGCCGATATTGAGGGCCAGAGCTGAGAACCACTAGTGTACAGAACACCACCTCATACAGCACCCTGTTCTTGATCTGACGTTCATAATGTCAAACTTTAATAGAAACATGTTTACTGTCTTTTCAATAAACAAAGCATTTCAAAAACAAGAAATACATTGGGCCTCATTTATCAATCTAACGTAGAGACGAGCGCAGATCCGTCCCCCGAAATCATTTTGCGCACGGGTTGACCTGCGATCCATCAAACATTCGTAAAGGAAATCTCAATTTAACCTTTTAATGTAAAAACGAATGTAGGTGTAAATTTGTTCTTAATGATCTTTTTTGAGGCGCATTCAAATGTGTATTAAGTGTTCTTTTGTACAATTTTCATTAATTTTAAGAGAAAATGGTGTGTGGCGGAGATGACGGATGCATGTTTCCAAACAGGATCTAATGCCGCAAATCTTGCATTTCGGGCTGCTTAAATGAAGCACACGCTGTTTTGTGTTTACTTAAAAAAACCTCTATCAGATATTTCAGAGGCAAGAACCAAAACAGCGGTCTTCTGCCCCCACAAACCAGCCTGGAGACCCAGTGCGCGTTTTCCACCCCAAGCGAACACCGCACAAATACAAAAAATTGAATCATGCGTTTTGTCTGTTTTTAGCAGAATGCGTATTTGTCAAGGAGCTATACCCATTGCATATAAGTAAACTGATTAGATTGTCGTTTATAAAATGTTTTTGGCTACCTTTAACTGTGCATTTTAATCGTCGTAAATTATTTAGGTTGCCTAAAATTTAATTAAAGTTTTGTACACAAAAGCACCCGTCAACCTTGTAATTTCAAGCATTTAAATATATAATATGGCCAGAAAATAAAATACTTTAGTAATGTAATGAAAATAAGAAATCGAATTGGAATCTATTTTTACATTGTCATACTAAACGAAAAACGAAAACGAACTGAGACCTCTCGTGATCGCAGCCGCTCACGTCCATTTTGATAAATGGCAATTTTTCATAAATGAGGCCCATTGTTAAGTAGAGCAGGACGCACTCGCGTCAGATGCGCGTTGCACCGGTCTCGCATCTCTCACGGAGGCGGCTCCGAAACCATTAAAGGAGAAGCGACAGCAGTTAAGGACGATATCTGAACCAGGCCTGGCCTAGACCACTGGTTCGTTTTCCTCTTCAAGCTGCTTCTGACAACAAATATATTTTGATAGACCTACTCTTACAAAAGTTTATTTTTTTTAATGCTGAAGTTAGAAACAATACGAGAAACAAATAACACACAAACACGGCTCAAGAATCCGAGTCTATTCGCTCTTACGGAAATGAGATGCGCATGAAATAAGTCCTACCATCAACAGCATTTTAAAGAGGATAACATGACAAACATTGAAATTAAATATTTGAACAATGTCCTGTGGTTTGGTAACCATGGTACAAGTGGAATTATTGCCTCCGGTCCGTTGAAATATTCGAAAGTAATGCACACCTCTATGGATCCCATAGCCACACTGTAAAAAATGTCTGTAAATTTAACGGTAAAATACCGTAGAAATGCTACAGAAAAAGGCCGTATTTCATATATCACGTGAAAACCGTATAATGTACAGGTGAAACCCTGAAATTAGCTATACGGAGAAAGGCTGTAAATATAACAGATAAAAACATATTGAAATACGGTTTACTGTAGTAAAATTAACAGTTAACTGTATTATTTGCCATAAAAAGAAAGGAAAATACTTTTTTGTCATAAACTTATTTTTATTAAAATACATTAACATATTTACCCCCCCCCCCCCCCCATGGAGGGTGCACTTAAACACCACAATGCAGGACACACCATAACCAGTTTTAAAATATGTGTGATAGAATAATCTTTTTCTGTGTAAAGTTGTAATATAATGACTTCTTTCAACTTTTAATGTTAAATTGTCTGCCTAAAACCCTAAAAAGATTCACCTTTAAATTTGTCACTTTTGAGAATTTAAATATAACTTTTAGGTAATTAACAGTGATTTTAAATGTTTTAAGCATTTCAAAAAATAACCGTTAAATATCATCCAATCAAGATATAGTTTGCATCTTGGCTCCGTGAACAAAGGAAGTGATTGGCTGAATACTCGTTTGGCGCCGAGCGCAGCGTAACGTAATGTTTGCGTTCCCTCATTTCATCAGTGACGGTTCTGGTGAAGCACCGTAGGAGCTGAAATTCAAATCAATGCAAATTTTGTCTATATATTTATATAAATATATATATGGGCACGTTGGTAAGTTGGATTAAAAAGCTTTACCAGTATGCTATTTTAAACACGAGTCGAATGCACATTATTTTCACGGCGCATAAACGAATCTAACTAGCCAGCGCATCTAGGCAGACTTGCAAACTCTAAAACGTGAGAGCTCTCGATCAGTAGAAATACTGTGTGAAATATATGTTTGTTATGTACTTCACACATTGCTAAGTAGAGTCAAACAGTTTTAGCGCGTCGTTTTAAATACGAGTAAGGGAGCATCCGCCCTGATTTCACGATGTCCAGCCCATAATGTAAAACATAATTTGTGTTTGAAACAGTAGAAGGGTGTGTTTTTGTTCACTAAATTGAAATGTTTAGCTGTCAGTTCTGTGGGATATCAGTGCAAACCCTTAGGGAGCATGTTTTACATATCAAACTTCACCGTAATGAGCCACGGTGCGTGTTCAAGTGTGCCGCTATAGATTGCCACGAATCGTTTCGTTCACACGGAGCATTTAAGGCTCATTTTTACCGTAAACATAATATAGATTCACGTGTTGCTACTACACATACCCTTGCGGTGTTAAGATGTAATATATCTATGTGCCAACACCAGTGTCGGGATGTCAAAGCACTACTCGCTCACTTAAAGGAACATATCGCCGAAGGACGTGTCGTGACATGTCCGGTAACAGGATGTAATCATACTTTCTTTGTAAAGTCGTCGTTTACTTCCCACATCTCAAGAAAGCACAGACAGTGTTCTTTGAGCAGTATACGTGGTCTTTATAGAGAGACAGTTCCTCAGTCTTTTGAAACTGAACCTTTAGTTACAGGCCCCACAGAGAGATTAAATGAGACTGATGAAGGTGAAGTTCATCTTGCAGAGAATTTCAGTGATCTTTTTCTCAGAAATATTAGTCTTTTCTACTTGAAATTACATGGGCAGTTTCTTCTGCCAGCATCAACTATACAAAATATTGTTGAAGAGATGCAGAGCATACATGAACTGGGACAGACATATTCTTTGAAAAAATTGAGTGCATTCCTGAAAAATGATTTAGATTTAACAGATGAGAACATTGGTAGAGTATGTGATGTTGTGAAGGAATCTGACATATTCACCACTTGTCATGATGGACCAATGAGAACGAATTTTTCAAGGACAAAGACTTTTAAAGAGATGTTCAGATACACAGAACCTGTAAAGTTGTACTTAGGAACAGATGAAACAAGGTCACAGAGGTTTGCCCACTATGTTCCACTGAAAGACACTTTGAGAAGTTTACTGGAGTCTGACCTATGGCAGAAATGTGCTGCACAGGATACATGCTTACCCTGCACAGATGTGCTTTGTGATGTCATTGATGGTCAGGTATACAAAAACAATGAGTTCTTTTCTCAAAACCCATCGTGTCTCAAACTAATTCTATATCAAGATTCTTTTGAGGTGGTGAACCCATTAGGTTCAGCAAAAAGCAAGCACAAAGTACTAGCTGTTTATATGTCTCTAGCTAATTTACCACCTCATATAAGATCAAGTACAGACCACATGTCACTTGTAATGCTGTGTCGAGAAAAAGATTTCAAACACTTTGGACATGAAAAAGTTTTCTCAAGGCTAATTGCAGACTTAAAGGACTTGGAAGATAATGGAATTACTGTGGCAGAGGAAACCTTTAAAGGGACTGTTTTGTGCATTGCCGGTGACAATTTGGGGTCACACAATGTCGGGGGATTCACAGAAAATTTTAGTACTTCTGAATATTTCTGCAGGTATTGCCGGATAGCACGAAGGGATTTTCAAACGGATCCAAATGCATGTGGGCCTCAACGCACTCCTGAAAACTACAATTCAGCAGTAGACATTTTACAGTCTGAGGGACACCAAAACGTTGAAGGTATAACATGTAAGTCAATCTTTAATTCATTGAATTACTTCAATGTTTGCATGCCTGGCCTGCCACCTTGTTTAGGCCACGACATTTTTGAGGGTATCCTTTCCTATGATTTAGCCCTCTACCTGAAATACTTCATCAAGCAGAAAAAGTGGTTCACCTATTCAATTTTGAATAGACGCATTAAGCAGTTTAAATACAGTGCATCTGATGCATTGAGTAAGCCATGTACTGTGAGCTCCAATGGAGTAAAGCTTTCTGGTCAGGCTATTCAGAACTGGAATTTTCTAAGACTTTAACCTGTGATCATGGGTGACAAGGTGAAAGAGCCCATGGATGATGTTTGGCAGTTGACCCTTCAGCTGAAAGATATTGTTGAGATGATTTGTGCGCACAGGATTTCATTGCCTGATGTTGCATACCTTGATGTTCTTATCCAAGAGTATCTGTCTTGTAGATTCTCTCTCTTTCCAGGACATAGACTAAAGCCTAAGCATCACTACTTGCGACACTACCCTGCACTGATTTTAAAGTTGGGTCCTTTAATCAGATTGTGGACGATGCGCTTTGAAAGTAAGCACAGTTACTTTAAAAGATGTGCTAGGAACTTGAAGAATTTTAAAAACTTGTGCTTCACTCTCTCTGAAAGGCATCAAATGTTCCAGGCCTATCTGTCAGAAGGGCCCATGTGTGATTCAACTCTAAGAGTAAAAAACAGCACTGAATTTTACCAAGAGCTGTACGGTGATTCTGTTAAAGATGCAGTGAGGCACTTTGGTTTTACAGAGAATAATACCAAAGTGTCAGCAGAAGTAATGTACAGGGGTACATTGTACAAAAAAAGTCAGTTCCTTGTGACAAAGAATACGGACTCGATAGAGTTTGGAGAACTTGCACTTGTTCTCATAAAAGATGATGTCGTTCATTTTCTCCTGAGAAAGTTTGTAGCAAAATTCATTCCTGAATACCATTTGCACGCATTGACAAATCAGACTGAAGTAATGCAATGTGTGAACATCAATGACCTGGCAGATTTCTATCCTTTAACTTCATATGTGATGAATGAAAAACTGGTTATTCCACTAAAACACAGTGTAATGTCACACTGAATATGTTTGTTGATCTCTATTTTATCATACTAAAGGTGTATTTAATTGAACCATTGTTATGTGGTTGTTTTCAGAAATGGGAGAATCCGAGATGAACATTTCAAGCATTACCAGTGCCATTGATGTTATATTACCTGACCTTCCAATCACAACAAAACAATCTCTTGAGGACACCTTAAAATCACTTGGAGTTGACACCCCAGAAGATTTCCGATTTCTTCAGGAATCAGATCTTGTAGCTGTACTGAGGCCAATTCAAGCCAGGAAATGTATTTCTGTTCTAAAGGAGACTAGTAAGTCCATGCATTTGTTTCAGTTACGAAAACCTTAATGGTCAGATAAATATATAGGACATTTCTTATTGTTATTAAAATTAACTGTATTAAGTATCTATTAATGATATGCATCATCTATGTTAACTGTGATTGAAAAATTGTGACCTTAAAGCAACTGTAAAACCAAGTTTGTAAAAAATGTACTAAACCATTGTAGTGCTAAATGAGTACCTGATTAGACATTATAAGAGGGCAATAAATTGTTATGATTGTTTTCTTTTTGGTTTAACTATTCATGGTCCAACTAAGTAGGTGCATATGACTTTTTTTACAGCACAAATTTCAGAAACCCCAAGGCAGCAACACTGTCCATCTCAAGGATCTGTTTTGTCCCAAAGTTCTTCATCCTCATCTTCCAGGACTTCCTCTCCTCTTAGTGTGAAATGGGTGGACAGCTTCGAAGTCCCATGGAAAAACTTTCCTGAGGAATTAATGCAGGCACTTGAGAGACAGAAAAGGCCAAGTCCTCAGTTGCGCAGGGAAATGGTGAGGATTGTTATTGCAGCCATGATGAAAGTTTGTGCTTGTCCAAGTAGGAAGAATTTAACAGAAGTCGCCAAAATAATGGTTGCCAAATATCCAAAGTCTTTGCAAGATGTAATTGAAGAGAGTGTGATTGGTCCTGGATACTACTCCTTGGTCAAACAATTTCAAACCAGAGTTGAAAATGCAAGAAGGACCAGCACACCAAAAATAAAAAAGCGTGTTCATGATTCAGATGAATTTGACACTGAGGAAGCCACACCTGAAAAAAGAGCTGTGGTCCAAGATACATATGGCTGTGTTAATTGGGAAGTAAAATTTATGCCACTCAGTGAAACTGCCGAGAGTCTGCAGTTGAAAAAAGAGAAGATGAAGAGTCTTTCGCAAACATCTGACTGGAATGAAAAAGAAGTGAAGGATCTCATGAGGTCTACATACTACTGTCAACGAAAAGATATAAACAAAGGAAAAGACATGAAAACCCTCAATGATGAGTGGCCATTTTTGTTTCAGGAAAGTGGAATGGAAGTGCACTTTAAAGACCTCACAGGAATACCACTTAAAGAGACCTTCCTGGAAAGCATTGACAGAAAAGGAAATCGGTTGTTGCACTTCATGAGGAATATTTGCGCAAACAAGAACAAGCGTGTCTTACAGGCTGTTGCAAAACTACAAGTTTTGAGAGGACAGAGAAATGGTTGCTCAGAGGATGTAAAAGATATGATTCTTCTACTTCTCTCCTATTTTGACGAGAAAGAGGAGGTCCTCCTTCGTTATGTAGAAGAGACAAGCCTCGCAAAGGATGTAGAGTTGGAAAACCTGCCTGTGACACCTTGCATTATTGTGTGTGGTAAGTAAAACTTTTATTAATATAAAGTAGAACCCTTAAGCTTTAATTATTAAAGGTTGAACTATAAAGTTAAGTTTATAAATTGACATTTCCCTTTCAGAGTAGGAATAATGATGGAGATTAAAGTGATAGTTCAGCCACAAAAGAAAATTCTGCCATAATTTACTCACCCTCTTATCGTTTTATGTAATAACTTTGCTCTGCAGAACACAAAAGGAGATCATTTAAATACAAATTATACATACACAAGTAACAGCTGTGGCGCCCATTCATTTCTATTGTATGGCCACAAAACCAACACGTGAATGGGGGCCAGTTAACAACATTCTTTAAAATTGTTTACTGCAGAAGAAAGTCATAAAGGTTAGAAATGACAAGAGGGTGAGGAAATGAGACAATTTTCATTTTTGTTGATCAGTCAGTTTAAGAAATGAGACAAATCATACAAATTTCAGTTTTTAATTAGTTCTGCACAAAACAAACTGTTTCACATAATATATTTTTTACATATATTCAACAACACAGATTAATAACTCAGTTTAAATAAATCTAAACTATATATCTGGGTTATTTCCAATATTTATAAAATATATTATGTGAAATAGTTATTTCAGGGCAGTACTACAGAAACAAGATTTTGTATGATATTCTTGACAAATATGTAAATACAGAATTATCTTACTTGTTCATAACTATGTATATTACATTTATCTACAGGACCCTCCTGCTATGCTGCTGTCCATTTCATGCTTGCTGTGGACCGCAAGATTGTGAATGATAATATCACTTCTTTCATCTCTGCTGTTTGCCTAATGTTGGGCAGTTATTACAGCTTCAACATTCACTACCCTACAGAACTGGCGTCAGTTCTCGAATTCCTGCAAAGGTATGTAAAGAGACTCAGGTGGGGAGATTAATTTCAGTGTGGCTTCATTTACAGAGTTGCAAATGTTTTTTTTTTCAAGGTGTTTTTTCCTCATCAATCCGGAGAAGGGAACAAAGGTGGTGGAAAAGAAAAACAAAAAGCGACTCCTAGTCAACCCAAGAGTATTCACCCTAATCTCTGACCTTTCTGACCATGAATGGCGAGAGACTTCGTAAAGGTGGTCTTCAGACTGTTTCAAAGTTGATACTCTCTCAATGGATAGTTCATCCCAAAATTTAAATTCTTCCATCATTTACTCACCCTCAGGTTGTCCCAAACCTGTATAAATGTCTTTGTTCGGTTGAACAAAAGGAAGCTATATTTGTGAGAATGTCAGTAACCAAACAGACTTTATCCCTCATTTATTGCCATGACAGGGAAAATAAATACTATGGGAGCCAATGGTGGAGCAGATCTTTTTGATAACTGACATTCTTGCAAATATAATCCTTTGTGCTTAGCAGAACAAATAAATATATACAGGTTTGACATGGCAGGAGGGGTGAGTAAATGATCTATTTTTGGGTTAACTGTCACTTAAACATTGGAATGTTCATTGTTAATGCAAGTTTAGTCATATAATCAACTCTGTAAGCACTTGTGTTGTGCTGCATTCTACTTTTTTATACTGTAAATGTTCATGTTAACTTTTCTGAAACATGCTCATTTTGAACTGAGCTTAGTTAGGTAAATGATTTTAATGCATTGGACTGACTGACCTTAATTGAACCACACATTAACAGAAAAGGCTGTCATTTGTTGTTTTAAATGCCTGCCAGACTTTATTAAAAATGGGACCACAGTGATGTCTTTGTCTTTTATAGATTTTGATGAGTTTTGATGATTTGATTTAGGTTAGTAAATGTAAGATATTTATGAATTAGTATAACAGTTATATATTAGTTTCTTAAAGGTTAAATCTGAATGTTTAGCAAATAATTATAGGGTTTAACTGTAATTATAACAACAAACTTTAAATTAGACTGTGCTGAACTGTAACAAAGATGGTTATGAACCGTAAATAAAACAATGTAAACCCTGGAATGTGACAGTTATAAGCTGTTTTAAGAACAGCATAAACAAGTAAATTGGACTGTTATGAACTGTAAAAAAGATAGTCATGAACCGTAATTAATACAATGTAAACCCTGGAATTTGACAGTTATAAGCTGTTTTAAGAACAGCATAAACAAGTAAATTGGACTGTTATGAACTGTAAAAAATATAGTCATGAACCGTAATTAATACAATGTAAACCCTGGAATTTGACTGGAATAAACAGTTTTTATTACGGCATAAACAAGTAAATCGGACAGTAATGAACTGTAAAAAAGACAATTAAGAACTGTAAAAGTGGGTGAAATCCTGTACTACTAATAACGGTGCAACCGTCTTTTTGACGGTTAAGTTCTGGCAACCACAGCTGCCAGTTTTTTACCGTAAAATGTACGGTTTATTTTTTACAGTGCATATACAAGGCCTCTGTGTATACCCTGTAAAAAATGAAATAATCAACAAATCATTGCAACACATATTTTTGTGTAACTTTAACTTATGAATTGAATAACAGCACATTTGCATTGCGTTCTGAATATTTTGCTTGATAATTTGATGTTTACAGACATGTGTCAACGGGGCTTTTATGGTGAGAATTGAGATTTTTCACTGTGTAGCTATAATTATACTTCTATAAACCCTGTATAGATTTTTTTTAGAAGAGTGCAGGCATTTGAGGCAGATCGAGAATGGTTTTAATATTCATTATCATCTTAACTTTCACTTTGTATAACTGTGAATGAGCAGCTAAAGGAAAAAACGAAAAAATTGTTGGAGGGGGGCCCTTGGCGGTAACCCTTTGAAGTCATCATCCGTCCCTACCTTTATTCCACAGTAGGCCTATATTCAGCGCTATTTTATTGAGAAAATAAACTAAATAAAAAATATACACATTCAATTTCCAATGGCTCCCTACTGGTCTAGTGCCCAGTGGGCCCGTCACCGTGTTAATCCGACCCTGTGTATACAGTATAAAAAGAAATCGGAGTAGATGAGCCAGGGAGTTTAAAGAATGAGTTAACCTTAAGAGGAGAACGAGGCTACTTGTATACGGATTTTGAGTAATCCACAAATGTTTTGTCTGGATGTGTATGGACTATAATTTTTAATAAACTTATTTAAACTTGTTTAACTGCTTTTTTAAGGGTGTTATTTCATTAATGTTGGCATTTTTATAAATATGTTTACTTGTGAGAATATTATCAGAGTAAAAAGACGGTGCCTGTCACTAGCATGATTTTGATCTATTTATGACATTTTTCTTGATAATGTCAAGTGTGTTAAGAAACTCTTCTAAACTCTTCGCTAATACATCTAACTGTTACATCACGGGGTAAACAGGCTCGCGCGTCCCCCGCCCCTTCCCTGCGCGAGCGCTCCTCTCTGCGCGTGCTACTGCCAGTTCCGTGTCG
Organism: Triplophysa dalaica; assembly: GCF_015846415.1. Taxonomy (NCBI): domain Eukaryota; kingdom Metazoa; phylum Chordata; class Actinopteri; order Cypriniformes; family Nemacheilidae; genus Triplophysa; species Triplophysa dalaica. The sequence continues at coordinate 6,702,706 of NC_079556.1, read as the reverse complement.
GCCGCGAGTTTACCAGCCACGCACTGCCTGCACGCGCTATATCCACCGCCGGGCTGTAACGATGTGACTCTTTTAGCTCATAACGAAACGCTTTTTCAGCCTCTAATACCAACCCAGCACTGAGCGACGCAAAGGAATTCATAGCGGTAAGTGTATTTCGGATGGCCATGGAACGTGGGAATCTGCGCTACGTTATCGCGTCGGGGGGCACCGGAGTGTGTGTGTAAAGTTTGGGGAGGGGAGAAATTGTGTCATGTGGTATCGCGGTGGCTATGTGACCGTTTCACAGCTCTAGTGGAGTGGACAGATACGTAAATATAGAATATGAACACGACGTCGCGAGACGAGCTCAACTTACCATGTGTTGAAATTGTCATGGAGATGACGTCACGCAGTTTTGACGCCTGTGCGCGCGGCTCGCTCTGATGAGATAACGGGACTGTAACCGCGTGTGATACGCAGCGCGATTGTGAAAACCTTTTTGCGAAAAGGTCGTCGGTTTATTGTCGCTTTCGCAACGGATGTTCCGTGTCACCTGATTTTAATCGCGTAGCAGCTTGTGAGCTGATGTTTTCCTGTTGTGTGCATATATACATTACGTAAATAAGAGATCATCGCGGAGCTTACGTCACCACGAGAAATGTGATTCGGCCACATTGTAACAGTGCATGTATGCTTGCAATGAAGTTTAAAGGCAGCACCTGTGATTATCTTCATACCTGTATACAGGATTTATTGCTGACCCACAAAAATATTATTCGATAATCTGCTTTTCTGAGTTGCTTGAGTAAATAAGCACCAAAATGATTCTGTTAAATAGTCTTCAATACCTTGTTGTGCGCTTAAGATGACCTCAGTATCCTGGCTGTATCTAGTGGTTATTCAGTGACCACACAACTTTAAAATCAAGCCAAAGAAAACATTTCAAATAAATGGTTGAAATGGGACACTCTTAGCTTCTGACAGGGACTTTCCAAGAAGCTGTCAGACTGAAAAAGAACTCACTTTCTCTACTGATTCAGGGGTATAGCTCATGTCTGCTTTTAAAACCGAATTTGTGGTGTAATCATCTTTCACACCTTGCTTGCACAAAGGAGACATGAAATGTAATGTGAAAGTTGAATTTGAGTGTTTCCTCCTAAACACAGATCAATCATATCTTTTTTTTAACTAGGGTCACTGTCTGAACAAACATGCTTTCAGATTTGTGTTCCAACTGCCTTGAAACAGAGGCAAGAATGAAATCGCACTGGCTACCTCAGGTTGTGCCGTAACTCCAGCTTGTGATCTCCCGACCTCTGTGACCTTCGAGTCGAGATGGCGACCCAGCGAAAGCACCTGGTCCGTGATTTCAACCGGCACATCACCTGCGCAATTTGCTGTGGATATTTGATCAAGCCCACTGCTGTCACAGAATGCCTGCACACCTGTAAGTCATTCATTTCCCACTCTCTTTCTCTTTTCCTCCTGTCCAATCACTCCTGCTGTTGGTGTAATAGGTCATATGTCAGGGTGGACAGGAGTCAGGGTGTTTGTGTGGTTCATTTCAAATATTTCCAATACATCTTCAGGTTATTATGACATTAATTCTGTTCCTTTTCTCCTTGTCTTTCTTCTTTTTCTCCATGCAGTTTGTAAGAGTTGTATTGTTCAGCATTTTGAAGAGAGCAATGAGTGCCCGGAGTGTGGAATACAGGTCCATGAAACCAACCCCTTAGAGATGCTGAGGTACCCATACACACTCTTTCGTACACACCGATTAGGTAAACACTTCATGTGTGTTTTTTATGGTTTCCTGACTTTTCTTTTCGCAGACTAGATAAAACCTTAGAAGAGATTATCTTCAAGCTGGTGCCTGGACTAAGAGACGGTAAAATATTCGCACATACAGATTTCCAGAAGCTATATTGGACACAGCACTGATGTTCATATTAAGATATTGATATTCAGTAATTAAACACAGATTGTACTGCAGTTGTGTCTTGGTTAGTAAGAGTTCCTAAATTCATAAAGTGATTCTTAATGTGCTGTCTTTAAATGATTGTGTTTATTTACTAGAGGAAGAACAACAGGAAAGTGAGTTTTGGAGAAAAAATAAACTCAAATCAAATGGAGCAGGTACATTTAAAACAGTTAAACATGTTAAACATGTATAGACGCATGAGATCTATACTTACAGACAAAGTCACAAACAACATTACTATTATAAAACATCACCATTATTAATACTGTTTAAAAATCTAGATTTCATGTGCTTTCTAGATGGCCCTAGGGCTAAGAAGCCTTGCTTGAGCGACGAAGAGGAAGATGATGGAAAGGGTGGAGACTACCACAGAAGTGATCCTCAGATCGCTATTTGTCTGGACTGTCTGCGAAACAATGGCCAGTCTGGAGAAAGCATAGTAAAGGTGCATTGAGACGACATAGTTGAATATTTTAGCTCTCTAAAAGTGCTTGAACACTTGTGCCATGTGCAAAAATGTATTTTGATTAGACAACAAACTATCATTAATGAGGCATGTATTGTAATTACATTTACATTTATGCATTTGGCAGACTTTTATCCAAACCAACTTACATTATATTGTATTATACATTTTTGTTTCTGAATATGTGCAATCCCTGATCGAACCCATGACCTTGGCATTGATAGTGCCATGCTCTAACCAATGAGCCACAGGAACGCTAATTAGGAAAGACAAACAAACAGTAGTTGTTTTGCATTTAAACAAACCACATGGTGTATTGACATCTTGCTTTTGAGCTCGGTATCGGAGTCTAAATTCGAAATATTTTGAAATTCAAAATAATGAAGTTTAGCCAAGTAACAGTTCTTCTCGGTTTCTTTAGATTGTAGTCAGAAATAATTTTCAGGCACTATATTGTTTGTAAAACTGTACCGGAAGTTCAGTTGGGGTCACAAAAGTGCTCATGCGCAGTAATGTTTATGTTGATGTATGCATTTAACATAATTGCAGAAATTGTTAAAAAAGTTAAGATCATTCTGAGAAAAACACTAGCGTTATTTGTTTGCAAATGCCTCTTTGATTCTTTGTATTTAATGCAGGCATTAAATACAAAGGCATTTTAATGTATGACAAAAGTTTTCAGAAATCTCCTTTGGGGGCCGCTTCACATGGCCTGTATATGTTTGGATGCATGTATGTGTGTTTACAACTTGTTACTTGTCTCTTTGCAACAGGGTTTAATGAAGAAATTCATCCGTTGCTCCACTCGTGTTACAGTGGGAACCATTAAGAAGTTCCTCTGTGTAAAATTGAAGCTGCCAAGCTCTTATGAGGTAAAATACTGGTATAAAATGATCATTTTTGTTTCATTCTGTTAAACTACTAACAATATTTCTCCCAAATCTCAAATAATTTTGTTTCTATTTGGATATATTTATAGAAAATGAAAACTGGAGAATCGGGTCAAAATAACAGAAAATATGTTCTGTATTTTATCAGACCTCAAATTTTACACAGAAAACAAGTTAATATTTACTTTTAGGAAGTACAAAAACAGTTATATTTCTACATGTGTTCAGGAAAGGTTCAAAACTCGATAACCTTGATTATTATCACAGTTTTTATGTTCAGTTTTTAACATTATTGTTGGATGACTTTGTCCCTACTGAGGCTTATTAAGTCAATATCAATAGACACTGGGCTAGAATGGCCACAAAACATCTAGAAATGCTGATTAAATGGAAAATTTAATTTTTTAATCTTAATTTTTTTCCACGGCTTTACATAGGATTACATAGACATACATAAATGAAGCATTCATGTGTTTGTTCATTAGTAATTCATCTATAAATATCTGTTTTTTAGTTTTCTTATCTTACATCATTTCAATAAATGTGCATACATTTAAACTGTACTTGCAGCTCGACGTTCTATGTAATGGCGAGATCATGGGCAAAGACCACACCCTTGAATTCATCTACCGCACTCGATGGAGATTACAGGGAGAAAGCGTAAGTGTATGTGTGTTTACTAAGTTCACTTTGAAAATGTTTCGTTTGATTCCAAAGTTGGGCATTAAATTATTGAAAGTTGGTTTGACCCTGAATATGTTGGTGTGTGTGCTCATGAGAAGTGTGAACAGCTGTTGTCAAGTTGGTGGTGATTGTGGGGGGACATAAGGAAAAAAAAATGCTCACAGCTACTGACAGATCTGTGAGTCATATTTCTCCAGTTACACATACACTAGACGATGACACAAAATCAGAGGACACATCGGTGCCCTTAGGCTTGTGTCCTCGACTTACGCTGACAAAGTAAGAGTGTCAGCAAGGCGAGATAGATAAATTTGAAACTGCACTTAAATGAAAAGAAAATGTGAAGTTTGTTTTGTTTTCTTTTTCCCAGGCTTATCCCATGGTCCTCGAATACCGTCCACGGATCGACTTTGGTTAAAAAGCACTTAAAGCTTTTTGGAAGTTCCTCCAATCTGTACAGACTGATGTCACGAGATTGACAGTTAAACAAAAAGCAAAATAACAGAATGATTGTGCCTCTGTTGAAAGACAACAACACAAAGCCCCATGACTGACAGGACTGCTCTCTTCTTCCTGTGCACTGCTTAAGCCTTATCCGTGTTTCCTCCCTCCTTCGTGTTCCTGATTTACAGGTGTGGCTCCGCCCACTGGCGCAGCATCAAGTCTAATGACGTTTCTCCAAAGCTTTCCCCGCATGTTGTCTCTATGACGACGCCTTAGCGTAGGGAAGCCTGTTGGGATTTTGTGACACCAATCTAGCACAGACAGTAAACTAAAACACACCCCAAAAACTGCAACCTGGATAAGAGAGGAGAAATTTTAGGATGAGGTTGGAATTATACTTAAGAAGATAAGAGGATTTAATTGATTTTAGATTATGGTTTTATTAGACGTTTTGTCTGAGAGTTTGCACTAGAGACGAATCTAAATGTCTCGCCGTATTGTTGCTATGCTATCTCTGTTTCATTCGCTCTCCTTTTCTACTGTTAGGTCTCTTACCACCTTCATTGTTTTTATAAATTCAGTTACACTTTTTCGTGTTACCCTCTCTGTCCCTTTCTTTTTCTCACTCTCACAGGCACATATACTCTGTTTTTCTCTGGCTTGTTTCATCTTCCCTCACACACGCTGTCATTTTTCTCCAATGGTGTTTTTGGCTCTGGTCTGAAGTATTGATGGATCTCATTCAGTTGGAATTGAATGAGAGGTCTATAGATGTCCCAAAATAACTGCACTGAAAGGCACTCTGTGTAAGCGTTTCTCCCTCACACAAATCAAACGCCAAATCTTACATTTACCCTAACTAGATTTTTATCTCATTTGAAATGGCATTACAATAACTAATGCCAGACATGCTTTAAACAGCAAATTACTGAGAAGTGTCATTTTTTTAAAGCACTTTTTCAATGAACAGGAAATGACTGAGGAGCACCAGCTGTATCTTTAGCAGAACAGCTTTGGCTCACAGGCTGTAAGCAGTAAACATTCCGTTGTTGCCTGTTTAATTAGAAACTATATTTAAATGCTCATAATAAGATATTCCAATCAAATCCTGCACCCAGACTGAATGTCAATAATGTAACTTTTCCAGTGTATTTTGAGTGGTTTACTCTTGCAAAATACGGCTATAGATTCATCTGTTGATGCTGAAATATTTGGATCAGAATTATTGAGACAAAAACATATTTTCATTAACAATGTAGAGGGAATATACAGTTATTTTATATTTGAAAAAGATTTGATTTATTTGTTTAAAGTTACGTAAAATATAAAGAAATCTGAAAGGTTTCTGAAAAGATGTGAGTCAGGAAACCGCTATGCATAGGCCAGTGATTTGATATAGAAAGGGAAATAAAGGGATGGTTCAACCAAAATAAAATTCTGTCATCATTTACTCACCCAGTTGTTATTTCAAACATTTATGACTTTTTTTCCTCAACAGAATACAAATGAAGATATTTGGAAGAAAATCGGTAACCGAACAGCGCCGCTACCCGTTCACTGTATGGGCATTAAACCTATACAAGCGAATGAGTGGCGTCTACCAACATTCTTCAAAATATCTTCTTTTGTGTTCAGCCGAAGAAAAAAGTCAGTTTTGAAATGACAATGAGGACAGAATTTCCATTTTTGATTTGACAATTTTTAAACTGATACTTCAGTAAATTGATCAAGTAATTGTCATGTTTAGAGAGTTTGTAATTCAATCATTATGTTGTTTTAAGTATTTTAGTACTGGGTGTTTCATGTCTTAAGGATTAGTTCTGATAGTTTAAAAGGTTATAGGAGGCAATGGGTTAACTCTTAAAAGTCTGTTTACATTATAATGTCAATGGTTAATGTATGTGCAGTAGCCTTTAGTTGAATTATTACATTTAAGCCTTTATAAATAACACCAGGTTAACACCAAACTGAAAGTTGCCAAACATATTTAGTAACATTTTTACCATTTTTTTACCATTTTAAGGCATTGAGCGTGGCTAAGCCCGATTATACTCTACATTTGATGGCGCATATAGAAAGAGTAGATAAAACAATTCCTTTGCTTTTGGTCATCTCAGGGGGTGATAACTGGTGAAACCAGGGTTTGTTCAATGTTCTCTGGTAGGAAGGCTGTCATTAACAATGAGTTTTCGAAAGTTCAAGTAAAAACAGCAATCAAACAATTTCTCAAAAACATTTACAGTACAATAGTGGAAATATCAGATCTTTCTGATGACTCGTTTAATTAAACACTTAACGTCCGATCAGCATCTGTTTTACCAACATGATCTACTGCAATAGATCTTAAAAATCTTGCATTTGCACTCTGTTCAGCAGTGGAATTCTTCATGTTGTTGTTAAGGACAAAGGCCACTGGCTGCTCTCCAAAATCCAAGTTCCTCCCCACAAAAAAATGCAAATCAGCTATAAAGTGTCTTTGAGCTCTGATTATAAATACAATGTATTTTTGTATGTTAAAGCACTTATGTATATTTGAACCTATAGTCATAAAATTTTATGTCAATGCTTGTCTTTTTCCTAATAGATGATGCTGCTTGGGGTAATTTATTTGTTTTTTATACTTCCCGTTGCCTGCTTTGTGTTCCCCTTGTAGATGGTCTCATTGTACATGAAGAAGCTTCCTGATGCTATTCATGACCTATTATTATTATTTAATTACTAAACATTAAATATTAAAAAACATAATGGGATTTTCTCCTTTTTTGGGGTGCTGGAAAGATTTATTACTCTGTATCATGTCGGTACAATGACATTTTGATGGCGCAATAAATAATAAAGCTGTAATGTTATGAAAATTAAGTAAATGTTTTAAATATAATCATTTACTGGTGGGCTTCTGTGTCTTTAAAAGATAGATTAATTTTTAGATTTCCAATGAAAGAAATTAATGTGTTGTCTTTATAAATTATTTCAAACATTTAGATATATATTTTTAACATTTACCTATAGTGTAAGTTAAGTTAGTGTTAGTTAATCTACACTCTAAGCGGTATTATACATACATTTTTAAAGCATGCAGAAAAACCCAGAATAGCAGACTTAAAAATTCTAAAGGTGTTGAAAGGCATTGTTCAAAATCATCACTCCATGAGTGTGATATCATCGTGTGATCGATGTCCATAAGAGCTTACACCATAGACGATGAAAAACAAAGACAGGAATGTACCTTCTTTTAGCACAGTTTCTATGCCCAGCTCTCTGCCTCTCTCTCTCTCTCTCTCTCTCTCTCACTTTCTCACTCACTTGTCTATCTAGCACTTACACAGAAGGAAGTGGAATGTGACATGCATTCCTCTGTTAGTCTGTGCATCTCTTATTCAGCTGTCTGTTTGCCCTTCTGTTCATCTCACGAAAACTAAGGTCATTTAAGTATTCTTCATGTAGGGTAACAGCAACACTTAATCCACCAAAAACTATTAATGGTGGTTTAGTTGTTTACATGGGAAGCGTTCCTTGATTTTGTAAATTGCGACATTAATCTCTTCCCCCAAAATACTCTGTGACATTTACTGTAGTGTGATTTAGAGGAAAAGTCATTCAATCTAAATATAAATTTGTTCTTCACTGACTGCTAAAACCATTTGTGCACAGTCACGTTCATTTACACATATGTAAATAAACAAAGAAAGCTGGCTGGTGTTTCTTTCTCTCTTAACATGGCATGTCACAGCTCCTATTTAAAGTCAGAATGAGTTGAAGAATTCACAGCTCATTTGATAAACAGAGAATGGAGACTGGACCCCCAACATTAGGACATTACACACCAATGCAAAAATGCTGTTTTGTCCAAATATGCGATGGTCTAGAAAAATTTACAACATTTCTTGTTTTTTAAACATGTCACATTTTCTTTTCTTTATTAATATATGGTCATGGTTAGCTTTATCAGTGTGACATATTAGTTATTTAACATAAAATGTTCTGAAACAGAATAGCAGAGGAAGGGCAGTGGGACACAAACTGGTCTTTGATTTGTTTTCTTTCCTTTAATTTCTTCAAGTTGCATCATTCATTCACTGTGTGTATTAGCCTCTAGTATCCAAATGCCAATTGCATCATTCATGCAATTCAAAGTCATTGCACCTCCTTCATGACTTATGCAACTATTTTCTTATAGATCTATTACTGGCCAGATAGCCGGGCTGACCGCTGAGTGTATTCTGGTAGCTTTGTGATTCATTTGGACCGTGTCAACATGGAAGTTCTATTAGGGACATGCCTTGCCCAAGAAGCTACTGTGAAAAAATTTGTCTCCACGTCTCTCACCTTATCTTCCAGTTAGGTTGTAAGGTTAATGTTGTAGGTCAAATGGGCTTCCATATTTAGGTACAGAGCATAGACCAATATGATCGTATTTAGCAGTGACTTCACCATACTTCCTTGGGAATGACATCACAACACACATTTTAAAAATGACATCATATGATGTCAAGTTAAGTTTAAAGTTAAGGGCTAAATGAAATGGATGTCTTGTCACATGGAGCCATTGATGTGTGTGTTTTCTTGTATATATCTTGGACAAACACACCCAAGATGATAGTGAAACCTGAAAAGTACACATTTTGGGGAATTACCATTTATACATCTTGTTAACTCAGGGATTTTTTAACAGTCTGCATCTCAGAGTCCTTCAACAGTCTGCAGTAGTACTGCGTATTAAATCTTTAAATGTCCTTTCTACATTAAATTGCGTATAGTAAACATTTTAGTAAAAATTGTGAACCTGTCCATGTGATACATGACTTTCTACATAAATCATGGCTATTTTTATGGAATTGTAATAAATCCACTATATACAACTGTGTGCAAGTTACAGGCCCGGCCTTAAAGGGATAGTTCATCCAAAAATGAAAATTCTGTCATCATTTACTCACCCTTAGGTTGTTCCAAACCTGTATTAATTGTGCTGTTCTGCTGAACACAAATGGAGATATTTGGAAGAATACCAATAACCAAACAGATCTCATCCCCCATTTACTGTCATGGTACGGAAAATATTATTATGACTTTTTAATGATTCTTCATCCAGAATGAATGACCCTGTTCTGCTTCACAGCACTTCTAATGGATCACCTCCAATCCAACCTCACACCATCCAGGCCACTGCACATGAATGCATCTTGCTGACAGGTGAATAACGTCTTTTACTCACATTCTAAGATCTCTCTGTTCTGCCCCCTGGTGATTAAATAAGCATATGACCACTGAACTGTCAAGTCACCGTCAAAGAACTGGATTGGTTGAAAATAAATAAATGCATCCCATCTTGCACAGACTTCACATTCAACACACCATTACAAACTTTTGCTATATAATGAAAAAATATTCCACTGTGATAATTGTTTTAAGTCTGTGCTAATGTTTAGCGACCCCTGCTGTTTGGAGTAAGTATTTTTTGAATACTGTAAAAATTGCACTTAGTTTTAGTTAGGCTCAAATTTTTAATTCAAATGAAATTGGTTTAAAAAGTCACTTGAATTTTTAGTTGCATTTCATATAGGTTAAACTTTTCAACATCATTATTTAAGTCAGTTTAATATCATAAAAAAAGACAATTTGATGTAAGTTGAATAGCCTATTTGATCATGCTTTCGAACTAAAGTTTTAAAGTAATTTTTACAGTGAAGCAGCGTTATGGTCTGGCACGTTGAAAATATTCAAGTAGAAGAAAAAAAAGGCTACTTATTCAGGTTCAGTCGAGACGTGACTAAACATGAAAAATAAATGACAGCTCGAGAATAAATAAATGAGATCTCGAAGCGTTTTTCATATACTCTAAACTATTCAAGATTGAAGAAATGACAGTTGATTAGACCTTTAAAGTGATTTAGAACTAATATACTTAATATTCTTATACTAAAAAAAACTTTATGCCCTTGTCCATGTATACATATTTTTGCTGTCCCATTAGGGGGAGACAAAGTCCAGGTATTAAAAACATATTATAAGACTTTGACTGGCTCATCATTCATTGTTGATATGTTCATTGTTTCTTCCTTAACCCATCTGCTTGAATTTATATTGATGGTTTTTAAAAAATAAAATTGACAAAGCAGATAATGATCTAAATTAACATCAATGTTTATCAATGTTACGTAATGTGCTGTTTTGTATTTTTGGCGTTTTGGTGTGTTTGTCTTGTTTTGGCTGCTGAGTTTATGCACCAGACATGTCGCAGGCTTTGTGTGCGGTATTCCTTCCCACAAATGGAATACAAGAAACAGAACAATAAAAATAGTCATATGTTTTAATAATACATGCAGCATTTCATTTGTGCAAAGCTATTTACGTAAAACAAAGAACTGATCTATAATGATTAAAAAGGCAAAAACGAAACAATCCCAGTGTGCCTTTGAAACATGGCTGGCACAGGTCTTTGAAAGCCGGGTCTCTCCTTGCAAATCTTTTGGCCTATGAGTGCAAAGCTTGCACTAACCTGTGAAATGTTTTTAGCATTGCCCGTATTGCTGACAGAGAGACTGTGTCATGGCTAGAATAATATGAAACAGTGCTAGTGCCAAAATCATCCACATGAAAAGAAACATACAGATGCCAGCTTTACGCTGCAATATTTATTTCCTGACACAGCTTACTGAAATAAGCACTTAATGAAATAAATATTCAATTATTGCTAAAGTCACTCTTAGACATAGTGTTTTTGTCATTTGAAGGTAAGTGCTGCTGTATCTTTCTAGGTCTTCAACCACATGTGCTTTGTTAACAGATGTAAGATCACAGCTTTGTATCTTGTTACAGTTAACAATTTCTTTGCAGCAATTCAACATCTGGCATGTTTTAAGATATCCGTTGTAACTAAGCAATCATTTAATTAGTAAACTGCTGCATGTTACTTCACCTTTTTTGTAACTGTGTATATCGATCAGTCCATTAAATAACAAAAAATTCTGAAATTGAATAGTTTGAAGGAGCAATATGGAGATTTTAGTGCCATCTAGTGGTAAGGTTGAGAATGCAACCAACGGCTCAGTCCAACGCTCGTCCCTTCCTTTCGAATCACTACAGCAACTGACAGGACAAATGTGTCATCACACTTTCGCTTCTTTCCCGAAGGAGAAAATATATTTACAAAGAAATAGCTCATTCTAAGGTAATAAAAACATAACGCGTAATCATGTTAGGCCTTTACACACCTCTGAAGACATCTGCAGGCTATATTATATTGCATTTCTGTCAATAGATCCTCAAAAAATACACACTAGACCTTTAAAGTGTTGAAATGGACAGCTTTGATTGATTACTACAAGCCTATTTTATGAGGAGATTTTCCGTTTTATCTGAAAGTAAACCCATTTAGCCGTTTCTCAAAGTTTTTTAAATGTTCAATTTATTACTGTTAAATTTGCTCTAACAAAAACTTGTAAAATTGCTTATAATAATAATGCAACAATATTTAAATTGCTCAAATTTCTTGATAAAAAGCCTGCTTCACCTCAATATTGACCTCAAATATCAAGAGATGCAATATTGAGTAACAGAATTCCAAAAGTGGCATGACATATTAAAACATCCCTGTCATGTAAGGGTTATCTAAGGTTGCCTGCCTCTGAGTATGCCACTTGGCATTTAAACTTGTTTTGTACGAACGCACGCACACACAAAGACAGACTTCAGACTTCTTCTCATAATGCTTAAATCAAGCTTAAAAAAATATTGGAAGAACATTTCATGGTCCAGCACCTTCCACTGACAGTATTTATATGTAAATATATGTAAAGACTTATAAATAAAAAAAATGTCCGGGAATCACCTACCCTTCTTTTAAGCTAAGGGGAAGTGTATTTCTTAAAGACACAATACAGAAGTTACCGGGTCAGCTTTACTTTAAAGTGCACTGCCAATGTTAAATGCCACGTGTATCCAAAATGACCTGCATATACTGTATGTGGATTAGATATGGGTTAAAATCCCTTTGTATGTGTGTATAGTATTCGACTTGAGTAATACATTTTCTGTCTAGACCTCATAAGTTGTGTGTTTGTGTGTGTGTGTGTGTTGCGGTGTGTAAGACTAGTCAAGCAAGGAACCTGGAACCCAGTCTGGTAATGGTGGAGAAAGAATTGTTCATGCTTCAGTTGACTATACGGACCTCACTGTTAATGGCCTGTTCTGTCCATGAGGCTCTATAAATAATGACCCAATTCATTTTGTTGGGGTAATCAAGCAATTAATTGATCAAAATTGGCATGTGATAAAATATATCCTGTAAAAACATTTACTCATGCAGATCATACTGGCATAAATAATTCCCTGGTACACGAGTAAGGTTAACAAGAACTGTGCACAGATTACGCCCTTGATTTAAATTTATTCCTCCAAATAATAAAACAGAAATAACAGAATTTTTTGACTAACAACTACAACAGAAAAATTAGTGAAAGAGGGATATTCCTTTTTTCAGATAATGGTATAAACAACATCAAGTTCATGGGTTAAATTCAAGAGGAAACCCACATTTAGACAAGCTATAATTTGTTGACATAATGCTTGCTTGAACACTCTCTCATTTCTTTCTTTGCATTAAATCGTCAGCTAAATGAATATATAAAATTGTAAGCTATACCTTGACTCTATTTTAGGGTTAATTTGTTCGGCAAACGTAAAGAATTAAACCAGCAGTGGCCCAATAAAATCACAGTATGCAATCATATGTGGAAGAGAGAGAGAGAGACATGAGGGGAAAACAAACAGAGCAGCGGCATTAGAGCTGTTTTGTTATAAGAGCAGAGTCCATGTTAATATAAGATCCTTGTTGATAAAAGAGTGTGAGGTACCTGCATGGTTTGTGATTGGCTAATGGACTGTGTGTAAGTGGGTCACTTAGCCGAGGACAGGAGCCAAGCCAGATGCCTTACTCCAAAAACACACAAAAAGGCCTTCCCCTGCTAACAACAAATAAACAAAAAGAGAGCATACTCTCTCTCTCTCTCTCTCTCTCTCTCTCTTTCTGATTCTATATTTTTTTGCCCTTGCAAATATTTCGTTATCTTTCTTCTTTCACTGATTTAATGAGCATATATTTTTCTTTCAACTTTCCCATCACTTGCACGCCCACTCAAATACAAACAGTAACCTTGAAACATCTTCTTAAAGAAGAATGTGTGTGTCCACCGGCAGTTTGAAATTCCTGACTTGCAATGAGATCCACGGATTTTAATATGGGTGCCATGGGGGTATGGATGTATGTATGTACTGTATAACTATAATATTGTAGCCCTCCAAATAGGAAATGTAAAATCCTTGTACTGCAGGTGCGTAGAGCCAGTAGAATACGTGAAAATGAACAGTAGGGTGGCCAACTGCACATTGATCCACTCGAGACTCAGAATGTCTACAAAAACATGTTGTTTATATTATTTATATTTTTTATTATATAAACCGCATCGAGCAAGAGGTGCAAAGTGCAAGTGAATAAAAACAGACACTCGAGCAAATGTTTCAACACATGGCTATCTTCAGTGCTCACATAACAAAGAACATTCGCCCTATTTAAGTGGGTCACCAAAAGTTCATCAGCTTGATTCAATTAATCCAGGTGAACCTTAATTGTCACAAGTTAAATTCCAAGAAAGTCTAATCAGTTATATTTAGCAAAGTATAACAAACATAAAAAATCTAAGAATGGTCAAATAAATACATCAGACATTGAAGAACGTATTATCTTTTTGAGTCTCGAATGGATCAGCGCACGGTTAGCCATCCTCCTGTTAATTTTCAGGTACTGTATATTCATAAATTACACATGTTTTGCATGTTATTCTCTTTTTTTACTTGTCTGGTTCCTGAGTTTCTCAGATTGTCCACCATGAACTTCAAAGCTCCAAAACACTATGGGGTGATTTCCTGGACAAGGTTTTTCATATCTGGACCAGGCTTTAGTTAAATTAGGATATTTAAGTCATTTTATTTATCACATTGTGGTGATACTGGCTGCTTGAGAGGTGGTGTCTGCTGTGGCAGATTATGAGATGGAAGGGGTGAGGTCTGGTGCAGCGCTACTGCTGATGGCTTTGTGGAGAAGCTTGATAGATGGTTGATGGTGCTAAACTATTTGATTGTTGAGGGTCCAGTGTGCTTCTCTAATGAGGGCGCAATCTGTCCGGTCATAACTTTTGAAAGCCTTGGATGAACATCGCCCGAGCGCTCTGGGGCTGTGAGAGGCCCTTTTGGGCGGCTGTGGATGCCGTGCCGATGCGGAAAGAATGGCTGGAGAAGTGATCTGCGATGATGCCGTAATGGAGCAAAATGGATTTTTTATGTTTTTGGAAACAGAAGCGTGTGGCGGGTTGATTTAAGTCCTCTGCGAAGAGGAGGTCATATGGAGATTTAACTTGTGATCCTCTGAAGCGGAGGTACCGTAGGCTATGAGGGTTTGATAAGGCTGCATTAGGGATTGAACATATAGATGAAATGGCCCCTCATGGCCAGATGAGTATTGCTTCGCTTGAGAAAATATTAGATGGTTTTCGAATCGTGCACTGATAGATCCGAAATGGTAGGGTGAACTGAGGTATCACAATTGGACGTGGTGGTGATTTCTGAGCATCTGAGAAATGCTTGGGTGGTAATGCTTTTTGTCAGAACATCTATGGTGATGGGTTGTCTGGCATCTGGGTGGGTGAGTCTGGCTCTCTGTATGCTTTTGATAAACATGGATGCTTGGGAGCTATGGTGTGTGAGGTTGTTCAGCATATTGTTTAGCATATCGCATGAAAGTACTGTGAGAATGCTTCACATGCGTACCGAGTAATCTGAACTTGAATCGCTATCGGGGTACTTAAATCTCATATGTGATAGATTTGCGCAGCGCCGCATTAAGTTGAGGGCATCAATTCATAAATACTCTGATTAGCTTGTTCAGGTGTTTTATATAGGAGTTGGGGCTAAACGCGGCAGGAAAATGGATCTTGCGGGCAAGAGTTGGGAACCACTGCTGTAAGGTAAGAAAGTAGGGTCCTGGAGGAGGCAGTTTGAATGATGGATTTAGGGAGACATCTAGAAGGGCTTTTAAAGGGTGGTTCAATTGAAGATTGTGGTGAGAATGGCGGGACGGGAGCCGTGAGGCGGGAGGAAATATCTCAAGGAGGAAATCGGGGACGAGCAACGGGACTGCTGACAAGAGAGGACTGGGCCAAGACACATGTTTTAAGTTTGTATTTATGTTCTTGTGGCTGGCAGTCGACCGTGAGGTGGCTGCCGGTCTTTTATTTCCGTGTTATTATTTGTTTATTTTTATTAAAGAAATGTTGGTCAGTTCCCGCCTCCTTCCTTCCTTTTATTGAACCACATTACAAAGATCAATTCCGAATAGGGTCGAAAGGGCATTGGTAGAGGGTCTGCGTCCAGCACCAGCAGCCTGAATTTCTGCATCCTGATGTTGCAGGAAACGGGGGGTGGTTCCGGAACCGGGGCATTGATGGGCACCGTTATGGAAGCTGCTGAAGTGAATGAGAAAAGAGGGTGGACCTGTGGCAGAGAGAGGAGGGAATGGTGGCCACTGGAGCAGGGCTTGAGGGAGGTAGGATAGGCCGTAAGCTTGGGGGAGTTAAGGGAAACCGGGTCATGTGTTGTAACAGAGACAGCCTCATGTTAGTTGGCACTTTTTCATCTGCATTTTTCTGTTCACAAAAAAAGACGGTAGGTTTCAACCGATTTTAGACCTGTGGATATTGAATCGTTTTCTTAAATTCTTACCGTTCCGAATGTTTATTTCTTAGTTCGTATTGCTCCTAACACAGGCGGTTCCTTCTGTTTGCATTCAAGAGTCAAACATTTCAGTTCAGGGTCCTTCCTTTCGGCCTGGCTGTAGTTCTAGCTCCCAGAGATTTTTCGAAGTTCGCTCAGGCGACATTTGAACCACTTCAAAGGGAATCGCTGTCAACTGGGAAAAATGCAAGCTTGTTCCGAGGCAGTCCACCGACTTCATAGGTCTCACTTTCAACTCTTTCACCATGCTGGCTGTCCCAACTCTGGAGCCAATCAGGTCAATTGTGAGGGGTGTAGGGCATCTTCGTGCTGGTCACACTCAACGCTACATTTCGGGGAGGCTCACAGCTTGGTTTCAGGTTCTCTTCTCACTGGTAGTAGGACCACCTTGCCTTCTATCCAGCAGACCAGATTGTGCCTGTTGGAGGAGCGAGAATGTCACCCACATCCAGATCGACTGAACCTGTGGGTGTGGCCCCTGGGTCCACCCGGCCTCTTGGAGTGTTCACAGAGGGCTGGGTACTCTGTTCTAAATGCTGTGTGTCGTTTATACGAAAATTTGTGCTTTGGCAAAATCTTGGGCAGCGTTTAAAGGAGTTTTACTATTTGAGATATGTCATTCAACTTGGAGTTCAACCTGGGGATCCCTCGTGACTGCGTAGGTATTTATCTTCCACTAGTGCTTACAGCACTGCCTCTGGTGGTCGGAACGTAAGGAAATAAAACGTAAGTTATTGCCGTAACTGTGGTTCTATGACTAAGTGGGAGACCGCCAGAGGCAGTGCTGTCTTGAGCTTTAATAACCATATCAATTCTCCCAAAATAATATTATATTTAGAGTTTTAATACACAATCAAACACTTATCTTTTGCTTTGGTTGCTTTATTCGAAAGCCATGTAAGCCAAAAGCCATGTAAATAGATAACTGTGTTCAATTTCAGACACAGATACACTCCTATACACACATCTATGTCACAATGCTATTTCTGTTTCCAAGTGTTCATCGGCTTCCAACATAAACAAAGCAATATTTGCTCACATGAATGAGGCAGCCAGTGTGCTTTGGGTTATCACAGTTTTGGTCATGAAGATAAAGTGGACAGAGACATGCCCTCTTCACGTGAGTGACACTAAAAGGTCTAAGATTACAATTCAGCTTCGTTCTTGGTTCTTTGTTCCCTTCTCACATTGATCCTAAAACACATGCTTTTCCCTTAAAATGGATTAGTTCACCAAAGACAAAAAAGTGTTTTTAGTCTTCCTCTAAATACTGTATACATTTTAATGATTATTATCTTTATAAATATTGTCTAAAAACAATGTCTTATCATTTGATTTCAATTGTAAAGCTGTAGTAAGTGTAGTAAATTGCAGTCTGGCATGATATTGCATCATGTATCATGCAACCTCGGATTATCTTGCAATAGTGAACCTGTGTGTGTGTCTCTATAGAACAACATGATATTTTGATATTCTCATCTATTAAATGAAAATAAAGTGTAAATGAAAAAGATTTGTGACTTTTTAGTGATAGCGTTAGGTATTTGTCAAAATAACTGCATGACCTGAATGCAGCTGCTCCATATGTATGTGTATATACACATATTCACAAATGCTGGGTAAAACCAGCTCAAGCAAAATATATATTGGCATTATTTGTTCTCATTACAAAGTGCTTTTTGTTTTATATTCTACACGCTTTCCCCCATGCCTTAAATCTGAACTGGTCTGAGCTGAAAATGTTTATAAAGCCAAAAGAGACTTCATAATTTCCACATTACTGACGCTTGATAAAATTATTTCCAAAACTAAAAGTCTCCAGTCCATTTATGCTGCTGGATGACGCCATATCAGACCCGCACAAAGACTCATTGAGCATGGACTTGCAAACACAACCCGTAAACAGAGTTGGGAAAAAATAAAGAAAGCGTTGTTGCAAAATGCAAATCTAGAATTATATATTGAATGTTCAGTGTCAGCAGAGGAGGAACCTCATCCAACATCAAGGACTTTGGGAGTTTGAATAAACTCCAGTTGTTGGTAATCAGTTTACTTCCTTTAAGTAAAAAGTCCCTCTACAAAAAGTTGAAGATCAAATGGCAAATCACTACAGTGTGACACAATTGCTGGAAAGAGGATCATAAAAATGATAAACAACTGTTTTTTTAAAGAGTCCCACAAGTTTTGCTCGTTATTGTTATCGAAGTGATATTAAAGGGACAGTTTTACACAGGTTTCCGCTTGGTCTAAAAAATGATGGAGCGTGCAAACTTTCATCTACCTGTGGCACACAAAAGCCTTAAATTGCTTATAGATTGGATAGTATATGCCACACATAAACCCATTGACATTGTTATTGAATAAAATTGAAAAATAGTGGTGAGGTTGCGAATTGCAATTAACGGCTCACTCCACCGCTCACCCTACCATTTCAAAGCACTACGATTGCTGACACAGGATTAAGATTTTGTCACGTTTCCGCTTCTTTGCCGAAGGAGATAATGTATTTACTAAATGCACCTTGTTGAGAAGTTTGTCCGTTAAGGGCTACAATTTCCATACAAGGGGGCCTGCAGTGTATGTAGATAGAAATAGCTCATTCTAAGGTAATGAAAACATGACGCTTCATTATATTAGGTCTTTATACACCTCTGAAGACACAGTTGTGTATATTATATTGCATTTCTGTAAGTAGATCCTCCAAAATATTCCACATTAGACCTTTTGATGACCCTCAAAGTATAGCTAAACCTGCACACATACACATCCACAAAACTCTGTCACAAAGCACATGTTTGCAATCCGTGCACAGGAATTAAAAAGGCAAATAAAATTTTACCACTTCTAAAGCCAGCACAGGAAAAACATGCTCTCTGTGCCCTTTACGGCTGGAAAGGTCTTTTCAGAGCAGAAAATCACAGCTGTATGGACACATCCACTCCCTGCTCTGCTCTGGTTTCTTTCTCACTAAGAGAGAGGGTCTCTTGTTCTTGACGTATTTATAATGCTCTTCTGTTCTCCTGCCATCTCTGTGGCTGCTTCTTGCTCCCGCCCAGAGCAAGTCTCTCTCACACCACTCTTCCAATGTTTGCAAAACCTCTATTTTGGAATCATGAAAAACGGGCACTAAGGCAAATTCCCTGTAATGAAGACTAAAAAAGGATGAGCTCAATAATGATCAGTCACCTGATGTTTATAGCTAACCATTAGTTAAGTATATCAAAATCACATCTAAGGTACATTATCTACAATGATTACAATCCTAAATTCAATGCAAAGTGTAAATAAACATTCTTGGGAAAAAGTTTTACATAATGATCCAATAGTCTCATAAAAGATTATTAGACATGTCACAGACATAACTGCAGTACAAAATATAAAGTTTTATAAATTGTGTCTTCACTTCGGAAATGTGTGTTTAGTTTATTTAGCCTGTGGTTCTGTAGTAAGGGCGTGTTGATACTATGCATGAACAAAAAAGTTGCAAAATTAACTTTTTTCTAATATCGCTAATAAATATATTCAGGGCAAATTTATTTTTAGAATGATTTTCACAGTTTTGCATCGTTGCAAAGCGGCTTACAGTTAACATATATTAAACCACATGCAGGCAAGTTATACAGGGAAATAGAAAACAAAAACAAAAAGAAATCAGATAAAACAGGAAAATAAGAAACATATAGAATACATGGTATGATAGTCTTTCATGTATAATGTTAACAAAAAGTTAATTTCTGATAAAATAGACAATTTTACATATTTCCTATATTCTAAATGGACTCACAATTTTCCAATGCTGTGTGATAATGCATTGCAAGATGCATGTTTTGTGCTTTTTATCTAACTTAGTGCTTCTTATGGGTTTTTATTTAAAACATACTATTACTGAACTAAAACATACCACATTTACATTAACAGATCATTCCACATAAGTAGAACCTACGTGAGAGAG
The DNA here is from genome assembly GCF_015846415.1 of Triplophysa dalaica. Lineage (NCBI taxonomy): Eukaryota > Metazoa > Chordata > Actinopteri > Cypriniformes > Nemacheilidae > Triplophysa > Triplophysa dalaica. Next base: position 6,682,523 of record NC_079556.1, on the reverse strand, counting down.
TTTTTACCGTTATGGGACGGCACCACAAGGCGTTGTTCGTATGCAGAGCACAGGGATCTGGCGGGAACGCACGTCTGCATTAGGGAGTGAAGATAAGGGGGTGCCGAATCAGTGGTGGTCTTGTAGGCCACGAGCAGAGTCTTGAATTTGATGTGAGCGACTATAGGGAGCCAATGTAACTTAATGAAGAGAGGAGTGACGTGTACTCTCTGGTTCATTGAAGACCGCTCTTGCCGCTGGATTCTGGATCATCTGTAGAGGTTTGGTTGTGCAAGCTGGAAGTCCAGCCAGTAGCGCATTGCAGTAGTCCAGTCTGGACAGAACAAGAGCCTGGACTAGGACTTGCATAACATGCTCTGATAGGAAGGGTCTAATTTTCCTAATATTGTAGAGGATGACTCTACAGGACCTGGTGGTGCTGGCAACCTGATCTGTGAAGTTAAGCTGATCATCGATCACCACTACCAGGTTTCCGGGCTTTCTGGAAGATGTGATGGTGGATGAGCCCAGTTGAATGGAGAAGTTGTGATGAGTCTTTAATGTCAAAGGCGGCAGATAGATCCAGTAGGATAAGAACAGATGAGTTAGAGGCAGCTCTTTCCAGGCTCAGGGCTTCAATGACAGAGAGGAGCACGGTCTCAGTGGAATGCCCACTTTTGAAACCAGACTGGTAACTGTCCAGGAGGTCTCTGGGTGAGAAAGGATGAGAGCTGGTTACATACAACACTTTCGAGAGTTTTAGCATTGAAGTGGAGGCGGGATACTGGTCTGTAGTTTTCTTACAGTGCAGGATTAAAAGTGGGTTTCTTCAGTAGCGGGGTAATACGGGCCTCTTTGAAGAGTGCAAGACGAGTGTGTCCAGTGTTGAGAGATGAGTTGGGAACAACCGATTGAGAGATGTCATAGAAGAGATGAGTGGGGATGGGATCTAGCGGGCAGGTAGTCTGTTTAAATATTGAAAACAGTCGATTTAATATTATCATGTCCTGTACAGTGATCTTGATATTGGAAAAACCTGCAAATACCTCTTCTATGAACATGATGTTCCACTGTTCAGTACTTTTATTAATGATCACCAGCTAAAATAGTTTTGGCATGACAGTAGTATTTTTGTACAATGTGTTCAGTACATGCAGGGAGATGGTGTTGATGTCAAAGGTTGTCAGAGATCTTAACAAGCGTTTGGGTGACAACCTATGTCTCTGTCTCAGCAAATGTCATAATTGACAAAAATGAGACACATAGACATATGAGATTATTGAATAACGAGAAATTTGTGAAACATTTTTTCAGTTTAAGACATTAGTTAGATCTCTTCCAAAATGTTTAATTAGATTATTCTAAATTAGATTATTACTGTTTGTTTCTAAGGAGGAAAATATGCAAGTTAGACAAATCTCAATAGGATATTGTGATATTACATTAAAATATTAAAGCAATCTCATTAGTCTTTTTTTATTTTTGCTTTGGCATTTTAGATCACTTTTAAGAAAGATTTTAAATTATGCAGACCAGATGGATACTCGTTGATTTCACAGCAAACTCTCTTGTGCACTCAAACCGGCCTTCATGGAACTACACTCTGCTAAAATAAGGTTCTTCACAGTGATGCCATAGAAGAACCATCTTTGGTCCCACAAAGAACCATTAAGTCTGAGGTTTTTTAAAGAACCATCTCTTTCTTACCTTTTTATAATCTAAAGAACCTTTTTTTACCACAAAGAACCTTTTGTGGAACAGAACATGTTTACGGTTCTTATGAAGCAAAAATGTAATCTATGTTATCGAAGAGCCTTTTGAAAGATTTATCACTTGATACTTTGAGTTTAAAGTAAAAAAATGACACTGAATTTGACAATGTGATTTATTTATTTTACAAACATTCCACCACATGCAACCAGACATCCATTCGATCCCTAATAAAATACAGTCATTCTTATCTTGTCAAGATCTAGACATCTTTGAATCTAGACATCACAAACCATTCTGCTCTGTCTTACTGAATTGCACTTAAAACAATTTAACATTTTACACATCACATATTCCTTTGCAACAGAATCCGATGGCACAGTATCGTTTTCATTCCAGCATTAAGATTTCCATATCCAACACAAACATAAACAAAAAAGGCACTTTGAAGCACAGATGCATTGATAAACTGATTTTCGTACATTTTCATTGAGAAAATATTAAATACAATAAATGTATTATTAAATTTATTTTTTACCTTCTACAGTTCGTAACCAAGTAAACTTTACCCTTTCAATGTGAAGGACAATCTTCCTGGTTGCAAACTAACTGTTCCTCTTTCCTAAAGTATTAAATATTAGACTTTTCACTTAGATTTCTATTTTTCTTAATAGTGCACATTCTGCATGCGTGGCACACAAAGGCATTTAAGACTAAGGCAAATTTTATTCAATGAACCAATCAAAATATGTGCTATTACTCCACAGAGGTCTGGTTTACAGTATTGAAGGGATTATGAAGTTTTACATTAGCAAAATATTTACATTACATTGCAACTAATGTAATTAATTTGGAAAATAAACAAGGGTTACTTTTGATGTCTCTTCAAACACTGTTCCCTTTTGACTTACAAACATCTCATGGAAATTTATGTTAGACAGCACATAAACTATTATAAGAGCTTTAAATAAATAGGTCATATGCTTTTTCTGTTATACCTTAATACTGATAAAGTTGATAAAACATTAGGGATAATCTGTTTTTGGGTTCTTTATGACAGCATAAATTACCAGTAGGGGTTACTAGTGTCAAAGTCCTCCCAACACTGCCATTTGGGAATAATGTTTTTGGGGTGAAGGGGACTAACAAATTTGTTAACCCCTTTGTCTGTTTTCCTGCCTGTCTTCCAAGATTCTGATTTCTTTGACTGCGTTGATGAATTCCCCTTTTTGTTTTGTTGCAAAGATGTTGAAACCAGTCCGTAATTTCGGCCTTCATTGTTATCCCAGTATGTCTGGTCTCCAGTTCTATAGCTAATGCAAAATTCTACCCTATTCTGAGGGGGCACATAGCTAGGCAATTCAATGGCAAAAGAGAATGTGTCTGTATCCTGGCAACCATAGACATTATTCATAAAGGTGCATTTCACTTCCTGGTAGCTCTTCCACATGTCAAATGTGATCCGCACCTGCACAGACTTTTCGTACGCCACGTTGCGTACTTTAATCGTGCCAGTGAGGGCCCGTTCCTGCAGGGTACAGTTCTCCAAGCAAACCAAGTTTTTCAACAGCCTGCTGCGGAAGTCCAGATAGTCTCCAGCCGGCTGTGGAAAATCAAGAATTTGGCTCTGGACCGAGCTTATTCGAAGAGTTGCTGTGACTTTCTCCAGATCTTCCAGGCCAAAATGCAGGCGGGGTTTAGGGGGTACTCTGTTGTCAAAGGTGGAGAAGACATGCACCGCTGTTAGCGACATGCCCTGGGAATCTGCAAACACAACCTTTTTCTTGGCCTTGGATTTTGGTGTTTGCCAGCCCAGTAAGGGGGGCTCCAGGTGGGCTTTGGAGCTCAGGCAGGGCCTCAGGGGTTTGTAGCAGCTATTGACCAGGTGATGTGACCTGAAGTCTTCATAGGAGCTCAGGAAGCTGCACAGGGGTGGAGAATGGGTGATGTAGAGCTGCACACCAACATCCATGGGCATAACTGGAACCGGGGGACTGAGCATATGAAGAACTCTAAGTCCACAAAAAAAAGATAACAAGGACAATTGAGTTTAATGTCTTAAGGATATTTACCATAAAAATATTTATAAGGATTTATAAGGAGAACACAGATGACACGAAGTGTAAAGAATTTCGTGAGCATTGAACTAAAAAAAGTACATTTAATACATAGGTTTTGATCAGATATATGCAAATCAGTCTTCGAATCGTTGTCTTGTCACTTTTCAATATCAGTATGTTATATGAGGTAGGTTCATTATCATCAATCGATATTTCAACAATGAACAATGCTTTTATTTTCAGTAAAAGTGTAGTAAAAAAATTTGTCGTTACATTAAGATGTTTATCAGCCTTCTATTTTAACTAGAAATGTCATAGTTAAGCTGTGGTTACTATAATGAACTTTCCAAAACTTTCTTACCTTGCAGGACTCATGAAAAGGTGCTTTAATTTAACGTGGCTTTAAAAGTCTTGAGAAAAGCACATAGCAGGCGATTGACAGCAAGTCCTGGGGGCTTTAAATACAGATGTTTCAAGTTGCGATGTTTCAAGCCTACACTCCAGTTCCGTCACCTGCTGTGCTCCTCTGAAACACCCACTCCGCACTGCGAAGCGGTTTGAGCTCCAACTACCACAGCTCGTCCTTTAATAAAGCTCGCCCTGCTCATTTACATATTCAACAAATCAAACAACAGCTAGCCAATAACTGATTCGCAGGAATTCTCCCCGACCAAACATTATCGAAATAGATCGGGCTTGGCCAATCCAATCGTTTGTCGCTGATTTCTGATAACATGCCTCAGTCATTAAAATACATTCGACATGAGAGTAAACAGGGACCCCTGCCGGATTTAATCTATTGACCGTTGTTGTTTGTGCTCTGTGTGGATGTAGGTCAAGTTTATCTTTATTTTTGAAGACTTCAAGTTTATCTTAGATTAATATTAGGATAAACCGAACTCAATCAATAGCTTTGGCGTGAAGATCCAACAGTATCTGGGTGTGTTTAAGGTCCAAAGGTCATGTGGGCCCATCTTGTTGTCCAGTCAAATATTTGCCCCTGGTGCATGATATGGATTAAACTAGCCCTTTAACTGCAGGTCATACGGATGCATGTCAAAGTCCTTAATTCTTGCAGGATACATCAGTGCATGTTTGTAAACATTGATTAAAACAGCTGTCGATGTTGATTCTGCGTGATTTTATCAACACCCTCATGGTGAGTATAATGATTAATGGATGAAACACTTTGATTGAGTGATGACCTGATGTCCACTTTAATGATCATTACTTACTTCTTTTTTGAGCAAATGCTGGGCTGTTCAATGTGTTATGGGTGATTAGGGTGATTAGTTATCATCCTACTGGGGCAAATGGACCTGACATGTGTTTAGTGTATGTAAATATAACACCTGAGACACATAGTTCCACACTGTCTCTCTATCACATACCCACATGCCAATCACATGAACATTTCTTGAAGAACTTTGACGTAGTAATCTAATTCTGCTTATAATTTTCCTATTGCATGTATACTACTCAAACAACCTCTCGTGGTTTTTTTGTGCCCATAGTTCTGTAAAAGATGGGGATCTCATTGCTTTTATCTGACTATTTGGTGAATAGATAAACAAAGAAAACAGACCTTATTCAACAAATAGTCTAAATTGCATTTCAAGAATTATATTTTATAACTCATATTTATAATAAAATATTATATACTGTGGGAGGGACACTCAACAAATAGCTAATATATATACATATATATATATATATATATATGACCATAAATAATTGACAAATGTCGAATCCCCCTGCAGTACCACCAGAGACCACTATGACAAGACCCCTGCTAAACAAAGTTTGACATTTTAAAATGAACTAAAAAAAATCCTTGCAGAGTTTCGGCTTGCATCTGATTGCTCAGCTTCTCTGGCATAAGGATAACATTACAATTGCAAAATATGCCCTGTGTTGTGGTACCAAACTCCACTTGGCACACAAGTCTGGAATGAAATGTGTGGTGCTGCCAAATCAAACATGCAATTCCCTTGTAGTGCAAAGAAACATATGTGGTGGATACTACAGTGACACAATCCATTCTTTCGTTTTCCGAGCCTGCTTTTTCCATAACAATAGTGTAATCAATCGATCATTTTGTTTTCCAAAATTGATCTGGGTCAACCTGTGGAAACAAAACAATTTGTGTCTTGGTCTTTTAATGTGCCTTTAAATAGTTCAGTAGACCTGTTTCTTTGGAACATGTGAACACATCACTCTGTGTGCAGGGTCGATGATAACACAACCAACAATTTAGTTTTATTTATATCTCACTCTAGAACATACAGACTTATGAATGAAACAATCGGCAGAAACACATGACCCAATTCAGCCTATCAAAGAGCCAGATGCTCCCCTGACCAGGTCAGTAGGCTATAAATTGTCATTTGAAATAATTTAATGACAAACTAAATTTTTGTTTTAGAACTGAAAAAGTCATTAGATGTTACCTATTTTTAAATGGTGGGTAGAAAGTCACTAGATGTTTTTCACAACAACATGAACGAAACCCATCAATACCCATCATGACAGCAGATCATCATCAAGGACATTTGTTTCATTTGGTTAATATGATTTTTGTATTTCTGTGATTTTGTTTATTGTTTTTCTTTTGTGAAGTGTAGTGACTTATTAGTCAGATATGGTGACCCTGACCCATACCCGAAATGTGACCTCTGCTTTTAACCAAGCCAGTGAGTAGTGAACACACGCACAGCATGTCATGAACACACGTACACACAGAGAAGTTGGCAGCTATCACTGCATCACCCGGGGAGCAAGTAGGGGAAAGGTGCCTTGCTCAAGGGCACCTCTGGCATTACCAGACGGCCCGGAAAATTGAAGCAAACTTATGGTCATAAGTCCAACTCTCTAACCATTAGGCAATTTTGTTCTTGCATAATTGCAGGCCTTTTCAGGGTAATATGGTGGTATTAATTTCCCCTGGGTGTTTGTCCTTTACGTTGAATTAGTTTTTGTTGATAGCACTGTGAAAAGATGTACATTCATGTATTTATGTAATTTCCTGCATTATTAGTTATAGTGTTTATACTAATTTACTCTGTCTTCTCACAAAAGATAACTTGTATAGGCCTTCTGACCCCTTGTATGTTTAAAACAGAGGTCGGCAACCTTTTGACATGGTGTGCCGTTTACATTTTTTCTTGCCAATCACTGTGCCGTATCAACAAATTTATCTCAATAGAATCATCTAGTATGTAATCTGTTTATCGAAAAATCAGAATAATTTTTGAAGAACAATTCTATTTTTAAGGAAAAAACAAAGCATTGAATAGGTCCTTTCCCTGTCAGCCTATAAGAAATGACGATCAAAGATTTTTTTTTATTTGTTTGATAACAGTTCAATTATCTTAACTAATCAATGTTGTGTAATTATTTTTAGTCATGCTAATAATGTAGTTAACTAATGTAAACAAATACAACTTAATTGTTTTCTGTGACGGTCTGGTTGTGGCGCTCCGCTACAGCTCTGGACTCTGCTCATAACCCTGCCGCGCCACACACATTAATACATGTAATTTGTCAACATAATCTTTTTTTGTACAAAATCCTTCATCCTATAGATTGTAAAATATGTTTATCTGTTTGGGAATGACGAAAAAACAGCTCATTAATACAAAAAGCATTATGTGTTACTCAATTCTACATTAATTGCAGACACAGACAATAAGGGATTTACAAACGCGTTAGGGAGCCTATTGATTAAATAACATTGAAATACCACAGATTGTTTAATAAAAATAACATGCACCAGGAGTAGATTTTTAACTTAGGCACCATGCAACTTGCACATACAGAATGAATGTTTCCGGTGTGCGATACTTGTGAGCTGTTCGAGACGGGATGCGCCGCAGCGCATTGTGTCTCATGTGCAACCTTCTTAACAGTATATTTTGAAGGCTAATAATATTACCAAGGACATATCTGTTGTTCTTAAAGTTCTGGAACGGGTCAGTATGCTTTGCCAAGTGTGTTTGGGACATCTTTTACATGCGGATTTTGTAATATCAGTGATCTTCCGTGTTTAGTTTCAGAGAAAGGTCGGTAAAGGGCATATAAGATTGAGTGCATACATGGCTGAGTGCCAACTGCATGAATGCTAACGCCCGACGTGACAACTACTGTGTAACTAAACTTGATAATAAGGATTAGTATGTGGTTTGTCGTAGAAGCTCGAACTGATCTTAAACATTTTCGTAAACAAAACAACTGATATTAATTTTGGAATTTATATGACATTTAACTGCATGTGCATTAATGTGTGAACTGGAAGTTCTCAATAATTTATCTGCATTAACCTTTCTCTGCCAGCAGGGAGCACTGTTGTCCTCTGGTCAGAGTGGTAAAAACATTGCCAACTAAATAAAAACAATTTTAATTCTGATGTCGTTCATTATTAATGTATTTCTTTACTCCTGTTATATGCATATTTAACAAGTGCTGTGTTTGTGCTGCTCTGAAACTGTTTCTATAAATCAACTTCAAAGTTTGCTGCTTACTTCATAATGATCTCAAGATTATTAATCAAACTAATAATGGTGTCTTGGCTGACATTTCCATTTCCAGGCTGACTCAAGATGCCTAGCATGCAGAAAACGTGTTGCTTAAATTAAAATTTTGATACGGTGTCTTATTACTTTCTTATTAGGCAATTTGCCACTCAGACCTGTTTCCACATTACGCATGGGTTTTAACCTTTATATGTTAGAACTAATTTTAAGTGTTCTGGGTTACTCTCTGCAGGCTTCATTCGTCAGAACTTGAATCAATTCACCTCAATGCATAGTTAGAGAATAAAACATTGCAAGGGTGTCCGGATGGGTCACTTCTCCACTACAAACAAAACTGCTCCAATGTGGGAAACATCTTGAGACCTTTTGTGTGATTCTCATGGGGGCCGATTGGATATGGTGAGGCTGGTGCAGCTCCCTGTAGACTGGGATGAGAAAGGGGGCCTTAAAAGGGTGGTCTGGCTAAATGCCTGTTCTACTTGATTTATGTACACTGATCAAGAGCCAGTCTTGAGAGAGAGAGAGAGAGAGAGACTATGCTGAAGATTCACTCATTGGGATTCTGTCTCCAAACACAGTGGGTGTTGATTGTTTAATTAAGAGGACATTTCTGTAACAGAAACATTTCAGCCCTGTAACAGAACAACGGAAAAATTGTCCAAAAGTAAAAAGATAACAAAAGACACAAAAAAAATGTGTAAAACAGTGCAGCCCAAAAATAATTAGCCTTCCTAACTTTCTTAAATTGTTTGCTTGTTGTTATTGTGATCTATGCTCTTGGTCAATGACAAATTAGTTAGAAATTTAATATGTCTATAAATCACATTTCCTTTTCTCTTGTCTCTGGAGAGATTGTAATGGCTATTAACCTGAAGTAATATTATTCTTGGCACACAGCAAATCAACTGAACAAACAAAGCCTTATACAGCAACAGTAGCAAAGACAGAGCTCTATGAAGCTAAATAGAGAATTAAAACCTCCCTCTCCTATCCATAATGCTCATTTTGATTTATAACTGGGTAATCGGAGATGATACATAGCATTGTACTTTTACCAAATCACGTATTCAGCAGATCAAGCAAATTATTATTTCAAAATATTTCTCCTGTTTGCGTTAGAACAAATGTAGTTTGGTTCCAAAATGAGATAAAAATTAAAAGTGTTCAAAGATCAAGCCTTGTGTTGTGCATTCCAATTAATATCAATCAAACTGAGGTTGATTTGTTTTGATTGAAGCCATAATATCTAAAAAAACACAACTAACTAACACAAAAACAAGAATTTTGAATTATCTCATTTTAGAATCAAACTCTTCAAATGCAGGCCTGCTCGGAAATAATAAACATTACTACAATATTCAATGTGTTGTATTATTACATGTCCAAAATGTATGTGATTTATATAAATACTGTTTTGATAAGCCTCTTTATTTAATAGGCCTAATCATATAGTTTGTTTCTCATTGACTCATGGAATATAAAGATTCAATTAGTTCTCATTAAATATAGGCAAGATGCCTCGAATGCTTTTAGATATCTACTATCTTAAGTTTTCCCTAACAGAAGAAATTAATCTGAAGGTATTCGGCTGTATTAAACCTGACACTGAACTCAGTGAGTCTATTGACAAAATCGATTCGTGTCTCTGAGCATAATATTGTAAAATCCATCACTCGCTTGACTGGTTTAGATTGGTTTAGACCAATGAGCGAGCAGCCTTCAATAAATGACTCTAAACGGTTTAACCAACAATTTAACTGCACCACTTGCTTATTAAATGTAATGTCGCAGGCAATTCTGAATGGATAAGAAAATGAAACAAAAAAGCAAAAATTATTCCCCCCTTGTTCTCAAATTGGCCATCTCATCGGTAAGAAGGTGAAGGTGGAAGACTTCATCGATTTGAACAGTTGTGTGGGTGCTCCTCCATTTTCTCTGTCTGTCATTGCTGGGCAGCAATATGGCGAGGCAGCTATTGACTTTGAGATCACAACAGACAAAGCTATTACTGCAATCTAATAGAACTGAATAGATCTTATGTACAAACAAACAAACAGTAGGTCTATATGCAATATAGGTAGAGTATGAGGCCTTGTATCTTGAGTCACATAAAATTTAAAATGTTGAATGACTTTTTAAGCAATGCAATTTATATGTGATGTATGATGGAATGAGTGAATGCCAAACCCTTTTATAAATCTAACAAATTTTTTTTGCATTATGAATTGTACAATGTGAATGAGAATCAGTCTGGGCATCCCTGTTTAGACTGCTGCCCCCGCGACCCGGCCCAGGATGAAGCGGAAGAAGATGGATGGATGGATGGATGGATATGTACAATGTCCATTTAGTGCTTCAAGAATAATATATAAAAAATTGACAGCTTAGCCGAAGATCCAAACGCCTATTTAAAGCGACCTTTCCCCGCGATCGCATTTTTCAAACTTTAGTTAGTACGTAATATTGCTATTATAGCATAAATAATACCTCTAAAGGATAAAGCTCAAATTTAAATTCCAAGCGAGGTATTGTCTTTAACAGAATTCACAGGACTACAGTGAACGGCTGGAATTGACTACAGCCCCCTACTTCCCGAGTATATGATGTCAGTACTATACCGAGCGCTTTAAATAACCTCCGCCCAAAGGAATGAGCCAAAAAGTTGGCCTCATTGTTATTTTTTATTTCTAAAAGCCAAAGCTTATGAATTCACGTGCACTAATAGGGAACCGGCCAATCACAACAGCTTGAGGAGCGGAACTCGCTGACATGGAAGGGGTTGGACATCTTCATACACACATTCACTCAAGCGGGGAACCAATCACGACAAAGGCGGGACTTTGAAGAAACTGGAAGAAACCCAGTCGTTTCATGAGAAGAGAGACAGCTGTGGACGATAGACTTGAAATATGTGAAATATACAGGTTTTTTTTAAATCATCCATTCATACATCCATTGTCAAACACCCGAAAAACACAATCAGGTTAGAAAACAGGGAAAAAACGGGGCCTTTAATCATTTTTGGTTTTATTGTTTGAGTTATTTTTGTGTTTGCAAAAATGATATACTACAGTGTGGATAATGTCAAAGAAATGTGATGTGTGGAATACAAATGTGTAGATTCATATCTACAAAAACATAAATCAGATGTGACATTATACATTAAACAGATCTTGTAAGTAATTAATATGATTAGTGTGTTTTTTAATATTACAAAATAAACTATATTTAATCCATCTATTCCTTTTTACAACTGGGTTTTTTTATCCATTGTGGAGACTAAAAAATGCATTTCTGACGCATTTACATTTTTTTATCCACAAGGTCCATCCAAACATCTCAGATAGCCCCGTGTTGTATTTTAACCATCAAAAAACTTGACGAAGAAGCGGCAGACGGAACTCCATCCCTCTGCGCAGTAGCTCACGTCCGGCTCTGTGTTTTGGTATCCATCGTTAAAGACTTCTCCAATCCCATCCTCCTCTTTTTTCTCTTCCTTTTCCTTCTTTGTCCCTTTGCCTTTCCTTGCAGATACCTCTGTTTTGCGTTTGCTCTCGTCCCCCGCCTCCTTGTTCATGGGTGTGGTTGTATCATCTTCGCTTCTTTCCGTGAGTTTCATGTGGGCCGCGCTCTGAGCTTTCTTACACAGGCGGGTTTTCACAACTTTCTCGCCCTGACAAGCGTTATTCCGCTTTTTTAATTTGCTCATCACTTGCTTCCAGTACCGGGAGGACTGGCTGCTGTACGCTAAACACTCCCATGGTTTCCCGGCAAACTGGCACGTGTAAGGAGGTCTACTCCCCTCCTCCCCAGGGATAGAGCAGCTCATCATTAGGAGGATGTTGGTGCCTCTCTCCACAGCCTCCCAGGTACAGCGATGCCCATCTTTAGTGCTCAGCTGACCTGACGGCAGTGAGGCTTTCACTCTTGTGCTATGTGACACATCTACTGCATCTGACGGCTGCTTGGACTTTTTTTTTGCCTGAGATAAAGACAGGAGGAAGAGGAGGGAAAGGGTGAAGAGCAGACTCAGCCCTTTCATGGCTGTTGGGATGAAAGTTTGTAGACAGAGAGAAATTCCTGGTTTTGAGTAGTTCACAGCAGCCTGAGAACTAAGAGGATATACAGATTCCTGCAAAGACATGAAAAACATATGCATGAGGCAGATGTATTAAAATGTGAAGAGAAATTGTATATATTCGTTCTCATTACTTTACAACAGATGTAAGGATTCAGCGGAGGAATAACATCAGAACCCACACGAAATATGTCTACATGCAATATGTGTGTGCAAATACAGTTTATGGATATTTGTGAGGTCAGAGCCCTAAAAATACACCGTTATCAAATCCCTCCCCTAGCACCTGCCTACACAACAGTGAGAGCAAAAACTAGCATAGATAGTATGCATGCTTCCCCTCTTCTTATTTACCGCTTCAAGGCATCTGTATTCAATAGAGCTTCATATTTAAATAATTATTGATAAAGCTGTAACTTACCAAGCGCAGCGTTCCCCCTGGACTGTGAGGGAGAGAGGTTTGTGAAGAACAATAAGAAAGAAGGGGTAGAACTCATGGATGAAATTGAGGGATGAAGTGACTGGGGGAGGGGTGATGCTGGACGCTTTTGGGGGGCATCAACAGGGTATCTAAACCTCCCAGAATCTGGCCCCTCCCATCTTTTGAGAAGACAAATGGATTCCCCTCACCCCATCCGTTCCCTGCACTGCTTTGTCTCCTCACAGAAGGCTTCACTTTCTTCATCTTTCTTCCTTTTCCAAAAACGATCAACACGCTCTAAAAAAAGTGTTTTTTTGCTCGTAATAGGGGAACCACTTTTACTGCTATATAGTACTTTTTTAGAATGTATTGACACTGCTTAATATGAGCACTTGCCTAAACAAATAACAGACGCAGAAAACAAATAACAAATAATTGGATAACGTTGAACAAATATTGAGTTTCTGTTAATTACTACAAGTTTAAAGACATCAAACAATGTTTTGTCTCTTTGTTCTTGTTTAGTTTTGTTATTCCATCTCCCACTTAATCTCTGGGAGGAATTAGCATCCAGACATTCCTAGAGGATACACTTTAGTCTTTCATCTAATTCTGAAAAAAGTACACTGCAAATACATTACTGGGAGAATAGTCTGTGCCTGTGGGACTGGGTCATGTCTTTTTCTGATTTGCAATTTTTAGATAAAGTCATCATCTCAGCTGCTGACCCAATGTTAAGCCACAGTCATTGTCTCACGAAATTATCTCATCGTTGTCACTCTTAAATTATTTCAAACCTTTAATGAACTTAATTTTTAGCAAAAGTCCTCAAAATAATGTGGACCACACTGAAAGTCTTTCTGCATGAAAAACATTTCATAACCAGAATCTGCTGTTTTTCTTTGATGGCTAGATAGACCTAATTCATGCTCTTTGGGAGAATAAGGGTAAATTGTTAAACTATCTAAAATAAAAAACTTAATTCACTTCAGCGTTTTGTTCGCCATGAATCAGTAGCCTTCTGGATGGCAAGTGGCTCATGCACAACTGATTAAATGTCATTGAAAGAGAAAAAAAAAATGTGAGTATGAATTCTGGCCCTGAAACACTCTGCATATTTCTGAATATGCATGAGAAGAATGTGGAGCATTTGTGAGGGTTTTTGTTTTCGCCTCTTATTAGTTTCTAGAAGGAATTGTCAACAATCTGAGATATAGGAGCAACATCACCCTCTGGTGGTGGGTGAACTGAGGTAAATAGGGCTTTGTTTTGACATTGAGATGAATCCCCATTTTGTGCTGAATTCACCCTGTGTGTGTGGGTTTACCCAACTAGCTGTAATTGTAAATGTTACCCATAAGTAGAATTTCACACATTTTATGTCTTCATAAATACAAATGATTCGCTTATCTTTTAAGATTTCTGGAGGATCGATTGACAGAAATGCAATATAATAAAGGCCTACACAATTATGTCTTCAGAGGTGTATAACGACCTAACATAATAAGGCGTTATGTTTTTATTACTTTAGAATGAGCTATTTCTATTGACATACACTGCAGGTCCCCTTACTATACATTGGAATTTGCCTTGTTGTTTTTACAGTTTCCCTAAACGGACAAACTGCTCTACAAAGCGCGTTTTGTATATATGATATTTCCTTCTGCAAAGAAACAAAAGCGTGATGACATCTTAACCATTGGTTGCAATTCGTGACCTAACCACTAGATGCTGCTAAATTTCATATGTTTGAACTTTAAATGCAAAAAAAGTAAATGTATAATTATTTCATCGATGAAGTGTAGTTCATTTGATAAATAAAGACTTTGCAAGTATATTGTGTTTAATATTCTAAAAGGATTTGCTTTATTAAGAAATGAAAACCATGAAAAGTTCAAATAAACCTACAAAAGTTTCAATTCAGGGGCACTGAATGCACATGTTGCAGCATGTTGTAGGATGTTAAGGACTCACATGATATGAACTTATGTCATGTAACACTGCTAAAATAATTGCCAATGACTGAATGCCTCACGATGAAAAAGTGAGCAACATAATTACAGTATGCGTTTGATGTGTTAATAGAAAAGCTGAATTCATGTAATCTCTGCATTCGTGGAGAGGTCAGCATGCTGAGCGGAAGATGAGTGAAGTGTCCCCAGCGCCTGTCAACAGACGCATCATCAAAAGTCGCTCTGTCTTTTCCATATTAATGACATTCAGACACTTTTCTCCTCTCTTGTGTAATGCAGAAGTCCTTGCTTCTGATATTTTTCCCTAATATGTGAGCAAAACTTCTTCAGCGAGCGCTTGATGACACTACACGAGTCCTTGATGAGGAACAGCCTCAGCCTCAGTTTATCTGCTGAAGATTTGTGCAATCAGTGAGCACCATCCAGACCCATTGACGGTGATTACCGAGCAGGCGAGATGCACCCTTTGTCGACCTTGCGGGCCGCTAATGATGGGGGAGAATCTAATTGTGAATCAGACGGAGGCTGAGACACTTTGGACAGCCGTGTGCCTATCAAACAGAATCTGATGCATGGAATTCAGATGTCTACGGCGTCCGTCTGCTATGTAAATGAAAAACCCATCACCCTGTGAATGTGGTCACCATGACAACACCCCACTTACAGGACTTCACTTCGAAGTGAAAGATCGACATGTGTAGGGTCAGGGAAGTCTTGAAGGCCATAGTCCAGTCGAGATGCAATGTGGAGTATTGTTTTTTTTCTGGAGCAGGCTGCGTTCCCCTTTTTCACCCCGAAGAGAGGTTCAGGACCTCGGCTGGTGCTGTCAACCGCCTCCTTATGACCTCTGATGGATCTGAAATTGATTTTGTTGTTGACCAGCTGTGTGGGATTCTTGGAGTAGATGTTAGATGTTTGATATAGTTTACTTTTGTGAAAGTAAAAGGTCAGGCTATGTTTATGGCCTATTTTATTGCTTAAATCGTATTTAGCAGCCTAACATTTTAAAGAATAAAACAAATTATTAGTAAGTGTGCTATCTGAGTCAAATATGAACTTCACATTACATTTAGTGCATGTCTCGTTCTATTGACAATCTCTTTTGTCATTTCAGCCAAAAAAATGATAGTCATTGTCTTAAATAAAGAATACAAATGTTCAGAATACTCTGTGCAGACTTTAAGGTTACAGCCAACCAAAATATATTATATAAATGCATAAATAATAAAAATGTTGAGGTGTTAAAAAAAAATATTTATCATTGTGTCAAATAAATGCTTGGCTTGGTAACCAAATGATTTGCTATTTAACACTCAACCATAATACCACAATTTCTAGAATAACTTTTTAGTCTTTTATTTTAAAAGGAAGGACTTTTTGTACTCTTAATTATTAACACATTTTTGTGTTGTTCATTTTAACATCATTTTGTGTTGATTGTGTGATACGTTTTCGCTAGATAACATATATACCAAACTGGATGGGTTAAATGCAGAGGTTACATTTGAGTTGTGGGTCACCATAACTGACTAATAGCTCACTTTAAGTTTTATTTGTTTCTAAACAACTGCAAAAATGTTGAGTCATGTTACATTAAGTCAATATTGATTTAAATCACCTGATAAAACCTGACAACAAAGTCGCTCTTTCTAAGCAAACCCTCCAACACGGTCCCTCTGAAGCTCTGGTGAAGGTCGTCTGGTCATTATCTCCAGGTTTGTGAAGTGTTATCCTTGACAATAAACTGACCTTCACTGATCACAGACTCTACCACCAATAAATACTTCAGGATCTACAATGCAACAAAAATGTAAAATGCGTCATATAACTGTTTCAGGAGTGACATAATCTCAAACTGTTAAAGAAAAAGTTTAGCTTCAGTTGAAGCCTTAAAGTCGGTGCACTACGGAGGCTGACACAGAGCTAAGATGCCTTTGCTGAAGGAGATTTTAGGACTACTCACAACATGGTGAATTCCATGTAAGGGTACTCGCGGTGTAGATAGAAATAGCTCATTATAAGGTAAGAAATTGCCTCATTACAGGGTCTTTATAAACATCTGAAGAAACAGTTACTAATATAATATTGCATTTCTGCCAATAGATCCTTAACATAATGACACACAACCACTTCAATGCATTATTTCTGCTTGATTTAACTTTTGAAAATGTAAAAATGTATTCATACACCATCATTCTGTATTAACTAAATCTGCAAAGTTTCTGTCTTTGAAAATATTTTTTATTTCTTGTGTTTCGTGTTGGTTGGTGCATCAAGCAATAGCTAACTAAAGCAGATTTTGATGAGGGTGTTCCAGCCGTCACAATGAAATTAGAAGGAATCAAGCAATTTATAAAAGGCCAAATGTGAATCCCAGAAACAGAGTTTAAAAGTTACATCCTTTGCAGCCAGGTGAAGTGCTTTCTTCACATAAAAGAAAAAAAACTTTTTTAATCAACTTTATATATATAATAAGAAATTGAACAGCTTGTATCCAATAGATGTATACATAATAGTTAATCATTTATTCTGGCAAAAAAGGCTGAAGCAATTACTCAAAGCTAACAAATCAAAGTTGCTTCAACCTAAAGATCTGATGAGGTCAAGATGTTCTTTCAGGGTCAGTTATGATGCCCCTGAAGAAACTCAAGTAAACGGATGTCCAATTAAAGAGCATATAGAATTAGCACAAGAGTGGTGCTCAGAAAAATCGAATGATGATAATTACACACCCCCGTAAACACACACACAAACGTCAATCTATTTATTACGCCAACAACACCCCTCAGGTTGTGCCGCTGCTATCGCCATGGTTACACAGCCAATTGCTGAAAAAATCTGTAGGTATGCAGTTGCTGTCAATGTCATTATTATTATGAACAACAGCACTGTATTTATATGACTGTATGTTGATATTATGCGTGCTTGTATGTTTGTTTCCTGATAAAACTCACAGTCTTAGATAATCATGGGATATCATTTGTGTCTCGGAGGGCAGCTTGATTGACTTGTTGATAGAAAAGCTCACACCGCCCTGTTGTGTTGATTTTGCGTTGTTGAGTGATGGAGTTTCTTACTCTCTCAGACAGCCACATAATGATGTATCTCAATAGACAAAGAGAGAGTCATCACGGTCGAAATGACCTAGTATTATGAGGCACACGCCCCTGGAACATCAGGAGTATGTATCCTGAGGAAGTCTCAGTATGACCTTCTGCAGTATCAAGTTCAGTTTTAGGACAAAAAGTTTGGTATTTAGAGCATAGCCAGTTTTGTGGGTCTGACATTTGTTTGGAATGTCTCGCATTATTGATGCGGGTTTCCTGTAGATCTACAGTATCTGTCATTATTTGTGTTGTTTTCATCTCAATGGAACAGTGATGGGATGCCAGTTAAAATGGAGCAAACTACACAGAATTAGTCACTTAAGATGCTGCAAAGAACGCTGGGAAAAAACAGCATTCGTCCCCTGGGAAATCTTTTCCAGAGCTGAGCTTTCTCCTCTTCGAGTGCTTCTGTAAATACACCTGCAGCTCTGTTATATTATAGACTGTATATGATGATGACTAATGAAAGAAGGATTTCACTTCATCTTGAAATATCACTTGAAGGATCTATAAATTGTGCAGTGATTAAGAACAGATTGCATTATAATGTGTGAGTGTGCAAAACTACTTATAACTTTCCAGATTACTTTCACTCCGCAAATATTTGTTTGCGTTTTTAACCAGCTTCATCTTTGTACTTCCTCAGCCCTTCATTGTAATTTAATTAAAAACCTATCATTTTATTACACACTGAAAACTATTCCCTTCTCCTGTACCACATCCAGCTGTGTAACATGTTCTAATTATTTGTGGGACACAAAAATAGAAAATGTGTTTAGAAAATGACACGTTTACGGACCAATTGGCTGGGTTTTCTCTTTTGTAAGGGAGCATGCAAACGCCACCTCAAAGTTCAATACCAATAACAGAGGAACATCCTGAGGAACATCGTTCGACTGCCGTTCCATTCAGGTACGATTAGATAAAGCGGTTTCTCAACCAGTACCTCAAACATGTACACGTTTACAGCACATACATAAACTGTGCTTCACAATACTACAACAGTTAGCTCTGTCGGCTAATAGTATCAAGGAGAAGTGAGAAAGAGAGATGGATTGGAAGAAATTGGATGAAAAGGTCTGATTTAAACAGTGATGAAAAGACGAAGGCCGTTGGGTGATTTTTATCAGGCTTTTACAGAGGCACCTTGTGTACAATCTGATGGAAATTCATATTTCACGATGTGACTCATCTGTGTGAACTCCTATGGTCTCATTTGTACATTGTTTATTATGATTTGACTTTGCCCCTGTGACGTTAGGTTTAAAAATCTGTGTGTTTTGGTCAAATTCGCCTTTGCGGCTGTGATTTTAGGGTTTGAGGTGAGGTAAAGGTGTTGATCGGCCACCTTCATAAATATGTAAGACTTCCTTTGATATCTGGCTATATAAATATTTTAATGTAAATACCCATACAGTCTGTTTATTGAAAGTCGTGCTGAGTGACATGAAAAAAGTTATGATGGGTGTCACAAAAAAAGTTTGTGCTAACTGACACAAAAAATGTAGAAAATCATGTACATGAACTTGAATGAATATAACCCACAAACTGCGGGTCGAAGTAAACACAATAAACAACACATGTTTTAGGCTACATTGTATGTATTCATTCAGATTTTATACACAGGTTTGGCATAATTCTTTATGCCATATGTTCATAGCTGTACTAAACCCAATTGAGTTTGCTATGTTTTTCAGACATTTGTTTACACAGTTTCCTTTTTTTTTTTTTATTGTTGTTGTAAGGACAGCTATAGTTTTATGGTTTCAAGTGATGCAGAAAAGTAATTATGTTTTCAGAAGCATTTTGGCCAATAGCAAACATTCAGAACATTTTATAGCTGCTGAATTTAAGACCCATTGTGTGCATGCTTTCAAGACAAAAAATTCATTACAACCACTGCAGAATTCACAGAAAATGGAGTCACAAATCAAAAATGCATCTCAGGGTTGAAATTTGTC
Organism: Triplophysa dalaica; assembly: GCF_015846415.1. Classification (NCBI taxonomy): domain Eukaryota; kingdom Metazoa; phylum Chordata; class Actinopteri; order Cypriniformes; family Nemacheilidae; genus Triplophysa; species Triplophysa dalaica. The sequence goes on along the minus strand of NC_079556.1, from coordinate 6,662,702 downwards.
AGCTCGATTAAAAATTCCTCAAAACAATAGAAATAAGACTTGCTCAGTCTCGATCAGACATAAGCTCTCTGGGGAAGAGGTTGTTTGACAGGAATGTTTGTTAATGTGCTGCATTCCAGGTAAAAGGAATGGCAATGTTCAGAGTGCTTTATATAAGATAAGAAGTCTTGGTCAGTCTTTACTGTTGTAAGTAAATCTTTCCCTTCCGGGAGAGGAAATGTGGCATGCGGTTTTATAATTATTAATGTTGTATAAACAAGCCTTATTTTAATCATTTTATTTTCTTAACTTCCAGTCTCATTTGAGGTAAAACCTCTTTCTTTCTCTATATCTCAATTTCAATATTTAATTTAAGTGTGCTTTATCATGACAAAATCTGGTCCATGTACTGTATGGAAACAAACAAAAATAAATATTCACTTAATAGGACTATTTGTTATAATCCCACTATTTCAGCACAGTTGAAATGACCAATAGGACATTTCCCACGCCTTATGCAGGGGGAAGCAGTCAAGAATATGAATAGAGGAAAGGAGGTCTGCTTCGTAGGGTAGGCATCCTCTGTGTTTGGGCATAAATGATTATAGAAATACATAGCATACTTACCTTTGCTTGCCGTTATCAGAGAGACATCTCAGAGTTGCGTGTCTCAATTTCATCACATTTCCCTGAGTAAAAGATGCCTTTTGGTGAGGTGCTGCTGATAATGCCCTTTGTATGGTTCCCATCAATGCGACACATCGTCAGTTGTGTGTGATAATTATAGTAATAAAAAAAGTGTGTTAAAGTGTTTTATAATCTCTCTCCCTCTTTCTCTCCCTGTGTGTGTTTTTCCTTTATTTCACCAACGTCTGCCAGAACTTTTTGTTGTGGCTTTTTGTACAGAAGCTAGCTGAAATGAGGCATGATATTGAATTTCAAATCAAACTTTTCTATCTGCAGCATAAACACAAGGGGGATTTGACTATCTGTGCCACTCATCTTTCATTTATAAAGAAACCCATTCAATTTTAATAAAAAGGTTGATTCATTTTCCATCTTTGTGGTGGTCATAATTGATTTCAGATCGGTTCAGGTCAATAAGCGTGTATCTTTTTCAATATCACATAGTGACCATAAATACATTATTTATAATCCTCAGTTTCAAATTATGTTTTTTGACCCTGGATTTCCCTTTTATCATCATGACCTTCTCAGAATGCAAAACTTAAATTCTCACCTGCCCTTAGCACCTTACAAAATCCTCTCATTTTAGGCCATTCGTATATAGAAACATGATGTTATTCTGAAGAAATGAAAAAAGCTATTGGAAATAAAGCAACTCTAAAAACCTTTTCTAAATGTTATTGCCATCAATTGGCGGATTTCTTTCTATCTCTGTCCTCTGTGGTTCAGTTCAGTCTCTCGGGCTAAAATTGCCGGCGGAGAATTGGGCTTTTCCTTCTGTCTCTTGACCACTCTTCATTTGGAGTGAGCGGTCCACAGCTGCAGAAATAAATTACAGTGCCACTATATCTGTAAGGTGGTTTATTTCTGTGATATTTATTACATGTCCTTCCACAGCTTTTGAAGGGAAAGTGGACATTAAATGAACGTTCATTAGGATTTAGTCTTCGTCTTATTTACTACCTCAATGCCTATGATCTCTGCCTTCATAAGCCGGCATGTGATTCATGTGGTATTTATCTAATCATTAACCTGTCATTTCCTTTCTTATTTGTTCATTTCACCTGGTTTTTATGGATGTCTGAGAGGTCCAAGGATGAAAGCTAAGGATTCAACGCTAATTACAGCGAGTACAGAATGCGATGTGATATCACAATGATGACAGACCAGTGTGGAAATATCAGACTTGTTTTCGAAAAATGATGATGTTTTACAAACATCTTTCTTTGTCAGAAGTCCTCTTAGATTTACCTTCTGGCCTTGGCACAGCCACCCACATACACTTGTTCGTTCCACAAACACACACAGTGAAAACTGAAAAATGATCCAGACCTGATACAACCAAATGTTTACTGTCTTAAAGAATTGTTATCTATTGTCTCAGTAATGCTACTTTGCATTTTGTTCCTGTTAAGTCCATTATAGATTTATGTATAATTAACACACAAAATTGAGTTAATGTTATTCTGATTTTTATTCTGTCAGTGCCTCATTCAGACTCTCACTGAAAGGGAAAGTTCACCCAAAAATAAAAATTCTGATATCATTTACTCACCTTCATGTTGTTCCAAACCTGTCTAAATTTCTTTTTTCTGCTAAACACAAAGGAAGGTATTTGAAGAAAGTCAGTAACCAATCAGATCTCATCCCCCATTTACTGCTATAGCAGGGAAAAAAAATACTATTTGAGTCAATGGGAGATGAAATCTGTTTGGTGACTGACATACTTCCAAATATCTTCCTTCGTGTTTAGCAAAACAAATAAATGTATACAGGTTTGTAACAACCTGTGGGTGAGTAATTGATGACAGAATTTTCATTTTTGGGTGAACTATTACTTGAACTGTTTTAGGACAGTTTGGACAACAATTGGTGGAATATGTTTCATCTGCATGCTTTTTATTTTTTAATCACACCCCTGGATAAAATGGCATCTTTCTACATAGCATTGTCATCTTATAAACACAGCTGTGTGTTTTAGTAAGTTGGCAAGGTCATAGGGGGGTTTTCGGGGTCTCAGTGGGTCAAGGCAGATTGAGGCTGTAGTGCGACTCAAAGCCTTTGTTCTGACAAGATGAAACACTCTCTGCCAGGTGGAGCCTGGAGCATCATCTTAATTTATTTGTCTTTTCGAGTTGTTTTGAAGAGCTTTTGAATACTCTCGCAAGGCTGAAAAACATCTGACTGGAAGCAACACAAACTGCTCAATTATTATTTTTTACATGTTATACAATTTGGTGAATTTTTTTGAGACAAAACAAAACATTCTTTTTTTAAGATTTATTTTGTGTACAAAATTTTACTTTCTTGCTATGAATAACCAACCTTGAAATAATCTCCATGTATTGTTTATTACGTGATCACTTTTTACACAACGGGAAGATAATGATGAGATTTAAGCTGTTGTTATCTTAATGCCCGAATGCCTGTATACTCTTCATTTGCTCAGGAACACATTATATAATACAGTATAGTAGGTTAGAAACAGGGAGGAGGTGAGACATAAATAATTCTAAAGAAACTCAACAGCTTTGGGAAGGTGACCTACTGTGCTGCAATTCAACATATCACATTCAACTGGAATATCATATGTTATTATGTGACATCATAATGTATCAGTTTGAAATAGGTTGACATGAAATACTTTTGGGAAATTTATCCGCCCAGTGGTGTGAGATACTTTATCTTTAACTACTGTAAAACAACATTTTCCAGACTGACCATGTATTACATTATTTTGCAATCGTCATACATTGCAAAACAATGACAATTACACAATTGAAAATGCTGCAAATGTAAATGAGCATGTTAACCAGTTACAATTACATTCTCCTTTATACATTCATGTAAATGTTAACCTTCAAAATTGATGAAAATAGACCTTATGCGTCTACTATGCAAATGATTCTCTATGTTCCAAGCTGACAAGTGATCAAAAAGTACAGATAAAAAATCCAAAAGCTTTTCATGCACTTTTATGGCTATGCTGTGGGACCATGGATACTTAACCTGGACATGTCAACTAAAAGTAAGAAGGGTTTTTAAGATCAATAAATAGAGATCTAAAACTCTGCTTAGTAATCAATAATCATTATTCCACCAGCATTAATTACATTTTGAACAAATGCAACGCTTTTTAACAGTTTCATTCATTAATGATCTGACCAGGGAGTCCTTCGCACTCCATGAGTCCAGTGGTAAACGGTGTGATCGTATCCAGGGAAATCTCCCCGTCGCACTCGAGCTGCGCAATGTTGGGCAACAGCAGGTTTTTATGGTTCCGCGACATCGAATCCTTATCAAACGGGAGGCATTGCTCCTCTCGAGTGTTGGAGACGGCGTGCGGCAGTTGCACGGCCAGCGGCTGCGCTTCCTTCTGGAGCGTCGTGTCGTGGTGATAGGAAACCAGTTCATTGCTGAAATTCACCGTCTCAACTGCAGTGCTAGGGAACATTTTATTGCAGCCCAAAATAGACGAGAATGCTTTCCTGAAGTCTGCGTTAAATGCGTAAATGACGGGATTTAGGGAGGAATTTGCCCATCCGAACCAAACAAAGATGGTAAACGTGGTGTCACTTACGCACTGACAGAAGGGTACCATGCAGTTAATCACGAAAAACGGCAGCCAGCAAAACACAAAGACCCCCATGATGATGGAGAGTGTTTTTAAAACCTTAGTCTCTTTCTTAAATGTGGTTTTGAGAGAGTTCTCGTGGGAGCAGTCGTTGGACTGGTGGTGGTTTTGCGCGTGCTCCACTGCCCTCTCCAAAGAGGAGATCCTGCGGATCTGTGTTTGCGCAATACGAAATATCCTCGTGTAAGTGGCTATCATGATGATAACGGGAATGTAGAAACTTATCAGGGAAGAGGAGATGGCGTAAGTCCTGTTCAGATTGGCTTTGCAGTTGTCGGTATAGTTGGTGCCGTTGCCCGCGGCGCCCTCCTCCTCGTCGTTTGCCATGTGCCAGTTGAGCTGAACTGGGATAAAGGAGATGAGGATGGACAGGGTCCATGCCACCCCGATCATCATGAAAGCCACTCGGTGGGTCATTTTGCGCTCGTAGCGGAAAGGGCTCGCGATGGCCCAGTAGCGATCCAGGCTGATGATGCACAGGTTTAGAATAGATGCGGTGGAGCACATGATGTCAAAGGCGATCCAGATGCCGCAAAACCGGCCGAAGAGCCACGTGCCCGTCACCGCGGAAATCGCCTCCCACGGCATCACCAGGACCGCCACGAAGAGGTCAGACACTGCCAGAGAAATTACGAAAAAGTTGGTCACTTTGGAACGCAGGTGCCTGAATTTGACCACGGCGGCGCACACCAACGTGTTCCCAAGGAGCGTGGAGACGATCAGAAGAAAGAGTACGAACCCAAGTAGAGCGCGCGCACTGTTCTGTCCGTCTCCCTCCTCACTCTCCTGCGTTTTGTGCGTACGGTCTTGTGTGTGGTTTGTATCGTTCTCCATCTTTAGGAACGTTGCTCAACACTTGACATTTCTAAACCCGTCAGCTTCTTTATCCGTCAATATCTCCATCTGTCCTCACCAAAGCGCTTCATCGGTTGCCTTGTTTAGGACAGTGTCCACGAGGTTTCTGTCGATTCCTTCTCCTAGTGACCAGAGTTGGTCGATATACTGCTCTTTCCCATTTTGGCAAGTCTGCATCCGTTCCCGCTGCTGAGCGCGTAAAATGCGCCACATTCGTGCGCCAGAGCTTGTCGCTCGAAAAGTTCTTGCTTTGTGATTGGTTTATGTCCACAACGCTGAGACTGTATGATCCATACCAGCATTCATTCCCTGCGAATGACTCCAGCAACCAATCAACCTTCTTGGTCATGATGCTTTTGTGTACTGGATGTCATTTCATCAAGTCTTCAACCCATTCGCATTTATTCATTACAGTCACTTTAAAGAAATTTAGCTAACATATCGTAAACGATAAATATGCACAAATGAACAAATACAAAGAATACACATTTTCCTCAATTCATTGAACAACAACAACAATTTATGAATAATTCAGACTAAATTGCCACTTTTTACACTCCAAAGTAAAACGGGACAAAGACCTAAATTTAAAGGACACAGTCTTTAGCTGTCTCAAAGGCTTTGATTATGTTTTTGGGGTGATTAACTATGGATGATCATGTTTCTAATTCCAAAAACGCTTTATATTTTACATATTCCAAGTCTATTGTTCACTTCTGTCCCTCTTCTCTCAAAACGACTGGATTTCTTCAGGTCTATATAAAGTCCCTCGTTCCAAAACGCTCTCATTGGTAAAGCTGAACAGGTCTGTCCTGATTGGTTCCCCACTTGGTGAAGATGTCCCACCCATACCATATCAGCGAACTTCCGCTTCTCAGGCTGCTGTGATTGGTCGGTCGCCCTGTGCAAGGTGTATTCATAAGATTTGTCTTTTAGGAATAAACAGTAACAATTGCGTTAACTTTACTTGCATGCGGATCGATCGAAGTGTAACGGAGGTCTGCTAGTGCATGTGCAAACGTCAGTCTTTGTTAGAGATCGCAATTTTTTCCTACTATGGTGAAGGGAAATGACACCGGCCTGATATATTTATATATATATATACATATATATTATTTAACACTAATAACAGTAGCGTTAGTTTTGTCTTTTTATATTGGACCCGAGTTGGATAATAAAACAAGCAGATTGACCAGAAGACATTTGCAAGCAGGACTTCAAAGGACGTTTGATAGAAGGGTTTTAGAGGCAGGCAATGCGCGCGCACATCGACAGAACAAGAACAGAACAAGTGTCATTGTTAGTCATTGGAGAATATATTTTATTAATGTTAACAAACCCACAATTTTAAAAAGTACGGGGGCCCCGAAAACAACTAAAGTCCGGCCATGAATATATCTAAAACAAGTCTGAATACACCATTATATCAGTTTGTTTATAGCCTATTTTGTTTAAAGCTTTTGATTTTGGATTTGAGTTTATTTTTATTTAAAAGACAAACATGCAATGGATACTGCAATGTTACAGCAGTAAGTCTGCTCAGAAAAAAAAAGTTTGTACCAGGAAGACCCGTGTTCATCTAGATCTGATTTCAACACTTTAAAAATTGTCTTGTTGTTTCAACCTAAACAATTAAGTGACTCGGTTAAATATTTTCGTAAACATTCAAAATAAACATAAACGTTATTGCATGAATGTGATGTATAATTGTTGTGTAAACTTATATTTTTAAGTTTAATGAACTAAAGTTTTTTAAATTCTAAGTTAAAACAAATCGTTTTTAAACTGAAAAACAATTTACTTTTTTTCTGTGCTCAGACATTGGGAGAGTTATGTTAAATAACAAAAGTGCAATGGCAAAGAATATCCATATAAATAAATATCTGGGCTTTATGTTATACTCTGGATATGTTTTATTGACTGTGGACAGTATATGCCTGGCATCTGTTTACTGCTAAGCAGGTTTCAACTTGGTCAGTGTCTGTATAAGACCCCACTTGAAAAGTAAATGCTGTAAGAGGAGCTGTAAAGGATGCTTCCAAATATCCCAGAATAAGGATAGGACCAAAAGAATCACTAAATGCATTAATGGGATGTTTAATTCGGTTCCGAATCTTGAAACCCTTGAGAAACTGATTTATATAGAAATGTCGAGGATGCCACTGAAGATCTTTTTTTCTCATCACACAGTCCTCTGTCTTGGCTCTCTCTAGTGGTCATTCTAACTGTTACATGTGGTGATTACTGTAGCTTTGCATTTTAAATGCGGAGCGCCTTGCAGTTCTTCCAAATGGCCGGCGGGTGTCGCTTTAACTCCTGGTAATCCCATTTACAGTCTTTTGCTGGGAGAGACACGCCGACACCACATTCAAAATGGCCTCTAACAGCGACTGCGCTGGACGCGGATCAATATGTGCATAAGCAATACCGACTTGTGGATTTATTCTCCATCCTCAACGCTAGTGGCTTCGGGGAGGGGGCGATGTCATGTACGCACCGCACTTTTACGAGGGGAGTATATAAGATGAGATCTTGTCTTGCAGACAGCCCAGCCGAACCGGGGCGCAGCAGGAGCAGGGTTTCATCTACGGTTCTGTACCACCGACACCTCCATTGAGATGGAAGGAGTGGAGGATGCTGATGGGTTGGGTCTCGCACCGTCCACCGATGTCAACGACAACCGGGAGAGGTGCAAAATTCGCGTCTGTGATTCTGACCGTGACAATGCGCGGTCCGGATGGGCCGCCGAGGAGGGTTCTGTTTACACTTCGGTTTTAAAGGATCGAGACGCTGGACACTCGTCAGTGCGCAATGCACCGAAAGAGAGCCGCGTTTTGCTTGATTTCAATCCGGATTCTGTGTTTCCGGTGGTGGGATGCAGGGATGAAATAATCAATGGATTTCCCGAACAGCAGGATGTTGATTTGGTTTATCCAGATGTAGAAGAAGGAGGGGGAAGCCGGTCCGGCCCGAAAGCAGCTGTGCGCGCAACCGGAATGTCAGACTCGGATAGGATTACTGGGACGTCTGAGCTTGGATGCGAGAGTGCGCATAAACCCGACGGAGGTTATTTAAATTCACAGCTGAGGCCAAAGTCTCAAGTGCCATTCGTGGGTAGGGATTCACCAGATATGACGATGCCTAATGGAGATGCGATCTATGGAGATGTGGATAATACTCATATAAACCGCATGGATTATGGACATGCTATGCAATCTTTACAAGACACAGGTGTGAAAGTGGGAAATGGGGGGTTTTTAATTGTAAACAGTTATAACACCCTGTCTCAAGTCCCCTTTCGATCTCTAGGTGGCCTTCCTGCTCCAGTGAGCCATGTCTTTGTTCATCAAAGTGACTGTGTCCTCCCCTCCAGGAGGTCATGTGAAGGAATGGGTCGTGCCAGCGCGGAGAGCTGGGAAGACACCCGGCGCTCGGATGCAGCGAGCTGTGACCCGGACCTTGCTGACACCCTGTCGGATATCAGTGCCAAGCTGTCCTTGTCTCCCCTTGTGGAGAACACAAGTGATTACACCGAAGCTGAGCCCAGCCCAGATGAAGAATTTAGTGAAGGTGGCCCTCCACTTCGACCCCAGAGTCTCCGAACTAACCCGGGTCACACGGTTTCCCTCAGCTGTGATGCCACTCCTCTGAGTCCCGGGGATGATGGATATTTTGGTGCAGAGGGTGTGGCGGATGAATGCTCCGTAAATACATTTGAAGGTGGTCGTCGACAGAGCGCTCCAGACAAGCTCCCAGACAGCACAAACCAGGAGGCCTCATCTGACCTGACGGTTGACACAAAGAGACACGGCATCGCCGAGTTCCTCACCAGGTAGATGGAGGTTACATACCAACAAGTATCTTCGCTGTTGCCAGTGAACCTGATAATTGTATGGAGAGCTGTTACAGTCTACTTACCCAAATGACCACAAACATTACCAGCATTCCGCTTCCTTAAAAGTGTTTTTCATTTTCGTATTGTGCTTACCCTGCTGAAAACTCTTACTCTAGAATTCTAATTACGAACCATTAGGATAGTTGTTTACTATTAAAACCAATTCAATTTCTTTTATGTAGTGTGTTTTGAACCTTATCAACAATGACCCTAAACGCTACCCACAGAGACCATTGTAGTCTCCATTAAAACAGATACAATTCCCGACGGTTAAATCCATTAGAGGTAATCGTTTCTGAAGTTCTATCAGCGGTGCTGTTTTTTCTATGTAGAAGAGGTTTAGCAACGTGTGTGGAAAGCTTTTTATTATGTCAGAGAAATCCCACTCTTACTACGATGAGGAAATGAGTTACCGGGAATGACAGGTGCTTTGACAGTCACTCTTCTGTGACTGCTTTATGTAGTGTGCAAAAAAGGGACGCATGACAGATCTGAGATGCAACAGAAGTAGATCTAATGTAACTGTAACAAGTTAGCGGTAGACTTCGCAATTGTTTATTGGATCTATTTAATAGCCCTGTAATCATTTTGTGTTGTTTATTATTTATTTATCAAATTAAACTTTGTGTGAACTACACTAGTTTATTGAAAACTAAAATAAAACTAAAGAAAGTATGGGAATTATGATGTAACTAAAAAGCTTATGCGAGTTCCCTATTATTTGCTCTTATTGGCTGTTCTTTTTTCCTTATTCAGTCATCCAGTTTAGTATTTGTCTTCTAAATTAATTTCAGGCATTTAAGCATACACCTCAAGATCAAATACTTTTTTAAATTACGAGAAACATTTCACGGAGATGTCCAAAAACCTTTGACCGGTAATGTGTACGTGTTAGTGGAGTGAAAATCACAATTGTTTGCAAAAATGTATGATTTTAATACTTAAAGGTAATGTACAGTCTAAGTTTCTGCTTGATGAATTGCACATCAATGCAATGCTTTTTATCAAGTACTGCATTACTATTCGTCAGAACTAAATATTTGCAAAGTAAACGTTTTTGTTTACATTATATGTCTGTATTTTCTGTGTATAATAATTATGTTTTTTAAATATAAATACACACACACATGCCTTTGTATATTTAAGAAATATTGTTGTATGTAAATTTGTTTGATGAACATAATATAATATAATATAAATATTTCATATGTAAATATATTTTTTCCTAAATATACACATGCATGTGTGCTCGGGTTTATTTATACATAATTATTATACACAGTACATACACATATATATTGTGTAAACAAAAATGTTTGTTTTGTGAATGACTAGTCATGACGAATCGTCAAGCTTCCCTAATTTTATCACTAAAAAATGTAAAAGATTTATGCTGCTTGTATAATTCCTAGTTTTAATATATATTTTAGTATAATTTTTAGTAGTTTTACAAACTTTATCGCATTATCATATCTGATATTTTATCTTCAATATCGTGCAGTCCTAATACCACAGTTCAGCTGGAGTCTTTGTCAAGAGCTTTAGTGTCCACAAAAGAACTTCATAGATTTTGCTGTTAGCATGGAAAAATACACACACGCGCACAGACAAACTGAGGAATTTTAAAGTCAGCTTTTATTAGGCTTCATGGTGTTCTGCTGCTCTGAGGGCGTGTTTGTCTCAGTTTCTGAATGTGTTTGCCTTCACCATGTCTTCAGTTCCTTGTTTTACAAGAACACACTTCTCCTTTCCTCAGCTGTACCATGTTCCTTATCTTCTCTCACGCTTTCTTTGTCTCTTGTCTCCTATAATTCTGTCATTTTTCTTAGGACAGGATTGATTCGGCTCGCTGCCATTATTATGTAATTAAGAGCGCATTAGATTGAAGTTCCCATCAGAAAGCATGAGCAGAGATTCAGGGAACTCGGCTACACAGCGGAGGTTTTATCATTATCTGTGTTTGATTTAAAGGTCACATGTGACTCCAGAGTTTATCTGGTGCTGTGTTTTGAACATAAGCACACTGAAATCCCCTGATTTAAGCTCATTAAATCTTTAAGGCCTGCACGGCCAAGCCATCCAATATCTTAATTCCCTATAGTTCTAGTCTGAACTTAATGAGTTTAAAGTTTATCATTTTTTAGCAGCTTTATATCACAGACCATTGACACTGATAGTTCACCCAAAAATAAAGATTCAGTCAGCATTTACTCAACCCTCTTGTCATTTCAAACTTGTATGACTTGTTTTCTTCGCAAATACCAAATAATATATTTTGAAGAATGTTGATAACTGGCTCCCATTCACTTGCATCGGTTATGTGTCCAAACAATAGAAGTGAATGGGGGCCGGTGTTGTTCGGTTACCAACTTTCTTTAAAACGTCTTCTAAGTCATAAAGGTTTGAAATGTCAAGAGGGTGAGTAAATGATGCCCGAATTTTCTTTTTTGGGTGAACTATTACTTTAACTTGAGAGCTCTTGTCCGATGTGTTTATTTTTATTCTGCTTCTTTTCAGGAGTTTGTTTTCCTGGAAGCCCAAAGAGTCAGGGGCCACAACGTCCCAGAGTGTTCCAGGATGGAAATTGTTTGGAAAGATCCCGCTGCGGGACAACCCTCCCAAAGACTCAAAAATGATCCAGCAGGTAAGAAAGGATACTTTAGAGGGATACTATACCCCCAAATCCTGTTTTATAATGTCATTTTACAGTGTGCTTTTTGTGTGCCAGTGGAACGCAACAGGTGAAATGTACAAGAATGTTTTAAACGTTTTGTCAAAATGTAGATTTCATACATGTCGTTAAACCTTGTGGTTGAAACTGACATGATGATGCATAAATAATGACATGCTTTACAGTCACAGACAGTGGCGGACTGGCCGTCTGGAGCACCGGGAGTTTTCTCCTGGTGGGCTGCTGCTCAATGTGGGCCGGCCCACTGAAAGGATATAAAGAAATAATATCATTTTTTTTTGTGCTTGTCCTAGTTGTGATTTCAAGTCTGTGAAAATGTGATAATAATGGAGGTGCAGTTCTTGATCTATACGTTATGCTGCTGTTTGCTTGTTAAAACAAATCTATGAAATCTTGTTTAGTATTTTTTACGTGTCACAGACACTCGTCAAATGTAGCAGTGTTTCAAGCAGTGTTTCAAGGTCTTCGAAATGAGACGCAGGCACGCAGTATTTTTACTTCACTCCAATTTAATATTTAAATCTTTTCAGTTAACGGTAAATGTTCGGATAACTGGTATCGGTTCTCAGTTTGGAAAATTAACTGAAATGAGCATCCCTATTGGTCACATTGTAAGATGTTTAACGTGCATTCGACTTAACATGCCTAAAAACATAACCGACAGAATACCGTTTAAAGCAGCGGTTCTTAATGCTGGTTCTCGCGACCCACCCGCTCTGCATATTTGGTATGTTTCAGAGGATTGTTCAATGCGACAGTATACGAATCATAGGATAATCTGCCATGATTCCAGTTCGAAATGAGCGTGTGTACGATTCAAAAGGCATTAAAGTGCACAAGACATATATAAATGTCATGATTACGGCTAAATAACACTTGATGTTTCTGTAGAATGTTTTGTCTGTGCGTGGAGATGCTGCAGGCAGTCGTGTGGCGCATATCCGTGTTGTCAAGCTTCAGCTGATTTCCTGTGTGCATTTAGTAGAGAGCAGTGAACACTGTCTAGGGACCATGTAAATCGTTACACAGTTCGTTCATGAAGCGCTGTTATAATGAGCTGGTGATTTAAATCAGCTGTTTTAAACAGCGAGAGACTCAAAATATGCAGAGCCGGGTCCCGGGGGTCACAGAGACCAGGATTGAGAATGGCTTGTTTATACCATTAAAGCCATAAAATAAGACTGTGTAAATTTAATGGAGGGCTTAATTCAATAGATTGCAATAGATTGCAGAACTATTGTCACAGGGAATGAAATTACTATTTTTGGTCAAATTTCTATTTAATGTACAGTTTTATAATGCTTATTGAAGCTACTAAGTTATCAAGCCCAAAGCGAAAATGTTTCTCTCCTATCTGCTCGGTTTATTATTCTAAATACTCACTTTTGTTTAGAGTTGTATGTTGATTTTGGACTTTATATTTGATATAATTAAACAAAAACAAAAAAATTAGCATAGTCTAGTCACACCTTTTTGGCAGTATTCATTTAGTTCTCTTGTCTCTTGGAAATTATTAATAAGTAGAAAGTCATCACCCTTAGACTTTAAACAGGGTAAAACTTGAATCTTTTGATGAAAAAAAGTGTAATTTACAAACAGTTCCAATACATTACACTGACAAGTTCCAATACATTACACTGACATGCAGACTGGCTTTTATGTAATTCTGATGGACACTCCAAAAAAAGATGTTGAACGAACTTCATTAAATTAAAGAATTTAAACAATTTCCACGAAATTGAATTATCAAAAATTTGACAAACTCTTCAAAACCTTAAAAAAATAAATGGACATTAAACACTAACAACTGTTTATTTTTACTGAAAAATGCATAAAATAACACTTATTTAAGTAAATAACTCTCAAAATGCAGTTATACACAAAGCATGCTGGGAAATATAAGTCCTCTCCCCAATTGGAACTGTTCTATATTTTCCCATAATTTTTTGAGGTTTTTTGAGTTTATGTTTGTTTGTCTTTAAAGTTCCTTAAAAACATTTGTTTATAAATTGTTGCGTTATAGAATGATTTGTGCATCAATAAGCTGGTGTATTATGTTGACAGCCTGGTGTTGTGGGCTGCTCCTGGTAAAGAAATCCAGGTCCGCTTTTTTGTCTTAGTCCGCCCCTGATCATAGATGAACATTTTCTATTTTCAAGGCTAGAAACACCAACAAAGTTCATAACTTCATTTCTGCAGAAGAAAGGGTCAACAAATACTTCCTCTTTTGCTCCTTTTCTTCTGCAGAGATGAACAAATATTAAAGTGAAGAGAAAGTATAGTGCGATTGAGATGTTGGAAACTGTGCGTCATTTTGTGTGTCAGCCAGGGGAGAAGTGTGTGTGCTTAAGCGTGGGCTGTGTGTGAGTGTGTGTCTGCAGCTGTCTTCAGTCTTTCCCTTTGATAAAGAGACGATGACTGAGCTTGTTTTGATTTCAGCCCTTCTGTTCTGGTTTGAGATTCACCCCATAGATGCTGCAGGTGTCTCTCTGTATTCCTCTGAGGAGACCTCCAGTTCACATTCACACTGACGCTTCTATCTTATCATAAAAATGTAAACAATGAACCTGATATTTGTTGTTTGTTAAAAATATAAGTAGGTCTTAAAACCAAACGAAGCTACATTGACATTAAAATAGCCAGGCAATAGACAGGGTTTTAAGTGTATAGCCAAGTTAAACGTGTTAACATGAGACTAGAATTACATACCAGCCTTATGTAGTTATAGTTTTCACAAAGTTGTATCAGTATTTCTCAAGATGCACAAATGAGAACGAAAAGGGACTAGGCTACATAATTTGCATTATGCTTTCGCTGAGCTTAGTTTGCATTGAACCTAAAGCATTTCTTCAAAGGGACAGTTCACCCCAAAATAAAAATTCGGTCATAGACCATAGTAGGAAAAATTACAATGGTTGTCAAAAGTGCCCCAGAACTATTTGCTTTCCTACATTTTTAAAATAACTAATTTTGTGTTCAATATAACAAAGAAATTTATAAAGCATATTTTCTTACTATGGTAGTCGATTGACCCTTTGCAAAGCTCTCCCCCTTTTGCTTTGTCTCACATCATCCAAAACGCTCCCACTGCACTAAAGAGTATTTATTGTGAAATAATAATTTCCGGAAAAAAATGACCTGTTCTTTCTGCCAAAAGCAATAAGAGTATGCAATATGCATTTGAACTGTATATTCAGGATGTGAAAGTGACTCGGAATTAAGTAAACAAAATAAAGATTGAACCTCTCGCCTGCTTTCTGTAACAAAATAACGTCTGGATAGCACCATTGGTTTCTCACACGTTTAAGCAAAGGGTGTGACATGGGATCATATTTCGTACAGTGTGACGGCGAACGACTTTTTAAAACCGCATCAAATCTAAGAAATGTTTCATACAGATTTGAAACAACTTTAGGATGATTAAATACTTTAGTAGTGTAAATGACCCACAAACATGGCCAACCTAAGTCTGTTCCACTGTTGAATTTTCACACTAATATCTAATTCTCAGTCATTCTGATGAAATCAGACTTCACTCTCTGTTTCTTGTCTGGAGTTTCTGATCATGTGAGCCTGCATGTGACTCATCTGTACTGGAAGCTTCAGCTGTGGTTTAGAGGGAGGATGGTAAATTCATTTGTCGATTTAAAATGTCTTGAAGGTTAAATCACACGTATGTGGTAACATCAGTGTGTTTTCGGTCTCTGCCTTTACCTAGATTACATTTATCTGGTTGACTTCATAATGGAGACGTGTTAGTCAACAATTGTCTATTTGTGATTGCGTCAGAGAGTGATGTCAACACACACACACAGCATTATTTATGCACATGCTTTAGGCCTTTAAATTTAGAAGGGTTTCTTGGCATAACATTTAGTTCACTCACTCAAAGAAATGTGGGAATCTCATGACAGATTTATTCCTTTCCTATCTCCTAATTATACATGTGATGCTTTAAGGATGTTGATATGCTGGAGCTGCTGTAATCCCATAATTGCTACTCTCCTTTTGTGTTTTTTAGGAATATGAGTCCAGGGTGGGACCCACTGTAGGACTGCCCCCTCCGCCAATGAGACGAAAGAATCTGGAGTTTGAGCCTTTGTCCACCACTGCACTCATCCTGGAGGACAGACCTGCGTAAGTCACTTGTGAACTTCATTTCCCATAATGCACTGTTGTCACGTACTGTTGGGGAGTTATAAAAGGTGCTGTGAATCCATGCTTCCCTTTGATCAAATATTTGACTTAGTTCACTGTGTCTGCAAACAAAATGTGGCCGTATAGACCTGAGGAGCAGGTTTTGCTCTTGTTTATACAAATGTTGTTTTAATGTTAATTATTATAAAGGGTTTTGTTTTATTTTTAATCAGAGGTTGATGACATATTTACAGAGTCATAGTGTAAAGGACAGTTATTATGTTACTTCAAGGATCAGCCGTCTTGAGTTTGACAGCATGTTCATGCCTTAATGAGATTTTTTTATCTAAAGAAAATGAGATATTTTAGAGGTCTAGGTCTTTATTAAGTTTGTTTTCCCCATACACCTGTTTCTATAGTGGGATAGCAAGGATGACCATAAAGTCTCAATTTAAGGCCCAAAAACAACTAGTGTTGTACTAGTGAGGCTTATCTGCCTTTGGGATTAGGTCAACTTTTTACTTGTGTGAATATTTGCCTTTCACGCAGTCAAAGATTGTGCAAATCTTTTAGTGAGCGTATTTGAGTTTCAAAGATATCATTTAACTTCGCAAATAAAACATACTCTGCAGGGGTGCCCTTTCTTTAAACCCTCCGGAAAAATATATTTCCTGTGTCGTTTAGGAACCTGCCTGCAAAATCAGAAGAGGAATCTCAGAGACACAGACAGGAATACAGTGAGATGGTTGCAGGGGCTAAGAGAAGAGGTAGGACACACTCACATGTTATATCAAAAGTGTTTATTCACTGAAACCCACTAATTCTGCTAATTCTGATTCACTTAGAGTTGAAAGACGCACAGAAGAAAAAACGTCAGATGAAGGAGAGATACCGCCAGGAAGAGAATATCGCCAACTCTATGGTGATCTGGAACACTGAGGTCCTGCCCAACTGGGAAAGCATGTTAGTGTCCTTTAGTACTATATTTCTTTCAAATATTTACTTAAAGGTGCACTCCGTAACTTTTGCCTTTATATCGCCATCTATGTTAGAAATATAAATTGCAGTTTATGTTATATACTTATCTGACATTTCTTGTGAATTCGTAGTATTGTTTACATAATACCGTTTTCAACTTAAAACTGAAAACATTTTATGCGTTTTGGCTGTTCATTTACACGTCAATGGAGTTTTGGGGAAACTGAAAATGCAAACTTTTGAAAATAGGTCTCAGTTTTCGTCTCAGGGTAAATTCTTGATTTTGGCAGATTCTTGATTGATGGCAGCCTCCATGCTTTAAACACACAAACATGAACTTAAATGGCGCAGGCACATAGTGTTTCTTTACAGCGCAACATTGCCATCGGCTGGCCTGGCATGCATAGTATAGCATTTTTATTTGTTTTCCAGGTACATGTAAATGCAGATCGTTTTGATAACGCTGTATTCCGTGTGTACGTGAAACTTTTAAAAAATACTAAGAAAAACGTTTCTGTTATTTATCGCGGAAACGTACTTGAAGATAGGGAGCCAGTCTTGAATACTTATTTTTTATGTACTTACTCAATGATTGATTTTTTTAACAAAAAAGTTATGGATTGCAGGTTAAAAAACACACAGCTCACCGGAGAAATCAAATTATATATGCTTATTAAAACTGCATCAATAACATAATTCTCCTAAATGCAGATAAAATCATTTAAAAGCAAAACAGCAGTTGTTTAGGTCTGAATATGATCTGCAAATGAATATTGATCCATTTTGTTGTCATGAACGCAGGCATAACACCCGGCGTGTGCGTGAACTCTGGTGGCAGGGCGTCCCGCCCAGCGTCCGTGGAAAGGTCTGGAGCCTCGCCATCGGCAACGAGCTCAACATAACCCCAGGTAACCATGGCAACCGCACCTTACAGTTGTTCAGTCTGATGACCTTTTAGCTGATGGTCTGCATAACATGTCTGGCAGTCAATACCGACAATAATCCCAGACTGTGTCCAGATTTATAATGTTGACGAGGAAGGAGCTGTTGTTTTGGTCACAGCAGTTGAGCTCGTTGTTGTGTTTTGTCGCAGAACTATACGAGATCTTCCTGTCTAGAGCCAAAGAGAGATGGCGGAGCTTTAGCGAGACAAGTTCTGTCAATGAAAATGAAGGTTTGTTGCATTTACACTATAGTTGTGGCTCTTTTCTGTCTATAAGTTAAAATAAATAATTATTTAAAGGTGCAGTCCGTAACTTTTGTGTGTATATCATCATCTCCTTTTGAAACCAAATTTCGGGTTAGTTTATGTATCTACCTGTGTGTTAAAGTCTTCCGTTAAAACGTACCTGATGGATCAATTTAATAAAATAGATCATCCAAATTGGTCCCCATGGCCATAGTAAAAAAATGTCCTTCTATGGAAAGTCAATGGGGACCATTATTTGGGTGAACTGTTCCTTTAAATATCATTATTATAAGTAGGGATGAGTCCCGATTTTAGAATAGTCGATTAGTTGATTTAATTATAGAACATTGAATAGTTTGTCCGTTTGAAGTAAAATAAAACAACAATTCCCAGTGTTTTTCGATTTTGAGGGTGGCGTTGCTAATAACGCAGCTTTAAGCTATCAACAGACAACTGAAGAAGTCACACACTTGCTAACATTACATAGTTTTCACACACTGTAGACTTCCGTGGCATATACGGTAACTTGGGACGATGTTAAATATGAGTTCTGTGTGGCGTCCTTTATAAAATAAATGAAAATGAAGTGCAGTGCAAACTCTGCCATGCGAAGATTGCTAATCATAGGCATAGCTGCGGGAAGCCATCTCTGTGTTGAGCCAAAGAAAACTGAAACAGTGCCAAAAATAAATAAATAAAAGCAGAAAGTATTTGCACTAGGTCCGCCCACCAATATGTGATTGGAATAGAGAAAGTGTAAGAACGATGCCATTTCAAAGAAAATGGAGACCGGGGTTCTAATCCAACTCTCGCTGAAGACACCCATTTTCTATCACATTACAGATCATGAAGGCATTTGTTTTCAAGAAAATGGACTTAAGACTTAAAATTATTTTTTATTCATGAAGTTTAGGTTTAGGGTAAGGTTGGGGCGTAGGGCTAATATCTCAAAAAGTTGTTTTTAAATAAATGTAATAATTTTTATAGATATAGCGATTTACACTAATTATGCCATAATGTTTAATGCACAACAAGACAGAGGTGCAAATAGTAACGTTATCTGTAGACTATTATTTCTAGTAACTATTTCTACTTAATCCAAAGAAAAATCTGTCATTTTCAGTTAGTTTAAAATGCGTTGCTGCCATGGGCGGGCTATTTATGCTCAGTGTATATAGACACTCCGTAAATGAAAATGTTTTATCAAAAATAAATATAATAATGTGTCTATTCACTAATATCCATTGAAACATTAATAACGTTACTGTTTTTGTTTTAATAACATTACTTTTACATTGACAACATAAAATGTCTAATGACATATAACATATATATATATATATAACATGCCTTTTTGTTTTTATGCTGTGTCCTATAATCACACTGGCATCCTTCTTTATAAAAGAAGCATCGTATGCATGCGTGCATGCAGCCTATATGGATGCATGCGGTGGAATTTCTGCATTTCAAAGAATTTTCAAAGAATTCCCAGCGAATATCGAATATTATTTTTGCTTTAAATGCCCCTCCCTAATTATATGCTAAAAGTTGTAGATCAGTTAGTAGGAAACAGTTCAGATGTATTTCCTCAAAAGTCAAAAGTTTACTTTTGTTTATTTTTAACCAAAAAGTTACAGATTGCAGCTTTAATGCTCACAACCCATTTTTCTTCCGTAATGTGATATTGACTTTTTCCTGAAATAGAATAGCAGGTTAGATCTCGGGTGGGTTTTGATTTTATCCTTTGGGAATTGATTAGATAGTGACAAGTGAAGCTGAATCCTTTATTGGTTAACAGTGTTTATGAAAAGTGTGCATGTTTTAGAGGAAGTTACATTTTAATTAAATATTCAGAAGGTTTAAAAACTGGTATAACGTGAATCACTAACCACAGGCCAGGAACATGTGTTAGTAAGTAAATACCGTCCATTTTAACATAATGCAAACGTTTTACTAGAATGTTCCCACTGTCAGTGTGTTGAACCCAGTACGTGATTTCCATGACCGCCTTCCTGAATTGTGTCACAAAAGCTGAACTTTGATGATTTGTCCTATTTGCTGTGACTAATGACTTCATCTAATGGATTAGATTGTGGCGTGTCGCTGGCTGACAGAGAGTCTAGTCTGGATTTAATCAAACTTGATATATCCAGAACTTTCCCCTATCTCTACATATTCCAGAAGGTAGGAACAGGTGTTTCTCCATACTTTATTTCAAGGCATTAAGCCTCATTTTTGTCTCACATCATGACATATTTCTTCCTCTCTCCTCCATCAGGGTGGACCATACCATGATATATTGCACAATGTGTTGGGGGCATACACCTGTTATAGACCTGATGTAGGCTATGTAAGTAGCATACAGTTTATGACGACAGTATAAAAACACATTCACAAGCTACTGTTCAGTGCTCCTAGAGCGTGATGTTCACATGAACCAGGTCACATGTTCTGCTTAGTGCTCAGGGCAAAGAGCTGCTGCATAAACATATGCAAACTTGTCCAATGTCCCTGGGGAAGGTGCGGTTGAATTTGTATCCGGGCCAATGCTACAATTCACAGGGCCTGGGAAAAACTTTAGGCCCTAGCCCAATGGATAGATTATATGTCAAACTCACATTTCTGGTACCTTGGCCCAAGAGGCCTGGTTTGTATATTGCACGTGTTTATGTGTCATTTGATTGATGTGTTTTAGGTTCAGGGCATGTCCTTTATTGCTGCTGTTCTCATTCTGAATTTGGAGGAGGCTGATGCCTTCATTGCCTTCGCCAACCTCCTTAATAAACCATGCCAGATGGCCTTCTTCAGAGTGGACCATGACCTGGTACGCATACACATGCTCTTCATCAAACCTTTTTGTGGTAGACTATATACAACACCCAAAATAGAGGGAAAGTTACACTGTGTTTCTGCGTTTGCACTCAGAATTGATTCCAACCATCTGTTGACCTACTTTTAGAGATTTCATTGGCAGAATTCTGAGAGTAAAAACTCTGCCAAGAGCTCCTAAAAGTCGTAGTGATGGCAAATTTGCTGATAACATTCCTCTTATGTTACACAAACTGACTACATAATGTTCTATGTACTCGTTTCAAGATTAAGCTTTGCTCAGTATTCATGTCATATTTTGATTTTCCCAAGATGCTGAAGTATTTTGCAGTGTTTGAAGTGTTTTTCGAAGAGAACCTCCCCCGACTATTCCAGCACTTTCAAGACAACAGCTTGACCCCTGATTTTTACCTCATAGACTGGTAATTGTGCTGTGAAAATCTCTCTTCCTGCTGTATTCTGCTTTGTTTGTTTGTTTCTCTTCTCTATGTACATTTATTTTCCTTGTTTTGAAACCGCAGACCAGATATAAATGAGTAATTGTTTTACTGCACTAGCTCTTTATCCCCCCCTAGGGTCTGTCAGGCCACACATCTAATCCTGCAGTTAGCAAATGATCTGAAATGGTGGAATTTTTAAGCAATTGTGGCCTACCCAACTCTTAAAGCCTCATTTGACGTTTTTCTATACATCATTCTGCTACACTGCATTTTGTGATGAACACTTCGCTAATAAACCTGAATTAATATATTTTAATTAGAAAAAAAATGGTTTACTTTAAATTAGGGCTATCAAAAGATTAATCGCGATTAATCGCATCCAGAATAAAAGTTTGTGTTTACATAATATATATCTGTGTACTGGGCATAATAATGTTGTATTTATTATCACACAAATCCATGCACATATTTAAGCAGAACCTCAAAATTAATAAACATTTATAGATAATTTCAATTATTGGTAAATATAAATAAATGCATGTAAATATTTCCTAAATATGTATACATGTGTATGTGTTTGTATTTATAAATACAAAATTAAAATGCACAGTACATAGACATATAATGTTAACACAAACTTTTATTTGGATGCGATTAATTGCGATTAATCTTTTGACAGCCCTACTTTTAATTCAACCAATCGATTAGCGGACTACTTGTAGACCAGAGATTGAGAGCTACAAATTTAATTATTGTGCATATTTTTTCATTTAGCCTTTTCTGAAAGCCAGTAGGATGGTTTAGTACGAAGTGGTTACCAGCTTCTGCTCATGGGTAGTTGACAGACTAATATGCAAATTTTTCCAATGGGGTGACGGCAAAAATGTAGAGAAAAAACTAACAATGTAGATATATCTCTCTTATGCTATTTATTGATACATTTAAGTATTAATAATATAAAGTAATGTCATTTTAACAGGTTGTTTGCAAAATTCTCAAGACTTTTAATTCTTTTCTGCTTTCAGGATCTTCACTCTGTACAGTAAGTCGTTACCGTTGGATGTGGCCTGTCGTGTTTGGGATGTGTTTTGCCGAGATGGTGAGGAGGCGTTATTCCGGACGGGACTGGGAATTCTACGACTGTATCAGGATGTTCTGCTACAGATGGATTTTATTCATAGTGCACAATTCCTTTCCCGGCTGCCTGAAAACACACCCGCACATGCACTCTTCTCCTGCATAGCAAACACACAGATGGTCAGTAATAACCGGCGGTGGAACCAGGTGAGATGTTCACAATTACACACAGACAGATCTTTGCTAATATTAAGCTAAGTTTTTTAGAATTTGTTTGTATACATGTCTTTCTCAATACCAAGCAAATCTGATTCAGTTCAGTTTACACTTTTGAAAAGCAGCTTTACTAAATTTCAGCAAAAAACAAAAATAATGTAGAAAAAGTACAATATTAGCATTGCAAATTGTGTCATTAGAATTGTGATTGAACTGTTCGGTATTCAGAGGTCAAGGGCCTGTTTGATACTGAAACTGGTCAATATATAAGTCAACCAATAGGAATGGTTTCATTTTTTTTATATTTAAAATATCAATACTGGAATATTGAAATAATCTGAAGGAATCAGAAAATGGATTGTTTAATCAAGCTTTACCTCCTGCAGGAGTTTCTCATCATCTTTTTTCTGTCACCTGCAGGTGTTTTCCGCTCTGATGAAAGATGGACTGAAAGAAACCGACAGAAGCAGCAGCAGTCCTGCCTTACGAAGCTAACATCTGACTCTCCCAGAAGAGATGGTGATCTTTCTAACGCTCGCAGAAGATGATGGTTCACGCAGCACTTTGACCTCTGCCGTGTGCCTGAGGATAACTGTAAGCTCCAAAGGACATCTCGGGCTCAGACTCGATGGACTCATTGAACTGTCTGAAGACTCTCATAATGGATCTGTCCTCTGTGGAAGGGACGTTTCTTCATTTGCGCCTGCAAGCGTTTGTACGTGTGTTTGTGAATGAATGAGCCTGAGAGCATGAGAATAACACAAATGTGAGTCAGGTTACCGTATAATGTGCCAACTTTGTCAATGTTACTTTTGTAATGTTGTGACTGTAAGAAAACAACTGATCAGAACCATTTTCACAAACACAGAGGCCAGAGCTACAGATATAAACACTCCCTGCTTGCAGAAATTTTGCAACCTGAACCAGCAGCGGGCCATCTGGTACACACACAGACATACATAATCTAAACCTGCAGTAGCCTTTCATTTAGCACACGGTTAGCGTGTTTGTTATGAAAAATATTTCTCTCGCTTTTGTATTACTTGGTCTGTTTGCTTAAATCCTCACGTCTGTTTGGCTGCAGTCAGGCAGCCATTGACCCTGTGGCAATATTTCTGTACCCCTGTGACCACTTTAAAAAGCCACAGTATGCCCAAAAATCTGAACACAGACCTGGAGCAAATATTGGTTGAAGCAAAAGTGCTGATCTGAGATCTTATCTTATAGATAGACGGATGCTGATCAAATATTAGAAATCGAGAGATTAGAGATTTTATGTTTTTTTTCTAAATCGGCCATTTGGTTTTAAATGAAAAGCTTGCAAAATGTTCTATATCGCACTCAGACAACACTACATACTTACCTTAACCAGCAAACGAGATCAGATTCTGCACCTTCTCAAACACTCCAAATGACCTAACCTTTTCCAGATTTTTTTCTGCTATTTAAAGTCTTTGTTTTTAATTTAAGATTTGTTTATTTTTTATCTCCCTCACTGTTGTACATGTTTCACATACGTGACGGTTGAAACTGTACATCGCTTGTGTGAGGGATCAAGGCTAGACATTGAAAAATCTCAGTATTGGAGACCAGATTTGTCTTCCTGTTTTTATTTCTTTGTTTTTTTACACTTACACAGCATCTGCTAAAATAACTTTAAAGCATTTAAGCATAAAATCTGATTGTGCAACAACATGGGACCAGCATGTTTTTGAAAAGCGCCATTGGCAAATACATTTTTATATGACTTTGTTTTTGGACAAGTGGTTTATGCTACTTGATTCATGGTTCTTTACCATCATATTTAACCAAATGATTGATTCCTCTGTTCGCTCGGTGAAATAAAAAAATGTTGCAACCTCCTTTTCACACTTCAAATTTATTGCCATACATGCATTATGTGACACCTGAATTGATTTTTATTTAAAAGTGGTGCCTTACAGAAGGATTCCTTATAATGATTTGACATTCACATTTTCTTTACCGTGTCCTTTTAAGAGTACATTAATGTGTAAACTTAGCAAGTTTTTTTTTTTGTGGATTTTGAAGAAGATATTGTCATATCCAAATGAATTAAAGATCATCATCGGAAGGAGTTTAAGTAATAGTTTTAGTGCTTGTTTGATAATGCAATTCATGAAAATGTGCCTATTAAATGGTTCATAAATAAAAAAGTCCACCCAAATATAAAAAAATCATAATTCATTCACCCTCATTCAATCACAGTTGAATGACTTCCTTTTATGTGTTGAACTCGCACTATTGTATTTTATATTGAAACACTGAAGTTATCGTCTAACATGGGGCTTAAACATGGCATGAGGGCCAGTAAATTATAAAAATGCTGATATTAAGGAGAACTATTCCTTTAAGTTTATGGATGTGGCAACTAAGGTAACCATCCCAATAACTTAAGAGGGATACTGCACCCAAAAAGGAAAATTCTGTCATAAATTAACCCCAAGTTGTTCCACAACTGTATTCTTTGTCTTATTTAACAAAAAAGATATTTGGAAAAATGTTAGCAACTGATATCTCTGGAACATCATTCATAGTAGCACAAATTAAAAATGGTAGTCAAAGGTTCCCTAGAACTGTTTGTTTTCCTAAACTTAAACTCCTATTTTTTTTCAGACAATGATGTGCCAGAAATATCAGTTGCTAACATTTTTCCAAATATCATTATTTTTCATATAAAACAAATTAATTTGTACCAGTTTGGAACAACTTGAATGCGAGTAAATGATGACAACGTTTTCATTTTTGGGTGCAATATCCCTAATGTTTTAGGAGACCTCTTTACTGACTTAAGCCTGCTGAAGAGAGGCACAAAGAATGCAGATGTGTCTAGACTCTAGAGCAATGAGCAATGTCTGTATTGAAAGACATCTAAGACAGAACTACAGGTAGACAGAACTTGAATGAATGAATGGTTCTGTATACTGTGTTGGGTTATATGAGACCAGCCCACTTTTTTTTTGATTGCACTTATGCTTTTGTTGTACTTATGCTGTCCCAATTGCTTCTATTGCCTACCCCACCTGTAAGTCACTTTGGATAAAAGCGTCTGCTAAATGTAAATGTAAACTTGGCACCTGTGTAAAGGTACAATTTATGAACATCAATGTTACAAATATAAAGGAAAATTTACTGATCTCTAACCAAAACATTTCTAAATACAGCATTCCCTTTTAAACACTGCTGTTACACCGTACATGTTCATAAGAAAATGGAACAAATGAGACAAACTCAAGGTTGACCAAGACATTCTTTACTTAAACAAAAGCACAATATACTGTGTGAGTGAACTGTATACAGAAATGACTGGGCTTAGCTTTGACATGTTTTCTTGTTGTTCTACATTTAATGTAACAGGTTGCAACAGTTGATTCTTCATAAAGGAAACAAACACTTAACTGTACCTGATGTGACTCAAGATGTAAAACAAGAACTTTTCAGAACCATCATAAACAAGGCTAACCAGAGGAAAATCATCAAGATCATAGATGGAATAACACTCAACTCTATGGCGAATCAGATTCTCCTTTCTTCTTCTCTTTCTTCAGCTTCTTCTTTTCTTTCTTTTTCAATTTCTTCTCCTTCTTCTTTCTCTTTTTCTGGCTCTTTGTTGATTCTGCATCATCATCATCCTGTTTGTCATTGGGTTTGTTTTTACTCTCATCTTTACTGTGTTTGCCCTTAGATTCGGGTTGAGTTTGAGGCTGTTTGTCGTCTCTGATGCGCTTCTTGTCGGGACTGCGTTCTCTGTGTTCCTGGAGAACCCGCGACCTTTCACCCCTATTGGAGGGGCTCTCTTTTCTATGCGATGATGTTTGATGTTGGTCACCGTGTCTATTAGCATCCTTGGGTTGTCCCTGTGACCCCAGCTGCAAAAAGAAGAGACTTTTCAGAATAAAGTATTTAAGTTTATAGTTGATATGTGTACTGCTGGCCCAGTAACTTGCATGCTTGTGATCTAATATGAATGGCATGTCACCTGTTTTTTCTCGTCGAGTTTATGATCTGCGACATGTTTCTCTGCATTATTCAGATCCCCAAAGAACTCCTCACAGCGCTGGCAGAAGAAACCCATCACTGGGATCAATTCCCCACTGCCTACAAGCAAATGCAAGGACATCATTTGTACAGTTGAGTGTTCACAACAGCAACAAAAAACCACATTCAAGTCACCAGAGAACTGATAATGTGGTCCTTTGAACTCAAAATGGTGCACCATTATGCAACCCTCCTTTAATATAAATGTCAGGGTCCCAAACATATTTCAAAAATAAATCTTTAAACACTTCATTAAAACTAATGAGGGACAATAAAACAGCCTCAACAAGTTTTAAGGTGGATGCTGCACACTGGTGGTGGTTGAGGAGACCCCCTTCAAATAATTGCAAAGAGCTTCGGATGTGCAGCAATACACAATAAAGCACTATATAAATGAATCATTCATTCAAGAAGTTTTGAAAAACTTGTTGCCAATACGCAAGATTTGTTGCAGATACCTTCCTGTTTGAGTAGACCCTCTAGTTCCTTCACCAAATACTCTTTCCTTTTATTGTGAATCTGTTTCTCTCTTCTCTCTCGCTCCTTCTCATCAATCTTCTGAAACAGTCAAAGGTTTTACATTAGACTCTTGGGAGCATATTATATGTGATGGAGAGAAATTAGGGATGAACATTATTGATGTAGACAAGATATTAAACAAAGACTCCTTGTACCTTCACCTCTCGCTTTGGGTCCCGGTTGGAATGGCTGCTTCCAGAACGATTACTCCGACTGTCATCACTTTTGGATGCTGAAAACAGGAATTCAGGAAAAACATACAACTGATTTTTGTTATTTCTTGGTATGACATTAATTTAAAGTTATTCCAGCTGTAATGCAAAAAAACCACTTCAAACAAAAAGCAGCTTTCTGACGAATGCTATTGCTAGTGCTGAAATGGTATTTAAAATTTCCCTTTCATTCCTTTTCGTTCACCTCTGCATTTCATTTGAATGCAGCTTCATTTTTTTTATATGATATTAACAAATTAAAATTCTGTCATTATTCACCCGCATGTCATTCCAAAACTGGATCTGACGTGTCCATATACAGAAGTCAAGGGGGGCCAATGTTGTTTGGTTACATATCTTTTCTGCATAAGTAATAGACGCGTGAACTGACAAGGATGAGTAAATAATGAAAGCATTATCATTTTGAGGTGAACTAACCCTTTAAATATCCTATGATTTTTGTTTGGAAATTGAAACCTTTATAAATACGAACAAACTTCGACAAAAAATGCACAACTATAATTTTGCCAAAAAGTGTATTCTTTCTTGCAAGCACTGTTACTTGCTTTATGTCATTCAAGCTGAATTTTATTATTAAGTATTACGGGAGTTATGAAATTACCCATCGTAATATCATTAAACATGGTCATTCGTGCTGACCCTAACCTTTGGAGAGTGCTTGCAGTGCCTCAAGAGCTGGTTTGAGCAGTGGGAGCGAGGAAGAAACACCTTGTTCCTCCTTCTTCTCTTTCAGTTTAACAGCCATTTTATAGATATCAGCCGGGCTTGGATTCAGCCCGATGGCCCTAAGCAAACTTTTTACATTCTCGCATTCTTCTGGCGTGACTTTCGTAGATCCTGAAGTGGCAGGCTGCACGCTAAGCATGGTATGCGGTTTGGGTTCCTGTAGACTGTGAGTCTGGGGTTCTTTACTGACATGATAAACTGGAGACCTAACAGATCCAGTCTGGGCCAACGGAACGGTCACAGCCTGAGGTTTGGCTCTCTCCTCTTCCTCTCCATAAAGGAATTTCTCCTCATCTTCAACACTGTGGATCACAGGCTTGCTTTCAGGCTGCGGGTTGGGGGTGTTCCAGGATAGGATGTTGGGAAAACTGCTGCTATTTCCTCCTGCTCTCTCGTGAGGTAGCAGAGTGCCGTATTTGAGTCCAGCAAAAGTTTCAGGTTCTGGCTGAAGGTTCTGGAAACCTGTTACAGCAGGCTGGCTTCCAAGAACCATTCCCTTTGTATCGTCAGCACTCTGTGAGAAAAGAAAGGGTACAATTGTATATCTAGTGGAATTTATGCGAGTGGAAATTGATGGAAAGTGATCAAATGTGTAAATCATTTTGAGTCCATTGACTTCAATTGTATAAACACAAAATCAAAGAGACATTTCTCAAAATATCTTATTTTGTGTTCCACAGAAAAATGTAATATACAGGTGTGAGTGAACAAATAATTTATATTTTTGGTGAACTGACTCAGAGAACTGCATACCTGGTTTCTAAGAAGGGCATTCTTGACCATAGGCAGGTGTTTCTCTATATCTTTACTTTGTAGGATCTGTCGCAGGCCATAAACCAAATCAGGCATGGAACTGCTGCCGAGATTCAGGCCGCTGCTGGTGCCAGTTGAGCTGGGATTGTTATCTATGGTCACCATGTAAGACGGTTTATTCTGGCTGGGACTCACACGTGGTTGACTCTTGGAGCGCGTTGTGCTCCTCCCATGACTGTGACTACGGCTCCTACTCCTTGGGCGACTCTTGGCCCTGGTGCGATTGCGGCTAACACTGCGCGATCTGCTGCGAGGCCGACTTTTCCCACGACACCGGCTGCGTGCTCGACTACGGGCCCGGCTCCTTTCTCTGCTTCTGCTGCGACTGCGAGGACGGCTCTTTCCTCTACTACGACTCCGCGCTCGGCTGTGGCCATGTTTGTCTGAGGAACGATCCCCTGTGATGTTTTTATCTACTGCGGCCTCAGTTCGGTCACTCGCCTCCAGGATTCTGAGAAATTCTTCAGCTTTTTTCCTTCAAAACACATTTATTCAATAGGTTATACATTATACTCAAATCAATATTTACAGCAGTTTACAGCAAGGGAAAAGTTCAACAGAAAATCCTGTCATCATTTACTCACCCTCAAGATTGTTCCAAACCTGTATAAATTTCTTTTTTCTGCTAAACACAAAGATATTTGTAAGAACCTTAGTAACTAAACAGAATTCATCCCCCATTGACTGGCATAGTGTGTATTTTCCTTTCTTTGGCAGTAAATAGGGGATAAGATCTGTTTGGTTACTGGCATTCTACCAAATATCTTCCTTTGTGTTCCAGAGAACAAAAACATTTATACAGGTGTGGAACAACCTGTGGGTGAGTAAATGATGACAGAATTTTCATTTTAGGGTGAATAAATCCCTTTAAATCCTTGTTATGGAATGGACAATAAGAAGACAATGATTTGCAGCTGTAACAGTTCAATGTGCAGTTCATCACTTGTTAAAGACTTCATACCTGACTTCTTGGTTTTGTTCATCCTGCTTCTGGGTAGACCAGTTTTGTGAAGAGTTACCAAGCTGAGGCTGGTTTGATGATGTGTTTTGTGTGGATCCACTCTGGTTAGCATTGTGGCTTGTGAAGGATCGGTTCTGCATAAAAAAAATGAATTAAGAAATGAGCAATACAAACATAGAAATTGACAAATTACAGGTTTTAGCTTGAAAATTAAACAGAGTGGGACCAAAATTCTTATATGAGCATGTAAACGCACAAAAATAAATTAAATAAAGCATCCCATACTGCAGGACGGGGTCTAAATTTGGATTAAAAGTCAAATTCTATTGATATCTCACAACCTAAATATTAAACACCAATCATTCGTTTGCAATAGAATCTACAGCATTTACCTGAAAAGGCTGTTTTGTGAGATCAGACAGTACTAAACAGGCAGTGCAATAAATCGGTAAAATCAGATACCTCGTAAAATGTTTCTCTGTATCTGTCGTTCACTGCGATATACGGACTGGACTGCAGATGTCCCGGTGGAGGACCGGGCGGCGGAGCACCGTATCCAGGGCCCGGAGGTCCCCCATAAGGGGGACAAAACGGAGGAGGTCCAAAACCTGATACGGAATGACCGAATCCCGAAGGGGGAATCGGTACCCGGTGATAGTCAGGGTTCGACGAGCCTCGATACATTTTTGTGGATCAATTCGTGGCCAATATGTGTTCTAAACGTGAGTTTATTTGTCTATTTGTCCATTTGTCCATTCGCTTTCTCACTCTAAGATTCGATCGATGTATCAAACAGCTTGCGCAAGGACAACTGCGCCGCCTGCAGCACTGGAGGCACAACGCAGTCGTGGTGCTAGCTGTGACGCCGAAGCATCGATGCTTGTGTTATTGATGTTTTGTTATTATTCGTTCTTTGAATTAAAAAGGCTTGTTTTTTTATTTTTTTATTGCTTTATTAAACATTTTGTTATAACCAAACAATGTTACAACATAAATATTATTAAAAAAAAATAATATAAAAAAAAAATATAACATAACATTAAGAAACACTTAATGAATTAATGAAAAGAGAAAATAAAACATAACCATGGCTCGAAAAAAACAAGACAAAAAACAAACAATCAAAAGAAAACAAAAAAACAGGAGAGAGCATTAAACAAAAAACAATATTCTTTTTAAAAAAAAATATTTGGTAAAGTTCTTTGTGCTTTCATATCAGAAGATAACATAATTGTTTTTTGAAACCATTTTATCTTTATAAAAAAATTGCATATTGGTCACCTTCGAAAACTAAAAAAATAATAAGCGACATGTTTCCAAAGTTGCTGAATAAAGTTGCACGACCAAAACAAGTGAATAAGTGATTCAGTGTCATTCTGACCAAATATTTGGTGTCAAAGTCAGCTCAAAAAAATGTCTTTAGAAAAGTTGTGGTAGGGTAAATGTTATGGAGTAGTTTAAAGGATATTTCTTTGATATTGTTTGAGAGAAGATATTTCTGTTGCATGGACCATATCATTTTCCAGTTTAGATTATCAAAAAGGCTGTTGAAACAGTATGAAACAAACAGAAGGGGCACAGGCAATGCTCTCAATAAGTAAATTTCTTATTTTTATTATAAATTATTATTTATTTTTTACTAATAAAACATAACTTACCCGGTGTGTCGCTAGGCTCTGGTAAAGAAACTACTTCAAAAGATAAAGAATAATTTCTAAAAAGCATGCATATGCCAGATGGAATAGCAACCATTACAATGGCAAACTCTTTAGGAGTTACTGGTATATTATATATAGAGAGACATTCTGAATACCTAAAAAGCATACCTTCCTTATTGAGCCGGCCAACATGCAATATTCAATTACTGAACCATTGTTTAAAGAACAAAGATCTATTTAAAATATATTGTTTTTATTGTTTCAAATGTAACATCTATGTGGGGAAAAATTATGTTTGTACATAAGGGTCCAAGCCAAAAGAGCCTATTTGTGAAAATGAGATATCTTGACGGGGAGTTTTTGAATATCATAACTGCACAGTTAGACAAATCTTTATTCCACCATTATTGAGAAATCGACTGAGACTTTTTATTTTAATTAAATTATTTATTGTATTGAAATCAATAAAGTTCAATCCACCCTTATTGTCAAATTTTCGAAAACAAACTTTTTATAGTTTTTTCGCTTGTCGAATCTTGCGGCGCTGCATCAAGTCGAACAAAGGTTTAAAAACTTGCGACAAAGGCCACGCCCTCATCGGTTGTTACAGAAACATCACTATAATCGTATTAAAGTGCGTGTCTATTTTTGTGTGCATGCACATGCGTTAATTTACTTCCTCTATGCATGAGTTTGACTTGTTTTACAAACAGGAAAAATGTCCACATCCACAAAACAAAATGGTATGTTTATTGTTTTGAGTTACTAGGAGTATGTGAAACAGATTGTTGTCATGTAGCCTACTTAATATACCGATTTATTAATTTTCTATTCCACCCTTGCATTCATTAATTTATTAATTCATTAATTTATTATTGATTCTAAAATTAATGCGTTGGTCCACTGTGAAATATTTGAGACGGGGTATCTGCAGGTCGGAGAAAAGGGCGTACCGAAAGGTGGGGGCGTACTGAAAGGTCTTTTCAATTGGACACGAAAGCTGCCTCTTCAGCATCACCTTAAACGTGTGTTAATCTAATGTGTGAGTTCTCCGTGATCACCGGGCTGTTAACGACGCCAAGAACAGTTTGATCTCAGCAAATAAAACACCTCAAATTGGCCGCTGCCTATTATATCACTTAAGTAGGATTACATTTATTAGCCTAGTTTTGATTACATTTCATAATGGGAAATCGTCTGATGAATCTATCATTTTCGAGACTAATCATTCCAAGCAATTTCAAGGTCAGTCAGAGTTTCATAACTATACACAGCCTGCATGTATGTATTTATGAGTTAAACGTATTCTTGGCCTGTGTACTTTTGACTGAATCATATTTCCCTATTGTGCACAATACATATTATACTTAACAAAAAAACGTGTTTTGTTTTTTATTAAAAAGGAAAATAATCACATTATCTTAACCATATTTAATATGAAAACGAAAAGAAGCAGGTGTTAATGTCATATTGCGTTTTATTGTAAATGTAAAATGCAGGTTCAGGGGATGCACATATTGGATTTGAAATATTAAGAAATAATTTATATTTAAGGAACAGCTGATGAGTGTCACAATCAAATGTGAATTACAATTATTATTTAAAGGGTGGTACAATGTCTCTAAAATGATAACACTAACAACTTTTTAGTGATGACAACTGCACTAGCGTTTTATAAGTGCAAAATAATTTACTTTCCTTAGTGTCATGATAGAATAACAACATGTCATACTGTAAAAGGAATTTCTACCGTTTAAGTTCAACTATGATTTAGTATATGTAAACAAAAACATGCAGAAAAGACTGAACTACTCGACAGCTGCATCTAGATGAGCAGACTTGATGACCTACTGTAATATGCAATTTAGCAAAACAGACTTGTCTAATAAATTCTAGACAATTAAAATTGTCTTATGATCACAAATTCCCAATTTGAAACCTTTGCGATCTTCTTCCTGTTTAAAAGAAATTATGTATGTGTTTTAACGCTGAAAAAAAGAGCACCTTTGACCAATGAAAAACATTTCGGAACGCCCCCTACCTTTCGACACGCCCATTTCTCCGACCCGCAGAGATCCCTAATTGAAATATTTCGCGACACAGCGCTCTCCCATGGTTTCACCAGCAGAGGCCGTAGTCGAGCTCTGATTTAATAGCTTCACTTTGCCATCACTACATCGCAGACCTCAAATTTGCCTGTTTTAAACTGTTTTCAATTAGTAGACTTTTCTCCACCCTTGATAATTTAAACTTTGAATAATTTGTAACAATAAAATCAAGAAGTACATACGGTATATATTTTGATTTACAAAGCATTACAATTAGCGCATTAAGTTTTCCAGTGTAGGCATTCTGTTTAACCAGTGATATCTTGCGTAGTTGTTTTGATTTCATATATAACTCATATCAATCAGGAAACTGATGTAAAAGTACGCTTTTGTTTAAACAATAAAATGACCGCATAACAACCGATTTTATTCGTGGCATAAACATCTAAGAAACAGTGACTAGGATCAATAAAACAATTGTTATTAATATATAATTAAAAGGGGAAAATCGGACAAGTTTATACGTAGTTTGTAAAAGAGGCATGTGGAAATTCAACCCGGAATATTGCTGGCCGGCTAAAAAGATGTAAGGACCCCTCTATTCCAACCCAGCGTTTCGGTCGCGGCTGTTGGAATGAGTGAGGGATTTGATCGATTATCATGGAGTTTACGGATATTCTTGATTCTCTGGAGGACCTGGGGTAAGTTTATAACTTGTCACATAATAAGTGACCTATTACTATAATTGTTTGCTTTATCATATGCTTAGATTTTGAGTTTAATTGCATAAATCTAAACTCGTCGACGGGGTTCTGGATGACGTGAGACAGCACCGGCTGGGACTTCTATTTTGAATCAACCTCGATTGTATCTTTTCTTAAATATTTTGGTTGCTTTGTATTCCTCGGCAGAAACGATTAGTTGCCGGTATATTATCGGAGGTGAATGCTAGGGTGGGGTAATTGGCAACTATTTGACAGCATGATTTATGCAGTGAATGTGAACGTCAGATTGGGCCGCGCAACGTCAGCAGTGCAAATATCTTAAATATATCCGGGCCATAAATATCCATCCTGTGCTATCATGGCCTTAATGAGCAGAACTCTGTCATGACATTCCCAGCTATTGATGTGTCCATATCTCGATTTAACAAGTTCATGGATCGTTCTAGATCTAGGTCCGAAAGCATGGATGTATTTTTGTACCCGAGTCAATTACTTTTAACCCTTATGCGGATTGAGAGAGAGAGAGAGAGAGAGATAAAAGGATGAGACAAAACAATTTAGTACAGACACACAGTTCTCTAATAAGCAACTGATGCGTATATTAAATTTGTAGAATTATATGACAAAAACAGATGATTGAAATGAATTATAAACTCTGCAAATATTCTCTTTGTAACATCTTGTTCAGGTTTGATTCTAGCCATAATGTAATATTATTGAAAAACCTTCTTTCAGTTGGTCTGATAGCACATAGTGAAGCTCTGCAGCAATTTACTGGTAAAATAATTTTCCATAAGATGGGCAAAAATATAATACTAAACCATGTCAAATTATCAATATTATCCCCTTGAAATAAAGTTAGAAATGTGGGTCTTTACAAAGTTAATTTTCCATGAAATACTGTTTTTGTATAAAAATATTTATTTATTTACATGTTCAAAATATCACAATCATCCAAAAACTGCACAAATGTGGAGTGAAAACATTAATTACTAGAGTAAAATTACATTTGTTTAAAACGAAACAATTATTTTGTTGCTATTGAAATATATTGACTGAGTGTCTATGAATTTTCATTTTGTTTTAGTTCTATTGACTTCTACATACAATACCAAGCCCTAAATTCTTTCATATGCTGCACAGTCATCATTTGTTCAGGTCATACTCGCCCAAATCGTAAAAGTGTATAATGACTATGTCACCAAATGCAAGCATATTCAAATACACAGCAGTTTATGAATGAATGCGTGTTTGCAGGTACCAGGGTCCAATCCTAGAGGATGGAGCTCTTGAGACATGCGTGACTGGTGGTGCTGCATCGCCCGAGTTCACTAAACTATGTGCCTGGCTCGTTTCTGAGCTGAAGCTGTATTGCAAACTAGAAGAAAATGTTCACTCAACCAACTGTGAGTCTCTCAAGATCGTTCCTGTCTTATCTCAGTAAGGAGGTGTCAGCTGCTATAATTTGCATTCACTGTTGTGTTCTGTGTAGGTCCTAGTGAGGCCGAGGGGTTTCAGCTGGAAATGAGTGGTCTTCTAGCCGAGCTGTCCTGTCCATATCCCACTCTAATAACTGGAGACGTCACCAAGCGTCTGCTAAATGCAAACAACTGCCTGTTACTGCTAGGTATGTAAACAACATCAACTTAAACATGTTTTAAAAAAAAAAAGGTATCACATGATTGAGTTGGTTTTAATGTGCTTTGTATTCTGTTTAACATAATTTTTTCAGGTTTCTTCCTCTCAGAGCTCCAAGCATCCAGGATGATCCTCATAAACCAGCCTCAGAAGAAGGTGCAGGAGACCGGTGGCAGTAAAGCCTTCATGGAACTGAAGGGCATATGCATGGGTCTGGGAATGTCCAAACCTCCGGCCAACATCACAATGTTCCAGTTTTTCAGTGGCATTGAGAAAAAAGTAAAGTGTGGTCATTTAACTGACATATTATTTATTTGTTCCACATTGTGTGTTTGTACAATGACCCAGTGTGTTTAAACAAATGAATTTTCTCTTAGCTGAAAGAAGCTTTGTCCAAGGTCCCTCCATCTCATGTAGGGGCGCCTTTACTGAAGAAACCACTAGGCCCAGTTCACTGTGTAAGTTCGAAAAACAAAATATGCTTAAAGGCTTAGTTCACCCAGAAATACTATTTTTGATATCATTTATTCACCCTCATGTCATTTAGAACTCTTGGAACAAAAAAAATATATTTTAAGAAATGTCTCGAGTGTCTTTGTGTCCATGCAAAATAAATAAATGGGGCCAATGTTGTTGTGGGCCAACATTCTTCAAAATATCTTCTTTTGTGTTCTGTAGAAGAAAAAAATCCACTGTCTCAAGATCTTTATGGATATTTTTTTCATATTCAGGAGAAAATCGAAGCAATAAATCAAGCACTTGTGAATGAGTATGAAGTAAGAAGGAAAATGTTGTTGAAGCGTATAGATGTGACGGTTCAGTCGTTTGGCTGGTCAGAAAAAGCCAAGGTAAGAGAATCAAAAAAATTATATTCATTAATCCTAAACAATGTAATATTATACAAGTCATTATTTTCATAATACGGAATTTATAAAAAATATGTTGGAAATGTAATACAGACATAAGTTTGTATTTGTTTACAGACAAATGCAGAGAAGCTTGCTAAAGTTTACCAGCCTCTTCGTACAGCCTTGGCCACCAAGACAAGAGTCTCAGTGGCTCATCTGTTTGCTGCTAGAGAAGATTTATCAAAGATTCTAAGAACCAGTAGCGGACAGAACAGGGAGAAGACAGCCTGTGCCATTAACAAGGTGGGTAACATACAGCCAAGTGATTTTTACTACACATAAAACACACGTGTCTCAAACACTCCTCACTGTTTTATTACTGTAGGTCCGGATGGGTCGCGTGCCTGATCGAGGAGGGAGACCCAACGAGATCGAACCTCCACCTCCAGAGATGCCCACATGGCAGAAACGCCAAGACGGTCCACAAGGGGGCGGCGGAGGGCAGTTCTACTCTGGTGGCAGTGGGGGAAGAGGTGGAGGACGGGGAGGCTACGACCAGCAGCATGGTGCCCGAGGAGGCCACGAAAGAGGAGGCCACGAAAGAGGAGGCCACGAAAGAGGAAGTGGACGAGGTGGCAGAGGAGACCACCGTGGGGGAAAAGTACAAGGATACCAGGATGGTGGCTTTCAAGGAGGTTATGGAGGAGGAGGCTACCATGGTGGGCAGCAGGGATCGGGATACCAAGGAGGTCAGCAAGGTCCAGGAGGTGGAGGATTAGGAGGAGGAGGGGGGAGTTACCAACACGAAAGCTATAACCAGGATGGAGGGCGAAACCAGGAGAGGGGTGGCAGGGGTGGTCGTGGGGGTAGAGGGAGGGGAGTAGGACGAGGTGGTCAGGGAGGGGGATGGGGTGGAAGAGGAGGGCAGAATTTTAACCAGGGGGGGCAGTTTGAGCAGTTCTTTCAGCAAGGTGGACAACATTATAACCAGGCGGGCTTCGGGCAGGGAAGACAATTTACTAGCTGAAATAGGGAGTGGGTTACAGCTACAGCTTCAGAGAGGACAATACTGTTCCTTGAGGGCAGGAGACCCAGCGATACAGGCCTAGAGATGAGAATGGACGGCATTACATCCCATAATCTCCATGGTGCATCTGAGGTCTGCTTTACTGAGATCTGCTTCAAATGGACACAATATGCTTTTTTGCATGTGTCGATGGTCGAAACGGTTATGCTTCCAACTGACCATGTAAAATACTTCACTTATTTTGAAGTGTGTTTGCTGGGTTGCCAAAAAAGTCCCAGTATGAACTGTTTTTTTTTT
This sequence comes from Triplophysa dalaica, assembly GCF_015846415.1. NCBI lineage: Eukaryota > Metazoa > Chordata > Actinopteri > Cypriniformes > Nemacheilidae > Triplophysa > Triplophysa dalaica. Next base: position 6,624,545 of record NC_079556.1, on the reverse strand, counting down.
TCATTTGCTTCCATCCAGTCTACTGCCTGAAGTACACTGCCCCGAATCTGACAAAGCCTTATATTTAAGGTAATGGAAAATGTTTTTGTTTTATGACACCATTTGTATTGCATTGCATAAGTTCACAAGGTCCATCCTATTGAATGTTCAGCACTTGAATTTATCCCTCAGTGGAATTTTTGCTTAATATGGTTGGTTAAATCAGCCCATTGTTTGAGGTTTGTCTTTGTTTTCAGCCAGAAATGCGCACATGAATGTTCATTTGATGATATGTGTGATTGATCATAATTTAAAAGGTTTTCTGCTTTTTTGGGAAAGACTGTACAGATCAGCTTAAAGTTGAAAGTCGATTTGAATGATTAAATACGTCACAAAGAAGAGTTGTCAGTGTCTAATGTATTAAATTTATTTTGTCGTAGGATCTCACATTGTAAAAATTGTACGGTTTAAAATCTCACATTTCTGGAAAAAAAATGGAAATTCATCATCTACTCGTCCTCTTGTCATTTCAAACCTGTGTTGTCTTCTGTAGACAAGAGAAAATAAGGAAGTCATACAGGTTTAAAATGACAAGAGGGTGAGTAAAGGATTTGGTGAGTTTTCTTGTTCTGTCTTTGTTTGACATGCTTTGAAATTGTGTCCAGAGGAGGGTGCTATACAACTTGTTTTAATACTCCAAGTCTGCAGGATGGGGCAGAGCCATTTCAAAGAGAATACAGAATAATTCTTGAAAACGTTATACACAAACATTTATTTTATATAGACCATTTATAGTTACAATGAATGCTTTAAACAGCTGTGCTAAAGATAAGGTTAGTAGTGTGTTTTATAGCAACGGAACATTTTGCCACATTTTTACATGTGAAATATACCTCAAGCATATCATTTAAATGTCCAAATTGAGCTTTTCTAAATCAAAAAATACACTGTCATTTAAATACTTTTAAAATAATCCTTTCATACATTTCTGTCAGACTGATAGATATAGTTGGTGTCCTGCACTAAATAACATAAAACTGTCCAATAAATAATCCAGTCCAAATTTTTCAGCTATGTTGGTCAAACTTCTGTTCACTGGCACACCTGAGACATTGTGATGACCTGCAAACTGCGCAGATAACCTTTAATTCATTGTGATCACTTACATTTTAAGTCTATTGTATAGTGACCCTCATAGTTGACTTCAGAAAACTATTGTTATTTATTGAAAGTGTTACTGGTTTTCTAGTTACATTATAAATGCACACCTTTAATAAGTAGACCTGATATCAGCTGTAATCATGACTACAGTTGATACAAAAATGACAAGGTTGATCATTATACAGCCGTTATTGGGCAGTTATCTCCAAAAGTCAATTTATCTGAATGAGCCAGAAATGTTTGCACAATGTATTGTGTTAATGTGCCTGTTGCTTATTCAAATAGAGTGCATTCAATGATCTGGTCAATGAGATGTTAAACGCTTTATCAGCACTGCTTTTCAACAGATAAAAAAATATTTATTTAATATTTTATGCAGGGGATTCTAGTATTTTATGACTTGGTGTGATGCTTAAAGTTAGTTTAGCGCTTCACTGTGTTGTCAGAAAACAGAACCATTAGCACAAAATCAGAAAAAAAACGCTCTGTGGAGCAAGACAATAGCAACATTGATTTGTAAATTGGCATCTCGTGAAGGGTTCAAACGATATGAAGAAGACATTCTCAAGGGCTTTCAAACACGTCAACATGTCACACGTCACTGGCGTCCGTCTAAAACTCAATACACGCCGATTATGATTCCATGAGTGTAACTGTGACTTCTCCACCCACATCACACAACGCTTAAATCCATAATTGTAGCGCTAGAGGAGCATTTCATCCTATGGGATGAAATGCTCACTTTAATCACAATTCCCCTCATATGAGCTGTTCATCTTCTGTGTAGCTACTGAGTCAGCGTTTTAGAAATGCCCGTATCGTGCTTATCTTCTCTGAACCTTACCAGGGCATTCTGGGTGCAAAACCCATTTTAAAACATGTCAGTGAAGGACGCAAGTTGCCTTGGCAACGGACTTGTCGCCCAACTTTATCACCGTGCACTTAGCAACAGAGGCCATACAAACACCTGGTCGACGGCCCACCTGGGTTTTTAGAATCGCTGTCTCTGAATTTATGGATATATGAAGTCTATGTCATCTTTACATTGCCAATGTCGCCAAGCAACACGTATGTAATAATCTTCATAGTCAGTGGCTATACGTTGGCACCTTTTATAGCAAAATAAACAGTTAAACTATTGAAGTAAATGATGTATAGACCAAATGAAAAGAAAAAACTTGTTTTTTTCATTCGATCTGGGGTAAAGACCTGAAATCTTATCTTCTGTGGCAACTCTTATCTTTGTCTACGTACCTTCCAATTAAGATAATGTGTTGCCTGGCAAACACAAAGTTAGTGTTTAAGTTCATCATGGATATGACGATCTTCCTCTGTCCACTTCAATGCATGCCAGTTCCATCTTAAATAACATATAATTTATGTAGGCATTAAATTCAACATGTCCTCTATTCTTGTAGTGTTTCTGGAGCACGAAAATCAAACCATGCCTTCAATGCACACGTGTCTACGTAAGACCTTAAATAATAACATTTTACATTGGTGTTTCTGTACAAAACCTTCTTTTCTACATTCTTTCTACTCTCGTAGATATATCTACATCGGTTATCTATCCTTTTAAGCGCTGATGTATCCATCACATCAGCCTATACTGATACTAGGTTTTCACTGAAGTCTAGTATCGTCCACTCCACGCAGGAGAGCACAACATAACAGGTCACCCCCCATGTAGTCCGAGACCTTTCTTTTGATGCCATCTTTCCCCCAGCGCAGTCAGCAGGTGGCCTGCCGTCCCTCTGTAGCTGGGGCTGTCGAAATAGAGGCCCTATTCCCGATCCACTCGAGGCATGAGGCACCCCAGCATGCCCCCTAGAGAGGAGAGCCTTTTCATCCGCGCTCCTGACCGGCTCCAGGGCGTCCTTCTCGGGCCCATTGTTCGGACAAGTCAGCTGATCTGAAAAACAATACGGAGAAACATGTAAGAGACATGGCTATCTAAGGTTTGCTGGATAAGGCTTGAATCACGAGGTTTAGCAAATCCTTCATCTTAAAGGGACAGTGTAGCTGAAAATGAACATTTAACATTTATTCACCTTCACGTCACTCCAAACCTGTATATTTTTTTTTCTGCAGAACACAACATTGGACCCCATTGACTTCTATTGTATGGAGACAAACTCACATTTCTCAAATGATCTTCTAAAACTGAAAACTAATTTTATTTTTGGTGAACTATACTTTTCTTTTAAGTATTAAGTTTTTGGCATAAAAAATTTAACCGAAAAGTTGGGCTAATTTAGTCCCAAATAGAATAGTACACTATTACTAGTATTTTTAACATAAAGTATATTTAAAATAATATACTTCAACTTTGCTCAACTATACTTAATAAAATGAACTTGAATACTTTTTGATACAATGTTTTTATAAGGCAAGGTAACTTGTAAAAAGTTACAAATCTGGTCATTCTGTCAACAGTTAAAACTCTTTGTTATAATATTGCAGGTTTCGTGTGTCAGCTGAAAAGTTAAACATAAAACATGTGTATTTTTAAACTGTTCACCTAAAACATGAATTTGGCATCGTAACGCGGGCAGGTGTGCGAACGGTTTAATCCCTGTGTGTCAAGTGACCATGCCTTTTTAAAGCCAGTTCTAAAAATAACGCAGCAAAGAGTTTTATTTATCAAGGGCTGAAACTCAATGCCGGTCAGACATTTGCTTTGCATATCAACCCAAAACAAAGTGTCTGCCAGGTCCTAAAATAACACCCAACAGCAGATGAGACCTACTCGGGTTAGTGTTACTCAATATTTAGGGCCATCAGTAAGAGCGCAATGGTCTCCTTGGCTCTGTGATGAAGATTATCTCAAGGGCAATGACAGAAGGATAGGCCGGTGGAACCTTGGCGTGTCCGTGGCAATATGTTTTCAGAAAAAGATGTTCTGGGGCCTTGAGAGACTGTAGTTTATGGGATTCACAAGGTCCTCTTGGGATGTTACAATTCAGCTTTAAATATTAACCCCTTGCACTTTTGGACCTGACATACCTCAGTGGGTTCAGTTTTGTCCCGATGTTGGTACATCAGTCCGTTCTGCTGTGACACTTCACTGTGCTCCTGTGACTCCCGGCGAGTGCGATTTGTTCCTGTTGAAATCTGTGCGTCGTTCTCCCAGCGAGCGAACCCTTTGCTCTTGGATGCTTTACGGTGTGGCCTGTACCTCATCTTTGGGAAGGTGTGTGACCCGCTGTCAGCTATGGCTGCCCAGGCATTCTCAGGCCACATGGGTTCCGTCTGTGTGGCCTGACTGGTGGTGGCTCTCTGCAGCCGTACGGAGATCCGCTGGGCCGAACCCGTCATCAGCGTGATGGATTTTCCCTCTAGATCAGAGCTCGATGATGGTGACAGAGCAGGGAACGTAAACACCTCGTCGTCATCTGTGTAAGATCACAAAGTGATGAGAAACAACGTTGTATTTTCGCATTGTAATAGCTGGTGTGTAGGTGAGCGTTCACCTTTACAGGTGGGCAGGGAGGGGCTGCTGGGTAGAGAGCTGTGGGTAAGTGTCCCAGGTGACACGCTGCCTAATGATGTGGACCGAGGGAGGTGGCGACACGCTAAAACAAGAAGCTCTCGACACTGTTTGTGGCAGTTCACCCCACAGTCTGAAAACAATGATAACACCTTTAACAATAGCAAAATGACATAAGCACATATTTAAACACCACAAGCATTTACAGTTATTTAGGGACATGAAGTTGATATGCTCAAATAGTTTAGTATTAAAGTGATGGTTGACCCATAAATGAAAATTCTCTCATCATTCACTTGCCCTCGTGTCGTTTCAAACCTGTATGAATTTCTTTCTTCTCCAGAGCACAAAAGAAGATATTTGGAAGAATGTTGGTAAACGAACCATGGCGGTACCCACTGACTTGCATTGGTTTTGTGTCCATACATCAGAAATAAATGGGGACTGCCGTTACATTCTTCAAAATATCATCTTTAATGATCCGTGTAGGAAAGAAAATCATTCAGGTTTGAAACAACATGAGGGTGAGTAAATGATGACAGAATGTTCATTTTCTTTTAATCCTGTTTTCTGTTATTTTCCTCTGCTTGTGGTTACATGTAGTGCCACAGTAAGTATATTTGTCATCAGATTTCAGATCAGATTTAGATTCAGATGTTTTATTCTTGAGAAACAGGATGTTTAATAAAACACGCAGCTTGTGCAGGCGTAAAGTTCTGTTGCTGTTCTTTTGTTACCTTTGCACTTATATCCTTGTTTAATAATCCCCCAGAGCTGGACCACAGGGAGAAGAGGAAGGCCATGAAAAGTATAAAAAGAGAGTGAAATATGAGTAAATATGAATTTGGAGCAGGTTGCACGCTGTAATTTGACTATTTGCTGTACACAGACCATCCGTAATAAACAGGATACTTCCACACGTTGCACCCTTCCTGTACAATACAGTGTGAGAACTGAGAACGTGGATCTGTGTGCGCTTGTGTGTGTGTGTAGATATATGAAAGTCTGTTTAAAAGAATGTGTGTTAACTCAGCGGATTCCTGTCTAACCATCTGTGTAAATACAGAACAATTCCAGGAGCACTAACTAAAACACTGTTGTTGTGTATATACACTGTCACTATACGTGTTCTTCTGCCAAGAGCATTTAAGTCCTTGACTGTATTCATACTGTCTCCAACCGTACATCCTTTACCAACAGGAAATGAAATGCATTTACTTTCACATGAAAGGCATATTGTGTAGATATTCTACTTTACATCTACACATCTATAGTATGTGTTTGTCTATGTTTATTGTGTGGTGCTTATTACCATTAGGAGAATATTTTTCTTTTGTATGTTTTACTGAACTTTGCCTGTTTAGTAACTCGGGAGACTCGGTTCTCAGGAGAAACACTGCGGTCATATTTAACCTTTAAACACTGTCTACGGTCTAGTGCAGTTGTGGTAAACTCCTGCTTTGTACACTTGTTTTTGCACACACACACATCTAAAAACTTTGGCTGCACTTCGAGCCTCTAAATTGATGTCTACCTGTTGCATAGCTACCCCAGAATTCATAGTGCTTCCTTACAAGACAAATACAACCAAAACTCACAAATCCGGCACAATGTTCACAGAAAGTTGGTTTCAGGTATGTCATCTCTTGGAAGTTGTGTATAAATCCAGGTCCCATCTTACACTGCAGCAACGGGTTGGCCCGCAGAAAATAAGCCATCATCTCATCTTTACTTATCAATCCATCCCTGAACAAAGAAAGAGATGAAATTAAAAATCTGAAAAATCCAGATTTATAAAACGCAGGATTTATATCTATCAGTTGGCTGTCAGTTCATGACATAATGAATGCATCATTGTAAGTTGAATCGGTCATTGCACATTAAGAGCACACATCGAGAGTGCTTCCTGTGTCACGGCAGCCTTGATGTCTGAATAAAATCGTGAGCCAGTAAGAAAACAGGAGCCCAGGAGAGATGCATTCTCTCACGCGGCACTGATGCGGTTTGAGCGCAGCGTTGCACAGATGAACCTCAGAGGACACCAGGGGAATTTCTGAGTGTATGATGTTGCGTTCATGACTGTGAGCCTGTGCATGCTTGATGATGTGTGTCCTTCACAGGGAATCATTAACCTTTTAACATTGCTGCAGGTCACCCACACTGAGCATCTGCTCATGTTAGAATTTTAACCTTTGCCATAGCAAAAACTACACCTACAGTGAACCCCAAAAAGTATTCATATGCTTTACTAAACATGTCTGAATCTTTCTGAAATTTCAAATTGAAGATTAAACAATTAGCAAAATATAATTCCAGATCCCACATATTTATTTTAATCCTAGTGCAATAGTGCAAAAATATGTCTTAAAGGGATAGTTCACCAAACTATTTTTTTTCCACTCTTGTCATTTCAAACCTGTATGACTTTCTTTCTTCCACACAACACAAAAGAAAATATCATAAAGAAAGTAAGTAACTGAACAGCGCACGCACCCATTCACTGCTATAGTATAGACACTAATGCAAGTGAATGGGTGCCGTTTACCCTTCAAAATATCTACTTTTGTGTTCTGTACACTGTAAAAAAATATTTCGCCATTTAGTTGTTTCGACGTACATTTTTAAGTTGACACAACTTGCATCTAAGTTTGTTCACTCAACTTAGAATTTTAAGTTTTGATTGTCTCAAAGAGTTTATAAGTTCACCCAATAGAGTGTTAGTTGTCTCAACTTAAAAACATTTGTTGAGACAACGTAGTATCCAAATCACGCATTCGCATCATTTGTCTCGAGACTTTGTGCAGAGCACAGTAGACTGAAGACCATTTCAATACCATGTTTAAACTTTACTCTTCTCAAATGTGGTTAGTAACTATGTGTTCATATTGGTTGTAAAACAAATGAAAATTATTGTTATAACTTTAGGGGATGTACTATTTAATAGTGAAAATAATGTTTGCAGCCATTAATTGTCGAGTGGGAAGGATATAGCTGGTTTGCAAACATTTTGGATTTGAAAATAATTTTTCCTACTTTAGATTTATACACATTATAGAAGATAGAACGTCATACTGGTTTGAAATGACAAGAGAGAAATGAAGAAAGAATTTTTATTCTGTGTGAACTATCGCTAACTGTGTCTAAATACATTTTTGTGCCACTCGAAATTAACGTTTACCACAGGAAAATAGATGTGATATGAGTTCATTCAGTTTGATAGAAAAGTGTCAGGGTTACAAGGCTTTACCTCACAAAACATTCTTTCATGTTTTGCTCTGTTTGCAGTGCTAAAACTTTTTACGAATTTTGCTTGGTTTACACTACAGGAACCCTTTGAAGAAATTTCTAGACACACACATTACATTTACCCTGAATTAACCAATAGCATCAGTCCAAACACAATCTCTGCCCAGGTTTATAAAAATACTCACAGACTGAGAGCCAAGAAACACTGTTAGCAGTCTGTCACTGCAGGGGTCTGTTACAGAGAATCACACATTTTCTGTATGTGTATTTCCTACTTACTGATCTTTATCAAGCACACAGAAGGAATCCAAGAACGGGAAATTTGCAGCGATACTCTCAAAATCTTCCTGAGATATGTAACCGTCATGGTCATGGTCGTAGTTACGAAACACAGACTATCCGCACAATAAAAAACAAGAAAAACACAAATTTAGTGAGAGTATATTAGGAAAAGAAAAAAATGTTATTTCATGCACTTTCTGAATAAACCAGACTAGCGGATGACAGTCATGTTGTTTAGCATTTGTATTTGATATCTAAAATCATAGGCATCATGTTGAGGAAGAGAAGTGAAATATCTTACATCCACGACCTTCCTAATATGTTTGTTGACCACAGAAGGATCTGGTTTTGTGGTGACCCCAGATGCCCAATCCAGAGGAGCGAGAGGTTTGTTGGGGGTTGTGGGTGATGTAGGCTGCAAAATGATAAAATATGGTTATTGATGTTATGAAATCCCTCTGGTCTGAGTTTTATAGGTTATTATGAAAATATATCTGTGACCAAGTAGCTTCTCAGGGTGAAGAAAAAAGGATTTCAAATAAAATCAATACAAAATTTTTGAGCCCACTATCACCTCACCTGAGATTTAGGGTTCCGGGGTTCTCTGAGCAGCGACAGCTCATAAATTTCATCCTCTGTGTAGTAAAGGTCCAAGGACAGCTTTACACAAACAGACATAAAATTTAAATTCAAGCACACAAGTTCATTCTTACATTCACCAACCCAATAACCGACCACAAATCTCCAGCATACAAGACAGATTCACGATCACAGTTGTGTTAGTTGAACTCACAGTGAGCAGGTAGATCAGGTCCATGTTGGGCTCCACCTGAGACACGGCGCTCTGAAGCGACACCAGTTCATTAAATGTGAGATACAGCTGTTGCATCTTCACGATGTTAACTTTCCCATCCTCTACCCAGTCCGGGAAGACCACGTGCACTGCGATCAGGTCCTTGAGATGAACGCCCAGTATAGGGATCTTAAACCCTTCGCATTCACTGAAGGCTTTGCGGTAAGCGCAGTAATTGCCGTTGGATGAAACCAGCTCTGTCATTTCATTCCAGATCTGTTAATAGCAGGAAAATCGACAGTTTCTGAAATCAGTCAACTGTTACTGAAAGTAAGCTCTAGAGATTACATTCCAGACACCTCACTTCTGAATTATTAGTGTGTTTCTCATAATGTCTGATAATCTAAAATACTGTCAAAAAGATCTGTAACAGGAATGCCAATATTCTCAAGGGTAGGAATAGAAGTGATTGTTTCGATTAATGTTGTGAATGAACTAAACAGCTGTTTTGCAGTGAGCGCTGCACCTTGGTGACTTCTGGGCTGAGGTGAGAATGAGTTTCCTTCAGACGGGAAATAGAACTGTGACTCAGACCTCCAACCACAGCCATTAAAGTGTTAAAGTTCTGCAGGTGGAGCAGTTTCTGAAATTTTAGAAGAAAGAAAGAAATACAGAAAGATAGACAAATAGTTAGATAGATTTCCATTAGTCCTCATACGATCTGGGGCTTTTCATTTGCATCATAATGACACAAGTGGCATTCTTCCAAAAGCACATCTCTCTTTTATTACTCGAACTCCAGCAACTCAACGGCTCAACACTTAACATGTATTAGCTGACACGAATCGTGCCCAACAGGCCTTAAAACATATACTAAAAGCACAGGCTTTGTACTGAGGGGATGCCTGGGTGCTCTTTACAATAGAGGCGTTTCATACACCCCCAGCGGCGTGAGAGCAGGCAGGCGGCTCCCTCGCACTCTTTCCACAGCAAACATTAACATATCAAAGGGCCTGGAAATGTCATCTTGCTGCTTTCAGAACGCTCTGATGAAAACCGGTTTGCTAAGTGAAGGGTCTCGCATTTGCGTAATCAACGGCACGGTTAGACAATTAGACCGCGTTTCGCTTCAGCTCATAATGCGTTACCCAGAATGCACTTTGACCCTTTATTTATTTGTCAGAACGCAGACCTTTCACCAGATTTCCTGTTTTTGCATTTCCTGTGCTTTCATTTGCTTTCACGTGCTTCATTTCCTTTCTTTGAGCGAGTTGGAAATGTTATAATCCGTTGTGCTTTTTCTGTTAGGAAATGTGCAGACACAGGTGTTAGGGTGGGTCTACCTGAGCGACGTGAATGTACTTGTTGATGACCTCGGCTCTGTGCTGAGGAGTGAGTTTGCTGAGCACCATCAGCTGAACCCACTGAGAGATCCCATTGAACAGTGCGATGGAGCGCTCCAACGTTGGGTTGTCCACCACACAGCCGTGAATCACATAGCTCCGGTAATCTGTGAACTGAAAAAACACACATCGTTTGGAGGGTTTTAATTGAAAGTCCTGTTGCTGAGAAAACATATCTTTGTTACGTTATCTGAAAAACAATACGGGCAGCTGCAGAAGGAAGTTATGCTAACTTCAAAAAACCCTAAACGTCAGCTAAGAATAACAATGCAGAGCAATGGAAAAAGGCGGCAGAACTGATAAGAGAATCAAAAGCGTTCTCATACTCTTTCTCTATCACAAACAAACACGATCTTTGGTGACGCAAGCCTTGTACAGCTGTTGGCTTTCCCAGGTGAAGGAAACACTCTGTTTTTCCATTTCTACTGTGCACACTAACCGATATCCTCCTGATGGACTTGTACTCCAGGAAGGTGAGATGTTCGGCAAGCTCAATGGGTTCCAGGTGATCAAACAGAAGTGATGCTTTGCCCTTCTTCACCTGCTTCTTTCGCTGAGTCAGTTTACGCATCCAGTCATACGAAGGACTGAAAAGACAAACACGTAGGGGATGAAATGCATGTGGAGTGTGCAAAATGCATTTCAAATCGTTTCCTGTTGGTTATTTGAGATTTAGGGAGACATTAAAAAAGACATTAAAGAAATAGCTATTCACCCACGTGTCATCCTAAACATCATTCTTTCATATGTGAAACACAAAAGAAGATATTTTGAGAAATGTTTCATTATCCATACAATGGAAGTCAATATGGCCCCAATGTTTTTGGGGCACCAAGGTTCTTTAAAATTCTTTTGTGTTTTGCAAAAGAAGGAAAGACACATAGGTTTGCAAAGATATGACAAGTCATCCACAGTACTCATGTGATAATAACATGTAAAATATAAAGTGTCATTCAGTGTTAATGAGTCATCAAGTGCAGGTGTCTGCAGGCTTTATGTAATCACTCTCAGACAATCGACATCAAGGATTAGAGCTCATTAGCGCTAGCTTATTCCTTTAGAAAAGGGCGAGATCTGAATTTTTAACAAGGTATTTTCATTTCAATCAAAATGGCACCTGTGCTTAAAGTCAACCAGGTTGATGGTAATGAGACAATAAATGATCGTCATGCTGTGTGCAGATACACAGACATCTGCGTGTTTGTGAGTAAAACTCCACTTACATTGTAGAAATGTCAAGTAATTTAATGTGCTGGTCCCCACCCAGCAGAGCGGCGGCGCCTCTGAACTCTTCTGTAAGGCGGATCAAACCCTGATCCAAATCAAACTCAGCAGGAAATTCAGCAATCCAGTACCTACATACAAACATGAAAAATGTTCCTCATTGAGTGATACCAAATTTTTGGAGCTATGTTAGGCTTTTCCAAATTGGGACAATTCTGAATGTCAAATTGTATCCCAGTTTACAGGAAAAGTAATTTATGTCAAGTAATCCATCAATGTAAATACATGTAGGTGTTCCTTACTTTGATAAATAAAAATATGTCTACATGTTGGCCGATATCGATAATTGCTAATTCTTTAATGTTAGAAACCTTCAAACCGATGACCGATATATTGGCCGATTTACAATGCACCTGAAGTGGGTTCAACCAGAGGAAATGATTAATAATTGATCTCCTTTAATATATAGGCCTGATTTTATTATCAGACGGATAACATTGAAAATAACCGTTTATCCGATACCTATATGGCTAATTTGTGCATCCCTAATTTATAAATGTATTTTAAAATAATTGTATAAAATATAAGTTTATTTTTATATATAATGGAATGGATAAATAAGGCATACAATGTAAAAAAACAAATTATTCACAAGTTTACCGTTTTATTTTGCAGAATTTTCACGTATTTTTTAAATGCAGAATAAAAAAGTCAAATTACAGGAAAAGACTGCAAATTCACAAGTTGGGTGTAAAATGACACCAAAAACATGTATTTTTATTTTACAAAAAAGTTATTTTATGTTTCTTTCTGGCACCCCAAATACCGCAATTGTACAGTTTCTATTACGTGTATTTTAACACAGCAAATTAACAGTAAATGTCCGATGCGGAAAGTCAACTTACTGTATGAATGTGAGTCTTGAATAAATGTTCAGACATATCAAACCATAATTACTTGTGGGAAACTGAGACCTTGAAACACAGTCTGTCTAGACCACAAACGCAAAACACGGCACACTTCTTGTTTATGCAGAAGTTGTCTACGAAGAAATAATTTCAACAACACAAACTGCACTTCAACTTTAAAATATACAACTGAATCACTATGATACTCTGATGGTCCAAAAACAAGACATACCATGCCATAGTACCATTTAAAAAGTATAGTGTACAGTGTATTTCTATGATAATTTGTTTGGTGTCTATGCTCAGTGCAAACAGCTACTCTTATCAACTACAAATGTAAAATCTTCATGTCCTCAACTGTCTTCAGTTAAGTCTGGGAAAGGAGCTGTTTTCCTGTGGACCCCTACAACACAACAACAGCTGCAATCTAATTGGACATATCAAATAAATATCAAGGCTACATATTGAAGCAAACAAGGTTACTTCTTCCCCCAACAGGAAGCCGTTCCACAAAACAGTGACCTCCTCCATGATGTTTTTGTTTGGTGAGTGTCACAGAGATGCCGGAGAATGGAGCGGATGAAGCATGTTTATGTCAGACGTTTGTCTTTCTATTATTAATTATGTAGATGTTTTGGACTGCCAGCCTCACTCAGGGCACTGCGAAACAAACACATTCTGTTTTTTGCTTTTTTGTCTTTTGAGGCACAAACATCAGATGTGTGCCCAGCATGAGTCAAAGTGACATCATTCAGATATATGGTAATAACACAAGAGTGTGTGCGTGCCACTGCGTGAATGTGCGACAGCAATGACAGTAGGGGTCAAATGTCATCAGGCATATGAGTTTTGTATTTAACCGCAAATTATAACACTGATAAGTTCCTCTGACCACTTTTTCCCTATTTTGTCTTGTCAGAGACATAAACTGTATGTTCCCAAAAGCAAGCACTTCTGCTAAGGTTTTTTCCTTTCCTTTTTTTAATAATTATATAAAACAAATTAAGTTATTTTGAAAAGTATTAGTTGTATCCGTATTTAATACATTTTGCATTTAACAAAACGAGGCTGAGTTCTCACAAAACATCTTCATTTTGCAGTATAACATTTCTTTGTTATACTTATACGAAGTTTAAATTAAATTGTATAATGTTGCTTCAGACTTTTGTTCTTAAAAATATCCTGATCCTGGAAGACAAACTTGTGGTTATGGCAAAGCGACAGATCGGAGTGCAGGCAGACAGATGTGGACAGAGATGAAAGAAAAGGTGGCCTGAGGAGATGCGCCCTGTGAATAATGGATAAAAGAATTGCGGAATCATTCTTTGTCCATCCACTTAAACAGAAAATGTCCACTGTGGACAAACGTCCATCTGAAGGAGCAATGCTGTCCTTGTGACATCATCACTCTAAGCACAGGCGACAGTCATGCTGCCCTCAGAGAAAGAGAGGGAGAAAAGGAGGAGAATAAGAAAAAAAGAAAACAAAAATAAAAGCCTCCTCACAACAGTTTCTGCCACTGGTTGTTGCCTAGCAATGCAAGTAAGCACCATACATGGTTCAGAGCAGGAAACTCAAGAGGAAATAAACTGTACGTTTACATCAGTTAACAAGAGATTGTTTCATTTACCTCATTAAGTAACAGATCTTCAGTCGTGTGCTCTTGCAGTCGTCTCCCTGACAGTCACGATACGTGATGGAGAGTCAAGGAGTTTTGCTGGGGTGTTAAATGGAGTAACATGCTGCAGTATGAATGGAGTATGGCTCCATTCACATGCCCAAAAAGTTAGCTCAAGCACATTTTAAGCACAACATTGCACATTTGTTGGATTGCTAGGACATTTGTTATAGTAAAGGGACCTGATTTACTTCCATTAAAAATGACATGATTAGCCAGACATTGTGAAAATGGATTGTAAGATCTGTGAAAGTGTACAACATCATTTTATTGCATACACCTCTTGGTTCAATTTTGTATGTACAGTAATACAATATCAATTTTTAAATGTGATTCAAGTGTCCAAACTTTTTGGACGACTATACACACATGCTCTGGATCTGTCACTCAAACACAGTCACACTGAGCTGACACAGGATATATAATCAGAAGTTTTCCAGCGAGCTCGGCAGAGGACACATACCAGCGATGCATCAGCAGAAGGGTTCGAGGAAGCTGATTGTCATGAAGCTCCCCTTCATCGTCTACAGAAAGGGAGAGAAAGAGATTACAAGATAGAAAGAAGAGAGAACACAGAAGACAAAGAAGAGAGAAGAGAAAAAGACTGTCGCATCACACAGCTCACCCAAAAGAACAATTCTGTCATTATTTATTGAGAAGTTCAGATGTTGTTCCAAACCTATTTTTATAAACCTTTCTTTTTGTGCTGAGCTCAAGATATTTGGAAGAATATTTGTAACCAAACATTTCTCTGGCACGATTGACTACCATAGTAGAAAAAACTACTATGGTAGTCAATGGTGCCCCAGAACTAATTGGTTTCCAATATGCTTCAAAATATCTTCTTTTGTGTTGAACAGAACAAATTCATTTATATGGCTTGGGAACACCTTTAGGGTGAGTAAACGATGACAGAAGTTTGGGGTGAACTACCATAAGAATAAAAAAAATACTATTTGTAACGTCAATTTCTCTTTATTTTATAGAAATGTATACTTTACAATATAAACAACGAAAACTATTATTATTAGAAATCTAATGTAAGTTAGAAAACGTAATCTTATCCAGGCGCGGTTCTAGGGTGACTGGAGATCCGGAGCTTAGACCATAGACGTCCCTAAATATGTCAGAACACAAATTTCGCATCTAAAATTTTTTTTTCGAAGCACTGTATGTGGTCTGCCGTTTCTTAGCAACCATGAGGCAAAGGATAAATGGATAGAACTAAAGAGTGTGCCGCACCACATGCGCACATTAAAATAACAAAATTCCACATGCAAAAGACGCGAAATGTTAACGGTTTAAAAGTTATTTATACAGGGCATGGTCATAAAAACATTTGGGGCTTTACTTAAAACATTCGGGGCTTCAGCCCCCTTAGCCCACCCTTAGCGCCGCCCCTGATGTCTAATGACATTTTCAATTGTTTTAAAAGATTCTATTAATGACTGAAAATTAAATAAAGTTTTGCCAAAATGTTAAACATCACTACAGATTTTTATTTAACAATAATATTTTATAGATTTTTTATAGGAATGTATATTTGACAGAAATAAATATATCCAACTTTGAAAAATATTGACATTTTCGTTCCTTTTTAAGATTTTTTTAATGACCAAAAAAGTACATTCAGTTCCTCAAAATGTAATGCTTCAAAAGACTGCAGAGAGTCTGATGAGATCACAATCAGCAGCCAATTGCAATGAATGCTTATTATCAATAACAATGTGAACAAATGCACAGATCTCACAAAAAAGTTTGTGAGACATTTGTGAGAATCAGCAGTACCTTTCACTCCTCATACTACACAAAATATTACAACCACAAATTAGTATCTTACCAAAGAAAATCTTTAAAATAAAACGGCAATATTCCTTCTCTAGTAATCACTTACCAAATGCTTGAATACAGGCCTCCCGCAGCAGCTCCAGGGAAGCAGCTTTCCCCAGCGTAAAGGACCCCATGACCTCCTGTCCAACCTGACCTCACTGAGTCATCCAGCTCACTGCCATCAGGCACTCCGCACCTCTTCTCGACGTCTCTCGTCCAAATGTTCTCAGTGTACTACACAGGAGAACTGGTTTCTATGTGTCTCACTGTAAAAACAAGCCGCAGTAAATAATCAACTGTGCCATAAAGCCATTCAAATGATCTGTATTGATATAGCATGCATACATATTATGAATGAACTATTGTTTGTTTAGTTCCTCTGAGAATTCCCTATGACAGTTATCAAAATTTCATCTCTCGCAGGAACTCCGTTTGCATGATTTTACATGGCAGATCACGATCCACGCAGATGGCATGGCATCATTCTGGCTGTACGTACAGTACACTACCTGATTAGAGCTTAGATAACAAGAAGCTGTCTCAACACATTCCTTATCATCAACAGTGCTTGTTCACATTTGAAGTGTAACTAGAATTTGCTTCCATTGTCGAGTTGTTTTATTTTGGTCTTGATGTTGTGCTGTATACATAACTCTTCCGGCTGATGTGTGTTTTTTCCTGTATGATTTATCCATGCAATCAAAATGGGGGGCGGAATCGGTGTAATTTTAGATTTAGGTTTATTCTTAACCGGTATTTAACAAGTAACGGTTTACAATAGTTTCATTTGTATTTTTAATAATGCAAGCATAAACTAACAATGAAAACTTCTACAGCATTTATTCATATTAGTTCATGTGAATATGCATTTTTTTTAAACAAATTGCAACTGCTTACATTGGTTAACAGTGAAGAAACGTGAACAACTATTTTGGCCCTGCTGAAAAAACAATAGAACCCTTCCCATAACACAAAAAATGGTATTGTATAGGCTTGAATGGAAACTATAATGGTGTATTCTGGTATGTGCTGTATTCTACTGATAGGATGCTATCTCGCAGAAGGGAACTGATAGGACACCATGAATTCCTATGAGAATAATGCTCAATTTTGTAATGGTTGAAATGGAAAAAGCTCATGGGTTCATAATGGTATTTGAATGAAAACCATTAGAATTTTTCTGATGTTTACCAATTAACCCTGCAAATACAAGCACTGCAAATCAACTCCCGTCATAACACCATGAACAAGCCAAAGTTATGTGTGGACTTCACAGAGGTTAACCGGTTGTTGTGATGGGTGAAGGGGTCAGGTTAATCTCAAGAGACATCCAGGCTGCATTATGCGTGATGTTAAACAGACCACATGAGCGAGATACACGTGCAAGTGGAGCACCTGCTGTACTGTCAATAACTTTCTTCGAATTTCATTGCCGTTGCCTTGGAGACAGCCTTTTGTGATGTCATCGATAACCCCTTGAATGGAGGGGGTGAGGGAAGTTCAAATGACTTCAGATGATGGAATCTACGCCAGGGATGTGTCTCTGACGCAATCTCGCCGTGGAAAATGCAAAATAACGTCAAAAAACCATCCATCGCAAGCCACTGACGAAAAAATCTAATGAATTTTGATACAGCGACAATGCTTTGATATATATTGCCCCGATCCACATGAAATGCATTTTAAAGTACACCTGAACAAAAGAGCTCCCTGACCGGAGAGATGAAGGGTCCAGCGCTGTGGTTATAAATATCACCGTCTAATTTTTACCCATCTCATCTGTGAGAACTGACGGCAGGAACCTGTCCAGACTCGCCTCTGCCGACCCATATGCACAAAACAACACTTACACAACTATCAAATTGGCTCATCAAATTATTTTAACTTGTGATATATATTCGTATTTACAGGTTTACCGTTAGATGTCAGATCTTTTGTTTAAGCTCTTAAAATTTCAGTTAACAAATTTTGATGATTGCACATCACGCTCACACAATTCTCACAAAACCTGTCTCTGTTCCTGTAAACACATTCATAACATTTTCTCATCATTTCCTTTTGACACTAGCTCATTTGACACATTTAAAGGGACTTTCTCACTCATGAGAGAAAAACTCTTCTATAAAAGCTGGTTTACAGGTTGCAAACTGCATTCACCATGTTGATATTATTCATACATTTACTTTATAAAGAAATATGAATACAATCTTAATGCACCTTTAAGCTAAGTGAATATAAAACTTCCTCTTTCTGAGCTCTCTGTGTGAATTCTTTAAAAATAGACAAAGACATTTATAAGCTTGTGGTTATGGCAAAGAACTGCTAGCTGCAAAATATCGGCTGACAGTTGCCTTAAATTTTCGCACAATATGAGGCTATTAAAGTTCCAACAGTGCAAGATGGTTTAAACTTCTTTAATGACAAAAAACATCACAAACAAATGCTATTTAACTTCATAAATGCATAAAAGTGTTGAAGAGCAATTCATAGCAAAACAGAAAGCGTGAGAATTACTCATTGAGAAATCGCAGGACTCACAACTTGAATGTGATGAATATGATGACCTCAACAGTGTACAAAGAAAATTCAATCAAAGACACTTTCCAGAGATATCAATTTAAGGAGCCTAACACAAATTTCCAGGTTCACTTACCCCAAATTTTTCAAATTAACAGGAGCGAGTCTGAATAGTAAAGTGTAACTCCCTCTATCTATTGTGGTTCAGGAGGAATGGAGAACTCCTCCAGCAGCACAGAATGTGATCAGCTGACTGACACCATCCCACTGTCCTCCACGCCAGTTTGTAAACACCAACGCACATCAGACGGCCATATGACGGGAGCATGACGGCCAATCAGAGTGACAGAAGGGCTCAGAACACGAATGTCACAGAGACAGATAAATACGAATGAGAGAGAAAGAGTGAGGAAGAGAAAAGAAGAAAGAGAGAGGAAGAGGGTTGGTTGTGTTTGTTTGGAGACATACAACTGTATTTTTCTTTCAGGCACACGTGCCCTGTGTACTACACTGAGAATTTAGCTTGATTACGCATTTAAGCATCATCACATGATCGAGAGAGTAGCTGTGCTGATATTGAGTACACCAACACAATTCTGACAAACAAACAACAGGCAATAAAAGCATCTGATGTGAAGCGAGGAGGACAGAATGTAAATGCAGCAGATGTGTCTGCCTCTGGCAGCAAAAATCAAACATCTGCTCTTTATATGTATGTGTGTGTTTCTGTAACCAGATAAAGGTGTTTTTGGTGAAATAGTCTTTAACTTTTGCAAACTCCCACCAAGCCTCAAGAGAGGTCACACATATTAATACCTCGATATGACTGTTGACAACCTATCTATTGGTGCACTTGGAATAACAAACAACAAAAAATAAATTTTTATTTTATATTTGGCACTTACGAATTTCTATTTAAAAGCAAGAAAAGACAAACCGGAACACATGCTTCTCTTATGACAACTCAACAGCTCTCCTAAATTGAATGAATTATTAACTTCCTTATCCATGTAAAGAAATGGACCGAAATTATAATTTTTATGACGTTATTAACCATCTCAAAAAATTAATTCATCTTTACTTATTTTAACTGAAGAAAGTTGTATAATAATGTATAATAGAAAACACTTAATTTCTACATTTACTCAGTCCAATGCAAAGCATGAGAGCTGGAAATCTTCAGTAATGGTACATTAAGTCGATTGCTATAACTGAATTGTTATAACTTTGATGTATGTGCTGTCGAATCGATTACAAAATAAATATTTGTGTTTACATATTTTTTTTGCAGGGTGTGTATTTTTATATATATAGTGTATGTGTATGCATGTGTATACATAGATGGTTTCATCGGGTGCATGCGCTGGCCCGAAGTTAACTTGTTTGTGTTAGGTAATAATATATCAATTTATTTTAGATTGAAATTATACTGATATTACTTCATATTAATATTTTATTCAATATTAATTGAATTAAATTCAATTGAAACTACTCAACAGTGTTTGATTCTTTGCAGATGTTTGTAGGAAATTAAGTTTGGGCCACATAACATTTGTTTATGTTGATGGTGCTGAAACCATCTGTAACAAATATTTACAGTAATACATATATATACTTTTATATATCAAGAACATAATTTACATTATGTATAAATGTAAATATATATTACTCATGTTTCATAAATATATACATACATGTATGCATGTTTGTATATTTCTACATATACTGTCACACATACATAAAGACAAACATTTATTAGGATTATTGACAGATTATTTAATCCACATTTGACAGCACTATTTGCTTCACAAAAATTAATTCACAAAACATTATTAATTAAAGTATCGTTCTTTACACTTACAAATGCAAATAGTTCATTTTTGAGAGCATGACTGGCAAGATTAGAACTACCCAACGTCTATTAACCAGTCCAACAGAAATTAATCTTCATCACCTCATTTCACTGCTTTATGATGCTCTCCAAATCCCTATTGCTAATACAGACAAGAAAGAACGTGACACACTCACATGCGCACCCACAAAAACGTTAAAGCTCTCATGCGGATAAACACACACACACACCCATCTCGCACAAATGAGCCATTCACTCAACGCCAGAGACCTGCAATCAGCAAATGAGTTACCTCTCCACAACCTCATTATCAGACAGTCATCTAAAGCTTCAGCCCACATAGACAACAGACGATTATCTCTGACAATCTCTCTGTAAAGCCTGATTTACTACAGATGAACCCAGCAAACACAAAACACAACACGACCAGAACTTCCAAATCAAATTAGTGCACTCCAGCTCGAGAGTCTGGTTAACTTGTGCACTTTTGAGATATATTTCTCTTTAAACCATAAAGTCTTTATTTCTACAGACGACGTATTGAATATACAGTATAACTTAAAATAAACCTTTGGATTCCTTTCGTTACAGTCTATCGAGGGTATTTACCCTTGTATCTCGCAGAACCTGACTTTGTTTTCTACTTTGGAGAACAAAAGAAATTATTTACAGCAGAATATCCAATCCGTTCGTTCCTCATACAAAGATTTTCAAGTCGAGATGAATCATATGAATCGGTAAATGATGACAAAGCTGTTGTCTGACTTTAAGACTTTGAATATATGCTGTATAGATAATCTTTATGATGCTTTATGATAGACAACTGTAATAAAGCTTACCTCATAACTTTCATTGAGTGGAAGAAAGCAAGTTAGATATTCTGATATTTTGGTGTTTCTAGAAGGAAATCATACAGGTTTGGACAGACGCGAGGGTAAATAAATGACGAAAGATTTTTTTGAGCTACTGTCTCTTTAAGAGTATCTGTCTCAAATGGGGCTGTGAACATCCTGCCACACACTGCAAAGTGACCAAGCAGGAGCTAGAGTTTGTTTGAAATTGCCATAGGCCCATAGAAAAAGCTCAAAACAAAGTAATCACCCAGAGGAACAAGATGTGGATAATTCATGAAACAGTACCTGTCACTTGTTCCTCACTCTGACATGTAACTTCCTCAGCCATCTCAAACTGAGAACAACGTTGATGCTAACTTTCTTTTACAGTAACATTTACAGTCGCTCGACTGGTCGGTAGTTTGTTTCAACATTAAAGACTGGGATCTGAAGCCAAAATGAGTCCTGTTGAGAACCTGGGCAAGGTCATCTAATTCATGACACCTTTGAAAAGCGTTAAAACACAGTTGGATGCAACTAATATAGAAACTGCTTTTCCTCACAATCGGAAATGTAGCTGAGATGTATAAAAGGAACGGTTCTGCAGCCGATTTTATAGCCTTTGGCTAATGCAAGACACAACAGAAGGGCTTTTGAACACAGTTCAAACACAGTTCTTTGAATTTCATTTAAGTTCTTTGAATATCATTTAAACGAGCAGTTCACCCAAAAATGAATTTCTTCGTATGAAAAAAAAGTGTAAAAAATTAAACCTCGCAACCTCATATTGTATTCCAGAAAATCAAGCCGTAGACCTTTGGAATGGCTAAGTTTTTGAGTGCACTATTTTGTCCGACAAAAGAATGGGTTACAGTGAAAACGTAGTAATTTAAATCTTAGTAACACCGCACATGCAGAGAAAGAAAAGAGATTTAAATTCATTTGCGTATTAATGAGACTGAGAGAGAATATCACAGAGCTTAGTCCTATGTGAACATTCTGTGAGAGGACCTGTGAACACCATGTGGCTCTAGTGAATGTGAGAAATCTCTC
The DNA here is from genome assembly GCF_015846415.1 of Triplophysa dalaica. Lineage (NCBI taxonomy): Eukaryota > Metazoa > Chordata > Actinopteri > Cypriniformes > Nemacheilidae > Triplophysa > Triplophysa dalaica. The sequence goes on along the minus strand of NC_079556.1, from coordinate 6,602,296 downwards.
TTCTCTCTCTCTCTCTCCCACATTTCACTGATGCAGATGGAGGGATTGTTTGTCTAAATGGTGAGTGGACTTCCTTCTATTCTGGCCTTTTCCTGTCTGTGTAGCAGGCGTCCCTGTGCCAGTCTAAAAATACTCCCAAACACACCGTAAACTGGAGCCCAGTACGCAGGAACCACGTCACAATACACTCAGGGGTGTGTGTGTGTGGGGGGGGGGACTGGGGGGACCACCAATCTGTCCTTTTGTGTGTGTGAAAGACGGTTTGAGAGAAAGAAAAAAGATCATTAGTGACAGACAATGGTCAAGAAGAATGTTATCCTTGTATCATTGCTATCTAGTGTTGCCAAATCCTGCAAAGACAAACAGGTAAACAAGACACAAAAAAGGAGATGTGGTTCGTGTTAAAAGGAAATTGCTTAATTTCTTTCATTTCATTTATTAAACTTGCATGATGATTAAAGCACTTAATCTGATTAACAAGCAAGCGTAAATCACCTTTCTCGTGTATGTGAGAAAAAGACGAGAGAGTGCATTCAAGCATATTTGGGGCATCAAAATGGGTGGAAGAGAGAAACGGACTATAGTGGTTAATAATGACGTTATGTAGAGTGCCGTTTGAACAGCAGGTGGGAGGACTTGACAGCTTCCATTAGTGGTTTGTCACACTCCATTGTACAACAAATGTAAAGTACTATCCTGCCCGAAAGCCTATTGTATTCTGCAAATAAACCCACAACTTCCATATTTTTCTGCAACATCATAAGAAATAAACCCAATGTTGTTTATTTTCAGTGGACCTGGCAACCCAGTTACTGCCCTGTTCCTATGTTTACCGCACTCTTTATCTCAGCGGTGCGAGTCAAATAAAGACAGGCTTTTTTCCAGTCGCTGGCATTTCAACAGGATGTCATAGACACAGTGGATCTGCGTCACGTCATTTCCGCCTCCCCGAAAATAATCAAACCCCAGTAACTGTGGCTTCAATAAACAGCCTGACCTTGATCTCATCTCATTGAAAGCCGCAAACAATTGCAAATACATCAAACTCTCAGCCTGAACAACAGCGGGGGACATTAACTCCGTGCACAAACAATGGACGAGCCCAGTTCTCAACTCTCTTTTGTTTTAAAGGGCCTCATTTTAGCCAAGTGGATGATATTTTTACCGTCGCGACCACATCATGCAAAAATTCAAAGCTTTTTTCCTGGATCAAGCTTCTATTCTTTGAGGGGATGAGCCCTTCTAGTTACCATGGTGAGGCGAATTTATTCTGAGACAATAGGACTTACCACCCAGCGGGCATTCATTTAATTCCCGATATTTACGGGCAGGAATTACTCACAGTTAACCGATCCCCCATTTTCTCAACCACTGGCTCGATTCAATGTCTATTTTAGTTTGTCTAAGCGAGGTATGAGCTCTATAGTTTTGTGGTTTATGTACGCAAGACTACGGTGTAAAGATACGGTTTCAGAACGGAAGAGCTTTGCACAAGTTATGGCTTGGTTACACTCAACTTGCAACAACTGAATTTAACTCCAAGTTTCAGGTGAGTCGACAGTCACCTGGTTTGAAGAACTACTGAATGATCCGAGCTCTTCCCCTCAAAACTAAAAGACTGTGAGACACATTAAATGCAGCCAGTATTAAACCCGGGACTAGGTTAGGTTTATTAGAAAGGGGAATGAGACAGTGGTAAAGGAACTGGGAGTGAGATTTTCTGCCCAGTCAGATAGTAAACAGGATGACAAATTCATGTAATATTTACATGGTACTCATCACTACTTTACAGTACTAACATTCATATTGTTTATGAACAGTAGCATGATACATGGCAACACTGAAAGACCCTTATCTGTAAGTTATTAAGTGTGTATATGCTTTGTGTGTGTCACTAGCAGCTGCTTTTATATCCTCCTTCCTGCTCTTTCAAAAGGGACCATCATGTTTCGTCTTCTCGAATCTAAAAAAGAACCTGCTAAACAAAAACAATGAGCACATATCCTGCTTCGCCAACCAGTTTGTTTCCCACTTTCAGACTGCTTGCTCTTCCACTGTATAAATAAGACTATGTGGCCGTCTAGCTGAGGGCTGTGCCATGTTAAAATCTTTGCTATTTTTTGGAACGATGATCCTGAATTCTCTTTAAAAACATTTACAGAAACATTCTTCAAAATTCCTTGAAAAGTGATAAAACACCTGTTCAAGGTCAGAAGGTTTCACTCTACAGTCATATTTTATCAGAAAACATACTATACAAATAATTCTTATCAAACGTGAAACTAGGGTAAGACCGAGCAGTTTTACATTCTGTGTAGCTTTGTAATATACAAATTTTCAAAGATTGCATGATGCCGTGTGACATTTTGTGACACTCACAAAAGGTACGGGGCATTACCGACTGCGTACGTGCGACTGAGAGAGTTTGTGCATGCTGAATATAAGGAAATGTTACAGGTGCACTTTACATAAATAAACCACCATTTTACACGCTTATAACACAGTAGCATTTGACACAGCTGAGGAGAGTGCTGATACTGCTCATTACTGAGCAGGTGAGAGGTGCCACCGATCCGGATTCAGGTATGAAGTGGTTTCTACCGTATGAGATCAGCGGGAGAGGAGAAGGTTTTGATCGGAGCTGAGTGCTTTTTGGTGTATCTCATTCACATCATGGCATTCAGTTGTAACTATGTGTGTGCGCCTGCCTTCAGGAGGCAAAGGATCTCAAAACCAAGAGATCTTTAAAGAGGAAGAAAAAAAGGAAGAGCAATCTTTCTTTCATGAATAAAGAATTATTCTTGTTATTTTTTAAATAGAAACTGCACCATCTATAATGACTGCTATCATTGAGGACCAGATCAAAGGACCACAGGACCCTGGGGCACAAATGTCACAAGAACGCCCCAAACCGCCCGGTGACGTAATGCAACACAATACGACGTTCACTGTAAACGCACAACCCCGTCTTTACATAGACAGAATCATGTAAAATGTAAGAGGCAACTTTTTGTTAGACATTAAGGGGCGGTTTCCCGGACAAGGCTTTAGTCTAGTATCAAACTAACTTAAATGTGAGAGATGCCTTGATGAAAAACAACTTGCACTAAGATATCTTAAACTATATCACTGTGGTTGTTTTGTCTCAAGATGCACACAGTAATGTTTTTTTGTAAAGTATATGTTTTTTAAAACAACTTTATTAGTAATTTAACTAAGGCCTAGTACTGGTTTAAAGGTCTCCTCCGACGACCACTTTCAACAAGTTGGTATGATTTATTAGGGTCTTCAGAAATGTCTGGAACATATTTTGCTTAAAAACACGAAACCCTTCTTGCCTCGTCAAAAATAGCTCTGGTCACAGCAACCTGTTTTGGTGCATGTCTCTTTAAATGATGAATTTGAAAGACTTAGAAAGACTTAGAAAGACTTAGCTCCCTTCGGTATCATATGCTCACGCTACCCTCCTATATATACGGTACATTTACGTCAATTTTGATTGTTGATATTGATAAATACTACTCACATCAGAAGTTTTATAACGTTCAATCCGTCTCAATACCTCTTGAGGAACAACTTTGAAGCTAATCCTGTTTGTACTGTCCCAGGTTGAAAAAAGCACTAGGGTTTGAAATGATTCGCGCAAACAAGCAGGTTTTTACTTATGGTTTCTGAGGGATTTAAACTAAAAATAAAATAAATCCACTCCTCTCTCTTCCTTGTTTGGACTCTGTGCAGCGACTACATTGCATGTTGTCCACTAACTTTAGGCAGGGTGGACCTGTGTAGAATTTGGACATCACAACCGGAGCGAAATCTGAACGGCTCGATTTCTCACACGCTTGCAGGGAAAGGCACACCAAAACCAACTTACTAGGTTCTTATTTTTCACGTTTTCTGGGTTGCTAGATGCACCGGGGACCCGATTATAGTACTCCTTCATATGATGTCTCCATTAAGATAATCCTTGTACTGAAAACCGCCCCTTTATGTTTTTTTACTCCAGCGTTAGTCCTTATGCAGGATGAGGTATTAGGGCCCCTGAGAGTCTGGGGCATCTGTCCCACATAGCCCTTTGGTAATCATGCAGTGTTAGCAAATTTTTCATTGCAAAACAGATGCATCGGAGACAGAGTAAGGTCACCGAATGCACATATTGCTCATATCAGCAGTGTAAAAATGTATAAATATACAGTACATTAGTAAATCTAGAGTTGGTCACATTGATACAAACAGGAGAGTGATATGCAAGCTCAACCACACACAACTATAGACACACTAACTCTATAAATAGCTTGCCAGTTTACTGGAAACAGGAGTTATGGCGTGGCGCAACCGTTCTGCAAATAACATTGATAACAGGAGAAACATACATAATAGAGAAATAGATGTGGTCAAACTCAGAGCTATAAAAAAAGACGGTAATCGAGGTTGAGTGACAATGAGTACAGACACCTAGCTGCACTTGCTGCTCAGTAACAAAACCTCTGTGAATCTGTGTGTGTGTAAAAGTTAAATATTACAGACTCCTGGCATGCTCCACAGACTTTCAGCACACAGAACAGAGAGGGTTAGACTAGTCCGTTGTTTTATTTTGTCTCTGTTGCTTCATGCAAATAATCTATTGTACAATTTATGATATTACGCTCTTCATTCAAATAGGAATGTTAATATACGACATTAAGCAAAAATGTTGTACAGTAGTTGTTTTACCCAGCAAGCATTTCACATTTAGTGTGTGTCTGTGTTACTATATGTGTGTCTGTGGTTAATTCCTGCACAGGAAAACACATCAGAGCACTTCACAGTTGCACGTCAACTCTATCGTCAACACTGAATCCTGAAGGCCATCCATTAACACTGGGATGTATTTAAAACTAACAAAATGAGTAAAGAATAATGAGGCATGAGAAATGTTTCATCTACCGGCGTAAAATATCTTCACACATAAAAACATAGAACTGTCAATAAATCCAGATTCTTGTGGGAGTCAAAGTCACTTTACTGATTTATTTTTACGCTGTGTGGTCGAGATATACTGAGATAAACCAAAAGAGACGGAGAGCGTGGGTTTGAAAGGAAGAGTCAGTCTGTGTGTACATGTTTGAGGGTGAAAATCAGAGATCACAGATGTCCTTGGGCCATGGTCGTTTCTGAGACTTACGAACAAGAGTTTAAACTAAACTACAGCTTCAGTTCTCTTATACAATTACAATACGGACTAAAACCAGCAGTCTGCCAAACCAATCTCTCTCTTTCTCGCATATACACATAAAGACCTTTGAAGCTATATTAATGAGGTCATCTCATACAAACAATGGTTTTTATACCGAGCGCATGATATTTACAACTCCCTCCGAATGAACCTTACCCTCACGCGAACCGGTTGACATTACTAGATTGTAAAAATTATGATTTGGGTTATTCAAAAGCATTTAACACGGTGAAGACCCTTTCACACACACACTCGCAAGTTTCGGACCTTATTTTTATGACACAAAATTTGGCTTGCACAATTATTCCACACATACTTTATTTGCACAACGTGATAACTAACCCAGATGATAACTCAACACCTCTTCACGATCCAATATCTGTTTCACAAACATAACATTTCTTGTCCACACAGGACAAGAAAACACAACGTCTGTGACCTCAAAATTCCATAGTTGAATTGAAACCTGCTTGACCGAAGAGTGTGTAATGACAGTCTGTACTTTTCAGATAATCACAGTAACATCTGACAGCAGCTCACGCACATTTCAAAAGAAACTCATGTCAGATATGTTACAGTTTATCATCATTTCATGTATTACCACAGAACCACCGTCTATCGGGGTATCTAAACCAAAATGGATTTTGGGTTGTAAGGTATTAAACTGTTAAACAGTTTGTGATATGTGATCAGTTTAAAGGAATGAAATCTTACCTGGCCGTGCAGATCTGTGAAGCTCTTTTGACTCAGCATATGAATCATGTAATGTAGTTCTTTGCAAGTTACAGCCTCCCTCTGAAGAAGTAAGCACACAGTATGTAGAGACTGTCAAACGCTGCACACACACTAGTTAGTGACATCAAAGCACAATCAACAGTGTGGTGTGCAAGGCAGGAGCATGTGATATTGACCACACATACATGCACACACAAATGCACGCCGACACTCCTCCCCTCTGCTTCTCTGGCACTGCCCCTGCACTTCATAACACTTCCATTTAGTCCCGCCCCTCATTTCCCCTTCTCTATCTTCCCTGCATCAATCATTCTGTACCCCACCTCTCTCTCTCTCTCTCTCTCTCTCTCTCTCTCTCTCTCTCACACACACACACACCATACTCGTACAACGAAATCCAACAATTCTGTTTCGTCTGGTGTGATGTGAACAGTGTGAGAAAGAGCGTCAATTTCATAAAACACAAATTTCTGCACCTGCTAACGTAGTGGAAACACACACGTATGCATGTATGAGTCAAATAATGTAGCCTTCATATGAATGAAGACTATTCTTCAAGTGTGTGCCATCGGAAAAAAAAACAATTGATGTGACTCATTAAGTGATCAGCTGACTTCTCACACAAGATCACAGCTCGAGATAAACAGGTAACCGGGAAGGGCTTATTAATCAAATAATGATTTCTATGAAATCATTTATGGAAACTGAACAATTCAATTTACATCCCATTGTTCTGATTTGAATGGGTGCAATGGTGGTTTTCTGCTGTGTGGATGGGATTCTGCATGGGCCCATGTGCTTTGAGACGATATTTTAGGGCAGTGCTGTTGTTCTGCTGGTATGACACCTGTAAATAGTGAATAGAATTACTGTTATGTTACTGTTAAGAAACAAAGTACAATACAAGATACGGTGACACACACAAACCACAATATAATACAAATACAAACGCCCAAACCTGTTAACTTGCTGAGCCCTTTTGGAGCCTATACATGAAAACGCCTGTTGGAACTAAAATGGCAGTGACTCAAATTCTTTGGCATACAGACTTACGGTTGGTCTCGTTTGAAAATCGAAAAGTGGCTGATTATTGCTAAAAAAAAAAAATATTCACACACAATTTTTTTAAGGTATGATGTTAGGTTTATTGTTAAAAATAAATTAAAAAAGTTTATGGTTTTCTTTGAATAAAAAATACATAAAAAAAATACGGGATGCAAAAGGATAACAAAAAATCTAAGCACGCTCAATATAAAAAGGAATAAATTACTCTCCCTACATAAATTATTTAAAAAAACACCAAAGAAATCTGTATTCTAGAGTCTTAGACCTTTTCAATGGTATATAGTTTGTCATGATTCGATTAGAAATTACATGCACAATATTGATGCAAACCTAGGTGTCCCGTATACGGAACGGGTGACAGTTCTACTAAACCAACATACTCTGTCATGCCAAGGTGTGAACGTGTATAATAGAAGGGAGTGGTTATCAACTGGTTTTGTTTAACCGTCTGGATTTGACAACGCAATGTTAATTAGTTATTATCATAAACTTGGATAAATGAACACTATAGAATATTGTTGTAGTATTGTTGTTAGTTCATGTTAAAGGGATACTTCATAATTTACTAAACTTCGAGTTCTTCCATAAATGTATTTGTTCTGATGAACACAGAGAAAGATATCTGGAAGATGCTTGTAACCAAACCAACATTGACCACCATTGTAGGAAAAAAAAACAATGGTGGTCAAAAGTGCCCCATAACTGTTAGCTGTCCTACATTTTTCAAAATATCTTCTTTTGTGTTAAACAGAACAAACACATTTTCCTACTATTGGAGTCAATGTGGGGCAAGATCTGTTTGGTTATAAGCATTCTTCCAAATATCTTTCAATGTGTTTAATACAGATTTGGAACACATTCGAATGTGAGTAAATGGTTAAAAAGTAAAAGATTTTTGGGTGAAGTATCCTTTTAACAAAGTAGTTATGTTACCTGTAACATTGTGGTTACCATTATTTCTACCAATAATGCCATTTCTACCAAGATTTTGGTTTGATCTGCACTACAACGTAGTACTTAACTTTAATGTAGTCTTTGACAAAGTTGGTAAGCACACTTACCTTACTTTTAAAAAGATGCAAGTAAATTTGTTTTGCTTCCCCATTTATACGCACGTTTATAGCATTTATATCCATCTAGCATTATTGTCACAATCAATATCAGAAGAGACCTTCCCCCACATTAGGTTTGTAGCCCACCACTGATATGAAGTACAAACGTACAAACGAACCAAACAGTTTGTTCTGTTCACACAATATACAAGAGCACGTATAAACATCACAATCTTGAATTTATTTAACATTTTATTTTTAATACATAATATGGATATTCAGATTGTATTCATTCATGTACAAATACATAATTTTTTATCAACTCTTCAGTTTAAATGTACAAAAAGCAAGGAGAAATATAGTGTGTGAAAAAATCCCACGGCTGTTTTAATAGCAGCTTTGCAACCTGGCAAGACATTTCGCCAACTTTATAAAATGCAGTAAAAGAGTTCTGTTTAAAAAAATCTAAAAATACTTAAAGGCACTTCATTTTATTATTTTCTTTCCAAAGAAATATATAATAACAATTTCTAGAAGAAAGGTGAGGTTAAAGGTCATGCCTGCTCCACAGGGCAGACATCTGCAGTACACAGATAATTAGCTTGCGTCTGTCATTAATACAATGCAGCTCATATACAAAAGCTTATTTTATAGACTTAACACTGAAACATTTTATAGCGTGTGTGTCTTATATGAATCTGTATAATGCAGGTGTGTTCAATGTGGTCTGTATCACTTAAGGAGAAAATCTGAAGCTGAGCTAAAAGAGAAGAGGGTAGAGATGAGAAGTAGTAGATATATTAATTTCAGTAAAGATGAGAAGACGCAGACGAAGAGTCTAGCATTACCAAAATATCCACCCGCACGCACGTCTTTGATTGTGTCAAATAAATCAATCCCCCAGCTTAAGGTTTGTCAGTTTTCTGAAAAATCATCTCGCCCATTTTAACACCTAAATGTCTCGCTACTTTCTAAAAACGAAATAATAATAAACTTACAAAGACCAATAAAACAAATATTCTATACATTTCTCTTGTAGATACCATAAGATGGCACATTAAAATCTTCATCCTAAGTAGGATAGTTTTTTTTTGTTTTTGAGTGTTTGTTTTTTATACAGTGCAGAGTATATGGGCCTTGATTAATTAAGTGTTTTTAGCAATATCTGTCGCCCCCTGGTGGTCACTCCCTGCTTGAGCTGGTTGTATTCTGTATTTGGGCTACGCAGTAGTTGAGCTGAGCAGAGTGGACAAATCCTGGCAGACAGACGCACTTGTATGAGCCTTGCGTGTTGATGCACTTGCCGTTCTTGCAGAGGGACATCTTTGAATTCAGCTCTGAGCATTCGTTAATATCTGGAACAGAAATGCAAAAATTTTGTTGGAAAAGTAAATGGTTTTACCTTTAACTTAGTGGTGTAAAACACTCTATTTCTCTAAGTATAGGACAGAGACTTGACTGTGATGTCATGACTCTCACATGATAATATCAGAGCTTCTGTTAAACATTTAATTAGAAAACCATAGACATCAACTGGAAGATGCCTCCTAAAAGCAAAACCATTTCGCTATCTTTAAGTCACCTGGGAAAAAATTCCACTAGATGTTGGCTGCAGGTATTTGCTCCCATTTAGACATGAGCATTAATGAGGTCAGGATCTGATGTTGGGTGATGGGGTCAGGCTCACAGTAAGTATGCCTTCTTAATCATTTTAAATGTGTTCAGCGCAGGCGGGTAATGTCCCAGGTTCAAATCTCTAGTAGTACCTGCTCTTTTTTAGTAGTAAGGGGATGGTTCAACTAAAAACTTAAACTTCTTTTTTTATTATTCAGTTAATTCATGTGTTCTTCAAAACCTATATGAACACAAAAGAAGATATTTTGAGAAATGTGTCAGCGGTCTTGTCTCCATACAATGGAAGTCAATGAGGCCAGTGTTGTTTGGTTACCAAAAGTGTCCCGCAGTGAGTGAAGTTATGTGCAGGCGTATTTCCAGCTATGTTTGTTTGCTATTTTGCTGCATCCACATACAAAATTAAGTTTTGGTATATTTACGGTAGAAAATATCTTCATGGAACATGATCTTTACTTAATATCCTTATGATTTTTTGGAAACCCGTGCACTTTTATGGTCCATTTATGGTCCACCTCAATTAATTCTGTTTCACGTATGAATTTGATCTCTCTTACCCACGCAGGCCATGCGGGACATGTCGAGCGTGTATCCATCAAAGCAGTCGCAGGTGTATCCCTCCTGTACCCGCACACACCGGCCGTTCTCACATCCATTTAGCACGCCACATTCCTCCGCTCGCAATCCTTCAAATCCATCATATGGTCCTGAAAGAGAGTGCAACCCAAGGTAAGTGGAGGATTTACTATAAATTTAGTTCCTTTTCTTTCTCTGCGCAAAAGCACCCGTTTACAGACGACCATATTACATGTGATTCAATAAAGTAAAAGGAAATAAAAGACTGCACAGTAGGGGTCTAAGTCAAAAGTCAAACTCTGCCTTATTGTACAGTACATACATATAGAGGATTAAAATCGAGTTACTCTCAGACCCATGGTGCATACAAATAACACTGTACAGAATAAAAATATATAAAAAAATACACATAAAAACAAATTGTTATATATATGTACCATACAACTTTTACAAGCAGGGATATTTAAAAATAGAAAAAGAATGAATTATTGGTGAAATCTCTCAAACATGAATATATATATAATTATCAAGAAATGAAAGATAAATACTAATCCTAAATTAGAAAGTATTCTGAAGTTTATATAACTCAAAGAATTCGCTTAAAAGGATCTTAAGTTCTTGTACTCACGTCTGGCTGTGTCATAATCTTCATAGAAGGGCAGTGTACCGTCAGGGTTCAAAGGTCGAGGGTCATATTCAGGGCTGACCTCATACTCATAAATTGGGCCAGCGACCAGAGCGTCCTGACCATACGGCCGACGGATATTACACATTGAGGCATAGGAAGCTGAATGAGGGTGAATGGTAGAAAAGATAGAGATAAGTGAACAGAACCGAAAACTTGTATACATTTATATACAATTTATATTTCTACCTGTATTTTTGCCAGGGCAGAGAGCACACTCCATTCCCCAGGCCTCGCCGTATAAACAGCAGCACTCCGTGAATGTGGTTTCTCTGTCGGCGACAGGCTTGGTGCAGGTTAGTTGTGTTTCCACTGTCTCCCAGCAAACACCCTCATACACTTCAGCTTCTCTTTGTCCTACAGACACACAAACATCTCATCTCTCTGCACTACACTTGATGAAAAAGTTACGAAGTGGAAAAATTGCTGGAAATTCTAGAATTGTTTGTTAATGACGCTTGCTGAATGGTAATGGGATGAACCAAAGCTCCATGTATCAGGCCGCACTGGCTGACTTCACATTCTGTAAGTGCCTATTCTGAGCTTCCACTAGATGGCAGTATAAAACCAAGTAGAGATGAAAATAAAAGGCAGTCAAATGGGATATAGAGTGTACTGGTCCAGGGTTTGGATTAAGGTATACAGCAGGTTTAAGGGTGTAGTGTTTAGGGTGTGTGTTGATGCTGTAAGGCTCATACCTGCCACTGGTTGTGAAATGCAGTGAGTGTTGTTAGGCCCAAGAACAAATGGAGGAGTGCAGAAACACTGATATGAGCCATATGAGTTCATACATTGACCATTTATACATTTAGACTCATCTTCACATTCATCAATGTCTGCCCAGAGAGAGAAAGAGAAGAGAATACAGACACAGGGTCAGTGTGTTAAGTAAACTGGTGAACATACTGTATATCAAAAACAGACACACAGAACCAGTTATGCATAGTACATTGGGACTGAAATAACAAGTGTGTGTGTGCATGTGTAAAAATGCACAATTAAATCTGCAAAGTGAGTGAGATTGTTCGTGTGTATCTTTGTGTGTCCGCGTGGGTTGTTGGAAGGGAAATGACTGTGGCTATGATGAGAGTTTATGTGTGAGGCGGCCAGGGGTGTGGCGGCATTAATGCAGTACAGCCGGGTGAGTCCGTGGGCCTGTGGTTTGTGTGAGATTGTGTGTGTTTAGGCAGGCAGAAAGCCTGCGGTGTGCCATACAGCTGCGGTCTGGATCAGAACTGTAAGGACCTGACCAGATGCATGATGTTACCCTTTGACCCGCCTACATACACACACATAACCTGCATACAGCTGCTATAGGCCACACGCTTCAGCAGGTTTAAAACACCAATTTAAACCTGATTTAAATGTGTTGGCACTCCTGTAAGAAAAAACATGCCAAACCTTCATACTCACGATCCATTTAGCAAATCAACTCACACACCCAGCCAAACACACACCCACACACAAACAGGCTTCTGTCATTCCAAACCAACAAAAGAACCCCAGTGACAAGCTCGAGCCAAACATCACAAGCAATAAATGGCTCAAACAGGATGATAGACATAACAAACCCTTCTGTGATGATTTGCTAAGCTTTCAAGGAACACTTGTCAAATAAGACACTAAAATATAACATGCTCATGTATCCGTTTCATAAAAATATGCAAATCATACAACCTTGAACTGTGATGGTATGAGAACAGGTGCACATTGATATTTAAAAATGTTTTAAAATGTAAAGACAACAGCGTATGTGAGGATGCGGGATATTTGAGACACAGAATTTCAAACTGTTCAGTGACTGCATACAGATCAAGATTTGGACCTCACCGACACATTGCAGCTTGTTCTCATCGTAGTAAAGGCCGGACTTGCAGTAACATTCAAATCCACCGGGGGTGTTAATACAAAACCCGTCTTTGCAAATCTCCTTTTCGAAAACCACACATTCATCTGCGTCTGCAAAACACACATCACATTTTCATTATTTCATAAATTAAAAGTCAATGTGTCAGTTTGACTCATTTTTGCTAGTTTTGTTTAATCCTGGTTGAAATGAGCAATCATCAAAAGTAAACACAAATAGGGTTTAATGCAGGAATAGGAACATAAATAATGTTTTAGGTTGAATTGAAGATTCTCACACTCAACACTGGGTTTAGGTTTTTCAAACCTCAGGTTAAATGAACAGTTCATCCAAAAATAAAAATGATATCTTCATTTACTAACTCTCACGTTGTTCCAAATCTGTATACATTTCTTTGTTCTGATGAACACAGAGAAAGATATTTTGAAGAATATAGGAAAGCAAACAGTTCTGAGGCGCCTTTGACAACTGGTTTGGTTACAAGCATTTGTCCAAATATCTTTCTCTCTGTTCATCTGAACAAAGAAATTAAAACAGATTTGAAACAACACGAGGGTGAGTAAATGATGACATCATTTTATTTCTGGGTAGACTGCCCCTTTAACTTCTGTGGGAAATGTATCTAGGATACATATTTTTATTTACAAAACTTGCATGTTTTCTCAATTCAGCTGCTGGCAACCGGCAGGTTTGTCAAACATTCTAATTTAGACTATTTCTGGACCACAACTGTATATCAGCATGCATTGGTTACATGTGGACTTGGTACTATAAAGATTTAGCTCTGGTTAGTGTTTAAGGAATCTGTACAAGAATGTCATTTGACCGGAGGCAGGGAAAAATGTGCTTTCCATCCATAAGACATCCATACAAACACCAGCCCACGTGCACACATTCTGACCACATCACATTCACCCACAGTGCCGCCAGCCCAGGAGAAACCACACGCTCGCTGCATTCATAAATTAAATCACTACATTAGACCGGCCCTGTGACTGAGGTTACCCTACATTTGGAAGCAGACTTCTGAACATGTGTGTGTGTTTGAGAATATGTAAGTCAGATGCTTACAGAAGTCTGGTGGTTACAAAGTCAAAAAGGTGATTAATAATCCAGAATCAAAAGTGCAGAGATACACAGTTACCTTTAAAGCTGTCTGCTACGCTAGCTCCCGGAATCACAGATTCAGTAGGAACGTAACCCTGGCCCGCTGGACACATCTGAGAGAACTGATCTATATGACAGAGAGTTAGTTTTTATCATAGGAGTCTGCATGTACATTTGTATAGTGTATGTAACGTGTCATTCGGTACCTGTTCCTGGTATGGGGCAGGGATGGACCTCGCAGTTGTCCCCCCATCCGGCCCCAATTGTACAGCAGCATTCCTCTTTAGTCATACTACTGGCCAGCACATTATCACACAGGTTCTCATCGTTCAGTCTGTAGTAGCACTCCTTCCTCTCCACCGATGGTGCTGCAGATTCAAGAGGACAAAGACATTTAACTCAGACCCGAATATCAGAAAATGTTCAATCATGTTCAACATTCCGAGCATAGCAATAGAAACAGCAAAAGAGAAGTGCGAGAAAACATCAATGAATAAATTTGCCACTTCAGTGCAATAGCGGATAGCCAAAAATTAGGGTCAGGAACACAAATAGCACACGACATTAGAGAGCAGTTTTGGCTGAGTTCTCTTTTTATGACTTTAACTTTTTATGTAATTCATATTCCAAACTATTGTGCTTCTAGTTTAATGGTATTGTATAGGGGTGTAAAACGGACAGTTCATCGCGTTAAACGCACAATATTGATTTATCAATATATGCAGATATCTCAGAAATGTTTGTGATGCGATTACAATGACATTAATTTACTGATATTTTTATATTACTTGTCCAGTTTGCACAGTTACATTTTTAATAACTCTCAAATGCAGACAAACATATCAAATGTTTGAAAATTGCACATTCTTTGTCCCAAACATTTACAAAAACTCACACTTGGAGGTTACGTGAGCAATGTGGGGAGTGTCAAAAATATTGATATTCTACGTGTGGCATCGATGCGTGGATTTAATTTCTAACGTTACGATGCATTGATGACACATGTAGAATATTGATATAAGATACCTTTATTGTGATGCTATTGTTATCCGTATCGATGTATTGTTACACCCCTAGTATTTTACCACAATTTTTGTATATGTGAAAACCAACTCTGATAACAGTCACCGCGGTACTCATAAAAACCAAATAAAATAATATTTAAACTCAGGAGACAGTGCGGTTTTATGGGAGAGAAGGATTAGGTGGGTGGATTTGAACAAAGGTCCTTAACTAAAACAGTTGGATAAGATCTAAAGGAAACGCTTCCTGTTACTTGATCTTTCTGGCACAGCTGGTGTGTAGCCACTCGCACAGACTAACACACACATATCTGATCGACACTGTTCTCTATTTCAGCGTTTCACTATGTTCTTCTACTGGAGCATTAGAAGAACAAATTGAGTCCAATCGAGCCAGAGCCAACCCTTAAACCCTCTGCTGATATCAGAGTCTGAAGTCGCCTGCTCTACTCTAGTCTGCTTGTCTTCAGGAACAGTCAAACTTGTTTTAACAGTATTTCCATGTGGTATTGGAATTACATAAATGTATCATTGTGCAGTTAAATACTGCAAGAAAATTAACTGTGAAAAGAAATAAAAGCAGTGAGGCTAAAATACCTCCAACATAGCAATAACATTACAATCTGCTAACAAGTCTTTCAAAATGAAAGGGTCTTCTTGTAGGCGATCTCTCTATTAGCAGTCTTATATCACAGTGTACGAGCTTCTCTTTTGCGCTTTGGTCCCTTCTGTAATCCTCATGCTGAATCTCATTTCTCTTCTGCCAGATCCTTTACAAGCCCCATTCATCACGCCCAGACTCTCGCTGTTCAACTCTGAGCTGGACCCTGATGATAGGAAGTTAATGTCCTGCTGCGCTAGAAGATCTCCACGGTCGAGATTAAAACGTGAAGAACTTCAGAATCTATTTGAGCACTGTGGATGCTGAGGAGTTTAGTGACAGGATGGGTTCAAAGGTCATCTTTGGTCATTTTTGTAGTATGTTTGGGTTGTGCTATCTGCTGCTGGGATGAATTTGTCCATTACATGGAGTTTGATGACATTAAACAATTACCTGTAAGTGTTAGTGTGTGGTTGGGCTGCAATAGACAGATTCATAGGACACACGCTGGACACCGTTTGGTTATAATATAACAATTTATTTGATTTTTAATTAATAATAATTTATTATTTATTAAATTAATTCAATTAAAACTAAATGATTCTTCACGGAGGACTACTGGAAGTAAATTTTGGGCCACATAATGTGTGTTTATAGCACATACAGTTTACATTTATTACAGCATTACCTGGAGTTGAAGAGAGGCATTTGCCAGTCATAGTGTTGAATTCTTGAGTCTCATCCGGACACAAACATAGGAAAGATCCTTCTTGGTTCTCACAGGTTGCCTCACCGCACACATCACTGAGAAGTTCACACTCGTTCACGTCTGAATGAAAACACAGACACAATCTGAACTCCTGGAAGCTTTTGTTATTTTTAAACAAAGTTTAAAAAGTTGTGATTATAAAAAAAACATTAAACACAGCTGATTTTGTGTGCCCGTATATGGACGTGGCAGCAGGAAGAGGGCTACTGCTATCATACCAGTTATTAAACTTCATTTATGCGCTTTGAATAATTCAGGTTTTTTATGACTTTTCTTGATAAGAGATGATGTGTTGTTGGTTTAGAAAGATCTCTGTGGGCGGGGCTTGGAACGAGGGTGTGTCATATTCAGTGCAGTCTGTGACAGCTAGCATCAATTACGGAACCTTTAATTTTCCTTATCGAAAAACTGGCTTATTGTTGTTTCCTCGGAAAATGACAAACTGTGTGCACAGTCGACTCGAGTAAATAAAACGGCCCCATTCTTCTCCCGACTCTCTTTGACAGTTTGAATTTATGACGACCAAAGTCGCACTATAATGCAAGTGTCTGCTTCCAGGAACATGGCCCTCTCCTTCTTTCCAGTCCATTCCCTCTCTCTTTTCCCCCTTTAATGCTTCACACATCTGTGACTCTCATTCTCTTCGCTTTTATCAATCATCTCAGTGCACCACATACAAAAGACGCAATAAATCAACGTGTGTGGAGAGAGCCTTTGTGCGCAATGGACTCCAAACGCTTTAATGGAGCCATCCAGCCAGACACACAGGCTCACACACACCCTCTCAGTGATGGTGGGCCAGCCCGTCAATAAGCCCCTAAGTGTTAAACGCTTGTCTGGAGTCGGCAGCGGCGTGGGTGCTGCGCCACTAGGGAATCATAAAAGTTGAGAAAGGACGTCTGTGCCAGAAGAAACAATGTATAATACAGATACAGTTTCATAAGAACTCATATATACTAGCATTCCAGAAAAACACATCTTAAAGGGATAGTTCACCTAAAATTAAGATGATCTCATCATTTATTCACCCTCTTTTGGTTTAAAACCTGTATATGACTCTTTCATCTGTGGAACAAAATATATTATATTTTGAGAAATGTCTCAGTGGTTTTGTGTCCATACATTGGAAATCAATGGGGCCCAATGTTGTTTGGTTACCAACATTCTTCAAAATATCTTCTTTTGTGTTCTGCAGAATGGAAGTTCATGAGAGTGAATCATTTTTGGGTGAACTATCCCTTTATCAAATGGGATTCAAGAGTTTGACACATTATTTGATATAAAGACGCACATCTGCAGCTTCTTTTAAATAAAACCAAACATGAATTTAGTAATTTAATTGTGTTTACAAAATATGTGTCTGTGGGAGCAAACCACACTTTTTGTTCAGTTTATTAAAAAGTCCGACAACACAGTGGGAAACAACTTAGTGTTCGCAAACAACAAACTGTATCAGAAATTAATTCTGAACGGCTTGTCCATAACGCTTTAATGCTTTTGTTTTCTCAAGTACACAAGGAGGTAAGAGGCTGGTGTCTGGAAGGGTTTAGATGTTATTCTTTCGGTTCCTTAAAAAAAACAGTACATGACATGCTGCTATAGACGGCATAGGAAGACTGATGTCTAGTGGTCAGTGATTTGTTATATGTCTGATCTAGGATCTGTATTTTTGTCCTATTTTTTACGTCATTTCGTGATTAAGCAACAAGTTATGCTACTGTCTGCTCTCTTCTTTTTCGACTATCCACACACTGTTCTGATGAAGGCAAAATGAGATGAAATAAATTGGTGAGGACCAGTGTTGGGTGTAACTGGTTACCAAATAATTAGTTACTGTAATTTAATTACTTTTCCCTTGAAAAAGTAAAGTAAGGGATTACTCATATGTTTTCTGTAATTTAATTAGTTACTTTTGATGTAATTAAACTAAATACTTTGTGAAATATATGCGTGTGCAATAGTGTAATTGACATCAAAATTCAAAGTCTTATTTTAAAATCTGTTCTTTAATGTAATAATTCTCACATTTGTAATACTTTGGTTAAATAATATTATTTATTTGAATGAATTAAATAAGCAGTTTCATGTCTATCCTTGAATCACTTAACTAATCAAGGTTGATGTAGGATATAGAAAGTAATAAGTAATGAGTAACTAAATACTTTTTGGACAGAGTAATTTGGACAGTAATCTAATCACACTATTGAATATGTAATGAGTAACTAGTAATTAATTACTTTTTCAGAGTAACTTACCCAACACTGGTGAGGAGACAAAATGAGGAGGGAGATGGAGGATAAGGGCAGGAATGGAAAGAGGGACAAGTGGGACAAATGCAGGGTCCGTGTGTATTTGTGTGTCTGTGGGTGGGTGTATGCAGTGTATTTCTGCTGTGGGAAATCAGAATCGATAGAGGTTGTTTGTGGCTAGTTACATCAGCCAACAAGACAAACAACGTCTGATCAGAGCCTGAAAGAAGGTGTATGTGGGACTCACTGTTTGCAAGTGTACTGTAGCTTAACTGGTGAAAAGTGGCACTGGCAACGCCAAGGTCAAGGTTTAACCCTTATGAAGTGCATACGCATAAAACATACAGCTTGAAAGCTGTTTTTAGAATAAAACATCAAATGCATAAAAAACATATAATTAATAAATACCACACTCCTATAATAGTTAGGGATGCACGATAATTATCGTCCATATCATTATCGTCCGTATTAAATTTTGTTATCGGCCGATACCAATAACACTCAAATAACAAAATTTAAGTCGATTAATTATGAATAATTTTCTCTGGTTAAACCATTTCAGCTGCACGCTGCTCACAGTTAAAACCTAGTACAATTCTGTCCTTCGGTCATGATCATTCACTTGGTGTTGTTAGCAAAACATTGTTAATGTAGGTACAGTATGTAGATATTTATTAATGTGTCAAAGCATATTATTTTATAACCCGATTGCTGTCTGAATGCTTTCTGTCTTGACACATGTTAGACATGTAAATGTTTTCAAATAAAAGCAGCTGTCCACTTTTTTCCTTTTGCTTCAGTCTCAGAAGATGTTTTTAGATACCGTTTTAGATATATTTAGATACTGTATATTGGCCAATATATAGATTATCGGCTTGCGGTGTTAAATAATTATCAGTTATCATTATCAGCCAAAATGTACATATCCGTGCATCCCTAATAATAATAATAAATCTACATCAGTTTTCTTTCGTTTCCATCCTGCTCTTCCTAGTTGATGACAGGCTGCACAACAGTCAAAAGAGAACAAACTAGATAGACACCAGGCCACAAAAATCCATGTGGCTTCGTGACATTTATGGTACCTGACTGTGTGAGCTGTGCTCTGTGTATTAATGTGTCTGTGTGTAAAGGGCCATTGATGTGTTTAACCCAGGTCTCAATGTTTTAAACATTACCCGGGTTTGTGCCGTCCACCTACAGACTGGATGAAACTAAACACTCACATCAATCATGGCTGTAGAAAAGTGGCTGCCATCGTTTTTATGTTGTCTGCTAGGAAGTGAAAATTCTGAGCGGTTTAAAGTCCAGCTCTGTTTAAGCAAGATGACAGTTTTACAAACACTCCATGTCATTAGTTTTATTTACTAATATTTTCTATTAACTGTTAACCCCAAAGTCAAGTAGAAAATAGATGGAAAATAAATGTATACAATTTATAATATAACTTTTAAGACTGAACAATACTTTAACAGCATTTATGAATCTTGTTCAATGTAAATTTGTTTAAATACTAATGTAATATAACGATAAAAACTGTACACGTACTAATGCCCTTTTAAAGGGGTCATATAATGCGGAAACGCGTTTTCTGTGTCTTTGTGTTAGGTTGGCCATGCATGTATTAGACACGTACAATTGCAAAAATTAAAGTGTCGAAACAAAAGATGCATTCTGTATAAAAGCGAATGCTTTCCCAGACTTGCCTGAAACGCTTTGTGTAACCACACCCCCACAAATCTACGTCAGCTCATGGTATGATTTGACTAAGACCGCCCAAATGTACACCCAAGTAAGGTGGGCGTACCTGTCAGTACAATTGCTTTGGAACCTGATGTTCCAAATATGGCAAGAGGCGTTACATTTCCATCACACGCTTGCAGTATTCAACCAATCACTACGCACTGGTTAACTGGCCAATCATAGGACACCTCGCTTTTCAGAGCGATGAGCTTTTTAAAAAAATCTGGTCGTATCAGAGAGGCGGGGCAAAGAGGAGATACAAATATGCACGGTATGTGGAATATATAGTGTTTTTGAATATTAAATCGTGTATACACATTGCATTACCCCTTTAACTAAACTTACTACACTGCATGTAAACAACATTTACTTTCAGTTGTTAACATCACACTCTACTAGTTAAGCACAGGAACTGAGAATGAACAATATGATTAATAAATGCTGAAAATGTGAATGCAAACCATATCAATTTTTTTACAACTGTTCAGTTGTGAAGTTTTACATGAGAGTTATGTGTGTAATAATACAGTAAAAACAAAAATACACACAGTAGGAAGAAAAGAGTCTTCTAAAGCAGAAACTAGTTTAAAAATCTTACCCACACAGCCCTGACCATCCTGAGAGTCTTTGAACCCCGGATCACACTGGCAGCTGAAGGAGCCCATTGTATTCTGACAAACACCGTGACTCCCGCAGGTATTCTCATTCAGAGTACACTCATCCATGTCTAGAGAGATAGAGAAAGTGAGAGTTTTTGTGATCTCTGTGTAATATACAGATTGGCATCCTGTGGAAGGATGGATAGAGGACAGCTGAATGAGTCGATTGATGGATAGATGAACATGACACATTTCAACGGTCAGATATGAATGAGATGATAGGCAAATGTTATGCGGTCAATAAATGAATGTGAACGGATGAGTAGACATCTGATCAGAAATGCAATATGCGGTTTTAGTAAGACAAAAACAAACAAGACTGGCACAGCTATTGAGTACGATCAGGGGATGACATTGTGGTCAAAGTTGGAGATAATCTGGCTGTGGACACTCACCAATGCAGGTGCCAAAATCGCCTCGTGAATGGCCAGGGGGGCAGGACGCCACACATCGGTAAGAGCCCGGTGTGTTTTGACAATCCCACACCCCACAAATAGATGCCCCCAGTTCAGCACACTCATCAATATCTGACAGATAGCACAACAAACAAATCAGCACATGGACCCACGCTAAACAAACAATCAGCAAAAAGCTCCCGAGAGGAGGGAGATATTGGAATCAAGTGATTTGTTATTCTAAATTTTACCCTGGCATGTCTGATTGGTCGGGTCCAAACGGTAGCCTCCTTCACACTGACAGAAATACGAGCCCATCGTGTTCAAACAGGTACCATTTACACACCTGCTGCCATCTAGACATTCATCTACATCTGAAAATGCACACACACACACACACGCTTGGAACTGTGTTGTCCAACTGGTTTCTGGTGGCTCATTTCAATATAATAAATGATATTCCTCGTTGTCTAGACATCCTGCTCAAATGTTTCCTCTTTTTATTTTTACTACTAGATGGGACATTTAAAACAATTCTGGTACCACGCTTGGCTCTGGGAGCAGATACGCACATCTCACAGGCGAGTCCCATTAGAAACAGAATCCCTTGCTTTCTCTCATTTTTTCATGAGCCGCAGAAGACCAGGGCTTTTCAACAAAGCAATATATAAAATTTGCCTAAACATCAGCAGCACTGAGAATCAGGAGAAACAGCAGGGGGAGGGATCAGCACTTGAGATGGGCGCATGTGAGCGTGCAAGTACCTTCACAGCCTGTCTGATCACGTGTGGACATGAAGCCAGCGTCACAGTCACAGAAGAACGAGCCATCAATGTTCAAACACTCTCCATTCGGGCCACACGGCTGTGTGTCGTCCTGACACTCATCAACATCTACAAGAAAAAAGGACATTTGAAAATTACAGAGTACTCACAACTGCAACTGACTAAAATGTCTTCAATGCACATGTAATTACAATTTCCAAAAAGCTCTGATTTGACTGAGGTGATGTAATACAACCAAATTAGCAGTAGCCTAAATGATTGCTTACAATAGTTTGTATTATATTTCCTTTTGTATTATATTTCCTTTTGTTACAGACAATGTAAACTTTCTTTTTGCATTTTCTTTTTTTGACATTTCGCAAGAATATATAGAGATGAATTAATAGATCAATATTTTTCCAAATAGTCTGATGGCACCACCAACAAAGCCATAGAAACAATTCAGTTTTGAGGGCATGAACAGCCAAAGCACATCAAGTTCTTTAACATATAATGACAGTTTTCTCATAATGACATGAATCACTGATGTAGGTCTTTCAAAAAAAAGTGAGGATACCGCTTTCGATTCATTCACACCAGCAACAGAATGTAATGTTGAGCACTTAAAGGTTATAGTTTATGAAAAAAAAATCTGTTTATTAAAATCAAATAAAACACTGAAAAAACTTTTTTTAACTAAACGAAAATTAGAAGTGTTACCTCAACAATAAGCTAAAATAAATGATTGATATGCACAATGATATGTAAAATGATGAAAGCACATCCTAAAATATATAAAAATGGTCAAATGAAACAAAAGAATATAAAATAAAAGAATATAAATATATGTATTTAACTACAATGAAACAAAAACTCTTAAGCACATTGCATTGTGGGACACAGAAGTATGCTCCGTAAACAGCACACTGTACCAAACATAACAGGTTATTTATATATAATGTAAGCATACAAAAAATATAAATACCGTGCACAGTTTGATAGAATGCTATTTAGAGCTCAGTTTGTGTGTAAACGTGTGTCTCACCCTGACAGCTAGTTCCATTCACTTGTCTATATCCCTGTGGGCAGTTGCACTGGTATGAGCCCAGTATATTCACACACTGGCCCACGCCATCACACGTCTGTCGTAGCGCCAAACACTCATCCACATCTACAAACATGACAATACTTTAATATCATATACAATTCATTTCACTTGCCAATAACAGTTGTATAAATCATAGACACACATGTCCTTTCGTACCGTCACATTGGTCTCCTGTGGAGGAGAGTACGAAGCCTGGCTCACAGTTGCAGATGAACGACCCCTCTGTGTTCTGACAGTGACCTTGTGTACACACACTGTCATCCTGGCATTCGTCAATATCTGGGACACACACACACACACACAAAGTTTGCTCAGTTACGTTTCTGCTTCTTTGTTTTGTTTAGGTTTTGTAATCCGATTGTTTGACATCGATGGAACAAACAAAGATAGGTTGGCACAGTCCTGCACGTCAAAACTCACATCATGTAAAAGGCTGAGGAATATGCAGCCTTCAAACTTCCAACAACATGGGGACAATACGAAACAAGTGAGGGACAATACATTGCAAATCAAGGGAGAACAAACTGTAACCAAAATCAAGATTTGTATTAAACCTGCATTTGGAGACGTGCTGTGGTTCTGGCTTTATAAAATAAAACAAGAGCAGATCTGTAAGCTGATGATAAAGTGACAACCAGCTGAAAACCCAAAACTAACCAAAATCCGATGAACGGCGGACGTACGATACCTGTGCAGGCTTTGCCATCATAAGTAAGCGTGAAGCCTTTGTCACACGTGCAGACGAAATATCCCTCCAGATTGGTGCAGGTACCATGAGCACAAACACTTTCATCCAGACATTCATTTATATCTGCAGAGAGAAGGTCACACACACAATACATCTGAGGGAATAAAGCGATGTGGGTCATATTTATAAAGGCCGTCTCATTCGTCAAAAAGTAACCGAGCTAAGCATGTATGAATGCACAAATAAACTGATCTCTTTCAAGTAACAGCAAAACAGTTCTGATTGGATGGAAAGTTCCCTGTCTTACCAGCACACTGGCCGTTTCTTCTCTCAAATCCATCCGGACATTGAATACACCTAAAAGAGCCCAGACTGTTATGGCAGATACCAGACGGACACACTTGACTGTCCCGGCATTCGTCGATATCTACAGAAAGAGAGAACGCAAAGAGAAAGAAAAAGTCAATATAAAAGAAAACGATCCATCCAGGCAATTGTTTTGGCAGCAGAGGTTATGTATCTGTCAAGTCTGACGCTTTTATAGAGGGACTCTTCTTATGGATGGGTGTTATTGTCGTCTTACTGAGAGACGGACAGGAGACGACTGACTCAGGTGGTGGAAAACTCATCTGTACTCTTCGACACTGACATTAATGAAGCAAGTGAAAGAAAAAACATCTCGACTCCAGAAAGCCGCTCCGATTGCTTCCTACAATGCCATGATGTACGACATCACCCTGCCTGCTTCCCAACCATCCATTTGAATTTATTGCTACTTCCAACTGCTTCTAAAGACACTTCATCTTTACTCTCAATGGATATGTTACATTAAATGTTTTTAGAGCTTGAATAGACATCACCTAATTACAACCACAACAGATTTCTGAAGAAAAGTTGAGAGGTGACTGCATAAGCCACCACATATTTTACAAGTGAAATATCCAGTTAAATACTCCTAGGAAACATTGCTGTTGTCATGACTAGAGTCACCCGTGCTAAGAATCAAAGATAAATATTTAAACATGATTTTGCGTGATTGTTATAATAAAAACTGGGGGGGAAATAAGATGCGGAGGAAACCTCAATGTGATTTGCGGGATGAATTACCCAATAAAGCAAGTGAAAATTACAACACGAAACTGAAATTGAAGTCAATATCTTACATACTCAATGAGTTACATGCGAAGCAATTTAGAATTTAAGTAATATCTGTTTTTTATAGATTGACTTCCTTACTGGCTTTAAGCAAACAAACAGCTGCATTAAAGTGTTGATGCACAGCAGTTTTACAAATTCCAGATTGCAGAATTAAGCTGGGACACATATTTACAAGATTTTTTTTTACAAAACCAAAAGAGGAGATTACTGGAACAGTTCAACCAGTTACCCAGAGAAACCACTGCGCTGGCCATCTCGCTTTATACAGACATAATGAGCCAGTCTGAATTTTCTAATATGAGGAAAATATCTGCTTTCCAAGAACCGTAGGCTCCAACGCTTCCTCAACTGCGGCTGAGTTTTTGGGTGACGCGGTTGAGGGTACGATAATACTTCTCTCCTTCCTCCACAAACCTCAGAGTGTGTCACAGGGAGGCGGTTTGTACCTCGTCTAACCTCAAAACCAGATAATGGCATGCACACATACAGGATGTGTTTGGAGTTAAGAAAGAGACAGAGCTCTGTCTGTACTTAGACGACCGCATTGTGGGCTAAGACCAAAAACAGACTTCATATGGGTGCTGATCCGTCTGGATCAAAATAAAAGCAGAGTGAAGGAGAGGAGCGCCAGTGACCTGTGATGAAAAATAGCCCCAAACCTCTGGAGTGCCAGGATCTTGCACTCAAACAGAAATGGGATTAAGCAAGCAAGGACAAAGAGGACAAGTCATTGTACTTTCTATGTAAATAGATATTTCGAGGAGCTCATTGAGTTGTAAAGTATTGTGTTAGCAGCACACAAGTTAAATCTCTAGAGAATACACTTACTGACAAAATGCATAACCAGAATAAGCTCTTGGGATAAAATCATCTGCCAAATTCATTCATGTAAACGATAACGGGCAGGTTTGAACCCAAATAATTTTTTTAAACAGTAAACCTTGCTTTGAAAATGTTTAACATTAAATGCTAACCCAGAGCCCTGATTTACTTCATGTGTGTGTGTGTTAACATGGGTAAGTTTGTTTGCGTGACAGAG
The DNA here is from genome assembly GCF_015846415.1 of Triplophysa dalaica. Lineage (NCBI taxonomy): Eukaryota > Metazoa > Chordata > Actinopteri > Cypriniformes > Nemacheilidae > Triplophysa > Triplophysa dalaica. Next base: position 6,576,167 of record NC_079556.1, on the reverse strand, counting down.
TCTTGTAATTACCCGAGCAGCTGCTGCCGTCCTCATTAGACATGAAGCCAGGCTCACATGCACACTTGAAACTGCCCCGGGTGTTCTGACAGTGACCATTAGCACACACACCTTGGCTTTCCGCACACTCGTCAACATCTATCAAAAATAATCATTAACAAATAAATGAGTTTTGTATGAAATCTGAAATGCTGACTATGCGGTCAGCATACCAAGTCAACAAGGCATATGAGTATCAAATGTTTGTGTAACATTCTGGCTACTAACATACTTTTCATCGAAATATCCCATAATCCGGTTCATGTGGTTTATCGACATTAATTTTAAATTTATGCTTTGAAATAAGCATTGTAATCATTGATTATTCGCTTAGTACTGTCATTTCTCAAGGTCACTTGAATGTGTTACTCTTTAGACATGCCTTATTTTGAAATCGGTTTGTTTCTGTGACACCTTCATTTTTCAATATACTGTATGAAAAGTGACAATTTCCTTTGTATCATTCAATAAAATGTAATATTTTAAAATATAAACCAAATTATTTAATATATTGACAGTTTCTATATGTGACGCAGTCTGTGAAAACCCAGACTGGTCATGTTTTGTGTTTTACTGTTATCTACATAAAACCATTCTAGATCATGTAAAGAAAATTAATTGAAAATATTTGTCTTTGATATCTTTAATACTGACTTTGTAAAAAAAAATTGTGGTAAAATGAATGATTGAAAACATAACACAGTTTGATTTTGAGACTCAAGTCAGGGTTACACAGTCTGGGTCACATATACTGTAAGAAAATATTTATTGATTTATTGATGCACGGAAAAAAAAACAATGTTAACTGATACAGTTCTTTATTTTTTTAACTCACAATGGCAGCTTAATATAGATAAATACAGTGATAATACTGAGTATAACCTTTGACCTCTCACCTAAACATGTCGTGCCCTCGCTGTCAGTTCTGAAGCCAATGTCGCAGATGCATATATAGCTGTCAGGTTTGTTAATACAGAACCCTGGGCCACAAATATCAGGATTTATATGACACTCGTCAACCTCTGAGATGAGATGAGAGAGAGAGAGAGAGAGAGAGAGGGGGGGGGAGCAAAAGTATGGCCATCTTTTACATTAGAAAAATGTAATGCATTAAATAAACATAATGGGCAAATAAATGAACAACTACACAGACTCATATGTAAACAAATAACTCATTACTTGCATCACTTATTAGAAGCAGACGTTTATTGCCTATAAAGGGACTGTTATGATATGAATCTTTCATTCTCTGCGGGAAAGAGAAAGCGGCTAAAGCAAACATCTATCTGGAGAATGAGGATTACATAACTTTTATTAAGCCTCCGTCAACAGTTACACTGATAAGATCCCTGAGGACTTCCACAAAGTGTCAACTTCCTAAAAGTAAAGAGAAATTGAGAGTGTATGCGAGGTTTCAAATATCTGCTTGGAAGAACTAAAATATCTTTGCAACTTCCTAATTGGTCCCTTGCTTTTTCCAGCCTGACTTGAAAGTGGGGAACATACCATATATCACTTCCTGGAAAATTTATAACAAAAATAAACTTAAACGGACGAGTCAGCAAAAGGTTAAAGAGGTTCAAATCTAATGAATAATGTCCTGTCAGTTCAGTGTTAAGAGCCTCTCTACATAGACATAGACATCATTCAATCTGAGGGAGACATATAGTTCAAAGATGGATGACATTCACCTGCCAGTTGTGTTGGTGCTATTTCCTGACTTGCATGGGAGGGCAGAATTTCCACTGGAGCAGGAGGCGACACCTTCTCCCTCACCTCTAAAGAGCGACAAGGAACAAACAAAATAGAGAGAGTAAGAAAATCTGTAAATATTTAGCAATCCTTCCTGAAAATGCTCAACAGAAACAGAAAATTCCAAACTTCAGGATGCAGATCAGTGAGATCACACATCGAGCCATCTTTGTCAACCTCTGCATGTGCAGATTCGGTAAAAACGAACAGCATTGTTTCATAAAAATGCAGTCGATCACAACTACTCCAGGACAGAATAAACATGTCCAGTGCATCAGCTGCACACGGTCAGATGATTGGAACTGTCAGAAAACAGATGTTGAGGTAGATAAGGGAGAAATACAGACAGGTGGACAGGTGTTTGGAGGGCACCAAGGTAAACAGTAGACAGGTGTTTGGATAGAGACAGAAAAGGTTGCTGAGGGACAAGGAAACAAAAGACGTTTGTGAAATACACGCGTTATAGGTATACATATGGATGGGGAAAGATAGAAAGCCAAAGGTCGGGATAACAGAGGACACACACTTGGAGTAGAAACAGGTAGATGTGTGGACTGGTAAGTAAAGTAAAGTAAAGTAAAGATGTGTTTATAGGAATATGCATGCAAGGATTGAGGACAGGCTCCATCCTGACTGTGGACACCTGTCCGGCATATACTCTCATCTGGGTAAATAAACATGACAACACACACTTAAACGCACATAAAGTGAGCAACTGAAAATATCTTAATGCACAAGGCATAAAAGTGGGCGAAGCTTAAAAATCTTTAATGCAGAGTTTCAATCGCACAAATGTTAAACTTGCTTCCCTTCATTGTCTCTTTTCCACACACACACTCGCGCCCACACACACACACCCTTGATGGTTAAGCTTCGGGTGGGAGTGTTGTTGGAGGATGAAATTAAATGGGCTTTGATCTACACATACACCATAAACACTAAAATGAGCCCCTTATCTCATCCAGAAACCACACTTATCGTAAACTGAGCCATTAGAGACTCTTCAAAGACTTGATCACATGGCATGATCTTCCTTAATTACTTCTTTAGACAGTTTTTCCTAATTGGTTTATCTTTTGAAATGTTCGATGATGCTTTTCATCTTTTGAATCGATATGTCATGCAGGTTTTACATCTTTCCGTAAGAGATGCATTCTTACAACAATCCCTATTAAGAAAACTTAAAAATTAAACCTTAAATCTAAACCGCTACACATAAACCATTGTACATTTGTTCACTTGGCAGATGCTTTTATCTAAAGCAACTTTTTGTCTAATTTTGTCTAAACCACGTTCTTCCACACAAGACGCAATGAACCATTGTTACGAAAATGTTTATCCAAGGTGATCGCTAACAGGTCCACAACATCAAGCACAAACCATGAATGTGGTCAAAATAACCAGATCTGTCAATCATCACAAAGTGTACGAGGTGAACTTCAGTAAACCAACTTCAGTTTCAGAGCCGCTTCAAAGCTGTGGCACGGTCTCCCAGCAACAGGACGAAAACTTAATAAAAGACCAAGGACAAATACTTTTCTTCAGGATCCTGGCCCACCTCCACAGCACTTTTCAGCAGCGCAATGCTTTCACAGCTGCTTTTGCAGAGAGGCCATAAAACGTGTGCAGTTTATATTGTGTGAGCGTGCCGAAAGGAGAAAATATAATGCGATGCGCTGATCTTTTGGAAATCCTTCATCGGTTTTGACTTTGCCTTTGCTAGGTGGAATCAATGGCATCGAGTCTAATGACTCTCTCCGGTACAGACAGATCTGTCCTGTCTGCTCACTTTCTATAGGAACACAGAGTCTTGGCTACATTCTGGACCTCTCATTCTGCTCTACACCAATGCCAAGCCTCATTCCATTGCCCGGTGCCAAGCGTGCTTATGATGACATTTACACAGAGAAGGAGAAAAAAGGACTGGAAAGACTGGATTTTGGGTGAACTTGTTTACATATTGTGTATGTCCTTGAAGAGTCACAAAATATTTGCGTTACAATCTCACACCTGGCCACAGTGTCCTTAACACTTGTTTTTCATGTATGATGTTTTTTGCAATTGGTTTAAAATGTGTACAATTCCCAAAACTAAAATATCAAATTGCATACAGTTCAACATTAAAGAAAATTATTTTATTCATTTAGAAGTTTTTGTTGGTTTCCGTACCAGCTTTTCTAAATAATGTCCCAGGTGATGATAATTTCCGTAAAAGCACATGTGACTCACCGGGTAGCTGTCTCTCTGTGATGCTGAGAGCCTCTATGGGCTGCTGCAGGGTAGGGAAGGGCATGGGAGGATCTACAGGTGCCTGGTGTCTGATGACAGGATTGCCTTGCCCCTGACCACCTGTCTGGACATGTCCAGCAGGTAGCTTGGGCTTGTAAATGTATGGTGTGGTCACATGGTAACCCATTCCTCCAGGACAAATCTCTTTAAATGCAGCTACAAAAAAGAAAAACTTTCATCAAACAACAGCAATAATATCTATCCATTCACTCAGGTCAAACAAAGAACCATAATTCTAAAACCTAATGTTAAACGTGCTTTAAATATTTCATTATTGAGCAAATGATACAATAAAACCTCACAAACTCCCACAATAAGACCAGGCCATCTTAAATCACATTGTGCGCGATTCGTTTTTTTAAAGGATCTTTAAAGGTGTTATCTTTTGGAGGATCTATTGAGAGAATTGCAATATAACATACATAACTATGTCTTTAGAGGTGTAGAAAGACCTTACATAAGGTATTTTTGGAAAAGAAAAAGGATCCCCAATATAACGCTTCCTTTCAGTAAACTAAGCTATTTTTTATGAACAAAGTAATTCAAAGGAATCAAAGTCATTCAAAAACAAAAGTGTGCAAACAATATTAGGAATGCACTAGAATGTACAGTATAATGTTTAAATGAGCTCATTCTTTACCTACCAGTACTCTTAAGAAACAATACACTTCAAATAGTGACAGTAGGCCTCAGTCAGGGAGCAAAATATCATTTAAAAGTCAGGAAAGAGCTCATGAAAATAAAACAATAACAGCACGAGTGAATTGCGTGTAAAAGCACCTACGTAGCAGAGCTGTGGAACACAAATGCAAACCCCCATGGAGTGTACTGTAGGATAGAAAGGCAGTGGCCAGTAGATCTGGTAGAGAGAGCTACCAGGTGGGACCAACAGGGGGCGTGTCTCAGGCGGCTTACCTGTCCCAGGTAGGGGGCAATGGTCACAGCGAGGGCCCCAAGCTTTGCCCACACTACAACAGCACAACTGTTTACTCAGCTGAGTGGACACGGGGTGCAAGCACTGCTTTCTTGAACCGACCAATCGGAAGCAAGCACCCTTCTCCTCGTGTTGAGCAGGTGTTTCGGCTGGTTACCATGGAGATGGAAGAAGGGAGGAAGGAGAGTGTGCACGGTGTATACACAAACATGGAGGAGAGACAAACAGAGAAAAAAGACAAGAAAGAGATTCCCTTCACCTTTTGCACTACTTAAACGGCATAAGAGAACAATGGGCTATATGCATGCGTGACTTCTGCGGTTGGGGAGACTTAAAGAATTATAAAGAAAAGTAAATATTTGAAAAAAGTGCAGTTCTGCCGTATTTGATATAAATTATATTTCATTATTACATTCAAATACGGTATTACATCATTCCTATATACCACTGCTGTTTTTTCTAAGTGATTACTAAGTTATTGACGAATAACTATTTTCAATTTTTTCCATTTCTCACCGTTTTAATTCTCCCCAACGGAAGCTGTCGAGGGTTCTGCACGTGAAACAGGGAAGTCACGCATGCATAGAGCCCATTTCCTGTATTACACATTACACAAGACAGGAAAAGTGAATCAGTTGTTTAAAGAGGTTTTGGGAAAAGATATACAGCCAAACAAGTGGACAGACATTAGCAAAGCAGAACGTTTGCGAAAGATGTTATACAAGCGTCAATATGCGAGAATGAACTTGATTTCAAACATATCTTTAAAATCATTTAACATGAAAATTACATTCTTCTAAATGAGCTTCAAGGCCTGTTAAATAGTGTTAAACACACCTCTCGTGAACAAACAATCCTAGAACTCTCTGATCCTGAATAAAACACCATGTTCTGAAGGTGTCATTTGGCAAGCTCTGCCTTCCAGAGAATGGTTCAGCGTCTATATTTATGACACTAACACAGACAGCACACTCGGGTAATATCATGAAATCATAAAGAACGTTTTTTTGTGCACTCTGATCGCCGGCATAACATTTTCATGCTTCTTCTTGCTGAACGGCAGATTATCTTTCATTGACTTGGCTGGCACAGTGAGCGTTAGATGCCATGTTAGGTCATGCTGCTAGCTCTGCTAATGGGCATTTCTCACCGTTAGCTTACTCATCGGTACAAGATGAAGTGATTAGCTGACATGGATCTTTTTTAAATAATTAAAGATGTCTTTATGCAGGTATGCATGGAGAAAGCAGGAATGTGCCAGAGAGACTTCTGACTACATTGGATTTAATGAAGACAGAAAAAGGGAGGACTTGAGAAGGGAGATGAGACTTACGGATGCAGGTGGAGAGGGTGGGGTCAGGCATGAAGCCAGGGTTGCAGAAACACTTATAGCTGCCCATGTTGTTGATGCATTGTCCATTGGGACAAACACCCGGGATCTGACATTCATCAACATCTGAGGACAATAACATATATAACAGCTCAATTGAGAGTACACGCATACACACACATTTGACACATGTTTGTTAAAAGGCCAATGAGTGCAAGGGTGCGCATTTGTCATTCTTAGTCAGTTATGGAATAAGAGAATGTGCTGCGAGTTGGACATAGATCTAATACATTTCCTAATGCAATGCGAATGTGTTCATGATGTAAGTAATGCAGTGATGGAGAGAGGATATACACATTCTCACAAGCATCCAAACAGCCCGCGGGAGCTTTCGATCAAAGCAATGACATCATTATGGAAGTAATAAACTTCACTACCTAATCAGTGATAGCTGATGTACATAATTCTTTAATGCAAACTAACACAAGGTTGACAACGCGTACAAATACTTTTACATTAAATTATCCACTGGAAATAAAATTATGTTTATTGCACATTCTCCGAAGCAAATGTATAGAATAATGCAATGTATGTCGCGTTGGATAAAAGCGTCTGCCAAATGCGTAGATGTAAGATTGTTATATTATTATGTTTCCACCCACAAATTACATCATATTTATCCAAACACTTTATAAAGGTGCTTAAATAGGATTCTTCACAGCAATGGCATAGAATAACCATTTTTGGTGCAACAAATAACCATTCAGTCAAAGGTTCTTTAAATAACTAAAGGAAACTCACTTAGGAAAACAAAAGCAGAAGCTCTATCACTGCCCATAAATCAAATCTGAATTACTGCTAACACACTTAAAACTTTAGCGTGACGCAAAAAGGCATTAATGTTTTGATCCTCAGACGTGGTTAGACGGAGAGATTATGTTCAGATTTGGATAACATTACACTTCAAACGGTATCCGTTCCCATAGGTGTATGAGATCAAAGACCAGTGTTATTTCTCCCAGAAGAACAAACTTTTTTTATAAACTCTATTATAATACATTACTGGCTTAATTTATGAAATTAAGTACTTGTAAATCAATTTAAGTGAATACTACTTAAAGTTATGTTTTATTTATGTATTTTTGTCCTGCTTTAATGCACTTGAGTATGTCTCAGTGTTCCAGAGTGCCAGATCTGGGCAAGACAAGTTATACCAGACTCCAAACTCCCAACCCAGCAGCCAGACCACACGCTGGGCACTTCCCCCAACACGGCCTGCTTCACTTTTAGCTGTGGTTCAGCTCTGGGTTTGGCAGCCTAGGGAACTAGTGGTGGCTGCTAATGGCATATGTATTTGGCATCTGGGTGTGTGGAGGGAGAGAGAAAGACAGATGTAAGCAAGACAAATAGAGGGTAAAAGTCTATGTATAATATTTAATATGAAATTAAATATGTTATATTTTTGCTTCTTTAAAGGAGTCACCCTTTGCCTAGACTTTGCATTTCATCAACCAGCTTCTTGAGGTAAAGTATCATCCTAAGAAGGTTTCTAAAAGATACTGAGGAAGTTTCAATTGTTATCATCTTACTGGCTGGTTTTCTTCACAAACCTTTTTATCAACATGAATTTGTTTTGCAATTAAATATGTTGGCAAATATTTAACATTCAGATGGGTAGTTGACAAATAATATATCTATTATTATTAATAAAGATAAGTATTAATAATTTAAAGTAATGTTCAATTTTTTTACTGTGACACATCCTGTATGCCTGTATGATCAACATATTTTTAAGATCATAAATCTGTTTCAGTCAACTGACTCTAAACTTATAGTAGGATATGTGTGTGTGCATGTGTGTATACATATTTACAGAACATAAGGTCTGTTCTATACTCTCCCCCAAACAGGATGTCTCAACAATACAAACTTAGATTGATCGCTTTACATGTTTTACGACTTTTCGTGTCTGAGCAGTCAAACGCAGAGGCACGTGGGGGTGACCTGAATTATAAATGTGTCATTGACATAAAGGTGCGCACACCCATCTGTCTAATCATTTACACCCCGCTTTGAGCCTCCCACTATTTTTCAATCTCTCTCGCTTTCTTTCTGTGTTGACTGATTGATGGAAAATCATTCTTTATGGCCCATTTCTTTAGGATGAGAAAATGAAAGGGCTCTCTTTGCTCTCCTTTTCAGCGAGAGGAAAAATAGACAATCAATGCACAAATGTGGACGGCACGCATACAGGTACACGGCCTGAATGCAGGAACAAAACAGCTCACGGTGAACACATCTACACAATACATCACAAGACACAGGCCATGATTCTTACCGACACACCGAGTGGCATTCACCCTCTTATAGCCCGGTGGACATTCAATCATGGTGGTTGGCCTCTGCAGAGGAATTGCTTCAGAGAGAGAGAGAGAAGAACAAAACATTTAGTCAAACCTCAGTAAACGTAACAAGGCCTTTGGTTTACTTAGAAAACAATAAAGGAAATATAACTCTACATAACTGTCTAACTGTTTTTAGATTTGTCTTGGGGGAGATCCTGGGATTGAGAATGCATAACACAAACAGACTGTACATCTCTTCGTAAAGTCGGTATGAATAGAGCAGAGAGGAAAAGGCAGAGAGTGTGACACTAATTTGGAAGAGAACATAACAACATTGGCACATGATATTTTAAGCCGGCTATAGAAATAAATGAGGCTGAACCCTGGACTTATTTACATCACACCTCAACACTTGCGTTCAGGTTCTGCCATGCTGCGCCGCCTGGGTCCTATTTCCATTAGATGCCAACTGATACCAGCACGTATCTGCCTTCAGCTGTTGCTAACAGACCTCCAAGACAGTCGTAAACTAGACATCAACTTCACACCTCTCATGTATATTCACTGAAGCTTGTTGTGTCAAGTCAACTTCCACACACACTTAATTTATCTGTTGTTTTGTGTCAATACAATCGAAGTCAATGGGGGACAATGTTGTTTGGTTGCCAAAATTCTTCCAAATATCTTTTTTTGTTCTGCAGAACAAAGGTCATGCATAAATGAAATCACATAACTGTAAATAAATGATGAATTAATTTTCATTTTTAGGTGAACTATCCTTCAAATGAAGCAATAACATTTGAATTGGCATTTGAAGACTGAAACAACGATCCTTAAATATTTGAAACTGGTTTTTGATTTGTGAATGTTTATTTTGGTGACATCCATAAGGTTTAGATCAGCGATATGTCTGGGAATGCAAGGACACCCATATATGGCCAGAGAATTGCAAAAATATGTTCCCATTTACTGTACAGTGAAGTGGGGTCTCATAGATTGTGTTCTGGGGGGTTTTAGAGACAGTGACTAAGCATGGAAGAAACACAACCGTATGAGTAAATGTGTAAGTGCGCATGTGTGTGCGTGTGTGGAAGCAGGTCATTACTTAAGCTGGAGTGTGTGCCAGGTGAGTCAGCAAGTCAGTAAGTTCACAGCATGTGTAACCAAATACTTCAAAGTTTTTCGTCTACCCATTTATTATGTTCTTTCCTTTTCTCTGTGGAATCCATCCTCTTCTACACTCTCTCTCTCCCTCTATTAGGACCATGTGTCAGTTGACTCATAGTCTCTCAAATGGTTTTTAACAGAACCTCCAACTGTTACTTTTCAGAGTTAGTGAGAATCAGGGCTGGGCCTCAGATGAATCATGCTTTCCCACTCTTGGACTGTAGTGCTGTGGAATCCTCTGCTCAATTGCCAAAATATGTACTGTACTACTTGCCTTACATCAAACTATCACTGTCTTTCAATTAACATATTTTTATTACCATGTACTGTTGTAAGATGTAAGCTTCTAAGACGGTGAGACATCTGTGTGAGAGTTAGATAGATATTGTGAGAGAGACGCTTGTGTGAGAGTGAGACAGATGCCTTTGTGACGGATGTTTGTGCGAGACAGATATTGTCAGAGAGACGCTTTTGTAAAAAGTGAGACAGATATTGTGAGAGAGACACTTGTGTGAGAGTGAGACAGATATTGCGAGAGAGACACTTGTGTGAGAGTGAGACAGATATTGCGAGAGAGACACTTGTGTTAGAGTGAGACAGATGCCTTTGTGACGGATGTTTGTGTGAGAGTGAGACAGATATTTTGAGAGAGACACTTGTGAGAGAGTGAGAGATATTGTGAGAGAGAAACTTGTGTGAGAGTGAGACAGATATTGTGAGAGAGAAACTTGTGTGAGAGTGAGACAGATATTGCGAGAGAGACACTTGTTAGAGAGTGAGACAGATGCCTTTGTGACGGATTGTTGTGAGAGAGTGAGATAGATAATGTGAGAGAGACACTTGTGTGAGAGTGAGACAGATATTGCGAGAGAGACACTTGTTAGAGAGTGAGATAGGTATTGTGAGAGAGACACTTGAGTGAGATAGATATTGCGAGAGAAACGCTTGTGTGAGAGTGAGACAGATATTGTGAGAGAGACGCTTGTGTGAGAGTGAGACAGATGCCTTTGTGACGGATTGTTGTGAGAGAGTGAGATAGATATTGTGAGAGAGACACTTGTTTGAGAGTGAGACAGATATTGCGAGAGAGACACTTGTTAGAGGGTGAGATAGATATTGTGAGAGAGACACTTGTGTGAGAGTGAGATAGATATTGCGAGAGAGACGCTTGTGTGAGACAGATATTGTGAGAGAGACGCTTGTGTGAGAGTGAGACAGATGCCTTTGTGATGGATTGTTGTGAGAGAGTGAGATAGATATTGCGAGAGAGACACTTGTGAGAGAGTGAGATAGATAATGTGAGAGAGACACTTGTGTGAGAGTGAGACAGATATTGCGAGAGAGACACTTGTTAGAGAGTGAGATAGGTATTGTGAGAGAGACACTTGAGTGAGATAGATATTGCGAGAGAAACGCTTGTGTGAGAGTGAGACAGATATTGTGAGAGAGACGCTTGTGTGAGAGTGAGACAGATGCCTTTGTGACGGATTGTTGTGAGAGAGTGAGATAGATATTGTGAGAGAGACACTTGTTTGAGAGTGAGACAGATATTGCGAGAGAGACACTTGTTAGAGGGTGAGATAGATATTGTGAGAGAGACACTTGTGTGAGAGTGAGATAGATATTGTGAGAGAGACACTTGTTTGAGAGTGAGACAGATATTGCGAGAGAGACACTTGTTAGAGGGTGAGATAGATATTGTGAGAGAGACACTTGTGTGAGAGTGAGATAGATATTGTGAGAGAGACACTTGTGTGAGAGTGAGATAGATATTGCGAGAGAGACGCTTGTGTGAGACAGATATTGTGAGAGAGACGCTTGTGTGAGAGTGAGACAGATGCCTTTGTGATGGATTGTTGTGAGAGAGTGAGATAGATATTGCGAGAGAGACACTTGTGAGAGAGTGAGATAGATATTGTGAGAGAGACACTTGTTTGAGAGTGAGACAGATATTGGGAGAGAGACACTTGTGTGAGAGTGAGACAGATGCCTTTATGACGGATGTTTTATGTTAGAGAGTGATATCTGTGTGTTAGATGTGTATGTATAGGAATGAGAGAGATGATTGTGTGAGAGTGAGACAGATATCTTACACAATCTTACATGTTTTTTTGGGGCATTTCTGGCATTTGTGGAATCCCCACGATGTGCCCACCGTCCCACAGCAGGCGTCCTGTTTAGAGAGTCCAGGCAGAGCTTTCCCACACTATAATGAAATAAAACACAATCAGATCCAAATCAAATGAGTTGCTGAAAAAGAAAGAGAGATCATCTGCAAATGAATGAGACCCACACACTTCACGTACATAATTCTGCTCACGCTCAACTCTTATTCCCAATTCTCTCTGATCGACGCGCTGATTGGTTTTCCCTGGCTAAATCTAATCTGCCCTACCAGCCGCTAACCCAGCAGCACTCTGAGAGACAGCAATGATACACAATGCAAACAATTGCCGACAGTACCATTACTGAAAGGCAAGATCTCAGCGGCCTGATAACAGCCTCCTCTTCTCAGACAAGACAAGACAAAGTCACAAATTAAGTCTGAACGGGTGCAAACACAGCCAAGGCACTTTACGATTAGAGAGAGTAAACACGCAACACTTCTATTGAGGTTAACCAGATTATAAAAACTTGATAGATGAACAACTACGGGAAGAGACGACAAATGGATGTTCTTTGACGCAGGACTTAAGACTTAAAACTTTAGAGTGGCTTTTGTGTTTGACCTTCAGTTCTTTTTTCCAACAGAACCATCATCTCTCTGACCTGCATCCCGGTGGTCTCCTGGAAGCAGCGTCCCAGCTGGCTCTTAGATGTCACCGGCTGGTACTGGAGGTATGTTTGTTGGTTAGGATAAATGGCTCCGCTGTGTCCATGTTGGATGCTCTGACTGCTGCTAGACTCAGAGATGTGGTAGGTGAAGGAGTGGCTGGACTGCGAGTTCTTCACCTGACTGTTACTGTCCACAGGAGACACCTGGTGGATCTGGACTGAGGCCTCTGGGGGATGTTTCACGTGGACATTCACCAAACCTTATTTAAGTAAAAAAGCTGTGCTTTAATACCAGCAGATCTCCACAAACAAAGAAACCGTTTCAGAGCCAATTGATGTGTTAATTAACAAGCAAATTCCTATCAACATTTCTGCGGAAACACAAAGAGAAGGAATGTTAGGAACGTTACCTTGGTTTTGTCCAGTGCCATAGGTCAGGGGAAGCGTGTGTGTTGAGTGCACTTGTGTCTTCTGACCGTTTGCCACCGTCTGTTGCCCATGATGACCATTTGGATTCGACATTTGGCAGAATTTTCCGGTAAAGTTGGGAGGGCACTGGCACTTGTCCCGAGCGCTGCATTTTCCTCCGTTCATGCAGGGCAAATGGCAAACAACTAAAACACACACACAGACTAAATGTGTCAGACACTGAATGAAACTGGAATTTAATTCAACTTCCTGTTTAGAGAAGCATAACATTTATTTCAAACACACACAGCTGGATAAACAAACTTTGCATCCGTTTAGTAATTCCCAGCTTCTGTGCCGTATCACAAGATATACACAGCCGCAGAAAAAATTAAGAGACCTTATTAAAATTATTATTATTTTTTGTTGACTATTTATAGGTATGTGTTCAGGTAAAATGGTCATTTTTGTTTCATTCGGTGAACTATTAACAGTATTTCGGCCAGATTTCAAATAAAATATTGTTTCTTTTTGCATTTATATGCAGGAAAATGAAAACTGGAGAAACAGGTCAGAATATCAGAGAAGATGCTCTGTGTTTTTTCATTTTTTCTGTGATAACCTTGATTTTTATCAAAGTTTTCATGCGTTCTGTCAAGCTGTCAGTCTTTTAAGTTGCTGTTGGATGACTTTATGTCACTCCTGACGCTTGATTTTTATTGAAATTCAACAGACACTGGACTGGATAATACACACAATACATCTAGAAATGCTAATAACATGAATGTTTGGAATGGTCTCTTAATTTTTTGCCACGTCTGTATATGTTTGTATTAATTAATAAATGTTAAACTGAAAGAGTGAATAAATTGGGCTGGTTTGTGTGTGTAAGCTTAAACGCTTCAGAGAAAATCTATCTAGGAACTTTGAGGTGGGGTGTAAAGACGGTTCAGAGTGACATATTTCTACTGTAACATGTAATTATGGTGACGGATCATCTTCCACTTCCTTTTTTGCTTATGGTATATTTCACAAAGTTCAAAATTACACTCACATTTACTGGTGAAGTATTAATATTAGAAAATGATGAATGGATGTAATTGCACAGCTGAGGTGAATAAACGTCTGGAAGTTGACATTTTATGGTGATATGTTTGCGTTGTGGGACATTTTTTTCACAATAAATTCATTCTTCCCTGCTTTTCACAGATATTTGTTTAAGAAGTTCCCAAACCGAAGCCACAAAATATAATTAACCGTCATGAACTCATCAGGCTAAATGCTTGTTAAAACATCATGGCTGTCATGACCACCACACCCACTCGCCACAACATGATGTCATTTCCTCCAAACCGCATGTGCTTATTGTGGTAAGACACACAGCATCTAAACCAAGACGTAACAGACTTTCACTAAGCTATTAAAGGAAAAGATCATCTCAAAATCTAAATTGTGTTTTTTTTACTCACCTGCATGACATTCAACATGTTTTAAGACCTCACGGGTCAGATATTTGTGTTCCGAAGACGCCGGGAGGTCTTCAAACATGTTGAACGTCATGTGGGTGAGTAAAAAATAATACAGTTTTGATTTTGAGATGAACTTTTGCTTTAACCATTAACCTTTATGAATAGTCTTTATATAATATATTTTCCATTTGAGAATATCTCCAGACATCCTCAACATGAAGTTTTGTCTTATATAGTAAATTTGCCCCCTGAGGCGAGTATAGCTAAGCAACCCCCCCCAAACACATATACGCACTACTGCTTACAATAACAGTCCATTTTCTCAGATACAATCTCTCGTTATGCACATTTATGTATTCATATCAATATTTACAGTCTGACAAAACCATAATTTATACAAAACACGCAGTTCCATACTCCCTCTGTTCCAACTCTAGTGGGAAATCTAGGACTACAGTATAGTGCTTACAGTGAACCTCAGGCAACAGCCTGGCACGCTCATGTATCAACATTATATAACACACACACTCTCTCCTCAGTGAGCCAAGTAAAAACTGGAGAAGAACAAAAGTGCAGATGATAGTAAACAAATGAAATGTGGTTTAAAGCTGTTTAGCAGAAGAGCAGGATGCCACCCAAACCCCAGATGCAGATCATTAACTTTCACTCACACATACATGACAGTTTTTATATAGTTTATTGGGTGAATGAGGCACACACATTTGATGTGCTGATGAGATGATTTTCAATTGTCAAAAGTGTTATAACTATAGAAGAATATGCAGATGCCCAAGCAAACAAAGTGACTCCCACAAAGGCTGAAAGAAGTCTTGAGCATGGGAGGCTGTGGTTGGTTGGCCAATCTTTGTTGAATATCTCATGTGGAATAAACATTAGGAGAGCACAACTTTCGGAAATCTCCCAGGGTAAAATACTTTAATGTTGATGTTATATTTTGTTAATGTGACAATAATCGGGATTAAAAAAAAACACAATCATCCAAATCGTGTTAATTCTACAAATATACCCATAAAATTTTTCGCCATAACAGTTACAGTGGTTTCAAACTCTCTCTCTCTCTCTGCCTTCATACACTTTTATTTTAAATGTGATTCATTGACCAAGTTACATTAAAAAAAAGAAAGAATTATTGCACAAATGCGCATCCTTTTTTTTAATAAACATTTTGATAAATATCGAGATAATACCGTTATCATATTTTGGGGAGGGCGCAAAAGTTGTGTAGAGAAAATTGGATATTGTGACAGCCCTAATGTTATCAAAGTGGCATAATGTGTCACAGGCGTGCAAATCTTAAAATAATCCGTACGAGAGTTCTAAGACAAAAAAATATGATAATTTTTTCTATTCACATCAATTCTGAAGGAATCCTAACGTTGAAGGAACATTAAAGAGATAGTTCACCCATAGTATCACCCATAAATGCTAATTATGTCTACGTTTACTCACTCTCAAGTTTTTCCAGACCTGTATGTGCATTTCTGTTCTGTTGAACACACAAAAAAAGATAATTTGAAGAATGTGGGAAACCAAATAGTTTTGGGGCAGTTTTCCCCTGCTATGGTAGTCAATGGTGCCCCAGAAGTCTTTGTTTACAAACATTCTTCTAAATATCTTTCATTGTGTTCAGTACAAAGAAATGAAAGGATCCGAAACAACTTGTTGATGAGTTAATGTTCACCAAATTTTCATTTTTGTATGAACCATTCCATGTGTTCACTTGTGTAAACCATGTTTGCTAAACTTTCTTTGTTCAGCATGGATGACCTAGAAAAATGAAGCTATAACAAAGTATGAATAGAGCTTATGTGCTCTGACAATAATTTTGAGCCAGTTAGAGTAGAGATAAAGTGTGACAAAGGACTGCAGAGTTCTGTCCTCAGATCAGTACATCACGCATTACTGCAATACATTACATCCACAATGTAATTATATTAAAGGACCATTCAGCTAAATATTGATTTACAGTGTGGTGATTCTTAAGTAATTTTATAAGACAGTCTATTGATCTATCGATTAGTCACCCGAGGGAGTTTATTTGCTGCCTAAAGTATCAATTCACCATCAATATGGGGATCCCAGAGGTTTATATCATTACGAAGCCAAACCTTTGGTATCGATCCAGCCCTAATGATTGTGTGTATGTGTGTGTGTCTCCAGTCTCTATGCTGCTGGATCTCGGCCAGCAATCTCTCCCAACTGTGTCTGGATCAGAGCTGAGATGCCGTTCAACGTTCCTTATAAGGCCTCACACACTCACCCGTTCCAGACGTTCACCTCATTCAGACAAATAGCTTGATGGAGCGAGCGAGCAAGAGAGAACAAGATCTCAGCACCAAGCACAACCTCTGTTTAAAATACGTCTCTTATTCTGGCTGTCCGCAGGAGTGTCTGTCAGAACGCTTACTCCTCTGAGCTTTCCTGACCCTCTTATATGGAATATCTGTAGCTGCTGTGAACAGATTACAAAAACCACTGATGAAAACAATCTTCTGTGTGCCAGACCAAGCTGAATGCTCCCCTTGTGTCCACAGTGTAATTTGATTTGAAAGTAGGCATTATGTAACCACTTGGGTTGTCACAATACCAACATTTCACTAGCAGACACCCATACAAGAGAAACTTCTTGGTTAATGAAATCAATACATACTGTAAAACTAATATGCCATTGATCTTAAAGGGACAGTTCACCCAATAATTAAAATTCTTTCATCATTTACTCATCCTCATGTCATCCCAACCTGCATAACACAGAAGAAGATATTTTGAAGAACACTGATAACCAAACAACTTGGCCTCCATTGACTCCCACTGTAGAGACACAAAACCAGAAAGACATTTCTCAAAATATCTTCATTTGTGTTGCACAGAAGAAAAAGTCATCTACAGGTTTTGAACGTCTGGAGGGTGAATAAATGATGACAGAATTTATATTTTTGGGTAAAGTATCCCTTTAATCTTTTGTGATATATTTTTTATAAAGATGTTACCTTTTTCCGTTAAATTAATTAAGTGTACTCAAACACTCATTTCAAAAAGTAATACGTTTTTTTCAGATAAAAACTCCTTAATAAAGAATGAAGAGATAATTTGATGGGAAAGAGTCGTTTCATGTTCCGTCAATAGACAGACGCAGGTTTTATGCTACATATACAAACTGTGGCTCTGGATGATGTAACGCGTTAATTAACGTATTTGTGACATCATTCAGACAAAAGGAATATAGCTTAAAGACTGTACGGTTTGTATGTATTTTTATTACAATGTCAATTTTGGCATACTAATGTAAAGTATTGGTCAAAACAGCCCTTTTTCTGAAGACTCCAAGTGCATGTACCTAACTTTGTTGAACATCAGCACAGATAAGCATTTGACCTAAACGGACAGCTTAATTCGCTCTTCAATTTTTCCTACTATAGCAGTCAGTGGTGGTCAAGAAATGTTTGTTCAATTCTTTATACATTTCTTTGTTCTGTTTAACACAAAAGAAGATATTTTGAAGAATGAAGGAAAGCAAACAGTTCTTGGGCACTTTTGACTACCGTTTGATTTGGTAGTCAATGGTGCCAAAGAACGGTTTGGTTGCAAGCATTCTTACAAATATCTTTCTCTGTGTTCATCTGAATAAAGAAATGTATACAGATTTGGAACAACTTGAAGGTGAGCAAATGATGACAGAATTTATATTTTAGTGTAAACTGTCCCTTTTCAATACATTACACAACTTAAAACTTGTCTAAAAGCCTTATTAAACTGTCTAAGAAACCCATCCTGCTTTTAAAACTCCTTACAAATAAACACTCGAAAAAAATTGTGCCAGGACTCTATAGAAGAGGCTGAGATGATCAGAAGATGCTCTCGATTTATTCTCTAGCCTTCACTGTAAAATAAGCAAGCATAACCTGTATCCAGTTATGCAGGCTCTTCAGACGCAGTCTATAGTATCTCAAACTTTTCCGCAATATCTGCCAGGCAAGTGAAAACTCCCCCGAACTGCGACTAGAAACACATTCAAACACCAGCTATAATTATAGACCTGTCTGAAGCTGGACATGATGCAACAGGCCCAGGGCCAGCTGTTCTCCGTTCAGCATTGAGCAAACACTAGTCTCACACAAACTTATCAAAGTTATCAAAACAGTTGCCGAAGAACAAATCAGACATTCTATAAAGTTCTACAAACAAAGAAAACATCAACAAACACATCGCATTTCACACTTGTGCCCAGTCTTCCCACAATGCATTGAGTAAAGAGGAGAGGCGATGTCACTCACCGACTCTGAAGTTGGGGGCGGTGAGCGTGTCGGTGGCGTGTCCGTTCTCGCTGATGATGGTGGTGGTGTTGCCCGGCTCGCAGCTGTTCTGACAGCGGCCGTTAATGCAGGTCATCTTGCAGATAGTTGGAGTGAAGATCACTTTGATCCGGCCGGTGTGGTTCCCAACTGTGGGCCAGTAAAGCAGGGACATTAGCAGAGACAGAAGAGAAAAACACATCAGTCTGGATGACATGGTTTTCATGACCGACTTCGACTCTCCCTCACTCTCGTAAGCAGTGTCTGACAGAACAGCTCAGGAGTTCAGCCTTAAGAGAGTAACAGGAGAGAGTGAGTGAGAGAGAGAGTGAGAGAGAGAGGGAGGCTGGAGACGGAAAAAAAGTGTTTCTGTTGTCTTGTCCTAGTCTTCTCTACGTGTTCCCCTGGGACTGTCTGATTCCTTTTTCGTCCATCGTCTACTTTTCTTCAATATCTCGGTCTGTTAAGGTAAAGAGGAAATAACAGGAGCATAAAGAGAGGGGGAGAGAGAGAAAGAGAGAGAGAGGGGCCAACAACTTTGGGATCAGCCCCAGTTCTTCGCAGTAGATTCAGATAAAGTGGCTCCAGAGAACAAAATCTTGATGCCAGCTAATCCCCATCTCACTTCTGTGCCGCTCTTCTATCTCACTTCAAGCCTCCTTGTCTTTCCTGACATCTCCTCCCTCTTACCAGCAGAAACTGACTTCCCACCTTCCCACCAAAAATCCGGGGAAAACAAATTTCCTAAAATAGCCTGCCCAGAGTTCTTTTAATGAAGTCATTTTCACCCACAAAACTATGTGAGAGTCATCTAACCATGTCTTCTCTCTTGCTTTTCTCTAGGTTGTCTCTCCTCTTGTGCTTTATTACAATCTTCTAGTAATGGCTATGTGTCATTTATATTATAGTCTTATCAATCTCCTGGCATCACCATCTCACAAAATATTTTCCAGTCGGTTAACAGGCAGGGGCATCTGTAGACCTTTCTCTCTGTGCTTGAATAATCGTCCACTTGTCTGATTTTCTGCATGCTTCCTCTCTCACTCATCCTCCATCTATCATGCATAATGACATCTTGTTGAAGGAACAGATCACCCAGAAATGAACATTTTGCCATTATTTAGTCATTTTTTAGAAGGGACTGGCTATTCTTTTCTATATTATGAAAGTAAATAGTGGTGTATTCTGTACTGCACACACTAAAAAAGTCAAGTGTGCTAAAGGATAACAGAATTGTTCATTTTTTGGGAAAACTATCACTCTGTTAAATAGTTTGGTGTCATGTCAGGTTCACTTTTACGTTCCATCAAAGTGCAGCCCTCATCTCTATCATGTTACACAAATCCACTAACGACAAAGATCAAACAATGGCCTGGTAGACAAAACAGAGACATCAGTAACCCATTGATGACACAAACATACACACACACACGTCTAGATTTTTTATCTTCTTGGGGACAAGTTGTTCTTCTAGGATTTTAAATACTGTTCACACTGTTTTTCACCTATGCCGAAACCAAACCTTCACAGAAAAAAAGAGTCGACATAAGTTGCATTAAGGTTTAAATCCGCAGGGTAACAGGGTCATACACAAACAGAAATATACACACATATAGACCGTATAGACGGTTTGAGCGGACACGCACGCTTTGCCCGAAGTTAACTTCTGGTCTGTGTTACTATTTAAATGTAAATGAATTGTATTATATTAAATAAAAACTACTCTGTTACTGATTCTTTGTTGATGACTACCTGAATTTTAGTTTGGGCCACATAACTTTTTTACGGTATATTGTTGCCGCTGAAATTGTCTATAGTAGCCTACACCTGCTATGAAATGAACACGGAAGGTAAAGACTTCTGTATATGTGGTCCTGGTAAACCTTACATTAGAAATATCACTAATTTCCGGGATATTTTTAGCCCCCAAATAAAATGTTCATTTAAAAATGTAAAAATGTAGAGATTGTACAGTATAAAAATGATGTCTAAAGAAGGTCCCTATAAACCATTGAAAACCCAACGTGTGTGTGTGATAAGGATGCCCTCTTGTCAGCTGCACTGCAGACTTCTTTATGGCAAGTTAAGTCATGGTCCTTGGGGACGAAGTGCTATAACATTTACATTAACATTTATGCATTTGGCAGACACTTTTATCCAAAGCGTCTTAGAGTGCATTTAGTCTATAAATGACTTTTTTATCATTGTGTGTTCCCTGGGATCGAACCCCCAACCTTGCGTTGATATCAGCTGAGCTACATAAGGATAAGTAGAGTGCCCTTAAGATGTGTAAGATCCAGTGATTTGGAGAATGTTGATGCTGACCGTACCAGCTGGTGACAGCAATGTAGAGATGAGCAGAAGCAAGCTAGGAGAAACACAGCCATGGCTGCCGCTGCTACCACCACTACTACCTCTATTCATATATATGCCCCACCTGAAACTGGATTTGTGGGTCCAGGTTAGGACTGTTTAGCCATCAAAGATCTCATCGTTAAAGTGGACGTCATCATTGGATCTCGATGGACAACCATAACCGTGTGTGTGTGTGCGTGTGCGGGGAAGGTAAAACACACACCAATCCCAGAAAATGCAGCAACATAGTGAGAAGTAGATGACAGGAGACAAATGGATTTACCAGACGTGCCACACACACACACACAGCGGGCTGCTGACAGGTTGTCTCTGGTGTGGAATAAACCTCACCGGGTGCCAAAACATTGAAAAACTAGTCTAACCACACACACAAATGTTTACTCTGCTACCTAATGCAGGACATACTATTCACTTCACGCGTTTTTTTATAAGATTACTTAACATGAGTACAGACTAATCTTTACCCTACACCTACAAGAGTGCTGATATTTATTGGTATCATTGGCTAGGTTAAGCAAACTGTATTAAGTTTGCTGGTGGAAAATCAAGGAAATGGTTCATTTTATAGTGGCTACACTTCCATATCCCCACAAACAAGACATTTCTGAAGATCTGAAGTGCGCCTTCCCTCGTATTCATCCATAAATCCATGCAACAGGTCATCGGCGAGTCATCGGATGCTTTTCTCTTAAGTCAAGACTGATGTAATGTGATATGTAAAAATCTCCCTTTAAAAAGGCTGTATGATTAGACATACAGTCAGAGTGGCTTGGAAGAATTTCAAAGCTACAAGAAACAGCTTGTCAGACCACAACACTATGTAAAAACAGTTTCCAAATACCCGATGGGTTCCTTCACGTACTAGGATTACCAACATTGGGTGCATTTTATAGAGCAGTCAGGGCTGTTGTGATGGATGGGCCGCCTCCCCTTGCGTCAAGACCACCCCATCTATAATCCCCCCCAAGAACCTCCTTGCACCAGTAACACCTTTACATTTCAACCCAGCTACTACATACACAGACACCACATTCCCCTCTTTTTGTATGTTTATTCTCTTTAAAATAAACACACCTCCAAGGCCTGAAGCCACGCCCACTGTCTGTCTTCGCTCATTCCTCTAGAGTTGTGTAACGCTGCCTGTCTGCATAGCCGGAAGCGGGATAATGGATGTCACGCTTCACATTAGTTCTGCCTCCCCCGTCCCTTTATTCACATGCTGGACAACTGTATCTAATCCTTTCACCTGTCTTTGAGAGCACTTCCTGCTATGAGCGTTTATTGTAAAGCTCTGTCATTTCATTTTGCCTCTCTCTCTCATTCTCTGGTTCTTGTGGTCCCTCATGGCGGAGCTTTTATCTAAAATTACCCGGAGAAAATGAGGCTAATAACTCACGTTAGACAGTGCAGAAGGCAATACTTAAGTCTTCATATGAGTTCAACCAGAGGAAGGGCTTGAAAAGAAACAATGGGGCCATAACTAAAGGGCCGACCTAAAGCAATACAAAATTACTACAAATGAGACTGTGCGTGTGTGTGTAAAGAGTGTGTATAGCTCCTGTGGGGTCTACAACTCATATCCTTGTGGTTGCAGAAGCTCTTGTACCACTCATTTGTGTCTATACTGTATACTGTCATCATGTGCTGTTCCTCTCAACAACAACTTTATTTATACTGTTCATATATATACTGTATATATATATATATATAACTGTCTCATCACTGTCGACAGTGTGCTGAATGTTTTAGACATGCTGTCACTCTTCTCTCAAAATGTTCCAAGCAAGCGGTGTGATCCATCATTCCATCAAACAGCGAAGGCTGGGACAGCCTCGTGTGCAGTCAGCGAGACTTGTTGAAAAATAAAAACTTATACCTGAAATAGCATTTTGAGATGCTGATGTCATTCATCCACGTACAGAAAGAGATGCATTGGGACCTCCTAAATATGTCACATTTATAGTAAGTGGCATCTGAGACACCGATGTCATATAAAGGCAAGGGGCAAAATAAACAGAACATTTACAGTCTACAGACTTATAAATGTATTTGCAGGTAGAATATGTTATTTAAAGGTTACTTTAATGGGGTGATAATAAAACACCCATGAGTTTAAGGACATTGAACTCAAAATGATGTAATTCTGTTTTCTGATCTTCTTATTTAGAACAAAGTGAAAAAATGACTAGATCACACGACCTTGAGTTTATTACTTTTACGAAATGTCTGTAACCGTGATATGATAAGGTCATACAGTGAGATCTCATGAAAAAAGGCATTCATGTTCTTATTAAGTGATGAATAAAAAAACTGAAACACGTGACTCATGAATTCAATTTCTAGCAATGTACATACTCTTACTCATATTAAATGTATAGTTTGAATGCACTGGATTCTTTTTTACAGAGAAAGCTAAATGTATAGATGCGATATGTATAAATATACTGCACTTACCATGAAGTGGATTGTGCCCCACTGAAAGTGGGATGGCCCGGTTGAGAGTGGGTCCGACTCCATGCATCTGCGTGTGAGTGTGGTAGTTTTTCTGCTGAATCGTGAATTTCTGGCTTTTGCTCTGATGCATTGTCATGGAAACTGGATTTTGCCCTCTGAAAGACACAAATATAGAAAAAGTTTCTATTACACCGTGTCTACACCAGATGCAGCGCGACAAGAGACAATTGAATGCATTAGAACCCATAATAATTCTACATTTTGTCGACACCGGACTACATGGACACGGTGTAATACAAATGAACAGATTCAGTAATAATGATTTATATCCTTATTAAAAAATCGTATATTTTATTTATCTATGTATACATATTGTAATTTGAGTGGTTTTCTGTTGATGAATCACTTGCTCAAGGCCATATGAAAAGCAACAGAATCCACAACATAAATAGGACTACATCATAAATCAAAGCCATTTTTATTATGTTTATCAAACACAGCTACTGTATGTCAATAATATCTGAACAAACACAGACACAGGCATGGGCTGCAACTCATGAACGAATCGATCGCGGCACATCAATAATCTGTCTTGTTTGTTTCTGATCTAACTGGTTACTAGGTTTCTGTCTAAAGTATAATTCAGAACGGATGTTGCTTAGGGAGAATATGCCTGTTTCTAAAAATAAGCAACAGTTTTCACTAACAAGTCCAACCTGACTACGAAAACTGTACGTGGATCGACGGTAAAAAATATTATCAGCTATTTCTCGAACATCTTGTAAATCAGGAGACAAAACACAATTCACAGCTGTGAGAGAACGGATGTGAAATGCAATCCATCTTTTTTATATGTCTGTTAGGTTGAAGAAAACAGAGATGCGGTTGCTTGGAAACACAGGAAATTCTGACTGCTGGGAAGACTAAATCAGGGTCAGAATCTCAGAATAACACAGCTGACTTTAGACCTTTCTTAATACAGAGGTGTAACATATAGTCTTTCCATCCTGTTCTCCTATTGGTTCATCATTAGATGGTCATTTTAGCAGTCACACACTGCAGAATGACTGCAGCCAATATTGATTTAATAACAACCAATTTGCCATAAGTGATCATGTCACACCAAGTGACCCGAGACTGACGTTTCTGATGACAAAAATCTTTGCGAAATCTGATAAAATGTGATAAATCTCTGGCAAAGTGTGAACTTTGCTTTAGACTTGTAATATGCTGTACATACACAAAAAATGAAACACTGTTTAAAGTCTAATGGAAGGCGATGGAGGAGCCAGGCAAATACACAAAATGAGAATATTTACAGGTAAAGCACAAACATAAACCTATTTCTTAGCATTTTCTTATCTTTCACACTTTTCCAGTTTGCCTCTCCGCCTTCAATTTCTCTTTTGATGCCCCCGAAGAGATCCCAAGTCTTAATGCATGTTTGTACTGTTCTTAATGGCATGCAAATGTGTTTAAATAAAAAGGGGAAATATTCTCACCCTGCAGTAATCTCTCTCCCTCTCTCTTCTCATTTAATGGCAGCAATTCTATTTCTGTGCCTTGCATGTGTACAAACAGACACAAACACTTAAAGACCAGTGAATTGCCTCAGCGTTTATAACTCTGGGCTTAAATAACAGGCACGCACATACACATGCTCACACACACGTAAACGAAAGGGTTTTGCAACTACTTTGTATTCTAATGTTCTAGGGAAGGTGAATGTCAACACAAACTTAACAACACAAGACACACACATAAGTCAAGCCCTGAGCAAGGCATAATTGAATTTGTCTGGGAAAAGCATTTAATAGCTCCCAGCAGTTCGTGTGAGCTCTCCAGACTGGAGCGAACAAAACAAGCTTCACCCAACAGTCTTGTCCCCAGCATATGAAATGTGTATATATATTTTTTCATAATATTAATAATACAATAATCACAAATAGAAAAAACTTAGTGACCTGACAAGACGCATTTCTACAATATGCAACATGACTATGGGACACACCTTATCTTCTTTAATCTCTCTCTCAACTCTTTCCAACCTGACAGGTGTCTGGAATGAGTTTACAGACAGGTCTGCGGGACTGAACCTGATGTGAGCCATGAATCTAGACTCTGATTCACTGCAAGGTTACATTTTAGACTGAAATCAAACAACACAGAAATACTGACCACCCCAGCACCTGCACAGCACTGAAACACACACATAACCAGACCACATGCAGCACCAACCACACAGACCCTCTCTAAATACATACATACATAGACACTCGAGTCAAACCACATAGACACCCACACACACCCTTTATAAATATCTACCCACCAACCACAGACACACTCAAAGTCTGTTAACATATTCAAACGCAAACCAACCACACACCAACAGATCGCGCCCCTAAAATACTCAGAACTTTGGTCCGATGAATAAGTCGCCCAGCAGCTGATTCCTGAAAGTGACCAATTAACCGGTTTATCTCCAAATCACACAAAACAACTGAAACATTTCAAATATATATCAGAAGAACGTTTCCTTTTTCGTTTCACAGAAAAAAAGTCTATTTTTAAACTTAAGAGAACCATCCCTTTAAGACCAATTATTGAACTACTTCAACCAAATTCTACAGGTAATTTCTAGACGCTCTAGAATAATCCCACCAAACTCCCACACGCACCTTTAAATGAAGACAGATAAAATATCAAATCCTTAAAACACACAATCCACACCACAATCTGTTAAGGATGGCAAAAACATACAGGATTCTGAAGTAAAGTCCAACCGTCCCAAACAGCAGCTGAGTCAGACGATTCCTATGTGTGATTCGATACGGTGTGACATAATTTGACATACGTATGTGAAATACAGCGTTAACTTGTTTTTGAATGTTCAGCAGACGATAACAAATCTGTGAATACATGCGGCGTAATGTAAATCATCACAGACTGGGTTTGTGCCCAGATGTGATCTGCGGTCTAGACCGTTTTTTTCGTTCTGTAGCTAACAGTATGTTCTATTGACAATTGAGCTCTGTTTAAGCCATACATATATTTTCCTACGGCCAATCGCAGACTATTGAATAGATTTCACCACCAAAGGGGTTAAACTACAGTACTTGTAAGTACTACAGATGGTGGTAAACTTGAAGGCAAAGCACTCTTTAGATCTCCTGTCACTTCTGCTGTCCTGTCACTAGAAATCGTATTGAATTAAAGCTTTAAAAAAAAAAAGTTTATATACACTTAAAATTCACTATCAAATATACTTTGTCCTATGACCCAGAAATACAAACAAAGCTTTAAAGCAAAGCGAAAATACTTGATGAAAAACATTTGTCCTGAGGGAAGTGTTTTAATGCATTCCTATGAAAGTGCTTTAATATCTCTTTTAATGTGAGATGTGGTCCGAAAGCAGACAGTTAGAGGCCGTTCCTCAAGGACTGTGGCCACTTTCTGAACCGTGTGGTTTGCATATAAAAACCACAATGGGCCGCATTTGCTTACAGTTTATGTAGAAACGGTCTACAACAGTGTACAGTATCTGTGCCGATTCTAATTAAGAAATCACCTGTCTGAGAACAGAATTGAACCAGTGCTTTTTAAACTTAGTAATGTTTATTTTTCCTGACATTATTCTGTGTGCAGGGAGCAGAAATATAATGAGCTGTTTATATTGAATTTTTACGATACCGGGCTGAGATTCAGGACAAATCCTGGTAATTACTGGTTTTGGAGTGTGGTGGATATGACATGCATCTCTATTCACTTCCTCCGATGAATCTATTCCAGCAATGCAATATAATAACTAGTATTGTGCAAAATCAAATAATATTTTCATTATTTACTAGTCTGTGGGCCGCCAGAATGACATTTAGTTAGTGGCTACTTATAAATGACAAAAAGAGCCCATGGAAGTGAAGAATGTTGGTAACCGAACAGCACTGGCCCCCATTCACTTCTATTTTATGGACACAAGACCAGTGCAAGTGAATGGGGGCCAGTTAACAACATTCTTCAAAATATCTTCTTTTGTGTTCTGCGGAAGAAGAAGTCATTCAGGTTTGAAATGACAAGTGGATGAGTAAATGATGAGAGAATGCATATTATTTTTTAAAACACTTTAAGATTAAATATTAATATGTAGCTTTTCTCATTGACACTGCATCTCTTAATGTCTTTCTAAATGTGAATGGCTACAGTGGTGTTTTAACAGAGATGAAACTAAGCCTCTTTTATCAGCAGGCAACTTCTAACTAGATAAACTTGTCGACATGACTAAAGGCGACTCAACGACTTTAAGCATCCATATTTATGGCTCATCCATATTTATAGTTTTCGCAGCTTTCTAAAAAATAAGGGGAAAAAACTCCAATACAATTTATAATGTTTCTTTATATTTAATATAAATTAAATTATATATAAATTTAGATGTTAAATAAATAGAGTCAATTACGAAAAGCTTTCAGTTTTTTACCTCACTTTAACTAATAGCCTAATTCTGTATATAAGAATCTTCCCGGTACAGTAGTGCTGATAAAGTCGACACAAAATCCATCATAGAGGAGATGTGTGTAAGAGAGAGAGAGATGTCAGGGAGGGCAAGAGAGAGAGAGAGAAAGAGATAAACACAAGCTCAGATTCCAGTCTCAACAAAATAGCTGGCACGACCTCGTACGCTGGCAGACGTGCCGTAATTAAATCGAAAAACCCTGGAAGATTTTTTTTCTTTCTCCCTCTCGATTCATTCGATTGAATCCAAGCAGCTATAGCGGTCTGAATGGCTGTGATCCCCAGCTGGAAATAGTGTTTATTTTGACAGAAATAGGAAAATACAGAGAGGAATTTTCTACAAAACTTTTCTTTACATGTCCATGTACAATACGTCCTTCCCTTTTTCTGTGTTCATCCTTCTTTGATATCAACAACCTGCGCATCTCAGTTTTCCATTTCCTTCTGACCCCTTTGCCTATTCTTCTTCTACGTCCACTCTTATCCTCCTGTTACTCCCAGAATCTGGCAGGCTCCGCTGTGATTCCTCCCTCACGTTCAACGGCTAGACGTTACACATCTTTTTCTTCTAATGAACCCAGTCACCCATATCAGGATGATTTCACTCTCTTCTGTACCAAGCATCTCGGCTCTTTATCAGACACAGTGGGGTTCAAAGGTCCACATTGAAGATATATGATTCAATATTAAACACCTAGGTCACATATCATGAATAAATTTGTGACCGTCTTCTACTGAAGCAACAAAATGCTATCTGGGCCATTCTCAAAACACGCAGCAAAACATAAATCATCAAGTTTGGCAGAAGTGCATGCCAACTTACAGTAAGTACAAAATGAGAAGTATTAATAGATGGTAGAAATGAGATGAATGAATTAGAAGGCTTCTAAACCTCGCAGTATATCAATATGAGTTACTAAAATTACAGTTAATAATAAAAGTGATGAACAACACTTATGCTGTACATTCAGTTAAAAGCAGAATATGCACACACTAACTTTGTTAAATGTCAATAAATTTGAAAACATAATGAACGTAAAATGATCTTCCAGACTAATGAAATCACTTAAGCCACCAGCTTTTAAAATAAAACATTTAGGATCCAAATTACTTTTTTCAGATGCACTGTTCATCTTGACTGTCCATGCTCACATTTAAGGGATCAAAAATGAAAATTCCTCCATCATTATCTCCCTCTTATGTCATTCCAAACCTTCATGACTTTCTTTCTTTAGGATAACACCAAAGAAATGACTTGCGTAGTACAAACACAAAACCACTGCCACCATGATGCTAATTTCTTACAGTGTTCTGACTGTGCGGCCAAAAAATTGGACTTCAGATCTTCTGGCCATCTTTCAACCTCATCAGCAGCACATGGCAAAAATCCCTCTGTAGCGCACACTGGAATTTAAAGTCATTAGGCTCTTGATGGGATAACAGCTTTCCAGGACCCCTCCTGTCCTTTCCGCTCTCCGTCAGCCGGACAACCCACACTTATCCACAGATGAGGGTGGCACCTCATTACACGGGTGTAACCTCGATATGACTGACACTTCAAAGTCCTGCCAGCGATGAGAGAAGCAGCAACAATGAACTCCAGAAGTCCGTGATTGACAGGAGTTACACAGCCAGGTGTGTGTTTATGGCACTGATCTGTTATGGGTGGGTTTCTGGAGCTGAAGGCTAGTGGTTACGTCATGCTATGATGAAGCCAATATGTGTTATACATGAGGCTGACACGTACACTCTTCAATATAAAGGTGCTTAAAAAGTTCTTCACAGCGATGCCATAGAAGAACCATTTTTGGTTCCACGAAGAACTACCTCTTTTTAACTTTATTATCATTTGAGGAGCCTTTTGTAAAGCAGAAAGGATCTTCAGATGTTAAAGGTTCTTTATGGAATTCTTCTATGGCTTCGATGAACATTTTTTTAAGAGTGTACAGGGAGAATCGGTTAGCTGTGAGTTTAACTAGACAAAAAGCTCAATAAAAGGTATTTGAAAATATTTTGGCCTAAAAAACTTAAGAACCACTGCTGTTAAGGGATCATTGCAGTCAACTCAGACTTTTCATCCAAAACAGATTTTTATAAAGACCAACGTCTCAATGCTCAACTTACACAGAGGTCAAGTGTGAATTCAAAACTGCCAACAAGAGATATTTTAAAATGCCAAATCAACAGAGAAAAATCCTCATAGCACAAATAAACCACAGCTCGGCGTAACATCCAACATTAAACACCTTAAATCACTTTAGTCAAATATTAGGATCGCAGTAAAATACAGTGTGCCACACAGTTTAGCCAAACTCAAACCAGCACTCGGCATTGTTCCAGACTCAGAAAATAAAACATTAACAGAAAATGGTGTGTAATATCTCTCCTAAAGCTCCCAGGGCCCGGTCTCGTCTTTCTAAGACCAGTCGGGTTGGACCTGTGCCTGGATCAGGTCACACAACCCAAATTCACTTCAACTATAAATCTAATACTTCTTGTCACTATAACACCAATATAAGAGTGTGTTTTTGGTCAAGGGACTCTGCAAATTCAATTCTGTATCATGTTCATTTTTAAAGTCTATAAAATCAAATCTGCTATAGCAGAGATTTTTTTCAGACAACAGTTAAAACTGAACCTATCACACCTGTTAAGTCATACATGATACCTTACTGATTCTTTTTTAACTTCATCAGGTTTTACTAAAATAATACAATTCTGATTAAATATTTTGTACTGAACCTCGTATGTAACTGAAGAGTGAAGTATATGGCTATGGGTGGTTTGTTTATTCCTAAACGCTTGGTTCACAATATGCAAAAGCGTTTGTACTTCTGTGCATGTGGGTTTTACAATTTTTGAGATTTTTATTTTACTGACCTGTTTCGATGACACACAACGGAACCATAGCGTCACTACACTAAACCCACACAAATGACTCACAGCTGCCGGTCAAAGTCACATCAACAAATCATTCAATCTGAGCTTCGATAAACCCTTTACTCAGACTTTCTGTTTTGGAAGAAACCAGACTCATATTTGAAAACTATGAAAAATGTGTATTTATTTTGTATATAAATGTGTTTATAGATAACTGCTTCCATCTCTTACAATGGCAACCAGCAAGCTGTAATAAATTGGTTAAAGCAAACCAAGATGGTGACAATATATCACAAACTAACCAATTTTTAAGATTTGTTGTGAAAGTTTTATACTTGCATACCAAAAAAGCATGTCCGGATCACAAGGATCAGCAAGGATCACAGCAATGACATCATAAATCACTGTCATTTTATTTTTCTCACCACATTGGCAATAGATTTTTCCTTTTTTATTATACTTTTCTCGTAACATATTGGTGTCTTAAACTGCAAAACATAAATTCAATCCCATATCCTGAAGATACAGCAGAACTGACAATAAAGTTGACTTTGACATACTTTAAAGAAGCAAAACTATGTGCCGTTAAAGCAAATATTCTGAATATTATATGACATAGTGAAAACATGTTCTAATTTCACATCTGCACTTTTTCATTTCGATTTTCCCTGAAATGTTTCTGGTTTAATAGATGTTAAGATTTTATTTCAAATTTTTTGTTGTAAACATGCATTTGGAGTTTATTGACTACAATGCACCATGTAATTTAGTATAATTAAATACTGTTAAAGGAACAGTTCAACCAAAAATGAAAATCCTGTCTTAATTCCCTCAAGTTATTCCAAATCTGTATACATTTCAAAGAAGATATTTTGAAAGAAGCAAACAGTTCTGGGGCACTTTTGACTACCAGTGTCATTTTCCTACTATGGTAGTCAATGATGGTCAAGAACTGTTTGGTTAAAAGAATACTTCCAAATATCTTAATAAAGATTTGGAACAACTCAAGGATAAATACATGATGAAAGAATTTGTATTTTAACTGTCCCTTCAATATTACTTTGAAATGTTAAGTAAGATGTTTTTCTGCAGTGGAGATGAATAGGGGGTTTCTGGAGGGAAACCTACTGTACCTCCTACTTGCACACAATAAACCCTCTAGAAACCCACAGAAGCCTTTAAGAACAGGTCTGGTAACAATTACAAACCAACCTCTGACACAAAATGCATGTCTGCCCAGGCACATTAACTGCTTTCATTAATATATCAAGCAGAAATCATCAATATCCTGCCCCGCCACAGTATTCCGGCTTTTCCTGGAGGCTGGAACCAACACGGGGGTGATTCTGTGGCTTATGCTCGCCTCCCCTAACTACATGACTGCCCCACATCTGATGAAAAGTGAGATTTTGACTCTGTGTCTACAGTCAGTCCAAAGCGCTCAGATAGAAAGAAAGCCACACTGTGGCTGTGTCCAATACGATTGTGAACTTTCCAGCCATCAAAAGCTATGGCAGTCACAACAATCCTTAAGCCAGCCACTAAACCCCACTGAGAAAAACACAGGGCTCGAGGGAGGTTTAGTCAGCCAGTGAAAAGATTCTCAAAAAAGGGCAAACACAAATAAAAGAAAAATAAGGCTCACATCAAGAGCTCTATCTGATTTGGTGGGAGTTGTGTAAGAATAAATTTCAGTAAGCCAGAGTTAGGAGCAGAAAGGTTTTTCTCTAAACAGACCCAGACTGAGAAGAAGCGCAATGGGGGGTATAAAATGGGCAAAGATCTTAAACATCTGTGGGACTGGTGTCTGCCAATAATATTGAAAATAATACAAGGAGAAAGGTGACAGAACATACGGAATCTAGGTCCAAAATGCACCTAGACACTTACTAGCAAACACTTGCTTTGCTTTACTGTGCAAAATTAAATAAGTTAGCAACCACATTGGTATGTGCATTTGCATTAACTGTTCAAAGACATTTGCCTTTGTTCCAAGTACAAAATTAGAAATGCTTTGCCCCGTGAATTACTGATGATGACATTTAGCCTCAACATAGTCATAAAACCATATGAACCCTAACACAGTATTACAAGAGCAGGATGTTAGAAATGACTGAATGCAACAGTCACACTCACTGTGGTTGGTAAGGGATGGGTCCATTAGGTGGCTTCATGGGCAACGTCATATGTCCCACGCTGGTGCCGGGCAATGGTAATGGCACTTGACCTTGGCCCTGTGGGAATCTCTGCTGAGGAATGGGTCGCTGGGGAATGACATTATGACCGTTGCTGTATCCATTTTTATGACTGCCGTTTGGAAGTCCACCTTTTGTGTGTCCGTTCAGTGGTCCGGTTGGATGAGAGGATGGGGAGAGAGTGGTCTGTTCGCAGGACTTTCCTTTAGATCCTGGCTTACACACACACATGTGGGGCCGCAAGCACATTCCTCCATTTTTACACTGGGGCGAGCAATTAGCTGTAAATAAAGGAAAGGTAATTTAGTGAAACTGTCACAAAAATACACAAGCACACATAATAACAGAGTTTAAATGTGTATTTTTTGTTGGATCTATTGACAGAAATGCAATATAATATACATAACTGTGTTTTGTGTATAAAGACCTTACGTTATAAAGCGTTTTGTTTTCATTATCTTAGAATGAGCCATTTCTATCTACATACACCACGGGTCCCCTTACATGAAATTCGTCCCTTAACGGACAAACTGATGGCAATGAAGCGAAAACATGATGACATCTTAGTCCTGTTACAGCCACTATAGTGCTTTCGAATGGGAGGGGTTCTAGATGCTGCTAAATTTCCTACACTGGACTAGACACTGGAATAACTTGCATTATTGCATTAAGTCAATTTGTTCACTTTTTGGCCATTGTTCAACACAGAATAACAACACATTGGAGGGCACAAATGTTATCTGCATGAATTATGGAAGAGAAACAGAGCAAAAGAGACAAAAAGGCAGAGAGAGCGAGAGCGAGAAAATGAACGGATATCAGGGTGTTGACTTGTGGTCTGTAATTACATAATTGAGGAGAAGGAACAAGGCTGTCATTTTTCAACTACAAAGAGCGGCCTAAGATCCACCACGGCCAACATGCAAGAGCTCCCTAACATCCACAAAGACACTCAAAATCCCACCAGCTTACTGCTGTTCATCAGCACAATTACAGTTGTTCACATGCAGCGAGTGCTGAATGAATCCGAGCCAAACTTAAGGACGGGGCTCCTTTAAACTCATCTCACCGACAATCCTTATGACATCAGAGTGAACGGCAGCTGCTCTGTTAACACAAACTACACGAAGACAAACTGCAACACACTGTCATCTCACAATCCTCTTCATCTCCCGCAGACCTGGTGGTCAAGACTTCAGAGAACAAGTGGGTGTTTAGATTTCGAAGATAAACAATAAAGCTCTTTTAAAAATCACACAAACATCTAGCTGAGCAAAACTGTGGAAAAATACTTAAACACACATTCCTTGGCATGAAAGGAAGAGGGATTACATCAAATATGACATCATTAAAAACCACTCCCCCTGGTTTGTGGAGTTTTCGTTTCAGTTGACGTGACTCACAGTGGGGGATTTCTGTTTTCTTTTCCACCCGCACTAGGTTTTCCTCTTTTTTCCCTGATCCTCGTTACATTTCGGGGAATCTGGAGGCCCTCCGAAACAAGAGTACAAGGCTATGGTTCATTTTCATATCATGCATACCCTCAACCCCCCCACAGAATTTAAAGTGACATTTACGCAACCCCATGCCATTTTACATACAGTAAAGTGCTGCTTTAAAGGAAAAGTACAGTAAAGATGTTAATTTTGTCATCACTAATTCACTAATTCCAATTTAATTTTATTATTTGATCAAAAGCATCTATTTACAAACTGAATATATTTCAACTGATATATCAGACCTCACACAGAGCTATCATATGGTTTCATATGTGGAAAATAGTATATGGACTATATTTATGAAGCTTTTCTGTCTTCTAGACAGCGACTGGTCACTATTTGTTTTCATTGTATGAAAAGAACAGTGTAAAGTAAATGATTACAGAATTGTGGGTTGAACTATTCCCTTAAATGACACCTAACGCTTAGCAGAGACAGACGGCAGCTATTGTACACGGCATCGCCTGGCAGAAATATGTATCTTTCTTCCCTTTTTGTAAGAACCGACATCATGTCAACTCTCATTTAGAAATATCTGCTTTCAGGGAGGCTTGGCCAACACAGATTTCCGTCAGCTATGGAAATGCCCTGCCAGCAACGCATTATACAACAACTAAACCAAATGACTTTTCCACTGATAGCAAGCACCATTTTCACAAACAGACGCAGCATCAACAGAAAGGAAATTGAATTTAGGATCTAGACTTTGACCTAGATTTAAATTCGATGTTGAGAAAGCTAACAAAAATCCACTATCATCTTCACACACTAGGCCTTAATACTGTAGATTTCTATGCGTTGGCATGCCTTTTGCATTTTGCAAGTGTTCTGAATATCTACCCATCTCTAAAACTTTAGGTTGTCACAAGTGTTGGCAGAACTGTAGGCTATAGTGCGATGTGAAAGTTAAATGTGCCATTTAACATCTCTTCAAATCTCCCTCCTAACTAAACTGCAGCACAGAGCCTGAGAAAGGAGTTAGGCCAAGAAAACCTTGAAAGATATGGCGAGGGTAGGAAAGACAGATAAATAAAGAGAGAAAACAAAAGGAAAATAAAGAGGGTGATCCTGATTCCTGCTGACTCAGATGTTCAGGCTGTGGGGAGCAATGCCGGGTAATTCCAACGTATCCAGCTTCTTATTAGTTTTATCCGTCGAGTCAATATTGAAATGTGTGTTAAATGTGTTGCGTCATACCCTCGGCGTGTTCAGCCGAAAGGTCAATAAGCCCATTTCGGTCCGCTAGTATTTCACAGCGGACACAGAGCCAATTAAAGTCGACCATTTCTCTTCTCGGGTTTATGCATGTTACACATCTAAAAGCTGATTCGAAGGAATCTGTGCACTGCAGATTTGTCCCACAGCTCTTACTCCTTAAAGCCGGTCAACACTGATGGTGTTGCTTAGAAATTGCTTAGAAACAATGCCGTGACCATTACCAATACCAATATCAGAGTCTCCTCAGATAACTGAAACTAAAGCATAAAACTCCTCTCACAATTATGCCATAAAGGAACAATAAACCTTTTTATTAAATTAAATTCTACCAAGTTACAGCAAAATTCCTGATGATTGAAGCCTGTATTAGAATTTCACATCCACATTTGCTTTATTCTTCCTAAACCTTTGTAAAGTGCAGACTATTCACATCCTCAACCTGGTCACCTGTTTTTGCAAATCTAGGACACATTTACAGTACAGATCGCCAGGAAAATCATATCTGTCTCTTTGCTGCGCCGTGGAGCACAGGTGAAATATTTCCGAATTGTATTTATCTGGCGAGGGATGTGGATTGAGGCAAGACACAGACCGAGCAATCTTTCAGTAATGGAGATCAGCAGTGAGCTGTGCTATAACACACCCCTGAGCTCAGGAATAACAAATACTTCAAATGAGCTACATGAGAAATAAAGCCTTGGACACATCAGCATAAATTGGTATTTTTTCCTGTTTTGCTGTCTCTGCTATGGAAACAGATAATTTGTTATGGAGTTTTTTTATTTCATAGGCACCTATACCACAACCAAACTGGCTGGTTGGTTGTAGTTGGTAATGGGGGAAGGACATTGACAAAAATCAAAATATGACTTTGACATGTCAATTCGTACGTAGAAGAAAATCTATACATTTTATGTATAGGCCTATGTGTATTCTAAAGCGCTTTAGTGCACTACCATATACATCACAGTGTGTAAACATGGAAGTTTTGATTACAGAGAGGTTGAAAGTTAATAATCATGAACAGAAGGTCACAAAATACAGACTTCCAGAAAGTGTGGCCACAGCCAGAATGTTCTCCTCATTTTAGCATCCACCAGGTCTTTGTCAGCAAAACAATCTTCCATTGTACTAACAAATTAAATTACCGACTCCCTCAAACCAAATTGCTCTGACTGTTTCCTGATGATCTCAACCCAATAACAGGAAAGTCTGAGAGACATTTGAATGCACATCACATGGTGAATGAAAGCACGAAAAAACACACTAAATCCTGAGGGAACAGAGATTAACAAGGCAGCAGTCATTCTGCAGACTGAACCGAGCTCACTTTGTGACCTCCATTCATATGAGCACTTGTGAATTCCATTTAAAAGTTTGCTTGTTTTTAACAGACACACTCAGTTCTGTTATTCAGACGCCTAGAAAATGGCGAGGCACTAAAAAATCAACAACATATAATATCAGAAGCTTTCAGAGGTGCTGCTGTACTGATCTTCAGGTCTCATTGTATTTATTTATAGAAAAAGACAAGCCAAAATGAACAAGACTACCACTCCTCCTGTTCCAAGATAAAGTATTAAGTGTAATATCCTGCTGGTTAAATAAGAAAAGAAGGTCAATATCACAGCATCCCTCTGCACCATGCAATATTAAGACAAAGAACTTATCTGAATGACTGACAGTCAAGATAAATCTAGATAAAAGACTTTTTCTTAGAGAAAGCCATTTTATCTATTCAAGACATTTCTGTTTGTTAGAACTTTCAGATTGAGGCGAACATTAAAACCTGAGAAGTCAAACCCCATTAAACATTAAGCAGACAAATTTATGATCCAGTCTACATTCTGAGACAGTCTAAAGATGGGTGAGGTTCTAAAACACAAATGGAGAGGAAGAAATACAGAGATAGGGAGAGGTACTGATCACTACCTGGAGGATTCTCATTCTTGCCCCAAATTAAACTATATTACCAATGAAACTATGAGCACAACCAGGAGATTCTAAAATTTGCTTAATATAATCAATTATATGACCTATTAAACTACAAATGCTTGACATGGGATAAATCCTCGCTGCCTTGATCCTTTCCAACAGACAACATATGTTCCGTTACGAGATGCTTCTTTAGCCCTAAAGGTTGATGCTGACAATGTAGAAGAAATACTGGATTTTGTAGGTTTAGGAGAGTAACGTTTAACAAATGCACATCGAGGTTGGCATTGCAAAATATAAAAACAGTATTTTAGTTCTGCCCCTCAATAAAATCTGTCATGAATTCCTCCCCCTTAAATTGTTCCAAATCTGCATAATAAATTTGGTTGAACACAAAGAAAGATATTTGAAAGAATGTAAGCAGCTGAGGGGGCACTTAAAATGAATAAAATAGTAGAAAGAATGATCGTATCATTTGTTTTTGATTGTCAGACACAAAAGACAATTTAGGAGAAAACAAACAGAAATTGAATTTAGGAATACAAAACATTTCTGGGGCACCTTTGACAAGAATTTAAATGGTAGAAAATGGTGCCCCAGAAATCTCAGTTCCTAACATTCTTCCAAATATCTTTCTTTGTGTTTAACAGAACAAAGACATGTTTACAGGTTTGGAACAACTTGAAGGTGAATAATTCATGACAGAATTTTCATTTTTGGGTGAAATATCCCTTTAAAGACTTTGTTATACATAACAACTTACAAGCGATATAACCCAGCCTGCCATTGTACAGCTGCGAAAAATCCCTGGTGTTCTCTGAAATGTTAAAGAATCTTCCCTTATCCACATTCAATGTTTGCTTCAAGGTCTTCCATTAAAAATGTTCTGTGCTTTCAGGTCTCTCGCTGCGCGCCTGACATCAAATGCACCAGTTAGAGATGCCTCTTGTGAAAATAAAAGAGCTGGCTGTGGGAGAAATGCAGTGCTCCGGGCCAGAAGCCCTGCAGAGTGATTCCTCTGCCCGTGTAAACAGGGGCTCTCTTTCTGTAAACAGGGATTTCTCTCTTTTTCTACCTCCCTCGCTACACCAGTAAAAATGTACATATGATGTTTGGTGCTGAACTCCAAGACAACACACTTTGTCAAAATGTACCAGACATTCAAGACACAATCTTGGAGGCGCCGTATACCCTACTCACGAAAGTCCATTCATCATTCCCAAAAAACAAGGGGAAGGAAGAAGTAATTTCACATTAGATGGGGATGTAGATGCAATATTGCTCATTCAAGATGCGTGAAAAGGTGGGAATTTCTGCTGGAGGTGAAACTCAGACGTTGCTTGGAGGTGCAGTTTCCTTGGTAGTCTTCATGTGCACACACACACAAACGGTGTCGAGTTTTTATATAACCTGCTGGCAGAAACACACAGGCTCTTGAGAAATGAATCCAGCTTTCTTGCAGGATCCGGATATAGGTTATCAGACTCTCTCAAGCCCTCCTTTCTCATTCTATTCGCACCGATCTCACTGCCAGGGTTCCAGTCTTAGACTCAAGTTCAGTTTCTTTTGTGTTTTCTATTGCTGTCACTGACTGATTCTTTCACTATTCCCTATATAGCGAATGACATTTGAGACCACTGTATGGGGAAGAAGTGAATGAAAATGAGTGAACGATTTCAGGCACCGACGTATAACTTGCGTCTGACAGAATTGTCGCGGACATTCGACATAACAGTTATATTTCACCGTGTGGCTTCAGGGACTACTTAATAAAATGGTAAAGTAAATTTTTACCTTATTTGCCACTTTTTTAATATTTTTTTAATAAAGAGACCGAAACAACTGTTTTGCACGTTTATTTACTTTCAAGTTTTATTCCGTTGAATAAAATGATTTAATAAATTTCAAATAAAGCACCACTGTCTGTAACATTCATTTAATCGGTTTATTCTCAAAAACACGAAAGTCACTCTCAACAAGAACGAACACAATAAACAAGCCTTCGTGGCATTAACGGTCACATCTCCTCCAGCTGATTCTAATCAAGCGCCAGTCATGTGTTGTATCATGGGAAATAGTGAGTGAGCGAGTGTACACATCGAATGTACACCCAAAATCAGAGTGCATTGTAGGTAAAATGTAGGGAATACAAGTTTCGGACACCACAACAAAATGGTGGGCCCCTAATAAAGTACACTATATAGGAGATAGGGAGCAGTTTCAGACACAGCCTATAATTACATTGCAACTTCTGTTAAACACCCGTGACCTTTTTCTTTCTTCTGCTATATCATATCCATCCCAGACCCAGTTCTGACACCAGTCACAGGTGGGCAATTCAGCTGTCTGTCCTGCTGTTTATGAAGGACACCATTAAACTTGTCTGCTTATGTGTTGCGTTTTACCACAGCAAATGTTTCTGGGGAAGAAACCTCCTAACTCCTAACATAGGCCTAACGTATTGGCTTCAAGGATCACTTCACCCAAAAAAGATCCTGTCTTTATTCACTCACCCAGTTGTTCCAAATCTGTATACATGTCTTTGTTCTGTTGAACACAGAGAAAGATATTTGGAAGAATGTCTGTAATCAAACAGTTCTTGGCCACCATTGACTACCACGTTAGGAAAAATTGCTTTATAAATGTCTGTATCCTGTTGATTACAAAAGAAGATATTTTGAAGAATGTAGGAAAGCAAATAGTTCTGAGGCACTTTTGACAACCATTGTGATTTTTTCGTACTATTGTAGTCAATGGTAGCCAAGAACTCTTTGGTTACAAGCATTCTTCCAAATATCTTTATCTGTGTTCATCAGAAGAAAGACATTTATACAGATTTGGAACAACTAAGTGTTAGAAGAACCCAGATAAGCATGCAGCACAAACACCAGAGAGGATCAGAGCACATGCACATTTAAAAACAGTCATAACTCACGTTTGGTACAGCGCTGAGATCCGGGTGTCTTGCTCCAACCGACACAGCACTGCCCCCCACAGACGTTCACTCTGCAACGACATTAAGAGTCACGCTCGCACACAAATCCGATGGACCTACTAACCTTACTGTAACCCCCCGGTCAATCTCCTCGCCCACCCACCCAGTGGTTTCTGATGCAAGTCTGCTCTCACAGGAGGGCCCGGAGCCAATGTCGGTTGAGGCTCCAACATAATCAGACGTCTTATTCCCACTGTGCTATTTCATACTGTACTTCACCACAAAGTGAGAGGAATTGTTCCAAAGCACGGATTATATTAAGAAATACTGTGCGGGATACACTCAGGACTCTGTGTGATCGGTGGAAATGTGGAAAAACCTTTGTGAATGGCCCGCGCTTATAATGTTTAAGGGCCATTGGGTTCACTGATGCAGGAGCCAGTAGCTTACATTTGAACTGGCTCGGTGCGATTACTGAAACAACAGATGTAACTGTGTTGTTGAATTATGAAAGGATTTGACTTTATGATGACTATTGACTGTATCAGATTTAGTACTGCTATACAGAACACTGTCAAAGCAAGGAATGAAACTCTGAATTGGGCACGCTGAGGAATGTCAACTTTGGTGACACTTTACAGTGTTATTGTTAGTTCAGTCATAATGTTTAACTAATATAAATACACATTGCATTATTATTATTAGCAAGTCATTGTGTTAAGTGTTTAACACCCGCTGTGAAAATCAACCATGTTTTCATTATAGTAGAACTACTGGTTGTTGAACACATCATGGTTGAACTTTACAGTAAGAGTATAAATGTGTGGTTACTACGGTCTTACCCTGAAACTTTCATATGATGGCTGGTTGTGTGCCGGACGGGCTGCGTGTCCTGACGGATGGGAATGCTCGGGATCGACTGGTGACCCGTTCTTCTGGTCCGGACCTGTCCGCCGA
Organism: Triplophysa dalaica; assembly: GCF_015846415.1. Taxonomy (NCBI): domain Eukaryota; kingdom Metazoa; phylum Chordata; class Actinopteri; order Cypriniformes; family Nemacheilidae; genus Triplophysa; species Triplophysa dalaica. The sequence goes on along the minus strand of NC_079556.1, from coordinate 6,534,388 downwards.
AGTTGGCTTTGAGTTGTACATTGTACGAGTGCGGTTGTCCAGACGCTCCAGAGAACGATGAAATGGAGCTCACGTGAACTCGATCGGTCCGGCTCGGCCCCGGTTGAAACACGTAGAGTCTCCTAACACCGCTCTGATCCGCCGAAAGCAAAGCCGGAGAGATCAATAACGCCAAGATTATGTCCCATATGAGTACAGCCATATCCATTAGAAGTCAAAGTGTTGGAGAAGTTTGACACTGCGTTGAGTCAGCGGTTTAAATACACACTGTACATATAAATTATAAGACTATAATATAGAAAAATAAACTATAGACTAACTGCAGCTTGACTCTGTCGCGTGTTAAAACGTTGTTCGCCTTTGCGCGCTGTCATCTATTCGCCACAAGATTGCACTTGGAGAAAAACATAACTTACAAGAGAAAATATTGTGTAAAAGAAAGTCCCAAAGCACCAAACGGAAAACGGGAGAAACCGGAGTCAACGCGGCTTTTGTTCTCCGCGGAGAGTGCTCGCGTGCGCAAGATTGAAGTTTGAAAACTCCGTGTAAAGTTTCAGCGCGCGCGAGCGTGAGTGTGCAAGGGCAGGAGTTTGTGCTCGAGCTTCATACAGTCCGTCTCTTGTAGACATGACGTCAGGAATGAAGCTCTTATTGGATCACACATGTGGGGCTAAACCCCCAAAAAAGTCCAAAAAGAACTGTGCAAACACATGTATTTGGGGGCGCAGGTCATTTGCAAAAATGTCAGATGTCTGGTGGTTATTTGCCCAGATGGAGTAAGATCACTGTTATAACGCATCAAAACCCAAACCTGTTTTGCACCACACATTGGTTTGTAAATATCAAAGTTGTGTCACAAACTACAGAGTGACTCAATGTGATCAAATTTGCACAAATATACTTAAAAGTCTTTCAAATATAAATAGACAAACAGCACTACCTTCTTAAAGCCCACTTTTTAAAGAACTCTTTGTGCGACAGTAACAAAACACCCTTGTTTTTAAGTGTAAAGTTTGATTCTGGTCTTTGACATCAACAAGAAAAGAAATGGGAAGATTTAAGAAAGGCTTCACAGATTTATTCTATAAAGAAGATATTTTAATGAGCAACACCCAAAAACAAAAGTGGTCCTTATTTGCTATTTAGTTATATGATCCAAATGACTTTGCATGCCTGACTCCTTACCAGCTCTAAATCTGACTTTGACAGTCTTGTGTCCATGAATGGGGACACTACATGTCAAAAACCGGATCCTATTAATACATTCAGCATTCACACACCCTCCCGTTTCGACACAAATAGATTAACATGCCCCATTCTTTCACATGCTCATAATTTCCTAAATTTAGCAGAAAGTCAAAGTCACTGTCCTCCCACAGATGCTTGTTATCAGAATGTCTTACTTTAAGGTGACTCTGAAACTTCCCCGGAAACCACTTTAGGATGTGTGTGGGTGAGAGAGCCAGACAGATAGACAGACAAAATACAGTTCCATGTACGCTTTGGATTGCATGTGGATGGAGATCTCTGACTGAGATTAGAAAGTTTATTTGCTGAATTAGATCATCCTAAAAAATATAAATATAAAGAAGGATAAACAAAATCAAATGGGTGTTAGTGTTTGTCTTGTGCTTTTGCAAATAACACTGTACAGATATGATAACACAAAGTTCTAGTTCTTGTTCATCTTAATTGGAAGAAAATATGAAGACACAACTGCCAGGTCAAATACTTATACATAGCTGAAGTGCGTTCAGTTAAGGAAGAGAAAGAGACAGTGGTGTCAAAGATATTTTTGGGTCACATCTATTTATAGTTTAAAAATAATGACCATCATCATTACTAAAGGAGAAGACCAGAAGAGAATGAGAAAGAGAAATAAAATGATAATGCCACATTTTGGTTGTCTGCCCTGAAAAAAAGAACAGAAAGGTTTTAATGAGATGGTTCATTTTACATTTCTTTGTCCTCTCTGTGCCAATATAAATAAATCTGTACATGTTAACTTATGCCAAATTACAGCAGTGTATTGTTTTAATAAAAACAAGCTTAATAATGGGTTCCTATTATTCACTGTTGACAAACTGTGTATATGGTGTTATTGAAGAACAAAGTAAAAACAAAGCCATAAAAAAATCCCGAAAAACAGTACTGTTGGAGCCGATAGCCTTGTCGGCAAGTGCTACCAAAACGTGACACGGTTGTGCATCAGCTGACAAGAGTTTGAACCCTGGCTCGAGGTCCTTTCCTGATCCCACCCTCACTTCGCTTCTTGTCATCTCTCGTACTGTACTATCGAAATAATGGGGAAAAACACCAAAATATAAATCTTTAAAAAATTCAAGTGCCGTTATATACAGTATAACATATTCGCACTCTTGAAAGGCTCTTAGCCAATCAGAGGGCCGGAACCATGTTACTGCACAGACCACTTTACCGGATGGTCCAGATGCACTTACAGTTTCTATTTTCTTTTCTTATTAAAGGGAAAGTTCAACCAAAAATTATAATTCAGTCGTCATTTAAAACCTGTAGGATTTAATCTGAAGAACACAAAAAGACGATATTTTGAAGAACATTGGTAACCGAACAACGCCTCTCACCCATTCAGTTCTATTGCATGGACAAAAAAGTCATTCAGGTTTGAAATGACAGGAGGTCAAGGAAATGTTGACAGAACGATGATTTTTGGTGAACCATCTTGCATGTATAAATTAATCTTTAAGATATTCGTTTATATATACATTTTGATTTGTTTTAAAATGTACTGTTGGTTGTTTTTGGTTCAAATGTTTGTGTAGTGTTAAAAAACTGAAACAGGAAGTTCTTTGGGACCAACGTTTCTCACGTTTTCCAAAGTGGTCAACAGTAGACATTAGTCTTCACGCCTGCAGCACCTTGATGAGTAAATGACATAATTTGCGAAAAAATAAAGCTGTCCCTTATCACAAACTAAGCACCCTATACACCTCAAATTTCTGTCAGTCAGAAAAAGCTCATCCCCATTAAATGACATTCTTCTGTCTCTGCGTCACAACAGGTAACCATCGTTGGCATTCAAAGTCACTCTCCAGTAGGTCTACCTGTGCTATGCAGTTCCCAGAGTGTTCTACAATCCATGGCTTAAGCCTAAAGATCCCCCACAACTCTCTAATATTTCACCCCCTAGGCTGTTATCCCCCCATAAACTGATGATTTCAGGTATCATCCTGTTTTTAGCACAAACAACGAAGGCTTTGTTTCACACTCAGGGTTCGGAATTTGAACCCACCCATACATCAAACTACAGCAAGAACAAAAGCCACAGTAACATTAACTCAACTCTGTTTACTCTGACCGTCCCCAGATATTTTATATTAGAGTTATTGAAATACTTGACCTACATAGACTTCAGGTCCTGTCCTCATGTCTTGGACCGTACCAGTACAGTAGAGGCTGGAATGTGGGGATCATTTGTGTCAAACACGATCAACTTTTATAGCTATATAAACGGAGAGAAAACATAATGAAAGGCCAATGAGTTCACCTTATTCATTTGGGTAGGAGACAGCAGGGATGCAGTTAAATGATACAGCAGTCACACGTCCAGCCTGCAGGAGGACAGGAACATCACACTGTATCAATGATATCCCTACACCCTGAGGGAGGAAACAGAGCCGTGCTGAGGAATTAACAGCTTATTTAGCTAAAAATGTGCTTTGTGATTGTTGCCACAGCCGACGGGGCGGCACTCAGTGGGAGTCACTCAGATGTCTCTCTTTGCTGCTCGCTGTTGTAATAAGGGGCTTTTCAAGCACGATGTTTTGTTTTTAGACACTACCTGACCTATAACACCTACTGTTGGCATCTTACAGGAGAAGTGGGATGAGCTTGACACTTGTTTAATAACATCTTGCCAATTCCCAAAATATTCTGAACTTTGTCTCCTCCCAGAAACTAAAGCTTGCATTGTGCTAATGCTACAAAATGTTTACAGAAGAATTCATTGTAAATGATTGGGCCCGCTATTGTGGGTTCACAATGTGTCTGGAAGAAGTTCACATGGCTCTTCCCAGGACACAGACACCGGATGTTTGCTTTGTGTCAGTCTCATGTTTCTTAGCCTCCAGCTTTCCTGTAGGTTCTCTGTGGTAGACGGCCGTCTTGTACCAATTCACTGTAACCAACCAAACAATGAATAACCAAACTCTTGTTATTGTAGCTTTCATCTTTCTCTTTAACATTCACAAACACTCTGACAATGAAAGCTAATTACTAACAGACATTCTGTAATGCTCGGATACCATTCAGTGAAAAATGACTGGCATGATGTAATGCCTCTGAGGACAGACCAGTGCTGAGAAAGAGCACGGAAAGATTTCTAAGAAACGTGAGGTTCAAATCGAAATCTCTTTATAAACTACGTAGATTTACATACACATACTTCCATTTACTGGAATAAAATGGCAACCTACGGCTCACTATACCCCTCCCTTTCGAAGCGCTACACTTCATGATGCCATAGAATAACCTTTTTTGTCTAAATGGTTCCTTTGAGAACCTTTAACATCCAAAGAAACCTGTTTCACAAAAGGTTCTTTGGGGCATAAAAAGGTTCTTCAGATTATAAAAAGGTAAAAAAAGAGATGGTTCTTTGTGGAACAAAGAAATTGTTCTTCTATGGCATTGTTGTGTAGAAACTTTTTAGCATCTTCATTTTTAAGAGTGTACAATGGCTGATACAGAACTAACATCTTGTCGGCGCTTTTGCTTCTTTGCTGAAGGAGATAACGTATTTACGAAATGCCCTCTGTGGGGTAGTTTGTACGTTTAGGGCTACTGTATAAACAACATGGAGAATTCCATGTAAGGGGACCCGCGGTGTATGAAGATAGAAATAGCTCATTCGAAGGCAAGAAAAACATAAGGCTTCATATGATGTGAGGTTTTTACACACCTTATCTATATTATATTGCATTCCTTTCAAGATCGTCAAAAAATAATAATAATCTCAAATTGGACCTTTAATTAATAAACAATAAAAGCCCAATATTGTCTAGATTTGTGAAACCTGGCAATTTATAGCACTTTTTGCATTATAGCTTCCCTAAAATGCATCACTTCATTGTTTCCTTACTCTTGTAGGTCGCTTTTGATAAAATGCAAACGTGAAAATAAATTGTTAATCCATATTGATGGAAGTGAAAGACTGTTCGTTTTTAATGCTTAAAGTATACCTTCTACAGGTATGTATTTTTTGTCAATTTATTGGACTATATTAGTTACAGCTATTCACTTCAAAGTCACGTGAACCGGAAGTTGCGATGGTTTTAACTTCTGTATTTTGACCCATTTCCGAATAGTCTTTCGTCTTTCTCTGCAATTTGATTGGATGTAGGCCTATAAAAACAGCAGATACATTTTGAAATGGAACTGGCAGAAGACTGACCGTTGAAGGGGAGGAGTTAACGGATGCTACACCCAAGCCGTATAACATACGTCATTTAAGATGGATGGTCATTACAGGAAGGAAGTGCATTTTCAGATTATAAGGGGGGACACATTAAGAAAAGAGAATGACCCACTCTTTTTCCAATAAACACTGCAATATTTCATGAAAAAATAGGCATTTTAATTTCACTAGGACTTGACATATTTATACTAAATAGAAAAAAACTGATTTCATTGGGTCGTTAAGATGGTACAGAATGCGTCTTACAGCTCAGAAAGTCTAAGGTTAGTCTGTACAATAATGTGATGGGGTGGGCATAAGATAAAGTACCAAAGTTTTCTAGTATTACTCCTGTCTTCCTGATTATTCACTTAAGCCCCAGGGTTTTCTTGTTCAGTGCTGTTTACTATTCATTCTTTCCATTCAGTTTTTTTTTCTTACACCGTGTCTACACCGGACGCGACTGGCGCAATGCGACACAACAAAAGACATTAGAAACACATTATATTTAAAATATTTTCCACACTGGATGCGGCGTGGCGCAACAAACCCATTAAGAACAAGCAAGTTGTCATGTCGCGTCCAGTGTAGACCGAGTGTAGATAGTAAGATTTCACACAGTTCATTTGTATACACTAGATTAATGGTCTAATTTGTATACACAGTGTTTGAGGTTAAAAGCACAAATGCAATTGCTTTGTCTTCGGTTAAAAGCAGCCTTAACACGTTAAGCAAAGGTTTAAGTCAACACTGAACAACAGTGCCAAAAAGGGCTGAGATCCTGAGGAAGATACCAAAGAAACAAATCATCTCTTGGCCATATCTTAATGCAACACTTGCTCATCTGAGCACACCAGACATGGAGTAATACAAAGAGTATCTAATATTCTGGACCTGGATATTAGCATGATCTCAGTTGTCTTGCATTTTAAACTATTCTGTGTGAGTCTGAATGTGTCTCTCTCCTAAACCTTTAATATTAATTGAATGAATGATGATTTCAAAGTTCACAAAAAATGAGCACAACGGCATTCATGTAAAAAAGAGTTGAGTATTTATTATTCAGTTGAATAAAGGCACGTTTGGACATAACATCAGTGGGATATTCGATGCCAGCCTTAGGGACCACGTAGAATCACAGATCATGTGATAGTGGAATTCAAGATTAGAATAAAGACTGGCCCAAGATTGGTTAATGTTAATCTCAGTTTCAAAGTCTTTCCTTTTAGGGACGATTCCTTTTCCCTTTTTTGTTGATTTGAACCAATACACAGGTGATGGTGATGAAAATTCTGACCCGTAAAAATGCTCTCCAGACAAGAAGTTCCTGCTTAAAACATGACGTTAAAATACTGTTTAAGGAATCGAAAGCTGTCAATCAACCAATCAAAGTCTAGAGGAAAACACGGGGCGATTTTGATATGGCTTTGCTCATTGGCTTCGCAGCTGGGCACTCAGGTCCTGCAGTTCTGTAAGGAGCTGTTCCAGCTCTGTGACGTCACCTCTGAGATCGTCATGGAGATCTCCCGTGGCAACATCTGTATAAAGTTGCTGTGAATAGATAATTTAGTTAAAAAAAGCACTTATAATTACATTAGTCATTAGTCAAATTGACATTATTTCATTTTTTCAATACACATTCCTGGTTTTGATGCATGATACACTGGTGCGTTTGTTTCCCAATGAAAAACATAACTGTCGTCTTTCCTCAAATTTCTATAACATGCTCTTAATTAACTTTTGGACCCTTGTTTTATTAAAGCACCTTTCGTACGAGACCTCAACTCATGATCCAGTGAACTAAGTTCTTAAAAGGTTCTTATTTTTTTTTAACTCACTTTAGCTTTGGTGACCAGACTCTTCAGACTGAGTCGAGCTGAGGACAATAACGGCAGACTTCCATGAGGGTTGTTCTTAGACCTGCTACAGCTGATAGCCACTGAGTGAGAAAGAGAGAGAAATAAATGAGTTTTATCTCCAGGAGAGTAACAGACGTTTAAAAGAGCAGGTGGGAAATTAAGCATCGGTATACTGCAGAGCCTAAGACGGGGAAAGAGATAGCAAAAGTGTCAGAGGTCATCACCGGTCAGGTCTGTGACCCAAGAATCAATAAATCATCACTTATAGAGAAAAAGACATGATCATTATTTTCTGTATTGCAATTTAGTTCTGAGTCAGAACTAGGGAGAATGTGTATGTAAGAGACACTGTAAGTAATGCGTCTGCATTTGATATGTCCTTCAAATAACTCTGCATGACAACACTCATTTAACACACAAATCTGATTCACACCAACTGCCATCACATTATCATTTACGTTTGTCTAAATGCACGTTTAGCAGCCTCATGCAGAAAGCCCTCTCTATTACGTAGTAAAACAGAAATCTAAGTAATGGTCACGTGGAGAGACACTTGATGTTGATGCTTCAAAAAAATTTTTTATGAAGTTCCTCTTCCAGCATGCATCTGTACGCTATTATTTCTCTCTCGTTTACATCCTCCCTGCCTCTCTTTTCTTTTCCTGGCTGTCTCATCCCCATGTTGTTGCCTGAAGCCGCGACAGCAGGAAAAGTGATGTGATTAATGAGCCCGGAGCTCATTCACAAAACACACACGCACACAGATGTGCCTTTAATGCAGACCAACACATAAATGAATAAAAAGCAAGATTTACACGAATGCACAAGGGAATACACAAACCAGAGAAAAATGGCCTCTTACACATGCTCACATACTTTATCCACTCTCGCATCGATCGATTTTCGCACAAACACGAACACACATAGTAGGCCAGAATGAGTGGGAAGGGATGGAGGTGTGTAAAGGGTTCTGCTACATTTGCTGGGCTTCCCCTTTATAAATCATTAAGATCAATAACAAATGGTCTGAAAACTCAAGGACAAAAAGCTGATGGAGAGAAGAGTGCGTGTGAGAGAGATGCTTCAATGACAAGCAACATGTTAAAATGTCAGGCTGAAAAAAACTGAATGAATCTAAGTTGAATGTGGATAGAGGTTTCACAAGTTGGAAATTGGATTTCTTAACATTAAATTAAACTGGAAACTCCAATCAAATACTTTGCGAAGCAGAAACCATATTAAATTTAAAGAAAATCGTTGTACGAGCCCAATTGAATCTCTTTCGGTTAACTACTAGCGGGCTATAGTGCACAATAGAAATGGAAATAACTTTTTTAATTCAGCATAGATTAATATTAATTACTTCATGCACTGTTGCGAAGTAATTCGTTTTTTCATTACAACAACCTAAAAAAAACAGCCGCAGAAAAAAATAACCAGACCATTTCAAAATCATTTTCAGTTTGTCTACATTTACTATTTGTATGAATGTGTTGGTTTCATTCTGACTACTCTGAACTACAAAAAAATTTGATATAAAAATACGGTTTCTATTTGCATTTATTTTCAAAACATGAAACTTTGGAAAAAAATCAAAATAACAGTAAAGACGCTCTTTTTTCAGACCTCAAATACTGCAAAGAAACCAAGTTCATATTCACTTTTAAGCATTAAAACAATCATATTTCTGTAATATTATGTATTTAGGAAAAGTTCAAAAATTTAGTTTCAATTTAATAACCCTTTTCATGTGTCTTTCATATTGTTGTTGGATGACTTTATGACTTTAATTTTGTTAAAATTCAACAGACGCTGGACTGGAATGGCCATAATAAATCCAGAAATGCTGTATCAAAGAAAATTTATTTTTAATCTTAATTTTTCCGCGTCTGCATATTCTTAATTTACCAGCTTCACAATGATAACCCATAAAACTAACAAAGCAACTCTTCCACCCCCCAAAAACAGCACTAAAAGTCACAAACAAATCCCATTTTATAATTAACACTTAATTCTAATCTTTACTCCCCCTGCAAAGCATACAAAACTAGGAATCCCCAGCGCAGATTCAGCAACACTACAAACACCAAAGGACATTACTCATGTAGTCCCAAAGCAAATGGATTAAATATGTGATATTGTTTAGAATAGTTTCCTAAAATGGATTTCATACCACGTTTCATTTTGTTTCATTAGCTCATTTAGATCAGCTAAATTGAGCAACCCGAAAAAATCTTTTTAGAGCTCTTGTTACGCCCAATTTGAGAATAAAAGAGACCCTTAGAAACAAAGAAAGCAATAAAATGAAGAATTGATATTCAGCTTGCAGTCTGTGCTCTGTCCCAGCTGATGTTTAATTCAACACACACACATACGCTGACCATCCCTCAACATCCCGCTTAATGAGATACACACAGACACGCAAAAACAACCCATCTGGAAAACACACACAGTACACACATGTCTACACACAGAGGCACACTTGAGCATGTCGTCTCTGGTGGAGGTCAGGGGGGTAAAAGGCTTGTTTGTCGTTCTTGCTCCTGGTGCATGTTCTCAATCCATCAGCCCTTAAAGACTCGCGTGCCGCCACATTAGCAATGACAGAGCGTCTCCTGCATGAGCGAGGGACCACAATTCTGTCTCTCTCTCAAATGGCCTTGTGAAAGAGAAATCTAGATAGTGGATGTGAATGGAGCGCTTGTGCACACTTGGGATTCAAGAACTTATGCTTTCTCAGAAGAACTAAAAATAGTAGGAGCTGGAATCCTCAAGTAGAATCTGAATTGAAATTGTTCAATCCCTGAGTGCATGTATGTGTGTGTTCTCACCATTAGCCATGTCTCTGGCCCCCTTCACTACCGATCTGAAGCTGCTGAGGTCTTTCTCCCAGCCTGCGGCCTGCGTCTCGCACCGATGGGCTTTACTTAGAAACTGTAATGCCTACAAACACACACACAAACACATACACCATATGTTAAGAGTTTCTGTGTGTCTCACGACATGCGTAGCAGAATACAGCATTTACGAGTCGAATGCACATAAACACAACCACAATGTGATAATTACCAGTGGAAATCTCTGCATTTCAGTTAATTTAAGAATCATGGCAGAAGGAAATTGGTATTGGTCACGAAGATTTCCTTTGTTTACTGTTGATGAAGAACAGCATAACAGCGCGCTTGAAAATAGAACTCATTTAGACGGTTTAAGACGACAGGTCTCAGTGGAACGATAAAATACGCACATCAATTACAAAATCAATGTCTATCCGTTGCACTTCCTTTTAAGCGCGAGCAAGTTCACCGTCCATCTGCACCTAAAAGTTTAAAACAATACAAAAAAAGAAGTATGCCTCTATTTTTGGTCCCAGAGATTCATGTCTGTATAATACTTGAAGGCCCCCCTCGCAATTTTTACCCAATGAAATATCCTAAAGCTTGGCATGAAACCTTGTATCTCCATATTTTCGCCATAAATCATTATTATTGGTCACCCTTTATGTTTGTCGCTGCGTTTTGCAAATATCCAACCATTAAAAAGTGCTGGTCAACTTCGACAACACAGTATTTCATCATTTTAAAAGTACAGTGTTATCCATTTCTTTCCAAAACAGTGGACATCCAAGATTTCAGAAGGACAGCGACGATAAGCACTGACAATAACCATAATATTGATAACATATAGCAGGTGGTGGTATTGTGGTTGCCACAATGGTTATAAACTCTCTCTAGCTCAAGTGTTCCAAAAAAATTCACAAACAATTTTGCCCTTCATAACTATAGGCAATAAACTGATATTCTGACAGCCGTAATCTTAAACAATCATCACGTTTTAAACAAATCTTACCTTCTCATTATCTTCCATGTTATTGCTATGGCCATTGCCATAAAGACGAGCGTACTGCCTCCATACTTGAGCGTCGGTGCTGCATCGTGCAGAGACTCGACCAAAGAGCTCTTGCAACTTTGATTTAAGATTGGATGCCGGTTCACCATGGTGATCCGTCAGATTGTCAACCACTGCACGTACAAGAATTTCCAACACCTGGTTTAAAACAACAAAGAATGATATACACGTTTATATTTACAGTTTTGGTAATGAGAATACCTGCTGTTTAAACTCAAACCATTTAGACCCCAGCGTTATAAATCCTAATGTAGGATTAACTTTTACCCTCTGCAGTACCTGATCCCAGCCTTTACACCTTTGACCTCTGCCCTCTTTGACACAACACACAAATCTCTAAACTTGACCTCTGCATTTGTAGATTTTCCCTGTGTTATTAAACAGAAGCCTTGTTCTAAAACACAGGCAACATTTCTAGGCATCACAATTCTTAAAGGTTCAATGCATGAAATTTAGCAGCATTGCAACCAACGGCTCACTCCATCCCTCCCTTTCCCTTTCGAAGGCCTATGGTGGTTGCACATGAGTAAGATGTCTTCAAGGTTTCACTTCTTTGCCAAAGAATCACATATTTACGAAAAATGCAGAAAGGGTTTCAAAATAATGTTTCACTTTAGTCAAATTAGTCCAGAATTTTATGTCTTCTGCTCACAAAAGTCAATTTCACAATGCACTGCGGCAAACTCAGTGAAATTGAATCCAAGAAAGTGAACAATATGAGAGGTTTTTGAACAGAACTGGAGTGCACGGCTTTATCATTATGCTTTTTTAATTATTTGTCACCTTAACACATTTCCATTCTTCCATCATTTGTACTCCTATTTGTCTATTCTCATTTTCCCAGCTGGCATTCAACCAACGCGTCTTTGATTTCAGCACACACTCTCTGAAGTAGGGCACGCTGTCTGTGTGCTAAAGCATTCAATATTAGAAGGATACACACACTGTTGCCAAGCTGCAGAGTAGATCTGAGCTGACAGACGTAACATGATGAGAGATGAAATACTTTCTGCAACTCATTTATATACGCACACAAACACACACACACACACACACACACACACACACACACACACACTGTACATGCCACCAGCAGAGATGTGAGATAAGAGACGCTGTGCTTACATAACCACACAAACACTCCAGAAAGTTTGTACATGTGCCAGGAGAGACACCAGGAAGAGTTCATCCAATGTGTTTGAAAAAGTTTCATGACATGTGTAACTGAATATGGAACGAATCATCAGAGTATATCTCTTTAAAGGACTCATGAACTGTGCTTGTTTATCATTTTATACTTTTATATGAGGTCTACTTATGACGTTTGCATGGTTTTTACATTTAAAAACATCAAAATCAAGAAGTAATAGGCTATCTTCTACACAGGTTTTGAGGCCAAAAAACTGGTGTGCCGCATTGAAGACTTTATAAGTAAACGCCCACCGCTTTGATTGAATAGCAGTTTGCATAGTTGGAGCCTTTTGTGAATATGGTTGGAGACGTAACGTTAGATAACACATTAGCACCATTCACAGTTTTCGCACAGCATCAGTATTATCTGGAGACCTCCTGTGATTTATAAATGACCTCCCCACATCAGTATTTCACGTGACGCATTCACACGGGATGATGTTACTTAAATTTACTGAGTTATTTCCATGTTTGTTTATTGCTTGTTCGCTTTATCTAGTTCCGTGCCACTTGTGGGCGGGGCTAGAGAAGTAGTGGTTGATATTTTTCTATAGAGGTGGTGTTCAAAATGCCCTTGTTACTGAGATTACATCTGTTATTGACACCAGGCCCAGCGAACGCCAGGTTCTGGAATGCACCTATCTATGACGACAATGTCGTCATAGATAGGTGCATTCCAGAACCTGGCGTTCGCTGGGCCTGGTGTCAATAACAGATGTAATCTCAGTAACAAGGGCATTTTCAGTTCTATCACTTACATGATGTTTGTGAATACGATTCCCTCTTATATAACAAAAAAATCTGGTTAAAATTGTGATTTTAATTGATCATTCCTTTAAATAAATCTTTTAATTTAAGATCAACAGCATTTATGGCATAAAGTGGATTACCAAAAAAATATTTGTCTGCTGACCGTTTAGTTTTTAGAATGAGGTATAATGTCGAGATCCCGTCTGATCCCAAACTAAAATCGAAAATGACATATTAAGAAAAAGAAACCTTTAGGACCATTAAGATGTTTTGCATTGTTTAATAATGACAGGGAAGCAATTCTCTGTTTCTATTTACACTCGTGCATTTTGTGCACCTTTCTCAGTGAATTATGCTTATGACCATTGTGGGTGAATTATGATACAGAGACAGGTTCTGAGGAGATGACTAAAACAAAATGACACTTGTTGCATTACAGATCCCGTCTTTGTGTATCACACTATGAACGCTTCAGTGAGAAGAGATTAGTCAGAAGAAGTGATTCCCTGAAAGGCGTCTGTTAATGTGTGTGTGTGTGTGTCAGAGACAGAGGCAGCTTTCTCCTCAAACGCCAAAATCTAAACTAAGCGCACCACACCCTCAAAGCTTCCAAAACACATGAACCGAAAGCTGGGCTTCACATTCCTATGTGTTTGTGTGTGTGTTACAGCTATTAATCACAACCTTCACTTAGCGGCTAACACCAAACTACACTGTAATGACCAAAGCAGAACCGTAACCTGCGTTCATTAACTCTGTCTGTATGTGTGTGTGCACATCAAGTGTGGTTTTTGCGTATTTACAGTATTCATTAAAATGTAGCAAACACACGACAAAAATGTTTCTAAATGGTTAGTACAACGACATATAGCGCAAGTTCACTCACGATGATGCCAGTTTGATTCCTTCGAGGCCCTTCACCAGTCCCCTGCTTAAATGTTTAAAATTACTATTGTAGACAAAAATATATCAATTTCTTTCATTAGAAAACAAATTACTTATTTTAAAAATTATTTCTGAAATCAGTGGACCAAATAATGAAGAAAACAACCAATCAAAGCCCTGAATAGAAGGGAAAACTGAATAGAAGCTTTCCTGTAGCTCAGTGGTAAGAGCATTGTGTTAACAACGCAAGGTTGTGGGTTCGATCCCAGGGGATTGCAAATACCTATGTGAAATGTATAGGATAAAGCAATGTAAGTTGCTTTGGATAAAAGCGTCTGCCAAATGGCTAAATGTAATGTAATGGAAACCTCAAGCCTGTTATTAAATGTTAAGAAAATGAATTGGCAAATTGTAGTCGAGGGGTTGGCAACACTGAAGATGCTAAAATATATCATAGTTTTAATTTATTAAGATGCTTTTAGTCACAAACATAATTTCCAATTGTCCTACTCCATAGTTGGCGAGTTTACAATTATTCCAAAAGGTGAAAAAAATATAAACAAAGCATATGCGTTTCCAAACCTTTGACAGGTACCGTACATACGGTTTAAAAAACCAAAAAAAACGTACTTTCATAATCTGTTTTGGAAAGCCAAATATATATATATATATATATATACAAAAATGTATAAAACAAACACATGTGTTTTATGACTGACAGTTTCAAGAAAGTTGACTAATGATGTCACATTCCAAACATTCCAGAGCACTTCAGTTCATGAGCATGAAGCAGGAGAAATAATGACCCCAATTTACTTTACATGCTTCATATAATTCCCTAGATGTGATGCATGTGTGTGACAAAAACAAGCAGAGACAAGGTTCTGAAACAGAGAAAGAGAGATGAAGAGAGACGGGACAGAGAGAAAGTGAGCATGAAAGAGGCTGACAGAAAGATACATTGTGGGGGTTTAAATTCTATACTTTTATTAGTCAATTTTCTACTCAAATCTGTAACAAAAACAATTGTATTACATTTCAAACTACAGCAGAGGCATTTTTACTAGCGATGTCAGAGATTTGAACCCCACAGTACATAAGCAGTGTAGTGTAGGTGTAAATCCCACAAGATTTATGTTCACACCTCAAGTGCAAACTGACAGACAGAATCCGAGCAAACAGTCTGCACACGGTTCAATGCGTGTTTTATATAAGGACCACATGTTGTCATGACACCTCACATGTGCGCTCACATTGCTCATTGAATCATGAACACATACACATTCCTAAAGCGCAGGTTCATCTTCTCAACGCCTGTCTTTTCCCCTGCAGCTACCATTTCTTCACCTTCACAAGCGTCATCTCTCCTCAGTGTTTTTAATTCTCCTCCGGCTGCTCGGGAGATGTGCAGAGATCTTTGTCTCAGTCGGTGGTGTAATATTGCTGAAGTCGTCTCAGACGTTTCCTCCAGAGGTTTGGCCTCTGGACCCTCATTTTTCACTTCATAGACTCATCAGTCACCAACAACAACACGGCCATCAACTATCATCTGAAGACTACTGGATGAAGCGATGCTTGATAGGAAATAGATAATAAACGTATGTTGAAGCCTTTTCGTAAACTTTTCCTAGTTTTTTTTAAGAGTGTTGAAAGTTGAATTTGCCAGGATTTTGATATTTTGTAATTTACTTATTTATTCGTTTTTTTTTTAAACGTAATAGCCCTGGTACTTTCAAATATCTCATCTGGAACATTAAAGGTCAAATGTGTAAGTAGAGGATCTATTGACAGAAATGCAATATAGATGTCTTCAGATGTGTATAAAAGACCTTACATAAAGAAACTAAGTTTTTAGTATCTTTTTCAATTTTCCATCACCGCAGTCCCCTTATATGGAATTTGCTATGTTTTCCAAAACGGACAAACTGCTCATAAACGTTTCATAAACACGTAATATTCTTCAGCAAAGAAATGAAAACTTAATGGCATCTTAGCCCTGTGTCAGCCACCGTATTGTTTCAAAAGGGAGGGGTGGAGTGAGTCGGTGGTTGCAATTTGCAACTTCACAGCTAGATGGAGAATTTCACACAATGGACCTTTAAAGGTTAATTTTTTTTTGTTAGTTTCTATTAAGTCTATTACGTGTACAGGTCAATAAAGGTCATTATCAGAAGGATTAAAAACATTTGATAATTGTTTCAGCGTTCTCTAATCATAAGTCACAAATGTCTCTAGTCACAAATGTCTCTAATCACAAAAGTCAAGTTTAAATATTTTAGAAATATCTTCTATATTATTTTCTACATTCATGAAAACTTCCATCCTATCTTTAAGTAATACAGCTGCAAAAGTTCCTCCCAACCAGTCAAAAAAATGCACATGAGGGCATCAAATCTATACTATTAGACATTAAATTTGTCCTCACTTATCCTTAAAATCAATCTACTGTATACAGCCAAATACAAATATCCCAAAATTGTGTCTAAATTTGGGTTCTGGGCATTATCTGTGACTCTTTACCACTGAATTGGAACATATGAAATTATTATATTGGCTGAATAAGACTCCTCCCCCTCATGATGGGGGAAGCGATACCGAACGGGCATCTGAATGTAATTCCTACAAGATCCGCTTATAGCGTGAAATTAAGGAGAGAGGTAATATTCTCTCGGGACAAGCGACGGAATGAAGGATGGAGCTGAGATGGAGAGAGAGCACGATAAGAGTATACTTGATGCATCTGAATTCTGTTTTTAGCTCTGGATGGATCATTCTCTGTGGAATGTGAATTAATGGCGGGATCAATGAAAGAGACAAGACTTATGACTGCATACTGAGATGCATTAACATACACAACATTTTCTCTTTATCAAACAGATGCTCTCATCTAATTTCCCACTATCATGAGTTCTGAGGGGTTTCTGTGCAGTGGGAGATGATAAAGGGAATAAAAGGAAAAGCAGAGAGAAGTGAGTGATGATTTTGAGTCTGGCTCAAAACTCAAGATGCCAATTACAGTCCGAAATCCTCTGGTGGGCTGGAGGAGACGTCTAGAATGCTAGAGTTGACCTCCTCAACTTCTGTGCTTTCATGACACAACTTTTAATTGAGCTGCTAGCTGGATGTAAACGAATGAATGAATAATCCAAACAGTCGTAAACGGAGGGGAAAACATTGTTAGGTATGAGTTTGTGAAGAGACCGAGACGTTACAATTGTCCGAAAACAGCTATTATATTAGGTTTTAAATGGAATTTTTAATGCATCAATCAACAATTGTATACTTTCATATAGAATATTGCTTTAGAAAGAATTAATATCAATTACTTTATTATAAACTGTAAATATTATTTTTATGATTAAATAATTCCTCAAACTAGAAATAAATAAGAACTATAACAGATGCTACAATATTGAATAAACAAATAAACATGATTTTAAAACATTTTAATATTTTATTTTTTTACTATTATTTTTGCTATTATTATTTTAGAGTTTCCACTATTATCATTTAAATATATATATATATATATATATATATATATATGTGTACTTTCATGTAGAATATTAATTATTTTAATGATAAATTATAAATATTTTGATGACTAACATTTTCATAAAAAAAATCATAAAAAAATATTTTAAATACAACTAGACATATACAGCCATACCAGACGCTACAATAAACATGAATTCAAAATTTATTTGAATTTATTTATTTTGGTTAATTATTTTATTTTTACTATTATTATTTTTGCCATTATTATTTTAACTATTGTCATTTTGTGCTCCCACATTTTAATGTAATTGTTTTTGTCTAGTTTCATAGATATTTTTGCACTAAGTGAGGGTTATTTCTGACCCTAAACTTCCTAACAGTGTGAACGGTTATGTCAAGTAGATTCTACAAACAGTGTTGTGAAACAATAATTAAACTGAAACACAAGATTATATCTGCTCCCATGCAACCAAAAAACATTCGTTTCCTTTTTGGAGCCCAAAAGTCTCCCCTCAACATAACTGCTTTGAATTAAGTCAAAACACTTCCTCAAAACGGATTAATACACAGTTTACATGTGCTTGTTTACACCTATCTTGCAGTGTTTTGTGTGTTTGGGCCAGTTAATCTGACACTTGTTTATTCACAGCAAGCATTTTAAATTCTTCTGTACAGATACAGTGGGGGAGGTTGGTGCTCAAAAATTAGAGCTGCGCAATCTGGCTTCTTTTTTTAAGGTAGAGCCATTATATCTGTGAAAATAAAAGATAATTTACTGTCGTCGTGCTGACCCAGGAGTGGCTGTAAAACGTAAGGAAGTAAACAACTACCAGGCATCTGACTA
Source organism: Triplophysa dalaica (assembly GCF_015846415.1). NCBI lineage: Eukaryota > Metazoa > Chordata > Actinopteri > Cypriniformes > Nemacheilidae > Triplophysa > Triplophysa dalaica. The sequence goes on along the minus strand of NC_079556.1, from coordinate 6,516,021 downwards.
CCAAATGATAAAACAAACGACACATTTAATAGGATGTAGCAGCTGGTACATCAAGCAACGGCAGCACAAATGTGTCTAATGGCGTAGAGCTTTAAGACATGACACGGGCTAATATATGTACAGTTGACTGAGCCAGCGTGATGGAGGAAAGAGGTGTGTGTGAGACACATAGAGGCTACATCTGGATACACTGCGTTTGTTTTATGTGTCTTTAAATACTTAAATTTTCATTGCGTTGGAAATATCAATTGATTTATATCAAGTGTTTTCAAACTTTTTGTCAGTCGATCACCTTTAACCAAAATCATTTCCTTGAAGTACCCCATGAGAGGTCCTTCCCCTGAGCAAGTAAATATTTAAGTAACATAATAGCACAAATGCATATTAACTGTTATTTTGAGGTTTCTTAAGTAGTATTTTACACAACTATTGTGCTTTCTAAACAATTTGCTTTATTGTTATAAAAGTAATAAAATCACATGAATGTGCACTGGTAAACATACGGTGTACCTCACGAATCCCCTGCAGTTCCCTTGTGAACCACCAGGGGTTTGCGAATCAAAGTTCGAGAAACCCTGATTTATACAGTAGATTGTCCCCATGAATATTTTTTTTACTTAAAGTATGAATTTGTTAGCCTTAAAATAAGCATTCAAAATGAACAGCCAAAACGGATCAATGATTTTTATGACATTATTCTACACTTTAGCATCTCATTAAATTCCAGGCTGTCAGGAAAACAAAGCACTATTCTCTTCAAAGGAGGAGGAGCCACTTAATATGTAACTTCCTGTTTCAGTGGAAATAACATCAACAACAAAGCACTTATGTACGTTTCAAGGTACTTCAGTGCATCTTTAAATGCAGACGTTGCCATATAAACAACACAGTTATAAGCCAACGATATATAAAGTCTGAAATTTTAAGGTATCAGGTATCCAACTTCAAAACTATGTCTCGAAATTACACAAAAGCACACACATTCTGGATGACCACTTTGGACGATGTAAACAACATTGGTTTGATGCTGGTCCAGATTAACTTTATTTCTGTTATTTTACACTACACAAACATATCGACAATAAACCAACAGAACATTTAGATCAGAATCAATGGGATTAAATAAATAATAAATATGTAAATACAAATATATAATAATAAATGTTTAATTAAAAATATATAATAAAACATGTAATTTTTTATGTAAGATTTAAAATAAAATAAATAAAAATAAAACCAAGCGCCTCTGGACCAGTGTTTGCATCTTGCGAAGTGGTCTATAGTCACACTCAGAAGCACATCACTCATCAGGCACACTTGCCGCACACACAAATGTTTCATCTATGCATGCAGTCAGGCAGCTGTTAGCTGGGTTGGAAGCTGTGATGACAAGCAACACACTAGACAAAAATCCAGCTGCTTCACGCTGGTTAAAGAAGTCAAATGTTTTTATCCTAAGTTTGTGCTTATGGATATTCAGACTCAGAAATCTCTTAAGGTAGTATGCGAAATACAAAGATAAGGGAGTCTAGTGTCTGTATGAAGGTTAATCGTGACGTCGACCCACCTCCACGTCCTTGTATTTGTCCTTCAGGTCCATGAGCCGATGGTACGCTCTGATAGCTTCACTGAACTCCCCCAGATCTATACACACAGCGATGAAGTTCTCCCAGATCTGCCATCGCTCATAATTACACTTGAGTGCTTCCTGAAGAGTGCGGAACGCCTTCTCCCTGCCACACACAAAAGAAAAACACCAGTGTTTATCACAGAGACTACACGCAGTACGGTTTTACTGGATGTGGTCTGGATCTCAGTGAACAAAAAGTACAGCTTTCGGGCTTCGCTGCAAAAACAGACTATTGCCAAATCTTGCAAAAGGGGTTTGCCAGATTACTTCAGCTCTATTCCAAAACCTAGCGTGCATTGCTCATGAGTCAAAGAAAAATCAATGATGGATAAAAAGTATAAAATTGTTCAAAATGGTTGAACTCAGATTTTTGCATTGTTAGCTTAGCAATATGATAATGTCTGAAGTTATGAATCAACCAAATGGTTCATGTGTAGAAAGTAGACGGCAAAACAGCTCAGTAGATTTTGGACCGGAGCCTATATTTATTACAAGGGCTGTCACCAAAGACTGTGACACATGAGTTTTAATACAACATGAAGCTCAAGCTCCCTTTAAACTAAGGTGCACACACACACTTTGAGTAGCTCAGTTCTGGATGGTCCCTGCGAGCATTAATCAGTTTTTAATAGAAGAGTTCAAAGCCTCATCTCAGGGATGAATGCACCGGGCTAATTGGACTAGAAGCAGAGGAGGAGAGAAATCATTCCCAGAATCCCTCAGGTGCCTGCCGTTACAGTAGCGTTCCAGGAAAGACCTTCGGTTCTCGCAGGAAAACAGCACAACCTCCAATCATGTAGCGCAGAAAATGTCCTAACTGGCATTCAGTTCCGAAATCTGGTTAATATTGGCCGGCTGGTAGATGTTACAACGGCTTCTGGGGTAAACGCAGCAAGAGCCCACAGAAGATTTATCTTTGCAATTACAGCTGCCAAAGTCGTTCCTGCTGTAATTGAAAAGCATGGAGGCCCAAGAGGCTCCTCAGCTGATGCAGGATGAGGAATACACAGACAAGTTGGATACATCAGGTCAACCCCAAACCTGAATGGGCTCATCTAAGCGTGTGAGAAGTGCTACTGTAAAGCATTGCACACATGCACATTAGGGCTGAAACGATTCCTCGAGTTACTTGAGTAATTTGAATACATAAATCATAGAGGCAATTTTTGTTGCCTCGAAGCTTTGTTTTATCCATTTAACTACAGTACACACGGACCACTGTATTTCCCCACGGACAGTTATTGTGAACGCACAGCCCTCTAAACTCTTAACACGTTACAGGGCTCTCACATGTATTTTAGTCTGTTCACACACTCGCACGTATTTCTCATGATGAAAAATAAGTGATTGAAGATGACTGAAATGGTGAATGGCAAGTTTTAGTCTATTTTGCGATTGAAACTTGTGTTCAGAGTCCATAAAACTAGATGCGCACTAGATGCGTAAATACTCTTATTTACACATGCCATCTGGCTGTTCTGCGTGTCTGAGTGAATGAACTGTACAGTTTAACGTGCAACATGCGTGATGCTCATGAATTTGTCTCTGTCTGCTATTTTTTGGACTTGAACACGTGAACATCTCCAGAGTTGCTCTGAGAGTTTGTTTCATAAACATTTTATTGTTTGAGTGAAGAAACAGACATACTAAAAAATGTTTTCTTCTGACAACCTGCCAAAATAAAAGTCTGGTTAACTCTGTATTTAATGTGGACAAATAAATTACTATTTAATAGTAGAAAAAAGAAACAAAAACTGATTTAGATTAACTAAATGCATCATACATAAGCGGACGTTGGTTGTTTACATTTGAAATTATTCTTTCTATTTTAATGAATGTTAATTCAATTTTATTATATTGCATTTTGAAATGTAATATGGCAATGTAATGTATTAACTTTCACAGATATTAGTGTATTCAATTTCAGCAATATTTTTTTTTTTTCTAAAAGGAGACCAGTTAGTTGTTCATTTTAAGAGACCTCACCTATTTTCTCTTGTATATTTATTTAGTATTTCACTTAAATAAAGAAAAGGTATTTATTATCCGAATACTCGATTAATCGATGGAAAATCAGTAGAATACTTGATAACTAAAATAATCCATATCTTCAGCCCTAACTCACACACACTCTAAAAAACTAAGAGAGAAATTTCATTTTTGGGTAAACTATCCCTTTAAAGGTACAGTGTTACATCAAAAAACTGCTTTGTGTTCATATTTTTTAAAGTAGACTTAATTTCTTGCGTTTGAACATGTACTCACTTCATCCTCAGTTTAATGTACGCTGTAGAGAGGTTGCTCCATGCTTCAGAATTCTGAATGGGGAAAGAAAGTCATTTGTCAAAATAAATTGTGGTAAATAATAAACCTCCTTGAAAACCAGACACAGAGAATACTTTGCATACTTTGCAATAATAGCTTGTTTACTGGTTTTCTGGATGGAGTTTTAAGTCTGGCCCTTGACAACAGTTGAATTTTAAGTACACAATTAACAGCTGCACCACATCTAATACTCTTCATGTGGGCTTTATAGATGCATAAAATCCAGAAAAAAAGGAGAGGCGAGTACAAGCCTAAATAGTAAAACCAATACAGGGAAGCACTTGCAGAACCTAATCAAATGTTAGACGTTTATCACCTATGGGCACTTTTAGTGCCTATGGACTCCTAAAAAATGACATTTACACATCACCTGTTTATTTAATTCACCTGTAAACAACGTTTGCATTACACACACACATTACAGGAGAATTTGTGTGATATATAACTAGTAAGTTTATACTTAAAACACTTAATGGTGGAAATGTTTGAAATTAATTAAAACGAAAACATTTTTTAAAAAGTTTTATAGTGACTTCATATAACAAAACAGTCCTCTGGCACATGTAAAAGGATCAGTAAGTGAAAAACCCCCTGACCCCATTACTCTCCGATCAGGTGATACTGATCTCCTTATAGGAACCCATGTGACCTGCGTGATCGTGTGACTTACATCTGGTTCCATCCCGACACACCTCTGGAAAGCTTTGGCGGCGCCCTCGTAGCCTTCCAGCGCGAAATAAGCGCAACCCAGGGAGAACCACACACCAAGCTGCAGAGACGAAGAAAGATTAAATATGGTCAAAAAGGGCAGAAAGAAAATAAATGACAGACTTCAAGTGCTCCTCTCGTCTTTTAAGATGTTATTCGGGCACTAAAAATTAATGATGTCTTTTGAACCTATAACCTGGAGCAATCCATCTCCCAATCCACCCTTTTCTCTTTCTTATGTTTCATCTAATTCTGCTCCCTCATCCTCATCTTTGCATCTCCGTCTGGCCCCGGTCCATCTTTAATTCCAGGTCTAGCCCTGCAGACAGCATTAAGCAGAGCCGTGAGGCACGTCTCCGAGATGGTGTTAAAAGATCAGGCCGAGGTCAACAATGAGTCCCTAGGGAAAATTACTTTGTCTTATTGCTGCCTTTGCTTCTGCATTATGGATGAAGGGAGAAATGAAGAACAGGAAAGGAGGCTGTGTACGTTTCGGGGGCCTCGGGGAACCTGATACCACTCGAATATACACTGCCATACTGCTTCTGTGTGTTCATCCTGTTCTCGGCCAATCCTCTCTGAACATACCAGCCTTTGATGTTCTTCTAGAGTTTGTGTGCATGTGAGATTCATATCAAAATATACCAGAAGTTCTCAACCACTCAGACCTGGTGGAGACGTTTGTGACCATTTTCTTACCGACACAGTTAGTTCATTTTTACAGAAAAGGCTCAAGGCAAAAAATTGACCCCCTTTTCTTTTGGATTTATAGAAATCAAATCTGGATTGATCACTATCAATACTATTAACTTCAAATGTTCAAGTGTTTCATGTAAAAATGAAATCAAATTGCAGAATCAAATCAAACAGTACCGAAACAACGGCACTTTCTTTTTCATGTTGAATGGCTATTATAAACAAATGTGTGAACTGATATACATTTCATTTAATTTATCAAAGGCTGAATTAAATTACTTTGGATGTTCAAATGTTTTTAAAGTTGTAAGATTGTTTGGATGAGCTCTGTTTTGTTAGAAAAATGTGTAATTTCACATATATCAGCACAGTAAAATAACAGCGCAAACACCTCTTTTGGTGTAAAAAAACTACTGTCTGTATATACTATAGACACACAGTTCAAATTAGCACTGAAAAGCTGCTAATTTGGTGTATTTTGGCTAGGTGTTTTTGCGACTGACCTTAATGCATATGGATTTGTAGGAGTTTCCTCTTCAGAAGTAAACTTTAGGGAGGAAAGTATTTAAATGAATCATGTTACGCGATTTACTAAAGTTTACAGTACACTCGTCGTAGTAGTTATTTATCGTTAAAAAAAGCATTTCTTAAACCATGTGCTAATTTTAGCTGGTCTTGGTGGATTGCGTTGGTCATTATGGGAATGAGATATTGCGCCTGTGTTTTTTTAATGTGCACCTTTTAATAAATAAACGGCGCTTTCTTTAAATTGCGGCCTCGTGCAATTTTGCACTGTTTGGAAAATCTGGCCCTCAATGCAAGCATGAGTCTGTGTGCGTCATACCTGCATGCTGTTGATTTTGAGGGAGCGCTCAAAACATTCCACACACTGCTGGAACTCTTTGTTCCGGAGGTGATACAGAGCTTTAGACCTTTGGGCGCGTGAGCTACGGTGTTTGGAAAGCTCCCACGCTCGGTCGTAATACTGGGGATCCTTCAGCACGTCTCCTAACAGGCAGTACAGAGACGGGGTCTCCTTTTTCTCCAGTTCCCGCCTCAAAATCTCCTCTGCCTGAGAAGGAAAGTGTCAACAGACTTAATTCTATGAAGTTTAATTCATAAACGGTCACATTAAATATGAAAACTGACCAGGGTATGGTTGTTCGTAATAACCAGTAATAAAAAAAAAAATCCACGAAACAACTTTATGTAAGCATAGCCAAAATCAATGTTAAAATAAAGGTATAACACAAAATGCAAATTCTGTCATCATTTACTCACCCTGATGTCATATCAAAGCCTGTCATTTTTCTTCTGAAGACGATATATTGAGAAACGTTGTTAAACCTTTGGCATTCATTGACCAAACACCTCTTTGTGTCCATACAATAGATGTAAATGCAGACCAGTTTTTGTTTACCAACATTTTTCAAAATATCTTTCATATTTTCATCAAATAAATTAATAATTTCTTTTCATAAAAGTCATACAGGTTTCAATTTTAATTGGGTGTGTAAATGACGATATTTTTCATTTTGGGGTGAACTACCACTTTGAAATATTGACATTTGATTGTAATTAAGCTGAAGTTACTGAACACTGATTTTATTCACTCAAGTCAAAACTTACCTGCATTTTGCACTTGCCAAATGTTCATATTGGACCCCTGGCATAAGTATCAGCACATATTAGCCAATACAAAACTTTGCTAAGCTCCAAACAAGATTTAAACTGATCAGTTTTAGATTTAGACTAAATACATTGAAAAAGAATAGGCACATATTTTGGGAACGTAATGTACAACATAAACCAACATATCTTCAACGTGTGTAGTAACCATAAAACAGCTTTGTGCGAAAAATCCTTCACACACTTCCAAAACCATTACTGTGATATTAAAGACCATGGACTGTTTTAAAGCTTAGCTAAACCAAAATGCAGTTAACCTGCCTCTATACAATCCAAATAAATGTGGCTTCAAGCTCAAACAAGTTGGATGTGAGGCGATATTACAGCCTGGCTCTCATGTGCCCTTCCACCTCTGCTGTTATACACTGGACGGGTGGATAAAGAGCTTTTTGCAAACGCTCAGAAGTGCAGCCACAGTGGGAGAAGGGGGCAGGCAACTATAAAATTCACATTGCTTGGCTAGCACTTCTGTTTCTCGTGCTTATTTTTTTTTACCAGTACGCATTGAGAAGTGGGAACAATATTTCTTCTTCCTCCATACAATAGGTACATTAACAGGAGAAAAAACACTTAAGACCTGAAAGCCTATACAAAAGATGAAAAAGCTATTTTCTTCAATAAAAAAAGTCTCTCATTTCTCTTCTAAAAGAAAAAAGAATAAGTGAAGGAAGGTGAAAAAGAGCGAGAGAGCAGTAGAGAGTGAAATAGAGAGGGGATGAAAAAAGAGAGGACTTGAATGATCCTTTGTTCCACACGGCCGTTATAAAGTGCACACTTCGCATTCCACCCTAACAACAATCTGCTGTTGAGTCCAGACCAGCTGACCAAAGTCCAATAACCGGCCAGCAGTTCCACGCGGCCCAGTAACAAACAGCCAAGCTGCAGTTTCCTCTCACGTCTGGCAGGAGCTCAAATGGATGCTAATCTGGGTTAGCAGTTACACTGGTAATAACAGGGGTTGGATGTTTCGGAAGGGAAAACTGGTTTTAGAGAGCACATTAAAAGAATGTAATGAGCCAACTTATGCTCAAACTTTATTTGGCTCTCACCGTTTCACACAAGGACCCACGCACTCCCCAACCCTTAACATTTTCTCTTGGACCATCCAAATAGTCAATGACATCTGGAGGGGTGTGTAAGGTACCAAGATGTAATTGTGGTCGTTAAAGGGATAGATCATCCAAAAATGAAAATTCTGTCATCATTCACGCTCATGTAGTTTCATACTTGTATAAATTAGATGAACACAAAGAAAGATATTTGGAAGAATGTTAGTCATTTTCAGTTCCGGGACATCATTGACTACCATAGTAGGAGGAATTAGATGGTGGTCAAAGGTGAGTGAGAACTCTTTGTTTTCCTAAATTCTTCAATATATCTCCTTCAATATATTTTTATATATTCTTCCAAATTTATTTCTCTGTATTCATTGAAATGAAGACATTTTTACAGGTAAGAAACAACCTGAGGGTGAGTAAAAGATGACAGATTTTTTCATTTTTGGATGAACTAGCCCATGTCAAAATTGTATTCAGTAATATACTTCAGCACAATTTTTGCAATACTAGAGGTTGTAGGTTTTAGAGAGCACAATAAAAGACTGCAATGAGCCAACAAACGGTCAAACTTTAAAATATATTCGGCTCTCACCCCTCACCTAACATTTTCTCTTGGACCATCTAAATAGTGGAAGATGTTTTTTTAGATCAGTCAATGACATCTGCAGGGGTGTATAAGGTACCAAGATGTTATTGTGGTCGTTAAAGGGATAGATATCCGTCATCATTCACTCACGCTCATGTCATTTCATACCTTTATAAATTACTTTGTATAATTGTATCTATGTATAAATTACTTCAACGTGCCAGAGGACTCTTTGTTTTCCTAAATTCTTCAAAATATCCTTAAAAAAAATCCCACTATGGTAGTGGATGATGTCCCAGAACAGAAAATTGCTAAAACATTCTTCAAAATATAGTTCTCTGTATTCATTGGAATGAAGACATTTTTACAGGTTTAAAACAACCTGAGGGTGAGAAAATGATGACAGATTTTTCATTTTTGGATGAACTGTCCCTATAACCATGTCAAGCTTTTATTCAGTAATACACTTCAGCACAGTTTTTGCAATATTAAACTTCAGAAGTAGATGAAGCAGTAATTCAGAATTTCATTCTTTTTAAACAGATTAAGATCATTATTCAATGCTTTGGAAAACCAAATGAGCTCTTCCAAAAGCTTTCTGGGTCAACATGAAAAATGATTCCAGACCATACTACACGCTCTCCCTTATCTATCACATCTCTCTTTCTACTGTCCTTTCAAAACACAAAAGGTAAAAAGCCTATAAATATAACCTTATATAAGAAAAATGAAAAGCCAATGTTTGCAAGTATGTGGACACACTCCTTAGACGCATCAAAGAGGGATTGAAACCCATTGGCGTCCATTGTATGGACACAAAACCACGGAGATATTTCTTAGTATATCTTCTTTTGTGTTCCACATAAGATAGAAAGTCATACAGGTTTGGAACGACATGAGGGTGGATTTTTTTTTTAATCTTTGGGTGGACTACTCCTTTAATATTGGAGAGGACAGATTTTTTGATGACAGTAGAAGAAACGTTACCATAGTTTTACTGTAGTATTCATAAAAGTGGCACATAGAGTATACAGATAGAATCTCATGGATTAATCTCTCAGCAGGATCTTTGGTTTTCAGAAAGTCTCACAAAACGTTGTTTTTCCCTGCAGTGTCTATAATTATCCAGCCACCGCTTCCACACCTCTCTTTATCTGTCACCAATTCACTCATTCTTTTTCTTTCATTTGAAACACCGGTCCCTGTATCCCATCCATTTCTTTTCTATGCCGGTCGGCGATTTATAGCATTAAACTTTAATATGTGCACAGGGAAAGGTGGAGAGAGAGAGAAACAGAGACAGAGTACTTCAGGTACTGCAGTCGAGCAGATGTCAGTACATTTTTATAATATTAGAGCTTAGATTGGGAGTGATTGGCTGGTTTTATTGACCTCAGAGCTACCCTATAATCTGATTGGTAGACAAAGTGGACGGTAACTCAATAAAGCTGCGAAACAGCTCCCGGAAAACTGCACTGACACAGTCGAGAACACCAGTGCTGTGTGTGTGTGAGAGAGAGAGACAGACAGAAAGCAATTGTGTCTGTCAGTAGCAATGTTTGTGCGTTTGTTGATATTTGTGACATTCAAAAGAGAAGATGAAAAATGAAAAAGAGGAGATAGAGAATCGATGAATAACCCAGATACATGAATGTATATGGCAGATGTGATATGGTGGGAAGGGCACATTGTCCAGACACTTAGGGGCACTTATGTGAATTCTGGCTGAAGTCGAAGCATTTCAGCGTCTCCCTGTCAATTAAAAAAGCTACAGACGTGTGCCTCAAGGATTTAGACGGTTAACGATAAAACTGTTTAACGGCACTTCTTTTCACAGCGTTCACGCCCATTTTAGTTGCATTTTTAAAAAACGACAGTGAGGTATAATGTAGCTGAAAGGGAAGGTTTCGTGACGCTTTAAAGAGTCAACTTTGAGACATACTACCGTATGAATATCACTATTTTACCGCTTGTTGAATTTGATATATGTACAAAATATTAAAACCTACCAACACACATTATTTCTATAACTATATTTTAGTCCCTTGTGTGTCAGCAAAACAACCATACATACACTTCATCATAACAGGCTTGTTCCAATTAGTTTGATAACCAACAGTGTCCAAATACAGTTCATGTAGTTTGTTTCATAAATCCTTTTTAGCTAATGCAATGGATACATTTCAAGGGTCTAAACATTTTTTGGTTCAGTGTAAATAAAGTGCGTCATGTACCTTGCCGTGCTGGCCCATCCTCGCCAAACAGACGACCGCGTCCTCCCAAAGCTCCAGCCGTTCATAGATCAGCAGCGCAGAACTTGTCAGGCCCAAATCGGTCAGCAGACTCGCCAACTGTCTCTGAACACACATACACATGGACATATTATGCAAATGTGTGGACGCAGAGACAGAAATATCCCAAAACAAGCAAACACAACTCAACACAATTTCTGTAAGGACGTATTTCTCTGTGTTCTGTCATGCTTCACAAATAGCAGCTACACACAAACACACAGTATTAATGACCGCTGTCCGGTCTGCGCATCTGATGAATGCCGCTGGTTAAATGTGTGTTTATACGCTTTCAGCTCCTGCGTTCGTTCACAGATCATTTGAAATGAAGGGGACGGAGTCACTAAAGCATGACGAGTTGGAGGTCGTGCTCATTGCACTTCCCGCTTTAAAACTATATTCGTCCCAAGTAAATGTGAAATGCACTGGTGTCCCCTTCTACCTTGGAATTCAGGAAGACATCACAAACACGTAGCTTTGAGCAATTCCTGCTTGATTTCTCCTTCACCTTTCAGGCCCGTGACACCACCCCCACCCACCTCTAGTGGCATATCACGTCCCACAGGCATTATGGGTACCCATTAATCTAGATATATTCACCGGTGAGGCTGTTTGAGATCATGTGACCTATCAGCCAAAGGAGACAGAACGTGATTCTATTAACAAACAGGTGAGAGAGAAAGCTAGCGAGACAAAGGAAAGAAGAACAAAAGAAAGACTTTTATTTCTCATTCCGTATTGTTTGTTCAAGGGGTCATTTGACGCGGCTAAAATTAATATTATTGTTTGTTTTAGATGTAATATTTAAATCCAATGATTGGCCAGCTCACAAGTGCGTAGTGATTGGTCGAATACTGCACGGAAATGTAACACCTCTTGCTTTGGAACCTGATGTTCCAAAAATGGTAATTGTACTGACAGGTACGCCCACCTTACTTGCGTATACATTTGGGCGGTCTAAGTCAAATCATACCACGAACTGACGTAATTTCGCCGGGCTGAGGTTACACGAGGCATTTCTGGCAGGTCTGGGTGAGCATTCGCTTCTAGATAAAATACATCTTTTGATCCGACGCTCAACATTTTGCAATTTTACGTGTCTAATACATGCATGGGCAACTTATAACACACCAAAGACAAAGAAAAACACGCATTTCTGGCGAATCCCCCATTTAATACCGATTGTCCATTTCATTTAAAATCCTGTCTATCATGTTAATAAAATAGGAATTGAGAGACTGTGAAAGAGATAGACTGTAAGAAAGGGCTTCCCTCCGGCTCTATTTGTGCAACCTTTCTATCTTTTTATTTTCTCATTCATTCCATCCCCCACAAAACTGCCACAGCGAACCCTGTGCTGATTCATATATATGCCAAAATGATTCATACTGGAAGCAAATCTAACAATTTATGAAATCTGTTCCCATCTATAAAAAACATGCCCTGCATCCTTCTCATATCCCGACATGAACACACACACTTCTCTGGATGCATGCTGTTCTCGTCTCTTGCTTGCGGTTTCGTCGCGTACGATTCCCCCGGCAGCAATAGAAGCGACTTCAATTCCAGCTTTATTGCTGCTCACTGTTATTACACCAAGCGCGAGCAATGTCATTCACAGAACTGATCACATCAACCCTCCATTCTATCTACCCACCCGCTCCCTCTCTCGTCATGTCACTCCCTTCCCTCTAAAATCCTTTATCTCCGTCCGGCCTGTTGCCATGCCTCCACACTTGTCACTTTTCTCTCATTTATTTGGTTCTGTCGCAATCTATCTCTTTAGAAAACATTTGTTTGCTTTTCGTTATTTGTATTATTGCTCAATCAGAGCACTGGAAGAGAGTAACATGTTGCTCTATTACCTGACAAACGTTGTCAAAATAAACTCCTCGCCTCGTTCCCCCGGACGCCCTCACCGTGTACAGGAAATGAATTTCGTATTATAACTGCCAAAGCTCTTACAGCTGAGATGCGGGGTGTATAACCCAGCTGTGGTGTTTACTCGAATGGGCTTTCCATAATATAAATAAATAATGCGTGCCCACGCTCATTTGCGGCGATCGGCTTGATGCACTAGTGCGTCTGGTAATGACAGCAAATATGCGAACAAATCAATTTAGGCACAGACAGACGAGTCAATCATGTTCGCTTCAAACTATCTTCAGTAATCTTGCCTTATTACGTGTCAATTATTTCCGAAATAGGAATTCATATAGATGGAAAAAGGTAAACAAACAAGCAGAATTCAAGACCCACACCACTCACTCTAAACCAAATCCCTTTTAAAGTACTTATATTACAGATCCCCTGATCGCCATCCACCTGTTCATTCTTCACATACTGGTCTCCAGACCTTCAAAAGATACCACATTTTCCAGCACACATGAAAGAGGAGTTTTCTGGAGCGCAAACATCAGAATACAGTGGTTTACACCAACCAAACAAACTGAACTGTGATGTCAAATAGATCAAATGATCAAAAAGGAAATGCGACATAGTGCATAAGAACAGCATGAAGACACAAAGTCTTTATCTTAGTTAATACTACTAAAAACTTTTAGAAACATTGTGATTTGGAGAAATAAACATAACTAAAGGGAGAGGGAAGTCTGGGTATCCCTGCTTAGACTGCTGCCCCCGCGACCCAGCCCCGGATAAAGCGGAAGAAAATGGATGGATGGAACATAACTAAAAACTTACCTGCAGATCCCAAAGAGGCGGAGCCCTGCATGCATAAAACATCTTCAGTCTTTCAGTTACGTCACAATTCTTCTCGCTGAAGAAATCCACCAGCGTCTGAAAGAAAACAAAATGATGGTTTATGCGTTTTCTTAAAATACGGTGTGGAATAAGAGAACTACATTACACCAACTCCGGTATATTTAATGGGGTATGTGTATATGAAACGATGACGCATTTCCGCTAAAATCTCAGCCCCATTACATCCAGTGCATGAAGCTTCCATAGGAAAAAAATGGCGTTTCTCACAATGCGTCATACATCAACAACTAAAAAGGAGAAGCGCTTCAGGCTATCCGTTTCAAGATACATCCACAAATACGAAAAAAAAGTTAACTTTAGCACTTTTAAACCACGGGTTTACAACAAGTCCCTTCACGGCATGTGAAAATCAAATCATAAATTCCAAGAGTAATGGCATTAGGAAATAAATGTGTCTGCACACGCCAACAACGACAGCGTCAATATTCCAATGTTTTGAAAATGTTTTTACATGCAGAGACATGCAACAACATCTGATGGCATGACAACTGTACACACTCAGTTTATAAAGCATCTGCAGGCCTGATGCTAGACATAGTAGTGCAAAGATCAACCCTCACTCTCTCGTTCACAAATCGGTGATGATATTTCATAAAGCAATAACACAGTCCAGCTGTGTACGACATGCAAACAAGCTGAAGTCCGTCTCCATCTATAAAAAAACTGACTGTGATCTGAGCTGATATTAATGCACATTTTCCACCTGCCACTACTATGAAGTCTTTGTCAATCATCATAAACACATGCATGGGACTAATAGGCGGAGAAAGCAAAAAAATACACGCGAATATATATAAAAAAAACGTAATGTGGAACTGATGTCTAAACTATTCCACAACGTTACAGAAAATTGGGTTTGTGAATGCAATGACAAATAATACATGTTGACAAACTTTTCCAGTATGGATGTTCGGGGGGAGCTTAAGAAAAACTCATCTGGATGCAATCAGTTTTTTCTGACAACATGGCCCAGCCTGCTGTGGGCTGCAGATAACTAATGACTTGTTTAGGATTTTCACGGCTGGAAAATGCTGGATATATATAAATGCTAATCGACTGATTGGGAAGGTTGAGACAACTGTGAGAATCTGCAATCTCTTGAGCAACAGTAATGTGTGAGGAACAGAATAAAAGTTCTTTACAAAGATGTGTCCCATTATCTACATCTCATTAAATCTCATTAAATGGCTTCAGAGTAGAGTAGAGTCATACAGACTACTTGAAAGGTGCCTCACGTTGTTTTTTGGGGGGTCTGCAGACCAAATGTGATCGCTATAAACAAGCCTTTCATGTTTTGAAAATTGCTAAAAAAAATCACATTTCTTACAGAAAAAACTAACGTGAGGTTTGGAATGTGACAAGTGTGTCAGGAAGAATGGCGTGAGGGCGGAGCTTCTTCATGAGAGGGAGTCGATGGTGAGTCGGTGTGAAATTATCCTCCATGATTGACTCCAAACTTGCATTTAAAGTTCCTTTTGAACTAGAAGTTGAGATCGTTTTCTACTTCCGTATTTAGAAGCATTTACGAATGAAATGGAATTTCTAATGAGAGAAAGAATGGGCGTGGCTTTAGTATTTCTGTGCGATTTGATTGTATGTATAAAAACAGCCGTGCATTTTGAAATGGAACTTCACCCATTCTTCTCCACGTGAGGCGGTTTAGGTCAAAGTGTGCAAGACGCTTACGCAGCATAAACGGAGTGTTACTTATCCAGTCAAATGAAAAGATAAGGCGCATTTGTCTTCACAGTGATTTGACCGCAATAACACTACCGTGCATTTCCACTACCATGGTGTACAATATTACTGAACACAGCAACATGTCTAGAGTTAACAGATGCTCCACCCAAGTCATCTAACATATGTCATTGAAGATGGATATTCATTACAGGAAGGAAGTGCATTATCAGATTTTAACAATAAATTATGAGGCCATTTTTTAAAAGAGAATGACCAACATTGATAAACTATTAACAATAAATGCTGCAATATTACATTAAATAATAGGCATTGTTATTTTTAATTTCACCTGGACTTTAACTCTGCCACCAATTTGTTAGCAACGCTTATTTTCCAACAATCCAGTTCTCGATGTTGGAAATCAAGTCCCGCCCTACATCTTTATAATCATTTCTCATTTTCACATCAGAATCTGTCAGGGAGTGTTTCATCACTGCATTGCAGATGTGCAAAATCAAATGTGCTTAAGCGCAGTACACTGAATACTGACTGAATAGTTTGGAAAACAATGTGTGCTATCAGGCTGTATCCTCTTCTTATATCAAGAAAGAACTAACAACTAAAGCCATCTTTGGGGACTTTTATTAAGTTGTTTAAGAGGGTACAGAGTCGATGTTGGCCTGAAGAGAGAAAGAAAAACGGAATTAACTGATGCGCCGCACGCAAGACGAAAACTCACACAGTAATGACTAACAGAGATCGATTGAAACACGCCACTGAATCTGGCAGACTCAGAAAAAGACAAATAAACACACGGGCCGTATAAAAAACACAGATTGTTGAACCATATCATGATCACGAGTTAAAAACAAACACATCCAAAAAGTAATCAACCTATGTATGTTCTGAAATGTTAGGTATTAGTAATTCATCTCAATTGAAAATAATCTGAACTGACCTTTTTAAATCGAAACGTGGGTGATGAGGTGGAAAGGGTAGAAAAACATATGAACTAATGCACCCCACAGTGACTGGAAAACTAAGAAATTACATTACGGAGGTTCACTTCAAGTTTTTGCACAAGAATTTCACAAAGTGGGGCAAAGTAAACTCCCCAAAGGTTTGACATTTTGGCAGTTCATTTTGGATTACATGTAAACCTTTCCATAGAACAACTCCAGGCGTCAAATACAGTGACATCATCAAGCGTGTTTCATGACTCAGCATACTTATTTAAAGGAAACCAAGAAGCCCTGTGGATGGACAAACTCCATTCGTAGCACATTTAACAGTCTAGAACTAAAACCCAACAACTCCATTACTAAGCCAGTGTACATTTAAAGGGATAGTTCACCCGAAAATGTAATTCTGTCATGAATTACTCATCCTTAAATTGTTCCAAACCTGTATACATTTCTTTGTTCTGATGAACACAGAGAAAAAGATATTTGGAAGAACATTGTTTCTGGGGCACCATTGACTACCATAGTAGAAAGAATTTGTTTGCACTTTATTTTACAGTACTTGTACTATAGTGTTCTTACCTTAGAAAGAACTGGGTAATTTAAAGTAACTATATGGGATACGGTTAGGTTTAGGGGTAGGTTCAGGTTTAGTGCCAGTTATATTTATGCATTTGACAGACGCTTCTATCCAATGCGACTATACATTTATACTTAGGTATGTGCAATCCCCTGGGATCGAACCTACAACCATGCGTTGATAGCGTAATCCTCTTACCACTGAGCTACAGGAAAGCAGATATTACCCAGTTGTAATATATACATATATGGGAAACAGGACTGTAAAATTAAGTGCCAGAAAGAATTCTTTGCACAGAAGATATTTTGATGAATTTAGGAAAACAATCAGTTTTGGGGCAACTTTTACCACCATTTTAATTGCAGTCAATGGTGCCCCAGAAATTTCAATTGCTAACATTCTTCCAAATATCTTTCTTTGTGATCTACAAAACAAAGACATTTACATAAGTTTGGAACAACTTGAGGTGAAGTAATTCATGACAGAATTTTTATTTTGGGCTGAACTATCCCTTTAACATCAAGACATCTGTAAAAGAGTCTGTTCTTTTTTTAGCATGTACCATATTCAGATTATATTAACATTTGCCCCAACGGTCACATTTTAACAATTTATATTTGTAATCCTTTACAGAATTTAATTTAAAACGGAGCAGGTGCACAAGAGTTTGCCAGTGAGAGGAAGCAAGCTAAACTACATTTTGATGAAAATGCTTTGTGGCATGTGAGAGCATTTTGTCATACAATTACAGCAGGGTGCATCTGTTGTGGATAAAAAAAATGAGTATAACATCTCACCCTGTTGAATGACTATAAAACAAAACAGTTTTTCAGCTCCACAAGGGCCGTGCGTCATATCCACCAGAATGCCTTGTTTAATGTTGCAATGAATCCAAAGAAGTCTCAGACATATTATCGATAAAAATCTGAAATACAATTTTACATCCAGAGAAATCTGTATCATCCAGAGGCTGTTCAGAGTTCTTAAATGGAAAAATAAAGTAGCAGTCAATGTTTGGTGCAAGCCCTGCAAACGCAAAAGATGTGATCACAATGACCGCATTTAATCCAACAAAGTACCAGACTCCATTCTGAATACACAAAGGCAATGAAAAAAGTCTGAGGACCTGGCTCTCCCCGGCCAACTCCATGGCCTAGATACCAGCAGAAAAATGCAGCGTGGGGAAGTGCTTCTCTGCCATTTCTGAACATACTCTCGCTGCTCTTGATCTCAGGAGAAAGGCCAGAGAAGGCAGAGGAAATTAAGTTTGTCAAGTACCACTTTGAAACTCCAACCAAATCCAGCCAGATCAGATAAGAGTGATTTTCACAAAATGTCACGAAGATAAAGGTGGGAATTTTAAAGACAAAACAGAAACCTTTCTAAACGCATTAAACCAAATGTTAACTATAAAGTTTATTTATGAACGATCATGTCCGAGACACATTCAGTATATGCGAATGGAATTCTAAGCACTTAAAAGTCAAGATCTCCCTATAACATGACACATCAGCCCTTAAAGTGACACTTCACCCAAAATGAAAATTCTGTCATCATTTATTCACCCTTTTCCCATTTCAAACATATATATGACCATTTCACAGAACACCAAATATCATATTTTGAAGAATGTTGTGAACTGGCCCCCATTCACTTGCATGGGTTTTGTGTCAATACAATAAAACTGAATAGGTGTCGGTCCTGTTCGGTAACCAAGTTTCTTCGAAATATCTTCTTTTGTGTTTTGCACAAAATAGAAAGTCAATCTTGTTTTAAATGACAAGAGGATGAGAAAATGTCATTCATTTTTGGGTGAACTATCAGTCTATTTGAATATATGCATTTAAAGAACTGAAATATCTAAACTACAATACTGTACATTTTTATACTTGCATGTTTATACATGGGCTGCTTACAATTCTTAAACACAGAAAGATAATTTATACATTCACTGTTTTTCTCTTTCTCCCTTTTCATCTGTTCTCTCCTTCTTCCCTCGTTTATCAGCGAGTTAGAGAGCGAGCCGTCACACTTTCGCTGTCGCTCGGGGACCCGGCTCAGATGGAACCCCTCGGAGGACGACTGAACTTACCGGTGTCAGCAATGAGACTTCAGAGCGCTCTGTGTTTCTCTGACTCTGTGATAGACAGATGTTTGTGCGACTTGCTGTGATCGTTTGTCCGACTCAAACTTTCCCCTCAGGGCAGCCCCTGGAGTCAAGTTCCCCTAACTATCTGTCAGACTGAGATTTGTGATGTCAGAGAGCAGCTCCGCTGGGCAAACACTTAAGAGTTACAGGAAAGAAAAAGGCCATCAGAAAGTAGAGAGCACTGAGTCACGACAAACTCCACTTGGATTTAGATTCATAGCGTCCTTTCAACGATCACGACGATCCATCAGTCAGGTGTTTCATATTTCTTTCTCTAAACTTTACTTATGATCACCGGCAAAGCTTAGTTAACGTCACACAAGGGAAATAACTATACTGTCCCTAATAGGGATGAGTGAGTACAGCATTATCTGTATCTGTAAACCATATGAAATATGTGTATCTGTATCCGTACTCGGACTGGGCGGGGCCTAACCCGGAAGTGGGCGGGGTTTAACCCGGAAATTTGTTCGGGTTGTCTTGAGATGGGCGGGGCTTTAACCGGTATGTTATTTTAAGCATGCAATTGATATGGGTTGATCAGAAATTGTTATATTTATTGCTCATTCGAAAAATATTTACATGACAGCATCGAGCTTCAGATCAATGGTTTTGATCACGATAACAAACGAAGTATATACAGAAGTTCTGCAACAATGAATACAACACATGCGGTTGCAATTATGAAGTAAATAGTAATGAACAAGAGTTTGCGTGAAGTAAAAAAAACTGGTTCGAGCCAGCTGACGGTTTAAAAAAGAAAAAAAAAAAACTCCGACAGGCACAGACGCGAGTCGCATTCTACCATCCACCACGTCTGGACAAACCCCACGTTTATCAAAACTCTACTGGTTCATAAGTAAGTACTACAAACCGAAGTAAAAAACAAACCTGAAGCTGAAGAGACCTAAACGTTAACGGAAAAGACGCGCAAACCTGAGTGACTGAGGGAGAGACAGAGAGCTGCGACCACAGTCAGCAACACAATACATCTGTATGTGTGTAGGGGAGGGGCGCTGTGACTAGCCCATCACAGAACGCAGACACAGTCAGCTACCCAATGAGGATTTTTTCAATCTGAGCACAGATATTGACTCGTATTACTCGTATGATACTCGTACTCAGCAAAAGTGCTTAATCCGTACCGGATACTCGTTTCAGCTGAGTATCCGGCTCAACTCTAGTCCCTAATAAAGTCTATTGTGGATTCTGGTCTGTTTATCGCTTGATAACATATCTGCATTCAATAAACAATATAACATTAGGTACCGTGATTTAAAAGATAGTTCATGAATGATCATTTACTCACCCTCATGTCATTCCAAACCTGTAAGACTTTCTTTGTTCTTCAGCAGACAAAAAAGAAGATATTTTGAAGAATGCTGATAACTAAACAACTTTAAGCCACAATGACTGAAATTGTCAGGATGCAAACCACTGAAACATTTCTCAAAATATCTTCTTTTGTGCTTAACAGAAGGAAGATTCAAATACAGGTTTTAAATGAAATGATGGTGAAAGAAAAATACATTGAAAGGAATAGTTAACCCATATATTAAATCAAGCCATGACATTATGGCTGGTGTCATCATAAAACTCACTCGACATCAAAAGCAGGCAGATGACTCAAAACACTGCTTTAAATCAAACATCTCCACAGGGCGAGATGAATTCATGTGAGGATGAAATTTATCATGATCCTTAGACTCCGAATATATCATCTGCCATCATGATTCATTCAAGCACCCTTAGCATCGCCAAAGTAATTTTATGAGAATGATGCTGTAAATTTCATAAGAACTCCCAATACGACTGCGGCTGGATTGAACCGCTTATTAGATTTTTTCTTCTATGGTCTTGTCACGCTGGTCCCTGACAAGTCTATCAGCTTCAGTCCGGAAACCGTAAAATCTAATTTGAACAGGGAGATCCAAGTTGCCCGGTTAGCTTCAGAGCACAGAACGAGAAATCCCATTTTCCAGTCCTCCCTAAAAACCAACATCACCACTTCTCTGGTTTTATTGTTCTGGCTTTTCCTCAGCAACACATGGACATACAGTGTCATGAGGAATGACAGGAAGGGAAAAGGAAGCAACCGAAGGGAAGCTGTAGCATCCTCCTCCCTTCGGCTTATCTGTCCATTTCACTCACACACACACAAGAGGAAATCTGCGATCTCATTTTTCTATGTGCTTTCAAAACGGTGAAGCGTTGCATTTAACACACACACACTGATAAAATGTATAGCTTGAACACACTGTACTTCGCTTTGTCAAATGAATGTGTTCTACCTGTGTTTGCATCATGGCACGTTCAACTCTCCGTGAGCTTCCTCTCTCCAGTTTAGTCCTCAAGCACAATGATGTCACCTCCACCGCCCAGAACTTTGGTTGAGACAGCAAACACTGTGCGAGAAAGAGATGAAAAAAATCACTTGTGTATCTTCACATCAAAATCATTCTTGTGAGACATTTCCCTTGATGTGACAAAAAGGAGAAGGAATAAACGCAGGAATGACTAAAATAACATACATCAATAAAATACATTATTATTCTGTGACCGCATCAGCTGGCCTGTAACACAACAGAAGTGGGGGTTAAATGAAAATACTTTCCGACGCACGTTACTGGAAATGCATCGTAAGTAGAGCAAGACTGAAAAAGTCAATACTGGACTGAAGTATACAAAGTGGCTCCAAATTCTATTTCAAACCACATAAGATGTTCAATGAAGAAATCTGCGCTGTAACGGTTTTAAAAGTGCTTGGAGTCATTTTTATAAGCATCACTACTGTCGGTTTTACGGATTTGAACAAAACAGAGCTTGTTCACCCCAAAATTTAAATGCAACCTTCAATCTCCTAATGTCAATCCAAACCCGTAGACTTTCAGTCTTCTGCAGAACACAAAAGAAGATATTTTGAAGTACGTTGGTAACCAAACAACATTGGACTCCATTGATTTCCACTGTACGGACATAAAACCATTTTACAAAATATCTTTTATGTTCCATGAAAGAAAGACTCATATACATTATTGAACAAGATAAGGAGGAATACAAGTGATGACATAATTTTTAATTTTGGGTGAATTACCATTAGTACTGTAAGAGGGGGGGAGAGAGAGAGAGAGAGAGGGAGCTGGTCATGATGAAGGTAGAGCAAAAGAGTTCATCCTGGTTTTTCTGGACACGAGCAAGAATGAGTAATGGAGAACGTGCAATCAATGAACCAAAGGTCAGTCTCTGGGTACGAATACATGAATAAGTGCCTGTGTGTGTGCATGTGTGTATACTACACATTACAGTATATGGTTTAAGGTGCCACGTTTGACCTCCACTCCTCCAAGCATTTATTACAGGAAAGGGCAACACCACTTTGGTCTCATGACCTATAAAGCACAATGGGGGAATGAAAGTAAAGAAAAAATGTGTGATTTATGTGAACTTCAGGTTGGAGCCATCAGCCTCCAGGTCTTAAACCAGACGTCCACTTCAAAGCTCTCCTGTCCCCCTCTTAAACTTTAAAGATCAGATATGCAGTGAAACACAGCTTACCCTGGCCATCTCTGTTCATCCAAGAATTAAAGAATTAAATCTGAATTCTGCCTCAAACATGCACACAGTAATAAAAATGTAGGTTTATCTATTAAAATAGACTTAAAATAGTTCAACCAAAAAAAATCGGTTCTTGTTTGCTCACCCTTCAAGACTTTCTTTCTTCTGCAGAACTCAAAAGATATTTTGAAGAACGTTGGTAAGCGAACAATCTTCCCCCCATTGACTTCCATTTTATGAACAAAAAACCGCTATGACATTTCACAAAAGATCATCTTTTGTGCCCCACAAAAGAAACAGTCATATACAAAAGACGCGACATTTGAATGTGCAAATAATAATCAAGAATTTGTCTTTAAACTCTGAAAAACAGCAGATTTTTTAAAGAAAAAAGATATGTGCACTGTGCAAGTCTCCTCTGAGGGTATTTCCTCACTGTGTGTATCTGTACACTGGGGGTCTATATTAATCTGTGTGGAAACATCTATATTTAACCACGCACCCCTACTACGGTCTACAAAAAAAACCTCCGGCAAGACTAATGCAAGAATGTGTGACTAGTCGTAAAATATTGAGAGGAAGCGAGATCAAGTGATCCATGGAGAAAAAGCAAAATCTTTTCCAAAAACACAGATTGTTTTCCAAACACTCCTCCGGTCAGCCATTGGTTAAACAAACATCTCTGCCCCAAACACACACCACTGGATGTTCCAATATTATTGTGTCTGGATGGTGTTAAAAATGACACCCTTCAGCTTTAAATACATTTGTTTTCATTCACACATGCAAATGAACACATCTTTAATGGTTCGTTTCCATTTTGAGGATGCTGCCTTAGAAGACAGTTGTCTATATAGACATTAGACAGCGAAACAGCTCACTGGGGTTGGAATGGAATCAGAGATACCTCATCTCTTGTTTGTACTCTTGGATGATCTCTCAAAGGATAAATTTGGCTGTGACTCCTAAGTGCTGATGAATATAATGAATAACAGAGACGCTTTGGCTGTCTCCAAAAGGGCCGAGTGCGTCACATGGGGTGCAGAAATTGTTAGTGACATAAGCATTTGGCAGTCCGTGTTTTGGAAACCCAAACTGATAATGTGTGGAATATTTTGTCTCTTCCCCAACCAAACTTTCTGAGTTTTGAAAGCGTGTTGTTTCTTAAGGTCAAGTGGAGCGTAAGTCAAGGTGCAGCAGATATTTAAACCTGATAACAAAACACGCCTCAATGGGGCGAGGAACAAGTCGAAACTGGAATCACACCTCATTTGTTAAACTGCTCAAAATATTTTAAAAACAAGACTTAACGGTTCAAACTGCATTCCCCTAGTTTCTCAAGTCAAAACATAAAACGCTTCATCTGATCTGACAGCCTCAGGAAGGAAGTGTTTCTATCTCTGTGTGTTGAAAAGGCACTGGAGTTTCAGATAGAAGTCTGCAGTCTTAATTCGGTTTGCAGATGGATATCTAACAAACAGTTGATGTTTCTGTCTGATACTGGGGACAAAGCCTTAGAAAGTAGAGGAGAAGAAGCGGAAGCTCTGAGCACGAGAGGATCTGCTTCACAGGGGTTGACTAATACTCCTACGCCTGGTATGTAAACATACACACGAGAAAAACAACAGTTCTCAGCTGCTTACAAATATATGAACACACACAAGCACACGCAAACGTGTGTGTGTTAGAAGGTGGTACAAAACATATTCCCAACCCAAGAGGTCTCGTTCTTCACTTGGATGTCAAGTTGAAAAGATGATTATCACCAAACAGCTTCCCCCTGAGGAACAACCACATAGAAATAACTTCTCAAGTCGATGCCCCCTCCCACTTCTAGAATGGCACCTCTATTCCTCTCTATACACTTCTCGCTTACTGGAAAACCTGTGTTGCTATGGCAACCGTATCAGGGCTCAGAAATGGGAGGAGAACAGTTTTGAATCACCAGACTAGTCCAAGTACGAGCCTGTGCGGATACAATAGCTCTAAATTAATAATACTTTACAGCTGGCGGCATAAATCATCCTCTGAACACCAAGGATCCAAAAAATATGTACAACTCATCCTAGTTTCGTCCCAAATGACGTAATGCTCAATATATGCTAATTCTCTATACTATGCAGCTATTTATGAGTTCTTAAAATGGAAGGTTCGTACTGACCTAAATGTAAGTTTGTTTAATATATGCAAATCTTTAGATTTGTTGTTCATTTAAATTAAATAAAAATTCAATGTTTAACTCCATATTTACTAAAAAGAGCTTCGTAGAGATGACATATTTTTGTATGCAAACCCAGGAAGCGAGTGAGCATTTTAGTACTTCCAGTTTCATCGTCTCAAAGTTTATGGGTTTTCTTTATGGGTTTTTTGTAAACTCCCTGAAATAACAAAACTTCTGAATATGTACCTGTTATATGACAATTAAAAACAGTGGTTGTTAACAAGTTGCAAAAGCAGTTACATCCTTTGGCTGGGATGTTAGACGTCATTGCGCATATAAATCTTGCAAATAATGCAACATGGAAACAAATGTCTTAAAACCTGGATGAGGATTCATTCAAGGAGTAATTGCTTACCAGGAAACTCGATTTTAATAAAGTTTGAAAATGTTTTATGGCCGGGTGGTGGTGACGTTGATATCAAGCGACCAAAGTGTATTCGGTTTATAGCATCATGTTAGCTTTTTACTTCTGGTGATTCTATTAAGCTTCAAAAGTAACAAATGTTTTGTTTATCTGTAAAGATCATCTTAATAGCCAAATGTATAAAGCTCAGAAAACTGTTAATCACAGATTTTTTTGCAATTTTCCAAAAGTCTATAGGAAAAAATGCATAGCCTTCTGATTGAGGGAACCAATGTGGTGCTAACTTCCGATTTTTCCTACAAAACACGTCATCTCTAAGGTAATCTATACACATTGTTTTAGTGGCCTTGAAACAACAACAGTGTTAAAAGAAAGGAAAACATACATAAACGGCCATCTTTTAAATATTAATGAACAAGAGAAGATGGATGAAACGAGAATGACTTCAACATCACTAATGCAAATACAGCTGGACTAACAAATGTGCTACAGCACGCTGCCTGAGGCATCTGTCCAAAGAGACACACGAGTGAAACACAAGAGCACTAGCATCCTATTCTTCAAGAGAGCGAGAGACCTCAGGTGAAAGATAGAAAGAAACCTTAAGAGAAGGATATGAGGCAGCAGTGTTCGGCGGTCCAAATCATTCCATTTCTGGCTTTAATTAAACAAAGACACAACAAAACGTCCTAATTTCAGAGAATAATAAAAGACTTCAGGCTCTTTTTGTGGAGCATAAAGCTTTATCTGTATTCAGATCTAAACAGATAAGAAATTCACCTAAAATAACATCAGTCTTTGCCCTCTTTCACATGCAGTAATAGGCATCTGGTTCAGGTTTTTTGTATGTTAAGTCATGCGATTTGACATAAGCCCTGTGTATATTGCAACAAAACCACCATCAATATAACACATTATGCACATACAGCGTACCTCATATGACTCCCCGAAAACTAGTGCCCATAGGTCTTCTACCATGGTATATGATGTCATTTAATGTGTTAAAGAAGAAATATTATATCATTGCGTACTGGTTGGTGTTAACTTCAATACTGAATCACCCTCGAAAAGCAGAATGCTTACACAACCCATTAAATCTGATGAACCATTTTTGCACAAGACACTTAATACTTTAATACTGGATTGCAATGTTGACAGAGACTTTCCAAGAAATCTAGAAGATTTAGTATGTGACCTCCAACCCATAATGGATTTACATTTATTTCATACAAATTTATCACGTCTTTTAGGTGTGGATACGTTTCTAGGAAAACGTATTTTCTTATCTGACGTGAGTGAGCAAAAATGAATGTAGTAATTTAAGCAATGAATAAAAAATTAGTTGACAGAAAAAGTTCCAAAAATGTAACCGTACTGTCATTCCTTCCCTCACAGAATTGATGCAAGTGACCCCTGGGAAACGGTCACAATGGAAACTTGCGTCAATGTCACTTTCTAAACCCGTTCAGGAAGCACTTTGACGTAAAGTTGGTTTGCAAAACAGATGATCTAAGCACCCAGCAGATTCAAGGGTGGAGAGTATCTTCTGTTGAAAAGGACATCCTATCATTTTATCATGAACCAGCTGGCACACACGACTGGGAAAGCCTCGCTGAGAGCCTGTGTAAATAGTCTTTTGCTGTCAGATTACTAATGCAATCCTTTGCAATGTCTCATTACAAGAGAGGTGTTGATAAAGAGAAGCCAGAAAGTTAGCATTAGCAGAGCTACTGTGTTTTACTGAGGTCTGTGAGGTGAGTGAACAAAACGCCCAAAGGGCTAAAATATTTAACTTCTGGTCATGTGGAGTCAAGGTTCCCTGAATAACTAAATGTCAGACATTAGCTCATAGCGCTCCGATATTTATCTTTAAAGTTCACATTTTATTGTGAAAAAGGTGGTCCAAGTATGATAGCGCGCAACTGGGAGGCGATTCATTTAACCATATTTTTAAACCGGTCAGTAAATAAAACAGCTGTCATACGTCACCTATAACTTCATGAAAAATGACCGCATGGGTAGTTTTATCCTTCTTTCCATGTTGTTGGTTCTGATCTCTTTTTCTTCTCTTGCAATTTTACCTGGTTTAATAAGTAAGATTTGGACCAGGAACTCATTTTGTAAATCAGCACGAAACTGTGCTGGTGGCACACAGTAAATCCTCAGTCGGTCCCCTGAGCAAAACAACAGAATCGATGGAAAGGATCTGGTCTGGGAAGTCGAGTTGACGTGTAAGCCGTCCGACTCTTGTGGTGCCGGTTGACCAGCGAGAACTGAACCATGTAAAAGCTTTCAAGTGTCAGGGCAGCTCTTGTGAAATGAACAGACACCATTGTCCTCTCAAGCAAAATACGGCATACGTTTTCTCTGAAGATGAATGAAAGGTGTAACCAATTTCGTCTCTACTTTGTGTGCTAAAAGAAATATCAGTGAGAGGCCAAAAGGAACAAAATCGTTTTTATAACAGACAATGGCTTGATCTCAGAATAAAACATGCCCAACATCCACAAGGATTTATTTAGAGATGTACATGAAGAGCCTGGACTCTGTTAAGGTCATTAGGCTCCTGTAAAACTAGAAGATTTATGTCAAGACAGCCACATAAGCGCAAGGACTATAAATTAACCCAAGAATCTGACCTGCTTTCAATAAGAGCGGTTCCACTTTCCAAACACATCTGAGAACTGAAGTACAACACAAATAAGATACTGTAACTTTAGCCAACGCATGTCTGTGCAACTCTGATTTCCGCAGGTGCTTTTTTAGGAAAAAAAGAGCCAGCCATCTCAAACGATTGACAATATGATCCTGTTAAAGACAACCGTTCAGTCCAAATATTGCTTGACCACTAAAAAAAAATCTTAAAATGGTTGTGAATTCCAACCAAGGGTTCACTCCACCCCTCCCTTGCAAGGCACTACGGTGGCTGACACAGGACAAATATGTTGTCATGCTTAGCTTAAGGAGATAAAGGAGAACGTATTTATGAAATGCACCGTGTAGACCAGTTTGTCCGTTCAGGACTAAACAACATTGTGAATTACATTTAAGAGGACTACGGTGTACGTAGATAGAAATAGCTCATTCTAGGTATTACAACAAAGATTCATTATGTGAGGTCTTCATTCACCTCTGAAAACATACCTTTGTAGATTATTTTGCATTTCTGTCAATAGATCCTCCAAAAACACACTGTATCTGTATATTTTTTACCCACGGACCACCTACAAGGTTAAGAAACTAAGCTATGTACAAATACATGAATCTGGTCAATTCTCCTTAGCATTGTTCGTTCGATGTATAAAATATAAGAATAGTGCACAAATAAAATCCTACGATAAGAATATTTTTTTCTGTTTTAGGAACCAACAACGGTTTTGAAAACATTACACTACCTGACAAGCAACAGGCCCACAAAAACCAAGGAGCTGCTTATTTCTCCCTCGGTGAGCGTGTTATAAATCTGTGACTCTTGTGCAAGAGGGACGTGCTTCACTTTGTAAAGCAAAACATACTTTCCATGACATTTATGATCTTCTGGATGGTTTCGGCATTACAAGTATACGAAATTGCACAGGAGCGATGGGCATTTCTCTGGGAGTCATGGTAAACAAATCAATGTTGGACCACTGCTAAGAGCTCTTCAGGGTGAAAAAGTGTTTGCATTTAAATGTACCATAAACTGGCCAAGAAAGCAAATTATATAAAAAAAAAAATCGAACATTTATGAAGATGTAAAGCACTATTGTGATGTTTGCTGGGCACGTGACAACCATCTAACCAGCCTGCAGATTCCTGGATCCACGTGTAGACTGGAAAGATGCCTGCACACACAACCAGCCAGTGGAGACCAGCGACGGCAGATTGCAGATATGAAGCAGGTAAGGCTTACAGCAGAACCTGAATGAACCGATAAGAACATTTATTTTGATCAACGAGAAAAACAAAGGCTGGAAATACACAGGTGTGAATTAAAACTAGAGGCAATGAATCAGTCATGTGGAGAATTGCATAACTACAATGGAAGCAAAGGGCTTGTCGGTCTTTGCTGTATAATCATACCTGCTGATTTCACCTTCAGGAAAGCACAAAGAGGAATTGTAAAATCCCACAGGGAAACAAAGACGGGCACAATTGTAGGCTTGCAGATTCCTATATGCTTTTTTCAATTGAGAAACGCTAAACAAATCACATGCCTCTGTTTACGTGCAAATAAAACTCTCTCCAAACAGAGGCACGAGGAAAGAGGGAAACAAATTAAATGACAGCCAGGTGCGTATTTCAACAGTGAATGAGAAAGTGTCTCATTAACATCTAATCCTCAAACCCTTAAATCTGAAAGGTCAGTGGAGCAAACTCACCCATATATCTCTGTGATGTTTTCCACATTACTTTAAGCTCATCTCGCCCATCCGCTATTGCAACCACACAAACTACCATCTGGAGATTTAATAGATATTTTCAGTAGACAAAATACAACCTGCATGAGCATATGAAAAATCGCACATTACATTTTTATTGTTCCACAAATAATATTGAACGTGGTTTGCGTGGTTTACAAAAGCAGAATCTCTCTATAGACCTCTTCGGAAGACGTAAACGCTGGTTCAACTTCCCGTTTCAGTTTTGTAACACTGCAGAAATGTTTGAACAAAATATTTAAAACGAAAAAAAATATCAAACGTTAAGATTTTTTTATACATGTAAGATTAAAAATAAATATAATAAATAAATGAAACCGGAAGCGCCTTTGGACCGGTGTTGACATCTTGCATAGCGGTCTATACATATCTGGTGAAAACTGAAGGCTATATTGTCTGGCAGCACCTTAGAGGAGAAACCCAGCGATTACAGATTTCATTCCAACCCACATGCGTACAAATTACATCATCATTCCAAAACCAGACCACCCTTCAAGGTCCAGCCTCAAATTAGCCTCTGTTGACTGAAATATACTCAAAATGTGCAAACCTGGCATTGTCCCTCGGAACGCCCAGCTCTGCAAAAGATTTATGAGTGAAAATGCAGGTGTTCACTTTCGATCTGACAGTGGACACTGGCCTGGAAGAGCACATTACTTCACACCCCGCTGAAGTGCACTTGGGCACACAATGCAGCCAATAATGCGCTGCCCTTGGCCAGAGATCATCTGTGAGATCAACACAAGCGTTGGCCTCAAGGGTATCATAGCGAGGAAACAACCGATCCAACCAAACAAACACAAGCTCGTATTACATACATAACGCCATCTCTACATCGCTGGTGTAAGAGGGATTGAGATACCTCTCCCAGAGGGAATGATGGGGGTTCAGTTATTGGAAAATAAAGCGCTGACACAAGCTCATACGCCCGACCCTGGAGATGACCGCTTGAGGCCCAGTGGACAAAACAGCGGAGGGGAAAGCGCTGACAGCAAAGAATTCTGGGATGGAGATAGCGCAAACTGCCCAGAGGTGTTGAGCCCGATGGCCGCCGGGGGACATGTTACAACCTGTGACATCACAAAGAGAACAGATCAGATCAGAAGAGTCTCACAACCCTATGATTCATCTCAAACAGGGAGCTCTTAGAAATCGAAGAAGGTTTGGAAAATACGAAGGGGAATTTTAATGCGAATGATGTTACTTTTCCCATCTCCAAGACCAGCAGTCGTCGGGCGGTATCAAGCACTGAAATCTGAGGCAAACTTCTCACATCTTAAAGTTATGCCTACAAATGATACAATACTCCAAAAAAGGCATCTCATAATATCTCAACATTTGTTCAAAAACTTGCTTTCTTTGACCCGATCAAATATATGTGTCAGCTTCAAAACTGTTCCAATTGAGTTACCAACAACATTATAGTACTATTAAATACAATCCCAACATCACAGCCAATACAATCCCAACATCACAGCCGTTCCAAAACATAAGCATCTTAAGCAAGCCGTCTTCATAAAACCATCAAATCTGCATCTCACTAGGTTTTAGACAAGGTTCAGTCATCAGTTCAATCATAAATTTTCCAATTAATCCAGCACTGGTCCTAATATGCATCTGGGAATGCGGCCAAAAGTGGCATCACATTGATTTTTGGAAGGATATAAACATAAGTCAATATGGGATAGTAAATGATACAGCAAATGCCTGTTGATGTCCAACAGATTGTGGTAATGAACAATGACAAATACGTTCCAAATGATTTATCGGCATTTGTCTGGACTATAGGAATCATTCAATTCAATCATTACCGCCTGTACGTACAACGGTATCGAGGTCAATCGATAACTCGATCATTAAAACAAGAAGGAAGGAATTCGCCAGCAGAAGTCATCTATCCTCACTGAGGGAAGTTTCAGCAGCGCTCACAATGAGTCACAGAGATGAGCTTTTGGACAAAACCAAAAAGACAGGAGAAAGAAAGAGCGATCGCAGCTTTAAATGGCAGGGCTATGAAAGTATTCCCTGCTGTTTCTACAGAAGTGCTAAGTCAGCCCGAACCCATTCCCTTCCCTGCCTCTGAAAAGACTTCATTTCGAGAAAGAAGAAAATAAATAACCCTGCCATACAAATGATAGTCCCCACCCCTCGTTACGCTCCATCTCGCTGGTTATTCTTGGCTGGCTCCAGCAGAAGGCAGGTTAAATAGGAAAACCCTGTATAGCTCATGCATTTAAATATAAAGCGCTGTAAAATGGAACATCCAGAAATGACATTGAGGGAGTTTAATAGCAGAGAGTTTAAAAAAAAAACACCTCCAGACTACTGATGAGGCGAGTATTTTTCTATTTCAGCGTGGTGTTGAAATCTCACGGAATCAACGCACCCAAATATGACCCACTTAGAGCACGACTACAAATTCATAATATAGACTCATTTACTGAGAAAATGTCAGAGAAAACCTTTGTAATTATTAAAAACAGAACAATAATAATGAAAAAGTAAAGATTCCCATCTCTTTTATTATTAACATTAATATTATGTGTGATTGGATGGGTGAAGGGGTATTGTTCCGTTTACTACTATGCTTACAATCTTTTCATATCGGAAAAAATTTAATAAACATACAAAAAACCTTTAAAAGGAGTAATGTGGAGAATTCAGCGGTGAGGTTGCGAATTGCAACTCCACTCTGTTTCGAAGCACTACGGCAGCTCTCAGAAGACAAAGATGTTGTGTTTTTGCTTCTTTGCTAAAGGAGATCCTTTATGAAACGCTCTGTGGAACAGTTTGTCCATTTAGGGTTACTGTAAAAACAACATGGCAAATTCAATGTAAGTGGACCTGCTGTGTATGTAGATAGAAATAGCTCCGCTTGAGGTAATAAAAACATAACGCTTCATTATGTAAGGTCTTTATACACCTATTAGTATATTGTATTTTAGATTGTATTTCTATCAATAGATCCTGCATAAATACTACAGACAGCACCTTTAATACACTTCAAGTAACTCTGGATGTAAATATAATTTAAAATTGCAAAAAGACTTCATGAAAACTATGCTTTATCTTCATCTACAATACTTGTCTCTATACCTAGGATGATATAATTTAATCCAGATTTTTTTTTTGATTGCAAATACTACAACTACTGGAATAGTCCACTCCACACAGTCAAAGAAATCTTAACAGCAGCAATGTACAAGAACAGATAAAAATCTATTTAATGTCATTTCTAAAAGAATATGTTCCTATTTTCCGTTGAAAAAGAGCACATTATTCAATGATATCTGCCTACTGGGTTTTCATTATATCTAAAAAAACAAATAAAGAGCGAATAAAAACCTAGTTACACAACGCCTATTATTTCTAAACTCATACCACTGGGGTCTCCGGGATTTGAAACAAACAGCATAAAGTGGATTTCAACAGAAAGCGTTCAGAAAACGCCCCCGTCTGGCGCACCCATTCTGCCCCACTAGTACCATTCCCAAACTGCTTAAAAGTGGACTCGATACAGAGTTCATCCAGCAAGCAGAGCTTCCTCCGTTTCAGAAAAACTGCTGTTTGAGCTCCGTGCTTAGTGTAGATTATTTTTCCAGAGGGACTTGACTCAGACTGCTTTTACAGAGTATGATGCAAAACTCTGGGTCAGATGTATTTTGCCTTCACCTACCCGTTAAGATTTTTATTTTGAATCCATCACACTGCTTTGGTTCTGTCAATTGTAGCATCTCACCTCAAACAAACCAAAACTGAAGAGTCTCTCTGCTTCAGTCTGGCACCACTTGTGCTGACGTCTTTGGGTTGGGTGTTGACAAGTACATTCGAGGTGGCTTTGAAATGTTTGCCAAAACCTGGCAGAAGCCTTCAAACCCTCCGCGGATGAAAACCCAAAGCATTGCATCAAATTGTGTTCTCGATTGCTTTGCGATCTCAAAGTGTTTAGCAGGAATTAATGTCATGGGATGAACACCAACATCTCGGCGTCCGTGAGAAGAGGTGCGGTCGAAAGTGTCAGAGATGGGTATTGCAGTTGGTCATTTCACAAAAACAGACCTCATTAAAAAAACGGACTTATTTCAAGACACTAGAGAGTCTCTGGAGAGAGGAGCGGACGCAGTCTAATACAGGAGAACGATGGAATCGCTCGGTCGCTTCTACATATAAAGCTATCAAGCGGGTAGCGAGGCGGAGCAGCTCTAGTCCTCTGCGAGCATGAGAAGGGGAACTTCTAATGAATGCAAATGGATTCAGACTCCGCGAAGACGGGCAGGGCAGTAACCCAAGTATAAATTAGAACAGAACAAAACAACAAGGGAAGAAAACAAGTTGAAACATCAGCCCTGGATCTGAACTTTAAACAGCATCAGTCACGAGCTGCTGATAGAACAGAGATATTTCAACCGTGGGCCGGAAGAGAAACCAGACGAGATGTGTTTGTGTCACACACCGTGACAAATGAATGGAGAATAAAGTCAGATTGGTAAATAAATATTTAATAACATGAATAGAATAATAAGTAAAGCAAGAAACCAACAGAATCCAAAACAATATCTGACTGACACATGACGTCAACGAAACAGACAGAACCAAGTCTTAAATGAATAACAAAACCAAGTGAAACACTAGATAAGCGGGAGCCAGCAACCCCACGCCAACAAAACCAAAGCTTTATAGAAGGAAGAACAGGTGGACATCGTTCACTGGATGATTCAGCTACCCACACCCGCTGGCCGGCCGTAGCCGGTTGAACAGGAGACCAGTCACAGTTTGTCAATGAAAGAGGAGAGGCAGTGACAGAAAAAGTACTGTTTGTTTTAAACATCCAAATAAGGTCACACAAATCCAAGACCAGCCTAATTATTCATTTTCCATAATAATGGAACTTAAAGGGATAGTTCACACAGAAATAAACATTCTGTCATCATTTACTCACACAAGTTTTTCCAAACCTTTATAGATTACTTTGTTTGCCTAAACACAAAGGAAGTTATTTGGAAGAATGTTAGCAATGTTTTAAGAATGTTTTTTCAGTTCTGGGACACCATTGACTTCCATAGTAAGGAAAATTACAACGGGAGTCCAAAGTGCCCCAAAACTTCTTGATCAACAGAACAAATAAAAAATATTCTGTGATAGTCAATGTCCTGAAATAACTTCCATTCCTCCAAATATCTTTCTTTGTGTTTAATAGAACAGATACATTTATACAGTTTTGTAACAACTTGAGGGGAGTAAATGGTGATTTATTTGTGAACAACTCCTGTAATGTTGCAAATTTATGCTGTCCTTCTGAAACCTCCATATTTGTTTTCCATAAATCAGAATCTTTAATCATATTTTATGTTTGTCACTGGGTTTTGCAAACATCTCAACAATATAAAGTGCTTGCCCAATTTTGACAACGCAGTTTTTAACCATTAAAAAAGTTCTGCTTTATTCCATTTTCTGAAAAACAGCAAATTTGGACATCTGAGGTTTCGGCAGGACAGCAGCGAAATGTTGTTTGGTGTCCCAACGGATTACATAATATCTTTTGTGCTCTGCAGAATAAGGTAGGTCATGAGGGGGGAGTAAATATGAAAAAAAAACATTTTAGGTGAACTCTCTCTTTAAGACCCATTAGCAAAGTAGCCATTAAGGCAACCCACAGTCTCATCAATTCTAAAACTGTGCATTAGTTCCATGTATAATCACATAGAATCACCATGGCAACACCATATTACTTTTTGGTAAGAGGCGATTAGTGGTGTTATTGTGTTTGACTCTATTCTGCCTGATTATACAGTTATTCATTTGTAAGATGATATAAATCTCCCACAACTCTCCTCAGCAATAAGAGTCTATGAATAATTAAAGCTGTTGGTGAGCACAGGTTGCTGATTTAAAAACTCTTTGTATGCAAATTTGCCGCTTGTTAAGAATGATGTTCCCAGCAGATTGTGACATGCAGACAGTGTTGCGTTCAGCTCGTGACCATTCATATAAAATGTTATTATTTTATTACTTTTCTTCATACAAATATTACTGTTGCATTGCTAAAAAGTGAATATGAACTTTTATTTTGCAGTATTTGAGGTATAAAAAACACAGAGCATCTTTTCGGTTATTTTGACCCGTTTCTACATTTTTGCAAATTAATGCAAAATTTGGGAGAAATATTGTCAATAGTTCACACATACCTATAAATAGTAAATTCAGAAAAACTGAAAATGGTCTTTGAAAAGGCCTCTTAATTTAATCCATGGCTGTACCCGACTGCACTGGAAGCACCAAAAAAGCATTAAATGCAAAATCGAAGTTAAATTTTTTGTAGTGCATGTAAGCCTCAAACTTAAGTAATAGCCACTGAAATCACGAGAGTGCGCAAAAAGCAAACTACTGCACATTTAGACACTCAACAGCTTTTCTCTGTCCTGTAAAATGAATGAGCTGAACGGTTTTCAACCCGCCTGTCAATCACACACTGGTTGTCAAAGTGCTGCGCTGTCTGAAAATTTTAAAGACCCTTCAATATAATAAATTCCTGTCTGAAATTGTCTAAAGTCTTCAACAATGTGCTGGATTTGACCAGAACTGGCCGACACGCACGATGAAATCGCCTCTTTATGAGCGGAGAACAGGCAGAAGTGAGGACCGAGCTTGAATGAATGTGAATAATTTATGTTGGTTTAGCACCTAGAGCATAGAAGTCAACCGTTTGACGGCGAGAACTGTATTTTTAAGAACTGTATAAAATAAATTACAAAGGAGAACATATAAAGAGTGTCAGAGCGTCTTACCGTTGTGAAGGCCAGGAGCTCTTCGTCATTTAACTTGTGAACTGGATTATTCTTCTGAAAGTCTATGCTGCAAAGAAGATTCAAATTAGTAAAAATGTAAGAACGATACAAATCGGAGGCATGGTTTTGTTATACATACAGTAAAATCATGTCTATATATACAGTAGATATATTAATAAATTGAAAAGCTCTGCTTTAAATAAACAAAGACACAATACACTGGCTTCCAAGCATCTCTAACACATTGGATGAATGTGGAAGGGGGAAATTTTAAGGATGATACATATAAAATAAAGTTAAGAGGTGAATATCATAGGCCTAATTTTCTTCATGCACAATAATCATTCCATCATGAGATTCACCCGACATGTACTAAAACAAAGAAGTCACAGGAGGAAAAAAATAAGGTTGCCCAGCTAAAGCTTATTTATCGAATCATTTAATCTCATCGTTGGAACTACTAGCTCAATATTGCAGGTGACTTCATCTACGTTCCCTTGCCAAACTCTCACTTTCTCATTTGCACAGTTCTTTATATTATCCAGAAACAATAAACATACGGCAGGTTATTTGCATTCCGACAAAACCCAGTTAAGCCGACGTGCGGCAGTGCTCGACGGCCCATAATTCACCTTCAACCATCACGCAGCCCAATTAAGGTCTCTGGCCTGCATATTTACGCCCTGCTAATTATTCCACGCCTGCAATTTGTCTCGTTGCAGCTGACCCTGCAGGACGACGACCTCTCGACAACAGGGCACCAGCGTGGTACAAAGCTAATTAGAAAGTTGGAGAACCCCCCGCCTGTCCGTCCGCCTTCTCTCCAGGGTTAATACGGGGGTGGATGACCAACCACTTTTCATTCAGGAAGAAAAGGCCAAGTAACAATGCGCACTCGGGCAAAAAACAATTTCCGTAGCTTGTAAAGGGGAGGTTGGAGACGCCTGACGCAGCACTTCAAAGCCAAGTTGGCAAGATAAAACAAGCCTTTCAAAAAAACAACAACTGTGCAATAACAATGATTTACACATCACTAAAATGATTAATGTTGAGCTTCGCTGGATGCGGCTTTAAAAGTCAGAAACTAAGATTAGTAGCTCTAGTATTTTTAAAGAGATAGTTCACCGAAAAATGAGAATTCTGTCTTCATTTGCTCACCCTGTTGTTATTTCAAACCGTTATGACTTTCTTTGTTGGTAAACGAACAGCACTGGACCCCATTCACTTCTATTGTATGGCAAAACCAATGCAAGTGAATGGGGTCCAGCAAACAACCTTCTTAAAAATGTCTTTTGTGTCCTGCAGAAGAAAATCACATAGGTTTAAAATGACAAAAAGGGTGAGTAAATGATGACAGAATTTTTTTGGGGGGTGAACTATCACTTTAAGGATTAGGAGACAATGGGACGACCATTATTGGGGGATGTTTTCATGCAACAATTTTGAAACACATTTCTGCCAGAGGACCTGCTCAAGCGATACTCATAAAATCTTCTGGCATGTGTTTGACAACCTGATTTTCAGAAGTATGTTTAATATCACATGCACAAGGTAGACCTCTTAAAACACTCTATAATAACGTGTCCCAAAACCAGGGGACACAGACACACACTAAAAAATATTTTTCTGGCTAAAATGGAACAACTCTTGGATATTTCATTCCTCTTAAATATTTCAAGCTTCCATAAAAGTGAAATCTTAACGCCACAAAATTTGCAGAGATTTCCTTCTCACCAGCCAATTCACATGAGCACTAAATTAAAATAAGACCCAAATACGTGCGGCATCAGTTTATTAGGAAATTAAAAATAAACAAACAAATGTAGGTGTGTTGACTCCAAAACACGAGTTCTGTGAATTACCTTTAGACAAATCAAAGCACATCACACATCACTTACAGTATAACAGTTACTACAGCCAGACTTCATACTGCTAATGCGTTGATTTACAGACACTCACCATACTGCCAGTACAAGAGCCTGTTCCTCTGCGGTGAGATCGGGGAGTTGGTGTTCAGAAGGCTCTGACAAGTTAATCTGGTTCAGGACTGTGTCATCACTCAGCTGATGATCCTACACACAGACACACAAGCACACGAGAGAAGCTGAGCAGATCGTAACAGACTGCAGAAATGCTAAGTATGACAAATTACAGATCAAACTTCAGATAAGAGAGGAGAGATGGAGAAAAACAGGATTGATCGTGTTTCTTACAGAGTGTTTATCCATAATGCGGTCATAAACGTTCTTGAGTGTTGAAACTTTGCTAAACATTATATAAGGAGTCTCAAGCTTCACAAAGTAAAAAAAGAACATCATATGGCATCTATTTATATACAGCATATAGTTGTTAAAAGGACATTTTACGTCGGAGCCGATAGCCTAGTGGGCAGTGCTCCGACATGTGGCGCGGTTGCACATCAGGTGACCAGAGTTTGATTCCGTGTCGTGGTCCATTCCCAAACCCACCCCCTTCTTTCTCCCACTTTGGTTCCAGTCCTCTCTACAATTGAGCTTAACAATTAAAGGCAAAACGCCAAAAAACAAGGGACATTTTACCCATTAACTTCTCTCATGCCATTCTAAACCTGACTGACTTTCTTTGACAGAACGCCAAAGAAGATCATTTGAAGAACATTGGAAACCAAACAACACTGGCCCTTATTGACTTCCACTGTATGAACAAAACATTCCTCAAAACATCTTTTGTTATCACATAGTTGAATGACATGAGAATGAGTAAACAACGTTTATTTTTGGGTGAGAGGCTTTTCATACATGACTTGTTTTTGGGTTCCTTCATGCTATTTTTAATTGCTAGTCAATGTTTGCTGGTGTAACACACTCTGTTTTGTCAGGGCCTCGCTCTACGTGATTAAAACAAAAATGTACTTTTAAAAAAGTCAAGACTTACACTGCATCTGGTTGTTTTTGAACAACACCCCCTAAATCTAATGTCTCAGGGCAGCAGGCACTTATTTTAAAAACTCCTACCCATAAACTTCTTTCCCAAGACAGTCATACTGTGAGCTCAACCTGAGGGTCATGTGTGCTATAAACGGCAGCATGAAAAACCTGACTTCTGTCATTACTCACTGACCCCGATGACATCATCAACATCATCCAGCACCCCATATACCCAGTGTCATTTAGCAAGGGCGAGAGAAACTATTTGTGAACTAATCCTGGAAATATACACAAGTTATTCCCGACCACTTTCTCAAATAAATACACACAAGCTCTAAACGTACATTCAGATGGCTCCCGACTATAGTAGTCACAGTGTTGCTTTGCTTTTGCTTTTTGTTCTACAAAGCAAAGGAAGACCTTATGAGTCACACAAAGTTTAAGCAAAGCATGGTTGATTATATATACTTCTGACATAAAAGCACACTTTATTCCTTCAACATAGAAACCCTAACACAATAATGCAATCCATGAATCCATGCCATTCCGTTCCGTGTTTGTAAGAAATACTGATTTTATCACATTTAATCCAAAAACTGAAGCCATCCTAGGGAAAAAATGGTTTATTAGACTTTTCTAGGGCCGCAACACATAAACCGAGGCCAAGAGAGAAGCGACAGAGATAACGTCCGGAATTTTCCATAAAATCTTTGTCTGTCCCCAATTTGTCATTTTCCAGCTGAAGCAGATAAAACCAGACGCAGGGGTACCAGTGCACAGATCATCCAAACAAGAGATAAAACTCAACGGCCCTCCAACAACGTGCAATAACAGTAAAGCACTGCTTTAGGGTGAGAGGAGAGAGACAGGACAGAGTAAGAGAGGGACAGATAGAAATCTGCATAAGATATATCTTTCATGACCTTCAC
The DNA here is from genome assembly GCF_015846415.1 of Triplophysa dalaica. Classification (NCBI taxonomy): domain Eukaryota; kingdom Metazoa; phylum Chordata; class Actinopteri; order Cypriniformes; family Nemacheilidae; genus Triplophysa; species Triplophysa dalaica. The sequence continues at coordinate 6,475,702 of NC_079556.1, read as the reverse complement.
TGCAGCTCAATGTCAACTGAGCTGGAAACCCAAGAATAAACGTCGCCCCCTGATGGACGAGATAAGAAAAGCACTGTTCTTGCCCCTAAGGTAGTGGAGTGTCTATTTATTTACCAGGGGCTCAAAATGGCAGGCAAACAAATATTATCTACCTTTACATCCAAGTTTATTGTTGGTTAAGCAGAGCTTTTTATCTGTTTTATTAACATTTCTATCATCAAACTGAAAATACTGCCAACAATTCAAATTATTTATAAACTGTCCACTCAAAGTCTTGGGTGTCTGAAGATTTTCTCAATAACAAAGCAATTTTCTTTTCACCTTAAGCCACAAACATGAAAATGCAAGGAACAAAAACGAACCATTTCTAAAGGCTTCTCAAGCAGGTGCTAAATTTACATTTACATTTATGTATTTGGCAGACGCTTTTATTCAAAACGCATTATACTATACATTCGTATTTTTAGTACGTGCAATCGCTGGGTTCGAACCCATGACCTTAGCGCCATGCTCTAATCAATGAGCTACAGGAAAGCCACGAGAATAAATCAAATTCCACAAAGCATTAACAGCTGTTAAATCATCTTAATTCATCAGTCATTTAAATCGTAAAGTTAAATCTAGACCTTGCGTGTACCTTTGGTAAGAGTTCTTTGGGTGTCGGTGGAAGTGACGGACTCCGGGATTCAAGAACAGGTGAGCTTTCCTTCCGTTTCACATCCACGATGAGCTGAGCAAGAAAGTTCTCTTGAAAACGGGTTCTTTTTCCAAGTGCACCTGAGAAAGACAGACAAATGTTTGTTTAGTCACACCTTCTATCCATTCTTTCTTGGTAATCCAATAACTTCCATCCCTGTATTGCTGTTTATCCATCCTTCAATAAGCTGCACACAACCATCATCCGTCTTCTCGTTGTATTGCCCACCTGTCACGTTAATGTCCAATCCTAATAGATCTCGGGCCATCTGCAAGTGTTGTTTGGCCCTCTGATACTCATAGTAGGTCAGGAAGGTGTAACTGCACTCCAGGTGGAACTGAATGGCTAGATTTCCGTGTGTGATGTTGTTGAACAACTCCTCGCATTTACACACTACAAAAACAGGGAGACAACCAAAGGCATTAAAATCACCATCTGTGTTTGGACATTTGTTATATGCACATATGGTGGATATAGCAGAAAACAAGTGAAAATTTGATGATATACACCCAGATAGGAGACATATTTATAATTCATAAAACACAGACATATGGTTTCACTACACAGGAAAAAGCCTGTATCTTATTTTATTTTTGTCTTACTGCACAAAAGCAATTCATAGCACAAAGACATAATGAGTTTTTTGTAAAAAATTGGGGCGGGGATATTAGTTTGCATTTCAATATTGTTGCAATTCAGTTACATAACACATGTGCAAGAAATAAGTGCCAAGATATAAAGACCCTTCCTACGTTCTAAATTATTTACATCAATCTGCAGCATGAGCATCAACTGTCAGCATGTCAATTTTAATGGTAAGAGCTCTTCATAAAGCTCAATTTGTATGCCGGCAATGACCTTCAGCACAATCTGTGATGATCGCAACATTTAAAGCCCATGCCGTGAAGATTAAAGCTCATTTAGCACTCAAAAGCAGCACATTTCATTGCAAATGCTGACAACATAGCAAACCATTTACGAGCGAGTCACTCTCTACCTGTGTGAGGATGAGAATGTGTCTCTCCTTTACTTCATGAAAGCATGTTTCAGGAATAATTTCCTCATGTTAACAAAATGTTTTATATCCTTCACGCGTCAAAAATGCCAGCCTCTAGGATGCTCAAACTAGAAGAGATTAAATCCTATGCAGCCTAGATTTCAAAGTCACGTCTTTAAATGTCGTAAAATGTTACAAAAAGCCCGTCATTAAAGACCAAATGTGGCTCTCTACAGGACGAGAATACTGACAGGATTTGCAGAAAGTTAAAGCTATGAGTCACCGGTTCAGATAACAGTTCTTTCATTCACAAAACCAGAGCCGGCGCGCCACTCTGAATACTTAATTTAATCCTTTACTACTGAATTTAAAATTCCTCCAGCACATATGCTCCCTACTAATGTCCTGGGGAAAGCAGTCACCTACAAACCTGTGTTTAAATCATCTTTGGTCCAGTAAAATCCCAACGTAGGCGTGACATTTACTAACCACAATGATGAAAGACCCAGTCCAACATCCACTCACCCGTGTAACTTATTGAATGTAAACGCTGATTAAAATATAATTCACCTTTATTATTTACCAACTCATAAAATGCTTCATTGACCTAAAGTCGATTATAAATAAGAATGAAACTGCCCAGACAAATTTGCTTGATACATAAAAGCTATTGAAATCTCATCTTTTGGTTAAGCTTGAGCACGGCTGTAAAGTGAAATACCACCTCTGTGCACTGAAAGAGAACAAAATAAGGAAAAGGAGAAAGACAAGGGAAGAAAAAAGAAAAGGAGGCAGAGAAAGAGATGGAGAAAAGGAAGACGAGGAGGAGGAGAAAGAGAAGGAGAGATGAAGGAGAAAGAAAAGTGAATGAGAGCGAAGTAAAGGAAAAAAAGGATGAAATGAATGAGAAGAAGAGAAAGAGGAGGACAGGTGAAAGAGAAAGATAAGTAGAGAAAAAAGTAAAGGAGAGTGAGAACTGAAAGAGCAAGAAAATGAGGTGTGAAGGAGAAAGAAAAGTGAAGGAGAAAAGGAAGAAGTGAATGAGAAAGAAGAAAGAGAAGGAGAGGTTAAGGAGAAAGGAGGAGAAATAGAAGGAGAAGTGAAGGAGAAAGAAAAGTGAAGGAGAAGTAAAAGACAGGAGAAAGAAGTGAAGGAGAAAGAGAAGGAGAGGGAGGAAGATGAAGTGAAGGAGAAAAGGAAGAAGTGAATGAGAAAGAGGGGAGAGGTGAAGGAGAAAGAGGAGGAGCAATAGGAGAGAGGTGAATGAGAACAAGTAGTAGAGGAGAAAGAAAAGGAGATGTTAAGGAGAAAGAAAAGTGAAGGAGAAAAGGATGAAGTGAATGAGAAGAGGAAGATTTTTTAAGGAAAAAGTGAAGGACAAAAAGAAGTAAAAGAGAAGAGGATGAAGTGAAGGAGAAAGAGAAGGAGAGGTAAAGTAGAAAGAAAGAAGAGGCTAAGGAGAGAGGAGGAGAAAAGAAGGTGAAGTGAAGGATGAATAAAAGTGAAGGAGAAGTAAAAGAGAGGAGGAAGAAGTGAAGGAGATAAGGAAGGAGTGAATGAGAAAGAGAAGGAGAAGTGAAGGAAAAAGAAAAGTGAAGGAGATAGAGAGGAGAGGTGAAGGAGAACAAGTAGTAAAGGAGAAAGAAAACGAGATGTGAAGTAGAAAGTAAAGTAAAGGAGAGAAAGGTGAAAGAGCAAAAGAAGTAAAGCACAAAGAAAAGGAGATGTGAAGGAGACAGAGAAGTGTTCAAGAAAGTGATGGAGAAAACAAGTGGAGTGAAAAGTGGACGAGACGACGAGTGCACTAGACAGGAGGAGAAGACGACATGTGGGCGAGAGGAGACAAGAGGATAAGACGAGACATGGTCGATACGAGACAGAACAAGACAAAATGAGAAGTGAAGGAGACAAAAAGTTGACAAGAAGAGGAGAGATAAAAAGTTGACAAGATTAGATGTGGATGAGACGTGGTCAAGGTGTGGAGGAGACAAGAAGTGGGCACGCTGCGGAAGAGTAGACAAGTTAAAACAATAAAAAAGAAAAAACATCTACACAGTTTATAAAGGGGTTATTGTTCAACTAATTACTAAATGAGACCTCTGGCCTCATCGGCTCATTCCAGAATACAGTTTTTTGCTGGTCAGGTTTGTAAAGTAATCGCCAAGTAGAAACAAAAAGGCTCCATCTCAGGTTTTTCCTTTCATGCAGCTCCAGCAGCTCAAGCAAACCTGTATAAAGCTGTTTGAGCAATGAATTTAACAGTCCAGAGGATTTGAGCGGCAGCTGCATGGATTGTTTATATGTAGCCATTCCTGCAGCAAATTGTTGCCCATAGGCCAAAACACTGTTTGTGTGTTTGTGTATGTGTGTGTGCATGAAGGGCAAAAAAGTCAGGTGTGTATGCAAAAAAACAGAACAACTACAATTGCTTTAATACAGCAAAAGCTTATCCATTTAGCTCAAACACATTATTAGCATGAATAAAGTATTATAATTCAAAACTAATATAAAAGTATAAAGAGCAGTAATATAATGTGAATGAAACATAAACCCTTACCCAAGAGCAAAGCAAAGCTACAGATCCTCTTTAAACACCCAGACAGGAATTCATTTTGTTTATTAGCCGAAAGGAATATTAAACAATGTTAATTCTTTTTGATCGATCAACACTGCTTCTCACCATGAAGTGCTAACAGATAGTCAATCCTAGTTTTACAACTTTAGTTATTTGGCATTGATGTGCTGATAATTTAAAACAGTCATGGATTATGGTTTATAACAAATTTGTTGAGATATTGTAATTAACTGTTTTTTCTTAAGACTGCAGATTTCGATCCCCACAGACATAAATTAGAAAAAAACGAATCACAATACTGTTGAATAAAAAAATCTACATTTTATTTTCTTAAGGTATAGTTCACCCAAAAAATAAAAAATACGGTCTTCATTTACTCACCTTCGAGTTGTTGCAAATCTGTACAAATTTCTGTGTTCTGGTGAAAGATATTGGGTATTTGCCATTTAGTTGTGACCGTATAGTTTAATGGCGAAAGTCACTCAGTTTAAAATAAAGATTTTTATTATATAAATTCAACACTCATTATCTTTTTGTCTCTCCTTCAAACACGTATTTTTATTAAAGTTTCTCCTCAAGAAGTCCATCAAATTTTATTCTTTAAAAAACACTACCCTATGGTCTCCCTAACACCAGCAAATATTCTCCCTTTCAAAAAATATTTATATATTTATTTTTACTTGCATAAGGGACGCACATGCCCACTGGGTTAACCATCACTTCCAATTAAAAGGTTCTAAAACCCCTCCGAGGCCAAGCAGTGTGACCGTCATGCGAAGTGAATCCCCTGGCGACCCTCTAAATTCCCCACAATTCTCTGTAAAGTACACTGGATAGCTTTTGGCAGCCAATGCCTGAGCTGACATGCCACCCTAGCAAGGTGTCATGCCAGCTTCAAAAATACAACATACGGCAAACAAATCCTGGCGTGCCGGGAGAGAAGCTGCTTGAAGCAGATCCACTCAGCAAGAGACTAACATAGAGAGAGAGAATTAAAGCAGAATTATCGCCTCTATCCTCTTGTAAATATCACTTCTCAACATCTATACTGATTATCTATATCGGGGCGTAGCTGATGCGTGTCTGATTAAAAGGCAGCTCAGGAAACTCATTCCAGAGGCACAGGAACCCAATTAAAAGGCTGTTTTGCTGCAGAGCTCATCATTGGACGCACGATTCCCTGGCGAATCCCCATTAACATCCAAACTCTTCAGAGATATGACTCAATATCCTGCCACAAAAGCAATGCAATCTTTGACTCTTGTCTCTGACATCATTTCAAGGACGTCTGCAATGAAATCTCTGCTTCACTGCACGCAAAGTATTAACAGGAAAGCGCTGCATCGTGTTTGAGGTTAAGAGCGATTAATTGCATCAAGATGCTGGATTGTTCGCATTTGAGATTCTTCAGTGTTTTCTTCTCGTATACGCAAACGGAGCAGCGCAGAGTTTCGAGTGCTGGAAGACATCAGAGTAATAGAACATTCAATTCTTGAAATATCTTTCAGGTAAGCTTTGTGGTTGTAACATGACATAGAAAAACATGACGACATGGGTATTGAAGGATCATCCCATTAAAATGCCAAGGCGTTAACATGGTACTTCAAAGAAAACTACAGTATTACAGGTACATATCCAAAAAACAACATACATGAAAATATGTATAAAAATAGTTCATACAGTTCTGTATAAACTTTGGAAGGGGTGATCTGTCTAATACAGTGCGGTCATCTTGTGTTACCAGATGCGATGTACATAATTTTCAACACTGTGAAATCCTGTTTCTTAAGAACCAAATTCTTCCATTTGGTTCCATATTTGTTCTTTTAAAATTGGATTTGAGCCTTGATGGATGATCAATTTCGCAATGAAAATGAAATATCCCAAAATTGGCACAATAAATCCAAAATAAAATCTCCACAATTAAGTCACTTTAATGCACATTTGTAATACGTATAGTTTCACAAGATCAGATTCTCCATTCTGATGACGTCATCAAAAACGAAAAATATTACAACAGTGATTGACAACATAAGCGATTTTTTTTTTGAATTTTGAATTATGGTTAATAGAACAAAAAAAGCATAAATTCTACTGGATATTTTAAAACTATGAATATGTCTCAAAGCTGTTTTCACCCATAATATTTCAGGTCTTAAGTTTCAATCATTGTGAGGACATCTGGTCTGCAGAAGACAACAAAAGCCAGGGTTCATACAGACATTGTATACTGAAATTCCAGGACTCTCAAGGACTTAAAGCACATTTTTTTCATTTATTGATCAGAAATTATTTTTTTATCTTTAAATTCTAAAAAAGGTTAAGGGGCTTGAAAATATCTACTAATGAAACAAAAATGTACAATAGTATCCATGATCTAACGCGAGAGCAATTCAAAAGCAGGGCTCTCACAGCACTGATCAGTTTGCACAAATATTTATGAATTATCAAAAAGATTAAACACTGAAGTGGTTTTGTAATTTCATTTTTTATTCTTTCAATAATTTAATCACTTTTCAAGTACCTCTGTTTGTTTTCAAGGGTTTTCCAGGACTTCTACTTAAATTAGCTTTTTTTAATTCTTCACCCTGTACGAACCCTGAAAAACCCAACACAGCTCACAAAAACACTGAATCTGCAAATCACAGGCCCTGTTAAACCTCAGAGCTACATCACCTTTGACGTTTCAAGCATATAATGCTGACATCATCATCTTAAACTGACACCACCAAACGCATACACATCTTCACGGTACCTCCAACCGCTAACAGTTGACATTAGTTGTGACTGCCTGCTCAATAAGAACAGACATCAGAGTCTCTCCGCTAAAAAGCATCTCACGCTGATGTGCGTCTTCAGCAGTCAAAGTGAAATTAGGATCTTAGCAGTGAGGAAATTCAAACCTGCACTGGGATTTTAAATCTTGTTACAGACGCCTGTGGTTCCAGTTTAGTCAGATTAAAAAATATGATTACCGTCTCAATCTGAGGTTAATCGGGTTAAACTTTACAGAGAACGAAGTTAATACATAGGTCCAGTAACATCTTTATCAGTTTAAAGCCGCACAATTCACACTGATGTCACTTCATTTAACCTCAAATATGATGGTTGGTGTGTTCATCCGTTTAGCTAAAAATTGACTTTGATAATATAAACAGAATTTTTATTTCCAGTGCTGTGCTCGATTCCTTTCTGTTATTGTGTCAGGTAAAAAGACAACACAAATGTATGTGTGTGTGTGTGTGTGTTCTTGCCTTTCTCAATACAGCTGAGCGCCAGGTTCAGGAGCTCTGGAGATCTTTCCTCTAGTATTTGTTGATGTAGGGTTACATATCTCAGCGTCCACCAGGGCAGCAACTATTTACACAGAGAGAAGGTAGACTCTATTTACATTCATTCATATCCTTATGAATATTTGTAAATTATGTTGCAAATGTTTGCAGATGCTTTAAATGTGAATTTGTAGTTGTCTTAGCACAGTAATAATGTTCCAGGATTCGATTCGAGTTCAGACGTCTGACACTTCATGTGCCTTGAACTAAACTTAGCGGAAACATTTTTATCCCGGTGCTCACAGAGGTATGAAACAGGGTAACAATAAATATATAAATGCATTAGTAATGCTCGTCTACGGTCATAAATAATCACAGAATGCGTAGAAAAACATTAGAGTTTATATGTAACGTGAAGTGACTTCAAACACAGATAGAGACTGTAGGAGACATCGAGGAGAACAAAATAAAAAAAGAGAATCATTAAAATAATGCTTTATTTTCCTCATTTTTATGATACACGCATTACCTTTTATCTGGCACTGCGTTTAAGCCAGTGGGTGGGTTTTTTGTATGAGGAACGGAGAATTTGTTCACTAATTGTCAGTAATAATAAAAACACACACACAGTTTGTTTTGGAGGGGAGGTCAAATAACGCATGAATATGGATTAATGTTATAGTCTGAATACACAAACATCAGCACAGACCAGATCCATTTCTAATGATCTGCTGCGGTGAAAGTTATCGCACGCACACACAAACAGCGGCCAAAAAGAAAACCACAGCCATAAATTAACTCCTACTTTTGACAGCTTTGTAATTATTCTGCATTTTCTCTCCCAGTAATGCACACGGGAGCACAGAGTAATGATCTTAGACATATGAGTGAGAAATTAAAGAGAAATGTCTCATTACCGACACACACAAAGTGCCGTATCGAGTAACTGGCCCCAACCCCAACCACTTGCATTAAAAAGTTCAACATTATTACACAAAATACAGTTTTCTGGACAGTTGAAGTTCTTTTAATAACTTTTTAATTGCTGGAAAAGTTTGCTACTGCTATATTGGAAATAAATGGTTTAATATTTGGTTATTAAATTAAATATACAGCCGCAAAAAAAAATGTAAAAGACCATTTCAAATTTATTTTCAGATATATTCAATATAGTTTCTATGAATTTACTATCTATAGGTACATGTTCGGATAAAATTATCATTTTTCAGTCTGTTTCTAACAATATTTTTCAAACTAAAATAAAAATTTGCAGAAAATGAAAACTGGAGAAACAGAATACAACAAAAAAGATGCGCTTGTTCTTTTTTCAAACCTCAAATGCTGCAAAGAAAAAGTTCATATTCATTTTTAAGCAATACAACAGTCATGTTAGTACATGCATTTTTAAAATTACAAAGCAAGTTCAAAATTATTTGTATGTGATAACCTCCCTTTTTATCACAGGGTTCATGTGTCTGCTGTCAGTCTTTCACATTGCTATTGGATGACTTTGTCACTCGTGAGGTTTGATTTTGTTGAAACTGGACTGAAATGGCCACAATAGCAATACTGATTAATGAAAATTTGCAATGGTCTCTTAATACACAGCATTTTTAAGTTTCCAAATCCTTTTGGGGTACCTTGTTTTAATGTACTATTATCTAAATATCATGACCGTTTTCGCCCTGCGCTATAATTGCATTGTTTTCGACACAACCAAGGGAGATTTCACTGCAGTAATGTATAAAGCGACTGTGAATGTCACCTGAAGGCTTTCCAGTTTGGCCCCACAGTGGACGAGTATGACTCTGGTCAACAGAAGAAGGATGGGGTTGGACACCAGACTGTAGACACACTCTCCATCCAACTGGAGACTGGATAACACCGCTGTGTTCAGGGATGTGGGCTAGAAACGAACATAGAGAGAGAATTTATATAATCTTATATTGTATGCACTACGCAGCCATGTTATATTTGCGAGGGCATAATTCCAATAACACAAAAATTGCCATAAAATCCAGCCACGATAACACATATGTAAAGTGACCGGCGGTTATGTTTTTTAATGAATATTTGCAATTTGAGGCGACCACTGGTGCCATGGGATTTCTTTACTAAGGTTATATACTAACAGCAGAAGGCGGCACATTGGCTACAACTACACCAATTGCTAAATCTGTGAATCCTGTTTTGCATTTCATAGAGTAATCATTAGTTGCAGTCTAATATTTTTATTAACATTCATTTAAAATGTCCCACACAGCTTCTTGTCCATCCATCACAGCCCCTTTCCCTCCCTACGTGTCCTGTTCTCAGCCTAATTTAAAGGGCCGGTGCTCTCTAAGACAAGGCTGATAAATCAAGGCGAGAGACAGAAAGTGTTTCACACACACAACGTCTCCAGGAATGTACGTGGGCGCAGCTGAGCATTAGGGAGAAGGTTCTCTTCACCTCTGCATAATTAGGAGCCCTAAGAGGTTTCATTAGCAGTCCTATAGTGGTCTACACACGCTCATTATCCCGTTCTCTGACCTGCCCGGGGGTCGCCATCTCCTTCCATTCTATCCATCACACTTACACATCATCACTTGACTTTACTCCAGCAAACAGTCTTATTCTCAAAACTCGTACATTGAAAATCTGCAGACGTCAACAAACACTAATAAAACACATGTATACACAGTGACCTTCAACCCTTAAAACACCTAGAAATAATAAAAGGTTGCAAATAATTGTGAAATTTCACTGGCAAGGACAGAATTAAAAATAAATGTAATATTGTGACATGCACATTACAATTTCATCACAACTTCCATTTACATTACATGATTGTTAAACAGATAAAAAAAAACAGTCCCTAAAGTGTAGACTGCTTCATCGGAAGTGTTCGTCTGACCCTCTGTTAACTTCCTGTTTGTGTTTGGCTAGTGTAATAATATAAATATTTATATTTAATAAATATTAAATAAGTTAATATTAATTTATATTATTTTATTGTATAATAATTGTATTAAATAAATGATTTGCTGAATGGGTCCTGTAGTATTGGTTCATTTAAACAAACCGTATGGTACATTTACATCTACAGATGAGCTTGGTATCAGGAGTGTAAATTCAAAATATTGGAGAAACAAGTTTAGCCTAGAAACGTTTCTTCTCGGTTTCATTTGATTTTTGTCAAAAATAATCTAAAGGCAGTCTATTATTTGTGAATGTTGTTAAAATGAATCAGTCTATATTTTGTGTATTTAAATGTAATTATTATTGCATTAATAAACTACGTACTGTAACACCAACAAACACACAGGTTTCTAGAATACTTGACTGTGATTGGTTAATTGGAGCATTACAATGCTCTTGGCAGACTCATCGTACCCTGGACCACAGATGCATTATGATACTTTACCTGCGAGTAGCTCTGGTGTAAGGCCTCAGGGAGGAAGTCAGAGATTTGGAGCTCAACTGCCGGCCCGGTCCAATTACTCTGAGCAAAAAGGTTCATGCACCCAACAGCCATGGCCAGCAAAACGGTTTCCCTAAACCACAGAAAAAAGGAGCATGTTGAGAAATTAGCATGTTTAACAGCTGAACTCATTAAGGACATGTGTTTTCTACGAGAATAATGGACTAGCATGACCAGGATTAACCACTGAACGCAATAAAAAAACAACAGTAACACAGTTCTGCCTTAATTTATTGGCACTCAGCAACACAGACTCATCGGATTGTATTCCATCTAAACATTGTTCTTGGGTGATCCAATCACATTCATCAGTTTCCTCAACATGGCTACACATTCACATCTCTGGACGCTCTGATGCAAACGTACAGTCCCGGATAAATGAAACATTTGGGAGTGATGCAGCACTAAACGGAATCAATGACCTGATATTGTAATTCTGCTCTATGGTTGGTTTAGTCCCCAGATGCCATTGCGAAAGGTCGTATTTACATCCTCCTCACATTCCCGCACAAATGTGCATCCATGCGTTCGTACATCACTCAGATTTATAGCACCTTGATTTATTCTTACAAACGACATGAATCTCATTGTATAGTTTGGTCGCCTTCAGAATAATACAGGTTGCTGAAATGAGAATGCACAAGAATACGAGCGAGCGAAGGCGGGGAAGAAAACACACTGCATCTCCTGCGTTTAGCCGAACAAAAAACATCAACCTGCATCAAGTCACTATATCTATATCTATATCTCTCACTCTTCTAAACTCAGTCGTGATCTTTGAGAGAGAAATATAGAGATATCAGGCACAGCATAACACCTACGATCTTTTAATTCAGTCTCCGAGGATAAAAGATGTTAAACTGGGATTATCAAAAATTAATAATTCATGCCTGTAAAAGGGATGGGGGTCAGAAATCCTTTTTCATTTCCAACACAATAAATTGCCTGCATTCAGCCGAACAGACTATTGGCCTGAACCGCTAATGTGTGTTGTAGTTTAGTTGTGTAGAAGTGATGTCAGGGTAATTTTTGAGAACCACAATAAGTTTCTGTAATTTCATTACAAACATTATACTACAATAATATACAGTACGGCAATAATGAGAAAAAATCTTGTTTCTGCCTAACTAACGAGAAGCATGTTTAAGAACTCAATTTATTGTGCCATTACAAGGGTTTTATTAGGCTTTTAAAGCAGTTTTAATGTTGAATTTCTATTTTACAGTGAGAAATATACATTTTAAAACCACAGCCATAAGAAATATTGCTTTTAAAGAGATAAATGACAGAAATAAGGAAGACAATGTAATGATGAAATGTAATACTGCACGAAAATAAATCTCAAACGTAGGGTTGGAAATCAAAAATCAATTCCAATTCGGAATCAAAAGGCTGGGAATCGGATCAGAATCGAAAGGAATAGGAATCAGATACTTGAAATTAAAATTCATCTCATCAATTCCTTTATGCATATTTTTTGAAAATTACTCAACAGAACTTCCATTATTACTTTGTAACCATAAATGTAGCAAAATAAGTAAATCTCCAAATAAAGGATCTATCGATTTAATTGGCTGAACCTTACCGAGAATATCTTAAGGCAACAACGTGACTCATGCAAACAGTATTATGAAGTTAAACACAACCTTCAATTTCCCAAATTGAATTGGTGCTACTTTGCATTTACATACTAATGATTTTGATTAAATTAATTTAATTAAATCACACGTTTAAAAAAATGTGCCAGCAGCGATTGGGAGTGTAATGAATACAAGCAAATCCCAATTAGCAAACAATTCCAGGAAAACTCACTAATGCTGTTAAATGACAAACTTAAGTTTTGTTATTCATCATTACAGCTCATTATAATTTGATATGCTCCTGTTTACTTTAATATAAGGAAAGCGGAGTGCTACAGTTCAGTATGAAAACTGTCAAATAATAGATGTGTGCAAGAACAGCAGAGCACTTTCAAGTGACAGCAAAGATCCATCATGAAACCAATGATCCGTCATGTCAGCACAATATTTGCATGATTTGAGTGTTTTTTTCCCCACAACAAAACAATAACTTTCAAACCCCTAAAATTGACAATAGCCAGCCCTCAACGCTCGAGAGAACAAGCACACGCAGGACCCATTCTTCTTGTGCGTGGTTTTTCAAGTCATTAGAAAAGAATAGTAAGAAATTCAGATTTTAATGAAAGATTACACGGACAAAAAAAAACATGCAAACCATGAATCGGTACACACCTGTCATTCCTCTGGTCTTCAGGACCCTTGATCAGGTAAGAGAGCACTTGTCTCTCCAGCCAGGTCTCGATACTGTCGCCCTCTTCAGGTGGTCCTCCCAGCAGCCCACGTACCGCAGAGCTGAAGAGGACAGCCTTAAAATCTCCCTCAAACACCAGCTCCAGCAATGGCCCTCCATCTAAACACACACAAAAACAAAGCTGAAAATAAATCAAGACAAATTGTAGCATTTTTTTCTTGTAAGTTAACACTTTCTAATACACAATTCTTGAGAAACACAACTGTCAGCTTTTCTTCATAGTTTAAAAGTGAAAGAGAGCAGAACATTCTGTTCTCAAGTAAACATCTCATTAAAACGGTGATACTGGCTGTATGACTGCAGAGACATGTAAAGAGGAAATACCTTGTTCAAGGAAGGAAGGAAGGAAGGAAGGAAGGAAGGAAGGAAGGAGAAGAAGGAAGGAAGGAAGGAAGGAAGGATCTTATGATTAAACCATATTCACAACTGTTTGCTGTTTCACTTAAATACAAATGGATGATGAAATGCAAGTATGACCGGAATGTATCAACTTTGAATGCTTCAAACAACACAAATCACCAGCCTGAGGGAAATGGTAAAAATATTTTATCTTTACATATTTGTCAGCAATAACCAAGGCTTTGTGCCGTTGGCTCCCTAATGACAAACCACAGCTGATTAATAATATATTTAACAAATCATCAAAAGCAAACTTTGCTTTTTCCTACAATTTCCGACGGTAATGAAATCATGAGGCTTAATTAAGATCTGCAGTGAATTAAAGAGAATCTTATTAAAGTTGATTCGGTCTAGATCTTGAAATAGTTGCATCACTTTGCAGATACAAAATGGTGCCACCTCTGATGTGAGCGAAGAAAGCTGCACTATTCTAGAAGAACACTTTGCTTCCAGCAAACGCGCGGTCGTTGATCTCTTCTGAGGATATACTGCCGTGAATAAATGTGACTGAATGAGGACAGACGGAAATAGCTGAAGATCAGGTCGAAATGTATGTGAATTACACATTAATCACTTCTCAGGTTGATGTTCGTGAGAGAAAGATTGATGGAGAAAGGAGGGGAGATAGATGGATGGATGGAAAGAAATGCATTACAGCTTGTCTACAAATGCACAGCCATTTACCATGCCACTAACAAGCACTCTAGAGGCATGAAACATACATTTAACCCATAATATTCTAATGTATAATTCTCTATCAATAGTACCGCTATACATCTCTAGCGAGAAAGGCGCAAGTGTCCCGCGCGCGCACCACTGATATGCGCACCGGACGCGTACACAACTGTTTTTAAGTCACGTCAAATTAAAAGTAGTTCAACTTTCCCCGCGATGTTCTTCATTGCGTTGCGTCTCGTTGTTATCGAGCGCACTAACGCGTCCCGTGTGAACGCCTCCTAAACAAGCGCACAGTCGTGAACTGTCCTTAACAAACATGAACGTGCATGCACGCGGGGCGGACAAGATATTATAACGACGCACTGAAACATACTAACGCATATCCTCACCTGTACGTCAACAGTATAACGTTACACGCGCGTCTCTCCCGGGCAGCTGTCCGATGCGCTGAAATGCCCAATGACCCTCCTTACACAAGCAGATCACACAGATAAGGCAGTTAGGATGTCGGAAGACTGTCAAACGCCTCTCGGTTCACTGTCAGCGAAATTCACGTCCATCTGGACGTTGTTGAATTATTCCGTGGGGCGGAGAGATGTCAACACTCTTGCGGCACTTTGAAGCCACGTGAGTGTGTAACTGCTGAGATCAGAGGCGCCGGGAACATAAAGATCTACTAGCGCACAATGCACTCGCATCAAACCCGGAGAGCAACTGGATAAAACAATGAACATCATACAGCATACTCGTCACCGCGACTATTGTACACATTAAGCATTTCAAAAGCACACGTGACATCTTTAACCTGCGCTTCTCCTCAAAGCCCCTCGCGTTTGTCGGCTTCGGTGTTGCTCGTGTCTTACCTGTGATGCTGATGCCGCTCTGTTTCCAGTCGGGACTCAGTCCGCACAAAACAGCCGCTTCCATCTCCAGCATCATCATCAACCAACAGTTAATAAAAGACAACGGTTGTCACGTCTCTCGGGAGTCGCTACGGCTGTGAAATGTGAATGGCTCGCGTGCTTCGCTGCGGTGCCGGTGGCTGTCGTTAAGTAATCGCTTGGATGCGTTAAATTCCAGCCCATGTGCTGCAAGTGTCATCAGTAAGCGGCCATGACAGGAGCGCACTGCATTATGGGAAACCTAATGAGGCAGCGCCGCTAAGGGAGCGTCCATATTTTACATACTGACAAAACTGTATAACGTTCTAAAATCTCATATATGCATATAATATACAAATCGCGTGCAAAGACCGATTTTAACTGTGTAAATAACATTAAGTTTCTTGGATAGACCGATTAAATCGCTTTATTAGACGTAGATTTATCATTATGATCCCCGGGAATTACTTTACTATTGAATGTAGCGGCGTTTGGCGTCTCAGGACGTGCATTTAAAGCACACAGTTCATAAAGTATCTCCATTTATTTTGACATGTTAAGGCGGGCCAGGTTAAGAGGATTGTAATATAAATATTTTTGTGCAATTTCTATCTAGTGCATCTTAAAAATGTGTTTGACATATTTTACACGTACCCCTTATGGCATTTACCATAGTTCTTCCATAGAGCAGTGTTTATTGAACTCAATTTGTAACTTAAACAAAGATGGTTGATAATTTCCCATTGTTATATAAACATATGTCGGATTTCTAAAACACACAGGGGCTTTTTCCGTACAGGGATTAGTCTTAAAACAGGACTATGTGTTGGTTAGATTGGGATATTTAAGTAGTTCTTCAAAACATACATATAACAGTTAAAGGAATAGTTCACCCAAAATGGAAGATTCTGTCATCGTTTACCCACTCTCAAGCTGTTCCAGACCTATATTTTGTTGTTTTGTTGAACACAATTTAGTCATAAACATTTGGCACACACCTAAATCCAGCAAGTTACATTGAACTCAAGCTGCAAAACATTCGTAGCATGTGGAAAGTGAACCCTTGACCTTTATGTTGTGAACGAAATGCTCTTTCATTGTGTAGTTAGTAAAATTACAAAAAAAACAGCTTCAGAGTCGTGTAACCTGTCTTTGTATGAAATAATTCAGTGAGAACTTATATCTGAAAGCTTGCTACATTAAATACCGCAAAAGAATATAAACTGAAAAAGATGGTTTTCCTTTAAAAGAGAAAGATATATTCATTTAATAATTTAAATATTTCACCCTTTCCATTAAGGAATTTTATCGGTTAATACATTTCACAATGAGCGTTATCCTCTGAATGCTAATGACAACTATATCTGTCTACACCAAAGAACTGTTAACATAAAGGAACCCGAGGGGTCTGTTGACCCCTGAAACCCGCGTGTCTGTCTCTGATCCTCTGTAGCTTCTAGCGGTGGTAGAAGGTCATTCTCTTTATAAAAATCAAGCAGATGATTCGTCTTGATTATGGTGAGTGGCAGCGGGTCGCTGGAGTCCGGAAGCGTGTAACGTGCGTGTGTATTTGAAGATGTCACAGATATGAGAAGCAGGACCCCGAGGACAGGTCAAAAATATATTCACATTCTCAAATGCAGAATGACGTGGTTATAGTTAAAAGTGACCACAGCAAAAACGACGACCCATGACATAACACGTCATTAAGCAAAGGTCAAATGAATCCATTTAGTTCGGAAACACACACACAGACATGCCGTTATATGACTTAATGCGCGTTTCTTGCGTTGGAGCAAGCTGTTTTTTTCCTGCTGATTTCGACACAGTGGACTTCAATTTGTCAATTCCACTTAATTACGTTCAGTAGCTTTTTCAATGGCTTTCTCTCTCATGCGGGGAGGAAAGGTAATTACAGAGCCCAGATATGGCTGTATTGTAACACTCATTAACCTAGAGAAATGTCTGGCTGCAGGACCCAGAATGCAATGTGGACTTCCTTGGTTCTAATAAAAAAGATCTTGTACAAATGAAAATTGGCCCAAATCGTCAATTAATATAGAAAACGGGTTTCTTAAAGATTTTTTTGGCCTTTAGCATCATAAACAATCTTTTTTATATTGCAATTGGGTTTCGACTTTTCGAGTCATGAACTATATGGCTCTGAGCCACATTACAGCAGAATAGATATAGACAGAAGCAACATTAGTAGTGTCTCACATCAGTCACAACAAAGGTCAGCAGTGACGACCTCGTACCCTCAACTCCCTCAAATTAACTCAGTGAGGGCTCCACGTACTATCCACAGCTCCTGGAGACTAGGTGACTAAGCTTCATATTAAACTCAAGAGAAAAGCAACCCAAATGATTCAACCGCCTTGCCGAGGCGAAAGTGAAGCTCGGTCTTTTATCGCTGAAAACAGATACCTCATTATTTTTCATTCCCAGAACATCCATCTGCCTACTTCCTCTTGAGCTACATGATTATGGTGCGATGGCAAAATAAAGAACCATTTGTGCTTTATGAACATTTAAGATGTGTAGAACGCTTCTATTTCACAAAAAGGTTTTTTAGACTATTGAAGGTACCAGAAAAATTTAGTTTTTTAAGGAGCCTTTGATTAAATCAGCGGTTCTCAAATGGGGGTACTGCAGGGGGTACGGGAGGGAAACTGACATTTAGGATTACATAATGAAAATCAATAAATTATGATAATAGTATCTTTATATGAAATTAGGATTTCACAAAGATGCATAAAAAATAAATTAATAAAATAAGATATAATAACTGTTTGACTCTCATTTCACTAAATTTGTCTTGTCTGGTCAAGGGGTATTTGACTTGAAAAAAAAACATACAAAGGGGTACTTAAGCCAAATGTGTTTGAGAACCGCTGGACTAAATGGTATTTTGGGTAAGCAAAAATTGCCTGACAGATGATTAAATCTTATCATTTACATTTATAGAGATAAAATTTTTTTAAAACTATCAAAGCAACATTTTATTTTAATTGTTTAGTACTGCTGAACACAAAGGAAGATATCTGGAAGAATTTCAGTAACCAACCAGATCTCATCCCTCACTTAGAGCCATTGCAGGAAAAAGAAATACTATGGGAGTCAATCCGAGATCTTTCTTGGGTTCACTATTCCTTCAAACAAAATTTTAGGTTTTGCTCTCCATTCAATCTCAATGTCTAGAAGAAACAATTGAGAGATGATGGAGGTTTTTCTAATACACATCCAAACGTAAAAATCTAGTTCTTTCATTATATCTTAATTCTTAAGCTCTGCATCAATGTTTAGCAATAGTTGGGTTCAGCCTTTGAAAAAGCTGCTGGACTCATAAAACAGTATCCAAAAGGACCTCAGTGATTTATCTCAGCGAGAGTCTAATTTACCAAACTGTCAACTGGACAGCAGCTCTCAAATGATTGAAATCATTTTTCAAGGTCTCGCATCTGCAGTATTGACTGTTGCGGCTTGTTTGTAGAACAAAGGGAAGCGTGCCGCCCGTCCAACACAACAGAGCCAACACCTGCGGGGTGCAGAGAGCTGTGCTCAACACAAACAAGCCACTCCAGGGAGGCGCAGGAGAGACGCAAGGGAAAAAAACAGCTTCTAACACGCACAAAGATTAAAGGAAAAGAGCTCCTGGTAGACTGAAAGTGAACATCAATGCGCTGCCAAACTATCTCTGCTGAAAAAAGAATTCTGTTAATCTTAGTTTTAGTTTCACTGAATGCTGTTGTTTTTCTCGAATGGTATTTGTCAAGTCAAGCATCAGCATTATTATTGCTCAAACCTCCTAACACTGGTTGAAAACTTGACCGTATGTGTGTCATGGAAAAATACTTCAAATTCATCTGGCATATTGCGGGAAGGTGTTTCCTTTCTTTAAAGGTCTTTAAAGAGCGTTACGTTAAAAAAAAAATTGTTCAGCAAAGAAGCGAAAACGTTACATGTTGTCTTGTGTCAGCCACCGTAGTGCTTCAAAAGGGAGGGATGGTGTAAGGTGTTGGTTGCAATTCAAAACCTTTTTCTTCTATGGCATTGTTGAGAAGAACCTTTTGTAACATCTATTTTATAAGTGAAGGTTTGTTGTGTTTATATATACAATATGTTTCTTTCTCAATACTATCTTGCTAAAGTTTTCTTTTTGTTTCTTACTCTTAATATATATAT
Source organism: Triplophysa dalaica (assembly GCF_015846415.1). Taxonomy (NCBI): domain Eukaryota; kingdom Metazoa; phylum Chordata; class Actinopteri; order Cypriniformes; family Nemacheilidae; genus Triplophysa; species Triplophysa dalaica. The sequence continues at coordinate 6,456,224 of NC_079556.1, read as the reverse complement.
ATGTAATAAATAAAGGTGCTACAAAAGGTTCTTTATAGTGATGACTATTCAGTAAAAGAACCACTTCTTTCTTAGCTTTTTGTATTGTAAAGAACATTTTCAGATTTTGATTATTAGGGCACATGAATTTTAAAAAGAGAATGACCCACATTAATAAGCTATGCATTAGAAACAACGCAATATTCTACAAAAAACAGGAATTGTAATTTTTTATTTCCCTGCGGTTTTAAAGCGGCCCTGCAATGATGTGTCATGCACTCTGACTTCTTTACAATGTTAAACGTTCTGTCTTCTCATGATTAACATGCTCAACTTGTCAAAAAACGAGTTGGGCGCATCACATAGTATTTCTGTGCTCGACAGAGTTTTTTTCGAACACATAAAGCTGTTTTGTAACAATTTTTACTAGTTCCTCATTGGACAATTCTCCCGAAAAAGCGCTATGTGCATGTGCTTTAGTTCAGCCAACCCCTCCATCCCCGCTTGCGCCGTATGTTTTCAGAAACAATCGTAAAGCTGTATCTATCTTTTATAAATCTGATCAAACTAAATGCTCTCCGAAGATCCGAAGTATGCAATACAACTCCATAGGTACTCAAGATTAATATGGGATTGGCAGAAATAGCGTTCTATTCCCGCTTTAAAGGTTTTTATGTGGAACCATACAACCAGAAATGATTCTTATGGCATGATGTAGCACCTTCAAATAAAAGAATGGGCCAAATTTAAGAATGTACAGTCCACTACAAAGAACCTTCTTTGAAACCGAAGGGTTATGTGAATGTTCAAGGTTCTTTATGAAACCAATAAGGGTTCTTCTATGGCATCTTTCAGCAGCATCATTTTAAAGAGGTCTGGCAACATTGTTATACTCTTCATCATAATGAAAACCTCATTTGAATTTGCTATACGAGCCTCAAGCACACACCCTTACAGCAAGCAGGCATTAAGGACACACACGTAAAAGACAAGACTAATTAGTAAATGTCAAGGATTTCATGCTTGTCACAGAGCGGTTACATTAACTGCAAAACTTCACAGCTTAAACAAAACCATAACCTTCTCCTATTTAAAAGGTAAATACTCTCCAAGTGAAAATTATTTCTGTTGCATCCAGTAGATGACAACCAGATATATAGATGGGCAATAAAGGTTTTAGGAAAATGCTGAAACAAGGCTATGGGTTCAATATCCTTATGATAAATCAGAACAGAGAGGATAGATATAGCTCCCTGTACACACACTGCTCCCAGAAGAAACATCATGACCTTGGAGATCACAGCAGACTTGGGAGAATCCATCCAACTGCTGAGTGCATACCTGCGTATGAATACGCATCACTCCACGACTGCTCACGTTTATGCATCACAATCGCATTGACGCTCTGCGTTTAAATACACCAGTTCAATAATGCATAATGTTGGCATGCACAGAGCTTCATTCATTCTTTCATGTTTCTAAGCAGGATTGGTACGTATCTGACACTGTTAAGATGAGAAACGCTGCAGGAGGGAAACGATCAATATCTTTTCTAAGATGCCGAGTTTTGGATCAACTCCTCATGTGCCTGTGTTTTCTAATATATTTTGCATGGGACTTAGAGAGCTTATCTAGCTTATATGGATTTGATGGGATGAGGATTTTGTATAACGTTTTTTTGAATTATTCAGATTTGTGGAAATGTGTAAAATTGGATGTCACCGTTAAAAATAACCTTAAAGGGACACTTCACCCAAAAATGAAAATTCTGTCATCATTTACTCATCGTCAAGTTGTTCCAAATCTGTATACATCTCTTTGTTCTGATGAACACAGAGAAAGATATTTGGATGAATGCTTATAAGCAAACAGATCTTGCCTCCCATTGACTCCCATAGCAGGAAAAATTACTTTATCATTATTTTGTTCTGTTGCATCCTGCTCTTATTTGACGGAAAGGGTTAGGTACTTCTGACTACCATTGTATTTTTTCCTACTATGATAGTCAATGGGCGGAAAATCTGTCTGGCTATAAGCATTCTTCTAAATGTCTTTCTCTTTGTTCATCAGAACAACTAAATGTATACAGAACTTCTCGAATGTGAGTAAATGAAGCTGTGATTTTAATTTTTGGATGAAGTATCCCATTCATTTTCCTTAAATATGTTTTTAAGTTAATAGTACCTTCACTTCTCTTTAGATTCAGCCCCTTTTCACACTATCCTTTAGTATCTATATTGGTACACATCTGAAATGCTCATTCTTATTGCTTGGTAAAACAGTAATGATCTCTACACGTTGTGACAAACTGCTGAAGAGAGATATTAAGCGTGACATCTACACACACACACACACACACACACACACACTCACCACAATTTGCACTCTACAGACCCACATTAATGTATATTTCCAAGCAAAGTAAAACAGGTTGCATTTATTAAACTTGCACTTAAAAGCAGAGAGAGGGCAAAAATAAAACGTGCTATTGATCAGCCTGAACGAGAGCATTCAGTCACCAGATAATTTCTGAACGTCCGTTTCAGGCTTTATTATTGAAGTGTACACAAGTCTGTAGAAACCAAAGCACTGGCAGAGGGACACCAGAGGATTGTGGGTAATCAGAGTGGGTATGGGCGTGTTTGTTTTGTTCTTTTTTTTTAAATAATTCGCTTTAAGTATAACCAGTATATTCTCACTTACAACTGTCCTTGCACTTACAGCCCAAATAAAAGAAAGAAGACAAAAAAAGAGAAAACATTTGGTAAACATTCTCCACGAAAGGCAGTTCCCTTATATATACTGTGATTTTATCTTTCATTTTGTTTACATAAACAAGTTTTATAACATATCGATCAGTGGTTATTTAACAATTTGGGAAAATAAAGAAACTAAATCACAAAAAAAGTTGAGACTCTTTTACATGTAAATAAAAATAACTTTTTCGTTTCCTTTGTTTTCTTTTGGGGCGCAGGATAAAGTTCAGCGGTTCTTGTGTGGATGGGTGTTTTAAGCAATTTTCCTTTCTTTGCGTTCTCTTTGTTTCTCTGTCCTCTCGTTTTAAGCTAATACATAATTAGATTCTTACATACAAATATTGACAAAAAGATGGCTTAATCACCAAAGCCATCCAGTCTTTTCAATATCAATGGATAGTCAAAGGCGGTGGGCGGGGGTTTATGGGGAGGGATCATAGCTGGCCGTCGCTGCAGTGGGCGTCTTGGCTGTCGGTCTGCTTCTCAGCGCCTTGACTGGGCAGCTCTTTGACCATGAGCGAGGCGCCCTTCTCAGAAAACTCTTCCCCATCTGGCTCCAGGCCTTCCGGACAGGGCAGTTTCAGCAATTCCTCTCTGAGCTGAGCGGTGTGCCTCTGCAAAAATCCCCCAAAATATGTCAAATCCTTAAACAGTTGGGAAGCAACAACACAATCACCAAACGATGCATGTTTATACATTTTGACAGCTTTCTAGCGCATGTTTACATAAACCAACTAAAACAAAAAATGGCCGATTATTAAACTAGAATGTATATTTATTACCTGTTAAAGCACACAAGTTATGAAAGTATTTTTGTGCCAATAAAAATGTATACAAACTTTGAAGAAACAAACAAAAAAATACAATGAGAAAGAGGAAAAACATTCTGAAAATGAAAACAAACTCGTTTTTTTTTAATAAACTGCAAATACCAATTATTAGCTAACTAAATATGAGACAAATTTTTGGTGCACACACTAAAAGGAAACAAAAAGATAGCCGCATCAAGATTGCTCTCTAAAATCCACTCTACTGATTTCAGTATCGACTTTCTAGTCAGAGAGCTGTCAATGCAAATCTCACCAGCTAATGACAATAAAGTGCTCTTAAGTCCCCACACACAAGGTTTGTGCCAGTAAAACAAACGTAAACTTGAAAAGCGTAAACAAACAGGCTAAATATTTGCAACAGAGTTCGTTGTGTTTTTCTCCTCTCACTGTATATTTGTGTTCGTTGTGTTATCGTTCATTTTTATGGTCACAATAACAATGTCCTCCCAAAAAATAGAGAAAGCAGACTTGCTGATCCATCGAATTTGTTACAAAGGCAGAGTTAATAGCTGCAGCGCATGAATTTAAAGACACGACTTTCCAAAAGGGTTTACGGTGCTGACAGTCTAATAACACGCTGACGCACAACAAGCTGTCAGTGTGCTAAATCGACTTAATTCATCTCCTTTAAAACACCTCCGCTAAAACTATTGAAGCTCAAACAAAAATGAAAAATCCTTCAGGAGGACGTCTAGCCGCTGATCCAGATCCGTTACTTTAATGTATTTTAAAAGACCTTTATCTATAGTTTTGGCAGAATTACAGACAGAACATTCGAAACTGTGAGTATTACCTTCAGCGCAGCTGCGTGGTGAGACATGGTTCGGCCCACTCTCTTATCACTGCTGTACTGCTGAATATCACTGATCCAGCCCTCGCACTGGGCTATAATCTCTGCTCGCTTCATATAGAAGTGCCGATGAATCACCTGCCAAAAAAAACGCAACGTTAAAAAGAAAATAAATATAACTTGTGCATTGTATAGAAACTACATTTAGCTGTGGGATGATCTTTAGGATTGACACTCCAGATGAAGATACTCCAGAATTGATCATACATGAATGCTGCCCGTATGTGTTAATCAACAAACTAAGTGACGTTTATATCGACACACAGAGAAGAGTGATCTCAGACAGACACAAATTTCCTCACCGACCCTCTAGTCGGTCTCTATCTGAACGCGAGAGCTTACCAACTCCTTCATTCTGCATTTGGATCCCTTTTCTCTCCACCTACAGAACAGTTATTCAGTTGATCTTTCAACGTCATAGAGTGATGTGTCGCTGAATTTACATCTGCCGACACGAGGAGCTAAGAACCACAGTTTGATCACTCAAGTTTAACGCTCATCCACCACAGTTTGATCACTCAAGTTTAACGCTCATCCACCACAGTTTGATCACTCAAGTTTAACGCTCATCCACCACAGTTTGATCACTCAAGTTTAACGCTCATGTCTTTGTCTCTCAAAGACGTAACGCGCACTCGTCACGCTCACCTGTTGTCTTCACTAGAGCGCGTAATCCATCTACATGTCTGAGACTTGCACTTTAGCCTGATTGTAAAAGCAAGACGCTATACAGATCAAACTTCTGCGGGGAAGGCATGAGGGATTCAGGAATGAGTGCGTGTGATCGATGGTCTTGGAAGTGTTGCCATGGAAACCCCGGTGGCTGCTGCACGTCGCTCGCTGGCTCCAAGCTCACCGTCACCAATTTTATATCTCTCTTTTTCACTGTCTAGCTTCATCCATCCTTCATAAATCTATCTTCCCCTCAAACAAACAAAGGTCACCAGCGAGACATGTGACAGCATCTCCCGTGATGCTGAGATTGGGAAGAGAATAAATATAAAGGAACATATGTAATGATGTGAGAGAGAGAGGCAATGCAACTATACTTAATAGAATTCAGTACTCATGGTCATAAACGAAAGCAAGTGTGTGTGTTGTGTTTTCCTCTCCCTGCTCTGACGTCAACAGCCTTTCATTCATTACCCTGCCTGACTGCCTCTGTGTGTGTGACAGAGAGAGGGCGAGATAGCTACGTGTCTTGCCTTATATAAAATTGCATGCGTGTGAATCCGCATGGACGTGCCAAACTCTAAATGTCTGTCTGTGCGTAGGTGTGTTTTTATGTGATGATAGTTCAAAATCTGCTGCACGTGTCTGACAAATTCGATGTTCTACCTCCATGTACAATGACGTCACAATTTCCTCTCTTACGCTCAATGCTAATGTGTGTGCGACAGAGATCCCGATTCATCGCTAAACATCAGCGATCGATGAGCAGTCTGGCTCGGTTCGAACCAAACGACAGCACCGGAGCCCTTTATTCCTTTGAACGATGTTTGGTTGGCATGGAAACAGCCTGTTATATGTTCGCTTTGGGATACAGGGGTAATCTACCAGCCTCATAACTGCCTGGCGAGGATCCAAACTCACAAATACTCAAGAGCCACCGAAATGTCCACAACAGAACCAGAACGACACGGACGATGCCCGTCAGTTAGGACCTAAGTGAAGATGCTGTGGTAGAAGCTTGTGTACAGAAAGAAATGAAAAAAGATTTCATCATTTGTTCAAGCTCATGTCATTTCAAACCTGTATGACTTTCATTCTTCTGCAAAACACAAACAAAGACATTTTGAAGAACTTTGGTAACCGAAAAACATTGGCCACTATTGACGTTCATTGTTATGAGACGTTTCACAAAATATCTTCTTTTGTGTCCCACAGATAAAAGATAGCTATACACATTTTGAATAACATGAGGATGAATAAAAGATGACCGTGATTTTTATTTTGGGTGACCTGTCTAAGTATGTGGACTAGGGTTAAATTGAACTTCATAATTTGAATGTATTAATGATTAACTACCCCTTATTTTTATAAACTTGCAATTTATATCCTGATCTGGGTCCCCGGTCCATTTTCCTCTTCATGCAGGGGGAATTTGATCTAAATTGTGTTATGTGAAGAATACCCTCTGACCTCTTTAAAGCAGGGTGAAGGGTTGCGAATCTGTTCTAGCATGGCCCACTTGACGGTAGCCTGCCGGATGTTTCCATCGTACTCTCTGGAGCTCTGGGTTCCGCTCGGCGTGCCCCGGGAACGCTCGTAACCCGGCTCGTTGAAGTACGGCTCGGTTACCAGGATCAGAGACTGGATTGATACCAGCACCTAAACACACACACACACACACACACAGAACAAAGACGCAAGGAACAGTTGAGAAGGTGAAGAGCACACTGGGTCTCTTTGACCAGAGCACTCCTGTGCCCGTGCCCGTTCCATTTATTGATCGGCTGGTCGCTAACTGTAGCACTAATCAATGGAGACATTTCTATGAAGTGCTGGCAGCAGTACATGAGCACGAACTGGAGGAGACAGTGAGTGGGAGAGGGAGAGAGAGAAAGAAAGGAGGGGAGCCTGTACTTGGATCAATATTACAGGGGAAAACAGCTCCCCTGCCTATTATACAGACAGGTATGATGGAGAGAGAGAGAGAGAGAGAGAGAGAGAGAGAGGAGGGGCTCAGATGTGGGCAGATAATTACTGCAGGGAAATCGGTATGGGAATGTTGTAAATGTCTGCTGATGGTGTTTGTGCGCCTGTGTGTGTGTAAAGCAGTATGATGAAATATTCCCTGAAAATTATGAAATGAGATATTTCTGCTGCTTTAGGTCTACCAGGGAACAGCATCGGGAGAGAACCTCCACCAGACTAAAGATCGTGAGCGGGAGAGAAAAGGGAACGGATTAATGAATACAGAAAGTGACAGAATTCGACTCACCTGTAGAAAACTAGAGGTATGAGGGTTCCATTTTTCCTCGGGACGGCCGTGCCAGGTGTTCAGGATGCTTAAACACACCTGATGTGGTGGACGGGATGAGACATTACAAAGAAGAAAAACAAGAACAATGCAAAAAAATTCAGTTCAATATCAAACAAGTAACACATCTTGTAGACAGCGGATTCAGATGGTTTTCTACTAGTGAATAAAAGTCTCTCAAATCAAGTTGTGAAGTCTATGAACAGCCTTGACAATAAAGGCACAAAATTTCAGCCAAAAAAACAAACAGTACTTGTTGATCCCTAGTGCTTATTGTAAAGGAAAATATGCCAAAAAGCAAACAGGGAGCGACACGCACCTTGCCATCATTATAAAGGTTTGGATTGAAACGGACACTGTGGCCTCCTGTCGTCTCCAGATTAACCAAAGGAGGGGAGTTCGGGTAATCTTGAGGGAAGTAGACATCAAATTCAAAGCAGCCATTGGCATACGGTGTGTCTGCAGGTCCTGTTATCAACACCTGAGAAAACAAGAGGAGAAGCATCCGTTAAAACAGAGCAAATCCGCCGATCAAAGATGATAAGCCTCCCGACAGCTAAGGCTGAAGAGCGAGAACCATTTTAAATGTCTAACCCACGTCTTGACATAAAGACCGGAAATTAGAGTGAGATATGGAAAATGTTGAAGTGATACAAGCACAGACACATTTCTTTCCTGCCATAGAACGAGGGAGTAAGAAAGAGAGAGAGTAATGGCACCCAGTGAGGCAACAGTCTCCCTCCACTGCGGGCTGTAGAGCTGCACTCAGGCGTTAAGACTGTTTTGACATGACCATTCAATCGCAACACTAAACACACACACACACAGAGAGCTGTGCTCTCACACATGCAGGGTTGGTTAAATCTGGAATGCTCAGTTTACTATTAATGTCCATTAAGATTGCACAATAAAGTGCCCAAGATTCAAGAATGGGGAAGTCTTGGCCTGCTGTTAGGGATCAGTGAAGTACTTCGGCTCTACCTGTGGTGAAGCCTACAGCTGAGGCCAGACACATTGACATTTACACGTCAAAGGCAGCACTCAAAGTGTGTGAGCACTCGTGTGGTTGAGCCAATAGAAGAATAACCGGGTTTGGCTATAGGTGTTTTGTCAGTGAACGGATGTGCTTGAGAAAGTCATGGTCTGATTCTAGATTTAGTCAAAGTCTGATTCATACTAAGGGAGGGCAGGGCTTTCAATGAACCAAATAAAAAAATCGATTCACAAATTTAAAATGTAATAAGTAAATATAATATGATGTCATCAGAACAAAAAAGGCGGAAGTCAAGCTTTTTCTCTGCATCTGCATCAGGGAGAAACAGCGCATTCAATTCACCATACCCCAACTGGACGGCCAATGAGTGCAATATAGCGTTTCCCAAAACCTGTCACTGTTAAGACTTAAGAACATGATCATACTTCTGTAAATATGCAGTTTGAGAGCCAGCTCACATGCGCTGCATGAGACAAATACAGTATATTGCCAAAAGCACCTCTCTAATGTGAATGATGATTTTTTTTACCAGAGTATGTGTCATTTCGTGAAAGTGACTGCCGTTTAAGATGTGACACTAATAAATCGCTTCCATTTACTATTATACACTTGTTTTTATGTCTGACAACAGATAATGGAAATGAGGATGGCTTTATTGGGCACTCGGTTTTATTAAAATACAACATGTGAAAGTTCAAAGACTAGAAGCGAAAGTGCCATCACTAGTCTGACTGTGAGCGCAAATGCGACGTAATGACGTTTTCTGTATGCTAATTAGTACGTCAACAATTGATTCTGAATCGAATCGTGACCCTAGGAATCGATTCTGAATCGATCGTGAGGGACCAAAGGATTCCCACCCAAACACATAGTATACATACATATTTACAAAACCTGTTATTGACATTTTTATCACATAGTATGCATGAATTGTTTAAAAACCTATCTTTATTGGTTCAGAAAACCAAAAGAGTTAAGCCCCAACTCTGATAAAACACCTGAAGAGGCTATTCAGTGACTTCAGGAACAGATGCTTTAAACTTAATGTTGGGCTGCGCAGATTGTTGGGCATATTGCATGAAAGTACAGCAAGAGTTATTCAAATGCATACCGAGGAATCTGCACTTGAATCGCTCTCGTGGTACTTAAATGTCATACGCTGATAGATTTGCGCAGCGTCACATTAAGTTGAACACATCAATTCCTAAAGACACTGATTAGCTTGTTCAGGTGTTTTATATCAGAGTTCGGGCTAAACTCGGCAGGAAAATGGATCTCGTGGGCCGGAGTTGAGAACCACTGCTTTATAACATACTGCTTTATTTGATTATCAATGACTAAGCCTGACATTGGTCTACAGTTCATGTCAATCCATTTTGAAATGAAATTCTCAATCTGTTTGAGGAACTCAGGTCACACAGGACATATATTATATCTGCAATTTTTAAACTCAGGGCAAAAAAAATCACTTTTTTTACTTTGTAACACTCATGCTCCCAACTTCACAAAAGAGCACCCACCCAAAAATTAAGAATACCATGGTCTGTCTGAATACTAGAATACAAAATACTTACAATTTTACTATTTAAACATGCATGTGGTGTCTGCTGTGTTTTACATACCATGACTTGGTGATTTTCGTGCAATATTTTTTTTATCATAAAACCACAAACACCCAGCATGTTATACACTTAAATTCGTTTTGTGAGAGGAAAGTGATTGTATCACGCAGTCGATAATCCTTCCATCAACGACTGAACCCTCCTTTCTCATCATAGCATACAGAAAAAGTTTAAACTAAATAAACAAAACGCTGAACAAATTTGAGGGAAACTATAACGTTCTTTAAAGAGGTTTGCTTGTGAACGTATTTTGTAATGCGAACTTGCATTTGGTACACTTGTGTTACATTCAGCTGCTGTTCAGCAATGACACGAACTGACATAAACATGTACCGCGCATGGAAAAGTACCGCTGCATTATCTTTGAAGGACCGGTCACATTAGCGCACAGCACGCACATAATGTGTGAAGTAAAACCAAACGCTCTGTACAGTAATAAAAACAGGTCGCAACACAACAAAATTGGCATTAGCTCAAATGCTCTAAAATATATTTTTGTCGTACAGGTTAAATTTCGGGAGCATATGCAACCAATTTTGAGCCCTACAAACTGCAGTTCTATGAGCATGTGCATTAAATGCTAGTGTTTGGTTATTGTGTTGGGTCTCAATTACACACAAACAAAATTACATTTTTTTTTAAGTCAAAAAGAGTTCAGCTGTGAAAGACGTGTCTAGAGAGTGCATCCATTCTGCTTTATGATTCTCCCTAAAGGTTTCACAGTTCAGTGATTTACACATGCACACGTTTCACAAGCGCTGGTTTAACAGCATGATTTGTACATAAACTGGACAACACTAATTCTATTTCATAAATGTTTTTTGTGAATTAACCTCTGAAAGACACGAGGCGCCTGTTCGTACCTTCATGATGTCAAGGCGCTCTTCATCGCAGCGGACAAACACACTAGAGGATGAGGAGAGGGGGAGGGAGGTGGACAGCGTAACTGCTTCCTGCGCTAATCGTCGAGCGCGGGCGGCACTGTTTGCGTCGCTGGCATTCTTCACCTGAGATAGGTAGTGGTAGTTCACCTTAAACACCAGTTTAGTATCCTCATCTTCACACACCATCTCAAACGTGTCTGTGGAGAAGAGCATATACACACACACACAGTTACCAGTGATCACAGAGAAACACAATAGGACTGAAAGGTGACTCCAAAAACATCGTCTCCACTGAAGGGTGTCCTGTGTAAAACAGTGTAAACCTGCTTACAGTCACGTCAGGAGAGATAACCTCACCCGTCTGAGGTCTGACCAAATCAGTTTTGGCAGATCAAACCTTTTGTCATCAATCAGAGCAAAGAGAGACGAAGAATGAGCATAGAAAAGCTATTGTACCAGCACAGAGATTACAAAATCCATCATCTTTTGCTCGATCTCTTTGATGCTCCTTCAAATATTAGGTGCATTTTAAAGAAAAAAAACTTTCATAGCTGCATGTTATTGAACAATGTGGCACAAATGCAGAAAAAAAGAGCGGCTGGAAGGACACCTCAGGCATTTTAGAGCAAGAGTAAAACCGAAAATTGAAATTAACATCAGCAATGCGTTAACAGCGCAGACGTTTTGTGTTCCATACCAAGAGAGCATGCAGTGAAAAACCTATACCCAGAATGCACCCCAAGTCGCTTTGGATAAAATGTCTTATAAACTGTATCATATTTGCTCTCTAGATATCGGTCTTAACCCATATGATTCGATCATTGCACACAGCAGTGTAATGCAAAACTCACCAAACTGTAGTTTCTTCATGGCTGCTGTGTATTTCTCCTCCATCGAGCGTAAGATGGACTGCGGTTTGGGCCTCACTGTTGCCTTCTTACAGCTCTCTGCCATCTTCCTCTCTGACAAACAGAAGAAATAAAAATAAACTTCAAGGGGGGGTGAAAGGAGTGTGTGTGAATGTGTGTTTCACAGTAGCCTAAGGGTGCTTGGGTCATATCTTCCATTCTTCCATCTGTAAGAATCACATCCCTGTTGAGGATAAAGTCCCCTGAATGCCTGTTTGGTGCTATGCTTGCAGTTGTAAAGGAAACAGGGAGCTAGTGTTCCTGTAGGTTCAAACATTAAAGCCAAGGGTTTGATTATCTAGAACCGACTAAATGCATAAATGTAAAATGCAGACAAGCTACTTGAAGCCAAATCATACAACCAGCCACATATGTGTGACTTAAGAATAAAAAATGTGTTTGACTGAAACTTTTTCTGTTACCCATTTCAGTTTGTTATCCAGAGAAACTGTCAGACTAATGACTAAAGCCACTGGCAGGCTAGCTTCACTCCGGTGAGACATATTAAACCTGCGAATGGAGGCCGGTAGCGCAACAACACAATTAACTCTCTATATTAAGAGCTTTATGACATTTCGGATCATACCGTTCATATGCGGCGGGTGCAGATGCAAGTCCCTCCCCCGACAGCCAAATGATCCGAGCTGAAAACAATTATTCTTTGGCGACTTGCCGCACAAAATCCGTCCGACATCGACAGCTTCATTTACTCTCACCTCTGTCCGCACATTACCGGGCGCTATTGATGGCCACCAAATATTCCAAATCGATTCTGAACTACGGAAGCTGCTCTTGTCCAATCAAAGAAGGCCTGACACAGCTGTCTCCAGCACTTTTTATAGAAAGACGGAGTACTAATTAAGCAGTCAAACAGGTTGGTAAGCGCAATGTCTCACTGCTCTTATCACATGGATTTTCCTTATGGATAGTGACAGCGGAATTGATCCGCCGTACGTGGTTAACGCCCCTTTCTTCGGCTCATTCTCGAGAAGGTGAGAGCGTGAGATACCAGAGACTCTACATCACCTAGCCCACACCAGGGAATTAGCGGTGGAACAAAGGCTCTCTGGTAGGTCCCAAGTTCTCCTAGCTTTGCCCAAGTGGAACCGCCAGAGAGTCTTGTGCTTGCAAATGCTAACAACGCTACACAGTGGATTTGTCTTATCTAAAGTGCACTGAATGCCAGGCTTTGGAATTGATTGGGTCATGTCGCCTTTTCTATGGACAGTGTAGCAGAACTAAAAGTTTGTCGCAAAGTTAATTTCCCTGCTTGAGAATGCACTCCTCATGCAACGGGAGGCAGAGTTTAGCTGGCATGACTAAGGCAACTAGCTCTGATTCTCGGTGGAGTATTTTTGTGATTTAGCAGGACGTAGATTAAGTCTTGCTTCTGACAGGCGAAACTGCTCAGTTAAAGCTGACTCTCCATTTAAATTCCTCTGGAAAGAAAAAATGGGTTTATGTGGCTCTAAGAGTCTGGCTTATATGGTGCAAGGTTGGGCCGTAGAGCCATTTTTCTTTGGCTTAGTTTGTCAAAGCAAACAGTCACTCGGTGTCCCCTGTGACCCTCAGACAAGGGCAGAATCTGCATTTTTAGCCCATAAAACCCTCAACCATTCCTCTCCTGGCTGACCACTACACACCGCCACTTCTATTATGTTTGAATCCCAAAGCACACAAGAAATGATGAGATTCAGGACATTCCTGGCTTTACAAGTGATCTTATTTTAAATGGAATACATACATAATGGCGTGATATCTATCTTATATTAATAGTGTTATTAGAGTGAATGTACACAACAAGCTAAAAACTTTGATAAACTGGGTCTTGTGTTTGTGGCATCTGGGGAAACTCAAGTATCTTCTAGAAATCTTTTATTTCTTACAGTGATTACACAAACTCATGGAAACAGACACTTTTATGGATGTTCTCACCGTGATTAGCTTGTCGTAGGTTGGTGGTTGCTGCGTATACAATCTCTGCAGTCTTCTGGATGTCAGGAACCAGCAAGGTCAGGCCCTCCGGCTCAGGGTCAGATGTTTCTGTCTTCATAACCCCTTTGCTTTTGTCTTTCTTAGACCTGAGGTAAACAAAGAAACAATGACTAGAGGTCTTTAAGTTTGTCTGCATTTGAACATCGGAATTTGCTTTGCTGTCTTTTGAAACAAATTCCAAGCTGAGTTAACAGCAGAAACAGCAAAACTGCACGTCCTCCGGAGTTTGTACTGCCTCATATGTCCCCGACCCTGAAACAAACACGCACACACCGAGTTCGTCCACAGAGTGAACACGCCCGATGCATAACTGAGCGGTAGACAGTGACTTGTCCCCGAGTAAACCATTAACAAACATCCAGCTGGCGCTCGGCTAAGCATGTGCCCTCACAACATGCATCATTCATTAAGCGGGAGGCGAGAAAATGAAAATGAGGGGGGGCATGAATGTTCTGTACCTGTAGGTGAAGCAGAGGACAGTAATTATAACTGTCACGACAGACACTAGCGGTCTTACAAACATTCGGGTGGAGCTACGCATGTCTGTTTCTTTCCTGTGACTAGAAGCCCCGTTGCATTAAGCAGTCACTACACACAAAGACTAAGCCATTTTACCTACTCTAAATATCTATTCAAAATATGTCACTAAAACTTTTCTCACAGTCAGTCATTGCAAACCTGTATGAATTTTTCTCTTTATGGAGAACACATAAAATATATTTTAAAGAATTGTGGTAACCAAACGACATTAACTTGCATTGTATTGACACGAAACCACTGTGACATCTTAAAATATTCTTTGTGTTCCACAGAAGAAAAAAAGGTAGCACTTTATTTTACAGTCTGGTTTCCCATGTACACACTGTTTACTTATAAAAGTAAATTTAATAACTGGGTACTAACCCTGAACCTACCCCAAAACCTAACCTCATACCATACCAGGAACATGTACTGTAAACTAAAGTGCATGTTTTTTTAAACAACCTAAGGATGAATAATCGATGACTTAATTTTGCTTATTTATTATTATGTGTAATTCCTCTACAGAAACGCTGGTTTGGAGTGAATGTAACATTAGATGAAAAGGTGAGACAGATCGGGAACAGCCACTGTTTCTCCGGGGAGATCACAGACAGTGTCACATTGTGAAAAATCATCCAACGGCATCCATCAGTCCTTGTTTGTTTGGTGTGCTGTTGGATGGTGGTGTTAGAGAACGTGCTCACCTGAGGCGGTTGGTGTAGGTGTCCACGCAGGTCTTCATCTTGGCCAGCAACATGCCCACAGAAGTCTGACACTCCGTCCGTTCTTCATCATCCTCTTCCTCTGCAGCATCTCCTGAAAGCGGCAGAAGCAGAGGAACCAGACTGGTGCAGGTGGAGATGGCCCTCAGCAGCTCCAACAGAGCACGATACAGGGGGACGTGACGCGCCATGTCCAAAACTGCAGGAGAAAGATAGAGATAGAGAGAGAGAGACAGAGGGAGAGAGACATTATGTACCGAGACAGGACACTTATAAAAGACAAAGTCGATTACATCTCTTAAATGTTGGAAGGACAAAACGGACGATCAGACACATAAGGTTAATAACATTTTTAACTGAGATGGTTTTGGAAGCATTGTTGGCTTATAAAACGTCTCATATAATTCAATACATGGACTGTTTCACTATGGACATGTCATTGTGCATTCTCCCACACACTTGTACATCTTGGTAAGGTCAACAATTGAATGAACCACCGTTTTTGTTCAATTTGGCAGGATGTGAGGGAGACAGCGTCCGGGTTAGTGTTTTAGCCAACTGAACCACAAAGACATAAAACCCAGGACCACAAAACCAGTCATAAATAGCACAGCTGTATGTATAGCAACATCCCACAGTACATTGTACTGACAAATCATGAGGACTTAAGTAAAGACAATGTTCTATGAAGATATTTTGTAAATATATCAAAACTTTATTTTCCATTCCATTCCATTTTCTACCGCTTATCCGAACTACCTCGGGTCACGGGGAGCCTGCGCCTATCTCAGGAGTCATCGGGCATCAAGGCAGGATACACCCTGGATGGAGTGCCAACCCATCGCAGGGCACACACACTCACTCATTCACTCACGCACTCACACCCTACGGACAATTTTTTTTTCCAGAGATGCCAATCAACCTACCATGCATGTCTCTGGACCAGGGGAGGAAACCGGAGTACCCGGAGGAAACCCCCGAGGCACGGGGAGAACATGCAAACTCCACACACACAAGTCGGAAGCGGGAATCGAACCCCCAACCCTGGAGGTGTGAGGCGAACGTGCTAACCACTAAGCCACCGTGCCCCCCCAAAACTTTATTTTTGAGAGTGAATTCAGCAAAATTGTGAACAAATATGTCCGGAAAGACGGCAACAAACTTCGCTCACTGTTCTTTTTGAGGATAACAATCTCAAGCTTAGAATTTCCGCTTTTGGGTTCATCTACTCTCCAAAACGTCATAACAGCGGTAAGCCAATAGAGACCGCGTTAAAACAAACCTGTTTCTTCTTAGCAACAGCCTGCAACAGCAGATTTTCTCAACATTTGGAATTTTTTGCACCCTCAGATTCCAGATTTTCAAATAGTTGCATCTGAGCTTGGGCTGGGAGATATATCGTGGGATTCTTATGCTCTCAGTTTTTCAATGAATTACGGTTAAATGCCGCCACATCCGAAAGCCAGAGGGCGCTCTTGCGCAGAAACTCACGAATATGGGAAACGGAAGAGGAAAGTTTAGTTCCGGGAAATGCCAATGGTCATATTCTAGCGCTGTTCTTCAAACCGTTTCAGGTATTTCCTAATAATACAGCACATATATAGTGATGATGTTTGACGGGTGTTGCTTTTTCAAATGCACGTGGTATAAGACTCAATCTTGTAGTGATTTTAGATCGAGCAGTACTTCTCATCAAAGAGCGGTAGTTCAAGGAAGAGCTGAAAGATTTCAGAATCGATTTAGACATGTATAATTAGCGTGAATCGCGATATATATCGCCCAGCCCTGATCTCAGCCAAATATCTTCCTATCCTAACAAACCATACATTAATGAAAAGCTTTATTATACACATCTCAATCAAAAAAAGACCTTTATGATTAGTTTTGTGGTTCAGGGTCACAAATCTTAAAGGGAAAGTTCACCTATAAATGAAAACATTTACTCCCACTCATGTCATTGCAAACCTATTTGACTTTCTTCTAAAGAACACAAAATATATTTTTTAAATGAACGCTTGTAACCAAACAACACTGGCTCCATTGAGTTCCATTCTATGGACACAAAACCACACGGTCATTTCTCAAAATATCTTCTTTTGTGTTCCACAGAAGGAGGGTTGTGCACGACACAAGGGAGACTAAATGATGACAGAATTATGATTTTTTGGATAAACTTTCCCTTTAAGTGGTCAACAGGAGGGGCATTTTACAAACAGGCACCACATTTAAGGTTAGCCCCGCCCACACTATCATCTCATTGGTCCAAAACCCTACTCCCCACACTACATGAAACATCTACAGTAGTTTGTTCTGATGGCTGTGATTATGTGCCAGCATTTTCTCAAACAGTGTGGACAAACTGAAACTTTCAGCAGTACGATCCTGTTAAAAGCGGAGATTCAAGTCACGACAAAATATGATTAAACAGAAGCCAACATGTCTTTTTTTAATAAAGAAGATTAAGGTTAGACCCCCTTCAAATCTCTTTCGACCAGTGATCTGCAGCACGAGGGCTCTTTGTGTGTTTTTCTTGCGAGGAGAAGGAAGAGGAAAGATAATCCTTTTGTGGCACACCAGAGTCTTAAAGCAAGAACGAAGGCAGTGCGAGTAAAAAATGAGAGCGTGAGCAGGAGATTACTGAGGGTCTTCAAGCAAAACGGTATAATCAGGCTCATATTTTCAGCGTTTG
The DNA here is from genome assembly GCF_015846415.1 of Triplophysa dalaica. NCBI lineage: Eukaryota > Metazoa > Chordata > Actinopteri > Cypriniformes > Nemacheilidae > Triplophysa > Triplophysa dalaica. The sequence goes on along the minus strand of NC_079556.1, from coordinate 6,438,490 downwards.
ATGAATGTAAGATGCAAGAACTGGTGTGTGTGTGAGCGAACGAGTCCGACGTTTGGTGCTCTCTTATATAAAATATCACAGTTTCCTTTCTTGTGAGATTCCAAGTATTTGTGTGTCTTTCCAAGAAGGAAACAGGAATCTCAAAGACATGAAAGTGGGCTATCACAGTTTCCTGTGGGCTGTCGAAAGGGTTTCATTTAAGCGAGTGGCGGCTTGGAGGACGCTGTAGATCAGAGACGGCTGTATGTGTGTGTCGTATCTTAATGTCGGTCTGCGTTCCAGATTCTCCTCGGTTCAGACCGTTTCTCCTTTACTCTCATCTCATTTACAGACTATCTGATTTACTGCACGCAAACGCTCATCTCTGGCCCTCTCTCACCCTCATCAGACATTCAGCCCCATGCCGGATTGGGTGGATGATAAACAATGTTAGTGAACACGGAGAGGACGCATACGTCAGCTCCCCAGCCCTCCGTAGACATGCACGGGGAGGACGAGACAGAAGGAGAGGAGGGGAGAACTAAAGACACGTGGAGACAAGAAAGGACGAGAAGAGAGGGGGCACGTAGGAGAAAAGGTGGAGGAGAAGGGAGGACAATAGATAAGAAAACGGAGAGAACTGGAGGGGAGGAGACACATCAGCAGAAAAAGAGAAGGAGAACAGGAAAAATCATGAGATGGGAAGCGCGGAAAAAAGGAGACACAACATGAGAAAGAGAGAGTATCTGCATGTGTAAATGTATGTGGGATTAATAATTCAGGCCCCTCTTGGGTACACACATTAGTCTGCCATCCACTTTCCGTACAAACACGCAATCTCTCTCTATTTCACTAGTCTTACATGACATCAAAATCCTCTAAGGACATGACAATATCCAATCCCTCTTCCTATAAAGAGACCGAAGGTCACTATATCTTGACTCATACCGAGCCTGGACCACAGTGCTGGTTCTTTAAATGATTCTTCATTTGTACCATAAGCCCTTCGTGAACGACCTCTCCCTCGATCCGATCACTCAGATGTCTTAAAGGAAAGATATTAGCCTCATACGGTGTGTGCCTGTGGAGATCTGGAGCCTCCTACACAGTCAAGAGGAGCAGTCTACGATAAATCTGAAATTGAGACTACTGGAGCTTAAAACAAATCAGTCTTTTCTATCGTCTTACACAGCCTTCCTGCAAAAAGAAAGTAATTGGTGTTCGAGTCTGATAGTTATAGTACGTATCATCTGCACCTCGAACCCCATCCCACAAAAAAACAGGACTTTCCCTGATGTTCGGAAGAAAATAAAAAGGTTTGATATAGTATGCAGCCATGCGCTAACAATCACATTGCAAAGCTCCCTCCCTGGTGTATGCAGAACATTTATGTAATCATTTATATTTTGGTCCCAAGACAAGGCGCTGTACTTCATTTTAATGCAGAGTACTTATGCACGTAGTCTTTGCAATTTGTTTTTGCCTGTTTGTCGTCCGCTAGGTCAAAATCATTAACCCGACGGCTAAGAAAGTAAACAAACCGCTGAACAAAGTTTAGCAATTGTAATTATTAGGAGGTTTAATGATACCTCAGCTCACGATTCCATTCAATACACGATACCGAGTTGCAGATACAATGGTACAAAATGAAACAAAATATTTAAAATTGAAATAACATTTCAAAACATTAAAGGGGATATGCAACGGTGTTTCATGCATTCTGGCTTCTTTTCAATGTTAAACGTGCCGTCTTCTCATGCTTGACATGGTCGACTTGTCAAAAAACGAATTGGACGTAGTATTTCTGTGCTCGATACACTCCCCCAGCGTTCGTATAGGTTTAGGAAAGTTTGTTTCGAACAAGAAAATCTGTTTCGTAACAACTTTTCTTAGTCCATCATTGGACGCCGAAACGTCAACCCGCCAGAGAGAGAAGAGAACTTCCACGCGTCAACCAAAGAGAGCGGGAGATGGTGCATGCGCACAGGTCAACCAGCTGGAGCAAGAGAGATGAGCACTGCGTTCGTGAAGTACAGGTGTGTTTGATTGTTTACTGTATTTCGGTGAGGAATGTTATATAAACGATGGATTTGGAGATCGTTTGAAACAGATAGATGGAGCAGTCCCAGTGCTAAAAGATGCCGGACATGAACCGCACACGGTAAGCGTGTCTATGTTTTCTTGGCAATGGGTGCACATATGCTTTAGTCACAGCAATTAAATCGCGGAATTAAAACGTATAGAACATATATTGTGGCTGTCGGGAAGAAACCTCACATCTCCAGAACCGCTACTTTTAAAATTAAATAAAAAAGTGTTTGTAAAATGTGTAAAAAGTCTTTTTTAAATACTTTTCATTGACAAACATTAAAGCCAGATAAACATGAAGGTTTCCGCCCAACAGCAACGATATGATGATACAGTCCTGTTCTTGGCTGCTCAACCAACAAGATTGAAAGAGATAAAAAAATATATATCGTTATTTTGGATTGCGATATGCAACAATATCTTTAAACCCTTGATAATTATTTTAAAACGTGCATAATATATAGTATGAACCCTTTACGAGCGGCCATTCACAAACACTTAGTTTGTTAGGAAACATGCAGTACCCACTAGAAATTTGAGCCATACACTGTGTGTGACAGATCTCCAAGCATGTGGCAGAAACTCTTTGTCACCATGACAACAAAGATCTCGAGGACAGGCGGGACAGCACACACCAGCACCAGCTCAGAAACACACGCTAGTTCTTGCCTTGTGGGCTGGTTAAAATTGAATCTGCTTATTTACAATGTGTAGAAATTCATAACTGTTTATGACACGCAGAGAAAGAGAACCAGGAAAAAAAACCTCTGCCCATGCCTGCAAGAATTGACCGCACTTTCGCTGAATTAAATCATCCTGACAGTTGTCTGATTTTAAATGCTGCTTTTGCAGAGCGCAACTGAGAGTGACACAAGAATCATGATTTCGCAATCACACTGGGCAAGAGAGTGCGTATGCATGCGTGTGTATCTTTTGCATGAGATCCGGCCTGGTGGAGCAAAGCCAAAACATGCAGCGAGAGCTCGGAGAAGCTCTCCATCAATAATGCAAAAGAATGAGGAATAAAACCAGAATTACATTGCTGCATTTCTTCCACACTTCAGCGTCTCTCTAACACACAACACTGACCACTGAATCTTACACACGCACTCAGGAGACTGATCCAATCTCCAGATACATGCACTGTAAAGAAATGTGCAGCTGATTTGATGAGTGCTAGGGATGCTGGAATGTATGTTGATCTAGATTATAGGATGTATAATAAAAAATACATATTTCATATTTCACTTTTTACAGAAAAGTTTTAGCTGAAAACTTGTATCTGTTGATAATGGGAATGTATGTCTCACAGCTAAAACATATTTTTATCCATACAATCCTTGCAACTCAAATTTAAACCACATCATGAAACTCAACATCCAACAACAAAATCATCAACTTGCCTCTTGAAATGTCTATCGTTGCTGTCCTTCTAAAACCTAGGATGTCTAAATGACCTGTTTCCAGTAAATAATATTTAAACAATTAAATACTAAAATACTCAGTTGACAACTTATTTATGCTTTTGTTAGTTACATATTCGCAAAACCCATTGACAAACATAAGCGATGATTAATAATAATGATTTATGGCAACAAAATAAAGACAGGGAGGACAGAAGGACAGCAGCGCCAGGTCTAAGTTGCACTGCTATAGATCAAGCAGTCCATCAAACAAGTCTAGTCTGACAAGACCTGAGCATCTCCATCTATTCGGCATTGTACAACCAACCCGACACCCTGGCTTCAAAATCCTCTTTAGATTCGATCCCCCTGATTTCTGACATTAAAGGTGCTGTCTGTGGCACTCAGGAGTTATTTTAAACGGGAGAAGTCAGCCAGCAGACACTCTGGTGCCCAGACTATCTAATTGTGGGCATGCCAGAACATCCTCATGAGAAAGTGGCACCCTTCCAGACGTTTATGTACAGTCGCGTTCACAAGTGTCAGGGCGAAAAGCTGTAATTTTCTGTGAAATAGTCTTGTAGCTGAGGGACGCTCACCGTTGGTGGCTGTTTATGCACGAGGATGTTTGATTGAGCCAATGGCGACCACCACAGGGCTGTAATTTTCCTTGTCAGCGGGCTGCTATAAATCCTTTAGCTAACGGAAGGATAACAAAGCGCACTCTTTTTTTTCAGCAACATTTAAAGCCACTAAATCATTCAGTGAGTTTCCCTCGACTGACGAGGATTCAGTTTCTCAAGAACTATAATGAAACCTTTTCTGTTTTTTCAAGTGAAAAAAGTGGGCAGGATTTGGGGCCGCTGACTGATCTGCAGGTTTGAAAACATTCTGGGACATCTTTTAATATACTCCTGTAAGAGTACACCATCTCTTTAACTTGATGTGAATTAAAAATGCAATCGGTATTGTGGATCAGTTTATCGTTCAGTCAAAAAATATATTTTATATTATATGTATAAATATAATATATTATCACATTTTGACAATAATATATTTCTCTCTCTCTCTCTATATATATACATATTAAATATAATTTATAATAAGTTTATATAATATATAATACGTTTTCATACCCAAACAACAAACAAAAAAATATATATAAATCAAATCAGGCACAAAAAATATACAATATACAACTGTTACAATTTAACAATTAAAATTTGTATTAAAATATTATTTAACATGTAGGGTGGTTTCCAGTAGCTCAGTGGTTAGAGCACTGCACAAGCAACACCAAAGTCATGGGTTCAATCCCAAGGATTGGACATACTTCGATACAAATGTATAGTGTCATGCAATGTAAGTCGCTTTGGATAAAAGAATCAACCAAATGCATAAATGTAAATATAAAGGTAGATCAGTTTTTCCCTTGGAAATTATTCAGATGTTCGGTGACGAAATGAAATGGAAATCATTTTAAAGGCAAAAGTCCTATTTCGATAAACATATGACAAAGAGGAGAAATATGAATTGAGAGAAAGTAAACAGTTTTTGGATTGCATGTAGATTACTTTCCCCATTTTCATTCACATCAAATCAAATAAGTTGACAGAAACCTGTTGTGCACAAAAACCTTAAAGCCAAGATCTTACACCAAACCCAACAGAAGACTAACAAAGCCAAGATAATCCCGAGACCCGGTCACTCCGTGACGTCTTCATTTTAATGACCTTTCCTGTACTCCCATTCTATTCTACACTCCTCCACTCAGATTCATTCATCCAATTTAGCTCCTGTGTGCCCACTCAGGTAAAGAGGGAGTATCTATCTTTCTCTCTCCGTAAAGGAGGGCATAATTAATTTTGACAGGCCCTCTTGACTGGCGTTTGGCATTTCGTGTGGGCACACTCGCTGTCAGAAAGAGAAGAATATAACTTCACAAAGGGCACCTGTTCAAATGAGGAAAATGCAATATATTAATACATTACAGCAGAGAAGAAACAAAAACTGAATGTTATCACTGCACACACCTATACCACAAACATCTTAATGAGACTCAAGAGATGAAACACTTGAAAAAATAAAAAAGAGAACAATAATAAGAGTTAAACCGAGCAGACAAACTCTCCACATAAAAGGATAGTTCACCAAAAAAAGAAAATTCTGTCATGAATTCCTCAATTTCAAGTTGTGCTTGAATCACTTTGCACAGCACTTTGTCCTGTTGAAAAATATTTGGATGAATGTTAGCAACAGATTATTTGGGGCACCATTGACTACTACAGTAGAAAATAATGATTGTATATATTTGTTGTACTGTTAAACACAAAAAGAGATATTCTGAAGAATTTAGGAAAACAAACAGTTCTGGGGTACCTTTGACGACAATTTTTGACTATCCCAGAAATCTCAGTTGCTAACATTCTTCTAAATATCTTTCTTTGTGTTTACCAGAACAATTGACATTGTACAGGTTTGGAACAACTTGAGGGTAAGTATCCCTTTAAAGGTAAAACTTCTTGGATGATAGCAGTGGAAATTTAGAACATGAACTTGCATCGGATGAGTTCACACACATCCATTAGAGGGTTTCCGGGCCATCACTCACTCTTTTCATTTTTTCCGTTTGATGGAGGGAGTGCGGACACATCCTGCAGGATGTTGCGGCAGGTTTGAAAAGCTTGTCAGGGCTGACCCAATTCACCACTGTCCATTTCTGTGAGTCTCCATTATACCACAAAATGCTGTTTTTCAAAGGCCCCTGTATGTACATGTAAAAAAAACCTATGCAAAACTAAAGACTGGCAATGCAGTGACATTTCAAACTTCAACTGCACAAGTAAAAATAATCCATAAAAATATTACTTAATCTTCAATATCTGTATCGGCAGATATCACTTCTCCACCTAAACATGACAATTCTGTCATGATGGGTTGGAGTATCCCTTTACATTATGTTCAAGTAAACAGAAAAAAAATATAAAGGCTAAACAAGGTCAAGAAAGGTGGGTAAAATTTGCTACATTTTTCATACATTTGATATTTTGTAAATTGTCAAGTTGACCGTTAAAAAGCGAAGACGAGTTTTTTTTAATTTCTTGTTTGTTCAACAAGGTTCCAAAATCCAGAATCATCATCATTCTTTGTAAAATTAAGGTTACAGCTCTCACTCCAGGCACATCAGCGAGCAGAAAAGTCTTAAGCTATTTAAATCAAACGCTAATAAAGGATCAATATCAGAACACACAAGCAGATCCAGGAGTCAGCACAATACGCTCCTCTCCTCGCACTGTCATTATATTACGGTCACACACACGTACAGTAATGAGATCGCTCCATAATCGCCCACTACCGGCTGTCAGCCTGATGATTATATGATCCACAGCTCCAGAGAGAGAAAATTACAAACAAACAAATGAATATAAACAACGGCTTACTGACAAGGAACTCCACTTAGAGCGGAGGGAAAAAAAGCCTGCCTATTTCTTCATGGCTTCTAACCCGGCGGGGTGAGTGTGATCCGTTTGAAATGTTGTGGCACGGCGCTGGGAGCCCGGGACCGAAGGAATTCGCCCACATGATAATTTCATTTAATTGGCCCGCGCGACAATTTTTGCACATTATGGTGACTGAAATGTGCCGATACTAATTATTGGGGGAATGATGAGGCATTCTGTCACACTTGCATAACAAAGTTAGAGTAAATTGGGGTAAAAGGGCAACAGCTTGCTAGACTCTTCAGTTCAGGCTGACTCTGGATCAGATGTCAGAGGAACACGTGCAGTATAAGCAGCTAGACCGGAAGGTGATTAAGAGACCATTTCAAAATGATTTTCGTTTTTTTTTTTACTATTTATAGGTATTTGTCCAGGTAAACTGGTCGCATTTTGCGACTATTTTAACTGCCAGTGCGCCAAGTTTTTCTTAATGGTCGCATGATTTGTATTCATTTAAAATTTATTTGTTAATGTTTTAGACACATTTTAATTAAGTTAACCTCACCCCATGACTCTACTGCACGGTGTACTGGTGCTACGTTAGCATCGTGATGCTAACGTAAAAATGATCTTTTGTACTTTAGTATTTAAAACAGTAAATTACTAAAACTCATAGACACTAGGGGTTTTGTGTCTTACTATAGTAAATATTTAAGTATATTATTTGCAACAAATTATCCAATTACTACTGTAACAACATATTCTAGTTCAAAGTAAAATACAGTTTTCTTATAGTAAATAAAAAATGTTTCATCTCAATCTGTGATTTTTGTATAGATTTGAATTATAAAAATTGGCACAGCATTGTGATACTACTTTGTATCGAGATACTTCAGCTGGTAGAGTATCGTAAGACATCTTTATGGTACAGTGACAACTCTAGTTGCATTTATTTGCGGCCAAAAGAAAAGATGCAAAGAAGACAAGTTCAGATTCACTTTTAAGTAATACATGCACATGTATTTAGGATAAGTTCAATCATTATTTTTTATGCGATATCCTTAATTTTTATTAGTTTTCATGTGCCTGGTCATGCTGTCAGCCTCTCACATTGCTGTTGGATGACTTTGTCACTCTTGAGGTTTGATTTTGTTGAACAGACACTGGACTGAAATGGCCACAATACATCTAGTAATGCGGATTAAATGAAAATTTGGAATGGTCTCTAATTTGTTCGCGGCGTATAAAACACAATCAAAGACACAGTCAAGCACCACCTCAGGAAACATCAGGAAGTGTTTTCAAGAATACAGTTCTGAAGGAGAATATCCCAGGTATGTGAGCTGTGGCATAGCTGCATGAACATGTGATGCTGATGTGGCCAAGATGATGTTTCTTGTCCTTTTCCCAAAGGTACAAGCTAAAAGCTAATAGAACTGTCAACTCCTATAACACACACATCCAACGCACACGCACAAATCAAATACAGAGACCAAAATTCAAAAGTTAACCTGAAATGGACCTGCACATTTCATAAAAAAACGATTCAGAAGTAAAAAAAATCACAAATTACAAGGTTCCATGTTGACTTTAAAATCCCACAGACAACCTACAACAACTTCCCATCAGGTAAAAAAAATTTCTTCAACTTTGACGCCTATTGACCTGCTTTAACTGTGCATTCACCTGGAGGTCAGGATTATTTCAGAATGAAACGATAAATAATTGATCCAGCTCTGCTTTGGTCCGAGGGGTGCTGGAAGTAAACCGACGTATTTATGTGGCACATAATACTGATATATGATTTTATCGGACTGGATGTGGCAGGGAAGGAGTGTAAACAGGCACTGTTCTGCCCCCCTAATGTGGACAATGAGGTTGATACTTTATTAACACACTCCAATGGACAGAAGACAAGAAAAAAGCAGAGAGCAGGAGGGAGAATCATAAAAAGCAGTGGAAAAGGAACGGTCAGATGCATGAGAGGATGAGGAGGGGAGCTCGCAGTGTATTTTATGTCCATCTTGAGCATTAACGGTGAGTAAGGAAACAAGAATCATATTCCTCAGGGGTCAGAGTGAGTCAGTGTATCGGGGCACACACACCGTGTACATGGAAGCTTGAGTTTGGAGTGCAGACAAGGATTATGGGAAATAAGATGCCACTTCAGTTTCAAAACTGTCAGAATTGAAAGTTAGTTATAAAGAAAAAAAAAATCGACATAATAAAAGTCCAGTGATAAATGTGAACGTTAGAAGTAAAACATGAAATCAATTATTTACATAAAATCTGGGCAGTTCTGAAGTTTGAGTAATTTAAAGTAGTAATTTTAGTTTGTTTCTGATGTGGAAAGTACAGGTTCAAGTCAACATCCAAATCAGAGCTGAATGTTCGTAATGCATATTCACTGTCAAGACATTGTGTGATTCCTGAAGAGCAGAAAAAACTGAATTATCAAAATAATCAAAATAAATTCAGATGTCAGTCCGATGTGAATTTTGCCACCATTTCCCCCTCAACCTCCTCTTCCTCTCCAAGCGAACCTTCCATTTAGATCCTTCACATCTCTGTCTGTAGCTCTACGTTGTTCCTGGCAATAAAGACATTTGACATGTGAGCCTCCTCAACGCCCACCCTCCCGATCTTCCTCGCTCCCTCTGTTTCCGCGGTTACCAGCCGCTCTGTTTGGTTATGCAATGCACGCTGCTCTAAGGCTCCGAGACGGGACCTACAACCACAAGGCTGCCATCGGCTACGGACAGCGAACGGCAAGGTGGGAAGCTCGCGCCGCAGGTCGCCGCTCTCGTAGCCAGCCTCAAACCGAAGGCGTTCGGCTGCATCTGTACCACTTCCACACCCACGGATAAAAGAGAACGAAAAGAAGAAGGAGCGGTAGGGTGGGGGGTGAGTGTTTGTTACAAATGCTGAGGAGCCTCAAACGCTAAGAGGGTCAGGATAGACAAGAGTCACGGGAGAGAACAAGAGTGTGTGACAGCCAGCGTGTGTGGGGGGGGAGAAAGAGGGAGGGGACGTGAGAAAGGAGGAGAAACAGAAGCGGCGAGTAATTTTCAAAAGGGGGCTTTTGGTCAAAGGAGAGAGAGAGTGAGAAAGAGAGAGAGCGGATTTCTCCAAGCCCCCTTTAACGGAAGGTGTGATTCGTTCAAGCAGAGAATGAAAAAATAAACAACGGCTGAAAGAGGACTGAACGAGCGGGGAACAAAAGGAAGGGCTTTTACGGGCTGGTGATACATAAGGAAGCTGGAATACTGACACCGAAGGAACGAGAGCAAGCCAGAGGAGAGAGAGAACCAACGAACGTACCAACGAACGAACGAGCGAAAGAGAGCGAGAGAAGGGGAGGGACGTTGGGGACCGATATTGTTGTCTGCGTAACGCACACGGCTCAAAGAGATGCTGTTGTAGACCTACTCTTTATTTCTCTTTCTCTTCACCTCTCAATTTCTTTTTCCTCCTCTTTACAATTTCGGACCGTCGGACATTTGGCCAGCTGGCCCTCATGTTGCCGCCAGCCCAGATATGCCTCTCTTGTGATGAGCCCACAGCATGCTGGATCTTCTCCCAAATCTCCCACGCCGTAGGGTAAGACATCCCTGTTTCTTTTCCTGTATTTGACCATTTCCGTCTTTCGTTCTCTCCAACTGTCCTGTATTTATATCGCCGTCTGTCTCCCGACTTTACTGAGCTCATCCACCATACGTTCCTTTCTGGAGTCGAGCTCCACGTTTGGCCCCAAGCTGCTTATAGATGTTCTTGTATCTCAGAAGCATGGACATGCATGCTCGTGTGTGACCCAATGAATGTAAAACCCTTTTAAAGTGTGCGTGTGCCCTAAAAGGTACCACGCACGCACGTCGTTTGAAAGACAGCGTTCTGCGTGGACTAGGGGGTGAGGAGAAATCATTTAGTGTGCTTGGCAGAGGCGAACAGCAAGTGAGAAGGCTTAAAACGAACAGTAAATCATCCCGAGAGTCGCCCCGTTGTAGCGGCTCCGCAGGGAAATATCATTTTCTGAGGGGGGAATCCATCACGAAGGGGGAGACATCCTCTTTTGTGTTCATTACTCCACACGCACAGCCGGGAGAGAGGAAACTCTCGAACGAACGGTTTCGAGTCTTATCCAACGAGTCACTTCATGTTTTTCACATCTCTTGTTTCTCCACAGATAAGCACCCTGGAGACAGAGGTGTGTGGTCAGAATGGGGACGACCACTGTCAGTATAGAGGAGGTTCGGGCGCAAGAGGGTAAAGAGGAGCGAGAGGAGTCCATCTTGGCCCTGCTGGGGATCATCGGCACCTTCCTGAACCTCTTCGTCATCGTGTTTGTTTACATCTACACCACCCTGTGAGGAGGAGGATCACACGGTGGAGGTGAGCATCGGGACAGAGCTATGACAGATGGGTCAATGTCTGACAGACAGGAACTTGGAAGATGACACTGGGCCGCTGTGGATGGGGAGACTGATGCTACTTTTGACCTCTGACCCCGATGCTAAACAACTCCGAGGGGCGGAATATATTAATGTGTAACATTCTGACAGGGGACTATACAACACAAATACACATCTCTGGTCGATGATTTGGGATACGACAGATCCATATACTTATAGGACTTGGTGGTCATGGGGCATGCGACATTACGCTTCCCCGGAAACGGGAAATACATTGAGCACTGCCTAGCTTTAACTACGAGGAAACACGTATACAGAAAGATACTGTTGGAAAACACAGTTTCATAGGCCAATGGAATGGCTCCTTGCATCAGGACAACTCATCCACCAATTGAAAGAAGTGTGCAACACAATGTAAGAACAGAACATTTTAAGTATGAAATATTTTTGTATTCAAATAAAAGAATGAGACAGAGAGATAATGGACCCAAACATCTGGATCTGTTGACGCGCTACTCTTTTTCATTACAATTCTTCCCTTTTTCTGTGTGTCAGAGGGATGATAAACAGACGAATATATGTGAGTTTTCTGATTAAAGGCCGTTTCTGTGAAAATGAAAAGCCTTCGTATCGACGATTACATTCTAGATGTTCTGTGTCATAGGGAATCTCTTAAATAAAATGATATTCTATCAGCTGTCTGGTGAACGATGTCAGTCGAATGTTTGTGTATGTGAAAGCATTCATATTTATAACTAGGATGTCTGTTGTTTTTCTTGTAGTATTTGAGTGCTATTTACAACATTCATAGAATGACTCGGTTGGACCAATCATATTTCTGCTGCCCATCATGTCTGCATGTGTGCACGTCGCACGTCTAGGTTTGTGTATGTGTACAAAGCTCAGCAAACTGTAAGGCGAGGCAGGTGATACAAACAACTGGAGTAGGCTTCGACGAAAGAAAGCAAAAGGGGAGGAGGAACGAGGTGTGAATGATGGTCACTAGGATTCTCTCCTTCCTTCCAGCAGTGATGGAATTGTTTTTAAGCCCTTCCAGAACACAGAGGTCAGTTTGCTGTCACATGTGATAAAAACAAGTAGAAAAGGCTTCTGGAAGCGTCATGCATGAGAATGAGGCTTCAGAATGCATTCTTCACGCATCTACACACCTAAACAATCCAAAATCTCACGCAAAGTGTGCACATGCAATTGATGTTTCGTGAGAAATAGATTGCATGTTCGTTCTCTATCTGAGAGTGTTTTGATACCATACGTCATGCCAAAATGTGCTCCAAAAACACAGCCTGCAGAAATGTTAGCAGGTCTTTATGCTTAGTCTCAGGTCCCTCAATAAATTTCAAAGCCACAGGGCACTGCTGTAATAAAGGCCTGTGCTGTAAATCAGCGTGTACCTGCAGGGCTTATCATCAAACACAAATCCCCACCATTCACCCGTATTTATGTAAACCCACTACTTCAGCTCTCAGATCAATGTTAACTCTCGTATCAGTGTAAACCCCCCACTCCAGCTCTCAGATCAGTCTAAACTCTCATCTCCAGGTCACAGACATTTTAGATTAAACACAACATGGACATTACCTCCTCACCCATGTCCAAGTCTTAAACACATGAATCAGTATTTGTTTTCATAATGCTTTAGATACGTGTGTGTCCTGTGGTCAATGCTTCCACTGATGATTCCATTACATGTGACGCAGCAGTTAAAGACATGAATCAGAAAAGCTTTGTGTGCATTTTTGCTCATCACAGAACAGACACAACACTTAACACCGAGACTGGAGTGATTCTGCCTGTCACAGTGAGGTTATTTGGATATAGAGGGAGATTATCCTTGGGAAAAAGAGAAAGTGGAGGGAGTAAGGAGCAGAGGTTGTATTAAACAAATACTTTTTTAACAGTGACGGAAAAATCTTTGACTGTCCATTTTGACAAATGAAAAATTGAAATGTGAACGAAAACTAAACCTTCTAAATGTCTTAAAGTTTAGTGCAGGGCTCCTGGAGGAGCACTGTATTTTAAAGTTTAGATCTAGCCCTATTCAAACACACCTGACCTGTATTGAGGAAGTGGAAGCGGACAGAAAGAATAAACAGAGTGCTAATTGTTGTTTACACGCAAACAAAACACACCAGCGCTTCTCCAACCCGCTCCACTTAATGACTAAACCCCGCCAGCCCTGTTTAAAAACATTAAGTAAAAGCCTCTCAGCCAGGGTCCAAAATGAACTCAAAGCACCAAATGTGTCATAAAATTGCCCACTAAAAAAGATCTGTTATTGAAATAGTAAAGATAAATGTAGGTCCTTTGCTTTTTTGATGAACGAGTTAAAATAATGAGATACTAACTTGCAAACAAGTCAGAAATGTAAACTTTTTTTCTTTTGCTGCCATTATTGATAAGTAGCAAAAAAAAAGAGACAAGCTAGGCTAGTTTTTCTGAGAAAGTGATTGAACAAGCCATACTTTTTTTAAATAGATGCAATTTACATCTCTTTTTGGTTAATTTCTTTTTTGGGGAGTAAGTACATAACAAAAATAAGTGTCAAAGTTCAATAATTGATCATTTACCAGCTTTTGGTACAAATGTCTAAATGCCTCGACTTCAATCCATTTCAAGATAACTAGCAATTTAATGTTCCAAACAGAGATGGCGGTAAATAGGTAAAAGTTACATATTGCACATTTTATACTGCCTACGAAATATGCAATCCATACCTTTAAAAATGTAAGAATTTATAGCATCATGTAATGCTTAATTTTCAACTAGGCTTTTCCATTCACTTTAATAGTAGAACATGCTTTGAGTTGATCAGCATTGCGGGGCATCTAACATCCAATAACAATCCAGAGGTGACGCTGTCCTACAACACAACACAGTTTTAAATATCTACAAATTGAAAAAAATTACCATATCATGACCCAGATATTGATATTGCATTGTATCGCCAGGTCCCTGACAGATTTCCAGCACTACCGCCCACATTCAGAAACAAACACTGAGCTCTCTGCTTTAATCTTGTACTCCGTGTAATCTGCCCCATGGCTGTTTCTTAATGCTTTTTGGAAGCAGTAGTCCATCTCCTCTAGTCTCTTCTCCCTCCTGTTCATCAGCTAGATGGGCCGTTATTATAGCAGGGGTGAGCCGAGAAGTTAATTTCCTGTTTCACTGCCACGGAGACAGGATCTCATGGCACAAAGCGCGCTCTCCTTAACACCAGGCGCACATCTCCCTCACCATCTTTAATTACTCTGTTGGTTCTCTTATGATTTACCAAAGGAGCTCCCCCTGCAGGCTGTGTGAGATGAGAGTGTGTGTGTGTGGTTGATTTAAGTCACACACATCCTCAACGTCGGGTTAAACCTCCAGCAGATATCTGAGGCTAATTACTACACTCATCGTTTTATCGGCGCTTATTTAATTAAGCCGAAAAGAAATAAACACTCACGGCGCACACACACTCAAAACAGTATGAGGGAGCGCAAACACAATACACTCTGCTGTCTGGAACTAATAAAAAAAAAACACTGTTTGTTCATGGCTCATAACAGACAGGACATTATCTTAACTCGGCTACGCAGCAAAATATAATTAACTTTAACCAAGCAGAAGTTATTTCAGACTCTCACCCAGATAACAAAGCCCTAAACTACCAAACTTCTTACAACTTAATCCTAAATAAAAAACAAGAAGATATAAATACATCAGGACAAAGACATTAAGCCCTTTTAATAATTAATATTCTGTGTTATGTAACATATGTTATGTATCCAAAGCAACTTCAACACAGCATTTTCCCAATTCAAGTTCTTTACCGGTCAAAAGTTTAGGTTTGCTTCATAAAAATGTTTCTCATGCTCTTAAAAACCTTATTAATTTCAAGGTTTATGTTTCAATGTAGGAAATTATGACTTGGAAAAATTAATGAAAAGCAGCCAATAGGAAGGAGTCCAGCGCAAATGGAAATTTCTCTAATGCAGTTTGAAGGCTTCCCAGGTTAGGACCAAAAAATGGGTTTACTCTTATTATAGAATGTGAAAAAATTAAATGAGAGATGCTAAACATTTTCGGTAGTGTATGTAATAGTATTGTGATTATTTAAAGACACATCATTTTTGTACCTGGATTTGTCACAGCAATAAACTATTTACAACATGAGTGGTACAAAAAATGTGACCAGCACCGCCAATCATTTATTATTTTAATATAAATAAAATCCTATAGTTTGTATTTAAAAAAAGTTCATGTTATTTTTCAACTATCCGGGAATGTGAATGCTGACCCAAATTTAGTTCAATGCCAATGCAAATATGAGAACAAAGTCCTGACCAAGAGAATGAGAAGTGAGAGAGAGAGATGGAGGTTACTCAGAAGTGGCAGGGGCTCCACCTGCTGTCTCCATACACAACAAAGCACATAATATGTGGCGATTATTGAAACGCATCTTTCTCTCCGACACAAACATAAACACAAATCATTGCAGATCATCTTAAACCATTTCTCTTTAAAAACAGCAGAACGATAGAATGAGAACAGAGCACAAAGTCTATGTGATGCACACATAGATGTAACAGCCATGCCTACCTGAGTCATTGCGTAAATAGGAAGACATGGCAGGGATGAGACAGGATTGGCTGAGCAGTTCCTGTAGGACAGGCGGCAGTAGGGAGCTGCTTTGACCTCTGACCTCCCCAGAGAGGGTCTCACCTGAACCCACGCATCCTGATGGGTTGATGTAGCTCGCCAAAACCTGACAATCATAGAAAAAGCATTAGACATCTACATCTAAGCAATTGCTCGATACACAAAACAAAGAAACCAACCTGTAAGAGACAGGTGACATGCTCCTCCTCCAGACGCTGTTTGGTAAGAGCCTGCTCTACATCCCAGCCTGATGCTGTGGAGCCTGTTCCAAAACCTGTTCCTTTAGCCCAGTACAGCTGCTGCTCCTCTGTGGTACCACCAACATGCCCGCTGGAGACCTGTTGCTGGAAGTCACACACACACACACACACAACCGTGAGGTTTGCATAGCCATTTACAGCCCACCATTTTGTTCAGGCTCTTGCATGGTTACATGATATAGCACGGACACAGCAATAGAAGAGGGAATGTGAAACGTTGCAAGCCAGATTGGAATCTGCCAGCATTGCGACCTAACGTGTGATGTCTACTACGCCACAGGTCTGATGTCAGTTATTTTTGCCAAACCATTTAATTCAGCAATTAAGGCAAACAAATTTGGTTTTAATAAAGGCACTGCGACATTACAGCCATGAACAACGAATTAGAAATATTCTGGAAAAATAGAGAAAGGAACAACAAAGAAAGAAAGCAGAATAAATATGTGTTGACTTCAGTTCTCTTCTCCGGCTGAGAGGAAGTGGGTTTAATATTTGCTCTGCCAATACTTCTGCCGCCCCAAGGACGCTCATTATGGCTCCGACAAGCCACTGGCCACCGTTCAAATCCCCATCCCTGAACCCAACCCATACCAAACTATAAATCCACAAAAACACACAGCCCAGCGAAGAGCATCCTTTACGCACTTGTATCTTAAACACTTACATTTCAAACATTGATTTTAATAATGAAACCAGTCTGTGAGGGCCGACCAGCTGAATATAGATTTTTATGAAAGCCGCTCGCTGGGGTATCGAGGGTCTGATGATGGTCGTTTTTTTCATTATTTTCTCATTATGATTATGCCGCAGTTGTCCTTTATGAAGAGACCTTCATTTCAGCCAAAAGAGCCTCCTCATAACCACATAATGAATAAAAGAGCCGCCCAGCTCCTCTACACCTTCCCCCATAATATAGTACTACACCTGGATGAGTGCTCGTTCTCCTGCACACACACCCACCCGTCCGCCCATCCTCATTAAGTTAAGGGTCCTGAATAAAGAGTCTTTCAGCACTCTGTATAGAGCGACTACCAGGGTCATTAATAAAATTCTGTGCCACACAATGAGAGACAAAAACATCTCCATTAAGGTCTTTACAGGAGTGTCTTTTCCTCGCTTCTGCACAATTGCTCACAAACGAACAGAACCCAAGAGGTCTATAATACCTGGAAACATCCATCTACATACATGCATAAACGTTCCTATTAATCTCAATAGCAGTTGCATGGCTGGCACCATGACTATTATTACAAACAGAGAAACCACAGAGTGCTTCAGGTAGGAACGGCAAGTCAAGTGTCATCGTTTTAAATTCAACAAAACATCCACAGTCCAGAACAGGTAAAAGAATTGTATGGGTTTTCTCTGACCTCGCTGGAGTTGGCGCTGCCGCTGGGCACTCTGGGAGCGTGGTGGCTGAGGGCAGACAGACAGGCCAGGAGGAGGTGGATGGCACCGATCTCAAGAGCCATACGTCTCAACAACAGCCCGTCGTCGGTGGTGAGCGGTGTGGAACTGAACAAGGACCGGAGCACGTGGAAAGGCAACGTGGGTAGAACATTAGCTGAGGGAGACTGCAGGATGTGACCTTGAGGAAGAGAGACGGATTAAGTGAATGGGAGAGGACCCACAGATCTAGATAAGAAAAATTTGTTTGGTTTGGAAAAACGATGTGGCCATGTAAAACCAATACAATTAACCAATAAGATAATCAATGTCAGGCATTCAGCTGACCAATCAACAGTCCAGATTCACGGAAATACCCAATTTCAGCCAATCAAAGCTCAACTACACGAATCAATGAACCAACCATGCAGAAATAAAATCAATGCTTCCTGTGGGGGAGATGTGGATTTGCCTGCAAGGCATAAATATCATAGCCATTAGAGGAGTTTGATGTTCAGCTGTTTCTCAATTAGAGGGAACTCATTTCTATTTACAATCTACAGTCCCAAATAAAGTATATTTGTAATCAACATTTTCCTTGACTTAGAGAAAAATGTCAGTAAATATATTGCAGTGAATTATGGGATTGCTCAAATTGATGCCTTAGATTTTGGCTGAAATACGATCCCATATAAGGTAGCAAAGGTGGGGTTTGAAAGACCTAGAATGTGCTTGAGGGGGAACTAAGATGTGACTCTCCACAAGCGGGAATCTACTTAATATGTATGGAGTTAAAAAAAAAAAATTAAATTGTGGCATACATAATACTTTCAGGATTTGATTTTACTTACTTCCCTCTCCATCGTCCGTGACGCCCAATACCAGTCTGAGAAGACACTGTGCGTGCTTCCTCTCCTTCAGCAGAACCTCCGCGTATCCCGGCAGCCGCAAGAACAGGCCAAACGCCGCCAGTGAATGGGCGGGAATGGGCGACATGGTCTGAACGGAGGATTTGATGGGTGGGGGCTCAGCAGCGATGGTCTCTGGCGCCTCGTAAACGAGTTCCCCAGACTGCTCGATGGTGACCCACTCGAACTGGTCGCTGTCCTTGGGCTTCTCCTGCGTGGTGGATGGCACTGCGGGGGCGCTGACCTGTACAGAACGATCCGAACGATCAGAATCCGAGTACACAAAAACCAGGAGAAATGCTGAGCTCGCGGTCACAGGACTAAAGCGTCAGCAGAATGCACGGAGAAGAGCAAAACTGTGGTGGAATACGATCTAATACAACAGAGATGTTTTGTGTTTTTTAAGTGATACACTGACCTGCTGGATGACATCTGGATACAGCATGGGAAGTCTTTCTGCGATAAGCGCCAGGCCACCCATACCTGCAAACACCTGCAGGGGCGACTGAATGGGGTTGGTCTCCAGTAGGCTGTCATCTACAGCTGCATCCAAACCCTCCTCACCCGGAGTCATCGGTTCATCATCCTGACACCCACTCAGCATCTCACAGTGATCTATAAGAAACGAGACAACGTAAAACGGATGAGAATTTAGTCCCAGAAAAGAAGCGCATCATTCAATCTGGTGCCAATAAAGTCTTAAAACGCCGAGCTGTAAATAAAATGTTCTTAATTGTTCACATCATAAACTATGATGTCCAATAGGGCAGTAATGCTCAACAGCTCATATCTGTTATCGTAAATCAGATTTTTTTTTCTTCACTGAGATCTATGGGGAAAAAGTGAAGGAGCCTTGGGAAATATCGTCTCCAAAATGTTTGTGAATGTCGTCAAAGTAATAAAACAGCACTAACAAATACAAAAAAAATTGTTTATAAATATTCTTATGCAGAAAGGAATTTTAAACCAATAACACAGTGGGCGGGATCCAATTAAGATCAGTGTGATGCATTACAATCTGTCAAACCGTGACACTGCAAGACATTTCTAGCCAAAAATATCATCGTCCTGCTCAGTGCTGCTGTCTCTGTGAAACTCAACAAGACAGAGAAAAATGTGAGACAGATAAAGAATAAGTGTTTGCAGACTGTTTGTGGATTTAAGCTCTAGGGGCGAGTGAAAGACATTCTTGTGTTCTTTTAAACTACTGTTGTTATTTCAGTTCTGTATTTGGGTTCGCATCAGAGGCTTAGCTTTAGGGATGAGATCCAAGATCTTCCCGTGACTGATGTAGAGATGCAAGGATACAGAGGATGGATGTGAAACTCGGCAGCCAAAAACTCTTGCCACAGAGATAAACAAAGGAGCTTTGTTTTCTTTTTTAAAGCACGCTTTGTTGAGTGCTGAAGAATGGGTTCGATATTGGTTTTGTGGCACACCTGCAGGTCTTAAGGCCTAATCACACCAAGGATGAAAACTATAAGGACCAAACTTATTGCCAGCAGGACGATTTCCCCAGACAAGAAGTTCAGAACACCACCTGTGCTTGGAACATCACGCATAAATGTCCTCGACTGAGATATGAACAGATTCCAGGCAGAGACAAAAAAATATCCCTAGGTTAGTGAGCATCACATCAGCTTCTTGACAGAGGGGTGTAGGATTTAAAAAGTGCATGTGGAAAAAAGCTGAATTTCTCAGGGTACGGCAACAAGCTAAGGCAGCCAATTTGCCAGAGGGGGTCAGGGTGGATCAGTCAACAAACTGAAAGATTCTAACTGATGCCAGACTCTACGGGAGCCATCGTACATGGGTTGATGCAAGACCGCATACCGAGCCAAACAAACAAACAACACAGTCTGATCAGCTATAACAAAAACACAAAACATTCTATCCAGAGCAAAAGGAAAAAAGCGGTAAAGCTTCGTACCCAGATGTCAAAGTTTGAAGGCTGAATAACACGCTAAGAGCATCAATTCTCCAGTGTCCAGTCATGTTTCTGGCCACACAGAAAGTAAAGTACTGTTACACGGTTCTACACGAGATGCATGTGGCGTTTCATAACGCTAAACTGTATATGACACACCTTCGTTGACAGGCAGCCTATTTCTATCTATGCCACACTGCAGAGCTAATACAACTGCTTAATTTTCCTTCTCTGTCTAAAGTAAAATGATTACTTTTGGAATATTTGAGGCCTTTTTCAAAAAATCCCTTGACTTCGTTGCACCAGGTTACGACACTACTGTCACAGGTGACATTCAGCACTGTGCTGGGTTTTCAGATTCATCGGAGCTAACATCATCAGCTTTTGCAGGAAGTGTGCATTGTAAAGCATATGAACACACACTCCACATTGTTCGTACCGACAGGCCAAAAACATTGCAGTATCGGCTATCCAGAAAGGAAAGGGCGGTTAGAAGGGGGATGTCAGTGTCAGTACGGGCGTTTTTCCTCCTTGGAAAACATGAACACAACACTGACAGAGCAAAGCAAAGTCGTTTGACAACTGACGATGCAGGACACTCAGAGGGAAATGTGTGTGGGCACATGCAAGCACAAAAAAAAGCACGGCCAATCAGGTTATTCTTCCCTGGGCTGACAGATGTGGGGGAGGAGAGCTAAAAACAGCATAAGAGCATTGGGTGGGAACGTATTAAAGGTCCATAGCTGCATCATTACTGAATGCCAGTTTAAAGATACAAACTTCTAAAAAATATGAGCAAGACAATGACTGGAAAACAGTTGTTTGGTAAATAATAAGGAATCTACTGTTAATGTTTTAATTTTAGGGTTTTAAGGGTACATATAATCAAGTTTCATTTATTCCTGTGCACCATACCTTTCTCTGTACGAAGTCTTTTGAAGGAATCGGTTTTGGAGAGCCCGGGGTCTGAGATCACCTTTGACCCCAGTTTGACCGTTAGGTCAATGGAGCGGTATCCCTGAGGAAGTTTACGCTCGTACAGTAGCGTCAGCAGCTGGGCCAAGGTCATCTCCGGCGGCAACGGCTGACCTGGAAGAAAACAGTTAAGAGTTTGAACCAAAGTTGAAAAGAAAGTAGAGTTGGATGCAAAACAGACCGATTTTATATGACACATAAATTAGTTTGTACTAAAACGGCACATTTGCAATCCTATGACAGGAGAAAGAAAGAAACGTAGAAAGAACCGATAAAAAAAGAAACGTAGAAAGAAAAAGAAACATAGAAATAAAGAAAGAAACGCAGAAAGTAAGAAAGGTAGAAAGAAAAGTAGAAAGAAACAAACAAACGTAAAAAAAGAAACAAAAAAAGAAAGAAATGTAGAAAGAGAGAAACAAACGTAAAAAAAAGAAACAAAAAAAAGAAAGAAACGTAGAAATAGAGAAACGTAGAAAGAAAAAAACTTAAAAAAAGAAACTTAAAAAAAGAAAGAAACGTAGAAAGAAAGAAACGTAGAAAGAAAGAAACAAACGTAAAAAAAGAAACATAAAAAAAGAAAGAAACCTAGAAATAAAGAAACGTAGAAAGAAGAAAGAAACATAAAAGGAAAGAAACGTAGAAATAAAGTAGAAATTTAGAAAAAAAGAGAGAAAGAAACGCAGAAAGAAAGAAACGCAGAAAGAAAGAAAGGTAGAACAAAACGCAGAAAGAAAGAAAAGAAGAAAGAAATGTAGAAAGAAACAAACAAACGTAAAAAAAAGAAACAAAAAAAGAAAGAAACGTAGAAAGAGAGAAACAAACGTAAAAAAGTAACAAAAAAAAGAAAGAAACGTAGAAATAGAGAAACATAGAAAGAAAGAAACAAACGTAAAAAAAGAAACATAAAAAAGAAAGAAACGTAGAAAGAAAGAAACGTAGAAAGAAAGAAACGTAGAAAGAAGAAAGAAACATAGAAGGAAAGAAACGTAGAAATAAAGTAGAAATGTAGAAAAAGAGAGAGAAAGAAACGCAGAAAGAAAGAAACGCAGAAAGAAAGAAAAGTAGAAAGAAAGAAAAGTAGAAAGAAAGAAACGTAAAAAAAAACATTGAAAAAGAAAGAAACGTAGAAAGAAAGATACGTAGAAAGAAAGAAACAAACGTAAAAAAAGAAACATAAAAAAGAAAGAAACGTAGAAAGAAAGAAACGTAGAAAGAGACAAACAAACATAGAAAAAGAAACATAAAAAAGAAAGAAACGTAGAAAGAAAGAAACGTAGAAACAACCAAACAATCGTAAAAAAAGAAAGAAACGTAGAAAAAAAGAAACGTAGAAAGAAAGAACATAGAAAGAAAGAAACGTAGAAAGAAAGAAAGAAAGAAAGAAATGTTAATTGTCATTCATTAGACTCTGTGCGTTTCAGTGAGGTGATCTGGGGGGAGGACAGGGACAGACAGTGATGTGACCTCTAATCACACATCCTCATCTGTATGGATGTGTGTGGGATGAGAGATGAGAGTACGGGACGGCCGTGAGGACTGGACAGAATACAAGAGAGAGTGATAGAGGGAGACTGTGTGTGTACCCGGCAGTAGTTTGTGACAGAGGTGGAAGACAGGCACGCTGATGGTTTTGGCAGACGGATCGACTCCCGAGGAAGCTGCCAGCTTGTCGCTGAGGACACGCCCTCGTCGAGACGGGGGACGAGGAGGGGTGGACAAGGCCCTTTTTGACTGAGACTTGAGACCTGAGACAAAGAAAGTATGTGATTAGTAGCTGCTGTTAGCGATTTTATGATTGGTTCTTTAGCATGTTGTTGCTGGGTTGCGTACTGGCAAATTAAAAACACTTACGAACCCTAAACTAGTGGTGTCTTGGAATACATAAACCTAGTATGTGCAATAATATTAAAGGCATGAATATGCGAGTCCATAACGGTGAGGGGGCGGAATTATGCAGTACCTGAGGCAACAACAACACTGTAGTTATCCTGGAAACCATTATCAGCCTTCATCTTTTCTTTCTCCTCATGGTTTTTCTTCTCTTTATCCTCCTTCTGTTCATTGATCAGTTTGGCTGTGATGCTGGGTGTATCTGAAGGGTTACAAATCTCAAGATCTTTAAGTTATTCCATAACGTGTGTGCGTGTGCGCTTGCCCGCAGATTTAAAAAATACATTGTCCTTTAGAGACACATATCCTTGGCTGTACATGTCATCTCAACTGATCATCTGAATTATTGATGGTAAAGATAATATGCCTGTAAGGACATCACATCCATAAAAATAACAAGTGATATGTGTCCAGCGAGGGTCTTCAATCAGTGAAAGTGTGACGTTAGCATGAGAACGGCTCTGTGACGATCAACAGCAGGGCCTGCTGGGATATCTCATACAAGCACTGTGTGTGTCTCCGCATCGGCTGAAGACTATATCTGCCACATTCAAGGTCTCTGGAGACAAACCATTCATCATGCAAACATGCACACATGCACGCTGATGGCCGTACCACACGCATTTAAGCCCTAAATGCTTTATGCACCGAGACCTTGAGAGTCTGCAGGAAACGCTACATGTGATGGACCTAAAAGACCACTGCATTATGGCCTAAATGATGGACAACGTGAAGATGTTTTAAAATCTAGTGAATTAAGTAGGATCGCAAGTCAAATTCTAACGCAGCATTGCGTTTCATTTGCAATCCCAGAATGATTTGGAAAATGTCGGAAGAGGTAAAATAATTCTGACTCAATATTTGTAACCAAAAAGAAGATCTGTCACTTCTGAAGTTCCATGACAGTTTGGATGCTGCCTAAAAACGTAGCCGTCTATGCATGCAGCGTGGCAGTTTACAAGGTTTTAAATCAAAGAATGTACAGCTATTCAACACGTCTTCATACCTGAGACACGATCCAATACTTCAGACAGTGTGGTCGAAATGGGCAGATGCAGTTTGCGGAACTTGTGGCCTGCTCCGTACATCGGATGCTGAATCACATGACTGGTGGCGTTAATCCTCCCTTTATACAGCTGAACCAAAGACAAGAAGACAAATAAAGGCGAGGTCACAGAACTCTTAGCATGAATCTAATATTCTGTCTGGTACGCTTGTGTCTGCAGAGAACAACAACAAACTGGATGCAACCAAACAGAAAACAAATAAATTCCTCTCTAGATCAACATGAGATTTTAAACGTTGACTTGACATTCTCGGAAACACGATTATGGTTATCTTTTGAGTACACTACAGCGCTAAAACAAACTTGACATGAAGAGTTTTACATTCGAAAATGCTGTTGCCGTAAAAGATATTGCAGCGTGTAAAAGTGTATCCTTATGTTTATCCCTGAAGATTCCTGCCCCTGTTATTGATATGGGCGGTCCAGACATCAGACGTCTCATTCCCCTTGAAGGTGGAGTTGAAGGAGGAAATATGAAGACCAATCGCATGGCGCTCCCAGCAGATCTAATTGTAAACAATAAATTTTAAGAGCTCCTCTGTCCGGTCTCTCTGTAAAAGAGCCATGATTAATCGGAGTTGAAATGCACGGCGTCCCTCTATAATTTACTGGGGAAATGACCTGCTGAACGACTCGCCGGCTAAAAAAAGATGCCTTACGTCTTTACGATTTGGCCTTGTTCCGGTTTGGCAGGCTGAGGAGAGTCATAACTCTACATGTCATCTTAGGGATAAGCTGGATATGTCCTCCAACATTTAGACTACGTTAAAGAGGAAAGATGTGCTTTGTGCTTCTGTGCACTAAACAGGTTTCCCCAAACATTTTATCGCTCTATGACACTGCCGTGACCAACAAAACTCGGCAAACAAGCCAACATTGAAAGTTTTGAGGGACATTAAAAAGAAGGAGTGAAACATTACGAGCTTTAAGTAGTTTAAACGTTTAAATTTGGGGAAGAATCAGTTTGAAGACACAATATCTGATTCATTTATCTGATTCTACTTGCGATTGACATTAATGTGAGGTTTATGTGGGCCCCCTAGTGGCAGGCTAGAGTATGAATTCACTGAGGTAGCGGAGGATAAAATCCCCCTGAGATGATGTAAAGGTCAGGTGCATTTTCTCTGTAAGTAAGAGGCATTTCTGAGCTTTACAGCAACAGTCATAAATGATTTAACACACTAACCAAGCAAAATCACTTCTATATAAATGTAAAGGTGAATTTTTAATGCATGTACCGGACAGGGAGACTGGAGGAAGACGGTCACTTTCTCGTCCTCCAGCATGAGCTGCAGGAAGAGACGACGTATAAATCCAGAGATGTTCCCTGAGACCGGAACGTTCCCTCGCTGAGGAGCCGACTGGAACAGCTCACAAAGAACCTTTCCAAACAGAAACAAATAATTCTGGTTGAGGCAACGGTCCTCAAAAGAACACTTCAAAAAAAAGTATTTTTCATAAAAGCATGCATGAAAATATTTCATAGCTGTACATAAGAAAACAGACATGTTTATTTCTTCATTTCCAATTATAATGTTTTCAAAAATGACTATTAAGAATTCATTTTTATATATCGGAACCATAGGTCAACATTCACATTTAAAAAAACGATATCAGATAACAAAAAAATCCCAGTTCACACTATATATATTCATGCAATCATCAAAAGCACTGAAGAGTTTTCGGTCTTTTTCCAATTTGTTTTTATGTTTTGACACCTTATGTCACATAAACATAAATTCTTGAGGTGTTCCTGTCAACAGATGTTTTTGTCTATAAACAATACCAGTCAAAAAAATTCATACCTGTGCCATAAGCCTCTGGTTGTTTGGATGGCAGGAGATGCACTGTAAAAAGAAAGCAACAGTGGCGTTCTCGATAGCGGTCCTCTGCTGGGTGGTGAGTCCACTGCTACAGCTTGCTGAACCCAGAGAGAAGGACGCCCCTGAGGTGTGAGATGGGGCGCTGGCATGTGAGGTGCTAGGTGATGGCCCTTGCCCCGCACTGGTGCCACTGCTGGTGTGAGAAGCCCCACTGGCACTGGAGTGACACAGAAGAAACAGCAGCGCCGTCCAGAGCGGGTTAACCTCTGGCCCGCCCAGCCAGTCCTTCATGGTGTGACTATTTCCTACTTCCGTTAAGAACCGCAAAACAGGTGCTGCCAGCTCAGGAGACAGCGGTGGCCTGTTTGATGTTGCAGATGAGGTTTGGTTGTGTGTGTGCGAGCGTCTCTCGGTCTGCCCGGAAAATCCAGAAGGCAAGGGTAGGTTGCCGTTGACTAGAAGACTGCAACAAAGATCAGCTAAGCCGCGAACCAGCAGAGAAGGCAAACCGGAATCCAACAGCTGCTGAATGGCACTGGGCGACTGAGATGCGGCAGCCAGGGTCACCAGCTGGCACTCTGAAAGGGTGATGGGCACGGTTATGGGAGTACGGGCATGTTTGGAGTCATCCGTAAGAGATGCGGCACTGTTTAGATCGTGCTGCTTCTTCCCGTCGTCTGTCATCGCCATGCGGCGCTGTGCGTTTGTCTGGTCAGCAGGGGGCGCCACAATGCCCATCCAGGACATGAGAAGAGAAAAGTAACTGGGGTGGATGTGACACATGGAACACAGCAAACTGTCAACTGCCTTCTTTAAAACCAAGTTAGAGGGCAACGACATGGACCAGTTGTACAACAACCTGTGAAAGACAGAAAGATAAAAAATAAATAAAAAATAGATGCAAGACCTATCTTTAATATTTTTTGTTTACGGATAACAGATTTCCCTTTGGCTGACAGGGTATTATTTTCCCCATGTGATATTATATCACTTTTTTTCCAAAGTATACACACCTGAAAAGAATACAACTTGAAAGATCTGGTAAAAAACAAGAGCGAAATATGTTCTCTCTCCAACAAGAGAACATCAAAACACACCGCAGGCGTAAACACACCCTCATCCAAAACTCTCACTATTTAAAGAGAAACATTTTGCGCTGTAAAGAGAATGTGTAGACTCACTCAAACAGCTCTCTGTTTAGCAGCCCGGGCAGGTCGTAGTCCACAGGCAGCTCGTAACTGTGCCATAAGACAGATGCCACGCAGTGCAGGTGTGATGGGGACGGCATGAGCAAGCCGTACTCTCGTGAGGGTGGAGCGCTCGGACCCGCGTATCCTGATGGAGAGCTCTGTTTCATTGCCGCCATGCGTGAAGAGTCGTACACCCACTGCAGCAGAGTCTGGATTCTACAATACACAAAAAATCAACATCTTAACAATGAGCTGACCCATGTTTGCACTTCCTGTATAGGTAGTAAGGCCTAAAAATTCTTGGTCCAAATTAAACTCAATTGACCAATTATGTACAGAATTAAGATATCTTCCACATCTATTTTAGGGATCAAACTGATCTTGGAAAAGTACTGTAAATGAGCTCTTTTAAGCCAACTGCAGCTTTTTGAGTTCTGGAGGAAAGCGCTAACCTGTCTTTAGTGCCAGGGTCCTGAGTGGTGCCCAGCTGGTAGAGGATGTCTATAGTTGAGTCTGATGACAGGCCATTTAACCTCCCGAAGAGCAGTGGACTGTTCAGATCTAAAATGGAAGCATTGCAACCAATCAGATTCAAAGGACGTCACACAAAAAAAGACAGACCAATCAGATGAAAAGAAGCACATGGTTAGAGGTTCCTGATTTGTAGAGAAATAAGTGGCGTAAGAGTGTGTGGGTCCTTACTGGCTAGGTCGGTGCCGGATGCGGCACAGTTGCGCAACAAGATGTCGATGAGTTTGAGGCCTATGCGTGTGGACTGCAGGCCTATCTTCACCAGCACGGCTTCGATGTTGGGCGAGTGCATTCCGCAATATGGTGACATGAGGAGGGCGGCGCAAGTCTGCAGGAGGTTCGCTGTGGGAGCAGCGGCGCTGGCCATCATGGCCTCCAGATCAGACACGTGAGTCAGGCAGTGGTGCAACAACCGCAGCCAACCAATGCTGAGAGAGCGAGAGAACAATGATATCATAATTTATGCATTCTTAAAGAAATCCAACTTTACACTACCACCATATTTAACAAAAGGCCAATTACCATACCTGGTTTTGGAGACCTGGTCTTCAGAGGGCAGGAAGGGGTTGTTCACAGTAGCTGAGGAAGTGTTTCCAAAAGCAGTCAGGCCCAGTAGCTTAATCTGTGAGAGACCGAGTGTGCTGGCGTCCCGCGGCCGGTGCAGTCGCAGACACACGGCAGA
Organism: Triplophysa dalaica; assembly: GCF_015846415.1. NCBI lineage: Eukaryota > Metazoa > Chordata > Actinopteri > Cypriniformes > Nemacheilidae > Triplophysa > Triplophysa dalaica. Next base: position 6,409,871 of record NC_079556.1, on the reverse strand, counting down.
TGCCACCTCTGCCTTTACCAGCTGGAACTTTATGTAGGTGAGACCGCTGGTGATGACTGGAGTCGACAGGGGGAGCATATTCACACCGTCTGCACTGATCTCAACAGACACCGAGGATGGGCATGCTGGGAAGGAGAGATATGAACATTTAATAGGTATAATACATAAAGCTTTATACTACTTTACTTTTGAGTGCCACGTGTCTAAAATAACACATTCTTAAAGATACAGTAAATAAAAATAGTGGACCAATTAGATTGCAATGTGATTGCTACCCAGAATACATGCAGACTTACTGGCGAGAGATGCCAGGTGTGGTTGTATGTGAATCTCTTTGAGTAGAACGGCAGCAGGTAGATGTATGGTGAGGTCACACCAGGCCTCCTCTGGAAGGAAGATGTACGACCAAGCGGCAGAACGAGCCCGTCGATGTGGAGGAGTCGCCTGCAAAAGCACTTCGGCCGGCTGCGCCGTGGGACTACTGGAGTTGATGGTGCCTGTGGGAAGCCAAAAACGTCTTTCTTAAAATAAATAATTTTAGCATAGTGTATATGTAAATAAATCACTGTCGTGTATAAGAAACAGTGTTTGTGACTTCAAGTAAAGTGTGTCTGTTGTACCAAGAGGGGCAAAGTTGTGCAGTCCCTCTGCGTTGTCTGGTTCTGAGGTCAGCACTCGTGCTTTCAGACTACCATCTGCTGCTTTGCCGGGACCGGAGTCTAGAAACTTCATGATGGTGGACACCATGCTACGGGCGGTGTTTACGATGGCTCGGGTGCTGGTGACCATGTTATTACAGATGAGCTGCACACCACCTAAAAACACAGAATTCAAATATATACACAAATCTGCAACACAGAGCACAAACAACATGCTAAAGGGCTTTGGATGTAAGTGTTTGCATACCCATGTCGTGGAAGGCTTTTAAGGCCTCGCTGGTGTCAAGCACTCTCAGAATAAACCACAACAAAGGCTCGGAAAGCTGGCATGTGGACAGAGATCCCTGTAGAATAAACACACAACTCATTAGAGACACACAGTACATGACTGTGATTTGATGTAGTCGGTCAGATAGGATTTTAAAGAAACCATTTTTACCTGTCGGCCCATGTAGCCACAGGCCATGTATGTGAGTATAGGCTGCAGCATGACCTGGACCGATGTGGCTCTTTTACTCAGAGTGGTCAAGATGGTAAAGAGCCCATCGCCCACTGAAATGGCATCCAACCCACCATGAAAGTTCTCGTGTTTGGTTAGATGGAGTCCACTAGCGCCTTTATGACAATGAAAATATACAAACAAATGAATGAATGCATGAAATTCAATAGCATATACATTATTACACTGAAGTGCTATTTGCTTAAAATACAACTGCTACTAAAATAATTATTTTCTCACAACCATTGATATTTCATTTATGATTCTGGCAAATGCATCCAAAGCGACAAAGCACAATGGCCTACCTGCTATAGCTACAGGAAAACTTAAGAAAAATGAATGTAAGATTTGTGTACCGATAATCATAGCCATGGCGCTGCTGTTGCATTGTCCCAAAGCAGACAAGATCTGACTCATGATCTGCTGATTGGCCAAAACCAGGTCTGCCACACCCACTGCCGGTCCCTGATGCTGCGCCGCACCTGCAGCTCCGCCCTCTTTGCTTCCACACACCTTCTCTTCATCCGAGACGCTGTCTGTGCCTCCGCTCGCTGGAGGCAACCTCCCACTAAACTCACGATCTCCCGACAGCGGGAGCATCACCAGGGCGTTGACCAGCTTTAGAAGGTCAAACATCAGCTGGTCACGGGTGGTCTCGCCGCACACAGCCTTGGCATCACCTGGACGGATGATATTCGCGAACAGGCCCCCGAAACAGGCACGGGCGCCTACAGAACTGTCTGAACCACTGCGCGAGACCACCTTCTCTGAACACGTGATGTAGTGGTGAACCAGGAACGTGATGGACTCGATGACGGCCAGGATGGTGGTCACAGAAACAACTTCGAAGTTTTGCTCCAGAGTGAATTCTAGAAGCTTCACCTGGGCGTCTAATGGACCCTGACCGGACTGGAAAGGACCCCTAAAGAAAGAGAAGACGGTAAATGTTTAATCGCCCTCGTGTCTATATAACATAATTAGGTGAATTCAGATTATTACTTTACAAAAATGCTTTTCAGATCACATAAAAAATATGGACACGCATAATGTTAAGTACCTTTCAGTGGACAAGATGTGCAACAGCTTGAGAAGGAATTCGCTGAACATCTGGGGACATGTTGAAGACAGGTGCACCTGCAACCTGGTTAAGAATTCCTGCAAGGCTTGTGTGGCAGTGGGGCCAACCTGGACAAAACAAGACGCCACAGAAGAATGTGTGAGTGTAAGAAAGACTTTTTACAAACACGTGTGTGTGTTTCAAGAGGTTGACATGATACCTGTGAGCTGTGCTGGCTGGTGCCGTGTGGGTTTCCTCCAGACAAGAAGCGCACAAGCACGTGCACGAGCGTGGGGTCAGACACCATCTGCTGGGCCGAGCTCTCCTGTACACCCATCCCACTGTTAGAGGCTACAGGTAAAACACACATACACAAGGTGGTCATTGAAAGCGCAGGTATTCATAAAGTGGGTCACCAGACTGTTCGCGTTTATAATTAGCCTTCAGTGAGGCGACACGTTCAGATCTGCTGAGCTGGTGGGATTTCTCTGAAGAAACAGTTTTGCACATACATGGGAACGCAGGAACTAGAAATCCCCCACAACCAAAACTCAAAGACAGATACTCACCGCTGGCAGGCATGTTGGTCATAAGCGTGAGACTATGCAGGACGAGACACCATGTTCTTAGAGAGGTGTTTGGGTACCAGGCCAGCACTGACAGGAAGCTGCTGATGGAGGCTGACAAAGACAACAAAAACAAACATTACAAATGCACAAACCAACGTCAGCAAACCACAAAACAGACCACTGAGATTTGAGGGAAGGGAGAATCAAATTGTTCAGGGAAATACACATGGACCAATCATTGTTTACATTTAGCACTAACATTTTTCAAAACAAGCATAATAATACATTTTTTGGAGCCCTGAACCTTTACAAACTCTTTGTCATCAACTTTAAATTTAGCAAAATTTAGCAAAAAAAGCAAAACAGCGCAAAGCTTGGGTCACTGTTCACTGGTGAATAATCTCACCCTGGTTAAGGGGGATCGTGGGTGCTCTGCTGGCATTAAAGAGGAAGATATCGGAGCCGCTCTCCTCCGACCCTCCGGAGCAAGAACTCAAACTAAGTGTCAACCACAGCTGCAGCAAAGACTCCAACTGAAGAGACATTGTGCAAACAAAAAAACAAAGAAAGAGATGGTGAGATCAAGTCAAATACGGCTTTCAATGCCAAAGATAACATAATTTCCGAAACAAACATGTACCTGGACGTGGTGGACTTGCAGCAAGGAGAAGAGCTTGTTGAAGCAGGTGCTCAGCATTGGAATGGAAGATGGTTGAACCATCAAAGCGCTACTGGGGGGAGAGCTTTGGAACCCTCCACGCAAGAGAGAATCGTCTGTCCCATTTGCAGACTGAGCCACTGTGATAAAGAAAACGTTAAGTTTTATCAAAATCAACATCAGTGAGGTAAAATGATTTCACCGCAGGCTTCTTTTGTGTACCTGAAGGAGATGAGGATGTTAACGCCTGCAGTATGGCATCTGCCTCCAGTGTGGCCATCATCTTCAACATAAGCTCCGCCTGTTGTTCTAGCCCAACCTCTAGCCGAGCATCCAGAGCTGTGGTAGACATTAAAACATTTTTGCACTCTAAATTCAGCATTTATTTTATTCCTCTATCTTCTGATGTTTCTCACCTTGTGACACAGATACAGAGAGGCTCTGAGATCCAGGTTTCTCTGCGGTGGCAGCTGCGGGGGGTTTGGACACAGGTATGCCCACACCCCCAGTGTAGGGGTTATAACTGTATGAACCATAGTCAGTACCCCAGTAATCATACCAGGTACTGCTGATAGGCTACAAGGGAGAGATGAAAAGAGAAACAACAACAACAAAAGAAACCTCAGACACACATCTCTGAGAGTCATGCAAACCAAATATAAGAATGAATGTATACGAGTAGTAGATACTAAAAACAATCAGGTTTTTACTGTATGTTTGGTGGGATACACAGGATGCATGCAGAGCAAAGAAGATAAGACAAGAAGAGAGAAGAGAGATTCATACCTTGAAAACCTTGGCGGCGAGTGGATCTTTTTCCAAATCAATATCTAAAGGATCAATATCAACATCCATCAAGTCTTGTAGCAAGTCAAAGTCTATGTCTTTATCTTTTTCCAAAGATGACAGTGGTGGAGCACCTTTGGGCAACGAAAAAACCTTCAATATTGCAACAGCAGCGTACCAAGAGAAGCAACTACACAGACAGCCTTCTTCAGGCTGTCAAACTCCTCTTAGACGGACAGGGCATCCAAACAGTGGATCGTTGACCCATTCTGAATATATTTTTCAAAGTTTTGTCCTATAACTTTTCTTAAATAAATTTAACGTGATGAGAAAACAACCAGCTGCTTTAAGTTGGTCAAAGACTTCAACTATAATTTTAGAGAAACTTCAAAGAGTCAGATAATCTACACTGTTTTAACCCCTTGTCAACTGCATTGTACCACCATTACTCTTTCTCAAATATGTTAAAACAAAGTAAAACACAAAACATTCACGTAACACAAAAACATGCATCAAAAAGAAAAAAAACATTATAATAAAAGAAAAGTGAGGGTCCATGTGAGGCGACGTGCTATTCAGGCGGAGTTACCAACGCACTTTGGAACACAGAGGATGTCCCGGGTGTACCTGCGATGATATCGGGTCCTAGGGGCTCATCAATGGTCTCCACAAGGGGGATGGGGGTCGGCTGGGGAAGAGAGTCATCCGAATCCACCACAGAGGAAGAAGCGGCCCCAGCTTCATCTGCTCCCGCCCCGTCCATACCATCCACACACAATGGAGACAACAGCTCTCCTGCAAACACACAGCTTTGGTCACCAAACTCAGTCAAAACTAAAAAGTTGTTTAGAAATCTCCAGAACATTCATACTGACCTGAGAGGATGTCCTGCAGCATGCATGTGAGAGAGTACTGGGCCCAGGCTCCGCCCCAAGAGATGTCCCCACGGTTGAAGTCTGTCCCAACCAGTAACAGAAGTAATCTCTCCAGCTGCTGCTCTGAAACCACCTCACACAGGTGGATTGTGGGTCGAGTGGCGTTCGCTATCCTGGCCAACACCTGAAAGAGATGCATTTAAGAACATCATTTATGTCTTTCTTGAGCAGATGAGCCCCCAAAACTGAAAAGGTGAAAAACTGCACCTTGCAGACAAAAAGCAGCAAGTCTGCATGGCAGGTGAAGTCCATGGAGAGGAGGAAGAGAGCGAGCTTCTGCACAACACAGATACAGCGCTCGTGAGATAACGTGAAAGGCAGAAGCTCCACTTCAGGGGTCTCTTTCGCCGCAGACGCCTCTGAGTCCAGGGTGGAGCGCGGCCATTCGGCCGTCCGTCTCAACCGGATCAGATCCTTAAAGTGCTTTGTGCAAAACAGAACCACGTGGTTAACAACATGAACACTTTGTGTGTCGACTATGTACTGCAAATGTATTGTTATGCAAATGTTCAATGCAATTTATGTTTACAAGATGAGTTATTCTTGAAAGTCTCACCTTGGAAGTGGCTTGTTTGAGTTTGGCCTGTTCCACCAGCAACTTGTAGGAGGAACCTTTGTTGCTCTGAATTTTTTCTTTCTCGATTTGCTCGACTAAAGCTTTCTGTTTGGCTTTCAATAAATTCAGCTGCTGCAGTAAAGACAGAATTGATTAACATCCCAATACAACTTATTTCAGAATTCAAGCTGGTTTCAACCATGTTGCCCTGTGTTAATAAGAAAGTTTGTGCGAGACACATGTACCTGTTTGTGGTGGACCAGCTGTTTGCGAATCTTGCGTGAGTACAGTCGATCTAAACTGCTGTTGCTGCCTTTGGCCGATCTGTTTGGGTTCTGGGACTGCAGGCTGTTGTTTATGAAGCTCCACTGGTTCCCTGGTGTTATTGATAAAAGGAAGATACGCTGAAGCTAAATGCATTCTCTACAGTCTGCATTTAAAAGCAATTTGATTTCTTGGCTCTCATGCTTGTCCAGATAATTTCACAACTTTCTCCTGTCAAAGATTTTCTTTGGAGTTTCTTTCACCACTTTTACCTGTGAAGGATCTCTCCCTGTCTTTACTACCCAGAGGTTTCTTAGCTGCGGTGGCTTCATCTTCCACGCTGGCCACATAGTCGAGCAGTCGAGAAACCAGCATGACCACCCAACTGATCATGGGAATATCCAAAACCCCTATAAACACACAAAAGAAAACGTGTGTTACACACATCACATCAAAAATATCTCTTATACTCACAATACTAACTGAATTGCACACAAAAATGCAAATAAAAATACACACCATCTGTCCTGCGATGTGGTGCTGCAGTAGTCTGTTGCAGAGGTGACAAAAGTGAGTCGAGGAGGTTTAACAAACCCTCCAAAACACCACTGTTACTCAGAGATCTTTGGCCAATACAGGACAGCAGCATAAAGACTCTGAAGAAAATAAACAGGGGACCAAAGCTTAAGTGTAAGCTAAGAGGTATTGTTATCCTTCTGAAACCTCAAAGAAAATCTTGTAATCAGTATTGAATAGTGAGAGGGGTCTGTTGTTACCTGTCCTGAGGGAAAATGAGCAACTGCTCAGAGTTGTAAAGCTCCTGAAGGACGTTGGAAAGGAACTGACCCCACCATCTCTCCCCTCCGCAGAGCTGAACCAGCAGCAGCCCGGCATGCAAGCGGATCTTAGGAGTTCCGCTGATACACAGCTGCTTAAAGAGCTCTTCACATGCCTGGGCGTGAAAAGTGTTCTGCAACACTGAGGGCACAGAGTGACCTAAGAGAGAGATGGAAATAACATTACTCATTAATCATTAATAAAATTAATCATCTTACATCATTTACATTTACATTTACATTTACATTTAGGCATTTGGCAGACGCTTTTATCCAAAGCGACTTACATTGCTTTATCCTATACATTTTACATAGGTATTTGCAATCCCCTGGGATCGAACCCACAACCTTGCGTTGTTAACATCAGTTAACATCAGTGTTGATGCACTGTACCTGTCCCTTAAATGTCAGACTGAATAGTGAAAAGTAGGCTATTATGTCAACGGTCGATATTTTCCCCCCACCCACATGACCTTAAGGGAAATTAAGTTGCTATGTACTGATAAAATTATGACAAACATTTTCTTAGAATGATGTGAAAGGTTATTTAATGGTGCCATAGAATGGGAACTGTATTTACCTAGGCATAGATGAATAATAAAAGCTGTGTACATGGAAATGACATATTGCGAGCCGCAAACACTATTGTTTCCTCCTTGTGTAAATCGTGTGCATGCAAAAGACAACTGAAAAAGAAGCCAATCCCAACATAACACCGACTTTGACGTTACAGTCAGGATGTACGTCCCCAATGTTGCATTAACCCGCCCATGTTCTACGCCAGCTGGATCATCCGAAGATCCACAGGTATTGTGAGTAGGGTTGGGCGATGTTTACCAAATTGGCATCAGACTATGTCTACAGTGAAACCTCCTGATGGACGTTTTTGTCTTCTTTAAACAAGCTGCCACGATATGCACTGGGCAATTACCAAGTCAGGTGTGTGTCATCTGTACTGTGCAAGCTTCTCAGTTTTATACAACGCAAGCTGCGCAGATACACATCTTCTTTATACAATTATATAGTTAGGCGGGTCCGCGCAAGCTGAGTGTCTTCGTTAAACAGCGTGGGCTGCACCGGTATAAAGTCTGGCGCATCTGATCAGTACCATGCATGTTTATATGCCCCTTAAGCCTTATTTATGTTTGTTAACAATGCAATTTGAAGCACAGGGCAGTGAGAGTCATGTGACAAAAGTGAAACGGACAATTTTCAAACCTTGGACAATATCAAGCAGACTTCGCTCAGCGTTTTGATACTGATTTACGAAGGGGGCAATTCCGACTATTTTCCCATTAGAACCTCTGCCGCAAGCAGTAAGCCGTGATCTTATCCACTTCTTTAATTTCATGCCTGACAGTAGCGATCTGTTTGCTGTGTAAACTAGTGGCATGAGTCGGCACAGAGAAACAGCAAATCAGAGCAGAGCTCAACATTAATATTAATGACCCTTCCAAATAAGGTATTTTCAGACTTTTTCATTCTAGGGACAAATCCTGGGGATGTTAAACCGTTTCTGGATCATTTAGGCGCTTAATAAAGCCACATATCTTCTATGTAGATATCAGAGAACAATTTCACATATTGTATCAATTAATTCTTTGCCACCTTTTAAAAAGTGCTCAGACTCACCATTACAGCTGTGCAACAGGCTGAGTAGTGTATCTAACAGGTATCTGATGATGGTTCTGAGCTGCTCTGTTGAGGAGTTCTGGACCAGTTCTCTGGGTTCATAGATCTTTGGCAGGTGTTTACGGGTGGCCCCCAGTGAGACACGCAACCTTTGCACTGCATGATGGGACAGGTTGAGCTGTAACTGCAGCTGAATGCAGTCTTGATAGGCAGAGAACACACGTGAATCCTCTTCTACAGCTTTGTCAGGCTTACGAAGGAAGTACTGTGCGTTATTGGCGCTGTTGAGAGGCGGCAGGTCGATGTTCTGGAGCAGCGTCTCAAGGCGATGACAGGCAAGATTATATCTGCACAGAGATTCGCATGTTTGACCCAGTATATATTCAGACTTTTATACATCGAGACTGTGACACATACAGCTCACTGACCTGCATTGAATGTCTTCCTGGAGGGCCACCATCATAGACAGATGTTGGTCTAGATCTGGCTGGCTAGCAGCCTCATTCTCACCCCTCAGTGGGTCATGCATTAGCTTCAGTTCACTCTCCCACGGTAGGATGTAGGTGTGGCCGTAGTAGAATCCCAATGGGATTTTAGCCCGGGCATTAGTGCTGCCGTATCGCCCAATCACAGTGATCTAGAGGAGGGGCGTAGAGTAAGTCACATTGGAGGTGGTTATTAGAATCTTTGTGCTTAACGTTACAGAATGCAGATCGTAATTTCTTTATTATAAATTCATAATAAATGTATGTTGTTAACCTTCATGAATCTGCAGACTGGTGGGGGCAGGAGGTCATGTAGAATCAGGGAATGTGTGCTGATATCTGTGGCGACCACGAGTCGCCTCCCATCCACTTCCTCCCCAAGAGTCCAGATATCAATGGAAAGGGAGGCCAAGTCAGCACAGGTGGGAATCAGAGCATCCGTCAGCAACACCGGCCTTCCAAAATCTAGGGTTACGAAGCGCCTTGCACCTACGAGGGAGGAGAATCCTGACTTTACTTTAAAGAATACAAAACAGTAGGATGTTTATAGTGTTTTATGCTAAACATTTAGTACTCTGGAATGAGTTTTCTACATACCTGAATGCATTCGCTCTATTATAATGGACTGGTGTGGTGGAGGCTGTAGAAAGTGAGAGGCTTGTGAGATTGCCAACACCAGGCCACTTCCTAAGGGGTTCTACAATAAGGCACACAAGAAATTTAAGATCTAGCTTTCTGTGTTTACCAACAACACTTGTTAGATTAACACAACCCATAGGTTTAAAGTGACATTAACACAACTGCACAACACACCTGTTTGGCTTTCTGTGTGTTTTTATTATGGGCTGAAAGGTTCACAGGTGGAGGGTCAATGACAGACCCGGGGAAGAGCTGAGCCAGTTCCACGCTTATGGCTGCCGAAACGGCTTCGTTTGGTGGGGTGAGAGGGGGCGTCATGAACAGTGGGGTGGTTTTAGGGGTGGGAGGGATGACGTCTGAGGGGTGGATAAAGAAGCCTGGGCCAGACGACTGGTTGGACGGCACTGAGTTAACGACACCGGATGCTGAGGTAGCCGCGGTTGTCTGGTGGAGTTTGGCCTCAAGCTTGGCCTTCTATTTCACAAAAAAATCTGAATACACACTCTCTTTCTACAAGTACTACATGTATTCATTTGTTATTTTAAGTGTCCAACACAATGTAACTTTAGCTACCTGCTGCTGTAGTTTCAGAAGCTGCTGTTGTTTCTCCTGAAGAACTTGCAGCTGCTGTTCGGCAGACACCATGGCGTGAGACAGTGACTGCAGGGCAACCTGTGCAGCAGAGCTCAGGGCCGTGGATGCCTCACCAACAGTTCCCGCAGAAAGCCCGGCCACCGTGGGTGTTACACCAAAAGTGCTCACTGCACAAAAAGTTAAACACAAAAAGATCTAAGTCGATTCTTTTTTCAACCAAAACATTACTTAATGTGACTGAATAATGTATAAATCATAGAAGAGAGGAAGTGGAAAAAGGGATATATACCAGTGAACATACTTGCATCATCCCTCTCAACTCTGGTACCGTCGCTGGTGGAGACGCAAGTAAAGTGCAGGGGTTCGACCTCCAACAGGCCGGTCAGAGCTGTGAAACTGCCCTCTGCCGCCCCGCTATTATTCACCTTACCATTACCTGATTTTTGACACACAAACAGAGCATTTAAGATATCTGTGATAGTGTTTTAATAGTTTGATCGTAAAAGTCTGTGAGAGAAGAATGTATGAATGCACCTGAGAGAATGTCGGACAGGTCGATCTCGTCTGACTGGACACCGATGCTGCTGTTGAAGGTGTTCTTACAGGAAGACCCACTCATCTCCAGGTCAAACAGCACCGGGTCAAATGGAGACCCGTACAGACCATATCTGAATGAAAGATGCATGGATACAGGAAAATGAACAATTGCCAAGTCGTTGAATGCAAGCACAAATTTGCCAGGAGTGACTTGCAAACCTGCAACATTATGCTAAATGCAACAGATGTGAAATGAAAGTCAGTTTTAGTTAACTGATGAGTTTATGAAAGACAGTAAGCTGACCTGGTCTGCAACAGTGCCTCTAGTGGAGTCAGGCGGTCCTGCAGCTGGTGAGAGACAGCTGTGAGCAGAGATGCGCAAGCAGTACTGCACCCAGCCAAGTCCTCATCTTTCACATAATTTAACAGGACAAAGTACCAGAAGACTGATCCTGTGAGGCAGATATAGAGAATTTTCAATTTGTCAATTTTATCATTCAAAATCTCAAAAATCTCAAACTACTAAAACACCATAAAAATTACCTCCAGTGGCTGCAGCAGGCAAGTAAGGCATGTTATCCAGAAGAGCTTTAAACAGAGCCTGACCAAAGCCTTGGTGACCGGGATCTCCTTTACCGGTACTGAAACACCAAACACCCATTTAACATAATAATTGTGACAGCAGTCTACTTCATTTGTTAGTCCATGACACAAATTATCCAAAAAGATGAGATAAATATTAAGAGATGTCGCAAACCCACCTTATACAAAGTGCAAGAAAGCGAGAGCATTTATGAGCTATACTGCGCCCAGCCTCAAAAAAACACGTCCTGATGATATCCGTCAACCGTCTCCTGGTTTTGGTCAGAAGCCCCTCTTTCCCCTCTCTTAAACTGAAGGACAACATAATGATAAAAATGAATAAAAATAGGCCAATGATGACAAAGCTTATCAAAACAAACTCCACGTCTACCGTACCTGCAGGGTCCGTTCGAGTAGACCCCCGCCAGCCAGCAGAGGATGTCCAAAATGAGACTCTGACAGTGTTCTGAGTTCTGTCCTTCATCTCCACCCTTACACAAACCTCTTAGCAGCTTATCATGAAGCTCAGGAAACTGAAGCATCGCGCAGCGTTGCACTCTGGGAAATATAAACAGACCGTATGGTAACTTTATGGACTAGCTCTGATATTTCAAGGACAGAGAGAGGGTAATCTCGTGTAAACAAGACGGAATATACTTGAAACCTGTTTCTCTTACCTTTCTTTGGGTATAGATGTTTTCCTAAACCTCCTGATTGTGACAGACACTTCCTGGAGTAAGTCACAGCCCCGCAAGTTATCTGGCTTTTTGAGGGCAGCCTGAGGATCTGATTTAGATGTGGAAGCCTTTTCCTGAAGAATCGAGATTATAAATACCAGACGTCATCATTACTTAATGTAATGCTGCTATACAGCCAATAGAGGGCTGTATTGCAGAAAGACAGCTAACCAACCACCAATCAAAACAAAAGTATCAGTGCTTAAACAAGAATTCATGTTTAAAAGCATTATTGAGTTAAATGAGACAAGCAGACAAATTACAATCCAATGCATTTTTAACAACGATGCAGAAGATGAGATTTTTCTGGTACCTTGTTGGCTTGGGACCTCTGCAGTAGAGACGAGAGTGAATGAGCTTTACTGTTATGAGGTTTGACTGATGGCATCCGTACCACTGGTCTCAAGCTCTCATCCAGAGCCTTATCACTCACTGCTTTGATGTGCACCAAGAATGATCGATACTTGCCTCCCGCCATGCCTGAAGACAGAGACAGTATGTATAAGACTCTTGATGGGTGTGTAGTAATGATTCCTATAAATGGTCTCGCAGACGAACCCTTAAGGAGTTTGGGGCTGGTAAGGCTCAGCATTCCTGCATGCCCAGAGAGATCCAGTCCGCTGGACAGCCACACCGGCCCACACAGGATATCGTCCTTATGTTCCTGCAGGAAGGGACACAGTCTGGATCCTGAAAGAGAATGAAAGGTCTCAAAGAATGAATGATTGAATAAATATCAGATATAATGCTGGTATTACAGGTGACCATTTTCATGTTAGGTTAGAAAAAAATCTTACCTGGTGACTCTTCAATGTCCATGAACTGGATGTCCTCTCCAAAATCGTGCAGGTGCGGCTGTCCGTTCTTCTCTCCGTTTGAGTTGAGGACATGAGACAAAGGGAAGACAATGTGCCTGTCCACTGGCGTCTCTGCAAATATATGATTACAAAGGAAACAAATCGACACAAATAATCAGATCACACCTGACAGAATCAATAACACAACAACATAATCATTTGGGGCTTTGCTGAACTAAGACTAAACTGGATTCCAAGATTCAATTTTTTTTTCCTGAACTCACCGTTGACTTTGCCCAGGCCTGGTGACTTGTTCTTCAGCAGTGTGATCTGGATCTGAGGGATGTTTGTAATACTGCTGTTCAGCACAAACTTGAAGTCCACATGTCCTACCATGCAGGTCTTGGGAAGGACCAGCTCAAAAACATGCTCGTCCCAGCTGGAGCTAAGAGACAGAGATTTATTAGCACTGTATTGCCTATATACACAAACACCAAAAGTGCAGGAACAAAATTAATAGTGCATTTGGGGGTAGACAAACTAACCAGGTCTTTAAAGTACTCACGAAAAGTGAAGGACTAAAATTCTATAACTGTAGAAATGGTTTGAGTGTACCTGTCGCTCTGTAGCTTCCATGTGCGGGTATGTTGAGCCGCGTCGCCGTGATGCTGCTGGTGGAGGTGCTGCGGGTGACGTCGTTGTTGCTGCTCCTGCTGTACCTCCACCCAGCAAGGGGGCACTGTGGCTGAGAAGCGTGGCGTCAGAGTTTCAAACCGGGTTAGTTCCACGAGAGATGAAAGAGTCGGTACTGTCAATGGCTGGTCCACCAGGAGGTCAACTCCTACATACACAAACAGTTTACTGTACTGTGAATACAGGTGACAGAACATATTTGAAACCAAACAAATTCGCTACTATAGAGGCTGTGTGATTTACTCAGAAAGACAAACACACCATATCATCGATTAAGAGAAGACACAAAGAACACACACACACACAAAATTTACTGCGTATATCTATCTTACTACCCATTTCAAATCTACTCACCCATGCAAAGTGGTGTGAAAATAGCACATGGTTATTTAAACCATAATAGGTTGAGTGACTTATCTTAAGGTAACTATCCTTTTATGGCTTTAATGTAAATTCAGTAGAAGTAGCTGATTAGGCAAATAAACAAAACCCTTTTGTTGATCATCTGCATAGTGATACTTGCGCTTAACCGAAGCACCCATGTGTCAATCACTCACCTGTGATACCCGGGCTCGAGGGATTTGATGTGGGTTTTGCCCCGTCCAGTAGTTGCTCCGCCCTATTAGACAGGGGTCCGTCGACAAAAATGTCGCCGTCATCAATATCATCACATACACCTCCAATTTGAAGGAAATGAAGCTCTCCACCTTCAGAAAGACAAGAACCCCCACACACTTATGAGTCCAAGCACTTTACCTTCAGAGCAATAAACTCTCCACTTTTAATAAAGAAACAAACCCTGTTTCATGACTGACCTTGAACAAGACTCAATTTCAGGCAAAACAACTTGCAGTAGATGAGAATTTGAAGTGTTTACACCGCATAGATAAATATCAATATGATATGGAACTTCTAGATTGTTCTTTGTGGTCGCCAAGCCTACCCCTAAAGTCTCTATACCCGGCTAATTTCAGGAATTAAGTTCTGAAACCAGTACTTCCCTGATAGCACACATACATCATGGAGACGTCTATTGGAAGTCTGCATTTACATATACAAGACGTATTTATTTAAAGTTTGTTAATCTGCAAGACATCTATTAGATGTCTCCTGTCAGATGGCATAAAGAGTTCCAGAAGATGACTGTAGGATGTTTATGATATAGAATGTATGTAAAACTGGCTTTTCTAAGACGTTTTAACACGGCAGATGTTTTCCAAATCCCCAGGGCTGGGTTTCCCGAAACCTTCGTATCACTACGTTGTTATTATGAATATATCACTCTTAAGGTATAGTTTAAGAATGACGTTGAGTTACAAAGGTTTCGGGAAACCCAGCCCAGATCTTTAGCAGACATCTTACAAACGTACCCATGCTGTCTGGGTTGCAACTAACGGAGCGAAAAATTTGGAATAAAACAACAAAATCTCCTATAACTATTTAAAATGCTAACCACCACCGAGGTGGCCAAAAAACGACACGCGCAAAGTCAACAGGTAAATCCCGCTTACATTAGCGTTCTGTATTTTATGTATTGTAACAGTTTAAACACTGTTCTGTAACATGGTTTCAGCCAGTCAACATACTTGCATTGCTGATATGTTTATTTGTCTAGGTAAGACCCTGATCCGGAGAAGGAGCAAATTTCATCCCCCTCCACATGCGTCCTAAACTAAAATTGTTCCCACATTATGAACACGACAACTAGAAATACAAAATGGTTCCTGCCTTGTGAAAGCCCACTATGCTATTCTAGTCAACATATATGGCTAAAGTTTAATGTAGATATTTATTATTTTTAAGGTTTTCTTGATGGGTTTAAAAAGTAATATCAGACCTCTCCATAACAAGCCGCGTGGTTTCCAAAACTATGTTGAGGCAGAAAAGAAAAAGAAACTAAACAACATCTGCAAATGACCAGGATGGAATTCCCCCTTCTCCAACTAGTAAATGCAACCACAAAAACGCAACCACACATGCAGTGTATTTGTGAATAAACTGAACAGCTGTAATTAACAGAACAGAGCAAAAGACACAATCCCCAAAAAGACCTGAGTTTAGCCTTACATCTAACAAACATCAGTAAACCATATAAACTTAAACAAAGCCTTACCTGCTTTCACAAAGTGGTATGAAGAAGATTTTAGCGAATAATGTCTTCCCCACTGACTACACAACGACTCAAATGGACAGTTCTTATATCTGTAATCTAATGTTGGGAGGTGAGGAATGTAGAGTTGAGCTGATAAATGTATGCCTCCTTTTTTAATATCCTGAAGGGGATTCTATGGTTTCAAACACTAGTAAAAAATAAACAACAACTGAAACTAAAACTGTGATTAAATTACATGTTGGTAGTTTAGCAAACCAACAGCAAAAGCCAAACACCTGCCAACAATCCCAGAGTCCCCAGGGCACAACTATATGATGTCACTAACAAGAGAGTGATAATGGTAAGCCCAATGTAATGAGAACGTTATTGGTTACCGTGCTGATGAGGTACAGTATGTGAGGGTGGCAAGCTAAACCGAAGAAACATTGAAACCTCAAAGAAACACATGTGAAAGTATCACGCTTTAACAGTTACACTGTAAAGGTATAAAAGTCAATGCACCTTCTTAAGCCAACTGAAAAAATTGACGTAAATAAAAATGCTTATATTAAATTTAATTTCTGAGTTCGACCTGAACAGATCCTTAAGTGCCCACCTTTTGTGCAGGCACACAGGCGGTCGGTGCCTGAGCAGTAGGTTACAGAGACAAAGGGGTCCAACTCTTCTGTCCCTTCCTTCTTGGGTGGCTCCACCTTGGCCAGCACCTCAAGGGTGGACAAGTCCAGAATCATGATGTACCCTGCCTGTGTGGTCACCACTAGGTGCCCAAGTCCAGTGACCTCTCCTCTTTTATCTTTCCCAACAGCTGATCCAACACTTGGTCCAGCTGCCGCAATGGATGAAGTCGTCCCCGAGCCATTTTTGAGCCCTGAGGGCGTAGTCGACTCAGATGTCTCCTCTCCATCATCCTCTCTGCCATCCAGCACGTCTGGCGGCAGGAGAAGGAGCGATGTGACAGCATCCCGGGGGTCACGGATCTGCTGCACCTTCACCGGTTCCTCCTCCAAGGTCACGATGCGGGTGGAGTAGTTCAACTTGTAGAGTGCAAGGTATCCGCCACCACCACTGCCCCCGAGAGGCCTGGAAGTATGGGGGTGTTGCTGGTCATGGGGAGGCAGGATAAGGGGGGTCTGTGGAGGGGAGGTGCCCGAGTGGGCGTCGTGTCCGTTGGCCAACGTCTGTCCCTTGCGATGTCCGCAGAGGGCCGAGTGCAGACGGTTTAGGGTATTTAACACCTCCACCTGATTGATTGCGCTAAGCGACTCAACAGTGCACGGCTGAAGTCCGACTAACAAGTGCAAACCATCGCTGCAAGGTGTAATGGAGTCCACATACAGGTTCTCATCCTCCAAGGCTTTGGGTAACCGCAAACACTGGACTAGAGAACCCGGTCGCGGAGCCAACGAGCTCCACTTTTCCCCATCTAGCGGCCCGAGTCCGGCTGCTGCGTCAGCAAACTGCTGTATGTATGTAATGGGAGGGTCCTGCAGCAGAAGCTGTTCGTGTGTGTCAAACTCCATCTCGATGATCTGCGGGACGGTAAAACCTTCTTCGTGAAGACCTTTGCTCATCAAGTTGTTCATCTGGGTGAAAACCTTCCCTGAGGACTTCTCGTCTGCTTCTTTAATGCTGTACAGGAGTATTACAGGCATAGTCCTATGCACAGGTACGGCTGGTGGTGGGTTGGGGGTACCCAAGTCTATGGGGGGATTACAGGACTCGATCTCCATGGGACCCTGGTCTAGAGTAAGTCCCTCTTGGGCAGCATTCCTTACTGGGCTATCCATAGACCGGCGAGATGTAGGGTGGCCTAGTGGAGAACTAGCCGCTGACCGGTAGCTTAGCAGTCCTCCGGCCAGCAGGCAAGGGAAGGGAATGTTGTGGTGTTCGGCTGTCCTGTCCTTGTCGGCCTTAGGGGGGCCCAGTGAATAAGGAGGGTTGGCGCCCAGCTCCTCTAGGTCTTTAACCGTGTCCTCCAGCACACTGGCCACCACCTCCCACTGCAACTTCTCAGGCTGCTGAAGGACACTGAGGGCTGTAACTCCCAGACTCACCTCCATTGTCTCTTTCTGACCCAGCGGGCCTGTGCGAAAGAAAAAAAAAAGTTTATTTCCGATGCCTGGCCAAGAGCCTGGTTATAGGTGTTATAGGATGTTATAGGGTTCAACTTAACAATAGACTAAGAAAGAAATAAAGAAGTCATCTTACCAGTGAACGACTCTGATCTCGATGGCTCTTCACTATCAGAATCCTCTATCTGGTCATCACTGATGACAAAAAGATAGCGAATGTTCAATATAACAAAACAGAGCTTCCTACAACAATATTCAAAGTGATTTTGATTTCAGAACCTGTCCCCTTCTAGTTTGGGTAAGTCAGAGCAGCAAGTGGCCTCCTCAAGCCAGGAGAGCGTGGGTCTGTGTGATTCTGTGCCTGTGATGCTCTGCTGTTCACTGCCGGAAAGAATCAGCTGTCTCAGGATGGCTGGATCGTATGGGTTTACGTCAAACTTTAAATGCACCTGCACAGGTGAGAGGTTTGGGATTATTGTACGCCATCTCCATGACTACTGATGGCTTTATTATATCTCAAATAGCTGGACCTACCTTCATGAGCTTGGAAACGTCCCATATGCAAATTTTCCCCCTTTTGGTTGCTGTAGCAAGAAAATGAGGGCAGCTACCGAATCCGTAGCACATGATCTTATCCGACCCATCTGGGCTGGGGAACTGGGCAGGGCTGGTGGCCAAGGTGACAGAGAGCGGAACATTTTGGGTGTGCTCTCCTTTTACGAACGGACAGTTGGGCGAATGGCGCTCATGCTCGGACCTAAGGGGCAGAAACGAGGAAATGGGAAGGTTAACAGCAATAGGTTGAGAGTCCTCTTTATAGTTGCCTGGGAAATGTCAGTAATGTTTATTATATTTTAACGTAAAGCTTTTGGTGACAGTTTTTATTTCTTCTGTATGATATAGAAATTTGTTTTAATGGAAACTAGCTCACCAGGGCTCATCTGTAGGTTCCCAGCACACCAAACATACGCTGCAAGTAAAGCACATGGCCCGATCATCACCTGTGGTTGCAGGCTGGAAGAAGAAGTGGACAAAACATTTTAACACAACTGAGGGAATGAAGATTTGTTGAAGCATATATTTGCCCTTTCGGGGTTCTATGGCAAATAGTTCACCCAAGTTCTGACATCAATTATTCACCATCTCATTTAAAACATAAATGTCTCTTTCTTCTTTGGATATTTTGTTTTGTGTCCATCAAAGTCAATGGGGGCCAGTATTGTTTGGTTACTAACATTGAATGTTCTTTCAAATATCTTCTTCTATGTTCTGCAGAAGAGAGTCATATAGGTTTCTCACAGGGCTCTCAAGTTTTATCAAAAGTTTGGAGTGAGATCAGGAGAACAGCATTGTCCTGTTATGTGAGTAGACTCTCAAAGTTTCAACAGCGGCACTCTATTCACTCAAGGCTTCTAGCAGTTCCATTATACTACTGTTCAAATTGACCAGATCAAATACATTTTTTACAAATTGGTAAATCTGATAAAAGATAGACAAACAAATAAAAATGTTTAATCATCTGTGGGTGAGTAAATTATGAATTTTCATTTTTGAGTTGACTGTCCCTGATGTCTTTGACACAGAGGAGCATATGATCACATCATAAATATAAAAAACAGGCACATTTAAGATTTAAAGATTTGTTTCTCATGACATGAAGGCGAGTAGACAAACTATTTTTTTGGGGGGGGTAACCCATTCTTTTAAAAAGTCTGCACAGAAACATAGAAACTTGGAATCATAACTTATCGCGTTTAATAGTATATTTCATTTTGCATGGGACATCGCATTTTCATTCACAACACAGAGGCCACTGTTCTTCACTTGCTCTGTACGGTTGGCATGACAACTGTGAACATGGGTGAGAGGAGTAGTGTGGTCTCCTTGGTTACCAACGCAGCTCAACCCTTTCTGGCTTGCACGGCATGTCAGGGAGATGCAATGCACTTTTGTGTCAAAGCATCCTGGGGAATTCCCATAATCCCATTAAACGTAAAACCGAAAATGAAAGCAAATTTAAATCATAATCCAAGACCACATGACAGTCATTTCAAAGACTAAAAGAGGGTAGGGTCCTGGATTTAAGCTGCTTCACATTGTAATAAAGCGATGACCCTTACCAAAATAAAATACCAAGAGAATAATCATGAGAAAATTCAGACACTTAAAATGTGAATTTATTGCCATGGTGGCATGATACAAACCTGGTGATAAAAGCCCGCTTGAGACATTGGATCAGGCTGAGCCCACCTGTAGGTGGAATGAGGCCAGGATGTGAATGTTTCCCTCCTGTTAGCTTCACTGTACATCAAAGACCTGTAAATATTAAACATAAACATTTAAGCCAAGAACAGACTTGAAATACATATGTACACCAAAACACAATACAAATCTAAGTAGATGTAAGCAGAGCAGGTGTCGAAGATGTTCCTGCAAAAACATCATATCCCGAAGTCTCCATGATTTCCGGTCTGGTGCCAAACAAACTGTGCGGACGAGTAACCTTCTGCAGTCCAAATGCTTAAGGTTAGGTATTTAAACCGCTAACCTTGAGTAACTTTAAAGTGAACTTTAAAGTGAAAGTAAGTTTCTGAACGCAGTTACTGTCAAAAAGAAATAACCAGAAACTATTGGTTACTTGCATAACCCCGTTTCTCTGATAGCATTAGGTGAAGTGTCTCACTATGGAATATGTCCCTTACGCTTATCCTCAGAAGCCTTATTACATTACGCACATCACCTATTGGCTGGCAGACATGACGCTTGTGCCCGAGGAATGGCTACCTACGTTGTATAAGTAGTGCTACACAGTTCCATTTCGTCATTCAAAACAAGCACACCTCTTACTCGCTTCGCACAGCAAGGAGGGTAATGTGGTGAGACACCTCAATGAATGCTATCAGAGAACCTGGGTTACGCAAGTATAAGTTTCAGTGTCTCAGTATGGGATATCCTAACTCCCGTATTGCCAGATAGCCTGTTTCGAACTTGCCTGCCAACCAAAATACAGTCAGGGCTGAATGAGTGAGGACTCAAGATCCCACACTCAGCACAGCATTCGCAAATGACTGCGTTGTTACATCCAGTTTATAAAACCTAGTGAACGTGTGCGGAGATGACCAGCTCATCCTGGACAAATGTCCTGGATAGTGAGTCCTTTAAAGAGAGCCCATGAAGTTGACATCCCCCTAGTCGAGTGCGCACTTAAGTCTGATGGGATAACAAGACCTTTACTGGAATACACCAAAGAAATGGAATCCACTATCCACTGTGATAACCGTAGTTTCGTTATCGGCTTCCCTGTAAGCCGTTTAGCCCAAGATACAAACAGCTGATCACTCAATAGGAACCCTGTGGTCCTCTGTGTAAATTCACAAAGCACGCACTGGGCATGGAGTATTCAACTTTTGCTGATCCAAACATGGAAGACGGTGGAGGATAAAATGCCCTCAGCTCAAGGGGAACAATAGAATTAATAATTTTGGGCATAAACGCGGGCTGTGGTTTCAAAAAAACACCTGCATCCCCCCGCATAAACTGTATACATGCAGTTTACACAGAAAGTGTGTGAATTTCACTTACACACTTCGCTTGAGCCAGAGCCCAACAGCAGCGCAGTTTTAAACGTTAATATTTTTGCGTCAACTATGTCGAGTGGCTAAAATGGAGCCCCTGAAAGGGCATCTAGTACCAGGTCTAAAAAGCGGTCTTGACATGGGCAAAGCACGACACGCACCCTTCATAAAATGAAAGAGGGAATCTCGTAATCCTTCTAAGCGGAGAGAAGAAAGTCAGATTGTCCCTCATCCTCAAAGTCAAGCAAATCCTCCTCCTCTTCGTCCATACTAGGCATGTTAGGGAAGGGATCGCAAGCATGGAGCTGTTCATCCCAGGATAGAGTCGCCTTGGTGGGCAGCTCCAAAGGAATCCTGCAGGGTGACAGCTGGAGCAAAGCTAGCTGACATGAGGGGATCCTGGTTGATAGGCTAGCTTGAAGTGCTAAGGCTCTACAGAGGCTCTCCAAAGTGAAGCGTGCGCAGTGCTCGGAGGAGCCAGGAGTAGTGTTGTCACGATATCAAACTTTGGTACCAGTCGATACAAAATGTGACGATACTTGGGTTTCCCGCTTTCATTTTGAGCGCTGTTGAACAGATTATGAAAGACCTCTGATTGCCCATTGTGTTTCCAAGCTCATCGGGTATGTCTTTAAATGTCTCCTATCCGAGTGCTTGTGTAACCAAACCCGGAAGCGTGTGAAAAAATTATCATTATCATCACACTCAATCATTGGATGCTTAGAAATCCTGCAAAAAGCTGCAGTACTAATTGGAGGATTTTAAACGAAAAGTGGCTGGGTGACAAGAAGATTGTAGACCAGTCTAACACAGGCGTGGAGGCCGTTGATGGTTATCCGAAAATAAAAAAGGCTTCTGGTGTGAAACAAGAAGAGGTTTTTGAATGACGAAATGACGCTATGTTGCGCTACTTATTCTACAGTGAAAGCCACTTCTCAGGCACATGTCTGGCAGCCAATAGGAGCTGGCGTAAAGTAATAGGGCTTCTGGGGAATACGTGGAAGGGGCGTATCCCAAAGTGAGACATCGAAACGCATGCTTGAAAGAGAACTGTAGTTACCTGTCTACCGATCGCCCAGGTCCGACACCCAGTTCTGGCCTGCCACTCGGTAAGAGGTAGGAGAGTCTGTCCATGACTGAAGAGGCGACAGAGAGGGCTGCCACATTCTGATTTAACTTCTTCAGCTCATTCACGATGGCATTTGTGATTCCCTTCAACGCGTGATAAGGGAGATGAAAGGTCACTGTTGCCCACTGCAGAAAGATTGATAGTGTTAGAGCGACAGCTTATATATAGACTTTTAAATACAAAAAATAGACTTTTAAAACATTATCATTGTCTCTTCTGCCACAAAAAAACAATAATATTGATGACCCATCCTATTTTTGACCAATCAAATAATATCTAGAATGAAAATCTAGCAGACAAATCATGATTCCCGTGTATGACGCAAACTAAAAGCTATTTATTATATTTAAGAACATTTTTAAATGTGTATATCCTGTTTCAATAGAAAATAACAAAGGATATTGTATTCTCATTTCTATAGCACCACACATATAATGAGAACAGACAGACAAGCAATTTCTTGCAGAAATACCAGGCCTGTTTTTCATATAGCCTGCCAAGACTTTCTTATTTCAGGCCAAACTGCATGTCTAAACAAGCTCCTTCACAACCATCCTGGCCTATCTGAACCTCCACTTCCATTGAAACCTAGACAAATCTCAGATGCTCGCTCAAACGGTGAAAACATAAAAAGTGCAGTCGGTGTTCCCTCTACGAGTCTGGAATGTTCCAGAAGCCAGTGGTAGCCGAGTGAGAAATCCATCACTGGAGCTGACGCATTGTTATAGGAGTGATAGATGGATGTCCGCCAAATTAGGAAAAAAGGGGCTTAGAGGAGTAAACAAGAGAATGTTACCCGTACATTCAATTAAGCACATGGGACAGATTGCCTATACTTGGGCGATTTTTCCGATTTTTTTCGATAAATTCGAATTTATGTTTTAACACGATTAAATTTTTGTTACATCGAGACATCGAGATTTAAAAAAAAGGTTTATCACGCACATCCAATTAGATACGTTGAAAATACTTGTCAATCCACCTGATCGCGTCTCAACCGCTCACTCCGAAATCAGTAACATAGAAGTTAACGGCTAACATCATGGAGACGCCTGGCTCTTCGCATCAGGATGAGCTTGTATCAAAGAAAGGTAGTAATGTTACTTCAGTGATTTGGAAATGGTTTGGATTTGACAGGTCAGACGTGAAACAAACTTTGGTCAAATGCAAGATATGTCGAAAGTCAGTTACAACCGGCAGTGGCCGCACAACTAATTTGTTTCAGCATTTGCGACAGAGACATCAGGCTGAATGGCTCGAATGCACAAAATTAAGAGATGAAAACAACACAGCAAAACGTCAGGTTTCATTAGCGGCATCATTTTCCAACGCCATTCCATATAATAAAAAGTCACACCGATGGCAAGAAATAACAAATGCTGTGGCATTTCATGTCGCAAAGGACACGGTGTGGAGAAGCAAGGGTTTTTAAAGATGCTACACGACGTTGATCCAAGATACAAGTTACCGAGCCGCAAACATTTTACAGAAGCCGCAATTCCCCGAATGTACACTGAAACACGCGAAAAAGTGTCGGAACAGCTTTTTAACGCATCTTTCTTTTGCAAAGTTGTACTTCTACACCTTCTTGACCACTGTAAAGTACACTGAAAAAACAACTAGCCACAATATAGAAATGTTTCAAAATACAAAAACTTTCCTTATTTATGTTTTTTCTAAATTACTAATAAAGAGAATGTTATTTAAGTACTTTATTGTTGTAGTTATGTTTTAAGTTGACTAGTTAAGCAAATACGAAAAAATCAAAATAGAAATCGTGAATCGGTCAAATGTTCTGAAAAAATCTAGATTAGATTTTTTGCTAAATGGCCGAGCCCTACTTGTAACCTACAGAAAAACTGCATGAACAGGACTGCAGCAATACGCTGATGGCATAGAGGACACAGGGGAGAAACGTGACATCTTTTTTTTCACTTAACTGCAGATGCCCATTTATATGAAGTCGTATAGTGGTGATCTTCAAGGACTCGCGCATAGGTGGGGAAAACAGATCATAAATCAGCATTTAAATATAAATAAAGGAGCTGTAGTCACTCAGTTTGAAGCTCTTGTTTTTTTATGTGATCTGTAAATACTCTGTACAAGCGACTGATAAAATAGTTTGGCGATTGAAGTCTAAAGACATCTCTGTCCTCTGTAAGCGTGCTTGCATTGCAAACTGTAAATTTGAGTCTTTGATCACATTTCTGTTACAGCAGGGCTGCTGATCGGAGTACTGCAGTACCGCTGTTCAATACAGTGTGTGTGGATCACAGTCACAGTGAGGATGTCTCTCATGAATAATCTATAAGGAGTAATGCTACATGACTCGACGATTCTTGATTGTTAATTTTCACACACAAATCAGATTGCGTTACCTCAACAAACATGTTATAAAACAACACTGGAAAAGGTGATTATAAACTTTGTCTTTGTGAGGTGCACAGAATTAAGGGAAAATTCAACTGAAAGAAGCTCTGCAGCTCTGAAACATAAAGCCAAATCCAAGTGCAGCACAACAACGAACAGATGGGTAATACTACAGCGGGTGTGTGGGAAAGAGAGAAGGACCTGTGGTTAAAAACACTCTTGAGAATTTTTGTTCTTTGAGAGCATTTGAATACACTGCACACAAATACAAAGCAAAGGAGCAGACCCTTTTTCTGTGAATGTTCCAAACGCATTCTCCTACATTCTGTGAAATTTATGAATGATGCATCCTCACCTTTGCCACTTTGTGATTGGCTGCCGTCTCATGTGAGGTTTTCTCCAGGCCTTCCTTAAGCTGTGCCAGAAAGAGATCGTAGCCATCCATATAAGAAACATCCACCTTCTCCAGACAAGCATATAACATCTGCTGAGCCTACGGGGAAATACAGGAACATTGTGTCACACTTATCGTCTAGTCAAACCTGAATGACACAGAATACAAGAATGCATTAATCTAAATTCACAAGGGTAAACTCATATTAGTGAACTTTAACACATCAGTCCATAAACTTCAAAGCAACTGCTGTGATATTGATGTCATCAGCTTTGAGTTAGCTTGTGTGCTTGTCAAATGCTGTAGTTGAGGTGCAATGTCATTTGATTCCTTCAAGCTTACTGTAGATCAATACCACAAAAGCAATGGTGCAAGGAACAGATCTTATGGGACCAAACCACACCACAAACAGACAGTGTGAAAACTTTACTACGCTGACATACTTCCCAAATTTATGCTTAATGAGACCTAACGGTTGACATAGTTGAATCTTACTTCATCTAAAAAACAAAATCGCAACCTCTTTTTGAAACATCAAACTATAGGTTAATTCACTCACGTTGAGGTGCGGTGTGTAATTTTTAGAGGATCTATTGACAGAAATGCAATAATATACAAATAACTATATCTTCAGAGGTGTTTAAAGTTACAAAATGAAGCGTTATGTTTTCATTAGCTTCAAATTAGATATTTCTATCTAAATACACTGTGCGTCCTCTTACATTGACTTCACTATGTTGTTTCTACAGTAGCTCTTAAGGGACAGACTGGTTTACGAAAGCATGTTTTGTAAATGTTATCTTCTGCAGAGAAGCAAAAAAGTGATGACATCTTAGACCTGTGTCAGCCGCTGTAGTGCTTTGAAAGGAAGGGGTTGAATGAGCCGTTGCAATTCACAACCTCACCGCTAGATGCCGCTAAATTTCATACCCTTACACACAGGTAACGTTAAAGAGACGTCATATGATCACCCCACTTTTTCTGTGTTTAAGTGCTATAATAGGGTCCGGGTGCATCTGGCAACCCAGAAAACATGAACAAATAAGAACCCAGAAAAAGTTAGTTTTGGTGTGCCATTCGATTCGCTGCAAGCATGTGAGAAATCGAGCGGTTTAGATTTCGCTCCGGTTGTGATGTCCAAGGTGGATTTTATTATAATGTTACCGCCCCTTATTCTACACAGTTCCACCAACAGGGGCGAACACTGCAGGTTCGTTATGAAAGTCTCTAAACATTCGTGCTTAGGCAGAAAAATCATTCACAGCTTACTAGTTATGCTTTCAAGAGGTGTGTGTAACAGTTAACGTTATAACTTGTCAACACCAAGCGTTTAAATCTACGTTATTCCTCTAAGATCTCAGGTGCGCAATCTGTGGATTTTAGGCAAGCATAGTCGCACAACGTTAGTGCAGTTTGCTGTGACAGATTTTTTTTGTCTCCGGACGAATGATTTTATACTTTTAAGACGAAACTAACCACAGAGGAATGCAGGAAACATAATTTAGCAAAGCGGTTGCCATGGCAATACTACGCGTGTGTTGTGTTTACAAGCTGCACGGAAGGGGGGTGGGGTGCGCTGTAACTCATTATCATTTAAAGAGACATGCACCAAAACGGATTGCTGTCAGCAGAGCTGTTTTTGACGAGGCAAGAAGGGTTTTGTTTACAGAGTGTTTTTAAGCATAATATGTTTCAGACATTTCATGAAGACCCTAATAAATCATACCAACTTGATGAAAGTGGTCGTATGATGTCTCCTTTAAATAAGTTGAGGTAAAATGACATCTAATGGGTAAAAACAAACACAACAGCTCAAATACAAAATCTTAATTTATGAGCACACTGTTGCACATTGGAGTAAAGCAAGGAGACAGTTTTGAACACAGTTTTTATGTACTTTCTCAATAATAGATTTTTAATACTTTGAACCAAATGTGATTTAAAGCTTTGAAAGCTTTGCCTTTCATAACCAACTTTTCATAAGCAAATACTATAAAAAAACAAATTGCTATAGCACATCAGAATTAATGTATGTTTTTATTAGTCAGGACAATTCATCTTAAATTAGACCACAGGCAATAAATATAGAAAGTATTGGAAAAAGGAGACTTAAGTTCTGAAATGACTGATAAACAAATAAATAAAATTAACAGATTTAATATAACAAATATACTGTGTATCAGTGTACCACAGTAATGGATTTGAAGTTGAGTTTACAAAACAATGCTATCGATAACACCTCGAGCCATCCGAGCATTCAAGCTATTCAATACTGTAGGAAGTAACTCATAAAAATGGCATGAAAGCAATGTCGCTGCTGACAAGAGTGGAGGTGAAACACCTTCCCAAACTATAACAGATGATCAAGTGATGTAGTGTCTGTGAAACAAGGGACAGTTCACCCAAAAATGAAAATTCTTTCATCATTTATTCACCATCAGATTGTGCCAAACCTGAATAAATGTCTTTGTTCTGACACAAAGATATTTGAATGTCAGTTACCAAACAGATCTCATCCTCCGTTAACTGCCATAGTAGGGAAAATAAACGCTACGGGAGTCAATGGGGGATGATATCTGTTTGTTTACTACTTATCCTGCCAAATATCTTCCTTTGTGTTCAGCAGAACAACCTGAGGGTGAGTGAATGATGATAGAATTTTCATTTTGGGGTGAACTGTCCCTTTAAGATGAGATTCATTACACAAAGCTGGAAGCATGAGGGGCAGAACATTCGCCTACCCTCATGCTCTGTCTCATCCTCGTAAGTGTTAGCTGAATACTACTAAAATAATCCTAGCAAAAAAACATGGTCAAATGTATTTTAGAACTGAGATGATGTTTAAACTACAGCTCTCATATTTCACTGTACAAGTGTATGGACGGTCTTAAACAAAATGTGATGTCACATGACTGAGGCACCATAGTCTGGGACGGAAGAAGTTATAGCTCATGACCAAGCAGAATAGATTCAGCTCCTGTGAGGAAGAGGCCTTCCTTAAGCAGGCCTGTATTGGGCCTGCTTAAGTATTACCACAGGCAAGTGAAGGTGTCAGTTAAAATGAATTTGATGCAAAAGGATAGTTGTTTTTGTGTTGTTATATCTAGTCAATTGTCTCAAAACTAATCCAAAATGCTTCCTTTTGATGTTTTACACGGTATTGGCCACACCCGACGCTTTGGGACGGGTCCTTTTCAAGGCAACATGGCAAAATGAATCAGTAACAAAACATTTGGATTCAATTTTACAGTGTCTCGGGTTGGTCTCAGCATCAGTCTACAATACCCATCAGACCACTGGTTCACACACACACATACACATACACACACACATACACATACACACACACACATACACACACACACACATACATACACACACACATACACACACATACACACACTCACTCACTCACTCACACACACACACACCCACCCACACCCACACCCACACCAGTGTATGTAAACAGGGAGTGGTGTCAATTTGGAGATTTGTTTTCAGAGTGTGTCCTAAAATACAATGGACCAGTCTGTCTACATAGCACTCTTTGTCAAACTGGTTATGCGATCGTAGCATCAACAGGCTTTTTCAAGCATCTAGTAGTCGCCCGGTTGTCACATACACCACATTAGCAACAGCATGACGTTAATTTTCTTCATTCAGAGAATCATGGTAACACAGCACCACACTGACAAAAGGTTGACATAATCTGTGATCACATGAAAGATGAAAAGTTGACATGAATGAAAGCTCAATCAACAAACACTAGTAGTTGCCGACCGAACTGCAAATAAAAATGTAACCCCTGGGTAACAGACTACTAAATTAAGTGCTGAGGCAGATCAGTTTTACCATTAATATGTGGAAGGTAGTAGTTTGATGTGAAGAATCTATTCAAGATCAGCAATGTTTCAATATTTAACCACATTTAAGCCTTGCGTCTTTGTAATTTACTTTACAAGTTTTGGACTCTACAGCACTTGGATAGTTCACCCTGAAATGAAAATCTTTCATAAATTACTATTCATCATGTAATTTCAAACCAGTATGATTTTTTTCTGCAGAAGGGATAAATAAGATATTTTAAAAACACTTGTAACCAAACATTGGCCCCAACTGACATCCATTATAAATACAAAATGCTGAGAAATTTATATTTTTAAATATAATCTTTTATGTCTCACAGAGAAAAGGGTCATACAAGTTTTGAACAACATGGCTTGTTAAATAACATCACATACTTTAGGGTGTGAACTATCCCTTTAGATGTTTGCTTTATGTTTCATGGTGCAAGCAAATCATGACTTTGACCTGATTTTGAGAGACGTGAAGAGGAAAACCCCATCATCAATTATTGACAGATAAAGGGTCAAGTGATGTACCGCAACTTACAATTATCAAGAGAAGACCTCATTGTGTAAAGTATGGACTTAGATATTTATGCATCTATATGGTGCTGTATTAAATCATTGTTTCCAATAGGATTTTGACAGACTTGTGGCACTGGTGACGTCACGAGCTGATTAGCATATTTGTGACGTCATCACATCGTGTAACTGTTAGCATTTCTTTTGACAAGAAAAAGTTGACCAAAGTGCTGTATAAGTGTATATAAAGTGTTGCTGTATAATGAATGCTTCTTTGATTTTAAATGCAAGTGACATTTGGGCAGGCCGCCCAAGTAAATGCATTGTTTGGGAAACGCTGCAAGTACTGGTTCTATAAGCATATGCAGAGTTTCTTACCTCGGTTACGGGCAGCTCCAGCTGCACCATGTCTGCTGGCTTAGACACAGGAGCCTGAAGGGCCGTGTCCAGAAGAAGAATCCCATTTAAGTCCTTCCTGCAGCCAACTGCATAATCGTCCACAAACAGCACCTTATCCACAGATGGGAAGTACTGACACCTCACCCGGCCCCCAGGTTTAGCTATCATAGCCCAAGAGAAAGAAAAAAACAATCATTAGTGCTCTGTAGCAATTTTTGTTGGGAACTAATCAATACTTAGATCCCTTTAAAACCAATTAACACGTTCAAGGGATATTTCAGAGGAATAACACAATTTCTCCATGTTTTACTCACCCTCAAAGCATCCTGACTGAAAATAACTTTCTACTTTAAGAATATTGCTGTCGGAGATATAATAACACATATAATTTTTCTTACGGTAGAATGGGGGGCAATTTTTACAAGCTCCAAAAAGTAAATCCATCGATCAAAGAACTGCTCAACACGGCTCCATGGTCTTACTCTAAACAAAGGTCTTCGGAAGCAAATCGATGCGTTTGAGTAAGAGAAATATCCATATTGAGACCCCAATTAACGTTAATGTTTAGCTTCCGTTGTTCCTCAGCTGCGCGTGTCATATTCAGTCAGGATGCCTTGAAGGTAGGCTTGTTGCTACAGTCGGTGTCACCTGTGATACATGGTGTTCACACGCCTACTGATTACATCTCTTGACCACCACGGCACCGACCCCCACATCATGTGAGGAGAGTGAAGTGCTAACTGACAAGAAGATGGATGAGGCTTTTCTGGCAATGAACCTGTAGTAGAATTTGTAAGCAATGTTTTCAAGACCTGGTTAAGGTTTAGTTTTCTTTTTGTTCTAATTTTCTAAAGCCGATGATTGCCATTTATTTAACATAAACATTTTTCTCCTCGTATTCCTTTCATATTTATTTAACATAAAAATAAATTGTTACATATTCCTTCTTATTTATTTATTTTTACATAAAAGTATTCCCTTCTTATGTATTTATTTACTTATTTATTTGTTGCACAATGTGTGCCATGATTACTCGTTTTGTCAATATACACACTTTATCTAACCAGGGCTCTAGATTAAGTTTTCCCACTTTCTCAGTTGGTCGTACCAATTTACCATTTGGTCGCACCCTTTTTTATAGTAATCATAAAGACCTTGGATAATGACCTCAGTTGATGAATAGTTCTGTTCATTTGTCACTCTGTCTTTTGAAATAGTCGGCTATATACCACTTCATATTTGTGCTTTAACACTTGTGAGCCCAATAAATCCAAAATAAATGCAAAGAAACTTTGTATTTGTTATTTTATACAGTTGTTATTATTTAGTTTTATATTCAAGTTATATATTGGCTATGAAATGATCTGACATAAAAATATTCTGTCACTCTTCACAATCCTCCTTTATTTCCCTCTATGCAAAAAGTTGTGATTTTGCCACTGGCCTTCTCTGTTTTTACCACATAAAATTAAATCAAATTAGCTAGCGCAAACTCAAAAGTAACTTAGAACTAAATTATTATATAGGAACTGTACTACACATTGTCATAAATAAACTTTACATACTTAATCTTACTCACCACTCTTGTTAGGGTGTACTCGCATTTAGCCCGGTTGCTTTCAACTGTGCCCGAGCTCGATTGTACTCAATTTTTTACAGTGACCGCTTAATCTCAGGGAGGAATTTTAAACAGTCGCATAATTTATGTCATGATTTCTGTTCTTTGCTCCACCGCGATTTGCGCTCACACTACATGTGTAACACGCCCGAGCCTGATCGCACCGTGAGCGATAACACTAGTCAAATTAACCGGGCTTTGGGGGTCAAACGTGCTCGGGCTCAGTTCAGATTGCCTAGTGAGATTACACCATTAAATGGTCCAAGCACGATGTGTTTTGAGTGACTGATTTGGTTCAGACAGTGAGTATCGTGGGTTCAGTGTTTGATATATCGTTTCAACAAAATTAATTGGTTCAAATGAGTCATTACGTCATGAATCGGACATTAGCGGTCATTGACGCACTGTTCGTTTTTCACAGCTGTTAGGACATCGCAAAAAGATTGAAGTTAACAAGGAAAACACTTCACTGGATAGGATTTTTCCTTTATGTAGTCAGGTGCATTTCCGGAACACTCGTCAGGCAACATGTTTTTGAGCACATTCACACTCAGCTGCAATTCAGGTATAAATATTCTCTAAAATGTGTGACGAGAAAATTGGATTCTGTTGCTTTTGATTAAAGTGTGAGGGAGAATGACAGTTCAGAAACAGAAACCGAGGTGTTCTACTTCATTAAGCACTGCACAGAACGATCAGAATATGACATCAATGTTCCATGAGAGCATTTTAAAAACATATGGAGCACTCTGCCCCGCGATGCTTTTATGCTCTTTGGTCTGCGCAACACCGAATGAAGTCAAACACACACTTTAGTTTGGAGAAAGAGGGAGTTCACAAGCTCTCTCCTCGCTCTTTCCTGCACTAATCACAAGCGTGTCAAAAATCACATTTAATGTTAACATAAATCTTTGGTAGGGCAAAACAAATTTTATGCACCAATGTTATAGAGTGAAATTTTACCTCGCACTTTACAAAAAAAAACTGTCACATTTGCAAGCATTTTTGTAGCAGTCTAGAGCCCTGCTAACCTAAATGTTTTTTATTTTTGTTTTTTATTTATTTTTTGCTTGATGTGTGAGTTGATTATTCATTTTGCAAGGTCTGTGTTTAATATAAGCAAATGTAATTGTACTTTTTTATTCTTTTGTGTGTTTTTATTAAGAAAGATATTAATTCAATCAAATGCATTTCCCAAATTGCAGCTATTTTAAAACAAAGTCAAATGCATCATGCGCAGGGCACCGCTCCACAGCAAACCCCCCACCCCCGGGGTCACCGGTACAACCGGTGTTTTTACATGTCTGTGGGAAAACTTCATCACCACAACATCCCTACTTGAGGGAGAGTAAAACATGGGGAAATTTTGTTTGCCTCTGAAATATCCCTTTAAACAAGCAGTACATAACGAAATGCAGATGAAAAACAAACAGACAACATAATAAGTTCATAAAAAAATCCATGTTTAAAACAACTGCAAGTTGACATCATAAATGTATGCGAATAAATAGCTTGTTCTGGGCTACACCCTCGTTTTAACAAATCAGAAATGATGGGGGGGAAAAAAGAGAAAAAGGTCAACAGCTATGGGAATGTCAATGTTCTGTTCGCTTTTACTCTGTAAGATGAACAAAGCACATCCCTTAACAAGGACGCAGGTGAGAATACGCATGCAAAATAGGACTAAAATATGATGTGTGGACAGATCAAGATGAAAATCATGACAACAGACTTTATACTTGTTTTTAAATGTAATAAGCAAGTTGTTAAGGACACACAGATGTAAATAACTTCTTGTCTGTCTTATATAACCTTCCTCTGCATGCTAAGCGATTACTACATGCATTTAGTCTATTTCAAATCTTTAATTCCCTTATGATGAAAGCACAAATTTTATTTACATTTTAAACAGCCATCACACATTTTCAGGGAAGAACATTCCAATACAAGCAATAACGTCTAAACAAGTGCGAATCAACTGTTCCTAAGAGGCATCTCTCTGTGCCAACATCTGCCAAATTGCAATTCCAAACAAATAATATTATCAAAGATATACGAGACCCCATAAACTCAACCATCACAATTTTTGTTTTAAATTGTGCTTAAAACACTCCCAACAAAATATTTAGGATATTCAATAAGGAAATATCATATTAAATATAGAGAACATCCTTTTATAGGTCAGGGAAACAGAAAGTTACATAAGCATTTGTTTACATGTTCTCATTACTACACACTTGACAGGAGACCTTCAAGGAGTTTACCCGAAATATTTCATTTGGGGCCAAGACTTAGACAGTTTAACAGGCTGTTTTAAAAGCATAGATTATGACAAAGTACATTTATAATTTATTGAGATGCAGACGTTGTTAATAAAATGTTCTTATAAATTGGAGACCCAGTAAACCTTAGGCTGGAATACTCCATAACCCGTTTGTATTACTGAACAGCACTGCTCCAGGAATAAGTCTAATGGAGCATACTCGTGAAGCATTTAAAACATGAAAAAATATAAAACGCAAAGTCACACTGTGCAGTTTTGTCAGCACCAAAGTTCAATATGTCCTGTTTAACAACAAAACGACACAACTCGTCTTAAAACTAATCGAAAACCTAAATGACCGTGTTGTGTGTTACGTTAAAGTCAGCTGTCATCTGTTGACCTAAACATGAGCGTTTTACTTATCTGTAGCAGGCTAGGCTAACGCTATGCTAACGTTAGCATAATTACCTAAACCTCTGTCAAATGATATTGGACAAAAGCGATCAATCAATTGTTCATACATATTTTTACAACATATCTTAACACTCAGTAGTAATCACTGACATGTATTCAAACGTTGTTTGTCACTGACGCCAAGTAATAAAAACACACACGGCCGCATTTATAGAGTGTTAGCTCGTGTTTGCTAATGTTTGAATAAGCTTTAGTGCCGCTTTGCTATTAAAATCAGAACCGCTTTTAGTTTTAGTCTAGGTTTCACTTATCTCATAAACACTTGATGTACTGGTGTTAATGATAACCAAGCACTACATGCATGCATGTATGTATTTAAACGGTGTATTCATGAACAAAGTCGCAATTTGAAATGTTTGCACTGTGATCAGGCAGCCCCAGAAGGCCCTAAACAGTGAGGCTCTGAGAGGGAGGTAACGTTATCATATCAACAACAACACTTCGTAGTAGTCTTAAGAATCAATGTTTGTAGAGTAATTTTTTCCTATACTTAGGTGACCAAGACTTATGGACCATTCTCTAACAAATGTGTCTATAACAAATCACTGGTCCATCAAGAGGCCGGGGAGTGAAAGATCAATCCTTATACAATCCTGTGTCAGAAAGATCCCCACACTCATCTGTCAAGGGATCTTGTTAATAAGGGTTTATTCTCAAACTCTCCCCCAACAGATGTCCAAATAGTGAGGTGTCATTCTTAAACACATCGCCATCTGACTGTCCAGAAATTAAATATATAATCTACTACCACAGTCTCAGAATTGGGTGATAAATTTGACACTGAGCCCTAACAGGAGTTTCTCTCACCTCCTCCATTAAAGGCGGTAGGAGTAAGAGGTCCCCACGCTCCTCCTCTATGATGAGGGCCAGCTCTTGTATCACTTCTACGTTCTGGCTATCTGACACAGTCCGGGCCTTTTAAAATCTCTCAAAACCAGCCGGCAGCAAAACTCACCATGCAAAGCTGAGGCCTGTAAAATAGCCCCGGAGGTGCCGTCGATGACTTTGATGCTGCCCCGGCTGGTGACAGCCAGGATAACGTTAAGGGCCGGGTGGTAAGACAGGCTCCGCAGGCCCTGCTCGTCGCAGCGAAGGCAGCCGTCCCTCAGTACGACCCAGTCCGGCGAACCTGGCGAGGCCGCCGCCGCCGCCGCCATCTTCCTGCTATCTTCCCTTCCTGCCTACCCTCCTCTTTCAGTAGTTCCTCCGTGGACGCGACTCGACGAGAAAACGTTAACGCTGAATTCTGTTGTACCGCTGCGCTTCCACTGCGGACTGTAAACCTCCTCCCGATACCGCAGGAGCAGCGATTCACCATCAGCGGAGCGGAAACCAGCGGCTCCTTCTGCTTAGACACTCTGCGGGGAAACGGAACTGGCGTAGTTACAGTGTCACGGCCCGCCGAGCCTCTAAGGGCGCTGTTTCACTATCCGACAGATAGACAAATGACTAACTCATCCTTATTTTTTTCCACCAAGCATTATATAATTTTAACTATCGGGAATATTTTGGATCTAAAAAAATCTAACATTAAGATGTCGTAAAATTAGCATGATCAAAGTAGTCACCTCGTTCCTTGAACCAGCTTCCTGAGGCCTGAGAGGCCTTCTAAACAGTGTTGAATTAGTTCACAATTATCCTAGGCTCTTATTGGCCTATATTTCTAATTCCTAAATCATACATTTTGTGTATGATCTTGGCGATTGTAGTATAATTTATACACTACTTTTTGTTAAGATTTTGATATTTACAAAGACAAAAAAATTTGCATTAAATTTAAAGGTCTTTTGACCCGAGAACAAGTATTGAGCACTAGGTAAATAGGGTACATTTTTATTTTGAATTGATTTCTGAGAAATACTTTGAAAAAAAATCAACACCCAAAACACTAAAGTGACCTAAAACTTTAAACAGTAGTATAGATGTACGGAAATGATGACCAATTTTTGTTTGTACAAAGTAAGACCATTCATTGTTGTGTGCAATAAAATTGAATGCAAATCTATATGTTATTTAATTTTATAAATCTTTGCTAGAATGTTTTTTTCAAGAAAACCCAATATTTCTTAAAAATAAATACTGAGTAATTTGTAAAGTTTTCATTCCTGCACTATTTTCCATGAAGCACTTATGTTTAGTTGCTTAAAAACAAAACACCCCTGCTCTCCTATAACTTTATATACATTTTTTTAAGGCATCAGTAACAAAACTGTGATCATGAATGTTGCATTAACCTATTAATCACACAACTTGTATAATTATTTAAGCAGTCAACAACCTTAATTAGATTAAACACAATTTACAGGGTGCAAATACAGTGTCAATAGCTTTTAATTAGATTTTTGAATCTTATAACAAGTTCCAGACTCAATTATATTACAAGTAACATATTTTTGCATTTTACACATCACCAGGTAGGAAGTTGTTTTAAATTGCATGTTCTACAAATAAAAATGTCTTCCTTTTGGCTACATAAATAAAATACACCACAGCCATATAAAACAAATCAAGGCACCCATTCTTTAAAGACATTTTAAGGCCAGCTATACTGCCTTTATACTTTTCTGTTTGGAAAGCATTACAACCTAAAACTGAGAAAATTAAGAATTCTGTGTTGGGCCGTTGGGTAACACTTTTAACAAAAAAAACCTATTTACCTTCAGCTAGTACAATCATAAATGTTTGCAACATTAGGTTTATCAACACATGAGTTGTGTGCCGAGTTACATGACTATCATGATTCCACTATTAAAAATGTGGAAAAATCTCTTGTTTGCGACATGTTGTCCCGTTGGGCTCTAGAATTCTGTGGCAGAGGGATCTGTGAAAACAGGGCTTCCACAGTAAAAGTTGCAGCTTTTTATTGTGTACAAAATTAATGGAAGCAGTTAAATACACTAATGTCTGTACACTTTCCCCACAGTATATAGGACTTGAAACAGGGTAAAAGAACGTAAAAAGAAAAAGCTAACTCCTCTTCGGTCTTCATGGGAAATCCCTGCTGTGTATCTCCTCACAGTCAATGTCCAAGCCCATGAGCCAATCAAAACCTGAGGTCAAATCAGACTCCAGTATACAGCGACAGGAAGTAGATGTACAAAAGGAAGATGGGATATATGAGGAGGGGTTTCTTTGTTTTGAATTCATCACCCACAAGTAAAGAGGCCGCACTGTAAGCAGCCCAGAACACTCCAAAAAGCTAGAAAACAAGGAACACAAAGAAACAAACGGTGTTAACCTTATTTTTGTGAGGCTATACAATGTATTTTTATATCACTATTTTCATTTCCATGGTTTATGTTCTCACTTTAATGAGCGTCGAGACAACATCAAAACCACCAATGACCAGGAGAAGAGGAGCTATTACAATGAGTGGGAGCAAAGAGTATCCAATCACTCCAAGGACTTGCCCATAAGACACCTATTTACAAACATGATAACATAAATTTAGAGGAAATTCCCTTTGACCCGATTAAACGCATGAATTGTCCGACACACATCAGGTTATTTATACCTCTCCACCAAGCACTCTTGCAAGAAGGAAAATCGTCAGAGATCCAAATATCCAGATAGTAATAATCCACGAAACAACCTAAATGGACAAATCGGAACACCTGTTATATACCTTAATATAAATCATGCAAATATTTGCTGTTTTTTGGCCAAATAACATCCAGACAAGAAAGTAATTTACTCACCCTGAACTGTCCGTATATGGAGATCATAGAGAAGAGCAGTACAACGGCCAAGGGACCCCAGAAATCAGGGTTATCCCTCACTACCTGTCTGTTGAATCCCAGTGAGGGCATGGGCATCAGCACACATCTGATTTTGTAGTATATGTCCTTTAGATCAATGTCCAACTCCTCCCTGCACAAACAGTCAAGTGATTAACACATCACAATGCTTTAATCTGAACACAACCAAACGAATAACAAACAACAACAATCAGTGATTTTGAAAGCGAAGGTTTCAGCAGCCCTGAAGACCCTAAAAACATACAGGAGCGGTTTAGTGTCCTCAGAGTCATCATCTTCCACCTCCAGCAACCAGCCATAACCCCTCTGTCTAAGAAAAGTGGTGGCATAGGGGTCCTTGGTCGAATCAGGGCCCATATTCAGGGTGATGTCGGGGGCATCAATGGTACCGCTGAGTTCTAAACAGAAAAGTGTATTAGATTAATAGGGTTTGTGTTTGATTTAAGAAGCTAACATCCTTCCCCCTCGAGTCCACAAAACAAAAACTAACGTTACGTCATGATTCTTCATGGGGCTACATTGTCACACCCCTTACTACGCGATGTGCATATTAATGTATGTGTACATACATCAAATAAAATCATACGCCTACATGGTAGATAAGATATGTCTGAATGTTTTTGGGCCTTTCGTACCTTCAGCGTCTGTCGATGAAACGAAGGTAAAATCTCCGTTGGTGGGAGAGAACTGCATGATTGACAGCGATCAAAGCTCAGACTTCAATCAGAATCACACACACCACCGCCGATCGGACACCTTCACACCATTGCCACGTTTAGCGATTCCTTCCGATCTGTTTTCGTTCAGTACTGCTGGCTCAAAACAGTCATGGAGGAGGAAGCAGGAAGTGCAGAAAAAAACAGACGACACGTCAAATCCTGGAGCAGAGGGGAAGGGGCAAGCTCGCGCTCCACCCAGCGCCTGAAACAAACAATATGCTTTTAGCAGTATTATCTTTGTCCACTGTTTCATCTTTTAATCTATGTGTAGACCAAATATAACTGTCATCACCGCTTATTGGTTTATAAATATGATTATCATTGTTTATTACAGTGGCAAAATATATAGGATAAGTTTCTAACTGTGACGTTTATTCGAATGTCAGTGAAAATATCTATGTACATTTATTTTAGTAATATAGCTGAATTAAATAGTTTACTTTAATTTAATTTAATTATTAATATTTGTTTGTTTTATCGATTTTTATTTGAATATTTTTGCTTTTTCTTCACAGTTGATAAATACTGGCTAATTTTAATGCAGCTTTGCTATGACAAAATATATAGATATTAAAGAACAATAAATATAATAAATAATAAAAAAGAAGAAAAATAATAATAAATGTACGAATGTATGCGAGTCGCGGGATGTGGGCGTGTTCTCTCCGCCTCTTGAACAGTTCGGCTCTGTGATTGGCTGTCCATGTCAATCTGACCTATAGGGTTCTTGGGTAGTGACGTCGTTTTTTGCCGCTAAAGTCGAAGGTTGTGCAAACTAGTCAGATGCTAAATATCGACGGAAAGCTCTTGGTAAGTGATCATTAAACTTATAGATACTTTAAATTACATGTGACATTATACATTCTTAATGTTTGATTTTGTCATGTGTTTTTTTCACCCGTTGCTGTGGCATAGTTATAAGTGTTGGTGGTATGTGTTTTGCTTCGGAGGGATTTGGCGGTTAAAGTAGCACGCAAAGCTGGAATAAAACAGGAGAATGTATTTACATACCAGTACAATACGCAAAATTTACTTTATAAACAGTTATATGTTTGTCTTTTACAGTCGTCTTCGTATAATAAAGAATTAAATCCATTCTTATGAAGATGTGTTTAAGGGGATCGTGTAACGTTATGCATCTATGTGCATTTGTCCATTCTCCATAAATCCATGTCAATGGTCTCAGATGAATAAAGGGTATTTATTTGAATTGGATAGGGAAACACAGACTGGACTCCAGCATTAACCGTCATCTTAGAGACGTCTGTTCTTCCAGACCGACAATATGGGCATTCAAGGCCTGTTGCAGTTTATCAAAGATGCTGGGGAGCCTATGAATGTGAAAAAGTATAAGGGGCAGACAGTAGCTGTGGACACATACTGCTGGCTCCATAAAGGAGCTTTTTCATGTGCTGAGAAACTTGCAAAAGGGGAACCAACGGATCAGTGAGTTGTCTCAATAATTTGCATGCATTGCATATAATTGCACACATATTCTGTATGCCAGTATACTTATGCATAAAATTATGATCACTTCCACATTTAGCAGGACATTTTAGAGAAATAGAGCACTATTAAATAATACAAATGAAACTCAACTCAACTTTATTTATATAGCGCTTTTTACAATTTTCATTGTTACAAAGCAGCTGTACATGAGACACACTGAATACAAGAAAAACAACTAAAGGCATATACCTGTAAAAACAAGAAAAATGTGAAAACAACAAAAGACAGACATACAAATGCTCCACACACAATATGCATACATACTTACACACATTGACATAGACGCACGCACACACGCAAACACACAAGCACAGTGAAAGCATACATTTGAGATAAAGGAAAGAGAACCACAGGTCAAACATTAAACGGACTATAAATTCAAACAATAGGAGTTTTGATTTTATATATATATATATATATATATTAAATGAATTAACTTCCAAACAGTATTGCAGGTTGCTGTAATTTTGTATTTCTGCGTGTGTCCCACACAGGTATGTGTCCTACTGTATGAAGTTTGTGGAAATGCTTCTTTCTTTTGGCGTTAAGCCCATCTTGGTGTTTGATGGGCGTAACCTGCCTTCTAAAAAAGAGGTGGAGAAAGCCAGACGAGAGTAAGAACAGAAATTTATTTTTTAAAACATTTGTATGAGATATACATTACAGTAGTAAATTGAAAAGGGGATTATTTCATGTGTGTTGTCACTTCCAGGCGTCGACAGGCGAATCTGCAGAAAGGCAAACAGCTGCTGCGGGAGGGGAAGGTATCAGAGGCCAGAGACTGTTTTACTCGCTGTGTTAATATCACTCCATCCATGGCACATGATGTCATCAAGGTAAATCCATTGCACGCCCCTTGATAAATGAACATGATGTCTTTAAAGTAATCATTATTTGTCTTGGAGTCTGTTATTGCAGCAATTTGTGTTTAGGAAACAGAGAAAGGTATAATTATGTGGCAATATTCCACTTTTATCATGACTTTTGATATCTTCAGTTATTTGTGGTTACAGATGATCAGAGAGGTTTCGGGCATTTGCATCTTCCAGTATCTCATATGTGTGATTTCCCTGGTTTTTAGGCTGCCAGGACGCGTGGAGTGGATTGTGTTGTTGCACCTTATGAAGCTGATGCCCAGTTAGCTTTCCTGAACAAATTAGGTATCGCTCAGGCAGTGATCACAGAGGACTCTGACCTGCTTGCATTTGGCTGCAAAAAGGTACACATGCTTCTAAATCAGGACAAAAATATCAAATCAATATGCAAAGATTGATTGGTGGCTTTGTACTGTATTGCTAATCACAAGATTTAGACCTCAATATTTTGTAGAATCATTCTTTGCTTGACAAAACCTCTGAATCCTTGGGGTCATGCTGACCGTGAATGGCTGTACTTGTGTTTTGTTGTTTTTTCATTCTGTGCTTGTCAATGTTCAATAAATGTTTAATCTAAGCATTTAGAGTTGCATAATATTTTTTAACATGTTTCGTTCAGGTGATTTTAAAGATGGATAAACAGGGTAATGGTCTGGAGATCGACCAGTGTCATCTCGGCCGCTGCAAGTCGCTAGGCAACATCTTCACAGAGGAGAAGTTTCGTTACATGTGCATCCTTTCTGGCTGTGACTACCTGCCCTCCCTGTATGGCATTGGTCTGGGAAAGGCATGCAAGCTTCTCAGGATAGCCAATAATCCAGATATTTTGAAGGTAGGAATATTTGACTAAAGGGGAAAACGGGAGTTGTGTAGACTTACACAACATTAAGCAAATCATAAAGCAAACAGATTAAAACTTGTGATTGGTTGGTACTGTACACACACACACAAAACTTCTGGTTATGATCATGTGCCAAAAAGCTTTTTGTTTATACTTAGATACTACCTTATAATTTCACACCCCAATGCACAAATGCAGTTGCTTGTCCCATCTGTTTACATGCAAACTTTTCAGTGAGGTATTTATGTATCTATAAAGGATAGAGCTTTCTAGATGGAATTAAGCTTCTAGATTACCTAAAATTAGCTTTTTCTGTAAAATGAAAATGTGTAGAGAATAGAAATCAAGTGTTTTTGCATGTTTAATGCTAAACATACAGGTGATAAAGAAGATCGGTCAGTACTTGAAGATGGAGATCACTGTGCCTGATGAGTATATTGAGGGTTTCACCAAAGCCAACAACACATTTCTGTACCAGCTTGTCTTTGACCCCTTGAAGAGGAAGGTGGTTCCGCTGAACCCTTACCCAGATCACATCGACCCCACCTCCCTTAGCTATGCAGGAACGTATCCTTTACATCATAAACCAAGCAAACAGGATGCTCCTACCATACAGATTTAGTTCATTAATGTTAACCTTGCATAACCTTGTCATGTGAAGGTTGTTACAAAGCTTTATATTTTGATTTTGAACTTCAATGGATTCAAACTAACTTAACCAATTGAATGCAGTAATGTAGGAGATGAGAAAGGATTGGAAATGGCTCTTGGAAATATGGACATCAACACGATGCAAAGGATAGACAACTTCAACCCTGATTCACCCCAGGCTTTGGTAACCTGAAATCTTTTATCTGTATTTCTATTAAGTTTATTTCAAAGCAAAATACATGGGATTTACCCCTCCTCTCTTACCTCCAGCCCACTAAAGCTGCCCGTAGTAGTGGGTGGAACAGCAGACGTGACAACTGTGGCCTGTTGCAGAAGAGTATTTGGAGCAAGAAATATGAACCGGGCGGCACCAAGCCACAGAGTCCCACCAGTCCCAAAAGACCCCCACCTACTCGGGGCAAAGAGAAGATTGTCAGCGTACAGAGTCTAAAACTGCCGAAGAGGGAGTCACGGGTGAAAAGACCCCGTGAAGGTAGGCAGTCCTGAACACCCTAATTAATACACAATATTGTGTCTAATAGAGTCAAGTGGGACTATTTTTTGATATTTGGAAAACATAAAAATAGGACACAGTTTAAAGGGACAGTTCACCCAAAAATCTGTCATCATTTACTTACCCATGAGTTGCTTCAAATCTGTATAAATGTATTTGTTCTGATGAACACAGAGAACGATATTTGGATGAGTGCTTGTAACCAAACAGGAAAGGTAGGAAATATTACAATTGTAGTCAAAAGTGTCCCATAACTGTTTGCTGTCCTACATTCTCCAAACCAGTTTTTCCTACTATGGTAGTCAATGGTGGCCAAGAACTGTTTGGCTACAAGCATTCTTCCAAATATCTTTCTCTGTGTATATCATAACCAAATGTATATAGATTAGAAACAACCTGAGGATTGCTAAATGATCACGGAATTTACATTTTTGGCTGAACTGTTCCTTTAAGTGATCATCAGAAACATTATCAGAAACAATCATTGCTTTTGGCAATGACTGATCGTCAGAAAACGGATCATTGCTTTTGGAAAATGTGTACATGTTGTCGACGCATGTTAGCATATATTCCACTGATTTATTAATAAAGTAAGACATCATCATATCTAAACAATGCAAATAGTGTGACATTGTGAGATAAATATTTGGTTTTCTATAAGACTCCAGTGTCTCTGTGGACGACCTGTTGGGGCAGTACTCAGCTGATGTAAAGAGGCACCGTCCTGAAACTCCACCCACCAGTGACTCACCCATCTCTAAGGAGAAGGGAAGTGTCAACACAGCTGAACTGCACAGGCCTCGAAACCGCTTTGCAACGCTGTTGCAGTGGAGGAACCAATCAGAGGAAGGCACTGGAGAACAGGGCACACGCAGCAGGTAGAAGAGCATCATGGGGAAAAACAGACAGCTATTCCATTCGTCTATTGCTCATCTAGAGATCTCAGTGTTCCCCCACCCCCAAAATCTCAATTTAACCCCAACTCGCTTATCTGTTCATCTTCATCAGGTTCTTCTGTCGTGGTGAATCAACTGTCGTAGAGACACAAGAAGCCTCTATAAAACAAGATTCACCTCATCCTGCAGAGTCTACAGAGAACTCACAATCTGGTGACAGACTGTCCTTGTGTGAGGACCCCGACACTGAGGAACAACAGGCCAGAGATGATCAAGTCAAAGATGAGCTAGCAAGCCCCTCTCACTCTGACAGACCTGCCAGCCTGGGTCTGGGGGTCTTTAGCTGGTCAGGAAAAACCGGAGAACTCAATAAAGCTACTACTCATACAGCCTCGATCGCCACAGATAGACTTGCCTCAAAATCTACACCTTCCGGGTTGTCCAGCCTACAGCAGTTCCAACGAAAGAAGGGCAGCTTCTCCTGGAAAGGATCTGGGAAGCGTTCTCTTTCATCTTCTCCTGTAGAGGGCACTAAAGATTCAGAGACGTCCCCTGATTCGCCTCCATCTCAGGACAGTGCATATTTCTCTCAGTCCAGCATCGCCTCCACTAGTGTTGAGGAAGACATCAATGATAGGGTGAGGAAATGCGCCTAATGTTATTGTTTTATGCTTTCATTTTCGGCGTTAATCACTCCTTATTCATTATTTTAATAATACGAATTTTTAATAAAGGAAAAGTTCAGCCAAATTCTGTT
This sequence comes from Triplophysa dalaica, assembly GCF_015846415.1. Taxonomy (NCBI): domain Eukaryota; kingdom Metazoa; phylum Chordata; class Actinopteri; order Cypriniformes; family Nemacheilidae; genus Triplophysa; species Triplophysa dalaica. The sequence goes on along the minus strand of NC_079556.1, from coordinate 6,365,062 downwards.
ATCACTTATTTACCCTCCTGTGGTTCAAAACATACAGCACTTTCTTTCATCTGTGGAACACAAAAGAAGATAGTTTAAGAAATGTCTCAGTGGTTTTGTGTCCATGCAATGGAAGTCAATTTGGGAGCAATGTTGTTCGGTTATCAAAATTCTTCAAAATATATTCTTTTGTGTTCTGCAGAAGGGAGAAAGGCATACAGGTTTGAAATGACATGAGAATGAGTAAATGATGAATCTGTTTTCATTTTTGGGTGAACTGTTCCTTTAAATTGTGTGACTTTTTGAAAAACGTATACTTGTGCTTTTCTGACTGATCAAAAAGACATAATGGATGAATAAAACACAGACTTGCACTGAAGGAAGCAGTATATCTAGAGACCAGAATATCATATAAACTGCTTTTTGAGGAGGCGTGTTCTTTTGACATGGGCTAGTAAGCAACCACCTAAAACACCCACAACCTAGCAACACGCCCACATTGAGTTCTGCACCTCTTGCATTTCACAGTCACCTTCTTTGTTTTCCTTTTCCTTTTTGTTTATTTTTATTTTCTTTGTAGGAAAAGGAGAGAGATTCAGATTGTTCCAACAGCCCAAGCAGTTCTCCCACAGATAAGTCAAAACCTCAGAATCGAACAAAGGCACGTCCATCTCATTATGATCGTCTCAAAATACCTAAAACCACTGCACCATGACATTCCATTTCATGACACCTTACACCTAGAGGGGAAATAAAATGGCGATATGCCATTTCAATCTGGTTTATTTATATAAATATTTATAAATGTATTCTTCTCCACCCTCAGTCTGACTCTTCACCTGTTCTGTAGGTTTCAGGCTTGTCCCGGAAGCAGCCTTGTGGGCAGGGTAAAGGCGGGAAAATTGAGACTTCTGCCCCTGCCAGGCCCAGCGGCCTGAGAAAGAAACCAAGCGTGAAGAAAAACACAGTCAACAACGAGAACAGCCCAGGCTTGCAAGCCACCATCAGCGGCCTCTGGGGGGCATTCAGTTACAAAAAGTAAGTCTGTGTGTTCAGTACTCAGTTATGTAAATAAGTGATTCCTCCCTGAAGGTGACAAACCCCACACAGTGTCCATATAAACTACTATTGTTTGGTTGGCAGTATCGTGTGTGGCCAGCTGGTGCAGTGTTTTAACACTATTTACTAAAGATTCAAATAGCTTTGGCATGGTAAAATGTACAATCTCAGGGGATAGGAACATAAAATATACATTGACAAAGAGAGTGGACAAATAGGAGTGGTGTAGTTGCTTGGTTATCTGCACAAGAGAGGTGTAACTAATTGTTTAGGTAAAGGGAGAGAGACTGTTGTAATTTAGAGAAGGGTGGTGTCTGACAAACTCATTCTCACTTCTGTAATGGGCGGAAAGAGCTGAATAATAAGTCAATACAGCGTGAAGGGGAGGGGTCTAATCAACATTTGAATTAAACATGAAAAAGTCTGTTAAAGGCTGGAGTGAAACTAGAAAAAAAATATTCTGGCTAGTTCTCTCTCTTTGTCATTATGTAATTCTACCCAAAGCGGAAGTGTACTAGGATAGGTACTATAGTACACCCCCAAAATGAAAATTTTCCACTCATTCTCACTCATTTTGTTTCTAACCTAGGCTGTATGGCTTACTTTTTAGGTGGAGCACAAAATAGACATGTTGAAAATGTTGACACTGCTGTTTTTAGATACGCTGAAAGCATATGGTGACCAGGGCCTGTTATTTCTAAAAAGACAGAAAATCACCATAAAAGAATTTGTAAAACTTGTGAACTATATTCCAAAACTTCTGAAGCCGCATGCCACAGAACCTAAAAAAACAGACTATAGATTAAGCACTTACAGTGATAGTTCACCCAAAAATGACAATTCTGCTTGAAACATTTACTGTTAACAGAATGTTTACAAGATTGGACCCCGTTGATTTTGACAGCGTGGACACAAAGCCATCTGAGACATTTCTCAAAATATCTTCTTTTGTGTTCCAGAGAAGAAAGAATCAGCCAGGTTTTCACCAACATGAAGTCAACATAAATGATGAGAGAATTGTAATTTTTTGGTGAACTATGCCTTGAAATGTACTAAATGAAGTGCAAATGTGTCATTCATCTTTTCCCCATGTTTTGATTATGAGACACAAGGAACCAACAGCGCTTCTGCCCATGTTGTTCCCATTTATTATTTCTTTGGTCAGTCTGCTTTTTTCATTCTACAAGATATTATCTTTTGTGTTCCACAGAGGGTAAACTATCTACAGTTTTAAGATAAAAAAAAATGATCCTCCAATGAATGTCATTTTTTGTGATGGCGATATGTTTTTATATGGATGTATAAAATTAATGGTGTGTCAATGTGTCTTTAAGGGACAATCCAAAAATATGCACATCCCGGAAAGGAGAGCCGATGTCTCCAGTCAGAGATAATGTGATGACGGAACCAGCTGAATCAGATAAAGGGATTTTAAACATCAGTGAATGATGCCTTACTTTTTAACCATTCATACTCTGTTAAGAGTAACACAAGCTTTGAAACGAGCCTCTCAAACATACTGTGTATGTTCATGTATTTGTACAATAAATCAAATAAAATGTTTTAGTATTAAACATTCTGTTTTGTTTGTTATTTCCCCCAAATTTTACTTGATGGACAGTTGGGAGTTTGAGCTTAAAAAAAAACTTTCTGTTCAACAGTCTGGCACTGGTCTCAGAATAAAATGTATGGCATGTGATTGTTCAGTCAACCAGCTGAAACTGAAGTTTTAGATATTGGAATTAGAGTTTAGCTGAATTCCAAATGAATAGGTGGTGTGTGGGTTGAGCAGCATTAAGTTATGTCAGGTATGCATGTGCAGGTGACAGCTATATTTCTCCTTCTCCTTTACGCTCTTTGTTGTCGGTTCAGCTTCACAAAAATGCATGTGCTCATTTTGAGGAACATGCATTGTTTATTCTTATCAGAAAAAGGATGACTCTCTATTCCTTGAATGTGTTAAGCGCTTTTGTCACGTTCCTTCGATGCTTTCGGTGCAACTAATTCACTCGTGTCAGATAGTGTACCCATGTAAATGCCATCAGCAGAATAAAAAAAATGATAACATCACCTCCTTGTGAGATAGGAACCTGGACATTAAAGTTGGAATATTTTCTTTGCAACATTTTGCATTCTCGTAAGAAAAGTGCCTACATTGCTAATAGTTTCAATAAGCAGATGCTCTTATACAAAGCAGCTATTACTAGGACAATTCCAATGCATAAACCTATAATTAAGTGTCACCATTGATAAACCAATTCATTGGGTTTATCGCTGTATGTCTGCATTTCAAGTGACCTGGCCTTGTGCAAATGCTCTAAGTTACGAATACCTGTAGGAAAATGTGGAGATGTGGCATTCCTGCAGTCACTCTGTTCAATCTCTACCACACCTTAGTTTACAGGGGTACAATTCAGCACCAGCTACAGATGATTAAATGGCCAGGCATGTTAAGGGAACGATTGAAACTAAGTGGAATGTTGCACGTGTTCAGAAGCATATAGACAAAAGCCCCGATTTCCTTTTTGCATGTATAAATCATACATTGTTAGAAAAAGGTTTTAATGCTTTGACTGTCATGGTACCCTTTAAAAAGGTTGAAATTGGTTAATAAAAAAAAGTCTTATAATCTAATTCTAAGATATTTCAATCTTGGCCTTACTTTAAATATGAAATAAATTAATGTTATATTTTGTCAGAATGTAACTAAATCGCAAAAAAATATTTCAGCCAGTTTTTCACTTACAGGGTTAAATTCGGTAAAGATATCTAACATTTGGAATCACGTGTATCTTTTGAGGCACTAAAGTGCCCTTTTGTATTTTTTTTCTGACAGTGTACCAGTATTATTTATACAGACCTTTAAGTCCTTTGTATTATTGTGCCGTGAGTCATATGTCAGTCATGTGTATCAGTTTAGACAGCTTGGGACATACAAGAATTACAGTTACAAGAAATACAGACAAGGCTGTTGCTATAGTTGTATAGTAAAATTGTATACTGTATGTGCAGATTTGCAATGTCTATACCTAGTAAGAGTTGTATCTATACTCTCTTATAATACACATCTTCAACTACTTTTTTTAGTTTGAGAGATCTGATTTTTTATACACTGAATAAATGATTTCCTGTGGCTCAGTGGTTGGAGCGTGGCACTAGCAATGCCAAGGTATTGGGTTCGATCCCTAGGGATTAAACGTAGTCAGAAACAAATGTATAATACAATGCAATGTAAGTCGCTTTGGATAAAAGCATCTGCCAAAATTCGTAAATGTATTTTCATCATTTTAGATTCATTATTTTATTTATTGATTTGATGATGTGCATTTATGTATTCACACTCACAGCTATTCGCTTTAATAACTGTGTTTCTTAAAACAATAGCAGTTTGTAGTAACCTGATCAACAGCATTTGAAACATTCAGCAGTTTGTCGGTGGTAGTTATTGCAATCTGAAAAATGTGTTTTTCACATTTCGAACGCATTGCATTTGCTCACCTACATAGTGCTACAGTGAGAGCATCCAACACAAAGATTTTAAGAATCTGTGATTCACCTGACCAAACTTAGTAAAGTTCCTTCACCTGTTTCTCTGTGCAGTGAGTCAAGCAACATTCTCTACACGACTATAAAGTTCAATGACAGACTTTTTAGAGGAGAGGTCTTATTATGTTTACCACTGAGGGAGCTCCTTTGTTTGTAGGTTACTGGTGACTGTATTTCATTAGAGAGACACAATGAAGCAGGCAAGTTCATACCTGAAGCCCAGACATCGAGACTTAGATGTAACGCAAATAAATAAGTCAAAGATTCAACTCCAAAGTTCTCCCTTAAGGCAAAGGCACTGCTCTTGCCGGAGACATGTTGCAACAAATGCACAAGCTCAATGCCACAGTCAATCTTCATCTGTTAGCCTCTGTTATGTACACAAGGTGCTTTTCTCTTTAAACCCTTTTTGTCGAGGTTCTGTAATATATCTGTGATTCATGGCAGGGCAGTCAATAGGAGATTTGCTCTGCAAACAGTGAAAAGTAGGCAAATAATCACATGGAGCAATGCTTATTGCATTAAATACACAACCTGGCTCCCGTATTCTGAAGCCATCAATTACTATAACCGCATTTTGTAGTAAACCATTTGTGCAGAACTGTAAACACATACAACTCAAGAACTCGGACTAAAGCGACTCGCTATTTTGAAGATTTGCGGTTTGTTTTCCGAAAAGATGTATGGAGTAATTTTGTAAATAAGAAACACTTAAGTGCAGAGAGACTATATATTGGGGTGAGCTCAGAGTGTTGGTTTAATGTGTGGTGATGTTCGGATGATTTAGCTTTGCATAGTTACTCAACACTTCATGACTTTTTTATTATTTGAGTATATACTTTTGGCAATAAACATATGGATCAATACGGTCTCACAGGAATCACAAACTGTAATTTATTAATTCGTATTCATGGACACGAATTTCCCCCTTTTTTGGTCACCCACCATGACTTTCAATCTAATGTATTTTAATACGCGGTATTTTTCAAACGTATAATTATATATTAACACAATCTGATGGGAATTCATAACTATTTTACAAGGTGGCTCATTCGTGTCAATTCCTATTCTTGTTCTGTTATGCTTTGACTTTGCCTCTGTTATGTTAGACTTATGCGCGGAGGTTGGGTAGCCATTTATAATTGTTTTGCGACCTCGTGAAACCCGTTGTTTTTGTGTGCAAATTTACTTTGCTGCTAAAAGTTTTGGGTTTGGGACGGGTTGAGGTGTTGGTTATCTCCTAATATTTATGACTTTGATATCAAGTTATAGATATAAATGTACACACACACTCGATCTGTGTATTAAAAGTCGTGCTGAGTGACACGAAAGAGTTTGCATTGACTGACATGAAAAAGGGGGAATTTGTTGCCTATATGCCACGATCCGCCGTGACACTAGGTTGGATGGATAAACATTATCAAGCTTACTTGCCATTAATAAAAATATTGGACACAAAAGGTTGACCTGAAATTTTAAACTGCATGTTTCATGATGACTTCCAGTACCCGGATGATCGGTTTGTTATTAGTTTTAGCAGTTGTTATCATGCGTTACCATACCTGTCATGACTGACCAATCAGAATCAAATCTTCAAAAGAGTTATTTAATAAATGTTTAATGCTAAAATATACTGTATTAGCTTGTGTTCTGTGTAAATCCTCTGTCAGTCAAATGACAGAAACGACTGAACTTGACCTTGTTGTTTAAACCTGTGAAAATATTCTGCATTCCTGCACAGATTCTTACATCAGAACTGAATGACTAATAACATTGCCTTCCAAATTTCTTATTACTTAGAAATGAGGATTTTATTACAGTTCATAAACTAAAACTATTACATTAAAACGAAGTACAGTACAGGAATGACAGCTCCTTTCATAAAAAGGAGAAAACTTACATTCATGGTCAAAACTTTCTGATCTGTTTTATTAGAAGACTTTTCTCCAACTTTCAATATTTTTCTTTGAAACGAATGTATAGTATAATACAATGTAAGTCGCTTTGGATAAAAGCATCTGCCGAATGTGTACCGTAAATGTATTCAGCAAGACCATTTTCCAGTTGAACGTTTGAGGGTTATTATGATCTAATATGGCAAAACTGCTCAGTCTCGTTTGTGGGTGTTGCATTAGAAAACTATGGTGACTGACAGCTAACTTGCTGAAGTACTGAAACCTTCCTACGTCTATGTATTCATATGTGTTAAAATTACTTAAGGGCGTGTGGAACATAAAGCCAAACCTAGGCAAATACAAATCAAAGAACTCAAGTATTTCATTGTTGATATTAGTTAATCATAAGATATTACGTTTCTAAGGTTATCACCTGGCCAATGGTACCTAACAATATTGGTTTCAAGACTACCAGTTATTACCAGTTAACCAGTAAGTTTTTTTACTTTTGCAATAATATTGATTGAATATTTCATTATTATCTTGACAAACTATCATTTCTGCCTTCTAGTGAGTTGGAGAGCAGTGTTGTCTTAGTTTTGTTGTAATGCTTTTGCATTTTTTTTATTTTCCATTTCGTATGTGGCCTATTTCAATTTGAGATTTTTCAGTATGTTTGCTTTCATGCCAAACATAACATGCTAATTTAAAAGTACTAAATGTTATGAACACACTTTTATAACAAAAAAAATGTGCTTCCAATTTAGTTGGTAATGTTATAAGGCTAGGTATTTTGTTGTTGTTTTTATTTTAAAGAAAATCTTACTTAGTTTTCGTTACTCAACACTGAGAGTTTATTGTGATAGCATAAACTGAGCAGACTGAACTACATTAGCATCATTTTAGTTTCACACTGACATAATGTAAAAATGAATTCTTGTTAGTATTTTATCTGAAAAACACTTGCACGGCCCAACTTTCTTTATACTGAATGAATCTTTAAAATCATGTTTTAAATATAAATTTTGTTTTTAGAAAGGAAAGTTTTATCAAATGTCTGACCATGTGTTGCTTGAGCATTGCTAGAAGACATGTTTTAAAAGATAATATTACTGTATCTACAGTACATGTTAACTTTAAATCAGTCACTTTCAGACTTTGCCCTGTGTCTTTTGTAGTTTCGGTGTGTTGCTGTGTGTGGTTGGCAGGGAAGTCATGTTGGTGCTGTAGAACCTGTCTGGTGGCTCTTCGTGCATTTATCTGACAGAAACCTCATGACAGTGATCTTGCATGACACAGTCACATTCATTTGGAGTTAAGAGGTGACAACATCAGCAGCCGTGGATGCACTCTCTTGAACATAAACAGGTAGGTGGGTTACGCTCAGATTTTTACATGTGCTTGTGTGATCATCAGAAATACTAGTATAATGCAAACATCGATTTATCAAACGTGGGATTTTTCCCGTCTGATTTCCAGTGGGATTAGTTGTCTCTGCTTCGGATGAGAATTGATGAATTAAATCAATTAATCTGCAAAACCCAATTGTTTCAAATGCGGCTTTGTAGATATTATTTTGGCTGTTGTCTTTGTTGTCATAAATCTGAGGAAGTTGTAGTGAATGTTTATTTAAAGCATTCAAAAAATACAAACGATAGAAGCTTTATAAAATATTTTTTATATAATAGTTCAATCTGTAGATAATGCTCTCATACTCTGTGATTTTGCAGGATATTAAAAATGATTTAATTGCTATATGATCATCATTTCAACTGCTTTACAACTTTCAGTACTTTGTTTACGGACAAACATGTGGGAATTTATTGCGTTCTGTACGGAAAAAGTTGTGGGGTTGAGTTATTGTGGTGGGAATGCAAATATATGTAATGATTCTGTTGCAGATTAAACTCATGGCTGTATTGAGCAGAGAATAATCAATACATTTTGATAAATGTTGACCCTGGATTTATGAAAAAAAGAGAAATATGGTCAAGAGACTATTAAACAGGGGTGGGGGGAGATCCAGCATTTATCTGGTCATCTTTCTTTTATCCAGACAAACTGGTTTTCCTCATTTTTTAAAGTCCATCCATTCCATAAGCATTCCGTAGATACAAACCACCTGCCCACAGACACACACTGTGGTTAAGATGCAAATTTTTTGTTAAATGTGTTAAGCGTTAGATCCTGTAGTTTACACATATATAGGCTATCTTCTTTTTTAAATACTTGCAAGTAAATTCAGGCAAATTTGAAAACTTAGATTTTCTTCCAAAAGTGGCCCATACAGCAAGTGACCCAGGCCTTTGACCTTAGATGTATATTGTCTTTGTATAGCGATCAAGTAATGTGGTTTGTCAAACAAAATGAATTAGTCTATTCTTATATTGTTTTTCTTGTAAAAAACACGCAAATAACAATAAATATTTAATCCTGGTGAATAAACAGCTACCACACTCACAGGCTATACCATCTGAAAATGGAGATGGTTCCTGACATTTTCCTAACACTTCCTTCCAAAAATTAGATTGTTACAGGCCTCAAATGATCACCAGTCTTTCTTCACATCTATATATAACTAAATATGCACCAATTCTAAAGCCATGTGAGGAAAGTGATGCTACTTTACTCACAGTCTGTGTCATGTAGTACATAATGCAATACAGATGGAACAAATGTATAAAATAGTGTGGGAGGGATTTAAACAGACAGTGATGAGGTGAACACACACGTATCTGTATGTCCATTTATAGAGGACCAATGAATTGCTTTTGTTTTGAAGCTGCAGGGGATTCTATGCTGTTTTGTGGTCTACAACTGTCTGTAGCCTCAAATTACGAAGAATTCTGACTCATTCTGATTAGTCACAGTTTTTCTTTGTATGTTCCTCATAATAAAGTAATGTTTTGTTATGTGACAGTAAATTTGCGAGCCCACAATTTTGACTGGAATGAATGACTGTCTAAATGTTTGTTCCCTTGTTTTCACAGATCATCTGGTTTTCATGACATTTCCAGTGCTTAAAGTAAAAAAATGATGGTATGTGCTCTCTTATCACAATTTAGTAACATTTGACACATTTACTGTTTTTTTACCGTATATACATTAACATATATTATATTAAAAGAATATAAATATTGTATGATATCACTGTAACATTTCTTGTACATGTGCAGAATGATAAAAGTCAGGTTTTGGATGTCATGCAGGAAGGAGGCGTTGCCGTCACAGGCATGAGAAATCCAGCGATTAATCTGAGCGAAGGTACAATCCTATTTCAAATGAAATTTAAAGGCTGAATGTTATAAGAGAGAACATTATTTGGAAAACTATCTTTGTACTAGTGATTTAAATCTGGTATCATGAGGACACACAACTGCAGTTTGGACGTCCAATTTGTCTGACACTAGCTAACAAGCTAATGCTAACAAACCTTCGATTAAAATTAACTAGCAGACAATAAACTAATCTGAATACTACATAATGATAGAAAAATGATGTTTTAATCCCTAAATTACTTAATAGCAGATCAGGAATCATATAGCCAAAATGGCTCCTTAACTGAACCTGAACCATTAAAGAACCTTTAATTTGGAGAATGTATGTCCCAGTTTCAAAGACAAAGCTAAAGCCAGGTCTATGTTTTTGTTAAATAAGCATATTTTAATTTCTTCTATAAAAATGCAATAGAAAAAAAACATTTGTGTGCATTTTGAGTCGCAATACGGGCAATGACATACAGTATTTTGAACAGTTTAAACATTCATTTTGGTCTGGTGCTATTCTTTCATAATGAACCCTGGCATGTGTTGTAAAACTCTTGTTTAATAATTTCTTTTCGAAAATATGTTTTATTGTCTATAATCTGTAGTCTATTTAATGGTTCTTCTAGGTGAGCAGTTTGTTACTGCCACCGTTCATCTTGATCATCTGAGTAAAGATGAAGTACTGAAGCTGATCAAAATCATTGAGCCTTATGACAAGAACCTTGAACTTAAGACTTCAGCAGATCTGAAAGCAGAACTGGTAAGAACATTGAAAATATAACAAATTAACTAAATCAAGAGCAGAATACCTTTTAATTTCATCGTTTTTGTTTATTCTTTTCTTCCTCTATCTAGTCTCTTGCCGATCTTCGATTGAACAGTGAACTTCCACAGGCAGGACTTCATGCACCAAGACTCAATGGAGGAATAAATGGCCCGAACCTCAAGGGTGGAATCACGGTCCCCACAGTAAATGGAGAAATGCCAAATATTGAGCTAAATAAATCCACAACTAACTTCGGTACTCCAAAGTTCGAAATGCCAACCTTTGACTTCTCTGACCCAAAGCTCAAAGGTTCAGGTATAGATGGCACAATAAAAGCACCAGATGTCAATTTCTCCGCTCCTCATCTAAACACCCCAGATGTTTCTGTCAATGTGGACAAACCTGAATTCAATGCCAAAACCCCAAGATTTAAGAAGCCCAACTTCCATCTACATACCAAAAAACCAAAGGTGGGCGGTGATGTGAATTTATCCACCCCAGACTTGAGTGCTGACCTAAAAACCCCTGATCTGAGTCTGTCATCCCCAAAGATTAATGGTGAACTCAACTCCCCTGATATAGATCTGACCCTGCCCAAGACTGACCTCAGTGGATCAGGTCTGGACATTGAAACACCAAAAGGCAACATTGACACTCCCTCTGGCAAGTTCAAATTCCCCAAATTTAAGAAAACCAAAACAGCAAAAGTGAAATTACCAGATGTGAATGTTGATACAGATATCGATACACCAAATCTCGCCCTTTCCACCCCAAAGGTGAATGCAGATGTCAGAGCGCCAAATGTTGACATTGATCTGCCAAAAGCCAATCTTGACACTCCCGGTGTAGATATTGAATCTCCTAACATGGATTTAGATCCTCCATCTAGCAAAATAAAGTGGCCAACATTTAAGAAACCCACGTTTGGGCATAAAGTTAAAGCACCAGATGTTGACTTGGATGCAAACGTCTCAACACCTGATCTGAGTCTTTCGGCACCGAAGATTAAAGGAGGAATCAATGCCCCAGATGCAGATGTGACTTTCCCAAGAGCTGACATAAAGACCCCTAATGTTGATTTAAAAGCACCCGATGTGGACATTCATGCTTCATCTGGAAAGCCTAAATTCCATACTCTTAAATTTCCAAAGTTTGGCAAATCAAAGGTGAAGGTTCCACATCTAGATGCAAGCCTACAGACACCAGACTTGGATTTATCGGCTCCTGATGTAGACATAAAAGTGCCAAAAGCTACACTCGATGGTCAGAATCTAGATGTCAAGGCACCAAACCTTAACCTCTCTGCACCAAACATCAAGAGGGATATCACCACACCAGGCCTGGACTTTAAAACTCCAAACCTTGATTTGGATGCTCCAGATGTTGATATAGAAGCACCCGATGTGGACATTCATGCTTCATCTGGAAAGCCTAAATTCCATACTCTTAAATTTCCAAAGTTTGGCAAATCAAAGGTGAAGGTTCCAGATCTTGATGCAAGCCTACAGACACCAGACTTGGACTTATCGGCTCCTGATGTAGACATAAAAGTGCCAAAAGCTACACTAGACGGTCCGAATCTAGATGTCAAGGCACCAAACCTTAACCTCTCTGCACCAAACATCAAGAGTAATATTACCACACCAGGCCTGGACTTTAAAACTCCAAACCTTGATGTGGATGCTCCAGATGTTGATATAGAAGCTCCGTCTGCAAAGTTGAAGAAACCCAACTTTAAGATGCCTAAAATAAACCTCTCTGGGACAAAAGTGAAAGGGCCAAATGCAGACCTCAATGCACAATTAAAAGGACCAAATGTTGACGTCTCTGTCCCTGATGTTAATGTGAAAGCACCTAAAGCAGATCTCCAAGGGCCTGAACTAGAGCTAAAAACTCCAGATCTCAATCTGTCAGCACCCAAAATGATGGGAAAAATTAGCACTCCGGATTTGGATCTGGACTTGCCAGAGTCTAATTTGAAAACTCCAAATGTAGATCTGCAAGCATCAGCTCCAGAGCTAGATTTAAGTTCTCCAAAAGCAGACATCGATGCCCCTTCCACCAAAGTTAAATTTCCTCATTTGAAACTGCCCAAATTTGGTCTCACTGGATCTCGGGTAAAAGCACCGAAAGTAGATGTACCTGATCTAGACGTGAACATGCCTACAGGAAAACTCGAGGGACCTGATCTAGATATGAAAGCACCGGATCTCAGCCTTTCCACACCAAAGGTTAAAGGTGACATATCTTCTCCCTCCTTAGATGTTGATTTGCCAAAAGGTGACTTAAAAGCTCCACGTGCAAACATTGGTGGAAGTCTAAAATCACCAGATCTAAATCTCTCTGCCCCAAATGTAGATCTTAACTTGCCTAAAGTAGAGCTGGAAGGACCTGATGCAGACCTGAAAGTCCCAGATGTCGACATAAATGCCCCTTCTGGAAAATTTAAGATACCACATTTTAAGATGCCAAGACTGAATCTTTCTGGATCCAAAGTAAAAGGCCCAGAGCTGGATGCTAATGCAGATTTTGATGTCTCCGTTCCCAAACTCGAAGGACAATTAAACGCCCCTGGTGTTGACCTGAAACTACCCAAAGGTAATGTCAGTGTGCCTGACATAAACGCATCTTTACCACAAGCTGACGCAAGTATTCCTGATCTAGACATCAGATACCCAGACATACAGTCTCCGTCTGGCAAGCTTAAACTGATCACCACTGGCATTGACCTAAATGCAGAAGCTCCCGATCTCAACCTCTCCGCTCCCACTATTGATGCAGATGTCAAAGTTCCAGATCCTGATGTAAAGCTTCCCACAGCAGATGTTGACATTAATGCCCCCAAAGGAAAGCTGAAAATCCCAACAATCAAACATTTTAACTTATCTGGCCCAAAAGTCAAATCTCCTGATGTTGACCTTTCTGCTGACGTAAGTGGACCAGATCTAAACTTATCAGCACCTACGGTTGGCACTCCTGACGTTGACGTGAATCTACCCAACGCTACGGTTGATGTTCCAAGTGTGAACGCTGATATCGACAGTTCCAAACGTAGGGTCAAATGGCCCTTCAAATGGGGCAAATCCTCAGAATCCCAAAATGGCGAGATAAACATTGACGCACCAGAAGTCGATACTCCCACTGCAGAAATTAAACTTCCAAAAAATATGCCTGTGTTCAAGACCCACAGGCTACCCGAAAGCTGCATTGACAGCTTGTTGCAAGAACGCAATGGAGCAATTGACCTCGACAGTGAGCCTTCCAAAGAACTAACTGACGCCATGGCCTCGCTCAAGACAAATTTGAGGTCTTCATCTCCGTCTGCTGGGGTCAATGGAAAGACAGCTGCTATAGACATCCGAGAAAGGCTGAGGTTTGCTAATCTACGTCCCTCAAAGTCTGATTTTGACATAATCCTATCTTCAGAAACAGACAGCCCTATAAAAGTGAATAGAGGAACTTTTAAAGTTGCAAAGCCTGTTGCAGAAAAGGACTATCCGGTAGTGGAGTCTACTAGCAAGGAAGATGATGAAAATGACAAGCTTTCCCTAGGCTTGAACAATATGCTTTGTTTGTCAACGGATTAAAAGTTTATAAAAGTCTTAACACAGGTATTAACCGCATTATCCACCCACCCCACCCTGATTTAGTTAATGCACATGTAAAAAAAACTGTCCAGCTGTTAACTAAAGAATGGGATATTGATGAATTGGTAATGTTGAGAAATGCATTGATGGTACAGCATTAGTGAATCTATAAGAGATGTAATTATTTTTGTATGAGTGCAGGTATATTGATTATTGTATAAAGTTCTCCTCAAATGAGATGATTGTATTACCTTATCAAAATGAAGGAAAATATGCCGAGCCTATAATTCTGATTATATTTCTTCTGTTTTACATGTATTAATCTAATATATAGTCTTTTGTTTACACTACATTCCTATTTTATATATACATTAATATATATATGTATAATAGGACGTCCAGTTTTTATACCTAAACATCACATTTAAGTCGTGCTTGATATCTGTTTCATGTCTAATGAAGTCTGTGACCTCTGATATAATTTTGCATGAGCAATAATCTCCTTTTAATAAAGTTAGTTATGAACAAAGCATGGCTTATTTATTCTAAACCTCAGAATTGTGTTGCCACATGATCTAAATATGAATTATATTTGAAGTCACCATGAAACGGAAGTTCCGTATCGTGGCGTATATCTGAGTGAAATGGCTTCTGAAATCTGAAAAAAAATGTAGGCCGGGGCTTAATTTTGCCTTGGAGGGCCACAGAGGCCTGGCCATTAGACCGTCCCAATACTTAAGAACACAAGAACGCATGAAAGTACCTGGAAGTGTTCACAATATCAAGGATGCATTGTATGTCCCAGAAGTCACCGTGGCGCGTCCATCCAAGTTCGTTCTTCTGAGGCTGCCTCGCAAGACCAGTCTTCAAAAGAACATAAGTCGGTTCTTTGAGTTCTTGGAATTGAGAAACGGTCATTGTCTTCAGAGTTGTATAAAGACCTTACTTAGTGTTGTTTTTTATACCTTAGAATGAGCTATTTCTATCTAAATACACCACGTGTCCCCTTGCATGAATATTGCCATATTGCTTCAACAGTAGCCCTAAATAAACAAACTGCTCTACAGACTGTTTCATAAATACGTTATCTCCTCCAGCAAAGAAACGGAACGACATTATCGGTGTCAGCCACCATATTGTTTCGAAAGGGAGGGGTGGAATGAACCATTGGTTGCAATTCGCCATCTCGCCACTAGATGCTGCTATGTTTTATACACTGGACCTTTAAGGAAAAGTATTTGAAACTATAGATATGCTTTACGATATGTATTCAGATACAGCATGTTTTATTGTTAAACAAAGAAAAGCCCCGATGCAAACAAACAGATATGGCTTTCTTTAACTTTCTGACACAGAGAATCAAAAACTGCTGTACAGGGCAGAATACCCAAGCAAAATGTTTTAAAGGAGTCTGTTCAAAAAAGGTGATGTGCTCTCAACCTACACCTGTACTTGTAGATAATGTTGAACCATAATTTTGAAAGCCCAACCATGAATTTTAAAACCATCATGTGTTTAAAAAAAACTTTGAAATGCATTGGTTAGTGCAGTTTTACAGCTCTTGGACCACTTCTTTCCCAGAGACACTGGAGATATCAGCACATTTAAGTTTAAGTGCCATTCTTACCAAATATCATGCTGCAGTACAATGGGGCAATTAACATAGATGGACACGATGGTGTGAACTATATATGAAATTATGTTTCTGGCCACTTAAAGAACCCCTAATAACCATTAAATCAGCCAATTACCAAACCATTAAATCCACCAAATCACATGAATTCTCATAATAGCTATTTCATGACATATTGCAATGTCAAAAAATTCTACAGTACATCACATTAAGAGTGATCCCAGATGAAATGGACATGATTACTGAACATTAAATATAGCAAATCTCTATGTCATCTCTGCGGCCATGTAACTTTGTGATGTATTCAATGATGTACAGGAGCAGACATGACCACATGAATAAAATTATCTCAAAACATTTTTGGATCTTGAGTACGACTCAACACCACAAAGAGTAACACTTCATGAAACAACTAATAACTCCATAGGTAAAGATGACTCAATAAAAATAAATTAAATACCATACAAGTATAGCACATACTGATGTGTTGCTTGATCACTCCATATATTTGTTAAACATCGCTCCAACCTTGTTGGACATGATTTATCATGAAACCATTATCTGCTTTATTTAGATATCGGGGGTATTCCAGAAAGCAACTCAACCGCCTCGGAGTAAGCCTGTAAACACATCACAGATAAGGTGTGATGTAATTGTAACCTTTTTTTTCATACATTAGCTTTATGTTTTAAGTGCTATTTATTCGATGGAATTGTTGTTTTTGTCACATCATGTGTAATCATACCGGATTCCGCCCCCTTTTTTTATGTTTTTTTAAAGACTTTTAGGCGTCCGTTTCCGTTTAGAACATCTTTCTGTGTTCACCGTAAACTCTCTTCCATGTCACTTCTGACTGCATTAACCGTGAATCGGTTTCCTTGAACCAAGTTCGATATCCCGGTATGTTAACCCTGCATTCTGAAATACCCCTAGCAATAAAACATCCAGTTTACAACCCTGTAAACCCAATTTTTGCTGGACCACTCATCAGTGGTGCGTGTTCTGACTCACTCTGTGATTCAAGGAACACTTTTCCCTGTAGAAGTCTAGTTACAGTTTTCACTAATCCCAGCTAATGGGCTTTTTGCCAGCGCGAGGGCCAGTCGTTCTCCATCCATCTCTGGAGCAGTCTGAGCACGTCGATGCGCTGGTAGGTCTGGCAGAGTTCGGTGAGCTCTGTGACAAGTTTCTGGTTGTAACGCATGAGGAACTCTTGCGTGGGACTGTGATAGGTGGAGCCGTGTGAGCGCTGCTCTAGAAGCGTGAGCTCGTCGTAGCTCATCCCCCAGCGGCTTGCGAAGTTCTTCCAGTTTTTGACGGTGCAGTGAGCCGGGTCCAGCTTCAACCGCAAGGTGTACAGAAGGTCTTCGTCGTTCATCAGGTCGCTTATTTTGGGTGGAGGGGCAGAACGAGAACACTCCTTACAGGGCCTATGGTCTTTACTGAAGTCTAGAGAGCGGAAAAAAAAGCAAAGCAGTCGCATATAATGTCAAAGAGAATGATGCAGGGATAATAAAAATGAGCAACCATTTAGTCTGCATTAGTGGTAAATACCTGATGAAACAGAAGCTGACGGTGAAAAATCACTCCCATCATTTTCCACAGGCTGTGGATAAAGAGTGATATTTAAGTTACATAAACTAAATTATAAACTAAATTCTTAAACAATAAGCGAATCCATCACTTTAATAAAAACGGAACTGAGATCTGACATATCAAAAGGGAATAGCCCAAAGGAGTGGAATCATATGTCTTTTACACTGGCATTTACACAATAACCACATTTTTCCTAAGCAACCCACATCTCACAACCGCTCAAGAAGCAGTACGACACAACCTGTGGTGTACATCTATAAATACACGCCCTGTCATAAATATGTACGTGACATCCGCAAGCGCTGTTGGAACTCAACCGGACCTAACTCACTCAATATGTAAAGGAATGATGTCAGACCACTCAAAGATCACATGACTCACATGTTGTATCCTGTGCGGAGATGAAGTCAGGTAACCAGCGGGAAAGGAGCTGAGCTGGAGTGTCACAGGATCTGTAGTGAAGCAGAGATCAGAATCGATCAAAAGATCTGCTGTTTGCTATCCAAACTTTGTCTTTGTGTCCTCTCAAATACAACTATATGGAAAGTGTGGAGGCTGACCAAAAGGTCACTATTCTCAATACCTGAGCATCATCGAAATGATCGAATGCTAAACTGACAGGAAATACATTTTTAGGGGAAGGTATACAGATGTCTAGGCGGCTGAATAAACCACATGAATAAATCAATAACTAGAATTAAACAAATTGCATCATTTGAGACGAAAACAAACACTCTAGACATCAATCACTACCACTATAAACAGTCAGCAACATAATAAAATGACGAAAAATACCTCTCATATCTTGTGGATCAGTGACCTGAACAGGGTAATTCGATCTCAGCGACTGAAAACCATTAATAAGCACAGGTGAGATTAAACATCACACACATGTGTATCAGTGACAGAAGACAATACAGCTTTGTTTCTCATTCTACGTGCAGAGGCAGATTTAAGAGAGGATGGGCAAACTGTGCGACCAGGAGGAAAAGAGAATCTTTCAGACACATAGACAAATGAGCAGAGGTCGTGCTAGAACAAACATCTGAGAATTATCAGAAGGCTTTATAGAACACAATGCATTTCAATGCCCCCCCCCCTCTCCCACTAGAAAGAATTTATATCAACAGTATTTTCATATCATTTATGAAAATCGTCCAACAGATGTAATCTGGGCTGTTTGATTGCTGAATTAAAGGAATCAAGGTTTACAACTCATGTAGTGTGTCATAACAACACAAAGTCTATAGCAGTCACACGTTCCTGTATGAGAAGAGACAACATACCATCTCTGTAACAAAGGTGCTGGGGTCAGTGTCCTCTACTGGTTCAGAACCCACTCTTCCTATGAAAAAAACCCAAAAAGATATCAACTATCAGTATCGTTGGAAACAACACGTCACAGTGGCATGCTAGAAATAATCTAACTGATAGAAAGCAACTTGTTTTGATCTAGCATTAATAGAGGTGTGAAGTACAAAGTTAAATACATATATAGGCGCATGTAATAGGCAAATACGGTGAAGTTGTTTTGTTATACATAAAATGTTTGATGATTGTTTCAAACCTGTATACACTTCTTGGTTTTGCAGAACACACAGGAAGAAATTTCGAAGAATGTCAGATCTCACCCAACCAAATGGTACCTGCCATAGTAGGGAAGATAAATACTATGGGAGTAAATTGTGGGGGGGGGGTGAGATTTGACAATCTTCCAGATATCTTCCCGTGTGTTCAGCAGAACAAATAAATGTATACAGGTTTTTCATGAATTTTCATTTTTGGGTGAAGTATCCCTTTAACACAATTTAATTTAATATGGAGATTTGGGGATGTGCAAACATTTACCAATTCACATGAACAAATATAATTGTTGACTGTGGAACTAAAAATGATTTATTATTATTTTCCAGACACAAATACATTGTACAGGGCTTAAAGGAACAGTTCGCCGCAAAATGAAAATTCTGTCTTCATTTACTCCCTCAAATTGTTCCAAATCTGTACAAATTAAACTGTATAAATTGACTATAAATAATCAATGGTGGCCAAGAACTTACGTTTGATTAAAGCATTCTTACAAATATCTTTCTCTGTGTTCATCACAACAAATAAGTTTATACAGATTTGGAACAACTCTTTAGTAAATGATGACAGAATTTTTATTTTTGGGTTAACTGTCCCTTTAAGACTAGACCTCGATGTTAGAGCTGTCTAAACTGAAAACAGCTTGTAGTACAGACATATCTTAAAAAACATCAGAGCTACTGTTTGAAAAATGCAAACAGGTCATGTTTTTATGTAAGGCATGTTTGTATAAACTACTTAAATGTTGTAATTTAACTCCTTGAAATCTAGACAAGTCCGGGTGTCTGGGAAAGCACCCCTTAACTTTTAAATTCAATCAAACTGGCTTTACAAATCATTACAACATACTATTTTAAAACAATACACTTTGTTATTTTAACGTAATGAGTTAACGTAATGTAAATTGTTAAAATATATATTGATGTGACATTTGGATCACATCATTTATAGTCTATAATAAAATAAAGACACAAAAAAATGCATGCTATTTTACACAGGTACCAGACACAAAGGATGTGCAGGGATTCTGCGTTCACTTCAATATGATTGTCTGCTTCGAAACCATGTGTATTATGAAAAGGGCTGTTGAAAATAAAAGCAAAAGTTCTCAAATAAACTTCCTTCCTCAGTGTTCGTATGACAACGGAAACGGAGGAGAAAAAATTAAAAAAAGGCTAAGTCACAATGACTAAGAAGGAAGTGAGAGATTCTGTATGCGTGTGTGTTTTGCAACTCTGTGTGT
The DNA here is from genome assembly GCF_015846415.1 of Triplophysa dalaica. Lineage (NCBI taxonomy): Eukaryota > Metazoa > Chordata > Actinopteri > Cypriniformes > Nemacheilidae > Triplophysa > Triplophysa dalaica. Next base: position 6,344,905 of record NC_079556.1, on the reverse strand, counting down.
GTTGTAAACTGATATTATAAAATGTTTCACTTGATTTAAGGGGCTGAAATATCTGTAAGGGTACTAAAGCATGTACAATTAGACATTTTTGCTAAATGATTGTAGCTCAAATGTCAACGTAAAAAGCTTGTCGACATGAAGATATAAACACTTTTATTATACATTTCATTATCATAATTCTTTAATTATCAAGATGAATAATCTTAAAACCTGACCACACAAGATGAATTACTTAGATTGAAACACAGGACATGTTAACCAAGGATCAGTAACCAAGTTTATTCTAGTAACACACATGATGTCAGAAGCATCAGACATCATCAGTGTGAGATAAATAAAAAGTTTGTCACCTCAGATTTGATAGACAAACATGAATGACGGTTATATAACCTCATCCAAAGCAGCCAGCCCTTATGAAAAAACGATAATATTTGCGTTTACATTTATACCCTGGTATCGAACCCACGACCTTGCGTTGTTAACGCGATGCTCTTACCACTGACCTACAGGAAAGCGTTTTATTTATTTATTTAGAGTTTATTATAAATTATTTATTTACTTTTTTTAGTTCACATTTATGCATTTGGAACGGCATTTATGCATTTAACCAAAACTGCTTAAATTGTATTATACTATACATTTGTGTCTAAGTATGTCCAGTCCCTGCGTTCGAACCCATCACCTTGGCGTTGCTAGTGCCATTGAGCTACAGGAAATTGATGTGCCCTCATAATTGGTAACCAGGAACATGAAGCTTCCCCTCCAAACAACATCTACAATACTCTCTACATGGCGTACATCTCGGCCTCGTGGATGGATGTCCAATGGCGTCCAATAACTAATGATCCAATCACTTCAATGAGCCAAATCAAGTTCTGCTGCTCTCCGTTATTTTTCTCATTCCAGAAGCAGTTATTATTAAAAATTTCACAATATGCAAGCTTTCTTTATTAGCAGCTTTAACATCTGCACAATGCATGGCATCTTTAACATTATAATGCAACTCTTAATATGATTTCTAACGTAAAAAGTAATGCTCACAGAGTTTTCACTAGCTGTCAATCATAAGCAGGTCTTCCAGGAAACTTAGTTACATGTGGTTTCAAGTGGCAAACCTGTGTGAAAAAAAGGATGTGAGCCTCACTCTCTTACACTCACAAACACAGTGACAACCCTAACTACTTCACATGAAAGGTATACAGCATTTACAGGTTTTAAGAGATTCTTCCGTGAAGATAACTTTCCTTCATTAAAACAGAACTTGAATTCTCTGTAATGCGGTATGAAATAAAGGGTAATGCCTAAGAAACCCCATCAACTAATAAAGCGACTGAATGTAGGCCGTCAGATGCCCCTTTTCTCACATTGACTAACACAAGAACAGACCGGGAAAATCTTGTGCATGCAAACGTCACACATTTTAAACTCTGATACAAACCCTAAATAGAAAAGAGCACCTAGCCCCGCAAGTTGATGTTATCTAGACAATAAAAAAAACTATTTCATTAAAAGCAATTTTGCTTCTCGTATCATACTTCTATCTATTTTACATAACCACTGAAAATGATAACATAAACAGTTACTTTTAGAGCTGACAAAACTCTTGCTATGTGTTATTGTAATGTCTACTGGATTCTAGAATGACAGAGAAATGAACTTTACGTCCCCGGACAACTAATGTGGCAACATTATACAGAGAATAATCAGCACTTGCTTCATTCAGAACTGTAGACGAATCCAAACCTGTGCAGCCTGAATCCATTCATGACTGTTTCTGCTTAGCAAGGGAATGCAGAGAGCATGTACCTGCATGCGCAGCATGAACTTGAAGAGATAAAATGTAAACCACATCATAATGTAGCCCTGCAGGGCAAAACCCTTCTGCATGGATCTTCTGCATGCATGGCCACCCATATGCCAGCAAAGCTAGACACAAAAACTGCAATAGGCTTTAAACTTTTCAAATAACTACAAGTCAAAAAAACGAGACGTTTTATAATGCAACAAAGTAACAAAGTTACAATGCATCCACATGAAGCTAACAAGTGCCAAAAGTCAACCTGGATATGCATTATGGAACTGTTATTTAAAAGTTTTATTATTTAAATATAAACAGACCCAGTACTTTTCATCCGTGTTTCTCATCAACAGTCTTTAGTAAATTAAAAGTAAACACAAACAAAGCTTATTCATTGCCAAAGATATACAAACAAAGGTTTATTTATTCCAAAAGACATGCAAAGTAAATGACGAATCAAACTATACCCAAAAAAAGCACGTTCAAGTAGGTTTAACTTACCATACGGCTCACTATACGCCTTCAAACTAGTCATGTTCTCAAAGATTGTTCCGTACATAGGAGAATATGGACTGTGTCCTTTACACAAGCCGGGAAATGTTGTTTGAAGTCGGCGTTTTAACTCTCCTTCACCTTTGTGCGCTTCTCTGCACAGATGCCCAGACAGATCCACTCCAACCGGCCAAATCTTACTTTTCTTACAGAGTAAATAAAAAATAGATAAACATTTACATGTCGGGTTCCACTTTACGCACACGCGATTGCTGACGCACCTCTAGAGCTAATAGTGAGCGGAACGCATCGAGATCTCAGCTCCCACACAAGGAAATTGCGTAGATGCCCGATCAGCATAGGATAGAGATAAGATCATTTGACCTCATACGTATGAACTGAAAATACCCCGTTGTAAATGTGTTAAGTTATTAAGTTGTTAAGTGTAGGGCTATTATTATTGATAATAGTAATAACATGTATAATAATCATGTATGCGGTCATACAAAACGTATCACCTACAAAAGGTATGTATGGGATTTATTTCTTTATTTCTAAGCGAACATAACTAAATAAAGTCAACAGTATGCTTTCACTTAATGTTAATATTGTTCAAAAATATTACTATTTTTCACGTCATGAAACGATACAGCTGACCTATTACAACAAGCTGCAGTTTCAGTCAGTTAAATATATCCGCCAGTAAACTGTGACCAAATATGTGTGTAATCCAGTGACTGCAATGACAATTTGTCCGAGTCTTTTACTTTAGTTGCTTTTCTAAAACAACCACTGAGGGCCGCTAAAGCCACACGGTTGAACACCTTCTGTACTTTTCTGCACATGTTTTGTTGCAACATGAGCTATGTGCATTTTAAGTAAGCTATATATGTCACACTTTTTAGTTCAGTGATCAATGTACCTTTTCAATGAAGTCGGGAAATATTGTTTGTAAGCACAAGCCTAACGTATGTTCTACAAACCTATAAAGTATGGTCTATAAAAAGCTATTGAACTGCCTTTGGTATGTAGCCTTGCATTTGTTTGTGTTATGTTGTTCACTTGTTTGCACAAAATCTGTGGGAAAAATGTGATTATATTGAGTTGGAAAAAAGAAGCAACGTACAAAATGACTGCTGGTCGAAAAACGCATACTGCTCGTGAGAGTAGACATTTGAGTCAAAACCTTACACTTTTGGCTAAGATATAGCCTGTATGACAACTCATTTGTAACAGTCTAGAATAGTGTTCTATTTACAGAGCAGTGACAGCATAGAACAGTGTTCCACTCATAGAACTGACAAGTCCACAGTAGTGTTTTACTTATAGAATCCTGACAGCATAGAATAGTGTTCCACTCATATAATGACAGTTCATGACAGAGCAGTGACAACATAGTGTTCCACTCATAGAATACGGACAGTGCAGAATAGTGTTATACTTGTAGAACACTGACAGCGTTGAGTAGTGTTCTACTTACAGTGCAGTGACAGCATAGAACTGTGTTCCTCTCATAGAACTGACAAGTCCACAGTAGTGTTTCACTTATAGAATCCTGACAGCATAGAATAGTGTTCCACTCATATAATGACAGTTCACGACAGAGCAGTGACAACATAGTGTTCCACTCATAGAATACAGACAGTGCAGAATAGTGTTATACTTGTAGAACACTCACAGCGTTGAGTAGTGTTCTACTTACAGTGCCGTGACAGCATAGAACAGTGTTCCACTCATATAATGACAGAATAGTGTTCTACTTACAGTGCAGTGACAGCATAGAACAGTGTTCCTCTCATAGAACTGACAAGTCCACAGTAGTGTTTTACTTATAGAATAGTGTTCCTCTCATATAATGACAGTTCACGACAGAGCAGTGACAACATAGTGTTCCACTCATAGAATACGGACAGTGCAGAATAGTGTTATACTTGTAGAACACTCACAGCGTTGAGTAGTGTTCTACTTACAGTGCCGTGACAGCATAGAACAGTGTTCCACTCATATAATGACAGAATAGTGTTCTACTTACAGTGCAGTGACAGCATAGAACAGTGTTCCTCTCATAGAACTGACAAGTCCACAGTAGTGTTTTACTTATAGAATCCTGACAGCATAGAATAGTGTTCCACTCATATAATGACAGTTCACGACAGAGCAGTGACAACATAGTGTTCCACTCATAGAATACGGACAGTGCAGAATAGTGTTATACTTGTAGAACACTCACAGCGTTGAGTAGTGTTCTACTTACAGTGCCGTGACAGCATAGAACAGTGTTCCACTCATATAATGACAGAATAGTGTTCTACTTACAGTGCAGTGACAGCATAGAACAGTGTTCCTCTCATAGAACTGACAAGTCCACAGTAGTGTTTTACTTATAGAATCCTGACAGCATAGAATAGTGTTCCACTCATATAATGACAGTTCACGACAGAGCAGTGACAACATAGTGTTCCACTCATAGAATACGGACAGTGCAGAATAGTGTTATACTTGTAGAACACTCACAGCGTTGAGTAGTGTTCTACTTACAGTGCCGTGACAGCATAGAACAGTGTTCCACTCATATAATGACAGAATAGTGTTCTACTTACAGTGCAGTGACAGCATAGAACAGTGTTCCTCTCATAGAACAGACAAGTCCACAGTAGTGTTTTACTTATAGAATCCTGACAGCATAGAATAGTGTTCCACTCATATAATGACAGTTCACGACAGAGCAGTGACAACATAGTGTTCCACTCATAGAATACGGACAGTGCAGAATAGTGTTATACTTGTAGAACACTGACAGCGTTGAGTAGTGTTCTACTTACAGTGCAGTGACAGCATAGAACAGTGTTCCTCTCATAGAGCTGACAAGTCCACAGTAGTGTTTCACTTATAGAATCCTGACAGCATAGAATAGTGTTCCACTCATATAATGACAGTTCACGACAGAGCACTGACAACATAGTGTTCCACTCATAGAATACGGACAGTGCAGAATAGTGTTATACTTGTAGAACACTGACAGCGTTGAGTAGTGTTCTACTTACAGTGCCGTGACAGCATAGAACAGTGTTCCACTCATAGAACTGACAAGTCCACAGTAGTGTTTTACTTATAGAATCCTGACAGCATAGAATAGTGTTCCACTCATATAATGACAGTTCACGACAGAGCAGTGACAACATAGTGTTCCACTCATAGAATACAGACAGTGCAGAATAGTGTTATACTTGTAGAACACTCACAGCGTTGAGTAGTGTTCTACTTACAGTGCCGTGACAGCATAGAACAGTGTTCCACTCATATAATGACAGAATAGTGTTCTACTTACAGTGCAGTGACAGCATAGAACAGTGTTCCACTCATAGAACTGACAAGTCCACAGTAGTGTTTTACTTATAGAATCCTGACAGCATAGAATAGTGTTCCTCTCATATAATGACAGTTCACGACAGAGCACTGACAACATAGTGTTCCACTCATAGAATACGGACAGTGCAGAATAGTGTTATACTTGTAGAACACTGACAGCGTTGAGTAGTGTTCTACTTACAGTGCAGTGACAGCATAGAACAGTGTTCCTCTCATAGAACTGACAAGTCCACAGTAGTGTTTTACTTATAGAATCCTGACAGCATAGAATAGTGTTCCTCTCATATAATGACAGTTCACGACAGAGCACTGACAACATAGTGTTCCACTCATAGAATACGGACAGTGCAGAATAGTGTTATACTTGTAGAACACTGACAGCGTTGAGTAGTGTTCTACTTACAGTGCCGTGACAGCATAGAACAGTGTTCCACTCATAGAACTGACAAGTCCACAGTAGTGTTTTACTTATAGAATCCTGACAGCATAGAATAGTGTTCCACTCATATAATGACAGTTCACGACAGAGCACTGACAACCTAGTGTTCCACTCATAGAATACAGACAGTGCAGAATAGTGTTATACTTGTAGAACACTCACAGCGTTGAGTAGTGTTCTACTTACAGTGCCGTGACAGCATAGAACAGTGTTCCACTCATATAATGACAGAATAGTGTTCTACTTACAGTGCAGTGACAGCATAGAACAGTGTTCCACTCATAGAACTGACAAGTCCACAGTAGTGTTTTACTTATAGAATCCTGACAGCATAGAATAGTGTTCCTCTCATATAATGACAGTTCACGACAGAGCACTGACAACATAGTGTTCCACTCATAGAATACGGACAGTGCAGAATAGTGTTATACTTGTAGAACACTGACAGCGTTGAGTAGTGTTCTACTTACAGTGCAGTGACAGCATAGAACAGTGTTCCTCTCATAGAACTGACAAGTCCACAGTAGTGTTTCACTTATAGAATCCTGACAGCATAGAATAGTGTTCCACTCATATAATGACAGTTCACGACAGAGCACTGACAACATAGTGTTCCACTCATAGAATACGGACAGTGCAGAATAGTGTTATACTTGTAGAACACTGACAGCGTTGAGTAGTGTTCTACTTACAGTGCCGTGACAGCATAGAACAGTGTTCCACTCATAGAACTGACAAGTCCACAGTAGTGTTTTACTTATAGAATCCTGACAGCATAGAATAGTGTTCCACTCATATAATGACAGTTCACGACAGAGCACTGACAACATAGTGTTCCACTCATAGAATACAGACAGTGCAGAATAGTGTTATACTTGTAGAACACTCACAGCGTTGAGTAGTGTTCTACTTACAGTGCCGTGACAGCATAGAACAGTGTTCCACTCATATAATGACAGAATAGTGTTCTACTTACAGTGCAGTGACAGCATAGAACAGTGTTCCACTCATAGAACTGACAAGTCCACAGTAGTGTTTTACTTATAGAATCCTGACAGCATAGAATAGTGTTCCTCTCATATAATGACAGTTCACGACAGAGCACTGACAACATAGTGTTCCACTCATAGAATACGGACAGTGCAGAATAGTGTTATACTTGTAGAACACTGACAGCGTTGAGTAGTGTTCTACTTACAGTGCAGTGACAGCATAGAACAGTGTTCCTCTCATAGAACTGACAAGTCCACAGTAGTGTTTCACTTATAGAATCCTGACAGCATAGAATAGTGTTCCACTCATATAATGACAGTTCACGACAGAGCACTGACAACATAGTGTTCCACTCATAGAATACGGACAGTGCAGAATAGTGTTATACTTGTAGAACACTGACAGCGTTGAGTAGTGTTCTACTTACAGTGCCGTGACAGCATAGAACAGTGTTCCACTCATAGAACTGACAAGTCCACAGTAGTGTTTTACTTATAGAATCCTGACAGCATAGAATAGTGTTCCTCTCATATAATGACAGTTCACGACAGAGCACTGACAACATAGTGTTGTTATACTTGTAGAACACTGACAGCGTTGAGTAGTGTTCTACTTACAGTGCCGTGACAGCATAGAACAGTGTTCCACTCATAGAACTGACAAGTCCACAGTAGTGTTTCACTTATAGAATCCTGACAGCATAGAATAGTGTTCCTCTCATATAATGACAGAATAGTGTTCTACTTACAGTGCAGTGACAGCATAGAACAGTGTTCCTCTCATATAATGACAGAATAGTGTTCTACTTACAGTGCAGTGACAGCATAGAACATTGTTCCCCTCATAGAACTGACAAGTCCACAGTAGTGTTTCACTTATAGAATCCTGACAGCATAGAATAGTGTTCCTCTCATATAATGACAGTTCACGACAGAGCAGTGACAACATATTGTTCCACTCATACAATACGGACAGTGCAGAATAGTGTTTTATTTGTAGAACACTGACAGGGTTTAATAGAGTTCTACTTACAGTGCCGTGACAGCATAGAACAGTGTTCCACTCATAGAACTGACAAGTCCACAGTAGTGTTTTACTTATAGAATCCTGACAGCATAGAATAGTGTTCCACTCATATAATGACAGTTCACGACAGAGCAGAATAGTTTTCCACTTGAAGAATACTGAGTGTGCCCAGTTGTGTTCTACTTATGGAATACAGTTTAGTGTACAGTACTTGTAGAATGCTGACAGCGCTGAGTAGTGTTTGTAGAACACTAGCAGCGTTCAGTAGTGTTCAACTTATAGCACAACATACTTGAAGAATACTGAGTGTGCAGAATTTTGTTAGAGTAATGGCAGCATTGGAGAGTGATCTGCCTGTAGAACACTGACAGTGCAAAACAGTGTTCTATCCGTAGAACACTTACGGTGTGCAGCGGCGTTCTACTTCTAGAATACTGACAGCACAGCATAGTGTTCTACTTATAAAACACTGACAGAACAGAATAGAGTTCTTATGGAACAGTGACAGTATTCTACATACATCATAGTGTTCTTCTTACACTGTAGTGTGACAGTAAAAAATAGTGTTCCACTTATATAATTCTGACAATGCAGAATAGTGTTCCACTTACAGAACAGCGACATCAGCAGTGGAAGCATATGTGATCTACTTACAGACCAGTGACAGCACATAAGTTATCTTGCTTGTGGAAAACTGACAGTGCACAATAATATCCTACTTCTAGAATAGTGACAGTGCAGAATAGTGATTGACTTGAAGAATAATGACAGCACCTGAAGGCACCAGACAAATATAGTATAATATAATATATGTGTCTTCTGAGCTTCATTTAACACTATTATCAGAGGTATGAAGAGATGAGAAGAGAGAAACAGATCCCAGCACTGATAAACATCACCTCTCTCATCCTCGTTTTGACACAGTTTTCATATTTAATCTCTTTTATCCCGTATTCTCCGTAAATGTTAATGTTGGCTTCACTTCACTGGGGCAAAGTATTAGATGTATCCATGTAGAAAGAGAACATTAATACACTTTTCGGAAAGCACCGAGCAGAATAATTAGCTCCTCGATACATACTAAATGCTCCATTGTTTAAAATGGCAGGTCATGGCATGATATACAGCCCTGCGTCTGCATCTTTTATTCTGATATGGTCCGTTTAACAACAGAGGGTTCGAGTAGAGGGGCATCATAAATGAAAGGCTGCTAGATTGTTAATCACGTTGCAATAAAATGCTGCACAAATAATTACTGAACAAAGAAGATATCTCAATAATGTCTTAGTGATGTCTTACTCACGTGTGTTTTCTTAATCAATTTTAATACGTCTGACCTAAGTTGCACACAAATTAAATAAAATGTAAAATAATTATAAATACAATAATCATTTACGACTTGATTGGTGAAGAAACCATTTTGCAAATCTACAGAAGGACAGTAAAATAATAAATGTCAGTGATTAAAGAAGGGGAAATTTTAAATAATTATAGGTGAACAATTGAAATCAAAGGCTTCATGTTGTAATGAATGGGACTAATGACAATATTATGTTAAGAGACACAGAATTGCTTAATTTGTTTTATTTTAGCCTTTTGTAAAAAAAAAAAAGACTGTGAGAGTACATTATGAAGTGTAGATTATGCATTGAAATCAGAAATTAGTGTATTTTAATAAGGGATGATTATTGGACAATTACATTACATAAGTGGTGCATTTAAAGGGACACTTCATCCAAAAATTTCTTTCATCATTTACTCACCTTCAAGTTGTTCTAAATCTGTAGAAATCTCTTTGTTTTGATGGACAAAGAAAAAGATATTTGGAAGAATGCTTATAACCAAACAGATCTTGTCCCCCATCGACTCCCATAGAAAATGTTATTTATTTATCTTTTTTTTTTGTTCTGTTGAACACAAAAGACGACATTTTAAAGAACATAGGACAGCAAACAGTTCTGGGGCACTTTTGACTACCATTGTACTTTTCCCTACTATGTTGTCACTGGGGAGCAAAATCTAGTTATACGAATTCCTCCAAAAATCTTTCTACGTGTTCATCAGAACAAAGAAATTTAAACAAATTTGGAACAACTTGAAAGTGAGTAAATGATGACGGAATTTTATTTTTTTGGGTGAAGTATCCCTTTAAAGACGTTTTTCCAGTTTAAAGGGGTCATATGGCGTGAAAACCTGTGTCTCGCTTTTAAGAGCGATGAGCTTTGTAAAAAATCTGTGTGTTTCAGAGAGGCAGGCAAAGAGGAGATACAAACATGCACAGTGTGTGGAAATACAGCTTAAATTGTCTATATGCATTCCATTACAGCTAAAACAAATGATAATATTCAGCAACCATGTAACCCTGTAGCCCAAGACTGGTTGCCCACTGAAGCTAACAGGGCTGAGCCTGGTCAGTACCTAGATGGGAGACCGCCTGGCAAAGCTAGGTTGCTGCTGGAAGAGGTGTTAGTGAGGCCAGCAGGGGGCGCTCACCCTGTGCTCTGTGTGGGTCCTAATGCATCAGTATAGTTATGGGGTCTCTATACTATAAAAAAGTGCTGTCCTTCGGTTGAGATGTTAAACCGAGGTCCTGACTACAGCGGGTCATTAAAAATGCCATGCTTTTAACCAAACAGATCTTGCCCCCCATTGACTCCAATAGAAAAATGTATTTATACTTTTAAAGAGCGATGAGCTTTGTATAAAATCTGTGCGTTTCAGAGAGGCGGGCAAAGAAGAGATACAAACATGCACGTTATGTGGAAATGCAGCGTTTTTGAACCTTCAACCGTGTATACGCATTACATTACATCTAAAACATCGATAATATTCGTTTTAGCCGTGTCATAAGACCCCTTTAAGACACACAGTCAGAACTGAGACATCTCCTACAGCCTCTAAATAAAAACCTGCTGTTATTAAAGTAAGTGAACAAGCTGTATAATAACCCATAAAGAGCACAGACCTGTCTTATACCTTCTAAACACTCTGTCCTCTTATAACCTTCAACATTAAGTGCTTAACACGAACACATTACTGCTGTTTAAGTCCAAAGTGTGCTATGTGTGTGTATAATCTTTGCCTACGTTATTTAGAGTGGCACACAAGTCACCACAACAAGCCCTCTACATTGTAGGGTGCATTCACACACACACACACAGAGCACTGAATGGCATTCGTGTGACATTTAAAAAACTCTTTATGCTTTCCAGGATTGTGCCATTTCAATCAGATGTGTTTATAAATGAGGCACAAACTAAGTATTAAAAAGCAGCTAATAACCGAACAACATCTCTGATGGTATATTCAAATGGCAAACTCCCCTTTAAAGAAATTGTAAATAGTACATGAATGAATAGACAAATAGAGAAAAAATTGAATTATGAATAAAATGTGTCCTGTTTGCTGGCACATGCTCTTTCATAAAGACCATTGGTCTGGAAACACCCTTTTACTTTTGGATGTGACACAAATGCATCCAGTCAGTGAATTTTTTACATTTAATGAAAAGCATTTAGGCAGACTCGCTGTGAAAACTGAATGTTCTGCTTTTAATATCTCTTGTAACATTTATTCCAACATCAAACAGTGATATGATAACTAAATCACTAAACGAAAGAGGCACAGAAATGTTGTGGAAAACATGCACTCATACATATCAAAGGAATGAAAAATAGTGTGTGAGCGTGTGTGTGTTGGGTGATGGATGATATATGGGCCCATTTGAATAATATGGCTGGTAATCTCATCCTGCTTTCACATATACTGTATCACGCTGCAGTGCATTTCACACCTGCTGATCTGAAATCAGTGCAGAGCCTCAGGGTTTATTTGTGATGATATACATATGTTAGCCCAACACACTAGTGCTATTGAAACTTTCAACTACTGTAGGAGTCATTGCAGCATTGCGATGAGCTGTATATTGTTTATTTTAAAAGACAATTACGTTAATGGAATCTCATTTGTTACTGTATAAAGTCACTAATCTATGAGATGAAAGATTTGATTAATAACATGAAAAAACTATTCGCATGGCTTTCATTCTTTCAAGGAACACAAAGGAATTGATTTTAAAAGACTATAAAAGGTCATCAGAGCTTGTCATGCTTCAAGATGAACAAAACCTCTATAGTTCACTTAATTCAATGTCTTTTTAGACAAAAAAAAACTGAGTCATCACTTACTGTTCTGATGAACACAGGGAATGATATTTGGAAGAATGCTTGTAACCAAACAGTTATTGGCCACCATTGACTACCACAGTAGGACAAATGACAATGGTAAAAGTGCTCTAGAACTTTATGCTGATCTACATTCTTCTTTGTGTTCAACAGAAAAAATAAATTTATAAAGCAATTTTTCCTTCTATGGAAGTCAATGGAGGTCAAGAACTGTTCGGTTACAAGCATTCTTCCAAGTATCTCTCTCTCTGTGTTCATCAGAACAAAGACGTTTATACAGATTTGTAGTAATTTTAGTAAATGAAGACAGAATTTTCTTTTTTGGGTGAAATGTTCTTTTAAGCACTCTATATGACATTTTTGTATACAGACATTCTTCCAAATTTCTCACGTTGTTTTCTATGTACGAAAGTGTAGAACAATACAGTCAAATGATCAAATTCCAATTTCTGGGTCTTTAAGAATTGACTGTATTGATGAACAAACATGAAGCGAGTTAACACTGTTGAATGTTTTATAATACTGCACTTTTTTATAGTTCAGTACAATTTGATTTAATGTTTTCAACTTATTTGTCTGCCCATTGTTAAAAGCTCAGAAATACCTTATGGTTTCTCTGTGGCTTTATGTTCTGTACGTGTAAATGTCTCTGTAATTAATTAGATGAGAGAATTTAGATTATTATAGAGAACATAACTAGGGATTTTTAAGGTCCTATTTGGTTTATGTAGCATCCAACAACAAATTTATGTACATAGAAGGTGTAAATACACTATTATTTCGTAATAAAAGGCATTTATTCTTACCCTACTTCTCGACAAACTCTCAAATGATTCGTTGCGCAATTCATTTGTCTAATCCCTCCTTTACTAGTCTAGTCTGATGTGATTGGTCAGATGGTCGAGTCTGCTGTGATTGGTCTACCGTGAATGACCCTCACGAGCTGCAGTGTTTGAGGGAGAAGAGTGAAGTTTTCGTGTGCAGTCCTAGCAAAACGTAGACGGGGACCATATGTAGTGACCTAAATCTGCGGCAGTTTGTGAATCGAACTAGGAACGACTCGTTTGCGTGATTCAGAGTCGACTCCCTTTTTCAAGCCAATAACATTGTTATTCATTCAGCTTCAGATTTACAACTTGGCAGACTGCTTACGTTCAAACACGGCAACATTATACACTGCGTTTAAAAGTAAAAAAAATTTGGCAGACACCTTAAAATTGTAAGATTGTACTTTTCATTGGCCCATTATGTGTGTTCACTGATGATCAATCCCATAATCATTGCTGGTTCATTTAAACATACTGATGACATATGTGTAGTGTGTGAGAACATCACAAAATCATACAAACATAAAAAGAGACACAGAGCAGCTCTTTGGCTCTAAACAGGATATCCCAAACTTTATTTCCTGTGTAGAGGTGTACTAAGGGAGCAATCACAGTTAGTGGACGTCCATCTTATTAGATTGAGTGCAACACAAACAACTCAAATAAGTCAAAACAAAAACAAACCCAAAAATGTCAATTATTCAGTTTGAAATTAAAACAACCTAACAATCAAAAACGAAACAGCAAAAAGTGCAACAGAAAATAAAGAAGAGACGAGAGAGAGAGATAGAGAGAAAGAGAGAGCGAAGTTGAGCAGGACAATAGAGAAAGCTTTAATAAGCTTATGAGCGTGTAAGACACACTAAGGCCACACACACTTTGCATTAACATGACTCACAGCATTAGCGTATGTCGATTGTACACAAACAATGACTCGAGCCCCTCCATCTGTGCAAGACAGATAATATAATAAAACTTCCTTCATTTAGTCCAGCTATTACACGGACAGACAATACATTCGGTCCTGCTTTGGCGTGAGAGCTTTCGGCCGTTGTTTAGATGTTTTCGCAAACCTTTATACATATTATTCATTATAAATAAGTGACATGTACTCATATACACACATACAGTATACACGCTAACTAAAGAAATTCTTCACACATATACACTTCTGCGGTTTTTACAACACACAGCCTATGTAGTTTCAGCACTGGCCACATTAATGCAACATGTTCATGAGGCCTTGGATTTGAGAGAGAGAGAGAGAGAGAGGGAGAAGAAGAAATAATATGATCAAAGATTAGTATTAAACCCCTGAAAAACTACAGTCCATCTGAGCAGTGAGGAGAAGGGGGGAGTAGAGGAATGTAAGACATACATGAAGCAAACGTTAACCTGACGTTTCACACACGTTCTCCTAACGTTTACAGACGTTCTCCAGATGGTTCACAGACTCAGAGCAAACACAAAATGTTTTTTTTGTTCCCTTAAATCTTACCGATACCACACACTGCTCCGGTCCAGGTACACACACATATACAGCCGCACACACTGCTCAGCAAAGATAAAACAGAACAAACAAAGCTCTGCAACAATCAATCCAAAAGGCAATATTTGTCATTCTCATGTTCGTAAAGGTCTCGAATAAATATGTTGTATTCTCTCTCTTGTAATAATGCCAGTCTTCACTCTGCTGTACAGTATATACATACACATCTGAACTCTTTAGTGACAAACTATTTTATACTGTTAAATAATATAACCACAGCAACAACCAAGATATATTGCTTCCTATGTTTGTACATGTGGTCATGCAACTGTGCGCTGGTATTCAACGACAGATACTGCCTTTTTATTATACATGTGCAAGTTCAAAATAATCAAAAGAAAAAACAAACACATTCAAATGAAACTTATTAAAAAGAAAAACAAGCAAACAAACAAACATCAGAATATTTATACAGCTTTCAAACCTCTGTCGACTACATTAATGAAGGAAATTCTGCGTACTATATACAGACAGGTTAGCATCCATGCATTGTCAACACGAAGCACATTAACATTCCAAATATGGACATGGCAAACAAGGGGTGGGGCATAGGGGAGGGGCTATGTTTCACAGGGGCGAATGCAGTCACGCCCCGATTTACAGACACACCCATAACCGCAGAGCACAGACGTACAATTGTCGACCCCCAGCAAATACATATACAGTATAAACCATAGAGACCATGTACAGTTCGAACGCCTTGTACGTCGGACACGCCCGTGAGTGTAGACACGCCTCCAGCTCAGTGCCAGCAGGCAGCACGCACGGCGAGAGTTCGTGAAAGTCTTCTAGGCAGACCTTAAGAGTATGGCTGTAATTCACATGGTTTCACCAAACCCCATTTTCCTTTTTTTGTTTATTGGTTAAATAGATATTAGGCTTCAGGAAAACGTCTGTGTGTGTTTTTATATTGATTGTTTTTCGTTTGTAGTGTCGTTCTGGTGGAGCTTAGAATTAGCAAGCAACAGCAGGCCGTCTTCATCAAGTACTGAAGATCATTGAGGTTTCCTAACGGAAAGCCCTGGAGCTGGTACAATAGCTTCCTTTCATTAAAACATGTAAAACAAACAAAACTAAAGCAAAACAGGCATTCAGCTATTCTTTTTCAAAATCAAGCTACACATTTCAAAACACCCGAGACGCTCCATCACAAGAAAAGTTGCTGTTCTTATGCAGTGAAAGAGGCGGAGGTCCCTTGAATTAGATATAAACACCCATAAGAAATGTGACCAAGGCCTCTTAATCCTTGCAAGTACATGTTGGTGTGGGTAAAAACAACATACGATTTCAGATACAAAACCTACTTCAGGGGCTGTGGCACGGTTCTCCATGAGAAAAATCCTTCCCTTTAGCAAATTCCCTACACAATAGATGGAGCCCAATATGTGGACGTCACATCTACTGCGCCCCATTAAGTACACATTACTTTTTTGACTTGGCTCAATGAATCTAACTTTGGAAAGGAGTGTGAAAAATTCTCATTTCAAAATTTAAGCCAAAGCTACTTTAGGAAACGGGTCAGATTTTATGATTTATGTTGGGCCCATGCTATTGTTTAGAGTCAAATTCAGGTTCTACGATTTCTGCCTTAAAAAAACGACTTATGTCTAAAACCGCTACTCTACGATACCTTACAGCTTCATATGCAGCGAATCTACAAAGTACAAAGAAGCGCTCTCGGCCGGGGTGGAGGGAGAGCCCTCGTAAACTCCACTTAGATGAGTGTGTGTGTGTCTGACCGTACGGTATATCTAGCAAGTTTGTCAAGCAAAGACTACCACTTCCGCATGCTTGCATGTGTATGACTGCGCGTTGGAAAAACATGAAAGTGTAGTGTACGTTTGTGTAGTGTGTGTACGTTTAGACATAAAGTAACAGTCTTCATTGTAAACTCTTGATGTGATGTTGACAAAAGCCTTTGATAGCCATTTAATTGAACTGTTAGAGATAGATATCTCACTTTATACTGACCTCACAGGTTTTCCATCAGTCAACAGTGCTTGCATAAATGAATCCAATCTTTAACAAACTGCAGTATGTCGAAATATTCACGCTATTAGATAAAAATCAATGTGTCTCCAAAGCTCTCAATAGCACCTCACAATCCTTCTGGCTGTCATTTCAGGGCTCTTAACTGAAATGCACCGGTGCATCTCTGGTCTCTAAAGCTTAGTGCTAGGAGAGATTAGATCGTTCTCTACTGAACTCTTCTAAATCTTGTACTTATCTCAGCTGTTGAATGCAAAAAAGTTAACGGTGATAAAAACTGGCCTTCACAGGAACTAGTCCCTAGGAGCTGCTCTTGAAAGCGACATTAAGCTTATTGTGAAAATCTCCAAGACGTTACGACCACTCCGAAAACAATGAAAAATGTGTCTACAGATTCTAGAAGCCTGCATCTCTATCACACAGGCAAAGTGCATTACGGCTCACTCAAAACAAAGCAAAAAACACAGAAAAAAGCCACTGAACTACATTACCCAGAAATCCATGAGCTTACAGATTCCAGGTTGCTCCGCAGGCCAGCGTCTGCTGTCTGGTTTCGACTTAAATAGCACATCTACAGTAGTTAAAGGTAGCAAGCTGTCATAGTCTATACGCTGTGATCCACACTGTGGAAAGACCGTCCTATCAGATGCCGTCATTCAAAACACAATAAACAAAAAAAAGATGATGATGTAGAAGTGGCGTGTGGACAAAACAAAAAACTGGCCTATGGTTTGCGGATATTATCCGCATCAACCCAAAACCGGGTCCTCCGCTGTTGCCTTCCTCAGCTGTGTATAGTCTTCATTCTTATGATCTTTATGCATGAACGTGTGTGTCACTGCGTGAAATAGTGTAGTTCTGAGTGTGCATGTGTGTGCGAGTGCGTGTTTAGAAGCCCTTGATGTGGCAGTATGCCTCCAGAGAGGAGAACAGAATGTAGAGGAGCCAGAGGCTGACGAAAAGCATGGTGGTCAGCACTTTAGCAGTCCGCGGACCCCCCAACTCGCCATTGATGTCGGGCCGGCGGCGGTACATGAGCACCGCCACGCAGATGAAGGCGAAGATGGTGAAGAGGGTGACGGAGAACGCCAGGCTGCCCGGCTGCACTCGGAACTCGCGGCCCTTGGAGTTGTGGTAGATGGCGGCGATGGACCACGCCACTCCGATGCCCAAGAACACGTTCACGGCGTTGCTGCCCGTCACGTTTCCGATGGACGCGTCGGCGTACTGGTCCTGGATCGCAGCCACTTTACTAGCAAAGGTGTCTGAGGTGAAGAAGAGAACATTTCATGTTACTACACACACACATATCTTCGCACTCTTGCTCCACCACCTCATTTGTAATTTAGTAATAACAGCATGGTTAACCTCTGAACTCAACACTGAAATAAACAATGTGGCTTCTGCTTTAGAGAAAGCTGTATGCTAACAGGCTGATCCATTCCAGACAGCTCAGAAACCATCAGGATGCTGATTGTGCATTTGGCAGTAGTAGGATAGAAGAAGAAAAAGCCTCTAAATAATCCCAGACACATTTACTTCCTTTCTAACTCTTTCTTCCTCCGTCTCTTTTAATCTTCCTCGCTCTCTCGCTTTGGTAATGTAGTGCAGAACGTATAACCCTCCTGGACCGCTCTTGATGTGTTGATATTGCTGCTGGCAGTCACAGGAAGCCATTTTTCTCATTTAATGGTTTTGCTATTCTGTGGACACACTCTAATATTCACACATTCATATTAATGTAGATTCTCATTCAGAATCTCAAATAACATGTGGAATATAAAGGAATTCTGATAAAAAGGATTATAGTTATTGTAGTTTTCTTTTTTGATTGATATTTTGACATAGCTTTTATTTTTATATTTTTCATGTTTATTTTAGTTTAATTCTTAGCAATTTTGTTATGTGCTTGCGTCTGATAGGTTTTTCTATAGCGCATTTTATATTTGTTATGGAGAAATTTAAATGTGAGATCCGGAAACAAGATCTAAATTTTGCGGGATCCATCGGGTCGGGACGAAAATCGTTCTAAGCAGATAGCGGGTGGGAGCGGAATGAAAAAAACTGTCCCGCGCAGACCTCTACATTCGAAAATGTTTCTGTTTTATTTTAATCAAATCAAATATCGGCCTAAAATTTTGGGGAAAAACAGATAAACGTTTAAATAAGTTTAAGGCACTAACATTATAATATTAAACAAAAACTAAAATTATATTAAATTAAGTTTATCTTAAATGGCAACATAAAAATAAACAAATAAATAATACATTGACAAAAAGCATAAAATAAAATTCCTAATAATTAAGCTAAAATGAACATAACATAACATAAAAAAAAAATATTAATAAAACTACAAAACAAAACTATATTAAATGGTTAGGATTCATCCGGTTCTTTGGAAATATATAAACTTTGACCCTGGACAACAAAACCAGTCTTATGGGTCAATTTTTCGGAGATACAACCGTTTAAACCTCTGGAACACAAGGGTGCAAAAAAATCGAAATATTGAGAAAATCGCATTTTAAGTTGTTAATCAGAGGCACTTTAGCAAGCTATCCACTCACAAAAATAAGTTTTGTTTATTTAGGGGAGAAAAAAAATCTCCATGGAACATGATATTAACTTAATATCCTAAGGATTTTCGGCATGACAGAAATACATACAATGTCTTTTGAGCATTTACTAAAATTATTCCCGTGCCACTTAAGACTGGTTTTGTGATCCAGGGTCACAATTATGACCATCAATGTTCAAATGAAAAACAATATTGGATGAAAACCTTACGGGTTTTGAAAATAAAATGAGGTTAAGGAAGTGATGACAAATGTTTCATCGTGAAAATTGTTCTAATTTCGCTGCAAAAACTTTTGCAAATCTGAAAAAAGTATCAGCTCTCTTAGTGCATTCAATGTCCGCTGGAATGTTTTCAAGCCATGATTGGGTCAAAAAGGAAAAAACCCAACTGTTGTGTTAAATGAACATAGAAAATGTCCACATTTGACCTGACCATGGGTTAAATCCACCCATCTTTTATTCGAATGTACGGACCAAAAATGACTCACTGGCATGTGCAGACATCTGCAGGAGTTGACACAGTCCAGGACCATAAAGTCAAGGTCAAAGTGAGGGTTTACAGTAAACACTCATCTCTGAACTCAGATTTTCCTTTTCGCTATCCTTCGCCGTTCTCGTATGTTGCTGTAAACAACAGCCTGGAAGGAGCCGTTTCCATGGCATTACCATGGAAATTCTCAGTTAAGACTCAGCTAACACCCAGTCTGGTGTTGAGTCCTGCCAAACAGCCTGGCAGCGTGCGGACGACAACTGCCGCTAACGTGGGTGTCAAGTCGATGTAAAGCTTTATCTCAGTTAATCATTCCCGAGTTAAAACGGATCGACGTTGAAAACTGTTCCAGACTTTGAAACTGTTACAGACCACAAACCGCTTAAGTTTGCACATGGAGACAAATTCAAACTACCACATAGACTTTAAAATGAACACTTTCTCTACTATAAATGTGTCTGTGCCTCTGCCACACAGTCAATATGAGTCTGTAAAGGCCATTATAGTGACATACAGCACTGTTTAGACATTACGTTAGAAAAAAACAAAGCAAGCTAAAAAATATTCAGTCCACAGAGCCAAAAATCCTTATAATAAACCTTTCACACAACAGCGCATTAGCAGGACTGCATTCAGGCGACGTACATCAGTAATCTGGCTCCTAGAAATCCATTACAATTTCAAATTAATTGAGCCATTTAATAATTCATAGATATGCAGTACGCTGTATAATTCATAGATGTAACTGTATGCTGAATCTACAAGCTTTGTTTTCTGTTCAAAAGCAAGCTTATCAGTCAACGTACATTCGCCTGCTTTCTGACTGAGCGCTCGGCTAATTGGACGTTTTTTGAGTCATACTGGCTTACATCTAGCAACAGATTGACACATTTGCTAACCGTTCAATACCGCAAAGTTTGTCATTGTCAAACTGTGCTCAAAAGCACAATTGGAATCAATCAAAAGCAGAAAAAATCTGTCGATGTGATGACGAAGCGTTCAGGTTATTTTTTGAAGTGAGTATAGAACAAGCAAACAGATGAATGGAAATGTGATTTTGTGCACGCCATTAACGTTTAACTGATGCTCTCGCTCATACTGAAAGGGTATAGGAATGTTTACTACATTCATTCGTGCACTAGAAATTAAATAAATAAAAATCCAGAAGAAATCAAAAGTCTTAAAGTCTTAATTCAATTAAAGGAATGAAAGAGGGCGTATGCAAACCCTCATATTATCATGTTTAGGGCTGTTTAATGATTAATCACGGTTAATGGCATCCAGAATAAAGTTTGTGTTTACTTAATAATATATGTTTGTGCACTGTGAATATTATTTTTGTATTTATAAACACATACATGTACACATAAATTTAGGAAATATATGAAGTGTTTATTTCCAAAACGCGTTAACTCATAAAACATGTTTTTTTATTGTGCATTCCAATTTATATCAATCAACTGCAGTTGCTTTGTTTTGATATTAGCCATTATAACTCATAAAAACTAACACATTAAAACGTTAGAAAACATAATAAAAAACATGATTTTAGATTTCTTTTAAACGTCTCATTTTGGAAACAAGCTCTTCATTTCTTATTATTTATTTACATTTATATATAATTGAAATGACATATAAACTATTAATAATTTGTATATTTTTCTAAAATACAATCATGTGTGCATATATTTATAAGTACACAATTAATAAGCACAGTACATATGTTGCGACATATCATTGAACAGCCCTAATAATTTTACATTTATTTGAAACCATCAGCACTTTTATGCTCGGCTATTTGCAGCTGTAACAGCTTTTATTTCTGAAGAAGGTTATCTAGATGTCTGAACATGGCTGTAGGGATTTACTCCCATTCAGACACATCAGTAATGTCACACCACACTCACTAAATCTTTTTTATAAACCCCACCTTGTGCGCTTTCACGCTGAAACACAACGCTGAGCCTCATTCTACTTGTTCAATAACATTCGACAATGAGAGTCTACAGATCGCTTTGCTACAAGCTTAATTTTATACACCAGCTAGTAATGTGTGTAGCTGAAACAGCCAAACCTATGGAAGGGGTGTGAAGATAAAAGAAGTCAAATAGAGGGACAGATAATGAAAAGAGGGAGGCAATATTTCTTCTCTGCACTCTCAGCGTTTCTTCTATGAGCAGTCCAGTGTGTCTGGAATACTAAACATGGTGAACATACCGTGCTTCCGGCAAACTGAATCTCTTTAGCGTGTGTATTTCTCTCGTGTTCATGAGCGTAGTGGTGTGTGTTTCATTCTCCAGTCTTAAATAACAGTTATCATGACTGATGAGGGTAATATATGGGGCGCAATGTAGCAAGGTGCCGTACTCCACGTAATTATATGATATATCATAATCATAGCCCTTCACACACACAAGACCATGGACATCGTAAATTCTATAATAAATGGCAGTATGGAAATGAAAATGTATACAAGGGTGGCTGAAATTTTGTGTTTTTTACTGTATATCTCTTACCTGGAACCGAAGTGCCCAATGCCACGAACACAACAGCGGTGACGGAGTCCTTCAGCCCGACGGTGCAACCAAAGTGGGATGCCAGATCTCCTATGAAAGCTGTCAGAAGGCCAATCATCATGATAGACACCACGAAACAGGCCCAACCGTTCCAGTAGTCGGTGGGCGGGACGAAGGCGAAGAGAACTTTCCAGAAGACGGTGAGGAAATGCATGACGTAATCGAAACAGGAAGGAAGCTTCTCCTCTCCGCATTCTTCTTCGTCGTCGTCCTCGCCTGGAGAAAGTCGAGGAATGGTCAGAAAATACGGCAAAGAACCACCAAGTATTTTTGTAAGTCACATGAAAGATACCCTTTAGACCAGGGGTTCCCAACTTTTTTGGACCCCTCCCACTCACAAAAACACAAAAATTCGGATGCTTTGTGAAAATTTCGGACGCAAATTTCAGACTCAATGTGCAATGGCCTTTAGTGTTAAAAAAATCCATAGATTTACAAAACGCTGTCAATGTACGTCTATGATTTGCTTTTGTGAGCGATTTGTTTTATGTTTGCTTATTTTTTTAAATATTGAAATAAAACCGATATTTGCTAATATAAGAGAAATAAAAGTACATTTTGTGCATATTGGGCCAGGATGCAAACCACCATGACAACCATTCAAAGACCCTTGCAAATAGATAGCAACACTCTCGCAAGCCCCGCTCACATTTCGGTTTCTTAAGAAGGAAAGAAAGATTAGTTTTTAATGAGTCACATACATACAAATTATTCATGTCTGAAGTCTCACACACATGTACGCACACAGACTCTTGCAGGTATTACATTAAGAGAAGCATTAAACAAATAACAGAAAATGAGCTTGCTTTAGATATGTAGAGCACGCGTGAGACGCTCGTGTGCTCGGGGACAGGATCTAATCTGTTTGATATTCTGTTGGTGCTGTGTTTCCTTGAGAGAGCAAAGAGAGCAGCTTACACACGCGGCACGCCCACACACAGGTGGCTGACAGGTGAGGCTATTCCTTTAAAGTGTGATAAGATGCTACAGGATGTTCAGAAATCTCTCTTATTCACACAGCAGCTCACAGCAAGACATGGTGGCTTGAGTCATCTTTTGGACATTCTGTTCTGACGGCAAAGGCGGATTACATACGATTCTTGATCAAAAAAATGCTAAGGCTGGAAAACATACCCCAAAATATGCTTAAAAACGTATAGTTACATTAAAACATGTGCAGGTATGTCAAATGTGTTGCACAAATGCAAGCAAGCTGTAAGAGATATTTATTTAGATAGATTTGATGGAAAGCGAACAGTTATTGCTATAAAAATTCTGACTCAGGCAGGGACGCCCCCAAACGTCCCTAAACTGAGGTTTTCAGATTCATCTTCTGGGCACAATTTTGCCTCCACACTACAGATAAGTACACACACATAAACACACAGTATTCATGTTGTGTTTACATCATTCTTATCTTCCAGATAAATCCTTTTGCTGTGCTACAGAGTCTGACATTTAAAAAAGCTTTTAAACTTTAAGCTCTTCAATTTACTGCCATTAGTTGCCAACCTTTTGAGTTTCTTTGTCTCTTTATGTGTGTGTCTGTTTGTGTGTGTACTTTGTGTCCTGATAAAAGTCATGGAAAATATATTTTCTCAGTAGCATTAGATAAGAAATGTTCCTTTTTCCATTTTTGAATGTGTTCAGATATCTGTGCGAATCTAAACATCAGAGTATTCCCAGCAAAAACAGCACTTTCTCTTTACATACCTCAGACTTTGGGTTTGTGAACCCAAACCCCACTAACCCCAACTTTAGTATGTAACTCGCTCCTCATAATTCTAATGACACGTCAAATTGTGCATAATGTGACTGAAACAGTACATCTGTTATAAAGGAGGGACCCAAACCATACCAGGCATATAGTTTTAAAGGGATATTTCACCCAAAAATGAAAATGCTGTCATGAATTACTCAACCAAATGACTCAACCTATATCAATATATTTCTCTTGTAAAACGCAAACTAGATATTTCAGAAAATGTTAGCAACTGAGATTTCTGGGGCATCATTGTCTACCATACAGTAGTAGAAAAAAAATCTAATGGTAGTCAAATGTGCCCCAGAACTGTTTATCCTAAATTCTTTAGAATATCTCATTTTGTGTTCAACAGATCCTAAAAATATATAGAATGGTGCCTTAGAAATCTCAGTTGGTAACATTCTTCCAAATATCTTTCTTTGTGTGTCAACTAAACAATCAAAATGTATGCAGGTTAGGAACAACTTGAAGGTAAGTAAATGATGAGAGAATTTTCAATTTTGGGTGAACTATCCCTTTAAGTGGCTGCAGATAGTCAGAAAAACACTCACAACACCTTAGCACGCAAACCAACACCCCGGGGACAATCCAAATCATCTTGGAAACAACTCTCCCACAAGTAGAAAACATACTGTTGATGTACTGAGAAAGAAAAAAAACTAAACAAAACTGTTTTAAATGCACTAATTAATTCTTTAAAAAAAAAATGTTTTAAAAACTTGACAACTGAAGCAAATAGATGCTGTATGACACTGGATAAGTCTATCTGCTGTGAGGGGTCTGACAGAAGTCCATGCTTGAATGTCTACAGTAGTGTGCAGGTGATTACAGGTCAGGTCTGACAACAGAGAACCACACACACACACACACGCACACACACACATGCTTTTAACCTTGCTTTGCCCCAGAGCACAAATTGGCACACTGAGAGGTGTTCAAGTGTGAATCACTAAGTCACCATCACCTGGTCCACACACACAAAAACACAGTAGACTCTAGCATCGCTCTCTCATTCTCTTCTCTCTGAGGTCGTGCTGCGAGTGCTAATTACTTCAGAAAAAATAAACTTCCCTCTCTCCGTCTCGCCTTTCTCTTTCCCCGCTTCATCTGTGCTACAATTTCTTACTGTTTGCACACTTTCTTCGTTCTCCTTTGCACAGAGGAATGTCTTGAAATGAGGCTGCTGAGCTTAATTTCACGTGCATCAGTCTTGAAATATTGCTTTTCCAATTTACTGAACAGTCAATAATAGAAAACAAAACAAATCGAGTGTAGTAAATGGGTTTCTTTTCTTGTTAACAACATAATATGTAAGATAACAGGTCTATCAGACTGCGTTTGCACCGCAAGAGATATGCACAGATGAGATATTTTTACACCAATTTACATTCTGTTTAAAGAGTAGTTCATCTTTGATTTGCACAAGAACAGGCTTGGAATGACATGTGGGCGATTTCATTTGGGCTAAAGTATCCCTTTGAAGGGACTGTTCACCCCAAAAAAATTCTGTCATGATTTACTCACCCTCGAGCTATTCAGAATCTGTATAAATTTCTTTGTGCTGATGAACACTGAGAAAGAACAATTTTAAACCCAGGATGTTTCGCGAGTTAATTGCCTTTCTACGGTTTTGGTGTTTTCATAGCAGTGCTTTATTAATATTATAAATACAACTTTAAACACTGTTTGGAGAGAAACATCCCAATTGTGCTTTAGAATGCTCGCGCATTTTCGTTGATTTGGCTACAAACAGAACCTCATATACGCAAACTATGCAAGTTGCATAAGGCCCCTACTCCGCCAGGGGGGCCCCTTGAGTACCGCGTAAAAAACAATATAATGTAAACAAGACGCAGATTTAACTTTCTGCCTTCGGACTGTTCTGTTACAAACTTTACAGGAATCATTAGGAAATTTCCTTTGTAATACTTAATTTATTTAATTATATTTACACTTAGTCATTTAGCAGAGGCTTTTATCCAAAGCGACTTACAAATGGGGTTAACAATGGAAGCAATTACTGTGACGTACTCGGACATCATGCAGTGCTATAATGCACACCACTGTGATCCACTGTATTTCCTTTGCACATGATCCTATGTAATTGTTTCCTTAATTTAGGAATGCTTAGCTTTCTTGAGTAAACTATATTTATCATGTTTTATTTTTGTTAATGACTTATTTGGTAAGTAAAAATATAGATGGTTCCAGAGCCACGTTTTACTTGCGGTAATGGATTATTTACATGTGAATCAAAATGTGAATTTATATTATACTTAATTGTTCTTACTGTCAGTTTAATGTTTTAAGTCTTTCAGTTTTAATTCAGTCATGTTTAACAATAACACATTGAGAATCCATCCTCAAAAGCACAAAACTTGTTGCATTATAATTGCCTACTCGAATGTCAGGAAATCATTGAAATGATGAAAATATATATTTTAAACGGTTCAGTGATAAATAAGATGAAGCCCTAACTAAACATATGAATGCTCACAAGCATACTCACCAGCGCTCACTGTGATGGCCTCAATGAACTGATCCCTCCAGCTGTTGGTGCCAACCAGAAGAGCCAAGTTTGTCTTTTTTATTAGCTTATCAACTGTGTTCTACAGAGAGAGAACACACAAAGAACACGGACGAGCACTTATTATTAAGTGCAACAGAAATGACATCCACAAGTGTGCACGCACATATACGTACACACTTCAGACGATGTGCGGCCGGTTGAGTGCTTTTGACTGCTCTCTGCTCCGCCCTGCAGTGAAGTGTGTGTGGGATCAGAGCGTGCCCGGCAAGAGTGTGTGGGCTAGAGTTCATGTGTGGATATATGTTTATCTGGCAACCAGATTTGTGTGTCTTATTTTTCTATTAGAAAGAAGAATTATTTTCTTGGAAAAGATGGTCGACACACACTATGAATTTTGTGATTTACTACTTGCTACGTAGGAAGGTGGTATTGGGGGAACACCTTTCTCATTCTTGAGAGGATTCAATTGGACAAAATGCATACTAATTGGAAAATGTATATAATTGTATTATACTATGTAAGTGGCTTTGTGGGCTTAGTCGTGTGATTTTACATAATTCATGTAGCTATAAATACCTTAAATTCATAAGATTCCTCAATGATGATTTCAAGCTTGGCGTGGTCTCCGAGCATTGGCTTTCCCATGTCAGCAATGCGCCGTTCTTCTTCGCCTGTCAGTAGCTCCTCCTCTTCCTGCCCCGCCTCTTTCTCTTCTTCTGAAAATAACAGCACCAATTAGAAAGTGAAAATTAGAACCATAAGATTGTAAGTTTCAATCCCCCTGTGCCGTGCTTCTAAATATTTTTTATCAACTGTTTTGTAGATAATGTAGACTGGGTCAATTTTGAAATGCAGTTTTGTTGAAAGAATTTGGCTCGGTGGGGTAAAATACTTTAAAGATCCCGATCAAAAAGGGCATCTTGGTCAAATTGTGAAAACTGGGCCTATTCTGCATACTTTAAATAAGAGAGCACACACAGTCATTGGCAGAATTCTACTCATTTGAATCATGTGTTACAACTTCAATTGGTCCAGTGGGATTTTCAGGTAAGCAATTGTGTGATGTAAGCGACCCCCTGTTTATGTGCTTGGGTTTAGCACATTCAATTACCCACAATTAAACACACACGCACACACACATCATGAAATGAAAGGGCCATAGGAGATGCAGCAGATGCAGACCCAAAGCCACAGAGGGATGATGAGGTTTGGAAAGGACACAAAATTAAGTTACATTCAAGGAATCCAACCCAATACACATGCAGACGCTGTCGTAGATAGACTAAGGGGAAGGGTTGGAGAAAATTAAAATGCTCTGGGCAGCACCAGTGATTTCAGGCGAAATGTAATTTCAAAACCCTTTCAGTCATCCCACATATCTCTCTCTTTCTCTTACTGTCTATTCTATTCCATATTTCATTTCAGTGCACGAGCTGAGCTGGCATAACTGTTGCACCAACAACGGCAATAGTCATAAAACAATGTTATGATGACAATGTTTCCTAGCTTTGAAGATAGGAACCTCTGCATAAATGAACTGAAATATCTAATGGAATAAATACATCTCAAGCTACAAATGAACCCTAAAGCATTAGCAGAGAAGCTTCACTGTCAGTTTAATGGCAGAATGACTTGCTCCTGTTGCATTAACAGTCTCTCCTTCTCTCGCTCGCTCTGCATCTTGATGATTTATGTTCATCTGTTGCCATTTAATCTGCTCATCTTTATTCTTATAGATGGTCTGTTGTCCTTTTATTGTGAATTACTCTATGTTTTGCTCACTCTTCTGCTGGTTTATGCATTAGATAACAAAATACTAATTTCACCCTTTCTTGCTGTATTTGCTGACAATTTTATCCACAATATACAAACTATGCACAAACCCACCAGGTGACAACATTCAAAGCTCTCTAAACAAAAGCTTAAATATTGTAATCAAGAAATGATAGAAGTACGGACCTTAAAGGTCAAGATGAAATGAAGAGAAACAAACTGACCAATTACTGACTGAAGAACAGCTGAAGAGAAACAAACTGACCAATGACTGACTGAAGAACAGCTCAAGAGAAACAAACTGACCAATGACTTAATGAAGAACAGCTGAAGAGAAACAAACTGACCAATGACTGAATGAAGAACAGCTGAAGAGAAACAAACTGACCAATGACTGACTGAAGAACAGCTGAAGAAAAACAAACTGACCAATGACTGACTGAAAAACAGCTGAAGAGAAACAAACTGACCAATGACTGACTGAAGAACAGCTGAAGAGAAACAAACTGACCAATAACTGAATGAAGAACAGCTGAAGAGAAACAAACTGACCAATGACTGACTGAAGAACAGCTGAAGAGAAACAAACTGACCAATGACTGACTGAAGAACAGCTCAAGAGAAACAAACTGACCAATGACTGACTGAAGAACAGCTAAAGAGAAACAAACTGACCAATGACTGACTGAAGAACAGCTCAAGAGAAACAAACTGACCAATGACTGACTGAAGAACAGCTCAAGAGAAACAAACTGACCAATGACTGACTGAAGAACAGCTAAAGAGAAACAAACTGACCAATGACTGACTGAAGAACAGCTGAAGAGAAACAAACTGACCAATGACTGAATGAAGAACAGCTGAAGAAAAACAAACTGACCAATGACTGACTGAAGAACAGCTCAAGAGAAAAATACTGACCAATGACTGACTGAAGAACAGCTGAAGAGAAACAAACTGACCAATGACTGACTGAAGAACAGCTGAAGAGAAACAAACTGACCAATGACTGACTGAAGAACAGCTAAAGAGAAACAAACTGACCAATGACTGACTGAAGAACAGCTAAAGAGAAACAAACTGACCAATGACTGACTGAAGAAAAGCTAAAGAGAAACAAACTGACCAATGACTGACTGAAGAACAGCTGAAGAGAAACAAACTGACCAATGACTAACTGAAGAAAAGCTGAAGAGAAACAAACTGACCAATGACTGAAGAACAGCTGAAGAGAAACAAACTGACCAACGACTGACTGAAGAACAGCTGAAGAGAAACAAACTGACCAATGACTGATTGAAGAACAGCTCAAGAGAAACAAACTGACCAATAATTGAATGAAGAACAGCTGAAGAGAAACAAACTGACCAATGACTGACTGAAGAACAGCTCAAGAGAAACAAACTGACCAATGACTTAATGAAGAACAGCTGAAGAGAAACAAACTGACCAATGACTGAATGAAGAACAGCTGAAGAGAAACAAACTGACCAATGACTGACTGAAGAACAGCTGAAGAAAAACAAACTGACCAATGACTGACTGAAGAACAGCTGAAGAGAAACAAACTGACCAATGACTGACTGAAGAACAGCTGAAGAGAAACAAACTGACCAATGACTGATTGAAGAACAGCTGAAGAAAAACAAACTGACCAATGACTGACTGAAGAACAGCTGAAGAGAAACAAACTGACCAATGACTTAATGAAGAACAGCTGAAGAGAAACAAACTGACCAATGACTGACTGAAGAACAGCTGAAGAGAAACAAACTGACCAATGACTGACTGAAGAACAGCTGAAGGGAAACAAACTGACCAATGACTGAGTGAAGAACAGCTGAAGAGAAACAAACTGACCAATGACTGACTGAAGAACAGCTGAAGAGAAACAAACTGACCAATGACTGACTGAAGAACAGCTAAAGAGAAACAAACTGACCAATGACTGAATGAAGAACAGCTAAAGAGAAACAAACTGACCAATGACTGACTGAAGAACAGCTAAAGAGAAACAAACTGACCAATGACTGACTGAAGAACAGCTAAAGAGAAACAAACTGACCAATGACTGACAGAAGAACAGCTAAAGAGAAACAAACTGACCAATGACTGAATGAAGAACAGCTAAAGAGAAACAAACTGACCAATGACTGAATGAAGAACAGCTCAAGAGAAACAAACTGACCAATGACTGAATGAAGAACAGCTCAAGAGAAACAAACTGACCAATGACTAACTGAAGAACAGCTAAAGAGAAACAAACTGACCAATGACTGACTGAAGAACAGCTGAAGAGAAACAAACTGACCAATGACTGACTGAAGAACAGCTAAAGAGAAACAAACTGACCAATGACTGACTGAAGAACAGCTAAAGAGAAACAGACTGACCAATGACTGAATGAAGAACAGCTCAAGAGAAACAAACTGACCAATGACTGAATGAAGAACAGCTGAAGAGAAACAAACTGACCAATGACTGACTGAAGAACAGCTGAAGAGAAACAAACTGACCAATGACTGACTGAAGAACAGCTGAAGAAAAACAAACTGACCATTGACTGACTGAAGAACAGCTGAAGAGAAACAAACTGACCAATGACTGACTGAAGAACAGCTGAAGAGAAACAAACTGACCAATGACTGAATGAAGAACAGCTCAAGAGAAACAAACTGACCAATGACTGACTGAAGAACAGCTGAAGAAAAACAAACTGACCAATGACTGACTAAAGAACAGCTCAAGAGAAACAAACTGACCAATGACTGAATGAAGAACAGCTGAAGAGAAACAAACTGACCAATAACTGACTGAAGAACAGCTGAAGAGAAACAAACTGACCAATGACTGACTAAAGAACAGCTGAAGAGAAACAAACTGACCAATGACTGACTGAAGAACAGCTGATGAGAAACAAACTGACCAATGACTGACTGAAGAACAGCTCAAGAGAAACAAACTGACCAATGACTGACTGAAGAACAGCTCAAGAGAAAAAAACTGACCAATAACTGAATGAAGAACAGCTGAAGAGAAACAAACTGACCAATGACTAACTGAAGAACAGCTGAAGAGAAACAAACTGACCAATGACTGACTGAAGAACAGCTGAAGAGAAACAAACTGACCAATGACTGACTGAAGAACAGCTGAAGAGAAACAAACTGACCAATGACTGACTGAAGAACAGCTGAAGAGAAACAAACTGACCAATGACTGACTAAAGAACAGCTGAAGAGAAACAAACTGACCAATAACTGACTGAAGAACAGCTGAAGAGAAACAAACTGACCAATGACTGACTGAAGAACAGCTGAAGAGAAACAAACTGACCAGTGACTGAATGAAGAACTTAACGACTGATATTACCCACATCTCACACCGAGAGGGTGGAGTTTACTGACACTAAACTGTATTAAAAAATGTGTATAATAGATGCTACGCCAAATTAATAAATGTACTGTAAGTATACAGTAAACGTTACATACAAAATAATAAATTAATAAATATTTAATTTCATGAAGAGCTGTATTTTGATGTTCGTGACAGTTAGGGATCACAGATTCGTCTAGGCTAGGGTTTTTTAAACCGGAAACCAGGGACTCCCAGGGGGCCCTCAGAAGACTCTTGGGGGGTCCCCAGAAAATCTCAGGGAAATAAAAAGACCAGACAAACACTTTTCTTGAAAATCTACTGAACATTATAACTGTTTCATTTAGAACTTTCTTGCTGCATGCATACTTCCCATGAATAATTTATGTTTTATCATTACAGTGAGTTTTTCCCACTACATTTCCCTTTATTACACTCACTGGGCTTTGTAAAATAGTCTTTGCAAAGATGCAATGAATATTGCTACAGTACATTTCTACCTTTTTTATTCCGATTTTTCCGTTTAGCTTTATACATCCAAAATTACTACGCTTATTTTAACCCATTTTAGATAAGTATTTTAGGAAGGGGGTCCTCATAAAAGATACATTATGTTTGGGGGTCCCTCGCATCATAAACGTTTGAAAACCCCTGGTCTTGACAACAATGGCCACTTCCGTTTCGCTTTAGTATGTCCCAGTGCGTGCATACAGTCTTGCATCACACTAAAATGTATATACTTTTCCAAACAAAAACAGTACATACTTTAAGGGCATAGTATAAGTAGGCGGGTTGGGACACAGCAAAACTGACCAATGACTGACTGAAAAAAACAGCTGACGAGAAATAAACTGACCAATTACTGACTGAAGAAAAACTGAAAAGGAATAAACTGGCCAATGACTGAATGAAGAACAACTGTAGAGAAAAAGCTGACCAATGACTGACTGAGGAATAACCGAAGAGTGTGAATAATACCTGAATGTGAACAGGAAGTACTCAAATATTAACTGACTAAAGAACAGCTTGTAACATTTCAGCTAATGAGTTGCTCCTGCATTATTTATTGTGGCGTAATAAAGCATTAAAAGAACCCTGATTATACCACGTTAGGGCCTTTCAACCATAACCATAATGTGTTATTAGGTCACTCACTTCTGTAACAAACCACTGTAAATGTAATGAATTGAAATGATGTTCTAGCCACTGAGTGTGAGTGGTGCATGTTCTCATTAAGCATATAACATAAGCTTTAAAAAATGCAAATGTGGATAATTACAAAAAAGAAAGTAAATTAAGCTGTGAATAATGTGGCATCTTAAGTGTAATTTTTTTAATAATTTTTGCATTGTGATAAGTTTGGTAATTGAATGCTGTGTTTTTCATTTATTCTTAAAATAACACATTACCTTATAACATTAAGACTGTGAATCAGGTTCATATGAGGGTGTACGATCAAAATGTGTGTATAAATTGATTTAATTGGTTCAAATCCACTTTTATCGGTTTTGTCCTTGAAAAAATAACTATCATTATATGTATTCAGCTTAACACAGCATATCTTACACATATGCATATGAAAACCTTTCATTTCATTCTCATCCCCCCATCTCTTCTTCTGTCTTGCCTCAACAGAAATCTTCTTCTTTGTTTCATGCAAAGCCAATCAAAGATGTGATTATTCATTATTTCGGAAATGTTTTGCCCATCATTCGAGTGGCATAATCATTTATTTTGTTAATCACTTATGATGTCAGACACTTGAATGGCAAATCATCACTGTGATAATTTATAACCAAGTCCCGCATCCATCAACCTTACATTCTACCTTCTCTCAAATATCTCATAGTCTCTATTTTTATCTATTCTGGATTCTGTTTCGTTCATTCTGAGATGAATCATGTTCTAAACACAACATGACAGCTCTGAGGAAACGGCAAAAACCAAAACCAAATACCAAAAGATAAATATAAATTTGATTAAAAAACATTTGATACACAGCAAACATAAAGGGAAAAAAAGCTGTTCGGTGTGCATTCTGCTTCCTGGAAAATAAATGTTTATCTTAATCGAAGGTGAAACACACTCTAACAACCAGGTCTGTGAAGACAGCTTCCAATCTCGCTCTTTCTCTAAACTCCCCTAAGCTCTCTTCAAATATACATCCAGACTCAATTGCTGGTTCACATTAAAGCTCTCTTTCGGATCCTATAAAAAGCAAAATAATCATTTTATGAGGTATCCTGAGTGCACCCTACATAGTAAAACACAAATCGTTGCTATCCTTCTGAAGTCTGAAGTGTCCCAAATTCACTGCTTTACAGGAAACGTAAAAAGAAAGAGTATTTTTAAAACCATTAAATACTGTGTTGTCAAAGTTGACAAGCACTTTTTAAATACTTTTATTGGTTAGATATCTGCAAATCGCAGTGACAAACATAAAAAGTGACTAATAATAATGATTTATGACCAAAAAATTTAAAACACCAAATATGGAGATACCAGGTTTCAGAAACACAGCAGCAATAAGAAACAGCAAAAAGACCATAAATTAAAGGGGTCATATCATGATACATTTTCCCACTGCCATTTGACATAATAGAAATGTACTGTTAAAATCTAGAAGTTTAATACGGCAAAAAAATGGGTCATTTCGAAATATGCATCATGTTTGTGACATCACAACCATGAGCACATGACCATAAGACTATTCAGCCCACCCAGTCATGGTAAAGCAGTAAAAAAGAGGTAGGCTGAAGATGGGATGAACACCAGATACAACAGAAGCAAATACTATTACTCTAGTTGGCACATAACTAAGCACATGAGTAAAATACAATCTGGCAAACATACAGGCAATAAGAAAGCGAGGCAGTTATAGAAAAGGCTCATAAGTGGACATCAAGGAAAATGTAGGATACGACCACTTTAATTTACATTTCATTGTGTGGGTGGTTTTATAAGTAGGAACACCAGCGAAACCAAAGAAACATCATTAGATCAGTAAGACAGCACATGGACATCAGGAGAGAGAGAAAAAGAGGGTCAGACTCCCTCACAGAAAGTTTAAAGTGAAGCAGAAACTGTGAGAGGGCGAGAGCGAAACCTCTGTATTCTGTCCATCCTCTCCTCCTCCACAATGGCGTCTGTAGCTCTACGTAAAAGCTGCATTGCTTATTGTATTCCTCTCGATCGAGAACCCTGACTGTTAACGTCTTCCTGCAGAAACAAGACAACAGGCGGGGGGTTGGAATAATGCATGCATGGTACACACTCACTCACACATACACACACATGCTCGGGGGCCCAGCCAAAGGGCAGAGGATGGTGCAGTTTGGCCTGTAGGTGATCTCGACGACGATGGGGAGAAGAGAGGGAATCAGTGTGTGTACGTGTGTTGGTTTCCTCTGCAGGCTCAGGCGACACCCCCACCTTTCTTCTCATTGGTCTCTTCGAGCTGAGGCTCTCCGATCTCCAGGAAGAAGCTCTTGTTCTTCTCGTATTCTTCGTCATCAATTATCCTGACTTTTATCGTTTTGCTGGAGAGGGCAGGAGAGAAAGAGAGATAGAGGAGGAACACAATGAGGAAAAGGCAGATCAAGGGGAAAAGATGAAAGATTAAAAGCATGCTGTCATGCACAGGCAGATTGTTGTATGAGAGAGAGAGAGAGAGAGAGAGAGAGAAGCCTCAAGCCTGGTTGTAAATACACAAAAGTAGAAACAAGATTATAACCTGTGTATCTTATATTTCAGACACATATGCGCAAACACGCAAACTATTGTCAAAATGTTCTACCTCAGCAGTCATGACTACACCCACAGCACATCACACTGGCTTTATATCAAAAAGTGTCGAATCTTATACATAATTTATGAAATAAACACAATTAATCCAGCTGCGTGTGTATCGCAATCATCAATCTTGGCTTTCCACGATTATAAAAATAAAATAATAATGGTGAAATGATTTTTGCAACAATCTACAGCGGCACAGCTTTTTTGCATTTATTTTTTATTTGTTTTTCAGTTGAATTCAAGCATTTTATGCTGTTTAAAATGTCAGTAATCACGAGAAATCATGTTAAATAATCGTCTGTGTTTGTTTATCGGTCTGCCTAGGGCATACTAATAAAAACATTTATATTTTAACACATTTATATTCCTATAAACTTATATTCATACTTTTTGTATATTATTGTATTAAATAAACAACTTGTTTAATTTTATTGTATGTTAATTGCATTAAATAAACATTTTGTTGAATAGGTTGTGTAACTTTGTCGCAATTAAGTTTAGCCAAGTACTTTAATGAATTTTATTTGCTATTTCATTGGTTTGTTTTCAGAAATAATCTACAGGGAGTCTGTTCTTTACAGATTTGTGTCAAAAGTTAAGTTTGGGTCACAAAAGCGTGCATGTGCAGAAACGTTTGTTTATGTTGTTGTTTTAAAACCGTCTTTATTATAATTTTGTAAGCTTTATTAGAAATTTCATCATTTTCCATAAAACAGCAATAAAAACAATTCAATCCATTAATTTCCTTATCAATTCAAAATTCATACTTGCTGTCCACAAACACAAAACTCTACTTTCTCAAGACACAAGCTATAGCAGGACCAAAAAAATCACAAGAAATAAGAAGGAAAAAAAAGCGAGAGAAAGACAGAACATAAGAGTTATCTTAAGAGTCTAACTGCTGGCATATGCTGCGGTGTTAATAAACACTTTCTTTCGTTCGTTCTTTCTTTCCCTCTCTCTTCTTCTCATATTTCTCATAAGACAATTTCATGTTCCTTCCATCCAGCTGGTTGTCACAGAAACGCAGTGTTGTGCTCCTCTAGAGAACACAGATTGTTTCCACACGCATTACACACACTGGAAGGTGCAGTACGCCGTGTGTGGGAATGACCCTCTTCACATCTCATCTGAATGTGGGTTTGGTTCAGCTGAGGTCATGCTAGCACGCTGATGCTACAAAAGTAATGGAACAGCCTTCGCGCGCACACACAAAGGTTTAACAATTGCAGAATGTGCAGTTTGTGTGGACATTTAGGGACATTGTTTTGTACATCTGTAACATGTCTGATGTGTAGACACATTTGTCGCCTGTTATTAATGGACGTTTGTTTCACTGCTCCTCTTTATCTCTCTTGCTCTCATTCCAAATGGAATCATAAGTATAACTGTATAAGACAAAGGCTATTGAAACTGACGGAAAACAAAGTGCTTTTTGTGAGAGTTTGTGTTTTGTAGATTAGAAATGTAGAACTGTAAACAGACTCTGCATACAAGTTTAGCTCAATGCTCACAGCAGACATGAGAATCCGATATGAAGACACACACTTGGGAGTCCTGTGCATTATTCCAGTGCAATATTTCTTTACAATCTGAAAGATGATAGTGGCTGTATGTTGGCGAGTGCGCTGCTTTCCGAGGTCTCCTCTGAGAGCGCTCATCTCTCTTTAGCTGCTCATATTCGAGCCTGCAGGATGTCAAAGTGCGCTTTAGACTAAGGCAAACAAGCAAGGGCTTGTGGGTTATGCCCGGGGTCTTGAACCTCTGATCAGGACATTATATAAAGCCGCTTGAATTCATGTCTGACCAGAAGCAGAGCGTGAGATAAGACCCTCACACACACGGAGGGTAAAAATGCAGCAGGGTGCACACACGCACGATTTTATATAATGTGTTCATTAGAATATCTGCATTGCAGTAACATTAAATGGAACAGCGCTGAAAACACACACACACACACACATGCAGTAATAATAACAAGTTGCGCATATTTACTCTACATACTCATATGGTGCAATCCTACCAAGGACGCCCCCAAAAGGATGTTTCATGAACTTTAGTTCACTTATAGCTAAGTACACACACACAAACACACACTCATGCTGCAGTGCCTCCATCTCTGATCCCTCCCTGCTGCTGCATTACAGCGCGTTAGTGACTGCAGTGATCTCAGTTCACCTCTTGAGGCTGATCCAAGATCAGTGAAGTGAATGATGCTCAGATCAAGTATAGGAGGTTTGGGTCAGTGCAGTTAGGTTGGAATGAGATACAGACCCGTTAGTTAAATGTCTAGGATTACAAACACATACACACACTGTTTGATTTACAGTGGCCAGAAACATTTGCCTGCAATTAGATCTGTGCCAAGCAACCTTGAAAAAAGGCCAAAATAGAGCCACTTTTCAACCGCTATTACCAGGGCCACATTACACTGTGTGTAAAAGAAAGAGAGTGAGAGAGCACGAGAGCATAAAGTAACTAATGCAATCTCTTTAAAATTCAGATCGTGTCTGCTCGTCACGAAGAGGAGCCACACCAAATCAATACGGGCTGACTTTTGCATGCATGTATACTGTATGCGCACAGTAGATGTCAATGTTTAGAGTAAATATGTGGCATTTATTCTTTTTTCGATTTGTGTGGAAAGCAAATGGGATAACGTGAAAAATAAATGATTGAATTAAACCAAATAAAAATTCATGTGCGAATTTGTCAATGACACGATCAAATCATCTTTCACGTGTGTGTGTTTGTGTGCATTCACCTTCTGACCTTTTTTTATGACATATTTGTATGTAAGCTCAAATACATTTGTTTTACAGAACTTAAAGCCATGTGAAACACACACACAGTGCAGGTATTGATTGATGTGTAAACCAGTGGGGGGAAATGAGAGCTTTCTGTAGGGACCTGCTGGTAAATAATGGATGGAGAAAGGAAGAGAGAGTGGGAAGAAAATAAAATATATGTATGTGTATTTATATATATACGATATAGTAAAAGAAAGAAATATATGTATTATAAATACATTATACATTATGTACATATATGTATATACATTCTTTTTAAGTCAAGCAACTGAGTGCAAAACAGCAACTAGATTTCTATTTTAAGACTCATTTAAAACTTTTCCTTCTTTTTTCTTTGTCAATTCTTTCTTTGCTTCGGTTCACTTTATCTGCTCAGTTCTATGTTACAGGTCAAGGTGAATCCAAACTGAATTAAAGATTTTTGTTCTTGACACATTTTCTCAAGTCTAAACTGTCACAAGAGACAGAACTGACATGAGGACCCAATTTCACTTTAAAAGCTTCGGTGCTTCTATCTGTTGGTATCTGGCTCACCCCGCCTCTCTCTCTCTCTCGGGTTAGTTTTGATGGGCAGGTCTTAAGTGAGACAGTTAATTAGATTAATGGTAACTATCTACGTGCCTCAGGAGACTAATGTGTGCTTCTGTGTTTGTGCGTGCGTGTGTGTTCACTCTGTGCATCTTTGAAAACTGCTTAGTGAAAGCATTTTAATATTCATGAACTTTGTTTAGCTAATCATTAATAATATATTAATTGAAAGAGCTGCAGTGCTTTCAGTTGGAAGGGCGGAGACACATTTCCACATGGCAGGGATCCACACATTCACGCTAACACATACGGGGAACACCAGCGGAACACAAAAGCTGTCTTCATGACCTTCACTGCATCTCTTGTCTCTCTCTGTTTATTTACAGCCCTGTGCTGGTCTCTACACCATTCTGTTCACTTTCCTCCAGCAGGACGATTTAAATCAAGCGCTGCTGGAACCCCAACAACACTGTCTGCCATTCTGACAAGAAAGAAAGAAATAAAGAGAGAGAGAAAGCTCATCCCATGACCATGAACACACACACAGACACAAGCACACACACAGTATATTCCCTGCTGGGCTCTCTGGATGCCCATATAAGGTTGTTTCCCTCAGCACTGACCTCCTGACCTCTCCTCCTCTAAAGATCCCACGTACATCAGCCTCACTGTCACCGTAGCAACGGCGGGTACCCCTAGAGTAAGTGCTTCAGAACCGACTCTCCATATATAACAGAGCTGCTTGACGTGTGTGTGTGTGTGTGTGTGTTTGTTCCTTCTTAACAGATATCACTGGATCAGGTTGTTGGATTTTCAGCTGTTTTAAATGATATTTTGCTGTAGATATGATTTCACTCCACACACGTCTACTTATCTTACAAGACACATTATGTAACACACTTTAATTTGTATTACTATAATCCAGCCTGTAGATTTTGTCCCCAAAGCACAAAGATTGAATTTTGAAATGTTCCACTACATTTATGAGGGCATTTTCAGAAATGGTCTCTCATAAATGTCACCAAACCTTTACAGAAGCACTCCTACATCTGATGTCAGGCAAACAAAATACCACAAAAGAAAGTTATCATACTTTCAAAAAAGGTCAAATAACAGCCATCTCCTTCACTCGCTTTCATCTCTCAATTTCTGGGAAGAGCCTTGCTATCCACTTCTCCTCTGATTACTGTTTACTTACAGAGCTGCATATTTCATACGGACACGCACTCTTAACAGAGACCTCAAGCTACTCATCACACAGCGGAGGTTAAAGTCAAGACAAACTGACAGCACACAAATCAGAGGGACAGAGACTGCCGTCCCACCAGATCATTATCCATCTAATTTCCCAACCATTCAGCTCAGATCCAGAACAGATGAAGCACATCAGCTCCAGCCCGCAGCTCTAGTGGCCCCTTTCCAACCCATCGCTCCTGTCAGCACCGACGACACCCAGAAGCTTGTCTCGTGTTCACCTCAAGTCACGTCAGCACCTGACAAACGATGCCGTACCTCTTCTGGGAAGTAATGATTGCACGAATTGAAGTAAAGATAATTTGATTTGTCAGACAAGTGCAAGGCAAGCATAACCGCTCAAGATAAATTTCTAGTAGTTAGCGGTGTTAATAATGGCGTACAAGAGGATACTGACAGACCTGGACACCCCGAGGCCAGCTTGTACTCCGTTCTATTGATAGC
Organism: Triplophysa dalaica; assembly: GCF_015846415.1. NCBI lineage: Eukaryota > Metazoa > Chordata > Actinopteri > Cypriniformes > Nemacheilidae > Triplophysa > Triplophysa dalaica. The sequence goes on along the minus strand of NC_079556.1, from coordinate 6,304,322 downwards.
AATAGATCCAGTCATTCTGAATAACAGTACAAATGAAGTTTAACGGAGGATTGTGACCTACCATAGCAGAACAATTTAACTTGGTAAAACTTGGTTTTATAATTCTTGTAAAAGCAGCAATGTGTCTGTATTTTGGACTTTCAAATAAAAAGATCTAAACATCTACAAAACAAGATATACCTTTTAAAGAAATACTTTTTTTTTACTGTAAATATGTGCTTGTAGACACATCAGGGTTGCCAAGTCGAGGGTTTCTGAGCAAAATTTGGCTACTTTTAAATGGTTGCCATGGGTTATTTTTACAGTATTCCATGGGTTAGACGTCGTATATATCAGTCGTTTTTGTATGAAAGTATGAGTTTAGGATATGAAGTTTTTCATTAAAACAGACTACGTTAATGATCAAAAATAGTGTGTAATGCTACAGTTACTATAAAATATGTATTTTAAAGATACAATGTCTCCTTTTTTTGGAGAATCTTTTGATAGAAATGCCATATAATATACGTATTAAGACCTTACATAATAAAGCGTTACATTATTTTTACCTTAGAAGTACTGTGTCAGCCACCGTAGTGCTTCGAAAATGAGGGGTGAGTGGTAGAGCGAGCCGTAGCAATTCACAATCTCACCACTAGATGCTGCTAAATTTGATAGAGTGGACCTTTAGATGTTAGCATTTCATTTTGAGTTTTGGATAATTTTAAAACAGCCATTGGACTGAATTGTTAAGCAGATATGGCAACCTCAAAGCACGTTTTTAATCAAATCTATGCTAGAAAGAAAAAAAAACGCACAAATGTCGCGATTGTGAAAGACTGAAAGTGTAGTTTAAAGGCACAGAGCTCAAGTATTATTATGAAAGAGCTGAGATCGACAAACCTCTTACGACACCTCTCATCTCATTGGCTTTCCGCCTGACTGATGTCAAAGGTCACGCGGTGAGAGCCGCAGAGGGAGAAGGTTTTTATCGCCCCACTGTATATGCAAATAACTGCAACGGGGTAATTAAAATCTCCATTTAATGAAGTCATGCTTGGACAGGGATTTAGAGCAGAGGGAGGGAGAGAGGTACATCAAAAAAAAAAAGAAAGAAAGCTTCCACTGATTCTGCAAAAGCTTGTGGTGATCTACTTTGTTGAAAAATGATGACATCAAAAGACATCACTGAGGTTAGTGGATGTGGCAAAACCTCATGGGATTGAATACAGGTGGGGTAAATCCTAGAGATCACTGTGACCTTGACACTTGATTCCAGGTCGCACTACTATGGATGGTTATGAGTTTTATTTTCATGCTGGTTTATGCCGGTGGGGCAGCACAGGTTTGTATTTGCATTGTCAGAATACATCGCTGATGCCTGTCAGTTGAGAAACATGCTGTTTGCCCACATAATGGCATCGAACAGCAGGGGGTAATTGCCAAAGCTAACCAGCCAAACCTTGACCAGCTGGTTGGCAGCCATTGAAGCACCATTATAGGGACTCCTGCTCTCTGTGCACTTCGGGTAAAACCGTCTTCTAAATGGTAAGTAATGGCATGCTGCAATACATGCAAAAGCAGTTAATTTATAATAAATAGCTTATGTTAATCAGGTCAACAGTTCAACACTTCCATCAACAAATCACAATCTTTCCTCTTTACACACCAGCAGGCACATCAAACCTCCTTCAGAAAAATCTGCCCTGTAACCAAAGATCTTGAACTTGCTGAAGGTTGAGGGTTAGCTGTCGATCAACGTTCCATAAGGGACAAAGCCAATCAGATGTTGATGTCATAGCGCTGTTTGTTTCCCAAAGGTTCTGTGAAGTCATGGCAACAGTGCTGTTTTGAGGAATTTTAAAACATCTCTCCAAAAGTGTAATTGTTCCCTCTATCGTTCTTCTCGACTGACATCTTTCACTAACCCATTCCTCTCCTCTCTTCCAGTCACTCTATCACTTTGTTTGCCGCATCTGTTACTGTAACATCCGCCCACACACGCACGCACAAATGCACACACGGCTATTACTCATAGAGCAACACACATCACTATTACTCATACACTCAGACACACAAATGCATTACAAGAGCTTGTGTCAGTTTTTTCATTTCAAAAGGTTGTCTGAAAAAGCCAAAGAAGCTCTCAAGAGAGAGAAAAATAAAAGAAGAGGACAACTGGAATAAAACAGTTTCAATGTCATCTGCAAAAAGACATGTCTCCTCATATACAATACATACATACAAACCACTCTAAAATGTGACAAATATATTCAATGACCAGTTCATCTCAAAATTAACATTTTGTCATAAAAAAATCACTCTTTTCACGCCAAACGTGAATTAAGCGTTTTGCGCAGTCATTTACATACAGAGTCAATGCAGAGACACATATAGACGGTGCGAATGATGCAAATCGGCGGCACGATTGCAGCGAACGTGTGTCAATCGCTTCTTCCACGAAGGTTGAAAATTTTTGTGAGATCGAATTTGTGCATTGAACCCAGCCTTAACCCTTGTGTCGCTCCAAACCAGCATTTCTTTTCTGTAGAGCACAGGAAACATTTCTTTTGAACATAAATAAATGGGAAAACGGGGAGATTTTTTGTCAAAAATACATATTGTATATTGGAAGCAAGAAGTAAGATTTGAAAGCTACGGCAAAAGGAAATAATAACTTACAACTCGTTCTCACACAAAGACAGGCCTCAGAAGAATACAGTAAAGTGCAATACGCAATTTTTTACAGCATCAACATACATATATATATTTTGAGTGCCCCAGTATCCATTCAGTCTCATTGTATTTCATTTCTCTCCTCTTGTGTTCCATAGAGTAAAGAAAATGAAATATATTTTATATATACTGTATGATAAAATAAAAACAACAGGATGAGCAAATTACATTTTTATTCTTTATATCTATTTTCTAATAAAAACAAAAGCATGACAGCATTTATATCATTTCTAATCCAATTAAAACGGTGGTAAATGGTCAAGCATTGGCTATTGTCCAATAAATCAACAGAGAGATATATTGATTGCGTAATGACCATTTTCGTTCAGGTCCTAAAATGACTGCAAGCTATACAAAACCTCCTATCTAAAGAGTAAATCATAGTGGTCACGACAAGCAGGGTTTTGATGCTCTCTCTCTCTCTCCCTATGCAGAATGAATGACCTCTCCAGGTATTTTAGAAGCAGGTAATTCCTGACCTTTGACTTTTGAGAAATGATCTATTCAGCAGCTGTTTCTTTCCCTTAACGCATGATAGGGTACTAGCCCATGGAACAGGGCAAAAGAAGGATGACAGAGAAAGAGAGGGGTGAGGTACTGTAATAGCCGTAGGAGTTAGAGAGCTTCACTGGAGCGGGCTTTCAAAGAGAAAGAAAAGAAGAAAGAAGAAAGGTAAAGGGAAGGTTCTCAGCTGGAAAATGAAGCCGAAGAAACAGTTTTGCAGTTTCAATAGAGCTCCAGTGAAGGTCTAATCAATCGTTCAGAACTGGAAAAAAAAACATAGCAACCTTTTGGGCCATGTGTGTGTGTGTACAGGTCTGGTACTAAAATGTCTTCAGAAACACATCAAAAACTATATCACTAATACTATTATGATTATTATTATACTAGAATTTAAAGCAATAGTGATATTTTAAAGGTCCAATGTGTAATGGAGTATCTCTTGACGGAAATGCAATGTCAATGTCTTCAGAGGTGTATAAAGACCTAACATAATGAAGCGTTATATTTTTATAACCATTGCATTAGCTATTTCTATCTACATACACCACAGGAATTCACCATAGCCCTAAACGGAGAAACTGCACTACAGAGTGTTTCGTAAACATGTTATCTCCTTTGGCAAAGAAGGGAAAACATGACAACATCTTAGTTCTGTGTCACCCACCATACCGCTTTGAAAGGAGGAGGGGGAGTGAGCCATTGATTGCAATTCACAACCTCACCACTAGATGCCACTAAATTTCATACACTGGACCTTCAAGTGCTTCTCAATATTTAAAAAAATCAGCATATCATCCAAATGATGTTTTCCTACAAATTATTACTAATATGTTTTTGTGGGGGTTTTGATTAAGAATAACTAACAGCAACTATTACGGCGAAAAGCAGATGAAAAAATCTGCATGTTTTTTAAACTCATACTTCAACTAAAGTCAGACCTCGATAACACTCTCCGGTCGGCTGCACAGCGATTCTACACATGAGTAACAACTAATCAAAGGCAGAAGAGCACAAACAAGTATGTCAATGTGAGCACAAACCGAAATGTCCACAAATGTGGCTAAATTTCTTACAGGCCCCAAAACTAGTCTGTATTTAACACATTCCAACAATTTCCACCTCAACCACCCACTCGGCCAAAACATAACAGGTAAGGAATAAAAACAGCTATGTGTGTGTGTCATTCCCAGGGTGTTTGACTTGATCCAGATGATTGACAGATGGCTTTGGTTGCCAATCTGTCTCTAGTAGAGGCTTGTAAAGGCAGCCCTGACCTCTTCTGAAGCTCTGGTGCATGTGTGTGTGTTTAAAGGTGAGTCTGTGTCCGTTTATGTCAATATTACAAGGGAAGGAGCCCAGCTGTGTGTTTATAGTCCAGGAGTGAGACTATCATCGCTGGCACACAAACCCTTTAGGACGGATTAGTGTCTTTCTATGTCCATCCTGCTGTGCTCAGTCAAACATCCTTTAGGGCTCATTAGTCTCAGCTTATGTCCATGCGGCTGTCACTTTCACCTCACATCCACCAAACACAATGGCCGCATCCCAAATTCTAATACATACTCTACATAATGTACATACTAAGCTGACGTTAGGAAATGCTTTTGAGTGTTTTACAATGGCACTACATTTTAAACAAAACCATTTGTGACATATATGAATATGAATATATGTCATCTATTTTATACTTAAATCTGTAGCTTTTGGGGTTATAAATAAACACAAATATATGAATATGCAAGTATGCAAAATAGTGATCAAAATGGTCTCCTTTGCAATGGTAAGATTATAATAGTGATTTATTTTTGAGCTGTACGGAACAATTTGTCAAGTAATTTCATTTCGTCATCATTTGAATTGATGTCGTTGTTTTATAATGCAAAGACAGATGGCGATAGAGAGGCAAAAGTTAGGGATTGCAGAGTTAAACATTTAATGTGTGATTTTCCCCCCAAAGATAAAATATATCATACTCTACAAGCTTAATATGCATGTACAACTACAGTAAGGATTTTTGCGCAAAATACGACTGTCACAATATAAATTATTCACTTTGCGGTTACAGTTGCCAAAAGAAGTCACCATGATATTATAATGACATCTATTCACTCAAGGGTATTACACACAGTTTCAGCCCTAATCTTGAGTAGTATTGCATACTTTATATCTTCAAAGAGTATTTGGTTTATCACATATATAAAAGACAGATACAGCTGTACGATAAAAGACAGATACAGCTGTACGATCTTTTGTACGGATTCGTACGGAGGTTACACTGCGCTGAACTAAAGCACAAGTACACAGTACATCATCGCATTATCACTGCATAAGTGTTGATTCACTATAAGTTTGTTGTGTTTACGTTATGCATGTACACGCCGATAGCTGACAAAACACAGAGATTTGACATAGCATTTTACATCGCTTTCAAATGAAAAAATGTAAGGTTATCAATGAGATATGTTGAGAAACAGAGAAAGAGTTTGCAACGACTGTAACAATTGAAATGGGTGAAGACTTCACAACATTATTATTTAAGCGATATTTCGTGAATATTTTGAGGTATTTACTATAATCATGGTTTTGACAATACCGTTGTATTGTGACACCCTTAATGAAAAAAGCATATCCTGAATACACAGAAGTGCACTTTCCTTTGAAAATTCTGGAAATTGTACAACATCTAACGAGGTACAATCCTTGTACATTGTAGTATTTACATATTATTTGAGACACTTATCCAAATCTCTCATATTATACAGTACCAATATTATGCAAACAGCCCAGGTCTTCCCACAATCCCACATGACATCCACGCGCAGACCTACATCCCCATTTTAAGGGCAGAATATGTTGTAAATCACAAACATTATGCTTCACGGACTGCACTTATCCCACTTGGATTCAGCTACCGGTCCAATCACCTCCTCACCTCCACCGTCCAGTCTGAATGAGAATGAAGTGTGACAGCTGGTTGCGGGGGCGCGCTGAACAACTGCATGTCACAGACTGTTTCCTTTCAAACCTGAAATGCTACGGCTACACGCTGAGCATATAACTGTGCCATCTGTCAGGCTTGTGGAGGACCGGCATCACTTTGGGAAGGATTTAAGTGTGGATAATTAATTCAAAACTGCCTTGTTAGTGTGCTTGATAAATACAGTATAATAGGTTTAAGTAGCATTTGTTTGGTCACGTCAGGTGGGTTCAATAGACTAAGGCTGTTCAATAAATCTGAGCGGCTTTCAAGATATGATTTAAGAGTTTAATTGCTGGATATTTTCCAGCTTTCTTTGATATATAGTACTGAAAAAATGCATTCCCCAAATGGTTTTGCAAAAAATCTCCCAAAAGCACTTAATGTTAATATTTCAATATCTTTGAGTAGATTGTGTTGAGTTGAACTCAAGAAAGAATCTTGCCAATATATTATACAAATTCTATCAGCGTCCCTATAGCTCATACATTAAGTCTAACTAAAATCTTATCAAAAACTATCAAACAGCTGTGACACGCCACACAAAAACACACCCTAGATGTGTGTGTGCGTTCCGTTGGGCCAAAACTGCTTCTTCCGCTTGATTACAGAAGCCACAATTATCCTCCACTCATTTCTCCATCTGTTCTTACAATACGCCACATCTCTCCATCTCTCCTGCTACCCTGTACCAAGAAACAAGCCACTAAAGCGAAATGTAAGAAATATGAAGAGCATGTGCTGTTTAATCCGTGCATTTATGATGACGGATGAAAGAGAGAGAGAGAAGAGGAACAAAAAGAAGAAGAAGAGAATCAGAAGGAGCTTCATTACCAAGTATGTTACACACACGAGGAATTTGACTTGTCGACAAGAGCTTAGTGCACGAGAAAGTGTACACATGGTGCAAATATACATTAAGATAGAAAAAATGAGAAATTAAATAAAAACAATAATGCACTAAATACAAAAAGTGAAAAAATATAGACATAATATATATTTTTAAAGAGTGTACACATGTGTTATTTACAGGTTTAACCTATTGTTTCTTACAATGTACAGTTTCCAGATGCTATTTGCATTCTACTACACATGCGCACAATTCAAGTCCGTTCATTTATTGTGTCTTTCTTTCTAATGGTGCAGTAAAATTAATAGTAAATGTGTAAAATATGAGGATGATTTCTTCACATCGTTATGATCCATATTATCCCAGCTAAATAGCATCTTTAAGCTTTAATGGAAGCAACGTATTATAATCTTAATATGAAGTTAACATGGTCAATGCCACACTTGTTTATTAAATTTGTTCATTTAACTGAACTGCACTGTATATCCAGCTAAACAGGAAACTCTATCCCAATGCAAATCACTCTCCTCAAATTTAACACATTAACAATTAATTTTACTGCCTAAACCTCCATCAGAAAGAAAGACACAATAAATGAACGGACATGAATTGTGCGCATGTGTAGTAGATTCCAGGGACTGCTGTTAATGGAAATATCGATGACCTTTGTTCTGCTTTTAAAATGGCAAAGTAGAAATATGAGGATGATAATTGCCCTCAGGATGACCTTTGCTATGATCTTTTATTTGTATATTGGTCTGGCTAGTGGCTAATAGTACAAGATTATTTATATTTAACTGACTATATATTAATAATAATTTATATTACTATTTTATTGTATTGTTTAATAATATATATAAATTTTATCGTATTTTAATTTCGTAAATTAAATAAACAATTTGTTGAATGGGTTGTGTAACTTTTAACTTGCTAGCTAATTTGCTAATGTTACTTGTCATTACTTTTGCTTGTTTTCAGAAGTAATCTACAGGTATTCTATTCTTTTCAGAATGAGAACCAGAAGTTGAATCCAGTCCACTAAAACTTGAATGAACTGTAACATTTATGTTGTTGCTTTAAATGCGTCTATAGCCGAGCACTGACATACAGCTTCAATTCCATATCAGCGCTATCTGTATTTTTTTAACTAACACACCACCAACCTACATAAAGCTGCTTTCATTCAATACTTGAGATTTACAGCTGAAAATAAAGCGGATTTATATCAGCTCTAACAGCGTTATTAGAAAGAGTCAGACTGGACACTAGAACAGGTTCATGTCAGGTCAAAAGGTCACAAAGTGACCTAAATTTAATCAGAGCCAAGAGGTCAGAGCTATCGAATAGAATGATGAAATTTCCCACAAACAGCTCAATTGTCATCGAGTCATGTTAATTGTTACTTTTTGATAGGGAACCTTCTCAAATGTGGCTCTTACAAGTATAGCCAAACCTGGAAACACACAAAATAGCACATGCAAATTGTCATTATAAATTTGCATTCTCCATTTACATCCTTTAATACAGGATCACATAAACTGCACCACAGATTTTATTTGCCTGACTTTTTTTTAAGTTAAACGCCTTAAAAAATATGGGTATTTAAATTTATGACAACAAACTGCACATTCATAATTCACAGTTTATAATAGATAATTTATTCTTTGAGCTCTATGAGTTATGGTTGTGAAAGCATTAGCGTGGTTGCAAAGGCCGATCAGAAGTAAAGATCAGGGAGATTGAGGAAGAACACCATCACTGATTGCATTGGTTCTCTCCTGATGACTCTCTCTCTCCCTCTCAATCTCTCGCCCGTATCAGGCGGCATGGTAAAAAGACCTTTTGGAGCATTCAATTCAGTCTTTTGTGGCTGCTGTCAGCGTTTTAATTGAACCAGGCAGAGATGAACAATACCACAGAGAGTTATGGAGTGTGTGTGTGTGTTGAGGCAGTATGGGGGAAAGAGACATTTTAAGAGAGCTGTGAATCAATAAAAACCGTTCCCTTTAAGTGTACTGTTTGTTCAAAAATGAAAAATCATTTTTTACTCACCCGTGTGTCATTCTAAACCAAAAACAACAGATTATGGTGATTTGGATCGACATCTTTTTGAATGAACTATTCCTTTATGGAGATACCGTGTGCGTCAGGATCCCAAATTACAGATACATATTCACAAACATTGTATTTAGGTTTATTGACAATTCAGATCTGGTAGCCAGGAGATGATTCACAGTACAATGGGATTGAACATGGTTGTCTGAGATTATGGCAGATAAGAATTTGACACTGTGTTCAGATCATATGCAGTCCGATTAGGGATTATCCAGAGACAAACTTCTCACATTCAATACCATTTAGCCTAGCTTTGAATTGTGCACCACCGCTCTCTCTCCCTCTCTCTCTCTGCATCATCTTGACCTTTCCTTTTTTCTTTTCATCTCCTATTTTCCTTCCTTTCCTCTTACAGTGGTCCTCCAGGCAAAGAGCGCCCATGAAATTAAACCAGTATATCATCTCTCTCTCTCTCTCTCTCTTGCGCACACACACGCACTCCACATGTGACTATTTAACACTGAAATCCTTATGGAATGACATGGTGTGTGTTTTTGCAAGTGAGTGTGTGTCTCTTTGTCAGTAAAGTGTGAAGTCACTGATCATGTTCATGTTCATCCTAAAATCCCTCAAGCACTCAAAGACTTTGAAGTACTTTGAAGATGACAGAGACACACAGCTGCACATCCAGCTACTGTTAAATACGTTGCTTATAAATGAACAAATATTATGTCATTATTTACCAACCATCAGCCCTTAAGAAAACATTGATGTCTTGATGTAAGCTTTAAAAAACACGTTGCAAAGCATCGGTATAGACGGTTTCAACGGCAACAACACAAACAAACATTATATGACCTAAGCGTAACTTCAGGGTAGACCACCGCAAAGAATCTATGACTCAGTAGTTTTCGTTTAATTTAAAACAATTCATATATAATAAAATATTAATATGAATTAAATATAAAAATAATTCTTACATTATAACCAAACACAGAGCAGAAGTTAACTTTGGGCCAGACGCGTGGATCCGATGAAACTGTCTAAAATCCTTACAAATGAATACATTTTTCAATATAACACTTCTCAAAAGTCGATCTTCATACAAAATCTTGACATCTACTGCGCTTGCCAATAATGAAAAAAATCATTTCGTGTCGATAAAAGTCCAACGATAAAAGTCTAACTTGCATGAAAAGACCCAGGGTAAAAAATCAATAACAGAACTGAACTGCTCTTTTAAAGCGTGCCATAGAGATTGTAGAACTCTTCAAACACATGGAGTGAGCCAGTAGACACTCCTGTCACTTAAAACAGATGGAAGATAAGAGAAGAAAATTTCTAAGAAGAGAGCCAATCCCCACTATGCCACTCTGTAAAACATCTATCCGTTCGACTCTCTCGCTCACGTCATTTCGCCGTACCCGTGTTCCCCGGTGACCACCCCTCAGACTTCCTCACACGCTGAGATTTCCCATGAGCCTCGTCGGTGTGACAGCCCCATGGCAGCAAGACATTAAGTGGGAGGAGCTGTCACGCTGCATGACAGCTCAGAGCCAATCATGACCCAGCTGCAGTGAGTGACACCTCTGAGAGGGCTGGGACTGACCCGAAGTGTAAAATAAAAGCAGTCATAAAATATCAGACATAACATGTAGATGTTCAATAGATGTCTGTATGGGACAAGAGGGTGAGTAAATGATGACAGAATTTTCATTTTTGAGTGAACAACCACTTTGAGTATATGTTTGTGTATGTTTACCTGTGTTAAACTCCTGTTTATCCTGAATCACCACCGTATACTGTAATAGTAAATCCGCTGCAAAATTCTGGGATTAACATATAAGAGGTGGGCACTCTTTTTTGTGAGTATAGTGGGAAAATCTCATTCTTTTACCCTAGGCAATGGCCCTGCACTGTGGTTCATTTTCTTATACAGTTTTGTGGACATCCTTAAATCTAAAAAAATATATATATATATATAAACAAAACATTTTTTTTTGGAGTAGCATTGTGGTTATGATTAGGGCTAGTCTATTGTAAATAACATAAGCTTCATATATATAAAAAACATACAGTATGTCTATAGAATGTCTTTAGATAACAAGACAAACTAGAGTGTGTGTGTTTGCTGTTCCTGGGCCGTTCTTTTCATCAAACACACAGCACGATACATTATAACATGACCAACTAATCAGTCAAACTCGGTCCGACTAATCTCACAGAGAAGACAACCTATCAGGACTGTTTTCTGTGATCCCACCTCCTTTCTCCATGGCAACAGCCAATAGGATCTGTTCTCTGGTTAATTGACTTTTTGAGAGCAGAGGCAAGAACACATCAGTCACTTTAATGGAAAAAAGAGCTTCAAAAATTAACTCGTGCACACACACTTTTCTCATCCTACTAAACCAATGCATTATCCCAATAAAACTACACACTTATAAACACACGCAAACACCAGGATTTTAAAATACACACACACTGTACCAAAAGAAACGAAACTTATCCAAAGAACCCGCATTATCTCTCTCTATCTATAGCATTGTTCAGTGTTGGCATGGGTGTGTTGGCTAGACTTGTGTTCTATGTTCTCTCTTTTCATGAATAATTGAGCTAACAGGTCGTTCATTTAATTGAATTATCAGCCTACAGAGGCGTTTGGCAGTATGAACAAGAGACGGAGAGAAACAGAGTACTGACCATGCAATATTAGTAGCCGTGTTGGTATTTGACATTTAATATTATAATGTTTCATTTGCAAACCCTGTTTTGCACATTTTCGGTGCCAGCAGTGAGTATTACATGATATTCACATTAGTGATATGCACTTAAGCGTGGCAAAATAACTCATATTGATTTAGAAAACACGAACAAACAAACATGCAAGAGATCTATGGTAAAAATGATTAGTTTTCTAGCAAACAAATGTGACCCTTGCTTTGAAAACCAGGCTATTATTTCATAATCTAATTAAGAGAGAGTGAACATCAACGTTTATTTCAACAATTCATTTCATTGATTTCAATCTTTAAAACTCAAGTGTATGAAATTTGCATCTAGTGGTGAAGTTGCGAATTGCAACCAACGGCTCACACCACCCCTCCCTTTCGAAACACTACGCAGGACTAAGATGTCGTCACGTTTTCACTTCTTTGCAAAATGAGATAATATATTTATTTATATTTAGTTCATCCGTTTAGGGCTACTGTAAACAACATGGGGAATTCCATGCAGCGGTGAATGTATGTAGAGAGAAATAGCTTATTCTTTGGTTAGAAAAACATAACGTTTATTACGTAAGGTCTTTATACACCTCTGAGGACATTTATCTATTTCTGAGGACATAGTTATCTGTATTTTGCATTTCTGTAAATAGATCCTCCTAAATCCTACATTGCATATTTTAAGATTGCTTTACGCGGTCAATATCAAACATATCAAGGTTATATTTTCTCAAAATGTTTTTAACATTATGTTGGAAGATTTTATGTAAAAAAATTACTTCAGCGGTTTTCATAGGCAAGGTCACAATTTATTTCCTAACACGATGTCACACTTTACTTGCATAAAATTAAACATAACCGCCTAATATGTTAGTTTGGGGTTTGTGTGTGTGGCTATTTTGATCATTACTCATGGGGGTAGTTTTAAAGTTGCCAATGTTTAATTCGTCTCGCTCGGTAAGAAATCTGCTGTGATAGATAGCACTAATCTAGCTGAAAACACACACACAAAATCATGAACATCCTTCAAAAATGGACACACATACAGTCTGTACGTTCACTGAAGGATGTTTGATGAAAACAGTCTACAGTACAAACAGATTACTGGATAACAGAGGGAGACAGAAAGACAGAGTTTGCCTGATATGGACTTCAACAAAACAGCAATGTCTCAACCCCGTTTTTATGTGACACGTTGTGTCGTCTCTGCTGGTCTTTCATGGCGGAGTTTCTGAGAGGACCATCTGGATCAAAAGCTATAGGACAGCACACACACATTCACACACACGCCTGCTTCTCATCTGTCTACAAGCATACCTGCTGTAAGGCTTCTCTCTCTTGCCCTCTCTGATTCATCATAAAACTGTTTTTGTCCATCTTACTGACTGCTGCTGCTCTCTCATTCTCTCTCTCTCTAAAAGTGTTTCAGCAGCCCTGGCATCTCTCCTGTTCCTACATCACCTGATTAAATTAGACAGTAAACCTGTGACACGCACACACACATCCTCCAATATCGGCATCTATGAGCTGAGCTGTGTGATTTGATTGATGTAGTTTTGGGCCAAACACTGAAATCAGGTTAGCGAAGGTTTAATGTTTCAACACACACACTCGCGTTTAAGATGCAAGAGGCATCTGCGTTTTTGAGTGTTCATAAACCCTGCGGATTGTGCCAGACTGTCAGCATCGATCGCACCGCTTTCAAAACTATGGTTAAATATGTTGATGAAGCTTTTCAGCATTTTCTGTTTTTGGAATTACAGTATATGGTATAGATTTAAAAAGAGTAAATGTGATTAACCCTGGACCACAAATCCATAAGGATACATTTTTTTGAAGCTGAGATTTATACACCTTCTCAAAACTACAACTATTTGAAGATCTGGAGAATGAGGGTGCAAACAAATCTAAATATTGAGAAAATAGTCCTAGAAAAAGTGGACCATCAGAGGCGTTGAGATTTTTTTTTAACGCTTTTTAATGCTTACTACTGTAATGTCATTGTGGAGAGTAGCTTTACATAGATACCAAACTTGTTTGGATAATTCCAAAAAAGCGGGCAGCAGCGAGCAAAGTTTTGAAATATTTACGGTAGGAAATTTACACAATATCTTCATGGAACATGATCTTTAATTAATATCCTAAAGATTTTTGGCATTCAAGAAAAAACAATGATTTTTACCCATTCAATGTATTGAATGTTCTACAAATATTTCTGTGCTACTTATGACTAGTTTTGTGGTTCAGGGTCACAGATGAAATACAAATTAATATTAAAGGATATTAAATGATTTTAATGTTAAATATTTAATGACAATGTTTTGGAAACGGAAAATTTAAGTATATGGAAAACAACAGAACACGTTTTTTGCCGTAACAGACTAAACAAACTCACGTAAGATGTGCGTCTCTGACAGCTCGTCGCTGTTATGACATGAAACAGAGTTAAGTAAAAAAAAACATTAAAGCACGATGTTTATCTTAGTGTTGTTAACTGGCCAGATCCACTGTACTATAACATACACAATCTTGACAACTTTAACCCACAAACACAAGCAGGACGAGATGTGTGTAATCCTAATGTCGGTAATAAAGCTAATATAGTTCGATTTTTTCCTATACACTATTTTATAGCAAAACGCACACATTCTCCATGGCCTACAGGCAGACCTGTGTGAGCGGGACAAAAATGTACACACACACACAGCGGGGGCCCTTGTTGCCCTGGAGACATTGCCCTTATATTTCAGCTCATGTTCTCTGGGTAAGACCAGCTGACCAAGTTTCACAGGGACTGTGTGTGTTTCAAAAGGACTGAAGTCATGGAAAAATGCAGAAGTTTATCCAGCTTTTCAAAACAAGACGCCGTGCCAGCGAGAGACAGAGAGATAGAGAGAGAGAGAGTGAGAAAGAGAAATTAATCAGAGTTAGTAATCTCTGAACATTCTGTAATTCATCGGTATATTGATAATAATTCTCCACTGCATTAACATTGCACAATGTCTAACACTTTAATACTCTATAAAGTTAATATTAATAAAAAATATCAATAGACTAAATAAAAAACACAACACTCAAATAAATAATGCAATGCAAAAATGTTTTGCTGCTGTTGAACAAAAGAAACTGTGAGAACTGTGTGTATGTTTTTAGGGGACGTCTGGGCATTCCTGGGGGATTCCAACATTTTCCATTCGCTCTAAGAATGTCCCTCTCAGAGTAACAAAACCTTAGAAACGACTTATTCAGCTACAAGCAGGCATGAATCTAATCACAACCAGAACATCTACATGTAGTACACTGAATTCATTTAAAAGTCGAACAAATCTTTCTGCACACAGGAATATTACTGCAGAGTAACAATAAACTCAAGTCGGGTGTCCATATGGTTTTAATTCCACTTTCTGATATTAAATTTAAAATTTAATGCAGGTATAGGATTTCATCTTGGTGGACCGTAGAGAAAAGAAGTGCAAAAGATAAATGCTGTTCCCATTTCGGTTCCCGATCCTCCTAAAATATCGCGTATTTAATGATTTGTTCTTTGCGAGTCGATGAAAGGTAAGTAGTATATAGAAAAAGATATCTGCATTGTAGAGAGCTTCAGATTGGACATAAATCTGTGTAGTGCACGATGAGTCATCAACCATGATGATGACCAAAAAGCTACTTTAACATCATGCACAAATAAAATGTGTACATACTGTATGTCCTATTGTGTGACAGTATAATACATTTGTATCTGTATAGTATAAAAAAGTATAAATTGATTTTACTTCATCGTTCTTTTTTTTTCTAATAGGACACATAAGACACATTTGTAAACTTCACACGTGGACTAAAAGCAACAAAAAAAGTGTCATTTTGATTTTGATAAATGACTGATATTTTTTTCTCATGGGTATAAAAGTAATATTTCTCGTATATCATAGCACAAAACAAACAAACAAACAAGTAATAAATGGCTTATTGACTCCCTAAAGGCAAAACAAAGCCTGACACGTAAGATGTGTGGTGCCTCAGGGGGCTGGCCTTTAAGGTCACAGAAACTGATTCATAAATCAGCAGCTGGAAAGACAGAATCAGATTTTTATGTTTTCTTTTGTTTAGACTGAGTCAATGGAAGTCTCACAAACACAATCAGACACCTATTTAGGCAAATTGTTGTGTTTCTTAGAGACCGTTTAAAGACAACATTCGCATATACACTACAAACATGCGCACGTACAAAGACAAGGTTGTACCTTCAGCTTATTGCTAAAATAAAAGATCTGCACAAAGGGAGAGAAAGTTGATGTATGTATCTGGGTAAAGTTTCATTTTGACTTTCATGTCACATCATTATTCTTTTTTTCAGAGCGAGAACCGAGAAAAAGAGAGAGAGAGAGCGTGGAAAAGAACAAAAAGCAACAAAAGGCTGAAAAACATGATGTGCACAGCAAAGCCTCACCACAGTGACATGTACAATAACAGTGGTTTGTGACATTCTAACTGCAGTTATTTTGGTAATTTGCGGTCAGATCAATTTTCTTTTCAACTTGGCTTTCAGAAGATGTCGACAATTTTTCGTTCTAGGTCCAAAACGCTGGACTGACCAAGACTGCTGATCTAAAACCAATTCTAGTACACAAACACAAGTATTGAATTTTGGCTTCCTGGTGGAAATCAGCTTGACCACCTAAATTGTGACTTGACTGTTTCTCTAATAGTAAGCCTCTTCTCTCTATGGGCCTTTTTTTGGTTTAGTTTGTTCATTTCGCTGACTGCCAAAAAGAAAGCAACACACCAGAATGGACAGCAAGAATCAAGCTCATTCTGACTGCCTGTCAATTAAACTGTGTTTCTATGGCAACGCCTGCCTCTGCCCACCCGGCAGAACGCTTTGCTTCTGGAGACAGACGGATGAGGCATGGACGTGTGTGTCATAGAGCAAAGCAGAAATCGGGGTGCTAAAATAAATGTGGGAGTGCTTTATTAATGAAGTCTCACGCTCGACACACGCTGTCCACATCCTGTGGGTGATGTCAGAACGCTATATGTCATTATTTCCATGCGTAAATTAAATGGGTTGACAGGTAGTGACTAATGTCTAGAAAGTATCAATGACACTTATACTCATCCCAACTCGTTTCTCTTTCGCTAATGAACATCGTTCGATGTTGTGATGTGAAGTTCCAGGAGTGTTTGACTTGTTTAACACATCCTTGAATCATTTGGTACAGATAGGGCCAGTTCAGTGGACTGGAACACAGCTCTTCTGTAGTATTAAATTGGTTTGTGAATACAGGAAAGATAAACAGTGAATTTAATACTAACTGACATAAATGCGTACGTATGTAAATGTGTGTTTCCGTGTGGACGATGGTTAAGTGGATAACTAGAGAATTCTGGGATGTGAGATGTGTGCCTTGGGTAACATCTTAGTAGGGAGCTGCAGTGACGCACTTGAAAAGATCACATACTGTGGCGAACAGAGAGACACACACACACACACACACACACACTCACACACACTTAGAGCAGTGATTTGGAGAGAATGGGAAGAATATGACAACAACAATTCAAAAGATGAAAGTTAATGGTAATATTATTTGCCTCTTTCAGCGTCACCCAATAGTGAAAGTTCACCCAAAAATAAACATTCTGTCATCATTTATGTCATCCTGATGTCGATCGGTATAGGACTGCTCTTTGAAAAACAAAAGGAGATATTCTGAAAAATGTCAGTGGTTTTGTGTCCATACAATGGAAGTCAATAAGGACAAGTGTTGTTTGGTTACCAACGATCTTCAAAATATCTTTGTCTGTGTTCTGCCGAAGAACGTCGTACAGTTTTGAAATGACATGAGGGTGAGTAAGCAATCACAAGAAATAGCTTTGGGGTGAACTATCGCTTTAAATTGACGGGTTACAAAAAATAAAAATAAAACCACTTTTTCTGAAAATGGTATTTCTTCTTTGGAACACAAAATAAGAGCCTTTTCATTCAATGAATGTGAATGGGGATCAGGGACAGCTGTGGGTCATCATTCGCTTTCACTGTATGGAAAAAACTCGTGGACATAACTCCTTAAAAGGAACTATTATGAGTAAGGACCAACATGAGGGTAAACGACAGAATTTTCATATTTTGGAAAAGTATTTTTAACTCGCCTCCTTTTGCCTCCTTTCTGCTCTTCCTCTCATTTCTTCCTGTATTCGGGTGTCTCTCTAAAACATCGCTCTGTGAAGTGGTATCCAATAAGGCTGAAGAGAAGCCAAATATCCGCTAACTCAAGGCCATTAAACCCACTAACACCGGGAGCAGTAATAACCCAAAGTGCAGATGGATGCACTAATCCCCCTTTCCTCTCTTTCTTCTCTCACCAACTTTGTTTCTTTTCTTCTTCCCTTGTTCCCCCACTGCGGTCTGCTCTTACTGTAGTTCACACTCATTACTGCGGGAGCTGTAAATCCGTTTGCTACTTTTTCACTTGAGAAAGAAAGTAAGTCAGAGAGAGGAAAGAAGAATAAAAACTGATGATTGAGTCAACTCTAAAAACCACAGATGGGAAAATGTTCTCCAGTATAAAAAGCACCACTACCAAATTTGATTCCATAATCAGATGTTTTTCTGAGTGAAATTTATTGAAATTTATTTGATCCATCAGCAGTTAATTTGATCGTAAAATATGTAAATTGTTTAAAACATAATAAGTCAGCAGGTTTTTATCACTAAGTAAAACCCAGGAGGTTGATCTGATTTTGTGTTATCATTTATATTGTGATAACTGCAAGCTGACATTATTCCTGTGCTATTTTGTTTCTGTGAAATAAAGATATTGCTAAATGATGCACAATAAGATGAGTGTTTTAATCACAATCCATTTTGATTTTATGTAGACTGTATGTCACATTTTTCTCACACCCAAATCTCTCCGAACTAAAGCTGGTTTGAGCCTCAGCTGTCACAACCGGACATCACGGCCCTCAAACTAAAGGAACCAAGGGGAAGGACACACACAGAAATAAACACACTTTTCAGTGTCTCTGTCCTCTTAGTGGACTGGACAACCTGCCCTTAGCTAATAGGGAAAGAGAGAACGTGACAGAGAGAAAGCAAGGCGAGAGAAAGATCTATGTCATTTAAGGCTTTTTGACTTGCAGCACTTTGAGTGTATGAAGTTCTCAATCCATCACAACAATATTCAGATCACACAGACACTAGACCCGAAGCATGTGCACGTGTGTGGCGGGTGGCTGTCCTTGCCTGTCCTGACCACACCCTGGAGGGAATGAGTTATAAAAGGAGCTAAGCTGCCCCCACATAGATACACAACACATTCCCTATGCAAAACGCTGCTCTTTTTGTGTTAGACCAACATCACAATGAAACACATAACCCTAATTTTGTAAATTACTTATTTGGTTGGGATTAGAGGAATTTGTTCCTAACATCACAAAAATCACCTCTGGCCCTAGTCTTCCTCATATGTTACCCCAGTATCAAACCTTCTTCATGGCTTTATTTAAAGCTTTTGTACATAATAAATTAGAAGTGAACAGTTAAAAAATATATGTTTTCATGACCTCTTGGTTGAGTTTAAAGGGACAGTTTAGCCAAAAATAAACATTCTGTCATCATTTACTCACCTTCAAGTTGTTCTGTATATATTTCTTTGTTCTGAGGAACAAATAAGGAGATATTTGGAAGAATGCTTAGAACCCCATTGACTACCATAGTAGGAAAAGATACTTTACACTTTTTGTCTTCTGTTGAACACCAATTTTTTTTTTAATAATGTGACTGCAAACAGTTCTGGGGTTGACTACCATTGTCATTTTTTTCTACTATGGTAGTCAATGGGGTCAAGAAGTGCTTGGTTACAAGCATTAGTCCAAAGACCTTTCTCTGTGTTCAACCATACAAAGAAATGTATACAGGTTTGGAACAACTAGAGAGTAATTTATGACTGAATTTTAGTTTTTGGGTGAACTGTCCCTTTAACCCCCAAATTGATTATTCACCATTCATTCACGTTTAGGAAATAATGTCAGGATTATCCTAAACCTGACAGCATCTTATTATCTCACTCATCCTATCAGCGTGATCTCCATCAACCCATCTCATGCTTGTGAAGAACACAGAAAGAATCCAATTTAAGACCAAGGTGATCATTGTACCCATAAACATTACGTTTTAGGCCTATGCCAACTCAAGATAATAGAGAAATCTAAAGATAGCACCTTATTAGCAGTTAAACAACAGGGATAGATGGCTATAAAAGAAATTACTTTTTATCCTGCTGTCGTCATATCCGATCACCAAAAAATCGGATATATTCTTGCATCTGTACACAACAGTATTTATTAAACTTGATAAACTAATTTTGAAAGTAAAGCAAAATCCAGCAGAAATGATCTGGAGACGATGTCACGCTGGTTATGCACCAACATACATTGTTCCTTAAAGTGATAGTTCACCCAAAAATGAAAAATTGAATTTGTGTTTCTGCAGAACACAGAAGAAGATATTTTGAAGAAAGTTGGTAAACGAACAGGGTTGGCATCCATTCACTTCTATTGCATGGACACAAAACCAATGCAAATCAACACAGGCCAGCTAACATAATTCTTCAAAATATCTTATTCTGTGTTCTGCAGAAGAGAGAAAGTCTTACAGGTTTAAAATGACAAGAGGCTGAGTAAAGGATGACAGACTTTTCGTTTTTGGGTGAGCTTTCACTTCAACCGGTATTAGTCACTACAGTCTAGACAAAGCTGGTTTTCAACAAGGTTACCCGTATCCTGACAGCGTTCGATTCTGGGGTTTAATCAAAGGTATTACTGCTGATTTAGCCAAGCACCGCAAGATGGTTCAGCCAAAGGACGCTTGAAAGTAAATGGAGGCACTTTTTCACTCTAATGATGTTATTGAACAGTAAAAAGATGCAGCAGGCCTTTACTGTAATTATACAGATGCAATGATGGCGGTTTGACCCCAGATCAGTAATGGAAGTAAGATTTAGTGCTGTTTGTTAATAATTCTGAATTGATGTCAGAGGGGGTTTGAGGTTTTAGAAAAATAACTTTTTCCTACAGTGATGTGAGGACAGAGATGTTTATGAGTGTTTGTATGTGTATGGATGTTGTTTGTATTCTTAAAGCCTGTTTTTGTAGGTGTGAATAAACTGTGAAAAGTAGTTGCACACGTTTTGGTGTGTGTGTGTGTGTGTGAGAGAGACTACTGAAAAAAAAAAACCTAACCCTTTATCTTAACAGGTAGTGGTCTAGCTTTTGTTGAAACCAGTAACTTTGTATTGGCACTTAATGTATTATGGCTCATGTATGACATATCGCTTATTGCTCCTAAACTCTTTGTAAGTCGCTTTGGATAAAAGCGTCTGCAAAATGTCTAAATGTAAATGTGAAAGTGTGTTAAGCTGTAGAGGAACAGTGTTTTCGGCCCGTTGACTCAATCGCAGTCCAATTTTAGCTGAAGTGCACAGATAATATCAAATTCAATTCTGCAGAACTGTAGAAAATAGCAGCAGGATGCAGGTCAGTTCAGCTCCAGCATAGTGCTAACAAAGCGTTTTGATTCCCAGGGAACACAGGGACTGACAAAAATGTATCCATATTTGCATTTATCTAAACAGCAACTACCAAATGCATGAAAGTAAATGTGGTATCACTTTACAACCAAGGTTTAATTCATTATCATTAGATAATGCATAAGCTAACACGAATCACCTACTTACAGCTTTTATTTTTCTTTTTTAATGATAATCAAAACTAATACGTGTTCATTTCATTATACAGTAACATTTCATTTTTAAAATGCATTTCTAATATAATTACATGCTGTAGATTGGTCATTGTTAGGTCATACTAACCTACATAGTTAAAGTGATAGTTCACCCAAAAATGTAAGTTCTCTCGTCATTCACGCACCCTCTTGTCATTTCAAACCTGTATGATTTTCTTTCTTCCGCAGATCACAAAAGAAGATATTTTGAAGAACGATGTTAACAGGCACCCATTCGCTTGCATTGGTTTAATGTCCATACAATAGAAGTGAATGGGTGCCAGCGCTGTTCGGTTACCAACATTCTTCAAAATATCTTCTTTTGTGTTTTGCAGGAGAAAGAAAGTCATACAGGTTTGAACTGACAAGAGGGTGAGTAAATGATAACAGAATTTTCATTTTGGGGTGAAATATCACTTTAACTAATATGGAAACATCCTTGTAGACCCTTATTGCAAAGTGTAACTGTACCTTAAATTTACTGTAAAAGCTTGTTTGTCTCCTTCAAACTGCTTAATTTGCATAACTAGCAAAACATCCCTGATAAACCATATTCAATGTTGATATACTACCTTAAGTGTAATAATTCCCCTGGTTCACCAGTCACACCAACACCAACCCCGTGCTTGTAGCAGTAGACACGAATACAGTGTAAGCTGGTCCTTTCACTAGAAAACTTCACCGTTCACACCCATAAGAAAACGACACATTCAAACATTTAACATCCAAATGATATTTAAGTACCAGATTCACAGCTGACACCTGGAATTCAAGCCTGTTTTGTGAAGTAGAATATGATTGATTGTAATGATCGGTATTAGCCGTGGGCAGCTGGAGATTCAGTGAACATCTCTTCCAACGCTAAACACTTAAGGTCACTGATACGATTAGAAACCATGTAAATAGTAGCCAGCCCAAACAACTGCTAAAGGCACACCACATTTCAAAACTTTTCTGGTTTTATTGTGTATTTTTTATGATTATGATGGTTTTATGTTCTAAACGGTTTATGCTGTCAGACATCTGCGAGGCGCGCTGTTTTACATTTACAAGGTTTCAGTATTCCTAAACGGGCACTGATTTCTAACATACACACTGAACCGCTGTCCACATGATTTAAATGAAACAACCTTGACCAGAACCTACCTTCAGACTATCTCTCTCTATCTCTGTGATTTGGATGAGCTAGCGTATGTGTGTTGAAGTGCATGCATGTGTGTTATAAATCCTGAGGGTCTGGGTTGTCTGCCCAGATAACAGTCTCTACCCTTCAACCTGTTTCATTATTTAAGACATGTTCTCCCTCGTTTCTCTCTCAACAGAAGAGAGGAAAAGCAAAACGAGAGAAGGTGTGGATGAATGAGAGAGTGAAAAATGCAAGATGAGTAAAACGAGAGATTTTTATCTGCCTGTCATTTAAATTGCCTCCGGCATCCCAGCATGCATCACCTGCCCTTCAACCTACCCCACATCGCCATAAAGCGATCGCTAAAAAGGAGTTTGAGACAGCCACCGCTTTCTATCTGTGCTAAATCCCAAACCTGGTGATGCTGCTAGTTTAGGTAAAGCTGGTTGACCAAGGATGCTGGGTACCATGGCACAAAATACATAGCTTACCAGCCTACCAAATTCTCTAAACAAGAACAACAACAAATGTCAAACATTAGCATATTTATCATGTTAGGATCTTTCTTACTCTCACATACACTTTCACACCCGAGCACGCCCATGCACCCCATGGAGAGCATCCTCCCTGCTCTATGTGCTTTCATAATTACCTTGTGTTCTATCAGAGAATGTTTGGCATTTATCGCATTTCTGCGCACAGCATGATATCCTCTCTCGCTCTCTCCTCCTTTTTCACTCTAATATAAGAAACTTGGCTGCACCTGTCCATCTCTTCTATAACGCTACAGCTTGCTACAACCAGCCTACAACAACTGAAACCGTACAAACATCTGCCCCACCGGGCAGAGCACATTTTCTGTGATGTGTCAAGACAAGAGCCGAGTAGGGCTGCAACAAACGATTATTTTGATAGTCGACTAATCTAACGATTATTAGATCGATTAATCGGCTATTATTTAAATGACTACGTTTCAGTATGTTTTTTAAGATTATTCAGCTTTTGCAACTAGTTAAAACATTGAGTTATAGATAATTTACGTAATGAATAAAATCAATTAAGCTTTTGAAATTTGCTTTAATGAACTTGAACCAACTGGTTACTCTCTTTAAGTTTGCTGATTCTGTCCAACTCGAATCACACAAATACTCTCTCTCTAGAAACTTTTAAATACAAATAAATAAATAAATATCAGGTACATTAAAGGCATTTTTTTAAATGTAAACAAATCTCTTGACAGAAGCATTAAGCAGCATTTATATGAAAACAGTTTTCAGTTTAACTCTATCCCCGTCAGCCTTTTAAAAAAAAGTTGCCAGCCTACGCCAGTGTTTTTTTTACATTTTAACCAAACTTTGATGGCTCACAGTACATTTTCTGTAAAGAATATATGGACAAACAATATGTCCAATGATAGAACACAGTCTCTGCTTTTAAACAAAGGAAACCGTATTCTTAAATCTTGATTTGAATTTTTTTTATAACTCCTTAGATGTGGGTAGGTTTCTTTAATAATGCATCACTTTGATTAAAAGATAATTTTGAGTCAATTTGTTTTTTTTGTCAAAGATTCCGCACAGATTACATTCAGAACAATCATTAAAAACCGATAAGAAATAAACTTAGGTTCTAGGATTCTGTATTTTCCGAAAGTGTGTAACAGCGCCACCTGCTGTACAACAGTATAACCACTGATTGCCGTTATAACTCGTTTGGCGGGGAACCGTTTTTTTTAAATGACGAGATAAATCATCAATCATGTCGGTGAAAGAGTTAATGAAAAAGAGCAAGAAACAGAAGAAAATATTTTAAAATAAAGTCAAGATATAAGACTCCTATCACTTAACTTCCCTCTCTTATAAGGATCTTCCGCTCATGTAATACCTAATAGTGTTATAATAATCAAAACAGGCTTGACTTTTAAACTCGATCAAAGCTTTTACTTTGCAAAACAAATAATAACATAACTGTAGTTATATGATTATTGTTGTTATTATCATTACTGTTATTATTGCATTCTCTCATAAAAAGATTTACAGCTACATTAGTTAGTTAGGTCTAGATTGAGAACACTCGCCTCTCTTCTGCTCATTCTCCGGGATGTTTCCTTTTAAATACTCTTAAAAGGAAACAAGGGTGTGAAAGGCAAGTTCCGCCTTGCTTGCATTACACAACCGCATTTTGTTGTTTTCAATTTGGTAAAGCTTTCCCACACTTTACTTGTTCACATTCGTTTGTACTTTCACGCTGCTTGTCCTTCTACTGCGATAGCATTCGGGAAGGCTGCATTACACTCTAGCGCTACAGTGCCGTAGCGGCCAAATTCTGATATTGCAGGCCCTTAAATTAAGTCACGTAATCAAACGACTACTCGACAACAAGAATATTTGTCGACAATTTTTTATTGTCGACGTTGTCGACAATGTCGACTAATCGTTTCAGCCCTAGAGCCGAGCTTCGCACGCTACTGAATCAGGTGATGGTGCATCTAAGACAAAAACCAGGGGAACACGTGCGTGCGTGTTGCCACGGGCCTGAGGAGACGTCTATAAATACGGTTGTGAACCAGGCCAGAACGGAAATAGGGAAATGAAGCAGGACAACCTCCAAAGAGCCAGGACTAGAGGAAAAGAAAGTAAAGACAAAGCCATAGATAAAAAGAGAGCATTTTTTTTATGGATGGACTAGTTTTGATTTGAAAGATCTAACTATAGAACAGAAATACTGCAGATAAGTGTGTCTTTAACATGTTAATTGTTTTTTCTAGATAGCAGATTGTGTTGAATGAGGACTTTTGCTCAAGTTTTATAGATCTGGTAGCCGTTCTGTTAAAGGGAAACTTCACCCCAAAATAAAAATTCGGTCATCATTTACTCACCCTCAGATTGTTCCAGACCTGTATAAATTTCTTTGGTCTGCTGAGGACACAGGAAGATATTTGGAAGATCGTCAAAGCTCACTCCCCATCGACTCCCATTGTATTTATTTTCCCTACTCTGGAAGTAAATAGTGGGTGAGATCTGACATTCTTTCTAATTTCTGACTTTGTGTTCAGACAAACAATGTTTGGATGACGTATCCCTTTTAGAGCTCTCCCAGGAAATTCTTTGAAACGTGCTCAGATTATGACAACAAACATTTCCTATTACACTTTCCATCAGGCACAATTATAACTCATGCCTCATGTCATACAAACCTGATATCTTGAACTCCATTCCAGCTTGTAAAGTTACTTTGTAAACTTTCAAACTTCGGTTCAAACCTGGCCTGGTCTGACATCAATGACATCATCATGGTAGGTCTGAATGTGCATAACTACTTATCCCAACTATTATCAATATATACTGTCAATCAATGTAATAATAAATACATTTAATTTCTGTTTATTTTGTTTTCTCTTTGTAGGTGAATGAATCACACTAGAGTGATTAGAGAGAGTAGGGAGAAAGAAAGAAAGAAAGAAAGAAAGAAAGAGAGAGTTTGTAACAATTGTCTCTAAAAGGGATAGTTCATGACATCATTTACTCTCCTCTTGTCATTTTAAACCTGTACTTTCTTTCTTCTGCAGAACATAAAAAAAGATATTTCGAAGAATGTTGGTAGCTGAACAATGGCGGTGCCCACTATTATTGTATGGACACAAAACCAATGCAAGTCAATGGGTACCGAAGTTGTCTGGCTACCAGCATTTTTCAAAATATATTATTTTGTGTTTTGCAGAAGAAAGTCATACAGCTTTGAAATGGCAAAAGAGTGAATAAATGATGAAAGAATTTTTATTTTTGGGTGAACGTTTAATTTTTGAATGTTGATTTTACCTTTCGTGTTTAATGCCTGACAGATTCATTTTGTTTGGAATTTGGAACAGCCTAAAGGCGAACGAGTGATGACATTCCTTTAAAAAAAAAAACACGTCTACAGTAAGAACCTCCCAAAGACTTCTGAGGAAAGAAAAAGCTCATAAAAATTAATCTAGTTAAAATAATAGGCACAAATCCACAAGTTCCAAAACACACATAAATCCAATTAAATGGCTCTAAAAACCTCTAACCCATTACAAACCTATAAAGAGCCCTTACCACAGCACACACTCCCAAAACCCACTAACATTTCATATTGACCAACTGTGACCAACATAGGGTCAAAAGACACTAACAGGCCACGTTGGTACCCTGACATGTTTCAACCTTGCCACTTTCTGATCGGCTGAGTGTCGATGAGTGCGTGTGGGCTGACTGAAAGACAGGCTGATTGCTGTGTCTTCATGTTAACCTTTCTGACGACGAATAAGTGGTGTTATAAGAGCCGCTCCTGGTTCTGTAACAAGCCTCCCACACACACATCAGCGTAGCTGACGGTACGCTATCAGGATCCCATGTGCTGTTCCTCCATTACTGCAGAATCACAAATCAGAAACATCATGACGTGATGAGAGAATGAGGGTTATAAAGAATCATGACGTTCATGACCTTCACTCAAGGGCGATTCTTATTCAAGTGCGGATGAACCGCTTTGCGGGGGATCCAAGGTGTTAGTAAAATTGAATGTTCGAATCTCAAAATTTTAATCGAATCCCAACCCACCAAACTCATATTTGAATAATCAAATATTCTGATCCAGCCCAAGTTTATTCTGAGCTTATGCATTTCAGTTTGATATTTGAATTGTGGTATGGACAACGCTATCTTCTCACCTTTAAAAATGAGTTGTACAACTTTATTGTTATAGCCTAGTGATCATTCTTGGTGTCTTTATTCTTACAAAAGATAATCTGTTCTAAAACCTAACTGGTTTAGTCATGGTGTACTGCCTAGAAAGACATCTGCTTTCTGAAATAGCATAACAACCATCACAGACTGTCATAAATGAGCGTTTTGAAATGCTCTACATAGGGAGCAACTCTGTGTGCTTCACAAACAAGGTTTTACTATTGTCACCGTAGCTTAATTAAAGTATAATATAGTTAATCCACAGAAAAAAATCCATTTTCACAACAGAAAGTACATTTTAACTGTAAATATCATATTAAAAATGCTAAACCATCCAAAACCACGGTTACTGCAATTTTACCGTAGTATGCAGGCAGCATAACAAAGTTGCCAAGCTTTTTGAAAAGGCCTTCACTTTTGAAGCTTGTGCCCTAAAATGCTTCCCTTAACACAGCATCAGGCTTCACACACATAGGCCTACATGTCCAGTGGGAAATGTTTAATGATGTTCAGTCAATAGAGTGCGAATCTTTTGTATAATTCCTTTAGAATAGTCCACCAAAACCCAGAGAAATAGTGAATGGGTGCGAGAAAAGAACGTGAATGAAGAATGCAGTCACACACAACACAACCTCTCGAGTCCTCTAGACGTGAAATAAAATGTACATCAACATATACACACAATACTTCAACTTAAAATATACAAACGTGAATGTGCAAACACACACAAACACATGGAGAAACACATTTGTGTTGTGGAGTTGTGTGTTGCAGAGAAACAGTAATTTGCGTAAGAACAGACTTCTATATTTAAAAAAAAAAATGTAATAAATGTAATTACAAATGTAAAAATGTTTAATAAAATGTCTTTACTTTTGTTGAATTAAATTATAGATAAATCTCCAGCTTCTGGTCGTAATTTAATAAGGTATTAAGAAATGTAAAATAGAACCAATAAAAAAGACCTACAGTATACTACAGGAAAAAGTATTTAGAAAAATTTGATATTTCCACATTTGCAGGGGAAGACGGATACCTCTTTTTCCACCTCATTCATTCTGTCATTCAGTGAGTTTCCGCAACATGCAGATGCTTATTGTGTTTATGTACGTTATATATGTACATGTATACACAAACACAAAAAACAGTGCTCCATTATCTTGAACAAATACACACACCTGCAATGCAGTACAATATGCTGTACAAATCCCTCTAAACACACAGAAAGCTATTAACGTATACAAAAAAACAAGATTAATTTCACCACAGTCAAACACAACTGACAGACAGATTGATACCCGGGTCCGACTTATCACAAAATGGAATCGATGGGCTGAAAGAGTTTGATTAATTTAAACGGTGTATTTGATCGATTTCTCTCTCTCAGCACAGCACTGATAACTGGGACGAGTGTAATTATATCTGCCTCCCAGGAACCGGGCTGAGCCGATCCATGAAGGCTTTTGTGTTACGGAGAAAAAGAACCTCTCAGCACGTCCTCATCTGCCGGCTTTGAAATGATGCATCCTGAGGAGGAGACGTGTGCGAGAGAACACTGTAACCGGAGGGGAGTATGGCATAGCTGGACCTCCGAGAGGGCCGACTTCACTTCGGAAGATTACCAACAAAACAGCTGTAGAAATGAGACCCGGCAAGTTCGGCAGGTCCTGTCATCTCATACATAAACGGACTCATCTTTCTTTCTGTCTGTCCATAAGTGTTGTTTTTGAAGAATGTACTGGTCAACCTTTTCCATGCAAATCGACATGAGCTTTCGAACTAGGCAAAGATACAAAAGCAACATAAAAAGTAACCTACGGGTGTTCATGATTTAGGTAACATTTGTATTAGAAAACTACAAATAAAGTCACTGGTCACTAATAATCTACCATTCCAGTAATCTGTTGAATTTGTATCAGATATGACACACAAAACCAATCCATGTGAATAGGTGCCGTCGCTGTTCGGTTAACAACATTTTCAAAATATCTTCTTTTGTGTTTTGCGGAAGAAAGAAAGTTATGCTGGTATGAAATGTCAAGAGGATGAGTAAATAATGACAGAATTTTCATTTTTCGGTGAACTATTACTTCGAAAAAGATGTCAGAGCAGCACCTTCAATAAACTTATAGTGGACATTATGGATAAATCCTAAACGCAATGAATAAGTGAGAGACAAGAAAAATCTCTCTCTCTCTCTTTTTTCCCTCTGTCTGTTTTTCTTCTTCTCCTGTCTTTCTTCTTTTTAATGAGGATGGATCGTTTCTTTTGCTTGTTTCAACATCATGAATCTAAAGCTGAGCTCATTACCGAACCCGGGACATTTAATAGCCTCCTTTTCAGAGAGCTAATAAGCATTAATGCTCTTCGGCTCGCTCCAGGCCTGAAATTGAAGTGACATTCAGCAAATCACCGGCGATGTTGGGCAGAGGGATCGCCCTAAATTTCATTCCATCACCCTAACTCTGGAAACTCTGGTGCCACATCCAGCAGAGTCTGGATCTGTTCGGAGAAAAATGTGACCTGCAGGCCACCGTATATTAGCAAACTTTAATCTGAGTCACACATGGAAGATTTTCTTAAATATTCCAACTGTGAAAGGCGACAAGCTGAAACAAGGATGACAGATCAGCTTTCGTGTTTGTATGCGTATGACATAAATTAAGGAAAGGTGTGTAAAATTGCTCTAATCCATAGAGATCAGTCTCCAACGGCTGCATGATATTCCTGTTCCACTAATCCTTGAAAAGAGCAATGCCAATGTTTCCATCCACACCAGCTCATTTATTCACTACCCCTCTCCCTTTTTTTCTTTCTCTCAGTGCTATTTCCTCTTCACTTGTTTCTTTTTCCTCTTGTTTGTGTTCTATAGAATGGCAACCACTCCATTACATCTGTTGCTTAGCGATGACTTTGTAAATGCGGCTCTCTCGCTTGTCTCCTTACTGGAAAGCATTTTACATTACATTTTAATCCAGGGACATTAATTCTGGGGGACAAGATGAATAAGAAATGTCTTTTCATGTCTAAACATATGTGAATAAAGCCCAGATGATAGAAAGAACACGAGACAGGGTGTGTTTCTGTCTATATTTTCTGTAATATTTTGGGTCAAATAAAAAGATAATTTAAAAAAATTGTGTTTGGTGGTCACATCACACATGCACATCAGTGTGTGTTATCTGGTCACAGCAAATACTACTAGCAGTGTTTTGGCAGAAGTAATTCCCACCTGTTAGCTCGGCGCCTGCCAGACAAGCTGAAATACAACAAACCAATCTCACAGACATTCCACTGCCCTCTCCTATTCTCATTTTCTGTCTTTTTCCACACATATTCTCTAAACACATACACAAAAATGCAATATTGACAAAAATACTGGAACCCCAGCTACTAGTTTATCTACTCCAGTCATTCTAATCAAAACAAACCATTCAATACCATATTAAAGAAATTTGTTTCCACAGAAATTACTTAAGTGGCCAAACATGTTCATCCGAAGGGGGCATCCCAATACTTTTGTCCAAATAGTGTACTGTAAAGAGAATATGTAACAGTAAAGACAGGAGTGATACAGAATATGTTTGACCCTGGACAACAAAATGTCTTATAGGTCAATTTTTTGAAATGGAGATTTTTACATAATCTGAAAGCTGAATAAATATATTGTTCTATTGATGAGTTGTTAGAATATGACAATATCTGACTGAGATTCAACCGTTTAAAACTCAGAAATCTGAGAGTGTTAAAAAATTTAAATATTGAGAAAATCTCCTTTGAAGTTGTTTATCAGAGGCACTGTGGCAGGTCATCCACACACAAAAATAAACTTTTTATATATTTAAGGTAGGAAATTTACAAAATATCTTCATGTAACATCATCTTTACTTAATATCATAATGATTTTGGGCATAAAAGAAAAATATATCATTTTGACCCATACAATGTATTTTTGTCTTTTACTCAAAATGTTCCCGTGCTACTTGAGACTGGTTTTGTGATCCAGGGTCACATTTCGTCAATATTGGCCTGCAGGGTTACATGCTATTATTTATCTCAAACCATTGTAAACTACATCAATGATTCTTGTACTTGAATACATGCAGTTTCCATAACCTCCCATATATTTACAGCCTACAAGGAATATTTGTACTAAACCGGCGTTTCTCAACCAGGGGTGGGCATACTCCAGGGGGTACTGAAAAGATGGAAATTCTGCTTTGTTAAACCTTTAAAAATGTCAAGGGTGTCGTGAAGAGATTCAAGCAATTAAACCAATTTATGTTGAAAAAAAAGAAGAAAAAGATAAAAAAGAAGCACTTCAGCTTTCATTTGCATTTCCCCACAAACACATCACTCTTTTTTCACAAGTGTCAATCAACCGAAACCAAACTAAGGCATAGAGACAGACACTTGCCTGAAAGAAATAAGACAGACAGAAAGACACAGACATGAATCCGGGCAGTGGCCTGCTGCAGTGCTTGTGACAGTGTGTTCATTAGTGCAGCTTGACTCAGCTCTCGGGTGAGTGAGGGTTCACGATATCTGACAGGAACACTCCCTCCCCACCTGCACAGGAAGCTTGTGCGCTAATTGAAACATCACTGTTAATAAACCTCTCATTACACACACTCAATCTCTGCTCAGAATCCAACATTTCTCATGCCACGGTCAAACAGAAAGGGCAAAAAGTGACAGGAAGAGACAGACAGCATAAGAACAACTAGAAAGTAATGATGAAATAGAGCAATAGCATTAGCCACTTGAAATATCTCACTATTAATATTATGACGGCTCATTACTAATATGAAATGAAACACATATAACAGGATTCACACGCCACTAAGAACAGTTATCAGTTGCTCTTATTAGTCTTAAATGCCTTAAAAGTTTTTAAACAGGGAGGCTTTGTTTTTCGCTCCATCAGATTATGGAAAATAATAAAGGAATGGTTTTCCTGTTTTCCAATTAAGTGAGTTGATCATCTTTATTTTGGCATTTAAGAGTGGGTAGGGTCTGCAGGGGTGTCCTATATGCAAGTGCGAAAGTCTGTGTGTTAACTGCGTGTGAGGGAACACACGTGTGTCTGTGTTGTGTAAATGTTCTAGTTGTTTCCTGCAGCTGTTATGGGCTCTAATGAGAGACGGCAGATTAACACTTCAAAACTGACCACGTCTCTCTCTCTCACTTCACCTATGTATAGCTTTCTCTCTCTTTGTTTTCGGCTGTCTATCTCTCTCTCTTCGTCTTCCTTCTTTACCTACTGCCAGAGTCCAAAATTAGCACCAGCTCAGTGGCGAACATGAGTCAAAAATTGGCAAATCACATTTTGCCAGGTAACTTTATTAGAAACCGCAATATAATACATCTGTATCGTACTGCTCAAGTCATATCTGTATCGTACTGCTCTGAAATCATACTGCTCGAGTGACAGCATGATTTAGTCTTGCTGATTTAAGTGACGGCAGAAAATGGAATTGAACTATCTACTGAAGAAAACATTGTGTGTGTCTCCAACAGTTACCCAAGTGAGGATTTTACCAGAAGTTTATGTAGGACAACAAAAGTTTTGTTTTTCTTCCTGTGACACATAGATTCACGGCCATGGAAATAGGCTACTGTACGCCTACATATGGCAGGTCACATTTTATAGCCTCTGATACCCGAAAGTGCTGTCCACCTCACCACTGTAGATTCTCGAACACATGCACTACATCTTTCCTGTATATTTTGTGTTACAGATTTCTCAGATTACAGATTATTTATTTTCTAATCGACACATTTCTCTCCCATATGTTTGACCTTTATTCCTTTCCTCTCTCATCTCATCCTGTGTCCAGAGGGACGGTCTGATGATTGCATTGTCAGATGAAAATACAGATATAATTTGTCACTCCGTTCTCTAATGTACACCTGCGTTTTTTTATTTAGACACACACCCACACATGCACAACATGCACTCCCCTGCAAATAACAAACAAGCATTGTCATGACCCTCCTTCCACCAACTGCCCTGACATTTCATGCACACAAATGCCAAAATGTTTAAACTGATCATGTGCCGGTCTTTTAAATCTGTGTGTCATTTAATCCAATCTTTTCTGGTCTGTGCTTTAAGAGCGGACAGACACACACTTTACGTTCAATTCAAACAATCCTCAGCAGCCGCTGACCTTCAGCAAAGATCAATTACATTAAAGAAACTCTATCTCAAACTTCTGTGTTTTCTCCACAAACTGCGAATCTAACATTAGGGTGGAGTTTGCCTCTGGCTCTGGGATGTAGATCATCTATTTTCTAGTTCTCTTTTTCTTTTTTCCCTCTCTTTTTCCCCAGAGCATTTCGTTCTGCCTTGCATCTGGGATGTGTTCAAGGGCATCGCAGCAGCCGTCTCTGTTTGAGATCTGGTCTTGTCTTCTCCACATCGCTCATAAAACCCTCAACCACTCATTCACAACCATTAGACACAAATTGACCCAAGAAACCACCACAAGAGAACATAATGAACTGATATTTGCCACAAGCGACTGAATCGAGATGATGTACAGTATGAAAGTGAGACCACAGAGTCTACATGCTCCCATAGGGAAAATAAAAAGTTTTGTGTATCTGCAGGCACATCTATGATGTTCACATTTTGGCAGTACGAGGAGAGTTTCATGCTCTTTTTTTCTATTCGTTGACATTAGTGATGTTTCTCAAAGAGGTCAAACATGAGAAACTTCATCTGTTTTGGTGAATAACTTGCACAGGGCTGTATTTAGTAAACAGTGTCCAAACTGCTCAGAAAGTGCAATGAATCATGGTCTTGCGCAGTGAGGTAACCCTGCATTCCAACCTTGTTCCACATTCATATTCCAGAACGCTGAGATAATGCTCTAATTATACGTTCTGGAAATTTTTAGCATCCGAAGGAAATCTAGACATCGCATTCCACTTCATGATTCTGAGTTTAGCTGAGCAACTAGAGCGGTACGGCACACCTCCATCATTTCATTACAGGAGTGTTATTAAAATCCACTTAAAGGGGCTCACAGCTTTGCTCGATGGAAAGTATGCAACGGGCCAACAGGCCCCTGAATGTCTGACCCTCAACATCTGCTTTGAATCTGCTTAAAATGGACCTCTTACAATCGGTCACTGTGTTTTCCTTATATACAGGGGGAGACTGACAGTTGTGGGGAGGCTTGTACAGAAAATAAAAAGTATATCCTTGTCACTGTCTCTTTTGTTTTCATAATCGTTGTTTCACTAAGCTTTGCTCAGGTGTGAGGGACATGTGCAAGATAGCTTTGAGCAGATTTACTTGTGTCAAGCATTTGCTAGTTGGCAAACAACAAAACACACACGCGCGCCATAGAGGTGGTGAGCTGTGGCCTAGAAAACAGCATGAGGACATTGGAAGTAACAACCAACAGTGAAGAGTTTATTTCCAAAAAGAGATAACTGTTTTGATTTAAGCCATTATAACTAAATAAAACTAGCATAATAAAACTAGCAAAATAAAACACAATAAAAACATGACAACATAATAAAAAACATGAATTTAAAAAATAATAAAGGGGTTATATGACATGGCTAAAACGAATATTATCATTTGTATTAGATGTATTTCCATTGGTATACACGATTTAAGGTTCATAATCACTGTATTTTCCACATACCGTGCATGTTTGTATCACCTCTTTGCTCCCCCTCTCTGAAACTTGCGGATTGTTTACAAAGATCATCGTTCTGAAAAGCGAGCTGTCCAATGATTGGCCAGTTTACCAGTGCGTAGTGATTGGTCTAATACTGCATGCGTGTGATGGAAATGTAACGCCTCTTACCATATTTGGAACATCATGTTCCAAAGCAATTGTGCTGATAGGTACGCCCACCTTACTTGCGTATACATTTGGGCGGTATTAGTCAATTCATACCACGAACTGACGTAGATTTGTGGGGGTGTGGTTACACGAGGCGTTTCAGGCAGGTCTGGGTGAGCATTTGCTTTTAGACAGAATGCATCTTTTGTTCCGACACTTAAATTTTTGCTATTTTACATGTCTAATAAATGCATAGGCAACTTGTAACACTGAAAGACACAGAAAAACATGTATTAGCGCCATATGACTGCTTGAAAATGGAGATTAAAAACGAGGGTTTTTGGGGGGAAAAATGTGTCTCAGTTTAAGGCCAGTGAGAAATTTGGCTTGATGCATTACAGCATCATCCAATGCAAGATCATATCAAGCATCAATAACACAATGAATAAAAAACAAGAAAATAGAATGAAACTTATCACATCTTTAGTATCATCATTCACACGGATCAGGCTTTGAGGCTTTGAAAGAATTAGGAATGAAAGATACAAGAAACAATGGAAAAGAGAAGACAGTAGATCTGGAAAGGTTTTTGATGACGTCCTTAATCTTCTGCTCTTGCATACAGTTTTCCAACATCACAGTGACATCACAATGACATCACACAGCAAAATATTTAACATCAGGTGCATACGATATAGGAACACATGCATTACAGTCCTGTTCTGACAGGTCACCAAGACAACATAAACTAGAAATCATATTAATTTGTGATTTTTAATAGGAGTGACCTGTCAGACCAGGCACCCAAATCAATGAAACACATTTTAAGTAAATATGACTTACAATATTTCGTCGTTTTGGAACTCCAGGACACCATGTGAGTCTTCAAAGTCCTCTCCTCCCCCATGGGCCGATCCCTCAACGGTTTTATATGGCACTGACACCACCCCACGGGCGCCAGATGTGCGCAGGACCTTCACTTCCATTACACCCACGCTCTCGCTCACGTGGGTAACGGGCTCTTCGAATGTGAAGATTCCAGCGTGGTCATCGTCGAAGATGGTGACTGTTGCCGTGGAGGGCACGCCAAGCGTTGCGATGGTCTCCACATGATTGGCTTCGGGGGTCTCGGCCTCATCACCCTCCTGAAGCACCCGGACGTTGCTGAGATGTATAAGGAAGTTTTCGTCCTCTTCAAAGATGTCATCATCAATAATTCCAACTCTGATCTCCTTGTGAGTCTCACCCGTCTTGAAAACAACAGTGCCTTCGGTGAATTCATAATCAGAGCCAGCGTTTGCGGTTCCATCTTCTGTGCGGAATTCCACAGAAATGGTCTGGTTGAGGTCGCCACCACGTCTGATCACATTCACCGCCACGGTTCCACAGTTCTCCAGGCACTGGTAGGAGCCGGGGTCAAAAAAGATCTTGGAAATCGGATCGTTTTCTCCAATGTCACTTCGTACCTCATGCATGCTCACCGCTTTGCGAGCCTGATCTGCGGCATGCTTCTTCAAAATGTTGCCTGCGCCGGTCATCAAGCGGGTGGCCTGGCATCGGTAGAATGCACGGCTCTTTTGCTGCTGGCTCAGCACCTGGTAATTTGCAAGTTCGATCAGCTGCTCCACCTCTTTATCTGGATGTTTCTGCTTGAGTTCCTTAAGAATCTTCGCCATTTCACGTCTCGCTTCCTCCTCGTCCAAGTCTTTGCCCTCCAGTTCCAAAGCCAGAGTTCCATCTAAGAAGTCCACCGCGTGAGAGTTCAGCATCTTCCCATCCATCTCAATATCCACCTTGGACGGCAGAGGACGGTCACCCTCTGTCTCGATGATCATGCCGCGGTGTTTGCCGGCTCGGTAGCGCTTGTAAACATACTTGTAAAACAGGAGGCGGCGGTCGGCGATCCAAGCGAAGCCAACGCAAATGGGAAAGAAGAAAAGTGTGAGAAGACCCTCCCACACCTGGACGACGCCTGGTGAGATAACAGCCAAGATAAGGTAGAGCCACAAGTAGGCAAAGATGCTCCAAGATGCGGTGACAAAGAAAACACGCAGGTGTTTCACTTTGCGATGCTCTCCGTCTGGTACCACGTAGACACAGATTCCGATAATGACAAACATGTTGAATGCTGCACTGCCGACGATTGTAGAAGGTCCCAGATCACCGGCTTCAAAGTTATGGCCACACACTTCAATGACTGAGAGCAGAATCTCAGGTGCAGAGGACCCCAGAGCCATCAGGGTGAGGTTGGAGACAGTTTCGTTCCAAACTCGTACCGTTGTGGTGGTTGTTTCACCATTTGGTTTCTTAATGGTGATCTCCTTCTCCTGAGAGGTGATGACCTCAATGGATGCCATGAACCGGTCAGCCACAATCGACACTCCGAGAAACATGTACACCATTGCCACGAAGTAAACCGTAGCCCGAGCCACCTTGTCCCCAAAAGAGGGATTCTGTGGTTCCCACACCGGCAGGATGACCCCTGGGGCACATACGGACCCCGCGGAACAGGACAAGGATTTATTGACCGGAGAACTATGATCAGGGCTGTTGTCTGGGGCATGTTCCGCTGTCACATGGTGGACATTGCAGAGCACAATCACAATGACGACTACACACCGAAAGCCATGGAAGAGGCGTGGGGAAGCTTCACGGAGCCTCATCATTCTTTAATCTGTGACACACAACAGAGAAAGAGAAAAAAGGAGGATTAAAGTAAAAACACAGACATAACTGTATAGATGAAAAAACTATTGAAATAAAACAGTGATGACAAGCAACCATCTAAGTAGTGGCCAAAAGTGATTTCCAACTTTGGATGATTGACATTTTCACTCTTTATTAAAATTGTTGATTAAAAATTAAAAACCGAAGCATAGTTTTGAGAAGAATTTAAGGAGGCATGGCAAAAAATGACACACAACACGTGCAAACTAGACATAATCCAGGTGAATGACTATAACAGTTGTCGGGAACGGCTCGCGAGCCACACGTGAAAATCGATTAATCGTTTTTTTTCATATTTCCCCAAGCAATGAATATTCATTAACGTGAATGTTACTGCTACTACTATCCACTAGATGTCACTTTTCCTTTTTCAACGTGGAGCATATCGCTAACTCATTGCTAAATTAACATGGCGGATGCGGCTCTGTCGTCGAATTTAACATCACCTTTACATAAAAGGCAGCGGTTCATATTATTGCAGCCCCTCATTACAGTTAATTAGGTTTGATATACTGTATCTTAACTGTAATATAGCCCGTTCTGTCAGAAAAATTCACCCAAGTGTTTTTAAAGTTATTTATACAGGTTTGTGGTTATTTATACAGGTTTGTGGCTCTTCATTTCATTTTCTAATTCACCATTGTAATGTGATATTAACTGAACTTT
Source organism: Triplophysa dalaica (assembly GCF_015846415.1). Classification (NCBI taxonomy): domain Eukaryota; kingdom Metazoa; phylum Chordata; class Actinopteri; order Cypriniformes; family Nemacheilidae; genus Triplophysa; species Triplophysa dalaica. The sequence continues at coordinate 6,265,672 of NC_079556.1, read as the reverse complement.
TTTAGGAATATCTATATGATTTGTATTAAATATATAATTATGACTCGAATCGAGAGCTAGTGAATCGGAATCGAATCGGAACATCAGAATCGATACCTACCACTACACGTGACTCTTTTCAAAAATCATGTGGCTATGCAGGTGTCTTAACCTTCACCAACATTGATCGTTAATAAAACATCATAATATATATGAATATTTCAGGATGTCCTGCCACTCATGCATGCAGTGCTATGCGCAAACGTCACGCCACTACAATCAACGACAAACAACGTTTCTATGGTAACCTCTCTCGTGCCAGCAGCCCATCCAGAGCGCGATGAGTTTGGGAGAGCGAGCGTCATGCTTTTACTGAAAGTTACGGCTCTCTGCTGCGCTATGTTATCACATGTAAAGCAAAAACAAAAACACACCATGTAGCACAGTATCCGTGTGAGTAGTCTCTCTCGCATATGAAGTCCATACATACATCCGTCAAGGTTGATAGAGGAGATTCAATGCCGGTATATACGGCAAGTGTTTTGACCACTACGTGTTCGCTATCATCAGGTGTTGCGCAAGTTGCGCAGACAGTTCAGCGTATGACATCAAAGTGCGGCGAGAACAGAGCTCCTTGTGCTTTCGAAACGTTCTCGCGGTACTCTGACGTCGGACATTCGCCGATCGGTCAGCAGCATTTCAAGAACTCGAACATACCTAATACAAAGTCAGAAGACACATACAGTGTCCAGAATTTTGAGAGTATCAGTATAGGAACGTGCACTTTTTCACTTTTTAAATTGTTATTTGTTAGATATAATGAAGTTTAATTGAACGGAGGCCTAATGTAAACCTGTAAGTTATTTATAAGTGATGGAAATCGTTTTTATGTTGTCTGTGGACATGTTATCTTATGGAAGGAAAAGAACAATTGATCCCCACAGGAACCATAAGTGAGACTGTGTATTGCAGTCATTGAAAATGTGTATATATATATATATATATATATATATATATATATATCCTATTTATATTAAATAGTAGTTTTTGCAACGGCTCTTTTGCAAAAATAAATAACCATTATTGGAAAAATTCCCCACCCCTGAACTACAACATATTACCACAGAGTGCATCAAATTGAACTGATTTTATATTTTCAGTCACCTTTTTGTTTTTTAATAAATGTATATTTGAATAAAACACATATCTCCTGATGTGCTGTGGTTTGCCTTGATAACACCTTAAAGGGATGGTTCACCCAAATATTCTGTCATCATTTACTCACCCTCTTGTCATTTCAAACTTGTATGACTTTCTTCCTTCCGCCAGGGACCCATTTGGTTCTGGTGTATGGACACTAAACTAATGCAAGTGCATTTTTCAAAATATCTTATTTTGTGTTCTGCAGAAGAAAGAAAATCATCCCGGTTTGAAAGAACAAAAGGGTGACTAAATGATGACTGAATTGCCTTTATGCGTGAACTTTAAAAGTTCACTTTAAAAGTTTAACGTTTTGTCGATTTTGTACCATACACCTAATCATTTGATGATTTACTCTTAACATGAGGGGGCATCAAAATCAACAATTGTATATATGCCCCTTGGTCATTTCCTTTGGCTAGTACTGTACAAAAATGTTTTAAGAGCTCTTTACATTATTTAGAACATTTCAACAGTACTGGCTTAAAGGCAAACATTATAGTATCCATAGCTCGACTGATAGAGCACTGCTTCAACAGGGCAAATGTCACAAGGTTCGATCCCTAGGGAACACAAATACTGATTAAATGAATACATTGAATGACCAAAGGCAACTTGCGTCAATAGGCATTAAATGTAATCATTCAAAAGAAAAGATCCAGGAGCATCTGGACTTGCTTATCCCTTTGTTAAATTTATCAATTAGTTAGATATGTGGTTTTCATGGCATGCATAAACAAATCCAGACGATCCCTTAAGTCTGAAACATATTACATTCTGAATTGGGTGTCTGTTTGAAAGGCATTAAGAGTCCATAAGTCCACAGTTCATAATGAAACCTAAAAATCCAATAAAAGTCAGGTTAAGACTTTAGTGCTCGACTCCGAGCAAGCAGACCTGAATTCAGATGTCTGTAAAACGTATAATCAAGACGAGAATGGCAAGCGGCCCCTGAGGCAGGAAGATGAAACACTTGCTCATGGTGCAAAACACGCATGGACACACACCCACCGACTCACACATATCTGCAGTCATTGTATTTTAATCAATGAATACATTTCCAATGCCTAATATTACTCATATAGCCTACATATAATACTATTCACATTCTCAGACTAATCATTTAATCGGACTCATTTCAGTCGCTTTAATAATCGTCTCTCTGCACGTTACAGATCGAGTCATCATCACTGACTGTAAAGAAGGTACGTTTCAAATATTTTGAATTAGTTTTTTTCTTAATTCTCGAACTTATTTTAAAAAACACACACACAAATGCAAAGAAATCTAATACCGACCGGTTATGCTTGGATATCCCTCTCACTCATTCACATCTACAGCAACACACTGCTCTCATTCAGCACCTCAACCCCATCCACAGAAAAAAGCATCTGTCATCCCACATTTCAGGCGAGGATGCGGACACGCGCATCATCTCTTATTATTGATCAGGTACCGTCAAACGTTCCCACGCGGGATTTTGTCCGCGGTGCGCTCGTGGACAGGAGAAGATCGCCCATGCCGCGAGACCGGAGCGTGTTTAACACAACTTTCACGTGCACACCACAATCCCGTAAACCGAGATGCAGAAGGCGATCGCAGTCGGTTTTAATCATCATCTGCCGGCCAATGCGGACCGGACTGCACCCCACCGGACGGGAACGAGTGCGCCTCTGTATCCACTGGCTCACCCTTACGATAACATTGCTGTTGAATTCGTAATATGCGAATGCCCTCTATTAACCCCAATGCAACGATCCCATCATCTCCCAATGCCCTAGCTACTATTGCTTCCCCAAACCATTAAACTGTACGCAAATCTATGTAATATCAAACAATGTTTTAACTGAGACGGATAGAGAGGTCTCCTACCGTATAACGGACCGGTCCGTCTGGGTCTGAAGAAGTCAAGAGTCAGGGATAGAGGCAGCAGTAGTGTTAACGGAGACAGTGCGCGTCGGAAGCCGTCTGTAGTATCCCACGTCGCATTAGTTAAGGTTTTTATATACGAGATACCTGAACTATAAGAGACCCACACGAGTATTATATTCGCCCCACGGTTTCCATACGCGCATTTGATTTTCCCCCAGACTGACCCGTAGCGATCAAATATCTGATGCTTTATCAGCAGATTTCGGGAGCGCGTGCGAGTTCTTCCTCATTCTTCCCTCTCCTCGTTCAGTGTGTGCGACCGCGCTGGAGTGAGTGCGTGTGCGCGCGTGCAGCGGAGCCTCGCGCTCTGAGCGGGACAAGGAGAGAAAGAGTGAAAGGGTTTTCTTATTTCTCTCTTATTCTTTTACACACGCATATGGATGGAAAAAACGGGCCTTTCATTATTCAATCATCACTCGGTAACATAACAATGGTTACCACGTGATACAATATATCTCGTGTTTCGTAGAGGTGAAAGGCGTCGAACATGCATTCATTTTCTACACTGCAGTTCATTTCTTCTCCTGTAAGTAGGCCTATGTTTCTTGGTTTGAACAATCATCACGGAAAATGTGATTAACGCGTAAAACATTAGGTTTCAAAGAAGTGCATTCAAAAACAGTGTTAGGTGGACATGCACACAAACATTCACGCCCATTCCGAATCTGCTTGAAACTGAATCTTTAAAGTGGATTTTATTCTTATTCTTAATAACGACCTCTGTTCTTTTCTAAACAAGGTTGCCTTAGGGGCGATTCACATTTCGCGTCTTTTGCGCGCGCAAGTTCGCGCAAATAGGGAGCCACGCGCATACTGTGCGGCGGGCACATTTTTCTGGCATCATGATGAAAATAGTTAAACTTTTCAGTGTACTGCACGGTTTTAGTATCGAAATGTGAATCACCCCTTATTCTTGACAGTTTGTATTAATACAAAATAATTTCATAGCTTTCCTGTAGCTCAGTGTTTAAAGCACTGCACTATCAATGCCAAGGTCATGGGTTCGAACCCAATTAGAAACAAATGTATAGTATAATGATAAAGTTAGTTGCTTTGGATAAAAGCATCTGCCTAATGCATAAATGTAGTTGGTCTTCATTTTATAGGTTATGAATTATATAATTTTATAGGTTCTATAAATATATGTTATAGGCTATGTTAGGCTATATGTTATATGCTAAAGATGTTATGTAAGGGATAATGTTCAGCTGAGGGTTATCACAAAAGTACAGTAAGCCCCGATGGTTTGATCAGGACCCGAAGCAAATGGGTTTTACTACGAAGAAAAGCTGTTTACTTTGGGTTTTAAGGTAAGAAACGACGTCCAACTGTCACGAACAGGCAATTTGGTTTTCATCATTTGTAAATATAATGTCATATATGTTATTTAAAGACATATTTATATTTGAATTGTCAAAAAGAAAAAACAGTGAAAATGATTCGCTGTGTCCGGGTTATGGTGTGTAATTAGTTTTGAGGGTTTGTTATCTGGGAATAACAAACCTGCAAATGCCGCGACTGGCCAATCAGAATCAAGCAGTGGTGAAGCTAGACCTAAAGCTCTACTGGGGCACACGCCCCCTTTACATTTACATCACTTGCGACACAATGCACTGTACAAACTTCCATTGCTTAAACCACTTCCTACAGTGCAACAATACTGGGGAAGGTAAACATTTATGTATTTAAAAATACTTAAGTTTCTTCAACATACTTAACAAACTTTATCAACATGTTTGCATGCACTGTATGGAAATAATGAAAACAGAGAGAAATGTTTCTTGCACATCTGTATTCATTACACAACGATAACAATGAATATTTACATCTTTTCAAGAATTTACAATTACAATATTTCAAGAAACCTGTCGTTTTCTGGCTCCAACAAATGTAAAGAACATATATTATTAAAAAACACAATATTTTCTGCTTTTAAAAGCCAAGTCCAAATTTGTAGTAAATTCTGATCATTACTGTCTGTCTATCTATTTATTTGGCTGCAATTACTAATTCTGCCAATAGGGGTGCCATATTTATCTAAGAGAGGCATTGAGGATGTGAATTTCGGCACAGGTGTATGAATTACTACTACTACTTCCTCTCTCTCTCTCTCTCTCTCTCTCTCTCTCTCTCTCTCTCTCGCTCTCGCCCCCCCTCCCACACACTAAAAAATAAATGTGTAAACAGTAAATATAGGATCAGAAAACACAAAACTGTCAGATTCTTAAAAAATGTGAAATATATCAGAGCTTATGTGCACTCAGAAAATTGTATCAAAGTGATGCTATTTAAAAACACACTGACGCAACATTATAATTTTGGTACATTTTAGTTCCTTGGACACCACAGTGGTCAAAGTAGGGAATTTTGAGTTTTATCTCTAATGTGAAAATAAAGTTTTTTACTGTAATAAATCTAAAGGTGAGATAAAAAAGAAGCAGCAGCTGTTTTGGCTTTGCTCAGGTGCGGTACAGAGTGGCCTAGTTCTTGTATATTTTGGCTAGAGGGAGAACTCTCTCTCTCTCTCTCTCTCTCTCTCTCTCTCTCCCTCCCTCTCCCTCTCCCTCTCTCTCTCTCTCTCTCTCTCTCTACTTGTCCCTCAACCCTCACTTGCTCTCTCACTCTTTCTTTCTCCTGTGGTGATCCTGCAGTTTACTGCCAGTCTAAACAAACCTGATATGTAAAAACACTCCAGTATTCTGGGAATTGTCTAATGTCAACCCACAGAGTTCTATTGTATTATCAGGCTAATTATAATTACTTTAGAAAAAAACCTAATCCACATCCCAAGATGGTCCTCTATAAGATTTTGCTTACCTTTGGGAACATGCACACAAACATTTGTTTTTGTGTCACGGGAACCTTCCATTCACATCCATTTATCTTTTATACTGATTTAATCATATTTTCTATCCCTCATGGAAAGGTTTCTACCTTCTAAGATTTTTTTATCAAAACATTATTTGTGTTTATTAAGCCATATTCCGTCGGCTGGTCCGCATGATGAAAGGTTTTATTATCTTCAAACGTTCTTACAACATCGACAAATCCATACCCACACACACATACACACTTGCATAAAAATACTCAATACACAGCATTTCTGCTAATTCAGTAATTCTATAATTATGTTTTGAGACCTCACATGGGATCTCTGCAAAGTTAAAACTTACTCATGCTGAACAAAGGGTGAAAAGGCCAAACCACTGCATACAATTAAAGTTATTCAATAACATGTTGTTGGTAAACTGTAAAATGCAATAAAGCAAAGATTCAGGATGCAGAACTGTTTTTATTTTGGTATTTCTCTAATACACTTTTGATCGTATTCTTTAATAAGAATAGTAATTTCTTGCTCTACATAGACGGAGGGACTTTTAAAACGGAAAGAGGGAGAATAGGTTTTTCTCATGTCATCATCTCTTCACATGACATAAATATTTCCTGTTTCTCTGATAACATTTAACTGGACTCTTCCTGTCACCCCAGTTTCACATCACTTTCTTGTCTGCCTCACTCACTCTCTTTTCCACACCTTTAAAGGGATAGTTCGCACAAAAATGAAAATTTCCACCTCAGGTTGTTCCAAACCTGTATACATTTATTTCTTCTGATGAACACAAAGGAAGATATTTGGAAGAATGTGAGTAACCAAACTGATCTCAGATCTGTTTGGTTACTGACATTTTCCCTAATATCTTCCTTTAGCAGACCAAATAAATATATACAGGTTTGGAACAATCTGAGGGTGAGTAAATTACGACAGAATTTTCATTTTTGGGTGAACTACCCCTTTAAGTCGCGGGAAACTTACTGTTCCGTCTCAAAACTAACGACGACAAGTTGAATCAGAATTATATTTTTGACACTGAATTTGATTTCTGCTACGATTTCAGAATTTGTTCGTCTATGTGATTCTTTTTGCTATTATTATTCTTACTAAAGGAATGTACAATAACATAAATTCGGTTTGTGTTAAATAAAGCATCAAGCTAAGCACACAAGACAGGAACTGATACGAAAACTCAAGTCACAGTGTGAACAGAAATAGTTCACAAAAATAAACTTTTTACAAACTTGCATGACATATAGCATAATTAGGCTGTTTTTCATGCTAATATTTATTAACAACATGTTTATACTATATATATATATATATATATATATATATATATATATATACATCACATTTCAGTGAACTTCTCAAACCAACTCAATGGCTTTGAAACATTGTTTTACAACCAGTTCACAATACCCCCACAGTCCTACTTTACTAACACAAATAACCTCTGTGTTCCTACACAATATCAGCATTATGAACAATATTATTAAAGTTACACCCCACTAAATTATATTTCTTAAGTATTTTGTGAAAACCAGACAGTAGCGTATATTGTGTTATTATTATTTTCTGCCCTCAGACACTTGACAGCCATAGCCACCATGCATCTTCACTACATGGAATAACTTTCTGCTATGTAACTCATTATGTGCTGAAAGCAAATAGAAAACCGATATAGGTCAACAGTGAACAACATAAGGGTGAACAGATGATGACAGAATTTAGCTTCATTTTTGGGTGAGCTGTCGCTTTAATACAACTGCAAGCCTTGTGTCATGAGTGTGCGCATTTGCTTGTTTCAGTGGGTCTGGTTATGCCTTCCGGGGCATGCTGCTGCTCTTTTCAAGACCGAACAGCTTCGCCAGAACAGAGCCCCAGAGGTCATGACAGCAGCCCCCACACTGGAGTCTGCTCATTTTAGTACACTGTGTGTGTCAATACTGTATACTGTACGACAGCCAATAAAAAGAAAAGGATCTGTAGTACGTGTGTTTAAACAATTAAATAATGGAAACCAACAGTTATGTTGACATTTAAACAATGTGATTGTTTGCTATGCTGTCATCCTGAATAGTTTATACAACCTCAAAATCACTGACATGTCGTAAAAATGTGATTTACAAGCTTTCCTCTACAGTGGCCAATATCTGATTATTGTTAGCTGAATAAAGAGATCGAGTTTGTTCATGGACACCCAGAGACACGCAAGCGACACAAACCAAACTAAAAGTGTATTCAGCTGCAAGCAATTTGAGCTCAGATCTGCTGTGGAGTCATGGGATTGAGTATTATTCCAATTACTGGGTCATTGTGTGTTTGTGTCTAACATCTGTACTTGAACCCCTGCTGCGTTTATAGGACTTTTTGCCAATATGCTCCATTAAGACTAACAGTAACGATTAATCACTGATGTGTCTTTGATCACATACTGAGTCAGATCACTACGACTGGATGTCTGATGTCTTAAAAATTGCAATGACCCCCGAAGGGATCTCCGGAGTGCCAGAGCACCCAGCTGAAAATCAGATAACGTCCAGAGCTGCTGTCGGACAGTAGAAACGGTCTTTCTTCATTTTCTTTGATCCTAAAAGGTTTTTGGTTTACATTATGCCAAGCACCACATTTCAGTTCATCAATATTCGAGGACAAGCAGGTCGACCAGCTAGACCAGCTGAACGTCAACTTGACCGTGTTGGGAGACCAGATATAGTGGACGATCTACTGTAACTTATCACTGTAACAACGTTCAATAAAAGGAAGGAAGGAGGCGGGAACCGGAAGACAGTTAAATAAAGTTTTAATATAAATAATAACAGCCGGCGGCCACTCACGGACCACCGCCGGCGAAATAACATAAATACACATATAAATATAAATACAAACGTAAAACATGTTCGGGCCCGGTCCTCTCTCTTCGACGCTCCGGTTGCTCGTTCTCTTATATGCTCCCGATCTCCTACGTGATTCGAGCCCGGTGTGCGCAAAGCTGGCGCTCATTCACAATTACTCACCGGTCTCGAACCACGGTCTCGCCCCGCCTACTCCACTACAATCACTAATACAGCTCTAAACATATAGCGTTTGAATCTATGGGAATGATTATTTATTATATGTATTGTTTGGTTATTTTATGTATGATTTGTATAACTCTCCAAGGTGTTCCTATATTTGTGCCTGTACATGTGGGCATTTATCTCTGATATGCCGGTTTTAATAACGCTGTGTGTTTTTGCTGTAACTGTTACAAATCTTTAAAAAAAGGAAGCCACATATATGACATATAGTACAGAAACCAAATGTTGGATCCCAGTTTGCTTACTATCATCCTAAATAGAGTGATATTTAAACTACTGCATCGCAAATCATAGTAAATAAAAAATAGTATTTCAAAGATGTCCAGATGGTATAGTATTTTGAGTGCATCAATGCATGCTTTTTCACTTACTATTGCCCTCAACCGCTCACGCTTCATTGGAGGAGGAATCGTTCTCTACAGACTTTAGTTGAAGTGATGAGAAGTGCAAACCTGTAAGGAAAAATATATTTTCAAGTAAGGAATTTAACTACATTGTATCATGATAGAATGTTACGACTTTGTATTATGGCTTGAAATTGGCACGCTTGCTCGCTACCTATTCAAAAGTATGTACTTGTTATTCACCAGCAAAGTATACCATCCTTCTGCACAGAAGCTTTCCAAAAATTCAGTCATTTATGTCTGAAAATTCAGAATAGACAGCTTCTGACCGGCACTCAAAGTAAGATGTTTTTTGAGCCTAGATGGTGTAGTTTTTGGCACAAACAAGCCCAGGTTAATTGGGTCATGCTAACCAGCCAAACGCTTGCCAACTGGGATTCAGTAGCATGACCTCCTGCCACCACCAATGACCTTTGTGTTCGATCTGTGACACAGAAATGCAAACAACCTGCTCTGAAAACAGACCGTACATGGATGGGAGTTGGAAAATGAGTGTGGGTAGATGTATTTTAAGTGATAGTTCACCCAAAAATGAAAATTCTGTCATCATTTACTCACGCTCTTGTCATTTCAAATCTTTATGGCTTTCTTTCTTCCACTGAACACAAAAGAAGATATTTTGAAAAATGTTGTTAACTGGTACCCATTCACTTGCATTGGTTCTGTGTCCATACAATAAAAATGTATGGGTGCCGTCACTGTTTGGTAACCACATTTTTTAGAATATGTTCTTTTGTGTTCGGCGGAAGAAAGAAAGTGAAAATTTGAAATGCCAACAGGGTGAATAAATGATGACAATTTTTTTATTTTGGGTGAACTATCACATTAAAGCAAAATGCTGTATGATTGCTTTGTCTTTAACTATTGGTGTTATCTATTGTCTGTCAATTATTTGTTGATATTTGTCTTGACCCTGTTTTTATGAATGTTACGTGTTTTTGTGATCTATTGTTGTCAACTATCTGTAGATATGATGACATATTATAATTTTTTGACTGTGAATGTTCCTTTTTGTGAAGCATCCTTGGGAAAAGGCACTATATATATATTTTTTTATTATTATTATTAATTCTATATAACTATATAACTATATGAACCGTGTACCTGTATATATGTACTTATTTATTAATAGCATCACTATTATTGTTACTTTTTTTTAAACTATGCAATGCATTAATTTGTTTACTGACAAATAGAATGATAAAACTCTCGCTTTCTTCATAATGTATTCACATACGCCTACACAGAGTGCGAGTGACACAGTGCAAAACAACAAAACAGGTTTTATTCGAATCAACAATGGGAGCAATATCAAGAGAATTTATCCTGGATGTTCTGTTTTTTTTTTACTGAATTACAAACAATAAAAACTGATTATTTCTTTGGCTTCAAGGATTATGACTGCTTACCTCACTCTCAAGACAATTGTCCTGGAATCCCTCATCATACTAAACAATATAACTGGCTAACAACATAACTGTGATCAGTAACAACAGTCTATAGTTAATTCATGATACCTAATCCATTAAGTTAATAATTGTAATTTAATAAAAATATCTTTGAAATATTTGACATTAGAACATGAAAATGACTGCAGGTATGTTAAAACTCAAATAAACTGGGAGCCACTGGCCAGGTGATGTGCTTATAGGCGGGCCAGTTGAGCAGGAAGAACAATTTTCTTGTAGATCAGGCAGATCAGACTGCAGTCCCATTAAAAGAACAGAAACATCACCAAATGGCTTTAATGTTATGACTTTACATATATACACAAATATCATAAAAAATAATTTACACATATAATAAAATACATTATTTTAGACCGTGGGGATAAACACCACGTTGGGGGTCGAAAAAAGGAACAGGACCTCGAGTAACTTAAAGCATTTTAATCTTACAGCGTAGACCGATTCTCTACAATCTTGTTCCTACAAGTCAATACGCAGCATTAATATGATGTGTTGCGACATGACGCACGTGTCTGTTGAAAACACAATGTCAGCCCATACAGATGCAATTCTTGCTTGTTGTCATTACTTAGACTACAACTGCCTGCAAACATTTGTGTTTAAGCCTGTCACAAGCTATGTGAAAAACACATTAGATTTATGTTATTTTCCATAAAAGTGACAATCTTACTATTTATAAAATGGTTCAGCACATTAAGAATTAATGTTGGCCATTTAAAGCTAAAGGTATTAAACCCATACACCCTCATGCAAATACTTTTATACTCAGGTCTCTCTACAAAACTGAGGGCAACATTAGCATAATCGGTGATGGACCTTACAGTAGATAATCCCTCAACCCAACAGCCCTTCGCCTTTCACAACTGTTTTGTGTATTTGCGTAAGACGGAGAGTCTTTTGAGGACAGGACTCAAAGACAGCTGTGGTCTGTCATGTGCAGAAGGAATCAGAGATGAATAGACAAGAACAGAGGAGAGAAACAGAGAAAAATTGAAGAGGAAGCATTTGAATTTTGGTTGCAGGCCAGTCACAACTAATGTCAGACTATATCAATATATTTTTCTAGTATTCTAACATATGTTTTCTTGTTTTTATATCATCTTCGGACACTGCAGTGACCTGTAGCTGTCAAACATCTATATATGAATCAGAGACAGTAGCTTATCTGTGTTCACGGTTTTAGTTTCTGAGTAAATAGTTGAAATCCGTTTTGAAAACACTAAATATAAAAACACTTTCAAGACCTCCAAAACGTCAACTCCCACTAAACTGATTCAATTGAAGAGCTCACACAACTGTAAATGAAGGATCTGCTGTGTTTGAATAATGAATTGCAGTGGGCAAATTCATTTCGGACACTGGTCACAACTGTCTATGTGTGTGCGTTTGTGTGAATAAAAGCGCAGGGGGTTGTTGAGTGGAAAGATTTGAGTGGGCGTCCAGGACCACAGGAGCTGTCATCTCTTCAGCACTGAAATTTACCACACGACTCACTGTGATTTCATAGAGAACCGAGAACCTTTTAATGGTCTCGGCTACTTTTATTATTACCATAATTATCAGAAACCCTTGTGTTTGGCGTGACATGACATGAGGAGATGCAGCACTCAAATCTTACATTTGTCTGAATATTCGCTTTTTGTGACATCACAAGTTGTCTTAAGAGAAGCAAGGTACGGTCAAGAGTCACCCATCCCACCCCCCCCCCAAGAGATATGAAGAGTCTCTTTGCTAATATTCAAGAAAAATCAAGGACTGAGGTTTTACCATAATGTTTTAATTCTGCATTCATTGTTCAAAGCTGGTGAACAATTGAACGCTGGCAATGAATGGATCTCTTAAAAGGAGCTTTATAATGAAGTCTGGAGTTTTGTTCTTAACCTGTGTTGGCCCCTGAGAGACTCTAGCCTACGCGATTACCTCTTTGAATAACACCCTGCCATTAGCATAGCGATTATGAACATTCTTAGACTTTCTTTACCTGTCAATCAAACAAACTCTTATTGCAGACTCTGAGCACATGCTGAACACTTTGAATGAAAAGTAAAAAACTGTGTATGTTCGTGATTTAGATTTTTCCTAAATGTGGACAGTTAGACGACACAAACCTAAACAACTGTGCTCCATGTCAAGTCTAGCTACAAAGGCTTAAAGTCACATACAGGAAGTGTGATGGTCAGCTTGGATAAAAGTGTATTTCTGTCATGACAACTCTAAGAGTATTTAGCATGCTAGTGTGCATGACATAAAATGTATTTGGTCTATGCGGAATAGTAAGGAGACTTGCTACTGCCAATATATCCACAACGTGCTGCTGTTTGCAAATAAGGAAAGCTGCTGCACTTATAACATATGAATTAAAAACAGCTTACGTGGTCCTTGTAGCAGATCTATACCTGTGGAGCTGGGGAAGGAGGAGGGTTCTGAAAAGCGCTGCACTGCTGCAACTATCACTAGCCGAGATTTAAACGTAGAGCAGCAAGCTGATTGGCCGCTGATACGGAGGGAACCAATCATTTCTGTTGTAGCTATTATGTCGGATAGGTTTAGACTTTAAGACTGCGCCATCTGGAGTTTCATGCCAGTAATGTAAGCTTAAGTGCAAGTTCTACCGGGAAGAATCAAATGTTACGGCATCATTCTATGTATGGTCCTAGCCAATTATCACTTAAGCCTAGGAGTATATAAGTACGGTACTCACCCTCTTCTCATTCGCAGATATTGCAGTAAGCGTTCACCCCCCAGTACAATCTCAACAATTCTGAACCTTCACTCACACCATGAGCTCAACAAAGAAATCTCTCAAACAAACTTTTTCAAACTGTGTATCCGATGGAATTGATGTAAAGTGATGTAAAGCATGCCACATGGATATCTCAGCTCTTGTTATTCTCTCATACTTTCCAGATGGTCCTCCCCAGCCCTTAGTGGCTGCCAACCGGATCAAAGGAACGGAGAATTAGCATACCAGCTCCTCTGATATTACAAATCACACAAGCACATATTCTCATGCATATACAGGTAAACTCTCAGCTGGAAACCAAAAAATAAGCAGACATGCCAATGCGTACAGTTTATCAACAATTCTACAGCTTTTAACCACACGCAGTGCCAGCCAAAAGCTCTACCATGGCACACTATACGCCAGTCAGTTCTCAATCATCGGACCAATGGAGGTCGACAGCAGTAACCGGTTTTCTTAGTTACCTTTTCCCTAGTTCCCATCCTGTGAGAAAAACAAAAACTGCAGTACACAATATCGCTTTTTATCCGTTTTCTTTGTTGACATTATCTGTCTTTCCGAGGGCTAACATATCAAAGGTTCCTCCTGGACATTTTCCTCCCTGTGACTGCGAGTGAGGGGTCACAGCTTGTGACCGCAGCTGTGATTTCAGAAGAAACAGCACCATGCTGGACGGACCACACAACAGAGCGGGCGAGCATCAAAACAATACCTTTCTCATCAGGAGACAGACATAAAACATCTGCTATTCGAAGGCCTGCAAAACTGGGCTATTATGAAGGTCATTTCACAAAATGTTTCAATATTCTATGTACATTTACCATTATGTAGCTTTGTCAAGCACAGCCAAACAAAGATGTTAAACAAACTGAAGGGCGTAAGAGAAGGGCTATTTTCTGACTTACTCTGTAGTACCGTCAAATCTCAAGCAGTAGTTTAAATGTATTCACACAGGGCTTCCTTTCTCTTTAAAGTGCTAATGTTGTGGCCTGGCTCAAGTAGGAGAGGCTGCTGTGATAGAAAAATTACAAATGGAGAAATTAGTAGTGTGACAAATATGGGGATGAACATTAGTAGGAAGCGTGTTATTACAGTCTAAAGAAAAAGGAAGAAAAAAAGGATTTCATCATTCTGGAGTTGAAGAAAATTAAGAGTCTGTGTAACACTCTATTGCACAGAAACTGAAGTAAACTGGGACAACCACAACCTGCTGGGTTATTTCCAAGGGCAGTGCTTGTTACATGGCCCCCCCAAAAAAAACTTCACATTATTCTGATGTGAATAATTCAAAACTTCATTGAAACCCCGTTCATTGAAACTTCATTCAATTTAACCCCGTTAAATTACATGCAGACTAGTTCACTCAAAAAAAGAAAAATCTTTCACCATTTACTCACTCTCATGCCATTCCAAACGTGTTCGACTTTCTTTCTTTGGCAGAACACAAAAGAAGATATTTTGAAGAAAGTTGATAACCAAACAACATTGTTCCCCATTGACTTCCATTGTATCGATGCAAAACGACAAAGACATTTCTCCAAAATTCTTTGTTTGAATGAATGGATGAATAAATGAAGAAAGAAATAATTTTTTGGGGTAAATGCTCCCTTTAACACACTATCAATAATCTAGCGACCCCTAGATTAATTTATTGAATGAAAATAAGTGTGTCGTGTTTCTACCCAATAAACAAATACTTACCATGAATATTTATTCTGCGTTCACACAAATATGAAAATGTGTATAACGTATACAGCTCGCAGGCACACATGGTCAGCTGCGAAAGGTAACAAAAATATTTTATGATTCAGTCCTCTTTAAGTCTTTTGAATTCAGCATGACTTAATTTTCCTGAAAAATTATAGCAGAATGTCACAACTGTTCATTTGAAAAACAATGGCGAGTGTTGTGTTTTGTTATGGCAATAAAAGGCACATTCATTTGATGTAACACAATGTAATTTAGATTTATTATTCTCTTAAAGTCAATACAACCAATCAAACTAATATTCTTTCGCTCTTCTTGACACACTTCCAGAAGTACTAAAACAGCAAGATCAAGTTCACGCACATATACATATTTAAACACCGCCTGCTGGGTTCTGCAATGCGACCTGGTCGGCGGATTTAAATTTCATCTTTAACTTTCGATATTTTCTGACTAACCAAGCAGCCGAAGGAAAGGACATTATGAAGGAGCCGAAAACAGAAGTTACACAGTCAGCGCTCAGCTGCTGCAGTGAGGCAGAGCAGAACTCATTTTAATGAAACCAGTGGAAGACATGAAAAAAGATTTCTGCGGCAATACAGCACCGATCTTTTAAAGGCACAGCGGCGCAAAATTGGAACGAACCTAACAGCATGCTTTCCAACGTGGCGAACATCGTTTTCTTTTTTGGGGGGCCTCCCTGGTCTTGCAAACAAAGACACAGGCCCCCTGTCACTCAAAGTGCAAATATTGCTGCATTGATGGAAAATGATAGCGTGCAAGTGCAAAATGTGCTCTCATGTTTAGGAGATCTCTGCGGGTTCCCTCCACACAGCACTGGAAAAAGGCTGATAAGATGAGAGGACAGGTTATTCACTGGAAAATACTGAATCACCTGCTTAGGTAATATTTCACAAGTCATCTCATGAATGGAGTGTGTGAGGAAATTGTGTGCGAGTGGGGGTTGGGGTTTAAGCGTGAATTTATGTGTCAAGAATCTCTCTTTGAGACATGACGTGAGAACCCAAGTGCAGGCAGGACTCAGACGTGGGGGTAAACAAGGGAATTTATTAACAAAGAAACACAAAACAAAGACCCACGATGGGGTAAAACAAGACAGGATAACAATATAAACTTTAACAAGGACAAGAACACTAACTAACTAGACTATAAAACAAACACTTGAAACAAACACTAAACTAACACTTACTATAAGGGAGGAAACAGGAACAAGATGACAAGCATAGAATAACGTTCAGACGAGGACCAGGTACATCTACAATGAACGCGCACAGGACAATGAAACATGAGGACTCTTTATAGGGAAGACAGACACAGGATCATAACGAGCAACAGGTGCTGGGGATTAGCACTAAGGAGAGGCTGACGAGGAACGAGATGTAGGGAACAATGACGAGACACGAGAAAGATCACTCAATCTCACACAAAACCATAGGTTATGCCATGACTCCACTCAAACAACAAGAATAAACATGACATGATAGTGGAATCATGACATAAGCCCCCCCTTTAATGAGCACCTCCAGGTGTTCATCAAGGGGTAACTAACGAGACAAGACTGACTGGGAAACAGACAAAAACCAGACAGACAAGGTGAACATGACAAGGGGCATACAAGAAATAATAACAAATGGGTTGGGGTGAGACAACAAAAATAGCAAACAAGGGAGGGGGGGTGGGGGCAAACAAGAAAACGTGGGAAGTCCAGAAGGGGTAGGGCTGGGTGGGGAAGTTCCAGCCCTTGGGGACGCGCCAGGGCGCGGAGCCCCAGGAGGCTTGACAGGGGTAGTCCTGGGGGGAACTGTTCTTGTCCCCTGCAGGACTGCTGGGCTGGACCATGGCTGGGCAGCCGGACTTGACGGCGGCTGGGCAGCCGGACTTGACGGCGGCTGGGCAGCCGGACTTGACGGCGGCTGGGCAGCCGGACTTGACGGCGGCTGGGCAGCCGGACTTGACGGCGGCTGGGCAGCCGGACTTGACGGCGGCTGGGCAGCCGGACTTGACGGCGGCTGGGCAGCCGGACTTGACGGCGGCTGGGCAGCCGGACTTGACGGCGGCTGGGCAGCCGGACTTGACGGCGGCTGGGCAGCCGGACTTGACGGCGGCTGGGCAGCCGGACTTGACGGCGGCTGGGCAGCCGGACTTGACGGCGGCTGGGCAGCCGGACTTGACGGCGGCTGGGCAGCCGGACTTGACGGCGGCTGGGCAGCCGGACTTGACGGCGGCTGGGCAGCCGGACTTGACGGTCTCCTCTGGACCGGGCTTGGTGCCGGTGGCTGGACCGGGCTTGACTCGGGCGGCTGGGCAGCGACCTCTGGCGGCTGCTGGGCCGGGCTCGGTGCCGGACGGACCGTCACCTTCCCACAGCGCCCCCCCAAAAAATATTTGGGGTTTGACACCACAGGACTCGGGACCACAGGACTCGGGACCACAGGACTCGGGACCACAGGACTCGGGACCACAGGACTCGGGACCACAGGACTCGGGACCACAGGACTCGGGACCACAGGACTCGGGACCACAGGACTCGGGACCACAGGACTCGGGACCACAGGACTCGGGACCACAGGACTCGGGACCACAGGACTCGGGACCACAGGACTCGGGACCACAGGACTCGGGACCACAGGACTCGGGACCACAGGACTCGGGACCACAGGACTCGGGACCACAGGACTCGGGACCACAGGACTCGGGACCACAGGACTCGGGACCACAGGACTCGGGACCACAGGACTCGGGACCACAGGACTCGGGACCACAGGACTCGGGACCACAGGACTCGGGACCACAGGACTCGGGACCACAGGACTCGGGACCACAGGACTCGGGACCACAGGACTCGGGACCACAGGACTCGGGACCACAGGACTCGGGACCACAGGACTCGGGACCACAGGACTCGGGACCACAGGACTCGGGACCACAGGACTCGGGACCACAGGACTCGGGACCACAGGACTCGGGACCACAGGACTCGGGACCACAGGACTCGGGACCACAGGACTCGGGACCACAGGACTCGGGACCACAGGACTCGGGACCACAGGACTCGGGATCTCCAGGGTTCGAGCCGCCCTCCGGAGTCTCTTTCTCCTCCGCTTGCCAACGGAGACCAGTGGCTGGTGGTGAAGAGACTGCAGAGGATGGGGAGAGGCCCATGACCCCGATTTCTAGGGAATGACCCTCGGGGATGGCGGCCAGCGGAGAAGGAGAGCAAGACTCGACTGAGACCCTGGGCTTCGGCCGATTCATGGCGTACCTGATCAGTTCGGTGAAGCCCAGCGGTCTCAGCATCTGCATCTCCTCCCGCGTCAGAGGATGGTTGAGGCCGCCATTGAACAGGACCATCTGTTCCTGCTCATCATGGACCATCTCCCCTGCAGTCTCAAAGAAGCGATCCGCGAAGCCAAGCACGTCGCCGTATCCCTGACGAACAGTACACAGGCGACGTGCCTGACTTGCGCGTCTCGCCTCCATGCCTGCTGGGTTCAATCTTGGCGTGTTCATTCTGTCAAGAATCTCTCTTTGAGACATGACGTGAGAACCCAAGTGCAGGCAGGACTCAGACGTGGGGGTAAACAAGGGAATTTATTAACAAAGAAACACAAAACAAAGACCCACGATGGGGTAAAACAAGACAGGATAACAATATAAACTTTAACAAGGACAAGAACACTAACTAACTAGACTATAAAACAAACACTTGAAACAAACACTAAACTAACACTTACTATAAGGGAGGAAACAGGAACAAGATGACAAGCATAGAATAACGTTCAGACGAGGACCAGGTACATCTACAATGAACGCGAACAGGACAATGAAACATGAGGACTCTTTATAGGGAAGACAGACACAGGATCATAACGAGCAACAGGTGCTGGGGATTAGCACTAAGGAGAGGCTGACGAGGAACGAGATGTAGGGAACAATGACGAGACACGAGAAAGATCACTCAATCTCACACAAAACCATAGGTTATGCCATGACTCCACTCAAACAACAAGAATAAACATGACATGATAGTGGAATCATGACATTATGTGCATGTGGTGATGGAATCATGTAATTACCGTCTCGGAGACAAGACTGTAAGGTGGACCGTTTCATATTTCAATAATAATAGGGGTTCATGCATCATCCAACAGCTGAGTGTGTGTGCGCACTTTCACTCAGTCTCAAGGTCAACTGTTTCCTATCCAGCTAAAGACCTAGTCACCTTTAAGGTTTCAATAAGATAGATCTGGGAGATGTTTTTGACCTGCTGTAATGTCTCTAAGCAGAATCTGCTACGAGATCAACCGTACGAGGCCTCTATAATTCTCTCTCACTGTGTTTGTAATGGTGTTATTGAGTGAAACACATTTCATTGAGCGCCTCGGAAAAGCCTAGCGGTCATTTGTATTGTCTGCTGTGCTATGTGAATTCTCCCGCGGGTTATATTTATGGATGTCATTAGCTTCTTTTAAAGGCCTTTGAACTTGCCATTAAATGTATTAGTTAGAAAAGCATTAAAGGGACTGTACACCCCGCAAGATGTTGAACAATGTTGATGTTGCTCTTCTTTCTGTATAATGAAAGCAAATGGTGAGTGTAGCTTTTTGTCACAGGCATTTTGGATCAAATCTGGGCTATTTCTTAAACTTAATCTTATAACCTTCCAATCGAATAACCTTAACATGAAAAAAACGAAGTTTATAAAAGAATTGTCACATCCAGTCCATGTTCCTCATGAACAGGCACATGAAAATCTAGTTGCTATTGTATGGTCTATAAAGAGGCATACCTTCTCCATTTCTTGGGTATATTGCTGGTTTGCGCATTTTATTTGTCTCTCAAAAGTGTGTGTTCTTTTTCTCACATACATAACGCATTCATTTTCCCCTCTTTTAAAAAGGAAAACTCGTGCATAGGGTGATATTTTTCTAATATCTGGACACAATCATGAGGGGTTTAGTAAACTATAAACAGATGGTTCAAATGTGTAATAAAAACATTCTCTGAGAATCTAAATTTCTAGCTTGGACGGAAAATGTCTAATACATAACAATTGCCCATCTATCTTATTGTACCATGCATTTTGAACAGCATGAGGGTGACAAAGTAAAAAGTGACAGAACTGTTATTTTTGAGAGAACTGTTCCCTGAAGTAAACTTAATAAAAATGGTATAACGTTCAAGGTGTTGTCCCTTCGAGGGTCAAAAAAGCAAATACAGGGAACAAAATGAATCGCCCACGCCAGGTCTTTATGACGCAAAAAAATAATCTGTTTTTGCAACATTTTAAACCTGTAATCCATAGCCTCATGTAAATGGATTTTGCACATTCACAATGGGGTTTATTGACAATTCACAAACTAATTTCTGGTGCAATATAACAGTCACCTACTGAAATGGAGTGTGATGATGTGTAGGGAAAACAGTGTCATTTTTTTCCATGGTTTCAGTTAAAAATCTTTTCTTTTCTAAATAAATAAATAAATGTACAATTATTTTTGTAAACTCTTTAAATACCATAGCACACGGTACCATTGTGTCTATTCATCCATCGTTTATGATCTTCTTAAATCCACTGAATTAGTGGGTAGTAGACAAATATTTTCCTAGAAACATCTGTCTGTGCAGAATTTATCATATGAACGCATACAAGTGTGAATTCGGCAGTGATTGAATTGCTGTGCAATGTTTGTCTAGAAACCACAACACTCACAGCAACAAACACACTTGTAATTATTAGCACTGTAACGCGTGATACTTCCCACAATTACCACAACGTCATTACATGTTTCAGAATTACCAGAGCACTAACATACTCCCTTAATGGTTGAACAACCAACGCATCTCAGTCACAGACCCAGAGTTTGAATAAATGGATTTTGAACATCCTGGAATTCCACCATTTATATCTCTATACTGGCAAATGACAAAGTGTGGGTCAGACCTTTTACAAGAACAGCCTCAATAACACACCCCGATGCACTGGCAAATGAAAGCCATCTGTGGATGATCAGAGTCACAAATCTCACTGAAATCTCTCTCTGCCTCCATTTCTTACCTATGGGATACATTGGTTTAAAAACCTTTATTAAAAAAAGTTTGTGTTGTCAGTTGCCCTTGTGTTCCTCATACAACAGGCACACTGTTACACCGTTGATCAAAGTTTTAATACACAGTGTGAACGTTTACTTTTGTGGTCAGACTTTTCCAAGATGTCTCCGACATCTTTCCAAGATGTTTTCCAAGATGTCAGAAAATGCAACTCTGCCTGGATGTGATCAGTGTGGACACAACCTTTTTATCCTGTGGCAATCATCTCTCTCTCTCTCTCTCTCTCTCTCTCTCTCATCAAAACAACTGTCAGCCTCCTCCGGGCCAGACCACAGCGTAGCATAAGCATTAACTATAATCTCTGTGTGCAGCTGAGCGCACTGTGTTTCTATCAGTGTGGCTGTGTTTGTGTCGGGCATTAAACTTACAGCCTGTGTCTGATGGGGTTCACCTTGACTTCTCTTAGACTCCAGCCAGCTTTTTGTTCCCCATTAACTGCCTGTGTGTGAGGGGTAGAAGACAACAGTCTGTCTCTGGGAATTCATTGATTGTGCGCTTAAGCCTTCAGGGGGGTTTAAATGCTTAGGCTGTGCTCTTTAAATATGCGTCTTTATGAAGCAGATGAGTAAAGCACTTAACCGAGAGAGACAGGCTCGGTGTAGATGTGTGTGCTTGCGTACACCGCCTCCGGCAAAATGCAGAGAATGACTTGGGGCAATAATGAAGACGGTTATTTAAGCAGACCTATAAATAAATGGCTATATACCAAAAAAAGCATTTTGGAGCATTTGCGTTGTCAATATAGCCGCACATATGCGTAATGGAGAAACCGTTTTTTACCTGGCATTGTTCACTGCTAACAAGGCTTAAAAAGTCATAACTGTTTGAATGGCACAACCTTTAGTATTGACAAAAGATATCTACAAAGACGTTCTAAGCCAGAAGAATTTGCAGCAGCAGTAGCATCACATATGAGACAGGAGTGATCAACAGATGGCAAGCATCCAATCTGGGAGACTATCGGTTAGGAAAGTGTTTTTATTAAGTACAAACAAGCGCTCCTAGTACAATAAGTCTAGTACTGACACAATTGAACA
Source organism: Triplophysa dalaica (assembly GCF_015846415.1). Lineage (NCBI taxonomy): Eukaryota > Metazoa > Chordata > Actinopteri > Cypriniformes > Nemacheilidae > Triplophysa > Triplophysa dalaica. The sequence goes on along the minus strand of NC_079556.1, from coordinate 6,243,153 downwards.
GTGTCAAAGTAAACAAACCAACGCAGATGTAAAGTTAATGAAGAATTGGATTGTTTTCATGTGTTGACTCAACATTATTCAATGCAATAGAGTATAAATGAAAATTTTCATTCACTTGCATTGCACTGTTTTACAAAGTATGTGGGTCAATGATATTTCAACCCTCCAATTTTAAATACAAATAAATAATAATATCTATTGTAGTTATTCAAACATTAAAGGAGGCATGAATTAAAATCACTATTTTAACCACTTTTAACCACTTTTAATTTATTTTAATCACTATTTTTTTCAAGCTTTTGTTATATAAGAGGGAATCGTATTCACGCGAACATCATGTAAGTTTCAGAACTGAAAACGCCCTTGTTATTATTGACTATTGACTATTATTGACACCAGGCCCAGCGAGCGCCTTCTGGAATGCACCTATCTATGACGACATTGATAGGTTGAACACCACCTCCACAGAAAATTATTGACGACTACTTATCTAGCTCCGCCCACTGGTTTCGCGCATGACATCACTGAAGTATTTCATTTTTGTACTATGTGCCACATAAAAAATAAGTAAAAAGAAAGGCTCCTATGGTCTTTGGATAAAGTAGTTTATTGCCTCACTTGTAATACAAGACATTCAAAGTGTGGTGTGTCATAACACTCAGAGGTGTCACCGATAAATGCCAGAGGTGTTTAACTATCACGTTCGATTGGTCAGCCGGTTTGTGACCTTGATTAAGGTTGCCTCTGGTTTGTATGCACATTGCTGTATGCTAAGACCCTGCTTTTCAGAGAACCCTGACCACTCCCACCACTCTTCTCCACGGTTACTGTTACCATGACACTGTGAGTAATCCTTATCACTCTCTAAAATTTAACACCATCAGGGATTAAAGACTCCAACAGAGAGAGAGAGAGCAATCTTTGAAGCCACAATCAAAAAAATTTGTGCCAATGGAAACGCTCCAGTCACGCATTTCATCTTATTCTCTGTAAAACTGTTTTCCACAGTCAATCTCAAGTGGCCTCTATGTTAACAGAGCACTCATAGATCAACTTTACTCTGACACTTCACGTTTCCGTCCCTACGAGGTTCAACACAGAAGAGAAGAAAGAGAACTATGAACAGAGAAAAAAAAAGCAATGTGTCACTAGAGATATATATCTTTGCTTGTGTGCACCTTATGCCAAGCGCACAATACCTGATGTCTGTTTTCCCTAAACGATTCACTGCTCCAGAAAAGCCATCAGAATTTTTATATCAGGCAACCTGGTTTTATGTGTGGGCATCCATCTATCCTGACGTGAAGGACAAACATTAATCCTTTTCTTTTATTGACCTTCTCTTTTGTGCTCATTTAATTAGTCTCAGTGGCTCCAGCAATCCGCCATTCGGATTGAGCTCCGTGTTTCAATAACTTCACAGTTACTCAGACAGATTTGGGTCTTTAGAAGGCATTGCACAATTAAGGCAAATCCTTTAAGGGTCCTTACCACTAATCTCCTTTAATCCAAACTCACAACCCCAATCTGATCCCATCCCTAAACTTCCAACACCAATGTTCTATCCTAGATCCGAATTCCACCCTTTCTTGGTCTTACCTCCAAACCCCAACTGAACTGAAGCTCCAAATATACACCTACAGTAAACCTCAAATTTTATTTTATACATGTATGTAGTAGAGTAGGCGGGACGAGACCGTGGTTCGAGTCCGGTGAGTAATTGTGAATTAGCGCCAGCTGTGCGCACACCGGCCTCGAATCACGTAGGAGATGGGAGCATAAAAGGAACGAGCGACCGGACCGTCGAAGAGAGAGGACCGGGCCCGAACTTGTGTTTGTATTTGTATTTATGTTTATGTTAATGTTATTGCGCCGGCGGTCGTCCGTGAGGGGCCGCCGGCTATTATTACTTTATTAAATGTTTGTTTAAATGTCTTCCGGTTCCCGACTCCTTCCTTCCATTATTGAGATTTGTTACAGTGGTGCCGAAACCCGGGAGGAAGGAGAGACATGCTGTCGGAGAGTCCTCGCCGCCGAGTGGCCTCGCGGTGCCGGAGAGGTCGGGCAGCGCGGACGAAGGGCGTCCGCCAGTGGCTGCCCGAAGCGGTGGCTCTGGAGAAACGGAAGTGCACAGTGCGGCCACCGTCAAAACTTCGGTGGAACGGCGACCTTTGCTGCCGCGCCCCTGGGTCGAGGTGGGGTGGCTTTCGTCCAAGTGGGAGCGGGGGGGTTGCCGCCGTCCGCCAGAGGCCGGAGCCTGTGTCCGTCCCCCGAGGGGGAGGAGCAGGGGGCGGAAGTGCCGGGTGAGCCACCGCCTGCCAGAGGCCGGAGCCTGCGTCCGTCCGCCCAAGGGGGAGGAACAGGGGACGGGGAACCCGCCCCGACTCCCGGATAAAGGAGGAGCCACCGCCGGCCGCCAGGGGGCGGACGGTCGAGCCGTCCACCGAAGCCCCAGGGCCACCGCAAGGCACCGCGAAGGAGAGTACTCCGGCTGGTTGAGGAACGAGCGGCAGCATGTCGGGGAACCGGATTTTTTTTTTTCTTCCTCTCTCCCCTCTCTCTTTCCGGTCGCTCCGAGGGCTCCCGTCTCCGTTGTCTCGTCTCGTCGCTGCATACCCCCCACCCCACCCCCCCGAGGGAGGGGGAGGGAGCTTGCACAGTCGCGGGGGTACCCCCCGGCCTGTGAGGGGTGATGGGGGTATGTAGTAGAGTAGGCGGGACGAGACCGTGGTTCGAGTCCGGTGAGTAATTGTGAATTAGCGCCAGCTGTGCGCACACCGGCCTCGAATCACGTAGGAGATGGGAGCATAAAAGGAACGAGCGACCGGACCGTCGAAGAGAGAGGACCGGGCCCGAACTTATGTTATGTTTGTATTTATATTATGTTTTGTTCGCCGGCGGTCGTCCGTGAGGGGCCGCCGGCTGTTATATTACTTTATTAAATGTTTTAATGTCTGCCGGTTCCCGCCTCCTTCCTTCCCTTTTATTGAGATTTGTTACAATGTATTTTTCTGGATCAACAAGAATGTTAACAGAGAGACTTGCTATAAACTCCAACATTGTAGGTGCACCCTTTTTAAATTTTGCATTCAGTTTCAACATATATCACAAAAATATTATACATTTTTATCATGAATTCTTTTAGCCACTATAACACTGTAGTGAAAGTCAGATATCATGATGATAGTCCTTGCACATATCATACTTTGTTAAATCACTGTAAGCCTGCCCTAAGCTTTCATGCTTCACATACTGCAACACTCTCGATTCCTGACTTAGATTTCCTCCAGTGCTGGATTTCACAAGAGCAAAAATGTCTGTAGTATCTGTACAATGTCACTAATTTCAATAAATTGAGATGCAAGGACATCATCTGAGACCTCAACAAGATCAAAAGAACTGCACAAAAACAGGCCCAATTTTAGATCAACAACATTTGTAATAGCAACATTTATTGCAGGAGATGGGACAATAGTCTGTCAGACACCAATTTAAAAATGCCTGTTACAATAACTATCAACAAAGAAACAACTGTAGTGTAAAAATAGCAGATTGGAAGATGGTAATCAGAGACGGTGCCTGCTGCTAACATCACAAAAAAGCTCATTCTGCTTTCAACAGCAAAGAACAATGCAAACCCTGCAAAACATAAAGTGGGTGACTTCACATGCGGGTAATTTCACCGTTTGGCATTCTGAAAGGTCTTTCCACATCTGTAAACAGCTTTTCTTGAATTCTCAAACAATAAAAGTTCTCAAGTGTGTGGATGCTAAGATCGGTTTTATAACTATATACGTAGGTGCACAGAGGGAACGTTCCCCTCTGTCTTTCTAATGCTACTGTAGTCCCACTCTTCTTTCCTGTTTCTTCTTTTTTTGTAGTCACTTCATGCTGTCTTTCTCGGCATGCCTCTGGCTCAATTTAAACCGGGAAAGTGAACAGAAGCAGTTTGCATACGCATGATCAGCGGAAACAGTGCTGCTAAATTTAAAGGCTTTATGAGCCGTGCGCCTTCTCAGAACGTCACGATATCAAGGCCAGACAAAGAGCTATGACCAACAGGATCACTCTGCAACAATAAGACTGCATTATAGAGACATCTTGTACAACCAGATACATATAAGCACTTGTATAGCATCAATTACACAAGCGCCCAACCAGCAGAGCAGATATTTATGCCAACAACTGCAGCTCACGGCAATAATTTTACACAATTTTCTATACTGTGTTATCCATTTCACCCTACCGTTTTTCTAATAAATTCAATTTACTATACTGTTTGTCTATTCGCTGTACGTTTTGATAATTGTCTCTTTATTATGCTATAAGCTTCTATTCACCCTACAGCCGTTCAATTCTATTCTATATAATTTATTTTATATACATTTTATTACACAGTCTATTATTCTATATACATTTCAGTTTTCTATTATAACATTTTTATAAATGTTTCTGTTATATTAAATATAATTTCTATGTTTTCTCAATTTCATTTATCTTACTATATTGTGTCTATTCTTCTATCTGTAAATGTACCATCCTTTTTTCCTTTTCCATTTAATTCATTTCACCACACTGTTTCTCTATTCTATTTATTTTACAAGACTGTTTGTCTATTCTATCTTAATATATTTTATTTACTTTTATTTTATTTCAACCTACTGTTTTAATATCTATTCTATATAATTTTACATTACTTTTTTACAAAGGTAGATTTCCATTTTGCAATATACAGTAGCCTGTATCTATCCTATCCTACTTTTTCTACTCCATATAATTTTGTTCCATTTTCTCTACTGTACATTATTCCACTGGCACACTGTTCCTCTAAAGTGGACCACAGAGTCTATCTGAAAGCTGTTGTATTCTAACAGGGACTTGTTTGTCCCTCAGAGGTGCTGTAAATCAGATTGCAGAGAGATTCTGAGCGCTCAGCTATTTGTAAACCTGTATGACAGCACCCTCGCAGGACTCAAACACTTTCCACAGCATTTCTGTTTGAAACACGGAGAACAGCGCAATGTGTCCTGGATTCAGGAGCCGAGGGCGGTGTTTCCTAATCAAGCTGAAGGACAGATCAGTGCTGGTCCAAAGTGACGTTTGCTCTTCCATAGGGGTTTGTCATCTGTGGTCTTTATCGCCACAGTGAATCAACACACCCAGCTTAGACTTGGCAAGAAAAAAATGAAATGGCCACAAATACAAAGGCACACGTTAGCACAGGCATACACACAAACGCGCATGCACGTAGGCGTGCGCGCAAGCTGCACACACATGGCTGTCAGCCCACATCACTTAATCTGCCTCTCCATCATTTCAGATGCACTCCAACTCCACAGAATTCAGTCTCCCGGCAACAAGCATCATAACAACCGTGTTTCTCTTTCCATCTCTCTGTAAGTTCCTCCCTCTTTCTATTTCTCTCCCAGTGACTCACTCATGCTGTATCTCTTTTAATTTCTCTACTTTTTCCTTTCTACGACCATCTTTCTCTGTCTTAGTTTGGTTCATTCTGTCCCAGTGTACAGATGGCAGGTTGTCCACTCTACTGATAGAACATTTATTAAAGGAATTGTTCACCCAAAAATGTCATTTCTTCCATTGTTTTCTCACCCTCGTGACATTGCAAACATGTACAAATAATGTTTTCTTGCAGAGCACAAAAGACATTTTAAAGAACGTTGGTAAACAAACAACTGACCCCCATTGACTTCCATTGTATGGACACAAAACCACAAAGACATTTTTCAAATATCGTCTTTTGTGTTCGAGAGAAGAAAGAATGAGTTAAATGATGGAAGCATTTCTTTTAAGTGAACTATCCCTTTTAAATGTCATTTTGTCATCCAATATTACTTTCCTGTTTGACCTGTTCCCTGTTATTAAAGGTCTTTCATTTTCTCTTCTTCTCTTCTACTGGCTGTCTCTCTATATCACATCTTCTCTCTTTGCTCGCTTACACTTACACACAAGCGAACAGACTGGCAAACACATCCTGTAATTTACTGAACTGATTTGATGTTATACATATTAGATAGAGGGAATATACCGGTGGTTATTTTATCTGAATGTAATTGCATTTGGGAGAATTTTGCTTTCAACTAAATGTACATGGCAGTGATTAAATCAGTCAGACTGGCGCTGTATTAAAAAGAAACAATATTTTCATTTCCAACTCACTGCACATATTTTGGAGAACAGCACAACAGTAATACTGAAGAATGTTCACTCAAGCTCTCATTTACATAGAATCTATTAACAAAAACGTCAGTAAGCAAAGCAGGTGGAGACGGTTATGTGCGGGTTAATGTGCTCCCTGCAGACATTGCCACCGTACAGTACCATGCCGGAGTTTTGTTTTAGATCAATTGTTTTGTTGCAGAGGCAGATTTGGTTTGTATATTTGACGTTGAAGTATGAATCATGCATAATGTACCTCCCTCCCATTACCCCCAGACCCTAAGTCCTTGTTTTTTTTTGCATTCCTCATTGGTAATCCACTGTGCATAAAAGCAGCTGTTAAAGTAATGAATGCAAATGTAATGCAAAAGATATTCTGTTAACTAAAATGTGAAACATAAATATGAATGCTTCATAATTAAAAGGCAAACGATCATCCATCCTTTCACTATCAGTTTGTGTTCTCTCTGAGTGGATGTCATTTGAACACGATGCTCTGTGCTTTACTGAACGTAATAGCAAAATGGCCTCCTGGGGACTGACCGAGTCACTTTTTTTCTGTTTTCTTGTTCCTTAGATTGAGTAGATGGAAGCATGGGAGCAAATATGATGATGTGTTTTTTTCTAATCAAGGAAAAAAGCCACCTTCCGATTCATCACCTGTGGAAATGGAAAATAAATGACATACTTCAGAGAGAGCATACTTCATTATGTTGTTTAACTGTAGTCGTTTTCACCAAATGGGCTATAGGCGTTTTAATACTTTTATGAAAAAATAGGCACAGAGGACAGGAAGGGCACCACCCAGGTGAGAAGAAGCTCATGCTTAATACCAATTTTTTCTAATGTGAGAAATATTTTGGGAGTAGAATGTTTGAATTTTGTGCCACTAGCATCACCAATCCTCTATTTGTTCAAAGAAACTGATGGATGTGTTCCAAACTAGCACCTTTGGTTGAGCTGATTTTGCCATGTTGGGATGATCAAACAGACAGTATACTGAAAGCACCACAGAGCTATATTAAAAGTTTTATATTTTATGTTTATATATTATATAAAAGGAAATGATATTGTTGTTTTTGACAATTTTATTGCATTGCACTGGAGGTTTTGTTTCTACACATGCTTACATGATTACATTACATTTCCAAACTAACAATTTTCATTTGAGGAACAATTATCCACATCTGGAATTTCAAAGTAATTTATTGACGCTCCCTTTATTCGACCACTGTGATCCAAGCAAATAGCAGCAAACAAAAGACCTTTGAAGAATTCTCGTTTCTCATAAAATTTCACCTGAAACCCTGACAGCCATTAAAGCATGTTATGTTTCCTCTAAGGCTTGTGCTGTGGCATTCTGGGAAATAATAGGCCTGTGGTGCTTATTATCGCCTTTTGGCATCTGATATCTGAACAAATCACAGTCACACTGTGTACAGGAAAGTTTCAAAGAACCTCTCATCTTGCCACAATAGAGAAATTACATTTGAAACCAGATTGAAAGTTAAAAGTTATGTGAATATTTGAGCGATTCCCAAACTCATTATTTTACAAATGCTGGCTGCTCTGGTATAAAGATCTTTTGAGAATGTTTTCATTACCCCATGTTCCGGTCAGCATTTATAAAACTATTAAAACATTTTAAAGTTGAACGCTCTTGACATTCAGACTACTGTTCTGCAATTTAGAAACTTGGATGCGGCACATTAGAAGCCACAGTGTGCGCCTTTGTTAAAATGCCTCAACAAACACCCAGCTGATGTAAAGAGACACTAAACGGAACAGACTGCTTGTGATCATCCCTTTTCAGTGAGCTACTGTGATCGTATATATTGTCAACATGACGCAAAAGGAGGTGCCCACAGTTCATCAACAGAAAAAAAATGTAATGAGATCTCTGTGTAGCATATGGTATAATGTCAATCTCAATGAGATGCTGAAATATTTATAAAGGCATAAGAACGAATTTAACATTACAGCAATGTGGCTGCACACACAAACCAGATTTCATTATTTGGGATTCGAGTGGTGCTTGCACGTACAAATCTCATTATTGTGTTGCGAGTGGTTGCCAGGAGGTTGCTGGGTGGTTGCTTGATAGTTTACCGGTTCAGTGGCTAACCTTACCCAGATTCACAAAGCTAAGTTAACAACAATAATTTATAGGTTGAGCTGAAGGGTTCGATTTCTTGGGAAATGTTTGACATCACAACCCATGTAAAGACAAGCACCTTCAATTTTGTTTCAAACAGAGATGGTAGGCGAAAGCCATGGATCAATTGCTGGGTCTTAGCCCCGCCCCTAACATTTGATAGGCAGAACAGGATTTCCCTCTGCTCAGGGTGATGGTTTCTCAGCGTGAAGCTGATTTGAATTTCAAATGGACCCTGGATCTATTGGATCCTGTAATTCTGGTGATAGCCAGGACCCCATTCATTCTGTCATCTATCACTCTCTCTCCTCCTCACCCCAGACAGACCCCGTTAGATTTTCATTAGTAAAACCCCACCCCCCCTCCGGGTCCTTCTCTACACTTTCTTCAAAGAGAAATGAGTTTGCCTGCCATATTGATCCGGTCACTCTTGAAGAGCAGTGCACTCTGTTCCTTTAATCTGTCTCCCGTTTCCCCCGTGAACAGCTGAGATACAGTGACCGAGCTGAAAGGCGTGCATGCTCGTTTGATCGTGAAAAAAAGCGTTTAAACGTCTGCTGGATCTTTGTGGGTTTGTCTTTAAGAACTATGAAAGCCGCAGATTAAAGACAGAGGAGTTTACACAGGAGTTGTGAATCAGAGAAACAACAATGCAGACCTGATCTTGGTTTAAAGCCCATCACTTCAGAACGTCAGATGAAGTCAGTTTGGTGTCACAGTTTCAAATCTCTTGCTGGAATACATTCTTACATAGATAGTTTTCTAAAGGAAATGCAGATGGTGTTCACCCGTGCATCAGGGTTGAGGAGGCTGTCTAGCTAGCTTGTTGTTCTGGGTGTTCTTGTCTGGGTAAATATGGGTATGGCCCTTTCACACAATAACAATAACACTTATAAAAATGCTCTACAATGTAAAAAAGGGCACAATATTTTGATTGTATTAATATAAAGGCAGCTGGTTTACGCAAAATTTTGTTGCATTTTATGGAAACATCTTAAAGGAACTGTTCACCCAAAAATAAAAATGCTGTCTTCATTTACTCACCATTGAGTTGTTTCAAATCTGTATAAATGTATTTGTTCTGATGAACACAGAGAAAGATATTTGGAAGAATGCTTGTAACCAGACAATTCTTGACCACCATTGACAACTAAGGAGGCACCTACCGCTTTTTCCTTTCCAAATCCAATACCTGAATCTGCTGATTCGGATCCCAATCTGTTTTTTCCTGAAAAATTAAGATTTGCATATAATTTTATATTTTATTGCCAGAGGTGGATAGTTTAACACTGAAGTGTTTTTACTTTGGAAAAAAAATAATTCACGACATTATAAAGCATATATCATACTTTTTAATCCGCCACAGGATTTCTAATGTATGAAGGTAAAAATCATGTATAAATGTATTTATGAAATGTATGGAAATAAAATCAATATGTTCTTGATTGTGAGGTTCTTTTTTCCATAGCAAAAACATTTTATAAAGGACAGATACTTGAAAAATGTACTTGAATAAAAGTTAAAATAATACTACCCATCTCTGTCGATTGCACAAAACTATCGTCATATAAAAGTCCCCAATAGAGAAAGTGTGCAACGCGTCATAATCTGAAAACCACACCCAATGGGGGGGGACAATGCAACCCCCTCCACTGACTTTCTATTGCTGGAAGTTGCCTCCTTTTCATTTCTGACTTATAACAAAAATCCGAATGATGTTTAAAAACTGCTCTGTGACAAGGTGTAAAGTAAACTAGGTAAAAAACCTAGAACCTCCCCAAAAAACGAGCGTTTAAGGACACAAAGGTGGAGCGGAGCATGTCATATTGTCATTTTTTAAAACTATGGTTTCAGCACTCGCAAACATAACCGTACAGCATAGGTTTCTGCTTCATCCACATTCTGAAAAGTTGCATACTGTCAAAAAGCTACAGCTAAGAGCTTAGCTTACAGAAATATATTATATAAAACTGACATTTGCATATTTGACTTAAGTGACAAAATGTTTACTGCACATGCATCGTTAAGCATACTGAGTTGTTACATTCGCGCAATTTACTCATTCTTCCTGCTGATTCTTCACGTCTTAATGGCTGTACGTTTGTCTCCTTAAAGTCTGGCTTTTACAGTTCGGTAGCTTATAAAAACTTAGTTCTGGGTTTTTTAGCTTGTTTACTGTACACTTTGTCACACACCAGCTTTTAGAAATTGTTCAGTTTTTCAGAAATCAAAATTATTCAGAAATGACAAGGAGGCAGCTTCCCGGAATAGAAAGTCAATAAAGAGGGTTGTATTGCTTTCCCCTCGGTGTTGGTGTGGCCTAAATGCGGTGTGTCTCTATGCAGAGTACCACTAAAGCGCTCATGCACATTGTGGACACAGAAGTATGCGCTTAATGCATGCTCATCTACTTTCTTAACAGCTATGAGTAAACCGGACGCAGTTTGATGCCCTTCATGCATCCGCTTCATTACACTGACAGTATGTGCATCCCCGACGCAGAATGATGCGCTTAAAGCATCTTCTCCTTCTAAAGTCTTGGGGATCTTTGCCTCCCTGTTTATAACAGTCAAATGAACAGTTCACTTCAAAATAAGCCCCCGATGACTTCCCATAGTAATTTTCATTCCTATTATAGAAGGTCAATTGAGGCTTAATTTAAAGTGAACTACTCCTTTAAACACAAAGATAAGAGATATGTTATGTGTTTTCTGAAGAGAATCGGATTTGAAACAGTCCTGTCAGTCCGATACCCGATCCTGCAAAAAAGGTCCGTATCGACCCCAAGTATCAGATTGGTGCATCCCTATTGACTACCATAGTAGGAAAAATTGCTTATAAATGTCTTTGTTCTGTTGAACACAAAAAGATGATATTTTAAAGAATGTAAGAAAGCAAACATTTCAAACCATTTCATTTTTGGGTGAAGTATCCCTTTAAGTTGAAAAGCTTGCGCATTTAAAACGTTAAAATGCGCGATGTGAGTTCCAAAAAAACAACATTATCATCCATTTGTGTAGACGCGAATATATTTATCATTGCTGTAATCACTCTTATTCTGAATGGGTCTTTAGAGTTTTTATACATCTTCCTATCACTGCTAAAAAACAAAAATGGAAAACACCCTGATCAATTTCTGCCATTATAACATTATCTAATAATTGTATGGAAACCCTAACACACAACACAATGAAGTGTAAAATTCAAAATGCAGGCCTGTAAAATTCTGTCCAATTCCATTTCCTTGATATTTATACAGTACATTCTAACCCATTTTACTGATTTTACAGTGTAGGATGTTTAAAAAGGAGAGCATAAAGAAAACACAAAACAGTACACAGTCAAGTCACTGCTCTATTCGTCAGAGATCACTGGATATTTATGTATATGATTACGTGTGTGTGTGTGTGTGTGTGTGTGTGTGTGTGTGAAAAACAAGCTTGAGTGCTTTGTGAGATAATTACTGAAGCTTAAGTGTTAACCCACACACAAAAGTGTAAAAGGGGTCTTATGGCGCGAATATGTGTTTTTCTGTGTTTTTGATGCGTTATAAGGGTCCCATGCATGTATTAAGACACGTAAAATTGCAAAGATTTAAGTGTCAGAACAAAAGATGCATTCTATCTAAAAGCAAATGCTCACCCAGACTTGCCTGAAACGCCTCGTGTAACCACACCCCCACAAATATACGTCAGTTTAGTTGTATGATTTGACTTAGTCTGCCCAATTGTATACGCAAGTAAGGTGGACGTACCTGTATTTACAATTGCTTGGGAACCCAATGTTCCAAATATGGTAAGTGCGCACTAGTACGCACTAGTTAACTTGACATACATGCACGGTTTGGGGAAAATACATCGTTTTAAACCTAAAATCGTGTATACACATTGCATTGCAAGTAAAACAAAGTTTAATATTCGTTTTAGTCGTGTCATTTGAACCCTTCTGTAACTGAGAGGGAGAATAAAAAGTGAGCACTGCACAGAACATAGATTTAACAAGAGGACAGGCAAGTTGATTCTTGTTCAAACACACACAGTTGCTTGGGAGTTCATGTGACCCCAGCACCAGCTGTTGAGTCCTGGAGGCAGAGCATAGTCATTCCAAGGTCTTGTGGGTAATAGAGTCTGGCAGGAATCACTGAATCAGCTGTGGGTAATGACAGATAGTGATGTACATTATGGGTTTGTCAGAATCTGTTCCTCATATAGACAAGTCTATATGAGTTTGAGTGCCATTAATCTTGCAGGGTGCAGGAAGCCACCCACTGACAGGTTTGGGGAACACTGGGAATCCAGGGGATATATCCAAAGTACTGAGACTTCACAGGGGGACACGAGGAGTTCAATAGGAGAACACTGGCCCTGCGATCCATTTCGAATTCTGAGTGTGAGTGTGTATGTGGGGTGGAGCCTGCTTGTACGTGACACATGGACAGATTTTGAATTTGAATAACACAAGGTAAATTTCCTAATAAAAAGAACGGGATATGTGCACACAGAGAAATGACGTATGTCCGCTAAAATCTCAGCCAGCATCCATGAAGAACAATGGCGTTTTTCATCAACATGAGTCAAATTATCCAAACACTACGTCACACATCAGCAGCCAAAAAGGAGGAGCGCTTATGGCTATCTGTTTCAAGCTACATTCACAAATATGAAAAAAAGGAAAGTGAAGTTTTGCACTTACTCGAGGCATGACGACAATGGCATATAGAAATGTTCAGCCATATTGTCGGTTCGCTAAATTTCGAAAGTTTTCTTACTAAACATTTCGTCATCACTTGATGAAAAATAACCTCAGCACAATGAGAGTAGATGTGGCTTAGCTGGCTGAGATTTTGGCAGACATAGGTCATTCCCCCATGTGCATATACCCAATTAGAAATGACCATTAAAAAATAAGATAAAGAATAAGAAAAAATCTGTCATCATTTACTGTCACCAATCTTGTGCCATATATTGAAGTTATGTTTTCTTCGTATCATTGCTGTCCTTTTCTTCTGAAGGAATGACAGCAATCCCTTGGATGTCCAAATTCTGTGATTTTTAGAAAATGGAAAGTACGGTACTTTTTAAATGACCAAGCACTACTGTGCTGTCAGGTTTTCACTTTTTAATATTTTTATTGGTTAGACATAATCAAAAAACAGCACGTAAATGGAGACTAATAATAATAATTTATAGCAAAAAAATTAAGGAGATATATAAAACAATACATTAGGAACAATAAGGGGAATTGACAGAGATCACAGTTGTCATTTCAAGTGAACTATCCCTTAACTTGCACAGACAGAATATTTTAACAGCCTCCTCTTTCTACTTCTTCACAAAACAAATCATTCAAACAACTCTGACAAATGTTCCACACTGCACCATAAAAACTGAGAACAGATTTCACCCACTGAGAATACTTCAACACGACTGCTGACACAAAGGGTGTTGATAACAGAGAAATTGTGCTCTAAAACACCTTTGAGCAAATTCTTTAACTATTGGTTGCTCTAGAGAAGTGTGTCCTTGCCTCCCGATGTTCTGCCCCATGAGATGCGCCATGATGAGATGTCACCGTAGACATGGCTATAGGCGAGAACAACTTTTCATTCTCTTGTTCCAAAACCCTACTTATTGTGCAAAAAAACTCTTGGCATCAGTTTAAGTCATTCCCATAGTAACTTATGTAGATGCACTGTAAACTGACCTCCCGGTCTGAACAAACCGATCCATTTCATCACTTTCAAAATGACAGCATAGAGATTCAGTACCAAAGCTCAAATTTAAAAGGGATGGGAACTGGGTGCACTGTACTCATTTAACTACTGGTTGCAATGAAATAATAATTTTCAGGCTTAAACCCATATAAAGTAGCAACTGTATATTTTTATCATTATTGTGAGCATTACAATTACGGGGTTAGGTCAACGAGTCCTCACGTTGATTAGAATTGTCAACAAACCATCAGACGCTCATGAGTGTGGAGCTTGATGATTATAATGATGAGTGTATGCAGAACGATTGCCTTTACATACAGTGTAATTGGGTAATTATTATGGCAGACCAACAAATAAGTTATGTGGTGTACCATGACAAAGAGTGCATATAAGACTCCTAAACCGCATTCCTGTCTGTGTGAGAAAAGAGAAGAGAAAGTATTGTTGAAGCTACTTCCGACAACTACAAGGTCATTATTGAAAGGAGCTCAATGAATTAAGCAAAGTGCTTTAATGCACTAAGAAGTAGTTAGTTACACAACTCAAAACAATCTACAGTAGTTGTCAAAGTGATGTCTAGAGGGCATAAGGTCACACTATTTGCCTATAATGAGCCTGCAAGTTTGATTAATCCATATATTTTTATATATATATTCATATATTTAAAAAAAAAGATAAAATATACAAATTAATATAAATTTAAATATAATTAAAATTATTGGTAAATGTAAATAAATCCATGTAAATATTTACTAAATATGTATGTGTATGTGTTAATAAAAAATTAATACGCACAGTACAAATAAATATTTTTGTAAAAACAAACTTTTGTTCTGGATGCGATTAATCATTTGACTGCCCTAATAGTATGTTTAAATAGAGGGTGTTAAACATCACTTTTGACCACTACTTTATACTGTGCCCTCCGGTATTATTGGGACCCTTGGTAAATATGAGCAAAGAAGGCTGTAAAAATAAATCTGCATTGTTTTCGGAAAATCTACAATATTCCAACATTTCATCAAAGTAAAACAATTTGAAGTGGGGGAAATATCACAATATAATTATTTTTCTCTTATACACTATGGTCACAATTATTGGCACCCATGTATTCAAAACTACCATTTGCATGAAAAACTGACGAGTCTAAATGAGTTTTTTCTTATATGTCAGACAAAGTTTGAGAATATATGGCAAGTGATCCGAGTCCGTTCCTTCATACAGAATCTCTTAAAGTCACCATGAAACGGAATTTGCGATTGACTTCTTTTCTGAATCGTGACGTGTATCCAAGTGAAATGGCTTCTGAAATTAGAGAAAAAAATGTAGGGCGGGGCTTTATTTTGCACTTTCCTTTTTGATGAAACAATCCTCAATAAATAAATAGGTTAAACAACATGGCCCGATACTTGGCTTGCTCGACTGGAGAGGCCATCACACATTCTGGTTGGGCAAACATATATTCATAGTTCATTGGATGCAAACTTAAAAAAATAAAAATAATACTAGATTAAAGAAAATTAATTATTAAAATAAGTTTTTTTTTTTTTAATTGTCACTTGAATGTTTTTGGAGGGGCTCCAAGCAATACTCTAGACAAGACAAAACAAGACTCTAGAAATAAATCATGCCAGCCAAAGGTACACACTAAAAGGTTTTGCAAACAGTTAAGCTAACTGAGTACATTTTTGTTATGTTACACATACTAGTTGCAGATTTTAAACATCATAGATTTGAAAGATTTAGTCATATAATGCTCGCTTAAGGGAAACTATTAGACAGGAAATATGACTCAGACTGAATCTTGTCCCCCAGACACAGCCATGGAAATAAAATTACAGCACATTTGTCACCTCCTGAAGACATTTTCTGTAGATGCCCCGCTAGTGTCCATCTGAGGGCCACATTACTTCACACACCCACACACGTGCCTATAAACTACGCTTGTGTTTGACAAAGCAAATTTTTATCCTACAGCATTTTTTCAAAGTCTTACGTGACTCACATCAGATGCCCTGTGGTCTGCCCATGATCTGTAGTGTCTTGGAATAATACAGATTATTTTAGCACCAACTGTTCAGTTCATTGAGGTCAGTTCTCATGTTACAGGCCTCATAAAGAGTTTGTGAATTTTACTAAGAGTGACAGCATCAATGCTGGATCAAGATTTCATGACCTCACACAACAGAGGCATTACTCATTGTCAGGATGACAGGA
Source organism: Triplophysa dalaica (assembly GCF_015846415.1). Classification (NCBI taxonomy): domain Eukaryota; kingdom Metazoa; phylum Chordata; class Actinopteri; order Cypriniformes; family Nemacheilidae; genus Triplophysa; species Triplophysa dalaica. Next base: position 6,226,888 of record NC_079556.1, on the reverse strand, counting down.
TATACAAGCAAACACGTTTATACCCCGTTGATCATCTGGTGCACAAATTCACAGTGACAGGATGACTAACCAAAAATGTCTCCGAAAAACGCACATATACAGATGTCCACACAGCTACACAGAATTGCTGGGGGTGAGACTGTGCTGTGAAAAAATACATATGTTTTCCCCGTAAAAACATCTAAAAATCCTTGAAACAAAATAAATTTACTAGAGAACACGCTGTGTATAGACTACTTCATTCATTCAGTCTGGTTCACTTCGTCACTCTATTGATCATTTTGTGTGTGTGTGTTTAAAGCATAAACCTCACAAGAAGAAAATACAAACTAAAGCTAATAAAATGTCTCTTAATTAAACAATCAGGAGGATATATTCCTCAAAAACAACAAAAACATATCATACGTGACTTTGCTTCTTATGTAAATTAGTCTTGTTACAAGAATGTTCAAATATTTCACTGGGAAATACTGACTTATAAAATTGACATTTCTGCATTTGAAAGGCAATTTTAACGAGAGACTTAGTAAAGATAGAGAAGATACACATTAACAAGACACCACATTGCTACACTGGGAGATGAAAAACTCAGTATGGCCGCTCTAACAAACGAAGTCCCACCCTCCAGGAAAAAGAGGCAATAATCAATCATTCCAGACAAATGATTCTCTGGGGTGGATCTGGTTCTGTCCAGAGAGTTGTGAGGTACTCACTAGTCTGTGCACGTGTGATGTAGCTGAAGCAACCTTAATCTATTGACAGAAATGCAATTTAATACACATAACCATGTTTTTAGAGGTGTATAAAGAAATAATGAAGCGTTTTGTTTTTCTTACCTTAGAAAGCTATTTCTATCTACAAACACCTCAGGATTGCATGGAATTCATCCATGTTGTTTCTACAGTGGCCCTAAACGGACAAACTGCTATACCGAATGCGTTTCTTAAGTAAATTATCTTCTTCAGCAAAGAAGTGAAAGCCTAACAACATCTTAGTCCTGTTACAGCCACCGTAGTGCTTTGACTGGGAGGGGTGAAGTGAGCCATTGAGCCTCTCCTCTAGATGCTGCTAAATTTCATACACTGGACATTTCATCTTAAGGAAGTAAAAACAAAAGAATCTGTGGAACAGATAGGAAATGTGTTGTTTATTTTTGATGCAAAAATGGCCACCGACTGCCACAAATTGTGTAAATGGACTTTGCTTATGAGGCATCTTCTTCGGTAAGGGTTATATGTGGATTGGACACATGACCTTTGTCACTCGGTGACCATCTTTTCAACGCTCCTCTTGGCTGTTATTACCTAATTCGAACAAGACGTTAATGGGAAATAGTGATATTTGTGTCGGGATGCCCATCCCGAGGTAGGAAGAAGTTCCACCATGTCCAGACGACCGACAGATGCCCATCCCCATGCCCATCCCGAGGTAGGAAGAAGTTCCACCATGTCCAGACGACCGACAGATGCCAATCCCCAATTTGAGATTACACCAGATACAGCTGCAGACTGACTGACCATCCCAGCTCCATCTAAGGCAATTCCACCAGCTGCCAAGAGAAATATGACCATCGGACCATCCCAGCTCAGACCACTACATCCCCAACCAAGAGCAAAGACGGACTATTTGTCTTATTAATGCTGAAGTTACAATATTTGGTATTAAATGCTAAACCTAAACCACACGTCAGCAGTCTGAGTGCAGCTATGACACGTCAGAGGGGATCTGGCCCTCCCGGTTGAGCCTGGTTTCTCCCGAGGTTTTTTTCTCCATTAATCAATCATTGGAGTTTGGGTTCCTCGCCACAGCAGGGCAGTGTTGGCCTGCTCACCGGGAGACTGCATTCATTCATTTATTTATTTATTTATTTAGAAATTAGATGTTATTTATTAGAATGAACTTACTCGTTGTATAAATACCATGCACTGTGCTGTGTTTTAACTTTTCTGTTTTTCCTGTTTGCCCCTGTAAAGCTGCTTTGAAACAATACACATTGTGAAAAGCGCTATATAAATAAACTTGAATTGAATTGAATTGAATATTTCAACAGTCGCTGACTAAAATCCCAAGTAAATTACATGTTTTAAAACAACATTTAAAAACATGTAAAAATGTTGCTTTAGATACTACACATGTGCAAAGCATCGCTAGGGCGGCCATATTGAGCGTTGCATTCTAACCCATTTATTTCAATGGCAGTGATGCATCTTTTTAATATTAATATCTTTCGCTGCATGCACCATGATCTACCATTTGAACTACCATATGAACCCCAAAATTTTCTATGAGAAGCAAAAATACAGAAAAAGAAATTGTTTCTTTCACTGCGAAAACTTTGGCTATGGACACTTAGAGTAAGTCTGCTAAAGCTTCACCTATTTGTAACAGACAAACTTGGCATAGTTCTACTGCAAAGAAATCAATACAGTGAGAAAAGGAAGTTCCAAACAGAGAATCGTATCGTGAACCTTATGCCACCTAACTCTCATCTGTTCCGCCGCTCATTAGGGAGACCAACAGACCAACAGAGCACAACGATCACAGATAAAAGAGCTTAACAGCACAGCAGCTGATGAACACACACTCACAGATGACAAGCAAATGACATTGAAAAATGTGTTGATAAGATGCGCGTCCGTTACACTTCCCATCGAAACCAAAACCTCCTGCACTTTATTAAATGAAAACCTCATCATTCATTTTTCAATTTATCAATGCACATTTCTCTGGTATATGAATATCAAATCATGCCTAAAAACCATCAGATTATGAGACACCATTTTTTATGGGATTTTGACAAAAATAAAACAAACTAAAATATAAAAAAGCAGTAAGGCTCTGATATTACCACATTCATGCAGTAAAACTGACGATGAATTACATTATCGTGTTCTACACGATTAAGTGTGAAACGTTTCAGATGAAAGTGTTTGAAGCAAATACTGTTTAAGAAGTAACCTCCTCAAATCTCTGAGCTATCCTGCTTTACATCCATTTTAAAGGTGTATTGTCTATTTTCATGTCACCTCATATATAAATCAAATTTTGTCATTACTTACTCTTTTTTTCGGTCATTATTTGCTTGTTTTTCTCCAGAACACAAAATAATATATTTTGAAGAACACTGGTAACCAAAATAATTCTGGCCCCCATCGACTTCCATTGTGGACACAATACCACTGGGACATTTAAAATTTCTACTTTTGAATGACATGGATAAATGATGACAGAATCAGTATTTTTGGGTGAACTACGCCTTTAAATCCTTCAGCTATAAGATGTTTTGCACACATCATATTACTTTTATATTTTCCAGGACATAGTTCAAAAGCGCAAAAACAAAGAAACAGTTGAACTTGAAATTAAGTGCTTTCATAAAAGCATTACTTTTGAACAGGGCGCAGGTGTGCAAGGCACCACATGACAGATTTTGAAAGTAATTTAATAAAGTTAGATAAAACCATGGCAAATATTAGTTCTACGAGTCCCTCAGTGTTTCCCTGGAGAGCGGAAAGTAATATCGATTCCTCTGTGTAAGCGTTCGCACAGGTGTTGAACTGTGTCTAATCAAAGCATTCACATCCTCATCTGTTCTCCTGTTCTCTACATCTCATTTGTTTGTGTTAATGTCTGGTACAATAAGCTCGAAGAATGAATGTTTGTGGTCGTTTGATGTGGGTGGCTGTGTGTGTTTGATTCTCTTTCATTACCGCTGATTTTTTTCATCTATGTCAGAAGGAACTTTGTCTCAGGGTCCCACCGCAATTACCGCAGTATTTTGCTGCATTTTGAGCAGTGAAAGCCATTTTGTTCCGCATTGAGTCTTTACCTCGGCAGGCCCAAAGGGAGGCTAGAATAAATAATAATTCCCAGAGCTTCTGAAAGGGTGAAAGAAAGTGAGGGATTTCATCAACATCAAGACTGCAAAATCATTAAAGGGGTCATATGGCGCGAATACGTGTTTTTCTGTCTCTTTGGTGTGTTATAAGTTGCCCATACATGTATAAGACACGTAACATTGCTAAAATTAAAGTGTCGGAACAAAAGATGCATTCTATCTAAAAGCAAATGCGAACCCAGGCCTGCCTGAAACGCCTCGTGAAACCACACCCAGGCGAATGTACATCACTGGGTAACATGATTTGACTAAGACCACCCAAATCTTAACGCAAGTAAGATGGCCGTACTTGTAAAACTCTTTTTTTGCCCTGCCAAAAGATGAGACAACTAAAAACGAAGGATTACGTTTTAATTGCAACACTGTTCCAGAAAAGTACAATCCGAATGTTCAAGTTTGTGCAGCGCATTTCACCGACTGCTCACGATTCATGCTTCAAGAACCTTGGAGAGATATTAAGACCGGCTATCCGCGAAAGCTTTGGTTATAGTGGTGCCATTCCGACCATTACAACTTCGCTGGCGCTTCAGATTCGCAGCCTGTAAGTTTATTTTCATTGTAAAAGACTTTGTTACGGACTAACGCGAGTTGAAATTGTCGTGTGTTTGTGATCTGCAAATGATGAAGACAATATATGTCCTAATAATGTACTAATATTCCAACTAGAGGCAACAAATGTCATATTTATAATATCTTTTTATTTAGTATTTATTTTGGGTTGTTGTCTTTCTTGAGTATCGACGAGATGTGGCGTAGCACTGGTTGAACAAGAAGGGCCAAAGCGCTCGTGTTACTTATTATGTTACCATTCCCTGCAGTATGCTAGCTTGTTTCTATCTCACACAGACTCTGTATGATGTATATAGTTGTTTGTTTATAATCTTTATTACGTCGTATATAAAAGGTAAAACAGTTAGCTATAGTATTAAACTATTTAACATAATATTTTTTTAATAAAACCTTACCAAGCCTTTGCATCCTGCTCAAGTCGCGCTGCATGGCAAAGTTGATGTAAATAATAATTTACATGTGGAGATGTGGAGATGGTGGTCTATTGGGTTAAACCAATGAACTGGTAAATCAAAAGGTTGCTGGTTCGATCCCAGCAGTCACCACCAGTGTGTCCTTGAGCAAGACACTTTACTCCATGTTGCTCCAGTGGGATTGTCCCTGTAATAAGTGCACTGTAAGTCGCTTTGGATAAAAGCGTCTGCCAAATGACTAAATGACTAAATGTAAATGTGATGTATCGGCTTGATAATCTTCATTTTCCGTGTCAGATTCGGGCTCGAATTTATGTAAGGAAGTAATGATGACATTTTATCACCTGTCAGTACAATTGCTTGGGAACATGATGCTCCACATATGGTAAGAGGCGTTACATTTCTATCACACGCTTGCAGTATTCGACCAATCACTACGCACTGGTTAGCTGGCCAATTGTAGCACGCCTCGCTTTTCAGGGCGATGAGCTTAATAAAAAACAGCACGTTTCAGAGAGGCGGGGCAAAGAGGAGATACAAACATCCACGGAATGTGTAAAATACAGCGTTTTTTACCTTAAATCGTGTATACACATTGTATTACATCTACAACAATCGATACACTTTAGCAGTGTCATTGGACTCCTTTAAGTCTATTGTTCCTATCCAGATTTTCAAACCAGCAGAAGATATTGGTAATAATGGCATTGGAAAGTTGATAGAGCTTCTAATTTGCTTGTGTCGCACCAGTGTTTTTTTATAGGTGGCTGAATGGACAGAAACCACTGCTGACTTCTGATCTGGAGAACATTACAGGCAAGCACAATTACATCTGGGAAAAGAAATGGAGGAGATAACAGACACACACACACACACACACACACACAATACTGCAAAACACACAGCTGATATGCGATTACCAATAATGGCCTGTGATCATGTCCTGATCTAGTGTGCCAGAGAAAAAGATAAACGCTCTCATAAGTGTCTGACCTCACCGTTTTGCTCTCTTGGTAGGTTGAACCTATTTAGTTTTGATTGCTGAACTAAGAATTATTTCTCCTGTTCTGTACAATACAAACCAATTTACCCCAGTGCCACCCACACCCTACACCACAAACTCAACACTTTGATGTCCCTTTACTTTCCTGTATCTCAGTGGTTAGAGCATGGTGCTAGCAACTTCACGGTCAGGGGATTGCACATACTCAGATAAACATGTGTAGTAAAATTCAATGGTCGCTTTGGATAACAGATTTACCCAAATGCAGAAATGTAAATGTTAAAGCATTAGAACATCGAATCCAATGTGCTTTGCAGTGAGACATATTAGATGTGTTAGATGATCATAAATAATTTCTCCCTCTCTATCACAATCTCTGTTTGAGACATTAAATTGCAAGTTACTGTCAGAGCCGAAAGCCTTGTGGTTATTGCTACGACATATACCGCTGTTGCGCTCCAGGTGCAAAATCTGTAACAGCTGAAATGATCTAGCATTATTATAAACATACTGTTGTTAATCAGGTATTATTTATGGTTATCGAATGTTTAAAACAAAAAAATACATTCAAGATGTTAGCATATTCAAACCATATTCCAATTTAAAATCAATGAAAAATAAAACAGATACACTTTTCTTTGGCCTTCTGCTGTGGACCATCAACACTTTTCAAGATTGAGCACCTCATTTTACCAACCATCTGATAAAGAAAAACATGCTCTATTTTGTCCCATATTCGTAGAAAGAACCTACAGTATCTTGGAAACCTTCAAACTGTTATGTACAACACCGCCTGCAGAACTCAAGAGTGATAAAGAGGGTTGACGCGCCACAAGGAGAGAGCGAGAGAGAGAGAAAGAGAGAGAGAGAGAAAGAGAGAGAGAGAGAAAGAGATTAATCGATCTCTTTAACTGATCATTGGGAATGATGAATCATTCAGGTCCTTGGAGAGACTTTGTGTTCTTCTGCCTTATGGTCATTGCAGTAGTACAGAAGACAAAGAAAAAAAGAAAAGAACAGCGGAAGAAAAACACACGAAATGTGTACAACAAATTTAGTCTCAGTACTCAACGCTGTCAATCAATAAACCACCAAAAAAGGAAAGCTGGGGCTACATACATTACATAGAAATTACAAGAAAAACAGCCCGCACTCCTTTTCTCAAAACACTGCATGCACGCACAAACAGAGAAAGTGAAGAACACGGTGGGTAATGTGACGAAGGGTTTGTAAGGTCTGCCTTTAGAATTCAGTAAAACACCTGCAGAGAGAGAAACGCTCTGGACACAGGTGGCTGTGGGGAAGATTGTCATCAGGCTGATATATAACTACACCTTTATCTACCTGCTCTTTAGCTGTTAAGGGTCATTAAACACAAATTGCCCGCAGAGAAAACCCCACCCACCAGCAAACTACATCTGACAACACTGCGGTGCAGCAGGTGTAGAGTCAGCATATATGATCGACAGTTCACAGACAAACAGACAGCGAGAAAGACAATGTCGAGTTAATCAAAGAGCATTGTGGGAAAGATTATGTTGGAGAGCTCTTCACAGCATCCTGCAGTGCCAAAAGCTGCGCCAACATCCATCTCTTTTCTCTGCATTATGAGTTCCTCTGGAGATATTTCTCATGATAATTAGTCATGCAGCCACACTTCCACATCTTGGACGTCTTACATGGCAAATGTCATCATCAGACATGTTGTCGCCTTGCTGTCGCCTCATTTCAGAAGCAACTGCAAAATCGCAAACGGGTGCTGGGTTACGTTAGCTTTGTACTGCAGTACTGTACTGCATGTCCCGCATGAGTGCGTTGCGTGACCGCATATGGACAATTACTGCAGAGGACTGCTCTGCTCTGCTGGCCCAGGTCCAGCATGAAGACTTTTCTGATAACATTCTGATTTCAAAGGTCTTTTACTGCACCACCTCATGATGGATCCGCAAGCAATCCGGGGAGGTCATTTTAAACCTGATGACATTATTGGCTTGAATTGGTAACATATTGCAGAGAGGTTCTACAGTGCTGTTCTGCACTTTAATTAAGAGGACATTAGAGAGGAAAGGAAACAAGGGAAGGGAGACATTTTACGAGCTGGATCTGAAACTGTTTCACGCTTCATTTTAAAATGTCCTCAGGTGAAAATAGATACATATTTATTTATAGGGGATTACTAAAACAGATGCTTTGGACTACAATCTTAAAAAACTGTATTTACTCAAAGTGATTTCTTTTTCTAATCTAGGTGAAAACATCTGTCACACGGATAATATGTCCTGATTAGCCTTCATGCGAATTGTAGCATAACTGGAAATTAAGTTAAAGTGTTTTCGTGTTTCTGCCAAGCAGCATTATTTGCATCAAAAGTAAATTATGTTTTCTTATTTGATTTTATTAAATATTAAAAGTAAAACGTTTTTTTCGGTATCAAGCCCAAATATGGACACTCTTAGAAATGTGAACATTATAGAAACTGATGAAATCGATAACATAAATTGATATTAGAAACATTAATTAATAAAAATGAGAAATCAAAGAGACACAGTTAAAAATGTTAAAAATGTCCTCTATAATATTCTAATATAGAGAATGCATACCCTGAGAGTATGCATTGACGTCACTTTTCCACGTGAACACATCGGGTTCACTTAAATAGGATGAACAAAAAAAACGCGACTAAAACACAATTATTTGCTGATACTACAAGCAGCTGGACTCGAGGGTCTCTTATGACTACCTTATGACTTACATAGGAATCTGGTATTCTTAGACACTCAAATGCTCCGTGGAATTGCGTTTCCTGATATTGTAACCATTCCTTTTGACCAGTGTTTTACCACTTAAGCAGGTGCGTTCTGGCGTGTTCACGTGGGAAAGTGACGACACGTGCATACCCTCTATAGAATCCACTGCCGCTTGTCACTTATCACCATCATAGTTAGGAATAACTCATGGAAAAGACATGTTTTTTGCAATGTCATATAATATCTGAGTTTTACAAAAAATGTTTTATATGAAGCAAAGAATCACCCATAAATTAGCATAGAGTAAATAAATATAAATTTAAAGGTCCTGTGTGAGAAATTTAGCGGCATCTAGTGGTGAGGTTTTGAATTGCAATCGACGGCTTATTGCAATCGACGGCTTATTCCAACCCTCTCTTTCGTAGTATTACAGTGGCTGGCTCAGCTCTAAGATGTTGTCACGTTATTGGTGCTATGCCAAAGAGAACGTATTTACGAAACAAGCTCTGTAAAGCTGTTTATCCGTTTGGATTCAATATGTCAAATTCCATGAAGGGGACCAACTCATTCTAAGGTAATAAAAACATAACTCTTCATTATGTAAAGTCTTTAAACACCTCTGAATACAAAGTTATGTTGTAAAGTTATTATATTGCATTTCTGTAAATAGATCCTCCAAAAAATGACACACTGGACTTTAAGTACTGCAAAATGTATAATGTTTTTGATTTAAAACAATGTTACGAGAATGTCTTTTGCTCTCACGTTCTGGAACTTACCGAGTAGATCATTAAGGATAAGAATCTTGTTGGCTGAAAGACGGTTGAGAGTCAATTTAGGCAAGTCAAAAACCTAGAACGCACAGCACAGCAGAAAGTTGTTTTCAGGGTAAACATTGTCTCTCTCTCACACACAGAGGCACTCTCCATTAGAATGATGTGTATATTGTTTGTGACACAACAGTCATTGCCATGCAGGCTTGAGACCCGTGGGCTGGAGGAGACACACACAGAAATAGAGAGTTAGAAAATGCAAATGTAATGACTTTGCAGATGAATCTTTTGCTTTCACACTGAGCCTGGAGTTTCACCTGGACTAATAATGCTGACTGTATCACCGTATAGCTGGAACACCACTTTTTCTCTTTGGCACGGTAATAAATGAGCAGCATAAACCTGCATCCCTGAGGAAGCATAGATAAACTGATGGAGGAGAGCAGATAGCAGGGGAAAAAATAAAATACTTTAAATACATACATTAATAACAAGACTATGCACAAAGAGCTTTAAATTAGTCTTAAAAGGTCCATACTGGCCTGTAACCTTCGTATAAATCAACTCTTTCCACTCTGTGGTACCCAACAGTCCATAACATCCGATTGAGCCATGGCATTAGAAGCTTAAAGATATCACTGGCTTTAACCATCTGACATGTGGTGTTTTCTCAGGGTGCTTGCTTTGTAAAACCTAACTTATTCTTCAATGTGCCTTTAGAGAATTCATATTTCTATTATTTATTGAAATTGTCAGGACTGATGTGTTTCTAAGCAGTAATCACAGAGAAAATAATGTATTTCCATCAAAACAGAACCTTATCCAACCATCCTGCAATTTCACTCTACACATGTGGCAAACACAATACAATCAAATTGTTCTTTCTATTTATGTAGCATGCATACTGCTCAGTGTATTCAAATGTTCTGAATTTACCAGCTACTTGAAGCTCCAGTGTGTAATTCTTTGGAAGATCTACTGATCTATCTTTAGAGGTGTGTAAAGACCTTACATAATGAAGCGTTATGTTTTTCCTACCTTAGAATGAGCTATGTCTATCTACATACACCGCAGGTCCACTTACGTGGATTTTTTTCTAAAGTAGCCCTAAGCGGTCAAACTACTCCACAGAGCACACTTGGTAAAGATCTCCTTTCTTCGGCAAAGAAGCAAAAACGAGAGTAAATCTTACTGCTGTTTCAGCCTCCGTAGTGCTTTGAAAGGGTAGGGGAAGGGTGGAGTGCGCCGTTGGTTGCAATTCACAACCTCGCCACTAGATGTCTCTCATTTCTCCATTATTTTAATTTTACTTTAAGAAAGTCGAATTAAAACAGCAAAATAAGTATTTATTTTTAAAATGAAACTTCACCAGCTTAACGCAGTATGGGGTAAACAATGTATTCAGTCATTTCAGTGAGCAGTACAGTGTGAACCGTGCAGTATTCAAGGAGTGTGAAGTTGGAAAACTTTCTTATCAACTTCCACTTCCTCTTCCACATTTAAGCTTCTCTGAAGAAAAACTCACTGCAGCTCCTGATGGCACTATCTGTCACTCATGCAGAAATGTGTGCACGCAAACATTCTTATCGGCATGACACAAAGACTCTGAGAAGTCAGTGCTGAAAAAGGTCACACAGCATTCATTGCTAGAGTTCAATTCAAACTGGAGGCAAAAGGCAAGGAAATCTATGTAAAATGGCAGATCTAAATGAACTTGCTATCATATGAAAAATTCTCCAGAGACATTCCTAAATAATTACATACGTTTAAAAATAAATGCTGTTTAAATGTTCCTTAGATGTAGCGACACTACAGATCAGGTGATGAAACCTTTTTTGTTCTAATAAATCTCTGCTTTTCAGGGAATGGAAGGAAAAACTAAAATCTGTTCAAATGACGTAAAACCAGTTTCATATCAAGTAGCATCCTATAGATGCAGCTTGCCTTCATAAGCAATAATAGAACAGAACAGCTCACACGCACATATCACCAGTTTCAAGTAGATGGATCTGTAAGGCCACAAGATTAGCAAAAAATAAATAAAGTCAGCCCTAAACCTCAGAATCTACAGCGATGAACAACTAGTGTGTTTTGGGGGTTAAGCAGACCAACTGTCTAGTAAAAAGCAGTCTATAGTGGAAACATACAAGCACACCAGCAGCACCGAATGCGTAAAGCACAACACAAGCAACCAGCTGTAGTGTTATTATTTTCAGCATGGTGAGATTTCATCTGCGGATCACATTTCACACATGTGAGCTTGTAATAATGCAGAGGTTGATAGAACACTTGCACAGTTCCCGTCCCCATGTGAGACATGAGACGAGTCCAATGAGACCCATCACTATGTTCAATCTGCTGACAGCAACAACTAGGACTCAGGCATGGAGGCAGTAAACAACAAAAATGATCAGGGCATGATAAAGGAATGATATCACACAAAAAACTGTATAAACACACATGCAGGTGCACAAAAGAAATTACATGAAAAATAAAGAAAACCCAGAGAAAATGAAATGGCTCTGATTACTATTTCATGGCTTATGAGGCAAAATGAGATTTCATTTTATGTGTTAATTTCGTTTCAGATGTTTATTCCAACAGAAATACAAACAGCCATTTATGGTGCTGTAAATAATATGAAATTAATGTGAATCATATGATGGGAAGAAATGTTTCAGAGTTAATATTGACCTTTTATGATACTATCTTGGAAAACACATCACCATTTGTTAAAAACTAAGCTTTTTTCTGATAAAGACATTAACATATATGTAACGTTACGCTCGGGCGCTGTTTGTTTACAATTCCTCCCTGCAATGAATGTCCATGAAAAATATGAATTTCCTTTTTTAATATAAATTACCTTTTTTGTAAATTACGAGCCACCTTCTCCAGTGTAACTTCGGTAACGTTAACTTACCCTTTCCATCAAAGGGCTTCACTAGTGTCCAACTTCTTTTAGTTTAAAAGTGTGCATATTAAAAAATCTTATGGATTGTCATCTCTTCGGAGTACTTGTTGAACATATGTGATGTGTTACATTCATACGCAAAGCTTGGGGGCGACATCACACTTTTATGAACAGTTTCATGAACGTTAGAAGAAGAGGTTTACAAAATGGTGAATTATCTCATATCCTGTCATACCATATATGACTAACAAAAAAAATCTGAAAAAAAAGTACATTCATTCAACATTTGTTTCGTTTTAATAAAAATAAACTACATTAATATTGAACCTTTAAGCATTGCATATAATAAAGCTTCACATAATATATTTCTACCTCTTTCTAGACGATTTTATGTATGATATGAGTTTTGAGGAAAAGACATCAATGCATAAACCTTGTAAATTATCATTAACAGATTAAACCTTTTATGTATATTTCGTAAAAATTTGTATATCTCATGCATGAACATGTTTTATGGTTTAGGCATAAGAATCCACATACGTTTTCATTTTTAAACAATATTTGATACAACAGCACAAAGCAGTTTATTTTCTTCTTCACTGCAACATAGTGTTGATTGTCTGGATTTAAAGTGAACCTTTGTATTATCTTGATGATACATAACTATACTAAATAATGATACACAATATGACACCTAAGAATAATCTAATGCACACTTGATTTACAGTATATGTGTCTTACTTCCTGAACACAAGAGAGACAGCTGTTGGAGACTTGTCTTTAAATGAGGTTGGCGACGTCTCTCTCATTCTACAAACCCTATTTCCCCCCTTCCACCCCCACCTACAGTATTGGTATAATCTGCAGAGGGTGTGGACAATTGTCTGCAGAAGCTTTTTATTGAGTCTCGCCATTTAGCTAGGGTGAGATTGCTTTCTGCAGTAAGGGGTTGTCTCTTACTGCAAGCCGTCTTTCTCTCCGCAGAGACGTGGAGGATGTAAGTACAGCATTAGTAAGGTGTTGCTGTAGCTATTTTGTACAATTGGAAGGAGGTTTAGTCAGTTACAGTCTAATAGTGGAAGAATGAGTTGTAACCATTCCGGACTCATAACCATAAAGGCTGGAGAACAAAGATATGCACTTTCCTCTGATCTTTGACCCTAACATGCCAAGCTTGCTCACATTTTAAAAAGAAGAGTGATGAAATAAGTTGCAAATATTAATAATTGTCCCTCTGTAAAATAAAGTGACCATAAACGTCTTCTGTGCAGTAGACGTCAACAATGACTAAGGCCAACAGTCATATTTCAATTTAAGTGAACAGTAATATAATTTATAGCCCAGTAAAGTCTTTACACTTACGTGCTAAATGTTTGATCATGCTTTCATTTTAATCGAATTCTTACACGTTCCTCTCTCACAAAATTAATTAGTCATTAATTATTGAATTTAATTGCATTATTTTGAAGGTAAAGAATGGATTTTTATCCTCCCACTCACACACTGCAGAAGGTTACCACACATAGTACATGAATTCAGCTAAATTTCTTAAGTATTGAACTTGTCCTGATCTTCTAGAAAGAGAGACATGAGACCAGAGGAAGAGGAGTGACTCTTTCTGTATCCATCAATACACTCATCAATACAACTGCAGCAATAGACCAGAGCTTCCCTCTGACATGCTCTCATCAGAGAATAATGATTTTCTGATGTTTTGTTTATCCAACCAATAAAAACGAGGTTAAATTGATGATGTCATAAAATACAATACTCTCCAAGGTTTCTCTGAAAATCTATACTAATATCTATGCAATGCTTACCATTGTGTCTATCAGTATTCAAAGTGTTCAAACATTTCTCTTACAGTGTATCACACATTATTAATGCCATAAACACGGTTAAGGCAGTTAGAGAAAATGTTAACACCAAATCTTGCGGCAAATTTAATGATATGGTCTTTGAGTCAGACAATAAAAGAGGTTTTCATTATTTCCTGTACATAGAGGGGAAGTGGAGTCAAGCCAAATTAACCAATCAGGTCACGGAAAAAGAGTACAGCAGGTAATGAGGTCATGCATCTACGGTCATGCCGCTTGCAAATGGCCAATTTGAAAGAAGATTTTAAATAATTTGATTTCAGTCCTCGGTTAATATTTTATTGCCCTGGGGCTTGTAAAATCATTTAATTTTCCCTCAACCACTGAATAAAGTTGACTGGAAGCCATCGGGGGCTGTAGTGACGGACATCACAAGCATAAGGCCCAAATGTTTTCATTACCTTAATTTAAGTATTCAGAGCAAATCTGCTATAAATAATATTAGTGCAGATGTTATATCATGCATAAAATCTGCTGCAGGCAGTAATTTATTCTGCAATTCGGATAAACCTGAATAAATAGAGATTAGTGTACACCAGAGTAAGCTTGAAGGGACAAACCTCTCATGTTTTTTAACTAGCGGATTTTATGGTACACGTTCTGCATGTCTGAAGCTGTTTTTGTTTTATCTCCGTTAATATTTAGACTTACATAAAAATGCTAAGATTAATCCAATATTTAAATGATGGAGCATCCAGGTCTGGGCTAAACCCGAAATATCAAGATTTTCTCTAATAAAATCAGGATTCCGCACAGCACAGGTGTAAGAGAGTGTGTAATACTTGTGTGTTTGTGTGACGTGCAATGTCAAGTATACAACTACAGCTGTCTCAACATCTGCCAATGCTCAATAAGACCTGTGTACCCGCGTATCTCTTTCTTCCTCTCTCTCTCTCTCCACGGGGAACCCTGTGAACTGAGTGTTTCAAGTAGAGTGAGAATGAATTTGATACTGCTTGAACCTTCTTATAAATAAGCTAAACACACATCAGCTTTTGCCCAATGCAGATATGCCTCTTTATCGCCACCTAGAGGAAACTGCACAAGAACTAAATAAATCATATCAACCCTTCCCTAAAGACCACTTTTAACATCAGGGGTCATTATATACAGGTAGGACTCCCATACATAACATATTTTATGACTGTTTAATCTATTTTGCTTATAAATAGCCACAACCTGTAATAACAGCTTATATTTTCTCAAAATTCCAAATAGATCACAGACTGTTATAGGAACATTGTCCAACCTCGACCTCAGTTCTAACAGGTGACCGATAAAACTCAGTTATGATATACATAGGAAGGAAAAAAAACAAGCATTTATTTTTATTCTCAAGCCGCCCTGACCTGGGGCAATAATGCTGGCACACAGTGAATGAGGTCACAATTTGACTGTCTCACATCGCCACACTCGATTTTTCTCCATTAAGCCAATGCAGCGTGTATTGCATTGGTCAGAGCTGGGTATTGTGAGGTTTACAGGGTAAATCCTTTGAGAATGAGAATCCAATCTAGGTAATCCAGGTACATGATGGAATTCTCACACACCGTGTAGAACGTTGTCCTTGTATTGGGTGTTTAAAATTCAGAATCAAACACATTGAAAATGATGACTACTGGTATTTCATTATATATTTTGCAGTTAAACGTAAAATCATTTTGATTGATTTAGTGATTAAGGCTTTTGTTCATTTGTCCACACGTAATTATATAGAAGATTAATTACGTGGAATCTTATAATTTAATTTTTTTTTTACTGTTACTCACCCACAAGTGCAAAGGTAATAATCTTGGGTGCAGCTCTGAGAAACAATGACAACGTAACACAACTAAATATACATATTTATATTCAAACAATTACACATAAAACAACATATAAATACAAAAATTTACAATGTAGAGTATACAGTATAGCGAGTTTTATATTTTAGACTAATGTGTATTGGGTCTTCATGGTCCCTTCCCAGCTAACAATTTTACGTTATAAAAACGTTCCTGTAACGTTTCAGTTAAGTTTTAAAAACGTTAATGTTGTAACGTTCTAAGAACGTTCAAAACGTCCAGTTTTTTAGACGTTGTATTAACGTTATTGTTTGGTTATAAGAACGTTATTCAAAACGTTTTTAGAACAGTTCCATTTGTTGTTATATTAATGTTCTAAGAACGTTTTTAAAAACGTTATAAAAACATTCCATTTGCCATTATAACAATGTTCTAAGAACGTTTTCCTAACGTTCACATTAAGTTTTAAAAACGTTTATGTTGTAACGTTCTAAGAACGTTCAAAACGTCCAGTTTTTTAGACGTTGTATTAACGTTATTGTTTGGTTATAAGAACGTTATTGCAAGAACGTTTTTGATAACTTTGAGAGAACCTTCAGAGAACGTTAGCCAAAGTTACGGGAACGTTCCCTGTTAGCTGGGTTAATTGTTAAAAAGGAAATATCACACAATAATCATTTTAAGTCCTGTGGATTTCTAGCGCTTGGTTCGAATCATTTCAAAGAAATAAAAGTTCAGAAACACTGCCATACTATCTAACTATATCTGCTAGTACTTTGTTCTGTTATGTAGGCTAGTCAAAGGAAGGGAGGATGTGAAAAGGAGAGAGTCAAACAGCAACCACATTTACTTCACTATGAGACAATGGACATAGAAACGGACACGTGTGTATGTGCTGGCTTGTCTGTTGGTGCGAGGTCAAACAAATGGTCAGACAAATTACTCATCTTGGAAGCTCACACATGGACTGATGGATGTTTCAAACGTTTGTGTGTGCGTGTTTGTAAAGTGAGTTTAATGTCAGCGTTGCAGGTGATATAATGCAGGCAATCCTGCTAAGTGAACTCAAGGATTCCATTTGGGAAATGAAATGTAACAGCACAGATAAGGTAATCGAAAAGACACAACCCTGGCTGGACCATGCTTCGGCGATGCCAAATGTGTGATCTGTAGTATCTTCCCTCATGAGAGAAGAGTAAACATTGCATTACATATCTCCTGCCCTTTGCACAGGAAAAACATCCTACAAACAGATCAGAGGATATGATAGAGAGAGTGGGATCAAAGAGATCTGAGAAGATTGAAAAGAGTGAAGTTGTGAGAATTCTTTTTAAAACATTTTTAGTATTTCCTGACAGAAAGTGACATTTCCTTTAAGTGTAATTTTGTCTCACAGCAGGTATTGTGAAATGAAGGTTTAGAAGTAGAGTTAGAAAATATCATTAGTCGGATAAGAATCAGTGGAAGTTTATGAGATGTCCATACTTATATTTCGATACAAACCTCTGTGTCTTTATTTGATTGAATTGTGAACAACCATGTGAAAATTTAAAGCAACACAATTAAAAAAAAGTTTTACTGTTAGATCTAGATCTTGAATAAAAGTCAAACTGAATCATGACCAGCACTGTTTTGCTTATTTCTTGACAATATCATTTACATTAAACATCACGAAGCAGGTGTACCTACCTTCATCAGAATATTACATTACACAATTGATTGGCTGAGATCTGTATTCTTCCATTAAATGAAAAAATTGATCAAAATGTAAAAAAATCTGTATACTATTTCATTCAGAAATAATTTGTGCTGAAAATAGTGATTAATGAAATAAGTGCACATCTGTTGCATTGCAGTATTTGAATTATTCCTTCAGAAAACGTTTCTGACAACAGAATAGTTCAATGGGCTTGAACCTTGAATACTGAATGATTTTCATAGACCGAAAATATTTCTTCCATCATACCAATTCAGACCAGAATTCCACGATCAAATGAAAGAAATGCTGTAACATTTTAATGTGATGTACACAAGAATATTTGGCCCACTGTTGGGCTGCATATTTCTTTCTCTAGCCCATGTTTGTATCAAATTGTATTAAAATCTTGACCCGCTAGCCTATTGAATCGGAGGCAAGGCTAAAATATTGAACAGATCCATAAAGTCAAAGGCGTTGTGCTTAAAAAATCGTTCATAAGATTCAGCTCTTTCTCATTTTTGTATGTGTTTCTTATCAGAACAAATCTCAAGGGTAATCTCTCTTTCAAACAAACACACACACCTAACAGAACTATCAGGCATTTTGAATGCATTTCATCAGCCAGACACAACACTTATTGCCTTCTCATATTCTCATAATGTTGTTTATGGATTTTTATTTATTTTTATTTCATCACTGAATACACTTTATGCACTGAACGATCAACTCTGGAGATTATGTTTGAAGAAAGACAAGAGAAAGGTTTGCCTCAGCAACAAAGTGTGGGCATTTTTGAGTCTCTTAAACTGAATGACATCAAGGCCACAAGATTGAATAACATCTGTGGAAATTATTATATAAAAGAAGGTAACGGCACATATCTCCAGAGTTGTATGATACCATTAAATCTTTTGTTGTCATTGAGGTCATTAAGACCTATTGCTCATAAGCATGAAATGGCACAGGAAGCATCAAAATATTAGGCAGTTAATGTTAATGGCGGTAAACGATGTAGAAATTCAGAAAATTATAGAATGTAGACACATTGAAATACAGGGGGTCAAGGACTCCGAGTGCTCAGTTAAATCTTGGTTTAAGATTGTGACTACCCAACCATTGCTGCTGCCATTCCAGACAGATTTCACAGTCAAACCAATGTGCAAAATAGCAGAAGATGAGTTTAAATCAGTGTTTACATTAATGATTTTTCGCAAAGCAATTTCCAAAGGATTTTTTATGAGTATGTGCATTCTCTTGGGATTGAATCTGAAACTAGCGTCATGAGTGGCATGCTCTACCAGTCAAGCCACAAGAAAGCTTCTGTTTGATGTAAAACTTATTTGCGAAGGGCTGCAGTAACGTTAGCTTGACAGCGCTGTGCTGATGTATTTAGCTACTTTAGCTATTTGGCCTGATGCCAGCTCTGCTCCGCTCTGACTTACATTAAATCCATTAGCGCACAACATGATTAAACTACCAAATCCACAATGTGCCTT
This sequence comes from Triplophysa dalaica, assembly GCF_015846415.1. Lineage (NCBI taxonomy): Eukaryota > Metazoa > Chordata > Actinopteri > Cypriniformes > Nemacheilidae > Triplophysa > Triplophysa dalaica. Next base: position 6,207,714 of record NC_079556.1, on the reverse strand, counting down.
CACTGCATCAAGCATTCCCTTGGCTATGGTGGTTAGACGTTATTTAAAGGAAGGACAGAAAACAAATAAAAGAGATAGTTCTCACCAAAAGTCAACATTTATTCACCCGATGTTGTTTGATACCCGTATTTGACTAGTTCTTCTGTGGAACGCAAGAGAACATATTTTGAGAAATGAGAAGATGTGATTTTGTGCATGGCCATAACATGGAAGTCAATGGATATGTTGTTTGCTTACCAATGTTTTAAACAGTGATAGTTCCACCATAAATTATTATTCTGCCATCATTTACGCACCCTCTTGTCATTTTACATCTGTATGACTTTCTTCTGCAGAACAAATAGGAATATATTTTGAAGAATGTTGGTAGCCGAACAATGGTGGTAGCGGTACCCATTCACTTCTATTGTATAGACACAAAGCAAATGCAATTCAATGGTTACCACGGTTGTTTGGTTACTAGCATCCTTCAAAATATCATCTTTTGTGTTCTGCAGAGATAAAAGAAAGTCATACAGGTTTGGAATGACTTATACTGTATATACACACTCTTATCGTGATGGTACTAATGGTTAAGGACCTGGCTGACACAAAGAAACGTAGGTTGAATCCCAAGTAGCTGTGACCCAGGAAATGACCTATGAAATGAAGAGTTATTGAGATCACTATACAGTCTTATCACCACTGCGCCCTTGAGCACGACCCTTAACCGCAGGCTGCTCAACAGGGACCACTCTTGCAATTAGTGCCCTGAAAATCATTGTGGATGGAAAACACATAGCTAAATACTAACTAATAAGCACGCAGCATCTGGTCGATGCAGAAGAGAGGGACGGATATTGAACAGGCCTTCTGTCAGCTTTGACACCTGATGACTCTGCAAAGTTGCAGCTCATCCATTTGAATACAGCAACTGAATAAATCCCAATATCAGCATTTTACCAACACGAAAGAAAATAGATGGTTTTAACTTTATAAAACTGCATATTGCTGCATGAACTTCATGGGAGACAGACGGAAATGTTACATATTGAAAGGGATATTTCCCCTAAAAATGACATTTGACATTTTAAATCTGTGTGACTTTCTTTCTTCTGCAGAACACACAATTTTTTTATTATGAAGAGTGTTGGTAAATGAAAACCGGTGGTACCCATTCACTTGTATTGGTTTTGTGTCCATACAAAAGTCGATGGGAACCAACAGTTTTCAGTTACCAACATTCTTTAAAATATCTTCTTCTGCGTTTAATCTCTCTCCACTGGCTACCGGTTGAAGCCCGTTTCAGATTCAAGTCACTAATGCTTGCCTACAGGACTATCACTGGATCTGCAACGGCATACTTTCACACCCTCCTACACCCCATCAAGAACCCTGCGTTCAGGGTTCAGCAGCATTTTGTATTACCTTCTAAAGAGGGCAGTAAATCGCTTTCCCACTCATTCTCATTAACAACTCCTTCCTTTGCGGAACATTCTTCCTAACTCAGTCCGGTCAACCACATCTCCCACAACATTCAGAAAACTACTTAAACCCATCTCTTCTGTGAATGCTTGAGAGACAAATCAGAGAAAAAAAACTAACCCTTTCTCTCAACAGGTATTGGTCTGGCTTTTGTTGAAACTAGCAACTTTGTATGAGCTCCTATTGTATTATTTCTCCTGTATGACATAGCGCTAATTGCTCCCTGAACTCTCTGTGTGTCGCTTTGGATAAAAGCGTGATTTCATCTGTTAATCAGTATATTTGTATCTATTTGATTTGTTCATGTTTTATTTAACCAGTACAAACTCACTGCCCTTGTGTGTGTGTGGATGTTTGGTGCAGGTCTCAGGATATGTGTGCATTCACATTTACATCTTCACGTTATATTTACACACTGCATATTCTAAGTTTTTTTAAGTAGGCCAACAGATTGAGGTGCTTCTCTTACTGAGTTTAATTTTCCTCCCTGATCCTCTGTGTATTCCGATGACTGCAGCAGAAAAAGTTTAAGTGTGTTCTGGTTCGGCTTGTGTGTGTTAGACCAGCCTGATCTTTAAACCCATTACGCACATAGCTCAAAGCCATAACATCAAAGCACATCAGTTACCAATGGTTCAAACTGAGCTTCGCTTTAAAACGCTACGGCAACATCAATGGTTTCTACAGCTGCCTTCTTTCATTCTATTTTCTGTCAGCTGCTCCTGCATCTTCTCCTGGTATTCCTAGTACATCGTCTTGTTATCTGCTCAAATTACACACAGCTAAACTTTAAAACACCCCACTGGCTTTCAGAACCCCTCTCGCTGCCCATACCATGATTCAGAAGCCTATGGCAAGGACAGACAGGCTGGTCTTTCTCACAGAGGGCTTGTGTGATTTATGGAGGTCTGAAATGTCTCCTGTGTTGTGGTAGCAAAGAATAAACCCAGAGAGACGAGAGTATAAAGGCGGAAAGAGAGAGCGAGACAACTACAGGGAAATAGATGTCCACCGAGCAGAGGAAAAAGACGATATTAAATGTCGCTTCTGTTTTCCGTCCCCTCCGCTTTGCATTTTATTTCCTCCAAGGCTTTCCTTCTTTCATTTCCCTTCCCGGTCGCTCCTCCTCCTTTAATTCTTGCTTTCATCTCACCTCCCTTCACAGCCGACACCTTCCTCATAGATTCCATCCATCATGTTGAATCCGGGTGACGGTGCTTCACTGGGCCATGGCAGGGCTCTTAGCGGATGGTGACGGGGAGCAATTGCCCAAGCCTTGAAGAGCACCACAGCAACCGTGAGCCTTCAATTCCCACAGAGCACAATTTAACGATGAGGTCACCTTGGAGACAGAAAGGGGGGGGTGAGTTTAAGGGTCTGGCAGAAATACAGAACCCTGTGGAGAGGTTTCAGATACCGTGTGCCAAGGGTTTAAATCATCAGGGGAATATTACAAAGTGGAATAGAAATAACGCAAGCATAGGACAAGTGGTGAAAGATGAGGACGTTAAAGATGATGTAAGGATCTTCCACCTGTGATGGAGACTAGATGTGTGTGTAAAGATTAAAGAAGTTAAAATATAATTTTTTAATATAAAACAAAAATTTAATGTACACTTACTTGGATAGTTTTAGGGGTAGAAAATCAAATTTACAGTTGGTAATAAACCAGACGTGTGTGTGTGTGCAAGCAAGATTGTCCATGAGGTGCTTCTATTACGGAGAAGACATATTCAATTTGACATGCCCTGATTTGCTGACACCCATATATAATGTTGACATTTTGATCGAGCAGGTTCCTCTAAAACATTTTAATTTGAGAATTAGCGCTTTAACTTGCACAATGTTCACATAATGTTCATGGCCTTTTCAACAAGATTGTTTACAATAGAACTTACATAATGTGATTGGGACAGCTACTTCAGAAATAAACCCCAGGGTCAAAGTCGGGTTTCTGTGAACAATAGGCTGCCTGGCATTTCGCAGACACATTTCACCTGAATTATCTTAGTGTGTCAGTTGCAGGAGCCGTCTGGCAAAAGCAATCGAGGAAAAATGTTGCGCTAAAGGGCACAATGTTATATATCGGTTATCACTGTAACTCCAAATCATAGGATGCCCCCTGCTGGAAATGAATTCCGCAAATTTGGTCCATCAAACAGAACCGATAAGTCCGACAACTGACTAAAGATGATAAAACACGTGTTTGCAGGGGGTCACGTCGTGACTCATGAGCATGTGCCATTTCAAAATGAATGGGAATAGCTTCCACCAGCTTTGATAAATTTTCCTGGTGCATGTGTGTGTTTGTGAGTTCCTATGCTTGGGTGATTTGGTCAGTCTGTCATAGACGTGAAAGATGGACTTGTGGCCCCTGCGTGGCTCTCTGCTGCAGTGCTGTATCTGAGCTCAGCATCTGTGCCTGTTCACATTATGTGAGCATGAAATCACAGCAGGTGTCTGCACTTTCTTTGGGATTTCAGAGTGACCAAGGGCTAACAGAAATGAACACCAGGAAGACAAGCGATAGACACAGGAAACATCTTTTCTATACATTTACAGATTTTTTTTTAATGTACAGTAAAAACAAAAATACTAGCACGGATTATGACAGTGTGTTTGTGAATCCATGTGCTCTCTTTCTGTGTCATGCTGTAAATATAAGGAAGCTGAGCGTCAGTGCGTCTGGCGGCTCATGGTAAGATCGGATCGATATTATAAAAGTCAAGAGATCCTAAAAATCAATATTTAATTATTACACTTAGTATTGTGAATGCACAGTTCACATAAACCACATCCTAACATACAGACCCCAAAAGACTTTCATCACAATACACAAATGCAGCAATGACGTTTTCTTTGTAGAGAATTTAAATGGATCTTTACGACCACATTCATACTGTAACTAAAATGTCTCTTGTTTTATATTATTATGACGAAACTGTCAGAAAATCCCACAATCATTACATCCAGGTCAAACACTCAGTCTCTCTGCCTTTGTTTCTTTTTCCTCCTGAGTAGTATGAGAGAGGTGCTGGTGTTAACCTTTTCATGATCCTCTAGAGAAAAGAGCAGAGAGGGTGATTTTACTCTCTGAGCACAGATCAGAGCCACTAAACCGATTCTCCATTTTCAGTTGGATTTCCAAAGGTTACATCTGTCTGACGGCTCACAGGGGAGTGAAGCATTGTGTGGGACATGCAGAATGTGTGATGTGAAGCTTCAGCAGAGCTTCTGCCTTACACAGGACAAGACCAAAACTTTAACCCAGTATTTAAGCCTCTTGGTGTAGAATAGGATTTTCGGTCTTTACTGCACATACAGTACAATCAAAAGGTCCAATAAGAACGTTGAGAGAATATGTTTGTTAAAATATATTTTCTGCAAATCCCCTGCAATGCACAATTCTAGTGTAAGATTTATCCAATATGCCAGTATCTGTTCTAGAATCAGTTTCAGTTTCAGTTTCTTTTCTAGTTTAATAGAAGTTTGTAAACTCGTACTCCAGATTAAAGGGATAGTTCACCCAAAAAGGAAAATTCAGTCATCATTTACCCATTTCAAACCTGTGTGACTTTCTTCTGAAGTCAGATGTTTGTTATCGCCAACAAACATTGGCGGTAACCATTCTTTCAACACAAAACCAATGCAAGTCATTGGGTACCACCATTCCTAGGTTCTTCTGAAGAACACAAAAGAAGATATTTTGAAGAATGTCGGTAAACAAACATTGGCGGTAACCGTTCTTTACGGACACAAAACCAATGCAAGTCATTGGGTACTGACATTCCTAGGTTATTCTTTAGTTAACTAAACCTATAATACAAATTTCTGATTCAGGACTTTGTTAATGTTCACTACTCATTCATATTCCAATGGCCAGTTCTGATCCAATTTCTCAGATAAATGTCAGTTTCTTGACAAGTATTATAGATTAATGCCTTCTTGTTATTCAGTATTCCAGATGTATGCCATCTAATGCAGTGACTTGAGTAGAATCTTTATTAGTTGTTGATAAATGGCTCTGCTGTAATAATGTCCTCCCAGCTATAATGACTCGCTTATTAGCGACTCTACACACAAATTATACACACAAATATCTGTCTGTACTGTGTGTGTGTGTGTGTGTGTGTGTGTGCAACTCTTAAGAGCAGTTAATAGTTGAGCAGTAAGATAAGAGTGCCCCTGTATCTTTAACTCTCGGTAGATCTGTCTCTTTCAATTCCCCGACTGACAGCTTGTGTCAGTGTTTCCGTGGCATAAAAACCAGACAGCAAAACAGTGAGTCAGTTTGAACAGAGTTTCTGGATTTAAGAAACCATTCGCCGTTTATACATTTTCAAGTAATCTTAATTTAGCAAGTTTAAGAATCTATATTAAACATATAGGCAATATATAATTTCCCCCCAAAAGATTGCATCAAATATACTCAGTTACTTAAATCTGTTGACGCACACACAAAATAAAAGTCTGTCTCACCCTCTGCACAAGCAGTCATCAGTGCTCACACATTAAATCGACAATTTCACACACCAAAAGGTTTCCTCCTTTTATTTCTCTCAGGGTCAAGACGAATACAGCTTTATGGGCAAGACTGTAAATGCTAAAGTGTTTTAGCATATAGCACACTACAGTAAAGAATCTGTGTATAAAATGAACAGATTTAACAATGACCTTACATCACTCTGAGGCCCCGTCAGCAAACTCAAGTCCCCCATTACCTCTGCTCTGATGCCCCTGTGTGCGTGTGAATGGTCCTTTACTCTGTTCTTTGTGTCCTTGACTCCAGTTGTATACGTTATACAATACATTTTTGCACAAACATACTGTTTACGATTAAAAAGCTGGCCAAGTCAGCGCTTCCGCCCACATGATTACATTCCGGGAAAACAGACCACAGGAAATAAATTACTGGCTTCAGCAGGTAGCGTGCTGCATACAAACAGTCCCCATCAGGGCTCTCTGAGTGTATGCACTCATGTGTATTTGACTACAATAGAAGCTTGGACTGACTCTATGTGACACAATGGCAAAACCTCTCAACGTTTTTCAACCGCAGGTGAGAGTACAGCTTCCAAGCTAATTCATTGACAGTTGATTGGTTGAAACCAACACACACCGACAGAAATGAGGTTTCGGAATGAGATTTTTCATCAATAGCTGTGCAGACCTCAATATATGAAGGTCTGAAGTAGGAGGACGCGTTCGTGAGGGGAGTGTTAAAAACCTTATGAAGTTGGTAATGGAATGAAGGGAGCATATGAAAAATAAATGGAGGGTGAGAAAGAGAGGGAGGGAATGTTGGTACTCTTGGGGTGTAACAGATATCAAGGTTGCAATTCGTTTGTGTCTGTATGGTGTAGCGTATCAGTTTCATTAAGGCCAGTGAGCCATGGTGCTTACAAAGCCATGAAAATAGGATAGATACTGATCACGCACACACACAAAAATGTGTAGTGACAGAATGATACACTGTATCGTCTGACATTAGACTGGCCACAAATAAAGATAAAGATGTCTGGTGACTAACAGAAGGAAATCTCACAGGTGACCAGTCTTTGGACATTGTTAATGCGTCTGAGTGCATTAAAGCAACAGTCACGCAAATACGAAAATTCTGTCACATCGGTTTCTCACCCTCATGTTGATCCAAATCTGTATGATTTTCTGTCCTCTGTATGACACAAAAGGAGATCTATCTGCTTTTTGGGGCGAAATATACAAGAGATAGTGACCAGGGTCTCATAAGCTTTTAAAAAGACACACACACGCACTCACATACACACACACACGCATACACACAAAAATATATGTTTTATAGCCACATCATTAGGAAGATTCTTTATTTAATCGTGATTTTACAGTTATTTATGGATAATCTCTTCTGCTTTAGATTTTAGAACTTGTTATGTCACAAGATTTCATGTCAATGACAACAAATTCCAATCATTCCAGAAACCATACGTGAAATGTGAGGGTTCACACGATTTTAAGATATGCCAGAAAGAACGATTTTCTGTAAATAAAAATAATGAAAGTTATTGATGTAGTTCCTTAAATTACTCAAATGCACACTCGTGGTTTATGTAGAACATACAGCAAGAAAGAGATGAAAAAAGTAATCACATTTTTTCCCGTCTGTGAAATGAAAATATGCGTGTGTGACCAATCGTTTCATAACTGTGAAATGTTTAATATGTCAGATGTCAATACTGTATGTAGTCAGTGCTTTCTTTCAGACAGCTTGTAATTGAATATGTATGCGTGGGTAATATCTTGTATTCGCAAGCAGACAAAGCGGTTCAAATTTACGCATTCTATTAAAAAAAATATTCATCCACGGATTGATTTCCACATCCCCCAAGTAAGCTCAGCACTCAGAAAGGAGAGATGTGGCTGGGTATAACCACTAGGGAAACTGCCTTTTATCATCACATCAGTGCCCACATCGGTAATGATTTTTAGTTCACTGTTTTGTGCTCAGAGGGCAATAATGGAGAACTGCCTCATAACCCACATGAATGAGATCCCAGTGCACATGCCTAATGATGTGTTGGTCGTGTGGGTGGGATGCATAGGTTGCGAGGAGAGTGAATATATTATTGAGGGTGCTTAAAAAATAAAGTAAACCAGCTTTTCTGGTTTGGGCTATTCTAGCTTGGTCTACACTGACCAACTTGGTTTGGTTTAAGAGAGAACAAGCTGATTGACCAGCTAAGAAAAGCAAACAAAGGAGATGAAGTATGTTTTTCTTCAACGTGTTATTTACTTAATGTATTTTTATTAAATCATGCAAGCACCTGCCGTTGCTAGGTTTTCTCCAAAAAAAGGATTTGTTTGTTTTTTTACTTTTACATTATCTCAATTTGGTATCAAATACATTGATAGCAAAAGCGTACAGTCTCTTTTCAGTGGAATTTCTAAACTACAGTATTATAGAAGTCTAAGCATTACTCCTATAAGTGTGCGTGATGAATGAGTCTGTTTACTATTTACTGTGAACCGTGGAGGGAGCCAGAGAGAGAGAGAGAGAGAGAGAGAGAGAAATATAGAGAGTGAGAGTGCAAGAGAGATTGAGTGTCTAGCAGAACTCTATTACAAAACAAAACCATCAATCATGTGTCAAACGCTGCACACACATGCTTAGACACTAAAGTTAGGGTAGATAAATGAATATTCTTATCTAAAACAACAGTAATATTGAATTAAACATCATTACACAAACAACATCATGTTTATCCTTAATCTAATTATTTGCTTTTTTAAGTATCTCTAGACGGGTTCCGGTCAGAGTTTGTGTCACAGTAAAGACATTATCCTCAGATTTTGTGAAGCCGTCTGTGTGTTCAGTTTGACTACTTCCACAAGGTTTCCTTAAAGTAAATAAGAGTTCAAGGGATAGTTATGAAATTTCATTCATCATTTACGAGTCCTCTTGTCATTCAAAACCTGATTGATTTTTCTTCTGCAGAACAAAAAAGAAGATATTTTTAAGGACATTGGAAACCAAACAACACCAGCCCCCATCGACTTCCATTTTATACATAAAATCAAAGAGACATTTCTCAATTCAACTTTTTTTTGTATCACACAAGGTTTTGACAGGTCGACAGATATGAACAAAATATGAATGCATTTTCCTGTGGCCCAGTGGTTAGAGCATGGCACGGGCAATGCCAAGTTTGTGTCGATTTGTCAGAAACAATGTATAATACAATGCAATGTAAGTCGCTTTGGATAAAAGCGTCTGCTAAATGCATAAATTTCAGTTTGAATAAGTTTAAATGACTATGTCTGGCTGTTAACATTAAATTTACATTCATGCATTTGGCAGACGCTTTTATCCAAAGCAACTTACATTGCAATATCCTATACATTTATACATATGTATGTTAACATAACAGCAAAAACACCTTGTATTCGAGGTGCATTAGAGGATAACGCTGAAAAATGTTTCCATGCACATATGAGTCTGATGTTGAATTAGATTCTGATTCAAAGCGCCTTGCACCAGCAGACAGGACTTTTAAAACCTGTCTAATCCTCTTATGGTTAAAGGGGTCATTTGACACGTCTAAAATGAATATTATTGTTTGTTTTAATGTAATGCAGTGTGTATACACGATTTTTTCCACATACCGTGCATGTTTGTATCTCCTCTTTGACCCGCCTCTCTTTTTACAAAACTCATCACTCTGAAATTCAAGGTGTGCTATGATTGGCCAGTTAACCAGTGGTCGAACACTGCAAGCATGTGACGGAAAAATAACGTCTCTTACCATATTTGGAACATCAGGTTCCGAAGCAATTGTAATGACAGGTACCCCGACTTAATTGCGTATACATTTGGGCAGTCTTAGTCAAATCATAGCACGAAGTGACGTAGATTTGTGGCGGTGTGGTCACACAAGGTTTTTTCAGGTAGGTCTGTGTGAGCATTCGCTTTAAGATAGAATGCATCTTTTGTTCCAACACTTTAAAATGTGCTGTTTTACGTGTCTAATACATGCATGGTCAAATTAAAACACCACAGACACAGAAAAACATGTATTCGAGCCATATGAGCCCTTTAATGCACAGCTAATCACCGCCTCAGAATGCATGAGTGGGCGCTAACACTGCCACACAAGAGCAAAGGTTACCATTAAATAAATGCTGACTTCTGCTTTAAAAGAATGAACTGGCAGTCACAGCTTTAAAAGAGAGGGCTAGAAGGGGCTTTCTAATATAGCAAGGTGCCACAAAAACATACAGACAATTACCCAATTTATTTCCTAGGCATTTCTGATCAGACATACTGATCAATAATGTATACCCTCTAAATCAGTGTTTCTCAAACATTTTCTGCCATTCCCCACTTTGAAGGTATGGAAGGGTTCCGAGCCCCGACCGGCCCAACAAAATGGTAAACTTGAGGTCCACTTTCGGTCTTGATTTTGTCTGCTGGTGTTGAATCTCCAGTTTTCTTTTCATTCCATGTCACAAACTTATACATGCAAAAAACAATTATGCTCTACCGCCTGTCCACAATAAAGTTTTTTTTCTTCTTCAATTAATATTCCGACGTGAAATCATTCTCGTAGGCTATGGTTCCATGTGACAATTTCTTCGCAGTCCGATGTTGTTTTAAGTTATATTTACCATTAAATGTGTCAATGTTTTGAGTGTATTGTCAATAAATAAAGAAATTAGTAGAGATAGGCAAAAAAATGACAAAATTTCCTTGCATTTGTCACGCCCCACTTGTCATGTCTCTATGCCCCACACTTTGAGAAACGCTGCCCTAAATGCACAGCATGTCACTCTCGGTAAAAGCATCTGCCAAATAAGTAATCCTTGGCAGTGTTTTCTTAGTTAAGACATATGGGGATCGAACTGTGCCCACTATTACAACTTTAATTTGCACGGCCGATTCACTTAGGGAAGGAATAATGCAAAGATAACCCGCACATACTTTGCCGGGATTTTATAGCGTCATGCTACCACTTCAATCCAGGCACCATAATTGTCTTTTTAAAGTGCTAAAAGTGTGATCGTCTAAACTGTGTGTCTTCTTAAATGTGTGCTAATAATGCATTTCTCCAGAATTGGATAACAACTTGATCAATAGATTAAAAGGACACAGACAAACAGTTCTTTTACACAAAATTTTATTTACCGGCTGTTAATTTTGGGCGATTTTAATCCGACATTAAGTGCACCAAGCAAATAGCGATTTGTGAATAATGCTTAATCTCCTGACAAATAGTTACAGACTGAATTTTATAATATTTTATAGAAACTATAGGCCTGTTTAGACTGAAAACAGCAGCAATTATTTAATGCAGTGGTTGTCAGACGTTTTTGTTGTAAGGCCCTCTTGTGTGGGTGTATTGCTTCGACCCCACCTACCCCCCAAAAATAAAGTTTTACAATACTGGAACATCTATTCTTTTGGTTGGTGCTGGTGGTCTTATTTTTCTGATGTTTGATGCAAAACATGTACGATACATTTCTAAATTTCATAAAATGCCACAAAATCTTTGGTCCATCTTGAGCCCTTACAAGGGGAAACAGCCTGTTGATTTAAAGTCGTCAAGACCTTCAAATTTATATTTTGATGTTAACCCAGGATTGGGTCAAAAATGGAAAAACCTTTGGGTTAAATTCAACAGGTGAATGAATGCTTTATATTCGACCCATAAATGGGTTAAAACATGCCAGAATTTTTGGTTGAAACAATCCAGATAACAAAAGGTTAATTTACCCACTGGTTATGATTGTCCATTTTTGACCCACGCTGGGTTGAAATAACTCAACATTTTTATACTATTGTAATTAAAAACATTGACAAAATTCCATTTCGAAGAAAAGCAAAAACTTTCAATCTCTCATTTCCATCAATACCATTCTTCTCTTCAGTTTCAAATACACACCAGTGCTACATCTCTATTCCTGTACTTCTGTCACTTCGAAATTCATGCGAGAAACCGATAGGTCATTAATATCAGCCAAAATTACAGGCTGAAGAAGCGTGGCGATAACCTTTGTAGTCTGCTGTCTGCCATCTGGCCTCATAGAGCACAAATTAGATCCTTTTATCACTGTATTGATCATGTTAATAAGCACATAATGAATCAGGGCTTTATTCATATGGCAGCACCACTCGCACTAGCTGACAGACACAGAAAAGATTAAAAACTGAAAAAAATCAGGGGTGACTCACAGGCCTAGACTGGTGGATCAATGTAACATAAGCCACGAGCTCTATAGAAAACTAGTGCACCCGCAGATATTTGTCAAAGATACAGACATTGAGATTCAGTCACAAAATGATTCTGCGGAAAACTTTATACTGGGGATAAACAAATAGCCTTAAAATAGTCATTCAAAGCCAGAATGTCTTTGTGATGAATAGAAGAATGTTCTGGAGACATGGTTTTCTTTACATTCAGTTAACTCAAGTGAATCAAAGTTATTACAATGACAAATTTTAGACATGAAATCGTTTTTTCCCCTCTCAGTACGGGGATGTTGCGATCTAGCGGCCGTCGGTAAACTGCAGCTGAGCTGTATTGATTTTGTTTCTCAGTGCATAATATAAATGTTCAGCTTTATATTTAAAGACTTGCGGAGTCCTGTAAGCAATATTATGTCCTTTAAGCGCATACTGTAACACAGCAGTCATATTTTCAAGCTGTTAAAATCTCTTCAACTTTATAAAGTCTGTCACTGTTGTTTAGGCAATAGTTCTGCGTTCATTGAATATAATCTCAAGGAGTTTGTGATGTGAATTTTACAAAAGCGTGTGATTATTATAATCAAGCAATGCAAAAGCCCCTCCCCTACATCTAATCATCACTGGCACAAAAGCAAACTGCATGAATAAGGTCATGCAAAAGCTCTTGAGATTGTATTGGACATAATAGATCCCTAAGTTGTCTTTAACCTAACATTGGCTTACATGTAAAATGCATATCACACTGTATGCAAATACGAAAGCACTTATATTAAATATGAAGAGAGGTTGTGCAAAGTAAAAACCAAAGCTGCAACCCTCAGCTGCTCTGTTTTGGTCCCTATGGGCTGTGTAGCTTACTATTAGCTGGAAGCTTAATCTGTGGGAAAAGAACACAGCTGAAAGCTGCTGGCTCAAGCAGAGATCCAAGACAGCAATTTTAAAACAGAGAGGAAGAAGAAGAGGAAGGAAGAAAGAAGAGAGAAAAAGGAAAGAGAGTCGGCAGGAAAACGAAAAAGTTCTCCCTTTTATATTCATTAAGGCTCAGACCTTTCAACACAAGTCTCATGTGCATCTCCACAAGAAAAGCACTGCATAGCATTGTTTTCTTTTTCTGAATGGCACGTGTCATACTTGATATATAGATTTGTCTTTGCTGTTCAGTCATTTTTCAAATTAATAAATTAATTAATTTAAAAAGTAAGTGAGTGAGAATACGACTTCATTATATAACACCTATTTTTACTATATTAGAGGTTTGTTTTAAGGGTCACCTTTCAATCAACTGCCATAACAACAGCCTCACAGAATTGAATTGTACCACTTCTCTATGCCACGTTTTACCCCCAGCATTAGATGCTCAGGCACAATCATACTCCCATTCCACTGACACACTACTCAAGTCTGTCACTCCACAGGGTGTGTATGTGTATAATGAAGTGAGTGGAGGGTGCTCAGCTAGTCATGCAAGATGAAGTGTGTCTCCATAGCGACATGCTTGATGACAGTATGTTTTCTTTTGGCACCTTGTTTGTGTTTCTCAGATGAATGGAAGTGAGTGGAGAAATCTATTGGAAAATACGCATCACTTTCACAAATCTCTCTCTTTCTCTCGATCTCTTTTCACACAGGCGCACGTACACCCGCACACACACACTCAATACATTCTCTATTTAATTTCTACTTCTTATACGCCCCTTATCTTTGCTTATGTGTGTTTCATATAGAAATGCATTCATCTGTTCATTTTCTCATTTACAGTGAGCAATAGAGGTTACTTCCTCTAGCAGGTGGTTCTTATCCAAAGCAATATTTCTGTCTTATTTTCCAGAATCTAAACATCCTTAACCAAAATAATTATATTTGCTATACTATGAATGAAAAATTATTTTTACTGAGAAGAGAAAATTGGTTAAAACCTTATTTCTATATTCCATTTGGCAGACGCTTCTATCGAAAGCGACTAACATTGCTTTATCCTATACATTTTACATAGGTATTTGCAATCCTCTGGGATCGAACCCACAATCTTGCGTTGTTAACGCTGTGAATCATTCTTTGCCGCATTAGTACATGCTAAGTACGTTGTAATTTCTTACCAACAATGTTTAAGGTGCACACACATTTTTCAAAAGCACTATAGTTTCATTACGAAAATGATCCATTATGTCATTATGTTTCCCAGACTGGTGTATTATTACACAAATGACAAAGCTCATAATATTATGACTTCACATTAGGCAAACAACTAGCTATTAAATGGGTCAATTAAGTTAATGAATTAAACATTATGGGCAGACAGCCATGACGGGGGAAAATTCCGGGTCATCACACTAACAACTACACTAAAACCCAACAAGAGTAATCTCACCTGTGTGTTTATGTACACATTTATTTGTGAATCGTTTCAGTTGCACACTCCTACACATGGTGCATTTATTACACTCCTATGCATTTAACGGGTTTGTTTTTGCATTGTTTTCAGTGAATCAACCATTAAGGACTGAGATGCACTAAAATGCACATTAATCAAGAACTGACGTGTAGATATTTACATCAGAATATTGTTATCTGGGTATTAACATGGCCAAAAATGATAGTTCTGAATTAGGCATGAGTATTTATGCAGTCAGTTGACGGATGTGCTGAATAACTAATGAATAAGTAAACATTTTTTATTGCAGGAATTGCCAATTAGGACAATATATTTGAACTGAGAAATAAGGATATCACTTGCAATTTGCTTATGCGCGGTTAAAATGTCGTGTAGATGCATATCTAAACAGAATTGCACAATGCTTTAAATAAATAGGTTGGACCTCTCTCTCATTTTTCACACACACATACAGATACTGTTTTACGCTCGTCTTCTCTCACACACACACCTCCTTCTGTCATACTGCTATTAATATTCATTCATGAAGTTTCACACACACACGCATGCACGCATACACACACTCATGTACTCTATGTGGACTTGTTTTGGGATCTTTGCTCCTGCTGTTTCAGCGCTAGCTTAGCTAATTGTGCTCAATGTTAATGCAGAACCATTTTTATGTGGCACTGAATTATTAAGCTTCATTCATAATTCATGAAACGTAATGACCTCTGAATGCAAGCTAGAATAATGGGGGGAAAGGGGTGGGTCGTTTGAAAGCACTTTTCAACAGATCCAACTTTGGCTGGTTCCCAGTTTAAAAATAGGAGTGCAGAGAGAACAAGAGAGTGAGAGAGAGAGCGAAAGAGAGTCTGCAGTGGGAAGTCGGAAGTGGGCTGGCGGATAGAAGGATGCTGGAGAAGTGGAAACAATCCCTCCGTATGCTTCTTAACTGCACAGAACAGGAGAGATCGATGCGAGAGAAGGAGAGTTTTAGGGGGTGGAGATGGATGCCGAGATATTTCTACTCGTCCGGTCCAGGATTATATTTCACAAATTAAACACAGCTCTCTCGCTCTCTCTCTCCTCTAATAAACATGTTTATCTATTCCAGTTTCAATAAAAATATGAATGCTCTACCAAACAATACCACATTAGCATTCCCAAAAATGTAATACAGTATTACTTATAAATAATAAACGCTCACATGGAGCCCATGCATTATTGCAAGACCACATGACCAGCTGAACTCACTACATCTCAGTAATCCGTTTATCTGCCCCTTTCTCTCTATTCTTTAATCGACTATGGCTGAATGCATTGAGTATATTTCTTCAATGGCATTGCTAACTGAAAATTGCTTTAGTGCATTTACTGCACAAATCTATAGCCTACTTATGCAGTCTCGGAGCGCTTTTACTTGTGCAATGTCAGCCAAACCAACATAACCTGTAAAACCACAGTCATTTAATGAAATCTAGATCGTAAAAAGGTTCCCGTCATATTTAGAGGTCAAGGGAATGGTTTGGCTACAGAAAATTCAATTCCTTTAAAATAAAGAGAGCATAAGTAAGTACAATAAGTAACAACGTTGCATTTAAATGTGTTATATAAATAAACAAAGTTGAAGTATAGAAATGCCCTCCGCTTGACATAAAACAAATGTGCACGTTTGTGTTTTTGTGTGGATCACAGGGTCACCTCATCTCACCAGTTTCATTTATTTGTGCGCTCCTTGCTGTCATTTCAAATCCGCTGTTAGTCTAATCCCTGCTCTCCTTCAAGCTTTCCTGTGCTCTCTCATTCACTCTACAGGAGGGTGACCTCTTTCCCACCTGTCCACACTGTAACTGCACGTCTGTTTCCATTTCGAACTCTGTGCGTTCTCTCTCTCACTGCCTGGCAGCCTCTTCTCACCTTTTTTTCCTTCTTGAGGTTGTGCTTTGCTCTCTCTTTCTTCCAGTAGAGGATAACTGGACCATGCAAACCAGCAATGTACAGGGACATCACCTGGGTCCAATATGTAACTAGTCAATTGGACCGGGTCCATTCTAGTTGGTAACTAATATCTGATAGACTATTACACCTCAATTTTCTGGTGTTCTTTTTTCACTCGACATCTGATGTACAATTAGTTGCAAACACAGAATTATGTTCAAAGCCCAGAAAAACTATCCAGACAGTATAAATGTTTGGTTTTACACAACCCCCGTATTCCATTACTGAAATAAGCAAGGCAAGGTTGTTTTGTACTCTCTATGGACTATTGAGTTTGTTATATCTGTTTTACTCTGTGGCCGTGGAATTAAGTTTGTCTTTTATCGACGGAGTAGAAAACAAATGTCCTTCTTTTTCTCTATTTCTTACACACACACACAACCACCCCCTCTATATTGATATTCTCAAAATAAATCAGTTGGAGAAGCGCTTTTCTGAAAGTACCATTTGCATGACACACGCCTGCAAGAATAAAGCGCAATACAATAACGAGTGGAGTGTGTTTTCTTGTATTCATTGTCCAGCTATGTGTGCGTGCATAGGAGAAACTGCAAAGGCCAGTAAATTCACTGAAAATGAAAATGTCGGGTTTTATTTAGATGTTCTGGCTCTTTCAAGGATGTTCTTTTGGCATGTCAACCTTGTAGAATTTATGCTGATGAGACTATAAGAGCAGCTCTGCGAAAAGCACATCAATCTCTCGCTAGAACATGTTCTCAAACACCCCGGTACTTTAGTGTAGAAATACCTTCTTCTGTTCTGAAGAGCAAACTGGAAGTTACACAGTTACATTAAAATTAAAGGGAGAAAGCTCATTTAACCCATTCTTCTCATTTTCTTTCAGTTTAACACAACTAATTGAATGCCACAGTCTCAATGACAAAAGTTGTGATGTGTCTCATCCGTGTGATTAGACCAAAGACAAAGGGAGATTGATTGATTTTCTGTGATTGTGGTACTGTACATCACATACTCAATTAAATATTCTCTTGTGAATTCCCAAACCTTATTCTCTGGATCCTTTCTAACAGCGCTCTACAATTTCTGATTGCTGCTCGCAGGTAGAGTATAATTTTAGAAACTGCATGAACTCACAGTTGAGAGAAAACGCTTTTGGTCCATGTTCTGATGATTATATAACCAAGAGGCCTCCAATTATGCTCAGTGGTGCTGGTGGGTGTGTGATTGGAGACTCAACCCCCAGCAGAGAAGCTTCACGTCAAGGGCTACTACCCAGAGGAACATTGGGTTACAACGCCCAAACATGCAATATGGGAAAATAAAGCAAATATGCATTCTTAAAAGGAAATTTCACACCAAAATAAAAATCATTTCATAATTTACTCATCCCAGTTTTGTCTTACTCTTGTTTCCCTGTGGAAGAAAAAAGGAGCTGCTAGGCAGACTGTTCTACAAAGTCACTATTCTAGCAGCAAAAAACATACAATATAATTATTTAGATAAAGTGACACCAAAACCAATGCTTTGATTATATGAAATATATTACACTTATTTCATTTGAATTCGTGTGTAGATCCAGAATGTCCAAATCTATCTATAAGATTATCATAGTTTTCTTCAGGCAGTATTCATAAACCCACAGAAGAAATTAAGAGACCATTTTAAGGATTATTATGAGTTTTTCTGAATTTAATATTTATGTGTTTATGTAAAGTGATTAATTTTGCTTTATTTTGTGAACTTCTTACAATATTTCTCCCAAATTTCAAACAAAAGTATTGTTTCTATTTTCATTAATTTGCAGAAAATGAATTTTTGTTGAAATTCAACAGAATATGGACTATAATAATTTAATGCTGATTAAATTAATATTTGGAATGGTCTCTTCATTTTTTCCGCACCTGTATGTTCTCAAGACTCATGTTGATGTGACTTCATAAAACTCAGGTAAAGCTCTCTTAAATGATGAGATTGATAAACGCTTGTCCTTACTTGATTTCTGACCTCACAAAGTTAACAAACAACTCTTTTTGTATTGAAACTTAGATTATTGTAAAAGTCAGCACCAAAATTCATACAAAGACATATTACAGAGACAGGTTTAGTTCACCCAAAAATGAAAAATTCATCATTTACTTACCCTCATGCAATTCCAAAACTGTGTGACTTTCTCTCTTCTGCAGAACACAAAAGAACATATTATGAATAATGTTGGTAACAAAACCAAGGTGGCCCCCATTGAATTCCATTGAATAAACAAAAATGAGACATTTCTTAACATAACTTGTTTTGTGTTCCACAAAAACATATACAGTCATATTTTTGTGTGCAAAACCCGGAAGCGAGTTAGCATTTAAGGACTTCCGATTCCATTGCTCCAAAGCCTTAGCCTGGTAATACCAAACTCTGGTAAACAACTGTTTCTTGAAGTGCACTTCAGCGTCATTATCCCGCATCCATAAGGAGGCGGAAGCAACATGGAAAGAATCTGCGAAAAGAATCATAGGAGCCCGAAGTGACTATCAATTGTACCCTTCGAAATCCTTAATTCTGAAAGGCCCTGTGAAGTGGCCAGTTATGAGCACTTCGGTTTGGAACGACCCATTAGTATGGCGACCATGACTGTTGTCACTCCGAAGGGGCGATAAATCCCAGTAGGAACGCAGGGAGAGTGTAGAACTGAACTGAACTGAAATTGAGCGGAAGTACGAAGTCTGACTTAGTAAAGCTACCAAAGTCTATGGGTTTTTTGAAGGGATTATTGGTAAATCGCCCGAAAAAAGGACAGTGGTAAACAAAACCTCTAAACATATTCACGTTTTATTCTTTGACATAAAACATTGTACCTGCTTGGGATTTTTTAAAGCCTTATTGTGTCTTAAAAAACGGCAGTTGCTAAGTTGCTAAAAGCGACTACTTCATCATCGCGCATATAAAGCTCACAAATAATGCAACATGGGCACAAATCTCTTAAATTGTAGATGTGTATTCATTTATGGAGTAATTACTTACCAGGGAACACGTTTTTAATAAAGTTCGAAAGATTTCTATGAGACTTGGTGGTGGTGACGTTGAAATCGAGCGACTACTGAGTTCATTTGTTGATAGCGGAGCTTATTTTTTACAATCTTCCAAAAGTCTAAGGAAAAAACGCATATGCTTTCGGTCGAGGGAACCAGCGCGGCACCTATTTCTGGGTTAGCCTACAAAAATACGCCATCTTTTATCCTCTCAATTTGACCAAAAACAAGACATTTCAGTAGTCATAAGCTCAAAGCTTTGTGGTGCATCACCTCTAAATAGATTCGCCACACATTTATAAAAAAAATGGTTATAAGTGCTGTTTTGCATAGTAGTTTGTTGGATTGAAGATGAGCAATCAAACCCCCAAAGGGTATTTATTGGCCACTCGTTGCCAGCCCGACCAATCACCTTTCCTTCCTCCTGTATAATCTATCAGCATTATTCCACTCCTGCAGATATAATGATTAATAAACGGCCACGCTGCGCTGACTGTGCCTTTCCAGAGACTCCCTAATCTGTTTCCTGTCGCGTCGACGACAGCTTTGTCTGTCACACAGGAAATTGGAAACGCTTGTGTTTGGATGCATGCGGGAACACTACACTTAGATTTTAGACAACATCTATCAGCCTGACAGCCCGGCAAGCTCCCGTCCTTTCGCTTTCTTTCTACTGCTCGGTCCCATCAGCTGCTTTTCTCTGACAGCCTGGTTCACAGCATCACTTCCATTGAAGCATCACTTCATGCTACTTAACGGTTCATTCCTCCTTCCCCGCTATCCTTTAATTCATGACTTTCCTGGCTGTTATCTTGTGTCGCCATACCCTCTTCTCTTATTGCTAATAATGTTGTTTATGCAGGCACTAAATGGAAATAGTGACCCTGCTGAAAAGTTGATATTGGACCAGCATTCATTTTTTTCCAAGTTCAAACTTAGTTCTGTGTCTAACTGGTGTCTTAGCAGCAAAGACATGATTCTTCACAAAAAAAATATTCTTCAAATGAACCTGGTTGATGTGAAGACAGTATAAATGAAAAGGTTGGTCAATTTCAGCATGAATTTATGTGAGAAAACGTTTTATCACTGTTGGTCAAGTTTGTGCTACCTCAATTTCATTGTGTTGTGTAGAATGCATATTGCTAAAACGAAGCCAACAGATGACAAAAATCCTTGTGTAGGCCCAACAATGATTCGGGGAGTCTCGCAGTCCTGTAATGTAAGCTTGCCTTTAAGGGACACCAGCATCCAAAACAACATATTGCAGTTGACACTGCTAATCTTTAACAGCGAAGACAACAACTGTTCACACAACATTCAGTATACTAAGATCCATTCATCTGGTTTTATTCTGAAAGCAGCACAGATGCATCATTTGCCGTCCTTGTAGTTTGGCAATTGACATGAAAAATTACTTTCCAATGGAGTTGGTGATTGGAAAAAATGCATTGTATACCTTTTTAGGTGAGCGCATTCTACAGAGGAATAAGCGTTGCCTTCAAATATTTGCGATCTCGGAAGACCACTTCAGTTTGGAGATGATGGTCTAGTGTGTTAAACCACTGAACTGGTAAATCAAAAGGTTGCTGGTTCAATCCCAGCAGCCACCACCAGTGAGTCCATGAGCAAGACACTTTACTCCACGTTGCTCCAGGGGGATTGTCCCTGTAATAAGTGCACTGTAAGTCGCTTTGGAAAAAAGCGTCTGCCAAATGACTAAATGAAATGAAATGAGTTTGTTTTATATCAAACCCATGGAAGGTTCGTCGGAGGTATGCTTGAGGATGTACCCTCACCCTCAATGATGGATTTAGCAGTGAGGAAGTTGCCCTAGGTCTCAGAAGCAGCCTCTCTGTCTCTCTCTTCAACACTCTCATCTACTCCATATATCTCCCTTGATATCCCCTCTCTCGGTTCCTCTTTATGAGCACCTTTGCACAGATTCAGTTTAGAGCCTGTTCAGTACCGGCAGGTTCCCCTGTGATAGATGCAGTCTAAACAGGACACAGTCTGACTGCACCTGATAATGGAGCTGCTATGAGGATATAGGAAAGGCTCCACGTGTCATTCCTTCACTCTAATGCACACGGCATCACAGACCGACTACAGATGGGCGCAATGTCCCACATGACAGCACAGATATGATGTGAGTCCCTGAGAGAGCTCCAGATACCAGCCCTAGCCTTTTTAACACAAACATTACATTTTCATCTTTTGAGGGATTGCACACGTGGCATAATAATCCAAAATTGATAAAATATGCTTGATAAAATTGTTATAAAAGCATGCATTTCAGTTGCAGTGATAATATCATGGTGCATTATGGGATTATACTAAAGCATACTTTCTTTATACTAGTCTTTTACGTTTATTCATTTGTGAAAAAAATTCTTTTTGCAAATAAATGCGCAAAGTTTAATTACTTTTATAACATCAATGTAGATGCAAACCACTAACGTACCCCACAGGCACTCAATTAATCATATATTTCTACATCAGCTCTTGAAATTACCTTATGTTAATACTAGTGATCCATTCGTCCATTTCTTGTCTTTTGCTTTTAAATACGATCGTTTATCCATTCTGAACGTTTGAAGCGGTTGAACAAACACTCTTGTTAAAGTATGTTTTAGTCAGGCACATGTTAGGACAGCACTAGTCTCGGCGCTGAAGGACCCCTGAGCATCTTAAACATGGCGGCTGTCACAAGGCTGTGTTGTGTCCTCAGGTTACCATATGAAGGTGAGTTTTAAACTTTAAATCGTGGTTTTATCTTTGTTAAGTGTTGTTGCTGTTGATTGTCACTTAAAGCAATGCGTAATTAAGGATAAATGTAGTTTATAAGACGTTTAGATGATAAAGCTAACATGAGCATGGCTTACTGCTGTTACTGCTATTATCTGTCAGAATCACCAGGAATAAAATTAATATGCTAGAAAATGCTTCGATGTGTCTCTTACGTATTTAGCGAAAGATGTCTTCCCTACAGTCTATCACAACTATGACATTCCTATATGAAATTGTCGTAAAGACCTTAAAAATATAGAGGAGTTGCACCTATTTATTTGACATATGTCTTGTATATGATTCAAAAATCAGTTTATAAAGCAGTTAGATCTGCTTACTGACTGGGAGCATTTTGGTTGCACAATTTTTCTAGATGCAAAGCACATAGGAAGTGACACGACCAACCCTCTGATCAAATATGAAGATTTAACAACAAATAGGACTGTTTGTTTAGGCAACAAATGCGATACAGATTGCAACTGGTAAAGATAAACATATTGTACTCTACACATTGTTGTGAACCCAGGCAAAGTAATATACAAACTCCTAGTTTGTTTCTGTAATTATCCATTTTATTTAAACTTGTCAAACCAGCATTTGGACAGTTGTGTCATTATATATGTAATCTGATCCCGGTTTGGGTACTGAACTTTGCAGAGCTGGCTTTATACTATTAAAAGTATTAACTGTCTGTCTTGTCAACAGGTGTTGGAACACTGAGAGCACTAGGGGGCGCCGCTCACCTATCCCACTTTGTCAGACGCAGTCCCACCCAGCACGCTCCAGTCACAGCAACCCTGCAGCCAAACAGACATAGCAGCTTCTTCAACAAATGTGAGCCGCTTATGATGATACAGTTAGATTAGCGTTAATTTGTGTGCTTTTCAGTGCATTCAAACAGTCTTGACATGTTGAAGCTTAGTGGTTAGGGATCAGGACCGGCAGCCCTTAAACAAGATGTTTAACCTCAGGTCACCCTAGCAAAGATTAGATGTGCATAAATTGATTCAGATTTATTTGTCTGGCGAATCAGTTACAAACTTGTAAGTAATCCTCATAGTATTTAACCATTCAGGAGTGATCACGGCAAGCACATGACACGAACAATGAGCTGTTTCATTCTTTTGTGAAACCTAAAATCAACTTTAGGAACCTTTTATACTGCCTCTCTAGGTTTATGCATGATTTCCTTTCGCATGGATCTTGCCAGTATGGTTTTTAAGCATTAACAATCTCTGCTTCACTATGAAATCTGCCCATAAATGTGACTTATTTAAGCTTATTAGGCAGAAACACGTTCAGCTGCCTTTTATCCTTAAAGGCATAGTTCACTCATACATGTTCTGTCATCATTTACTCACCCACAGATAGGGCTGGGCGATTCACCGAAAAGTAATCGAAACTGACATTAAGAAGCTCTAACCGACATATTTTTTCAATGTCAGTTATTTCGATTACTTTCCCTTTAATATCCACGTCGACGGCGCGAGCCGCTGTACCTAACTTTTTTCTTATCAGCGCAAAAGAGACTTAAAATATTCGATTCGAAGTTGTCTTCTTTTACGTGTGTACACTTACAATAACATCAAAGCGTTGTTATTTTGTAAAATGAAGAAAATAAGCAGGGCACGTTATCAGCCGTCTCCTCTCCGCTCACATACAGGAAGTCATTTCTGAAATGCATCTCTGATCCAAAACTCTGCAAATACTCATCACACAAACATGAAACGTATTTCTACAGAAAGCTTAAAATGTCTACTTTTGAATGACCCAATTCAAATGGAAATCAAATATTCTGTGTTTATGTAATATGCGTGAAAGACAGGTACAGTTAATACGAGACATTCTTCCAGGTCTCTAACGTTTAGTGATCACAAGACCTTTAGTAAAATGTGCATATTATGAGGAATGCAGATAAACTGAAACACGTTTACTTCGTATTTCTTTTTTTTAAGAGGAGTTTTAAGCTCCTTCAACTATTAACTATTATTTCTTTCACGAGATGGCTCCTATGACATCCGGACTGGTGTCTCCAGGCCGGGTCCTGAAGTACACACGATTTCTCACGGCGCATGCTGACAGATGATTTGCTGATTTGTGTTGCGTTTGTTCTCCTGTCTACAGTGGGAGAGGGAGGAATTGTTTCCAAAAAATAATACAAAGATTCCTATTATTCGAAATGTTCAATATATAACCATAAATACTTTGTATTTTCTTTGATTATCTAAAAATTATATGAGATAAGAAATGTTTCATTAGGCAAAATATCCTACCTTCAGTTGGGCATATTTACACTACAAACCTTGTCAATGATCTATGCGGGCAAAAAAACAAAAGAGAAAACAAAAGAAAAATTATTGAGAGAAAATGTCCAATTAATCGAAAAATTATTTTAGGCCAAATCACCCAGCGCTACCCTCAGATTATTCCTGTATACATGTCTTTGTTCTATTGAACACAAAGAAGATATTTGGAAGAATGTTAGCAATTTTCAGTTCTGGGACATCATCCAATACCATAGTATGAAAAATTATTTCACATTTTTTGTTTTGTTGAAAATAAAATGAGATCTTTTAAAAAATGAATTTGACTACTACGGTAGTCATTGATGTCCCAGAAGTGAACATTTCTAACATTCTTTCAAATATCTCTCTCTGTGTTCATCAGAACAAAGTCTTTTATACAGGTATGAAACTACATGGGGGTGAGTAAAGGATGATAAAATATATGCACTTTTTTTAATTTGTACTTTGAGCCTCTTCGTTTAAATAGTACAAGTTAAAAAAAAGTAACTGTTACAAAAGAGACGTCTGTTCTTTTAATAATGAGCTTGTTTTTAACTTTTCAAACTGCAAGGGGTGCCCGCAGCGTCTCTCTTGCAGATGGTGCGATTACGTCAGTCCGGATGCAAGTGTGTGTTTGCTTGAGTTTAATGTGAGTCGGTGTGTATTGGGGATGTTTGGCTGTCACATAGAATTATGATGTTTCTATAACTGCTTTTGATGAAATCGGATGCTTCATTAGGCCTGGCAGCCCTCTCGCTCTCATCTAATTAAGTCCTAATTAAATCTGAACAACATCAAACAACTCCCAAAGTCCCAGATCAGCCACACACACAGACACCGAATGTGGATGAAAGTCCGTCCTTGCATGGCCAACAGCTGAAATTAACAAAGACGCTTATTGTGCAAATGTTTATCTGTACTCACCGGCTAACAAATTATTCTTAAGTTTATTCTTTGTTTGTCACATTGGCTATTTAGCTGGCTGTGTGTTGATAAAGTGTTAACAGAGAGTGTGACTACAGTTGTGTGTTTGTTTGATTGATTGATTGACATTTGTCTTTTGTCTTTTCCGCTCAGTGACAGCTGAAGAGCTCTGGCGGGGTGTCTTAGCCGAGACTGGCGCCGGTGCCAGAAAGGGACGAGGAAAGAGAACCAAACGTAAATTGAAAAGAGATCTCAACAGAGGACAGAATCTTGGAGAAGGTACACACCACCCTCAGTTCTCTTCTTTCTTTTCTGTTTTAGAACATACTGAAAACATTTTAAGCTATAATGGTGCTAATTTAAGGTTCCCAAACCTTAAGTACATTATTCGGTTCTTCTAGACTGACATCACAAAACCTATCTTGTGTGTCAGTGAGACAGATGTTGAGTGACTGAGTCAGTGAATGTTTCATCAGAGGGATTTTTCATATAATTTCCTAACTCCTTGTGATCCTTAAGCTGCGTTCAGACCACCACCAGTGTCGCCAGACCCTCGCTACGAGGTTGTCAGAGGCGTTCCTGACTTTGGCAGTCCTAGAAACATCAATAAAAAGACCTGCTTTAAAAGACAAGAGATGGAGGATGTGAGCTCCGCTGCTGTACTCCTTTTGGTTGTCGCTCCCGAAAGTTGCTCATCATTTGCATAAAGTTGAGCAAATCTCAACTTTGTTGCTGAGCTTTTGTTGCTAAATTATTGTGAATAGCTGCTGCTCCATAGGTCTCATTTGGGGGCACCTTTTTCATCTCTTCTGAGTTTGCAGGTCTATCTAACATCTTCTGCAGGCGAACGAGAGCCTTGTTTTCCTGGCAAATGACGCAGGCGTGTCATAAGTTCCTGTGACGAACACAGCATTTTCCGTTTTCAGCCAATAGAAACACCTCTGGTCAGGCGCTTTCTTAACCATCATTTTGTGGAAAAACAAGCCTCTCGTTTGCCTGCAGCGGATGTAATACATTGTTGTTAAAAGCGTTGTCAATATGGATATTTCTCTAAAACAAAAGCATCAATTCGCTTCAGAAGATCTTTTTTAAGACCACGGAGTCATTGTTTGATCGATGGATACACTTTTTTAAGCTTCAAAAAATGTTCCCCCATTCACTCCCATTCTACCTCTTGGAAGTAAAAGTATACATGGTATTATCAAGAAGAATGCCACATACACTTAGGATACCTTTGGGGTAAGTACAACATGGGGGATTTTGATTCAAGCAGTGTATGCCAAGTGCTTTTACTGCATAAGAATTTTCAATCCTTTAAAAAATACCATTAACTTTTATTGGTAAACATTTCAATCAGTTTGCACCAAGCTAATGATATAATATCTTTGAAGTTCAGTAGTTGATATTTTCTATTAGAATCTAACCTTCTGTTAGGCCGATATCTCTCACAGAGGGATCATTTATTGACTCTCATTATCTCCTTTCACTTAAAAAGACCTCAAGGGAGTTCTATCGATTGTTCGCTCTCCCTCAATCTCTCTCTTCAGTTCATTGAGTCTTTTCCTGAAGCAAAGTTTTCTATAAAAACCAGTAACAGTGTCTGTACTTGGGTGATCTCATCCGCAGGTCGTGCTGGGTATCTGTGGCCCGGTCTGAACACGGCTGTGTACAAGGATGGTTCCGTCCAGAGGCCTTCACAGCGAGGTGAGGCGGAGCAAAAAGAGGTCACAGCAGCCCTGGAACGCCAAAGAGATGAATGGGACAAACGCAGGAAGACCAAGATAAAGAGAGAGAGAGGATGGACGGGCAACTCCTGGGGTGGGATCAGTCTGGGCCCGCCGGACCCAGGCCCCAACGGAGGTGTGTGTGTATAATTGTAGATATTAGATTTTTCCAAAACCTATTGAGTTAGTAACATTTCTGTTATTATTAACATCACATGGCCAATTTCAGAGTGTATGAAAAATACACAGCAGCTAATGTGATTAGTCTAACTTAAAAAGGGACGAGCAGGTTTAAAACAACTTTTTTTTTTACACTCCTACTACACAAAACATGTGATCTTATATCTGCACCTCCATGCTTTAGTTGCCTTTAGGCACACACTCCTCGAAACGAGAGCGAAATCTCCTTTTAATTTACACTGCTGTTCCACGCCATTTTCCATCTTGATTTCCCGCGGTCTGATTGGCCGGTGGGAGGTAGGCACAATCTCTGGTACCCCTGTGATGGATTGCCCAGCAACAGAGAGGCTCGAAGTCTAAATCACGTCTAGATGTGCTCCAACCTTTTCACCTCGAATCACTCGGCAACACCCCCAGCTTTAAATCTAGGAAATATTCTCGCCTCTCACAGGCAAAATAAAAGACCTGTAATGAGTTACTGCAGCAAGCGTAGACCCCCGGGGGGCAGAGGTCAATACAGACTGCTCTGCAAATCTCGTTTAACACTCTCGCTGTCCCTAATCAAACACATATAGGGTTCGTTCAGGAGCGTTTCCTGCAACCTGTGCTGTTTTGGGGATTAAAAAGTTTTGTTTTTCCCCACAGAAACTTATGAAGATTTCGACTCGCGAGTCATAGAGGTGAGTACAACACGAAATTGCATTTAAAACTCATTTAACTTTCACTAAAATGCGAATGTAATTGACATGTGCTTATTGTCATATTCATAAGTAGTATTTTTTGGACTATGTCTGTGAGCTTCGTGTGGTTTTGTGTGTGTGTGCTTGTATTTAATTCCCCCAAAGTTTCTCATCAACTCTTAACTGCCTGATGTGGGCTGACGGGATACCAGATATGCACAACACAAAAAATTTGCATGTAGTGCGGAGCGTCTGGAGCATTATCTAATTATACACAACAATAAACGTTTGATAAACAAATCTCTGTATGGAGCCCCAGGCTTGCACCACCAGACTCATTTGGCAGAAATGTTGCTGAGTTCAGAATGGAAAACAGTATGCCGGTTCACCTCGGGTCTGCTCTCTCTCTCTCTCTCTCTCTCTATATCTTTTACTCTGTTATACTTTGCATGTTGTCTTCTTTCTTGTCCTCATTGTTCATTTCCATAAAGCTTTATTGGCAGAGGAGCAGAAAGGTTTATAGTCGAACCTTTTCCTATATGAACACTTCAAGAAATCATAAGAAAGGATGATATTCTGATGATTTATGTTAAATGAACTCTTCTCTCTCTTTCATACTCTCTCTCTGTCTTGTTGATGGATGTGTCAGTGCTCTTGGCAGATTAGTAGTGCATCAGACTGTGAGTCAGACCCCTCAGTCTTTTCCAGTGTCAGATGCTTTAAAGTAATAGTTTGAACGAAGATGTTCACTCGCCCTTACTTGTTGTTACAAAGAGAAAAGTTCATCCGAATTCTAGCTGCAAAATAAAACCTTAAAAGTCTATGCAACTCGCTCTATAGTTGAAACCAGACAACTAATTGTGTCCCTTTAAATGTGCATTGAGATTGTTGTACAATACTGGAATGTATTGCAGGCCACTGGACACTTGACATGAGCTTGTGATGTAACCAAACTGCATAGATCTATTCAGACACAGAGGGCCTTACAAAGAAATGAGGAGCTTCTGCAGCCCACTATAGATGAAAATCATTTGAAGTGCTCTGTGACATTATCAGGCTTGCTTTCCCCTCTGCGTTCCTCTCCAGCCCTCCCTCTTCCTCATTCTGCCTAGTGTCCTGAGAGGGAACAAGCAAGAATCGTAAGAGCCCGAGTACTTCTAAAAGCACATTAATTATGCCAAAAATTTCCTGTAAAGCCTAGAAACTGTCCCAAGGACAGAACCTATCTGCCAAAAGAGAGGGACGAGAGCCAGAGTGCTCAAGAGCGCATGACATGAGAGCGAGATGGCTGATGGTTACAGAAGAGTGATATAAGTAATGGTTATGGAGATGGATTAAAAGAAGAGGAAGACTTTTATAGTTATGGGCTTCAATCTGACCCATTTGTGCTGCGGTTCATCATGTCTTGTAAAGCTTAGATGACCTCATTTCCTAATTCTGTCGCATTGGCACATTTTTCATTGCCTGTGGTCACCTTGTAGGCAAGCGGGCCTCACACGTTTGTGTTTTAAGCATGCGTGTCATAAGATTATATCTTATAATAAATAAGATTATTTCCATTGTATGTATAGATGTGCTTTCCTATCAAAGTTGTAGAAAAGGACATGTTAGTTCTTAAAGGGAAATTTCGCCGGCAAATCTAAATTTCCCCATGTTTAACTCGCCCTCAAGTTACGAAGTCGTTTGTTACTGTAATTTAAATACTTTTCCATTGAAAATGTAAAGTAAGGGTTTACTCTTATTACTTATGTAATTGTATTAGTTACTTCTGATGTGATGGAACTAAATTCCGTGTAATATATTCAATAGTGTAAATGACATCAACATTATGAGTCTAACTTTAAAATGGAGGCTTTAATGTTTCCTTCCCACATTTGTAATACTTTGGTCGGTTAATAAGAATAATTTATGTTGTTATTTATTTGAATGAATTATATACGCTGTTTCATGTCTATTCTTCGATCAGTTATTATCAAGGTTGATGTAGGATATAAAACTTAATTAGTAATAAGTAATCAAATACTTTTTGGAGAGAGTAATTTGTACAATAATCTAATTACACTATTGAATATGTAATTAATTACTTTTTCAGAGTAATTTACCCAACACTGCCCTCAAGGCATCCTGATTGAATATGACTTTCTTCGTAAAGAATATTGCATTCTTGTATTCTTCTTAAATGTAAATTATGTTAAAATATACTTTAATATTTTACTAGATTTGGTTTATAATTGCTCAGCAGAAGTTTTTTTACACACTTATTATTGTGTCGAGGTGGAGTTGTTTTTTAATTTAATGATAATTTATGGGTTAAGACAACAGTTAGTGATTGGATAATAACAAGACCCAGTCCAAGTACTTGGAAAACACTTTTGTTTTGTGCGTGTGCGTATGTAAACCTCTAATATTGTGAAGCCAAAAAACAAAAGTGTATTAGTATTGGTTACAGAGTTGTGTGTGTGCTTGTCTAACAATCTGAGCAGATGGCATTTATTTAACAGTCACACAGAATGCAGGTGGGAGTCACCCCCCATCTTTCTCTGTTTTTCCCAAATAAACATTGTTCTTTTTTCCTGTCATCGTTTTAAGTTATTCCACTTATAGCACTATGTCAAATTACTTTGATTTAGACACAGCCACTGTGCACATCTGCTGTTATTATCTGTTCAGTAGACATTGTTGTCACGTATGTGACTCACTTCCTAGAAACGTAATGTGAATATTTTCAACCCCGTTTGCCCAAAACCAAATGTGAATAGGGTCAAACAGATGGGTGCAGTGGATTTTTATCCAGAAAGATTTTTTTCTGTTAGTGTGTGAATGAGAAATGATAAATCAAATGCCTGAATATGTTTTAGTGGAAGTATATTCAATCTTGCACACCTGTTCGTTGTCTTGGCCCTACAGCAAAACAGTTGGTTTGAAAATGTTGTGAAATGTACAATTTATGAATCTTAAGGAACTCCTGTATCAAACATCTCTTGTATTTTGTTCTTTCAGTCATTGGTCTTTTCCCACATCAATAAGATACCCCTATAGCAAACTGTTACACCGACTGCAGGGAGCGAGATCATTTTTTTATCTATAAATGCATCACCTTATACAATTACGGCCTACAGGGAGAGAAAGCACATGTGTGCATAAGGACCACTGCAGTATTGAGATTGATTTCATCGTAGCGCTTGCCAGTATGCTTATACTGCCTCCTGCTGGTTGTATTGTGAACGTGCACACAAAAAATTCTTCCTTGCCAATATTGATAGCAGTCATATGTGATGTTTGTTCTGTGATTGGCAGGTCAAGAGTGTGTTTAACATCACAGCCAAGGAGGGGAGGAAGAGATCTATTAGCGCTCTGGTTGCTGTGGGCAATGGAAATGGGGCTGCAGGTGAATCCAAAAACACGCACTTGATGGTTCTTTAAAGGCTAAATGGCTTGTTAGTGGTAACGGATGGCAGTGACATTATGAAAAGAGACCGATCTAATAATCTTAACCTCAGCTGAGACTTGCTATCATGCAATTGACTATAATAGTCATAGAGTGTATGGAGCGACCCTGTATTAATACAGTTTAATATGTGGGTGGAAAGACAGAATGGCCATAAACGAGAGGTAATGGGCTGTTTTCTTCACCTCTCCGCAGGATTTGCACTGGGGAAGGCAGCAGACAGGAACACTGCACTTAGAAAAGTAAGACACTGGTCACACTTACATTCTCATTATGTTCTAAATGCATCTTTTATTACCTTATAAGTGTCAACTGTGAAAGATGTTTAGGTTACTTTTTTGAAATCGAATCCAAGGTTGAAACTGTACACCTATAATTGTTGTGCTTCAGCCAGCCAGATAAGCTTATGGTATTTTTTGCAATTCTGTTCTTTTGCAGGCAAAGAACCGAGCTGTGCATTATCTCTACTACATCGAAAAATACAACAACCACACCAGTGAGTCATACATCACTTTGAAGACCTGCGGTCACACTGCAGAAACTGGAAATGTTGCGTACATGTTTGTGTGGGGTTTGAGATAAAGCTTCCACTGGTGGGAATGGCATTGATCTAGTTTCTTGAATATGTAATTTATCACAAAAATCCTAAATCCTGAACTCCAGTATTTAAAGGGAACAAATGCATTTACACAGGAATTATGTCACTCTGATGTTACATTCATTTAAAGCTGCAAAATCATCTCTTGTATTTTTATTACCGTTTATACCTGGTGGATCAAAGCAGACCTATTGTGTACAGTAGTATGAATTTCATTAGGAAATGAAAGCTTGGCAAAAATGAGAAAATATCTTCTTCTGCCTTATTGCTAAAAAATGAAGCTGTATCTAGATTCAAAATCACTCATTAAATCAAAAATGATTCAGACACCAGATATAATTTTTTATGACACTAATTAGTTGGCCTAAATTGGCATTATCTAATTGTGTACTTCAATTAAACCCCTGACAGCTATTAAACCTAATTCGTTACACACCTTTCTATCAAAGTTATCTGACATTACATTTATACATTTTGCATACGCTTTTATCCAAAGTGACTTGCATTGCGTTATCGTATACATTTTTATGTGTAATCCCCTGGGATCAAACCCGCAACATTGCGTTGTTAACGCTCTTACCACTGAGTTAGAGGAAAGCTCTATTGGCGCAGGTTAACTCTGAGTTCTTGTCATATTTTATTTTCTAGACTATACACTCACCTAAAGGATTATTAGGAACACCTGTTCAATTTCTCATTAATGCCATTATGGTGGTGGTGTAATGGTATGGTGGATGTTTTCTTGGCACACTATAGGCCCCTTAGTGCCAATTGGGCATCGTTTAAATGCCACGGCCTACCTGAGCATTGTTTCTGACCATGTCCATCCCTTTATGACCACCATGTACCCATCCTCTGATTGCTACCTCCAGCAGGATAATGCAGCATGTCATAAAGCTGGAATCATTTCAAGTTGGTTTCTTGAACATGACAATGAGTTCACTGTACTAAAATGGCCCCCACAGTCACCAGATCTCAACCCAATAGAGCATCTTTGGGATGTGGTGGAACGGGATCTTCGTGCATCCCACAAATCTCCATCAACTGCAAGATGCTATCCTATCAATATGGGCTAACATTTCTAAAGAATGCTTTCAGCACCTTGTTGAATCAATGCCACGTAGAATTAAGGCAGTTCTGAAGGCGAAAGGGGGTCAAACACAGTATTAGTATGGTGTTCCTAATAATCCTTTAGGTGAGTGTATATTAAGTCATGAAGAGAGAGAAACAGTTTGATGTGAAACTCCATTTTGCCTCAATTAATCTGTCTTTAAATGTATTTTTATCACCATGTGCAGTATATCATGACATCGAGTCCACCTTTAAAAGGACCACGCTGAGAATTAAGAAACAGAACGAAGGTAATGGACTTGGTTGCACACATTTAAATCTGTTTTATCTGTTGAATATATTTGTGGTAACCATTTCAGACTCCTTCACATCTAGTCCAGCCACAACCGATTTTGATAAATGAAAGCTATGGCTTTATTTGAGACTCCAACCCATAGAGTCTTGTTACATCACTTCATAACACACTCCCATAGGAAGTGGCCCCGCACGTTCCTCTCACACCTCATCATTGATCTCATCTCTGACACCTGAGAAATGAAACCTGCTGAAGCTCTTACGACTAGATCAAGAACCTTGGGAGACCTGTGATGTGTTGCCAATACCGTTATTTAACACACCATGTGCTCTCAATGTGCTCTCAGGTTATGGCTTGCACTGTCATAGGGCTGTTATCACTCTCTGTAAGCTGATTGGAATAAAGGACATGTATGCTAAAGTGGAGGGCTCCGTCAATCTCTTAAACATCACCAGAGCTCTGTTTCATGGCCTGGCCAGTCAGGTACGACTTTGTAACCAAGCACTCTTAAACATAAAGGTACTTCTCAATGCCAAAGGAGAACTTTTTTGTCTAAATAGTTCCAAAAATACCGTTTTATGTTTCATGAATGGTTCTTTGTGGCAAAAAAGGTGCTTCAGATTTATAAAAATGTAAGAAAGTGATGGAACCTTTGACTGAATGAATCAAAAATGGATCTTCTATGGGATCGCTGTGAAGAACATGTTAAAGTACATTTATTTCTAGGCTATAAAGTTTTGCCAATAATCTAATTTCTTATTTGATAAGGGGGCTGTGTTTTCTGTCGCAATATATCTGTCCATGAGAGACTCATTACATCATGCTATTATAACAAGTAGAAAAGAAATCCCTTACTCTGGGCGTTGATGTAAATCCAACCAGATTTTTTTATAGAAACGATATATAAACAATTGGGATATTGAACCAGGAACAATCCCTACTTGGTCAAATCACAGTCACTCACGTACCGATACTGTGTAATGTGTCCAAACAATGTGATTTGTCAGTATAAAGTCACTTTATCTTTTGTAGTCAGTTATCTTATCCATAACAAAAATTCTAGTAACAATAAAGTTAATATATAATCTGTAATAAAAAAAAATGCAGTCACGCCAAATACAGTACATACCACTTTATTTCCCGGCAGACCTGTTTCCAGAGAGATAGATCATGTACAGGCTACTCTAATGATGTTAGGCTGTTGCACCTGTGCTAAATTACAGTAGATAACAACTAGACAGAGTTCAAGCTAAATCAATTTAATTCCAGGCGGTTCAAGAGTTCTTGCTGATTGGCTGCCGGGAGAAGTTGGTGTTATGAAGAGAGAGAAAGAGAGATCACTGCAGAATAAGCCATTGTTCACAGAATATATTAATAGGGCTTAAATGAGCATAATACAAGATAATTAAGGACCGCCCGACCTGTCTCTCATGACATTACACTTTTCAATTGAAGAAGTTGGTTGTTCAATACATTCAATGTGTTTCCATTTGTGTTTTTTGAGAATTTAACTTATCAGCCCATTGCTAGTGCCTTGCTCTACTAGTAGAGCTACTTAAACCCAATGCTCTGCCCTTCTACAGGAGACTCATCAGACTCTAGCTGATAAAAAGCAGCTTAACGTTGTGGAGTTCAGGGACGAGCAGGGGCCTCTGCCTGTCATCGTGGCCCGGCCGCAGCTCGGTACACGTAACGAGCCGGAAGTGCAGGATGAGGTACCCAACGCGCGCCTGCACTGGGCGGAAGTGAAAGCCGCGCAAGGCGTAAAGAGATCAGTGTGGGCAGGGGTCAAAAGGACCATCTGGTGATTTGGACAAGACCGAACAATGATGTCCTGCTGGACTTCACTGTCGGCAGTGTTTTCGGGGAGCTGGTGCTCCTTGACCATACTTTTACAGCACATTAAAGTGACCGTTCACCCAAAAATGGAAATTCTGTCATTTACTCACTCACTCAAGTTGTTCCAAATCTGTATAAATGTCTTTGTTCTGATGAACACAGAGAAAGATGTTTTGAAGAATTTTTGTAACCTAATAGTTCTTGACATCCCACTACTTTTACCCACTACTTACATAGTGGGTAAAATTACAATGGTAGTTGTACATTCTTAAAAATGTATTTTGTGTTCAACAGAACGCTAACATTTATAAAGCAGTTTTTCCTACATTGGTAGTCAATGGCGGCCAAGGGCAGTTTGGGTAGAAGCTTTCTTTCAAATACCCTTCTCTGTGTTTATCAGAACAAAGAAATGTTTACAGATTCGGAACAACTTAAGGGTGAGTAAATTAAGTCAGATTTTTTTATTTTTGGGTGAACAGTTCCTTTAAGTGTGCGAAAGTACTCATGGCGATTATGACTATATATTTCTAGTTCATTGCAATGTGAATGTTGGAAAAGATATGAATTATTGTTTTTCAATCTTTCACTTTCAACTTATATTTACCTGTATGTGACATTACTGTAAGAGCACCAATAAATCTACAATGAACCCAGACACCTCTGTTTCTCTCTTTCATTTAACTAACAGCTCCTTAATGGCAGACAACAATGCAGACAATTTAATTTTTCAGTAGCACATTGACAATCCAGCTCAGCTGTTCTCATAATAGTTTTGCTTTCCCAATAACAAGCTATTTGTTTAGAGAAAGGAAGCAGTGCAGTATGACAAAATTATACCTGGCTGCTTCTTGGGTAAGATTTGAAGTTCAATTATCTAAAGGAATAGTCAAATGCTGTATCTCCAATTTCAGTGAATATTCTCATTCAAGTGTATTGTTTTCACAAGAACTAGTTGAATCAAAACACATCAGCATATCGATTCTTATGATGATTCAGGGTGTTTCCCAAAGGTAATTTTTGTATTAAAATGCTTGAATATAGTTTAAAAGATCATTCTTTGTAGTCCAGGAATGTAAATTAAGGCTTTAGTTTTAATCTGGTGCTATCAGTCTAATTGATGCGTGTTTTTGTTGTGCCAGACAATTGCTGATTATTTTGAAATTAACCTTGATAATCTCAGTTAGGTTTATAAAAGCATTTAAATCTGTTAATGTTCACCAACAAATGAAAGTTCTGTCATCATTTACTCATCCCCGTGTCATTTCAAACCTGTATGGCTTTCTTCCGCAGAACACAAAAGAAGATATTTTGAAGAATGTTGTTTACTAGCGCCCATCACTTGCATTGGTTTTGTGTCCATAGAATAGAAGTGAATAAGTGACGCTGCTGTTCGGTTACCACCTTTCTTCAAAATATCTTATTTTGAAAGAAATTACAAGAGGGTGTATAAATGATGACAGAATTCTCATTTTTGGGTGAACTTTTATATATGTTTTCATACATCCCCAACCATTGACAATGTTTCATTGTCAGATGGTCTGTTATGTAAAACATATCCTGTTCATTTGATTCTGGAGTCTGTCCAGGTTCTCAGTGTCCCCTTCACCAAAACAAACGTTGTTAAGTAACGCGTATACGTTTTTCAGGGAATTTTGATAATTTGAATCTCTTTATTGAAATCCAACATTTTGGCTTGCTTTAGCTTCCACACAGAATATGCCAAGAGCCCTTTTATTGGTTTAAATTATAGTTTACATTACATAGACTTGTGATGACATTGCTTGTATGTGTATGGAGTTCCATACAAGTTCATAGGTGGACTCTATTGTTACAAGCTGATCTCACAAATACAAGCGCCAGAATACTCTCTGGCCTGCATTCAGCATCTTTGAACGGTTAAATGCATCAAACGTAAACAGTCCAGTTCATGGTCTTTTACTGTAATATTGTGTTCATCGTATGTTGTAAAGATAAATACATAAAAATTGATTAATCTAGTACAAAGTTACAGTGAGAATACAAAACCCAGAAACTATTCCTTCATTTGTCTTCGTATCGATACTTAAAGTTTCCCTTCTCCCAAATATATGAAAGAGTCATTTTTAAAAAGAAAGAGGTCTGAGTACTCTAGTATGAAACACAAGATAATTTCGAGTCTCAGGTGTGGAGGATAAGATTCATATCTCATCCTTAGCAGCTTTCCAATGTTAACTTTCTGTAGTGCTTGTACAACTTTTCCGATTCTTTGTTTTTCCTCAACAGAAGGATTTCCATCGACAAGCAGAAAGGATGCAGTGGATGAAGTAGAGCAATGTGGCGAGGTAGGCGAATACCTGTGGGAAAGAGGTTGAAAGATCAGTTAAACATTAAGTGCACTTCAAACAGCTGTGCAGTCGGATGTTAAAGTCTTGAGTCAGAAGCAGTGACTATGAATAATAAGTAGCTTTTAGTCGTTTTTTTCTCAATCTTTTGTGATGGTCAGATGTTTGTTTTCTTTGAAAGCAGTGGTTCAGGCATTATTCACTTTCATCTTGTTTCAAATCCATCGTTTGGAGTATGAAAGAAGAAATGTATTTTTCATGCGACCACTATGAAAGGATTTATTGTGGTAAACCGATGGATTTATATTAACATAATTTCCAAAGTACGATAAATGTATTCCATGTAAATCTACTTAAACCAGCAATGTGTCAGGTCACAGATAATCCGATAAATATTATTCATTATAAATATTATTCATTGATAATCTTCCCTTCCTTTGTTAACTGGTTCAGTGAGATCATTCAGATCCATGACTTAATCCAAGTTTCGGTACTCCATTGTAATTGCATGGGGAATAACTTTTTGCGCATTTCTATTATTTATCAACTATATTTTTTTAAGTTTATTATTTTATATACTGCAAAATCATAACATCACCTTGAAGTTGAGATACAAACAGTCTAACTTATTGAAGATTTTTCATAAACATGACATGTGTGTGTTTTATGCTGTACTTACCACTGCCGCAATGTCGATCTGGTAGTAGTTAAAGGGATATATGGCCATGGCGGTTTCGTTTCTCATGTTGATGGTCACAGTGGCCAGAGGGACAGAGGCACTCAGGTAGAACATTGCAGCAACCAGGTGGTAAAGAAAGTCCTGCGCACAAAACCCATTATCAAACCCAGCTCATTCAAACCACAGACCAGTGTAAGTTTCTCTACTCACCAGTAAAGAGCAGATTCCCCTGTTCTTGTGTCCCCCGCAGGCAAACGTGATGAACCAGAGAAAAGTGGTAACAAAACAGAAGACAGACACACACATGACCCATCCAAGAGGATTGTTGGGTTGCACGTGTGTGGAAGCCACCAGGATCCAAACCAGCCCTCCACACACCTGATGGACACAAATACACACATGTGTGACAATGCAACCAATCAAATAACTGCTCTTGAGATGAGTTGGTTAACGCACTACATTTGAAATGCACTTTGTACACTATACAGACCAACACTTTTTCTCCCACAACTCCTTATGCATACTAATATAAATGCGTTTGCTGTAATATATATCTACTGTTCTTGATCATGCAGATGCCTTAACAAGATCAACAAATAACAAATTTTATAAACCAGACACACACTGGTTAAACTCAAATTTCCAATAATAAACACTCATAACCTGTCTCTGTGCACTAGTAAGACATGCTTATTTCAATTTTTAAGTGAGTTACTAATACGTGAGCTCCTTAAATTCTCATGCGAAACACTAAAAAGTGCCAGAACCAGAAAACATACTCTCTTTTCAAGCATCACTTTAAATATTTTTTCTTCCTTCCATTGTCTCCTTTGAATACATCAAATGAAATTATATCCTGACATTGGGAAAACAAGTAAGGAAATCAGTGTCAACAAAATCTTAAACATTAGAAATAACTCTTGTTTTAGCACTGTGACCCCAAATTGTGCATCTAAATGTCTCAATTGGCACAATTGCAAATTAGCACTTATTGCAACAGATTGTTCCTTAAATTTACAGAAACTGACCCAATTGAAAATGTTATATATAACCAGTCACTACAAATATAGACTGCTGATGATTTTTTTCTTCCATTCAATATCTTTTGTGTAACTTTGTAGTGTTTTGTCGAAAGAACACATTTAATACATAATGCAAGTAAAAATAGCCACTTTCTAAGTAAATAATAGTAATAATATTTTACTATGACTGCATGTTTTTTTGGAGAAAACCAAATGATATTGCGTTCACGCACCAGTTCAGGCATGTAGAGGATGTCCGGTGCGGTGGAACAGATGCGGAATCCGCTGGGCAGACTCGCCATCGACTGTTGCGTGGATGCTGCCATCTTCACACTGCCGTTATCCGCTGCAGGAAAGAATGGAGTAACGGAGCCACGGGTCCCTCTTTTCAATATCTACTGGAGACCAGAAAAACCTGCTTTGACATTCCTAAAAGCTTCTGTATGGAGTGGACACACCCTCCCGTCATGAGGAGAGCAGCGGTCAGCTCCAGACGCGGAGAGGGGTGTGAGAGGAACGCCGTTTTTGCGATGCTTGTGGCTTGAGTAAGAAGTTGAGTAATATTGAAGAGGTCAGACTGCTCCGGTGTTCACACAAACAGTCACACAAGACTGACCATGATTTGAAAAGGCATGTTTGATGAACAATTCGTCTTTAAGAAACAATAGCAAAATATTAAGTCTGACTGGAATAAGTCTACAAAACTTTTTTTTTTTTTTCTTCACCGGGACATGAAACATGGACCTGGTAAGGTCTCTCTCTCTCTCTCTCTCTCTCTCTCTCTCTCTCTCTCTCACTCACTCACTCACTCTCTCTCTCTCTCTCTCTCTATCACTCACTTACTCACTCACTCACTCACTCAATCTTGCTCTCTCACTCACTCACTCACTCACTCAATCTTGCTCTCTCACTCACTCACTCACTCACTCACTCAATCTTGCTCTCTCACTCACTCTTACTCTCTTTCTCTCTCTCACTCTTTCTCTCTCCCCCTCTCTCTCACTCACTCACTCACTCACTCTCTTGCTCTCTCTTTCTCACTCTCTCTCCCCCTCTCTCTCTCACTCACTCACTCTCTTGCTCTCTCTTTCTCACTCACTCACTCACTCACTCACTCTCTCTTTCTCTCACTCACTCTCTCACTTACTCTCTCTTTCTCTCACTCTCTCTCTCGCTCTCTCTCTCTTACTCTCTCTCTCTCTATCACTCACTCACTCAATCTTGCTCTCTCACTCACTCACTCAATCTTGCTCTCTCACTCACTCACTCACTCAATCTTGCTCTCTCACTCACTCTTAATCTCTTTCTCTCTCTCACTCTTTCTCTCTCCCCCTCTCTCTCTCACTCACTCACTCACTCTCTTGCTCTCTCTTTCTCACTCTCTCTCCCCCTCTCTCTCTCACTCACTCTCTTGCTCTCTCTTTCTCACTCACTCACTCTCTCACTCACTCACTCACTCTCTCTTTCTCTCACTCACTCTCTCACTTACTCTCTCTTTCTCTCACTCTCTCTCTCGCTCTCTCTCTCTTACTCTCTCTCTCGCTCGCTTGCTCTCATTCTCTCTCACTCACTCTCTTTCACTCTCTCACTCACTCACTCAGTCACTCTCTCACTCACTCTTTCTCTCTCACTCACTCTTACTCTCTCACTCACTCTTACTCTCTTTCTCTCTCTCACTCTCTCTCCCCCTCTCTCTCTCTCTCACTCACTCACTCACTCACTCTCTCACTCACTCACTCTTACTCTCTCTCTCTCTCAGTCACTCTCTCTCTCTCTCTCTCTCTCACTCACTCACTCACTCACTCACTCTCTTGCTCTCTCTTTCTCACTCAGTCACTCTCACTCTCTCTCTCTCTCTCTCTCTCTCACTCACTCACTCACTTACTCTCTTGCTCTCTCTTTCTCACTGACTCCCTCTCTCTCTCTCTCTCTCTCTCTCTATCACTCACTCATTCACTCACTCACTCACTTACTCTCTCTCTCTCTCTCTCTCTCTCTCTCTCTATCACTCACTCATTCACTCACTCACTCACTTACTCTCTCTCTCTCTCTCTCTCTCTCTCTCTCTCATCATCGCAAATGATGTACTCAAACATAATGTATATCTCACATATTTATTATACAAAAGTTGGTTGTTTGTTTTTTGACAGCTCGAACACACAGCACATATTAAATGCATTTACAGACTTCAGAATGGCAGAGGTTTTGAGCGACTCTTCAAAACCTTTAAAACAAATCTAAGGTCTATTGAATATAAAAATAAGAAATTAAATTACAAAAACAAAACCAAAAAAACCTTTAGTTTTTTGCTGAGCACATAATATACAGTGGGTGCTTAGTTAAGGTTTATTCCTTATATTCTGCTGGTTCAATGGTTATGGTAAAGATCGGTCCCCTATATCCTATCGAGTTGTTTGGGGTTGGTTGGTTGTTTAGTTTGGATGGTGGGTCGTCCCTGGTATCCGGCTGGTACAGCGTAGTTTGGATGAGGTTGTGTTTGGCAGGGTTTGCTGTCATATGTTTGGTTCGCTGTTTGGTTCATCTGGGGCATTCCAACGATGTTCTCTAGAAAATGTGTTTCTTTTCTATGGCTTTATAGTTTTAGGACGACATCCGTCGGAAAGCAGAAAGAATTGCATGAATGCAGTACAGAAATGTGGTAAAGAAGGCCATCACCTGCAAACAAATGAAAATGTTATCTTATGCTTCATGTCATCCTTAGTTCAGGAGCTACTAAACCCCAAGGGTTTGCAAACCTCAGGAGACTGTGACGTATTGAAAGTTATGGAATGAAAATACTGAAACAATTATTAGTATTATTTATTTACTGACTCACTGTACGTCACGTGACAAGGAAGGCTTTCAGTTAATGACATTTAAGCTAAAAGTACACTGAAACACTGAGTGTGTTCTGACGTTTCATTTTGATCTGTACTTTTACACTACATATTAACCTGTTTCTAAACGGGTTGGGTAGGAAATTACATGGCATACTTGGATTTTAACCTGATGTAATACAGGGAAGTATGAGTCTTACCACGGCGGCAATGAATAACTGGTATATCCTAAAAAATTCAACAGATGAAGAAGATTGTGCTTTCAGCTGGGTAGTGACATAAGCCAGAAGCACAGATGCACTTAGATAAAACAATGCAGCAGTGGCATGATATCCAACATCCTGATGTGAACAGAAGAAAGAAGTTAGGCAGCGGCACCAAAAAGTATATGAACACATTACACTTATAGTTACTTTGCATATGTTATTATTATAAAGTTAATTCATAGTTTCATTAACCATCCACCAAGACACATGCACATGTTCATGTACCCAAGACTTCTAATTATGATACTCAAACATGACAAAATGATATCTACCATGAACTGAAATCTCTTACCAGATTAGGCCAGATGCTGCTCTTGTTTTTTCCAGTGAGGAATATAAAGAACCAAAGGGTGGTCATGAAAAAGCAAAATATGGACACAAACATGATCCATCCCAGAGGATTTGCTGCTGTCACACTTGTCGAAGCTATCAGGGTCCACACCAATCCACCAAACACCTGCATCAAACAAAAAGATTTTACATAACGATAATCAAAGGCAAAAATGTCCCTAACTCAAATGTAAAATATTACCAATTCATAAAAAATCCTCTTGTTTATTTCTAGTCTTGTTTTATTAAATATAGGCTACTAGTATTTTTTTTTTAAAGCAGATGATTGCTTAGTCGGAAACAATAGAAATGTCTCTTTGCCTTCAACCAGCTGTAGCCGGAGACCCCTGTTAGATTAGTCCCTGTAGATCTTGTTTAATGGGTGTGTCATGAGTTTCTTATTCAATTTTGTCAATTAATACCTACAAAACAAAGTAGTTGTATAAACAGGTGTCAACGGACAATTGAAGTCTTACAGGTTAAACAGCGGCTCTGTCTTAATTCATGTTAAGCTCTGTTTTAGTTTGTTTGTATTTATTGTTCTATATTATGAATAAGGTTAAAATTAAAAAAACACCGCCTTAGGAGCTGTTTTACATATACCAAATGCATACATAATAAAAACAATTAAATCAATTCACATGTGAACATTCTTTTATTAAGCAAATTAAAATGTCTAGAACACATGTAAACAATAATGAAATTTATTTAATTTCTTTAGGACAACATTGATGAACCATTTTTGAGCAAATTCAAGTGTTGACTACTGTACGTATATATATATATATATATATATAGCATCATCACGGCGGTTATGTAGGAAACTAAATTTATTCAGAAGAAAAAATCAGACATGAACTAAAATCAGACATGAACTAAAATCAGACATGAACTAAGAACTAACTCACTGGTTCAGATGACGTGCTTAAACATAACTTAAACTCTTAAACTAAAACTTTCACGTAAACAAAATACGTATTACGACAAAATAATTTTCGAAACATTTCGACTTTATTCTTGACAAAAAGATATGTACCTTTATTCTCGAAACATTTCGACTTTATTCTCGTAACATTTCAACTTTATTCTCGAAACATTTCGACTTTATTCTCGTAACATTTCGACTTTATTCTCGAAACATTTCGACTTTATTCTCGTAACATTTCAACTTTATTCTCGTAACATTTCGACTTTATTCTCGCAACACTTCGACTTAATTCTCAAAATCTTGGATTTTTATTTCTTTTTAACGTGGCACTAAAACGCCATCCTACAGCAGCCTCCATCCCCAACTCCACTTCAAATTTTGTATCGCAGGACTCGACTTCAAGCCTCAATTATGTCATTAAAAATTTTGTGTGTGTGTGTGTGTGTGTGTGTGTGTGCGTGTG
Source organism: Triplophysa dalaica (assembly GCF_015846415.1). Classification (NCBI taxonomy): domain Eukaryota; kingdom Metazoa; phylum Chordata; class Actinopteri; order Cypriniformes; family Nemacheilidae; genus Triplophysa; species Triplophysa dalaica. Next base: position 6,163,500 of record NC_079556.1, on the reverse strand, counting down.
TTCATTTTCAGCTAAAGATATCTCACACTTAGAGTCATTCTATGTTTAACACTATTTGCGTTTAAACCATAGCCTTTGTTTAAAACTTTTAAAGAACACATAAACCATTAATCCATTCTCATATTCCTATCCTACAAAACAGAGTGAGTGTACAGTTACTTTAAAAGCAGCTCCACCCCACAGCAAACTGCATTACACAATAATGAAGGCTCTTGCTCTGATCAACTGCCTCTAAATGACAGACAGGTACATACAGTCATAACTCCAATTACAGCTATTCATTTGCATTTCAGTACACCTGTTTAAAATCTAAAACTGTAAGTTCAGGGGTCCACTTTACCTAGACTTTTCGATTTAACAAGTATTAAATAATGTACAATGTAGCATACATTAAAGTGGTAGCAGAAAACACACTAGTGGTTTGATAAAAATTAAATGTAAATCTCTTTTGCTAGAATGTTAAAATGCAGGCTACAATACTGTGTAAAAACATGGATGTCAGTGCAACTAGGTGTGTCACATGCAGTCTGATTGAGCAAGTTTATGGGAAATGACTGCATTAACTCACCTGGGTTTTCTTATTTAAAGAAAACAATTTAAAAAGCACATGAAATAAATTTCGGATCCAAATAGGAAATGCCAACTGCTTTTCAAAAACCATAAAAAGTGATTGTTAAAATTACATCACCATCAAATCCAGCAATATCCTGGAATCCTTTTATAATCCTCCCTAAACCATGATCATCCACATGTTTACATTCTTCTGATTTGACTAAATCACAAATCATACTCACAAACTCTGGGATGAAGAGAACATCAGGCAAGCTGGTAAAAATCGAACCGCCACTGGGAAGCCCTGTATCAGACATTGTGTGTGATGCCAAATGATTGTCAGATCTCAAATGTGAACAGGGACAATGAGTGACTACTTAAACACATCTCTCACAACGTCCCTCCCTATCCTCTTATTCTGGCTCATTTGCACATGTCATTATTCATATAAAAGATCTGTCGATCTCTTTGTGTATCTTGCAGAACTGGTTTATTTAGATCTCCGATGTTTCCTCAACACACCACAAATATTTATAAATGCAATGAAACCCACTACTTCACTTCCAATGTAAAAGATCCTTCAATTAAATATTGACTCGTTTGTTTGAATCGTTTAATTTAAAATGATACACATTTTAAAAGTAAAATCCGTAAGTTTTGATTTTTGGTTTCTCACCGAAATACAATTTTACAATGCTAAAAAAACAGAAACAGAAAAGGAAAAAAACAAATGATGAAAAAACTGACAGGATGGGGTTTGTGGTTCAGATGAAGAGTTGTACTACTCTAAATGAGCCCATGAGTAGAATGAACCACCAGCTTTCATCCGAACTGCAGCGTCCTTCACAAGGTTAAAAAACAGCTCAAAACATACCTGTTCCTCATTTATTTGACTAACCAATAAATATGTATGTATATATATATTGTTCATTCTCTCCACTGTTTACTCCAACTTACATCCTCCTAGTAGCATGGCCTTGTAAACTGACGGTACTGTTCAGCGTGTTGACAAAATGTTTATGTGCTCTTCTTCTTTGTAAGTTGCTTTGGATAAAAGCATCTGGCAAATGAATAAATTGACCAGCAGCTCACAGATCTTAAGCAACAGATATGTTGTAATGTTTATCTGAAAATTGATGTCATGTTCATGTCCCATCTGAGGTCCCATGATAAGACATTAAGGACTCAACTCTGCTCATAGTGGAACCATCTAAACGTCCTATTTTTTAGTTTTTGTTTCATGTGGAATAGTTAATTTTAGTTAGCTCTGCATAATGATAATTGACTTTTCCATGATTTGCTGATTTATCACACTTAAAAAAATCTAATGAAAAGTTTTGATAATACGTAAACAATTGTTGTTGTACATTGTAATGGAGAAATTGCACAGATGTCAGATTTAGTTTAGCAAAAAGTATCCCAATATTGACAGCTTTAAAAACAATTGCTGCTTCCCAGTCCGCATACTATCCATCCTTAATACTATTTGAAAATAGAATTAGTATGTCCCAAATTAAATCGTATGCTGAAAGGATTATTCTCAAAGTATTCTGATGGTCGATTGTTTCCGATGAATATTTGACGTGTGAAACCATGGGTTTATATTACCCACAACTCACTGCGAGAGGGTGGAGTTTAGTGACTCTACACTGCATTAATAAAATTAAATAAAAGATGCTTCACTTAATTAGTAAATGTGAATAAACAGTAAACATTACATATAAAATAGTGAATTAATAAATAGCCTACTTAAATGCAAAGAAGAGCTATATTGTGATGTTCGTTACAGTTCATGATCACAGTGTCCTCTAGGCAACAACGGACACTTCTAATTTACGTTAGTATGTCCCAGTGTGCGCATTCAGTTTTGCTACGCACTAAAATAGTAGTGCATAGTATAAGCAGGCGAATTGGGACGCAGCAAATGTAAAAGTCTGAGAACTGTCCAAGTGTTTTAGTAATGAGATCAACTGATGACATCATCATCAAAACGGTTACATCTCTATCCAGCCTACACTAGATTTGCAGGAACCCGTTATGGATCTATAGCACAAGGAAGTAGCAAGTTCTCTAAAAAGGATCGACTCTAATTCCCCGAAATAATCTTTGAAAAGATATTTCTCAACAGCAAAGGCTCAAATTGTCCAGTTTTTAACCACAATGCACAACCCTGATATTTTGGGTGAGGTTTAAGTGAGAGCAAAAAAAACCTCCCTTACAGTTTACTATGTCGAAACAATTTGAGTGAATGTTTAACCATCATATCCAGGGATACCAGTCATTTTAGTTAGGTCAGCTGTTAGGCGTGTTATAATATATTATATTATTGAAACTTAAAAGGTTTCAGTAGCTTTCAATTCCACTTAAATGGCGATACACATCAGCTGGTTCAGCAAACAAACATTATTCTCTCTCCCCAGGGTGCGAGGCTGTGTGCCGACTCCGGCTCTTACAGAAAAAACCTTTGTCTGACTGGCTGGCGGATCTTGTGTCTGATAGAGACACACATACAGGTACACACACCTGGTTGCTCATGGGAACACTTGTAATGTTGCATCACTCTGAACAATGCCTGTTCTGATCTGGTTACCTTGAGTAAAAATGACATGAAATGTTTATGAGATTTTTTTTCTACTGATAGCTGGTGTTTATAAAACTCTTAGTATAGATATACAAACACAGCAACTATATTATATATACACTAGCATATATGGCTATACCACTGAATATAAAAAATATCTGTATACTCATAATCAATACATTTCATTAGTTGTATTATTTTGTAAGGTTTGTTGGGTTTCACCTCAGAACTGGTTTGGATTGTGGTTTATGCACCTAACACAGTTAAACTTCTGGGATTCTAATAAGATCTTCCAGCATATTTGGGGCCATTTGTCGGCATGGGCTAAGACTCTGTTCTGCTTGCATATGATTTGCAAGTTTATACAACGTCTCTTTACATTTATCTGAAATAGAAACCTAGTTGATCTCTATCATCTATCTCTATTCAAACAGTTCCAGAATGTGTGTGTGTGTGTGTTGACTTTGGGCTCCAATACTTTTCTATCACCACTGCAGCAGGCCACCAAGGCGTGTCATCTTACTAACTCATTTTTCCTTTGCTGTGATGAAATATGAACACCCGCCCCTTCAGACCAAGCCCAGTAGCTACTGAACCGGGGTGAAAAATTGGCAGTAAATCAGGTTGGGCGAAAAGGTGTGTTCGCTGCATGGATAATTTGCACATTTTCCTTGAATAATTTGACAGATAACTTTTTAATAGAAAATACAATTAAGAAGGTGACATTTTGGAGGGGCTAAAGGAAATCTGGGGGGCCATCGTCCCCTCAAAACCCACATACACACAGACTTGAATACTCACATCTTTTCTAACTGATGTATGATTGAGGTGTACCTGTCACTTTCATAATAACCTAATAAAAACATCTGTTGGAGGTTTGTTGCAGGTTGGAGAGAGTACATTATTTTAGTCTCATGTATTGTTGTATCCATGTATCCTGTTTTAGAAAAGAAACCTGGTGGGGTGTGGGTCAAATTAACTATTATATAAATGAATAGTACATATTATTTGGCTATTTGGCTATGTTCACATTGTTCTGATGTATAGGGCGGCAGATCAAAGCTCTCTTTAAGGCAATAAAGATCTTGAAGACTGATTGTGGAAGTGCATTTTTAAACACTGACCAACGATACCAGTTAAATTCCAGTACTGAAACTACAATACACAGCATACTCTCCATTCCTCTCCATCAGTTTCTCTTATGATTCTTGTACTCCAATGCTAATTGGATGCTAACACTTGAATCAATTGTTGAATCAATAACTTGATCAGTTATATTTACTGAATCAATTTTAAAAAGGAGTGTGTCAAAACGCCCGCTTGGACAGAAATAAATCCTCATGACTCATATGTCGTCCAACTCATGGTCAGGAGAGGATTTTTTTCTAAATCTCTATAATAAAAATGCTTTAAAAAGCAGGAGTGCAATGTTGTGGTATTAATGAAACTAATTTATGATTTTAGCTATAAGGACTACAAACACAAACTAGACGAAGAAACTTATTCATAAAAAAGGCAAACGTTTAAACAATGTCTCATTATATTTATTGGAAATCAAAAGAAACTCATATTGTGAATGTAAGAGAACATTCACGATTTGAAGGAAAAGTTCGTAAAAATCGCCAATAGCTTTAAAAAACTATGTGATCGACCACTACAATAATAGGCGGGTCTGTCCTCTTCAGTGTTCATTAAGCAGTAGGGATCTGCATACCGCTGGGTTTAGATACACAATGCATAAGCATGGGTCACAGCACAGGAATGCATCTTTTAAGCTCTAAACAAGGCAATAATTAATTATACGTTCAGCTGGCATGTCTCCCACTTGACTACTCATCACTGATACTCAATTTTTTAATTCAAACCGTTTAATGCTGATTCATGTTATGACTGTTAGAAACTTATGCCACACCTGAGCATGGCAGGGCAAGGCAGGGTGTCAGAAACAAAACAAAATGATGGGAATGTGTATGAGATGTGTTGAAAGAGTAGAAAAAATAAATAAGTGATGTGTGTTAAAGACAGTACCTGTGTGTGTGACAAATAACAGACAGAAGAGGGCGGGAAGTCTACCTAGGAGGCGTGGTACTTAAAAACAGACCATTATTTAAGGCAGAGACTACTATGAGAAGGACAAACTTTTGACTGAATGTGTTTCCAGTCAAATGCAAAGGCTTGAACTTAGTTTTGATGAAATGTAATTGTCTTCCTTTTCTGCAACATGTACTTAATAGTCAAAAATGTAAGATCATTTTAATTCGATAATTTTCTGTCCAAAATACTTCCGTGGTGTTATTTCATAGATTTGAAGACTTTCTAAAATGTGGTTTACGCAACCATAAAAAACAAGTAGGTGTGTTCAAGCCATTTCACTGGAAGTGTGTGGTGTGGTTTCAACATCTTAACCCTTTTTCTTGAGCTGGGTGTGAGAGGGATTAAACAAACTCATAATAGTTCAACTATTTATTTGGTATATAAATACAAAAGCTCAAATATTAAATGCAAACCTTATCAAAGATATGCCCCGTTAGTTTTTAGTACCGATTCATGAAACTGTACGGTGTAAAACAGTTTCTGATCTGGTAGATCTAATATTGACAAGGTTGACATTGTAAGTCAGTCTCTATTCTGTCAGTGCTGGCGCCTGCTGATGAAGTCATATGCGACCTGTGTGATGTCAAAGGCTTGATGTGTACATTGAGAAGACAACATGGTTCCTTCTGGGAGTTTTTCGGAAGGGCTGTAGATGAAGCGAGCACGTTGAGACTCCACATCCTCATCGGCCCAGCAGGAAGCGGGCATCGCCGCAGAATACAACAGGGGATACACACTGCTCATGTATACGCTCACAAACAACTGCTTTAACACATTAATGTCCCTCTGTAATACACAGAAACACATATTGTAGCATGAAGAAACCTTAGAATGTATTTATTTAACTTGTGAAAGATGCAACCGCACACAAACACACACTTTGTGTGAGCTGCATGAATGAATACAAAAAACTAAAGTAAGTTCTGAAACATATTAAAAAACACATAGTTTATTCACAAAGGCTTTACTGTACCTTGTCAGAGCGTCTTAGGTTACTCTCTGATTCTGTCCACGACTTCTGTAAAAATGGGAAAAATTGCTTCATAAATTTTGTTGTTCTCTTGAATACAAAAGATATTTTGAAGAATGTAGGAAAGCAAACAATTCTGGGGCACTTTTGACTACCATTTTATTTTTTCTTCTATGATAGTCAATGGGGTCCCAGAAGCATTCTTCTACCTTTCTCTGCGCTCATCAGAACAAAGAAGTTTATACAGATTTGGAAAAACTCATTTTTGGGGGAACTGTCCCTTTAATGGTCACCATCATGATCGTATGTGTGTGTTGTGTCTTACCCTAAATGCATCCATCATATCGGGCTGATCAAGCACGTCAGGGAAGGAAGCTAAAACTGAGTTGCACATCAGATCTAAGAAAAAGAACAAAACAGAAATTAACCGTTGGTTTTTGTTTTTGTTTTACACAAGAAATTAATGTCATTGGACATTGTGTGTTTGTGTGTAATACCTGCACTCTGCATTGTGACTCTGTCAAGCAAAAGAGCATCAGCCAGTATTTGCCTGTATATTGCTAGAAATTTCAGTGAGGACAAACATCCAACTATAGTGTCTGGCAGGAGACTTATAGAACATAAAGGAAAAAAAATCAAATAAACATGTTACAAGGACTTAATATATTTCAAAACATTACTAAGATTTTAAAACTCAGACAATACAAAACAATATCAATGCTAAGTGAGAGAATTTGACTATTTACTTCAGAAGTTCCCTCCTATGTGTGTTTACTGCTTTGAGTTTAACAAGGAGTTTGGGCTGTTTCCTTGACAGCAACATCTGCTGAAGTATACCAGTGGAGGCGCCTGTGAAAAAAGCACAGAGATGAGTTTGTGTTTTATACATTTTCATTTAATCAGCATTTCTAGATGTATTGTGGCCTTTTCAGTCCAGTGTTTGCAGGAGGAGACATAAAGTAATCCAACAGCAATGTGAAACACTGACAGCATGACAAGACACATGAAAACTATGATAAATTGAGTTATAAAATAATTGTAAAACTTTTTTTCTAGATACATGTACAAAAATTACTGTTGTATTGCTTAAATGTGAATATAAACTTTGCAGTAAAAAATTGCATTTTTACTCTTTGCAGTATTTGAGGTCTGAAAAAATACCATCTTTTCTGCAAATAATTGCAAATAGTTACAATATTTTTATTTAAAATTTCTGCGAAATATTGTTAGTAGTTCACAGGATGAAAATAAATGGTCATTTTACCTAAACCTAAGAAGTTCATTCCGAAAAACGGAGCATAATTTATGATAATAATAATTTTCATAATAAATTATAATAATTTTCTGTGGCTTTATGTGTGGTCCTGGTTAACAAAGATAGTAGTATCAGCGAGTTTTGACCTGATGAGGGCATTTTTTGGTCCCCATAAGAAAATCAGTTTATAAATCCAAGTAAATGTTTATTTCATAATATAAAAATGCTGAATGTTTTCTGTGATGTTTAGGAGTAAGGTTAGGTAATAGAATACACAGTTTGTACAGCGTAAAAATCATTATATCTATGAAAATCCTCATAAAACACGGACACCCAACAAGTGTGTGTGTTTTTTTACGATTGATACCTCTCATAGTGGATGTGCTGTCCAAATCTGTTTCTCTCTCAAATGGTGTGCCACCATGAATCGTGAGCTCTTGTGTTCTGTACACATATACACAGCGTAAGAAAACAATAGAATTACAATAGATTGCTGACATTCTGTTATATTATTAGTGTAGTGTGTGTACCGTAGAGCAATGGGGGCTCCACTTTCCTCAAACAGTTTTAAGAAGGCCCAACCACAGCTAAGATCTCCTCTCTCTCCTGTGGACTGTAACAAAGCAGAAACACTTACAACTCCCTGAAACTACCTACCCACAGAAACTTGATATGCCAATTGAATATCTGCCTCACAAATCTCTACAGAACCACTGACTCACATAACCCCCTTATTCTGTAACTCATAGAATGCAGTTACTCCAGCATAACCAGCAATTCATTGCTATGTGGTACTGTACTAAATCATCATTGGGCCTAACAAATGAAACAGAACAAATGATAACATCAGCCTGTAGACCTGGTTTATTTTGTGGTATTTCTTTTATGTTAATGGAATGAATGAGGGAAACAGATAAATGTTGAGGTCAGATATCCTCAAAGATCATAGCTGGCTGTTACTGACATGTGAATGGTCGCACAATGGAAATTATTCTTGCGAGGAATTGCTGCTCACATTTCTTATGTAGGTTACACCCAATTCAAACAGAATCCCGAGATCAGGAGACTCAGAATCACAACGCAGAATACAATCTCCATCCAGTAGACAAGGTAGCATTCCAGCCATCTAAGATACAGCACACATATGGGAGAAAAGCAGATAAAACTATTGAGAAATAAGTACACGTGTATGTGAGCACGTATTAATGCATTTATGTGATCTTGGCTATGATTCTTACCCTTGGAGAAAAGCTCCATGACTTGGGGCTCTTTGAGTTGTAAGTGGCTCTGACTGTGTGAACGTTACTCAAAACCTGACAGACAAAATATTCAACTTTACTTTTAAAAGCAAGCTTAATTTGAAACAAAGAGGGAAAACAATGGTGCTATGTACACATATCTGTGTCACGTGATACCAGTTTCTAAAAGACAATGGTTTTGAATGTTCTTTAGAATTGCTGTAAAGCTTACAATAACTTCTTTAATGACTTTGAGTTTGACAGAGTACATTCAGTTTTGCGAAATACCTTTGGCTCCCCCATCAAATATTTAAAATTCATGAAGATAAGCAATAATAATAAGAAAAAAGTCTGAACAGATCAAATCCAGAACAGAGAAAGACAAACATATTTTAAAAATATGACAGACAATAGTAATTTACATGACGCAAATATTCCTGGATTGTGACTTAAAATATTGGTATGTGTATAACTCATGTTTTTTATCCGAGTACTCTTGTCATTAATCCTATTATTGTAGGTTATTTTGTGTGTTGGTTTAAACGGTTAAGCCCCGATTACTTTGCCACATGACTATCATATGATGTCCGCATCTATCCAGCACCCAATGAAATTACATTCACTTTTCCACATTTAATATGTAAATAAAACTATTAATTCAGATGATAAAGGGGGCCCTAGATTCTGGTGGTTTATGTGAAAATGTGTCATTGTGTCACCTGGGTTCCATTAAACGCACACAGACGAACGTGCCTGCTGAGCACCTGTAACCCAACCCCGGGCGGCGGGATCATTCTACAGCTCCACAGGGTCAGGGTTAAACTCACTCTAGATGGACGACCGTGAACCTTGACAAACAGACACACATAATCATAAATATTCAGCGTGATAAAAGGAGAAGCCTACATTTACGACAAAAATAATAAATGATTAATGTTTGTGAGTAAGTTTTAGGTAGATACCTTCCCTGTGTCTGGGTCTAGATGGAGATCTTTAAAAGAGAGCTGTGATTGGCTAAGCTTCGGCTGAATGAAGTGACTTGTCCTGTAAGAATTTCCTGCTCAAGACACCCACACCCACATAAGATATAACAACTACACGTAATACATTTATAATAGCATCCTACATACATAAAAAAACGATGTACCACTTTATCATGTTAAAATATTTTCTACCCATGATTTGCAAAATCTGAACCAGCATGCCTAAAGCAACGCACTAGGGGGTGGTTTCCCGGACAGGGTTTAAGACTAGTCCCAGACTAACTTAAATGTTAGAGGTGTCTTGATCGAAAACATCTTTCACGGACATATCTTAGAAATTAATCAAATTAATCAAATTTTGTCTCGAGGTGAACAGCAGTACTGTTTTTGTAAGGTATGGTTTTTTTAAAACAACTTAAATATCCTAATTTAACTAAGGCCTAGTCCTAGTTTAAAAGATTTTCCTGTCCGGGAAATCGCCCCTAGGAGTGCTACAAGTCTAGAATTGAGTGACCTTCTTCAAGAAGTCTGGAGAGAGTGGAGGGTCTGAAGCCTGAAGGGATGGCACCCATCGCTGCCAGAACGTCAGTGGCATCTATCTGCAGATACAACATGATTTAGATTGTGTGGGTGCTTATTTTGAGGTACACTTGTATGTGTTTGTGAGGTTTAGAAGGGTGTTAGTTAAAAGTATGTTGTATTAAAGGGAAAGAGTATACCTCAGTAATAGCCTTCCGCACCGTGTCCCAATTGGATGTTTTGCTGATTGGAAAAATATATCAATACATGTTAAAGGGATACTTCAACCAAAAAGGAAAATTCTGTCATCATTTACTGACCTTCCAGTTGTTCCAAATCTGTATAAATCTGTAAAAACACAGACAGATATTTGGAACAAGAATGCTTATAACCGGGCAGATTTTGCCCCCCATAGGACAAATTTGGAACAACTCGAAGGTGAGTAAATACGACAGATTTTTTTTATTTTTGGATGAAGTATCCCTTTGACTACATTTTAAAGAGACAACATGGATAGAATGTAAAAACAATGCTGCTCTCTATTGGAGAGGAATGGAATATCACCTGGACTTTGGTTCAGAGTCAGACTCGGTGTCCTCTTCACTTTCTCCCTCATCTTCATTCTCTCCCTCACTTTCCTGCTGAGACTCCAACTGAAGAGACACATTTGCATTTTCCATCAAACTGTGTTTTATCTGAGAAATGTCTCTTAAAGGAATAGTGAAAACCTCAGAATGAAAATTCTGTCATCATTTACTCGCCCTCTTGTCATTTTAAACCTGTATGACTTTCTTTCTTCTCCAAAACACAAAACATTTTGAAGAATGTTGGTAACAGAAAACCGTAGGTATGCCATTGACTTGCATTGGTTTTGGCGACGGTTTTCGGCAACCAACATTCTTCAAAACATCTTCTTTTGTGTTCTACAGAAGAAGTAAAGTCATACAGGTTTGAAATGGGTGAGTAAATGTCATTTTGTGGGTGATCTACTCCTTTAACACAGATTCTTGATGCAGATCAGACATAAAAACAGTATATTATTTTAGACATTTAATAAATGGCTGTCCTCACCCAAGGTCTTTCAAAGTAACAAAAGCTTGATCTAGGATTGGTTTCGGAAATTCTGTACCGTGAACTTGCGTAGGCTCTGCTGGCCCATCAGAGGTCTGCGACATGAAAATGTTGGGCTAAACTAGACTCACCTTTAAAAATGTTTTGGGAACAACACCCTTCTTTCCAGCTGAATTGCGTGCCAGCCACCAGCCATCCTTATTCTTCGAAATAATTTTCAAAACCTCCCCTTTCTAGAAGAAACAATATTTAGTACAGGAACACCCAAAAGTTGAATACAAACCGTTCTATAAAAATAAGCCGATTTTACTTTCATCACCTGAACACTGAGGTCTCCCTCCTCCTCCCCAGTAAATACACTAAGAGCAACATAAGAAACCGATCCCTGTCCTGTTTCAGATGGACCAACATCTGCATTCTCATTATCTTCATCAGCAACATAATCATCTTGAACTTCTTCTTCACTACTTTCGTTCTCTGAGTTGCCATCTTCGTCATCACTATCTTCCTCGTCACTCTCCTGTTCTGCCTGAGATGAACTAGGTCCAGCATCCCTGCATGGCCAGGAAACAGAGATTTTGTAATGCATTAATTGTTTTGAAGAAATTGGTAACAGAAAAAGAACTGCTCAGACATAAATGTGTTTCTCAACATATACAGCATAGTGAATGCCTCCTACAAATATGTATCTCCTGTAAATCTAGGCAAAAACTAGACCAGAGGCATTTCTGTCAACATATCGGTGAATCTTCTTGCCTGTAAATGGTTCAAAAGACAACTGGAGGCTGTTTGTTTTTAATGTGCAGATTTACATACTCATCCAGAGGCTGCAGGTCAACAGCTAGAGACTGTAGATGCTCCTGTAGGGTCAACAAACGCATCTCCTCTTCTCTCTTACACTGATCGTAGTTCCCCACTGGAGCCGGCTCATCTGCCTGATCACCCACAGAAGTGTGCAAATTCAGCAATAATATGACAAAACAATTATCCGTTATAATATAGCACTGCCATGTTGAATTATAGACTGGGGTATTACTTTAGATAATTTCCTCAGATTCTTCATAATATCTGCCACTGAAAGCTGTAACTCTTTGCATCTGAAAGGCAAACTTAGTTATAGAATACACTGTGTCGTGTACAAGATACTTAGAAATCTAAGTATGTATGCTTAAGCGATTTAGCGATGGTAAAACAAAATATATGGAGAATCCGTCTACTTTACCTTTTAAATGTCTCTGTCTTGTCTGTTGTATCTGGTTTACCAGCCTGCTGCACCAAAGCATCCACCTACATGACAGATACAGAAATATTTCCCTTTTAATATAGTTCAAGTATATTAACCATATTTTTTAGTTTTATTGCAAATGTCAAGTTTAAATTATGGCTCTTGCACTGAAACAATGCTAAATATGTGGTTATTAGGGTTTTACTACAAGTACAATAACTACAAGTACACTTAAGTCGCTTTACTATTGTATAAGATTGCATGTGCAATGCGTAATTTGATTTGATAATATGATTTAAGCGCAACTGTAAAACGTAGATTTGTTTTGTAGCTTAATTTGTGCTGTCAGATTTCTAATGCGAAATCCATTGCTTCCAAACGAAAGAGTAACGTTAAATTCAACCTTTCTTTTCATGTCATCCGTCTCTCTTTGAACAGTTTGAAGAGGTCCTCTCCTTTTTGGGGGCATGTTACATCCGTCATAGGCACAAAACGACAGCAGACTTGACTGTCACGGCGTTTTGAATAGGAGATTCGGTAAATCGTGCTCGTATTTATTAAATCCGAAAGAACAGCGGCGCCATGAGAGACGCACTTGATATGGTTGCTAAGATACGACTACTTTGCGACGCTAATATGACCTCATCATTGTGCGCACGGGAACGCCCGTAAGCATTACACAATAAGAGTACATAAACCTATAGAAGTCCGGGGTGTCAATAAAAGGAAAAAAATAACTGATTTGTGTATTTATCAAAAAGCTTTATAGTTTTCCTTGCTTTTAAATTTGTAAACATTTTACTATTGTTACCAATTATATTTTAACTTCATTCTAAAATGCGTAAAGTTGGAAGTTGGAAATTTTTTCACAGCATTTAACTTTTATATAGAAAATTATTTAATTTAGGTTGAAAAATGAAGCCATATTTCTTATTTTTATGCTGCCAAAATAAGTCTAGGCACCGATATACTGTATAGGACACAAAGCAGACATTCACTGTAGCATATTTTTTAGCTCTACTTACATATTTTTTAGCTCTACAATTGTAGGCTACACGACGCACGTGTCATGAGGAAGCAGAAGACAGCTTTTCCCCTCGGTTTGTTAGCTGTAGATGCATCTTAATACAATCGTTTCCGTAGTGATCATGTTTCTCATACACAGCCTTAGCTTGACATCTGAGCTTTCTATAGTAAACCCACATATAGGTTGATTGGATAGATTTATTTACAAAATATTATTTCAGTTAATTATAGAAATAGCTACATTATGTGTATATCTACTTTCGACTTGAAATTATAAATATTTTTTACCATAAGCATCTTTGTAACCTATAATACACATAAGAAAAAAATGTTATGTAAAAAAACAGGGAATGTGTCATGAGGTTATAACTCATGGGGTTGGACATGGGGACGTTGTTAATAAAACTATTAAAATCCCCCTTTCCTGATTTCTCAGGATGCACAGGAGATCCAAGACACTCCAGTGCCTGTAATGATACTAGGGGACCAAGCCTCCCTGTTGAAAAAACAGCATATGCTGGGTTAGATATGTTTTGAAGCTGGTTTATGCTGGTTCATCAACATATTAAACAAGCTCAGGACCAGATTAAACAAGCACAAACCAGCAAAGAAGCATCAGAACATACCTAACCCAGCTTTTGCTGTTATTTTCAACCAGACTACCCACTACTTAATGAAAGCCTATGTGAAAACCAGCAACCTAACTGGGATGAAAGTGATCTTGCATTCTTTATTTTTTAGTATACACTAGACTAGTATATATATAGAGAGAGAGAACTTGTATTACTGATCTATGTGCTGGGTAGGGCTGTGATTTTCTAACCTAGTCAAACAGGTTTCTTGGTGAACTTTTTCATTTAAATGTGTATCTGGAAAAATAAAACAGTGACCCAACAGGATTTAACTTCGATAACGACATAAATACACAAAACAGAATGAAAAGAACTATACGTTTTTGTGTTGCTTTATGCCTTTCTTCACCCCAATAAAATGTGCATGGTATAATGTTTTATATAGCCGAGTCAACAGGTACAGTAATAAAATATCTACCTTTATTTCAACTGCAATAGACATGGAGAAAGCAAAGTCACGAAACAATATGATTTATGGCTTGAACAAACATCTTAGAAATAAAATCTTACGAATATAACATTCTCCTCTGCATTTACAGTCTTTGCAATGCTCTGCTCCAGCCAGTGGATTGATAATTTTATTAATCCAAGGTTGAACGCTTGATCTCACTAAATACTGGAGAGGTGCTGTTATTTAATGCAGATCCCTCATTCCGGTTGTGATGTCAGGAATACCGTCATTTCCTTGTTTGACACTAGAAAGTAAGCGTGCAGAAAACCTTAAAAAGATGAATAAAACAACTTTTTATATAAGCGACATTTTAATCTACTGTGCTTTAGTAAACTTGCTTGATTGTTTTATTGGTTATACTCTGACTAACACATGGCTCACCCGGTAGGACTTGTGATATTTTGTATCCGTCATGACAGATCCAGCTTCTTCTGTGTTTCTGCGAGTTTATTCTGTAAACGCTTCTTCCGCCAGTCCAAGAATCTTCTTCGCATTCTGTTTGCCTGCCATCCAGCCACAAAACCAGCAGCAAACGAAACTAGGATAGTGACCTGTAATGTCCTCTCAGACACATCGGCCATGTTCACCTCCGTTAACCACAGCTCGGGTTTGACTGGTTTGTTGAAACACGTGCGTGTGTGAACGCGTATCACGTGACATGTGTCAGAGTAAAAATAAAACATGACAAAGAAGCATCTTTCTAAAGTACTGTATAACTATATATATTAATGCATTTGTTCGTTGTTCGTTAGAATGAAACACATTTTTGTGAATGAAAAAAAACTTGCTTTTTCCTGGTTAGTAGATGAAAGAGAAAAACTCTCGCGTTCATGTACATCCCTTTTCATCATAGTATAAAACTTAAAGTAACGATTCCATAGCACATGCTGAAAAAAGTACTTTCATACATCTCGTTCAAATACAAAAAATAATTATATTATCTCTACGTTTCTTCCATTTTTAACCTCCCTTTGAACAATGTATTTTTCATAGATTGTTTATTTTTATATAATTACAAGCTTTGAAATAGAATTTTCTCAATGGCTGCATGGAAAGTCTGCAGCAGATAAGTGGGATTGTTTCGTTTATTTAGATAAGGGGGATTCACGCCTTTTAGGTTGCTACGCAACAGCCGTCTTCGGTCACGCATGTGCGCGGTGCATAGTGGGAGTATCCGCGCGATGCTGAATCAGTGCAGGAGCAGAGGAGGAGGCTGAAAATGGTGCAGCATCAACAAGGGAAAAAAAGCTGCGGTCGCGTCAACGGAACGATGCGCCTTCCCATGAACGCTCACTTTGAGATTTTACTCCGACGACAGAAGAACAGGTCAGTAGATTTAGGTTTCGTTCTCCGGTGACCATTTGCCTGGTCATTTTTAAAAAGCGGTTCTGTTGCAATCCGCTTGTCCCGTGTATCTTGGCACCCTGTCAACAGTGATGCTGGTGTTAGCTGCAGGCTTCCATATATTCCATATATGCGCGTGCAGGGGACCAACATGGCACGCGAGAATATATGTGACGCTCATGGGAAACTATTAACCTAAGTCAAAATAGAAACTCAACCATTTTATATATGTGTATTATTAATGCCAAAGCAAAATCATGAATAATTTACGTTATATGCCACATAATGCTGTTGTACGTCAAACACGACCTTTCAGAGGGAGATGTAGTTTTTTTATACAAGTTGGACCGTAATCCTTTCCTTCTATTGTCTCCTCGGTGGACGACATATCCCAAAGTGCTTAGCGCTTTAGGCTTGACCACGGGAATGTTCCGCTGATTGTTAGAGATTGCCCCAATGGAAATTCAGCAAGGGATGGTCTGGGGCGGGGCTCAGGTTTGAGCACTGCTGATTGGACCAGACTGTCTTTGGGTGGGGTCGGGTTAGAAAAATCCTTTAGGCACTGCGGAGAAAACTGTCCGGAGGATAAACCCAGTAACCCACGAAAGCCTTTTGCTTATGACATTGTAGACAAATAACTAAGTGCATCTTAGTAAATTCTTAATTCATTGCGTCATCACTTTTTCTAAAGTGTTTGTTTGCTATGCAAACAGGTGCAGAGCCTGCTGCTGTCTATACATTCAATGTTAAATGTCCCAGACACGTGTCAAGAATGAAACGGTGTTTTTTTTACTATGTTCGATCCACTGAAACATTGTTGTTGTTGATTTATAATTTTGTTGTATAATTTATAATTCTGAGAGATTTAGAGACATTTAGATTGAAGAAACTGTGTTATGCAAAATCTATGTATTTTGAAAACGACTTAAATTGACCTTACTTGTTACACAAATGTTGTGAATTATTTATGAATGGAAAGGTGGATTTAACTAATTTAGTTTTAACATAATGTTAAACATTCCAGCCTTATTATTTTTTTTATTATGCCTTAGTTGTGGATACTGAGGCAGATTGCAGGAGGCATTCCCTGCTTTCTTCTAAAATGCCTACGTAGCTCCACTTCATCTCAGATGAAGGTGAGAGAAGTGTCAAAGTGAGAGTCTTTTCATTTATGTAATCAGTTTCACTTAATTAGATCCATTTATATCCCTTTTCATTCCTTAGAGAGACTCATTTCAGAACATGAGAGTTATTGTGAGCTCTTTAATGGTAAAGAAATATTTCTCTTGGTGATTGTGCTGAGATCTATAACACTCAGAGCACTTTTTAATGTGAATTCGTGAATATATGAAGAGTTTGGTTCCAAAATGAGAAAATCGTGTTTTTCCAAAATGAGATGACTCAAAAATCATGTTTTTTAATATGTTATCATGTTTTTATTGTATTTTATTGTGTTAGTTTGCTTTATTTTTTTAATTTATTTTTCAACTGCAGTTTAAAAAATAAATAAAAGAACATAATTTTCTTTCATCTCATTTTGGAACCAAACTCTTCATATACAACCCACATTTTATGTCATGTTACGCCTGAAATGACTGTAACATTATGAGACCGTGTTTAAGGGTGTTGTCTAGTTCTAGCCTCCTGTTACCTGATACTCTGCAGACATTACGGACAGCTCTGTATCAGACAGCCTGTAGTATAAGGATCAGGCTTAGACCTTTATCCATCTATTTAACAATTTTTTAAAGGGGTTATATGGCATATAATACATGTTTTTCTGTGTCTCTGGTCTGTTATAAGTTGCCCATGCATGTATTAGACACACGTAAAATTGCTAGAACAGAATGCATCTTTTATCTAAAAGCGAATGCTCACCCCCACAATTCCATGTCAGTTTGTGATACGAGTTGACTAAGACCGCCCAAATGTATACGCAAGTAAGATGTACCTGAGTCAGCACAATTGGAACATGATGTTCTTAAATATGGTAAGATGCTTTTCATTTCACAACGCACTGGTTAACTGGCAAATCATAGCACACCTCACTTTTCAGAGTGTTGAGCTTTGTAAAAAATCTGTGCGTTTCAGAGAGGCGGGGCAGAGAGGAGATAAAAACATGCTCGGTATGTGGATAATTCAGCGTTTTTGAAGCTTAAATCGTTGAAACACATTGCATTACATCTATAACAAACATCTTTTTACCCCTTTAAGACATCCCTCATAGTGCCTTTGGCCATATTTGTGCATCATATGTGTTTTTATGACTCAACAAAGGCGATCATTGATGGATTAGAGTTCAGCCCCAGTCAAGACCTGCAGAGGAACATAAGTCCATTTCTTCTGGACTGTCTGTATGGTGCTTCCCATTCTTCTGAGAGACAATGTTGTTTTCGCTTAGTCAGATGCGTGTTATGCATTCAGAGCTTTGACTTTTCAAAACGTTTTTTTCCCTTTAACCACTATTGTTTTGACATTAGGGGTCTCACAACATACTGGGAATATAGCGGTAACGATAAGCATGTTATTAATAACTGACTATTCAAATTGGGTTAATATTACCCTTGTGATTCCCCCTTCCTACACTTGTATTTTGAGATTAATTCATTGGCCAAAGAGAAAAAAAGAAAAAAATGAATTAAAAAACACGGTAACTTGAAGAATCAAATACAGAAACTAAGCTGGTTTCCTTACTTTGAAACTGCAAAAACTATTTTTACAACACGATACATTTTTATCGTCAATTCTTTTGGCTGTGATAGCCATGTGAAGTTGTGAACATCTGATATCGTAAAACCCTTCTCACCCATCATCTGGTTTTTGTGTGTCACTCACAATATGTAAACATATGTAAAAGAAAATCAAGAGCATGGAGTATATACAGCTGCGGAAAACATTAAGAGACCATTCAAACACCATTTTCAGTTTTTCTGAATTTACTATTAGTATGTGTCTAGGTAAAATGGTAAAGTATATGTAAAATATATTCTGTGAACTAATATCAATATTTCTACCAAATGAAAAATATGGTTTCTTATTTCATTAATTGGCAGAAAATGAAAACTGGAGAAAAGGGTCAGAATAACAGAAAACATGCTCTGTATTTTTTCAGGCCTCAAATACTGCAAAGAAAACAATTTCATATTCACTTTTAAGCAATACAACAGTAACATTTTTAAGTGTATTTAGGAAAAGTTCAAAACTTACTTTTTCTCTGATAACCTGGATTTTTATTATGGTTTCCATGTGTCTTGTCATGCTGTCAGTCTTTCACATTACTGTTGGATGATTTTATGTCACTCCTAAGGTTGATTTAGTTGAAATTCATGGAATGGCCACGATACATCTAGAAATGCTGATTGAATGAAAATGTTGAATGGTCTCGTCATTTTTCCATGGTTGTATATGACTAGCATGCTAGATTAACACAAAGTAGTTGTATGTGCATACTGTGTTGCAGGTATATGGCAGGGTTTTTATAAAGTGCTGGCCAGCCAATGCAGTGCGTAGGGCCCGGTGTCAACACCGACGAAAACATGAACGGGACAGGGGAGCAGGTTGACATCCTGCCCCCACAGTGCATGGTGAAAGAACGCTGGAAAGTGGTAAGTGTTGTGTGTGTTAACGGGTGTGTGGGTGTTTGGGAATACAGGTGTCCGAAGTGTATGATGCTTTTGCTACCTAATCACACAGGACAAAATGGCCCACAACAGATGTTTTTAGATCAGCTCTGCCTGGCTTCTTTCCAAAATGCATCCAAACCATTTGGTTGTGGGCCAATCTGTAGCATTTCTCCTTCATAAACTGGCAGATGTCCTTAAAATGTTTTCTGGAAAAGACTGGAAATTGTCACGGCTGTTTAACTGTAATAGTATCTTGGCAGTACTTAAAACAAAATCCTTGGCTCAAAATTAAGTGACGAGTCTTACAAAATCCTACCATGGAGCAAGAGTTGTAGTCAATTTGGGATAAAGCCCAGATTAAACTATTCAAGGAACTCAACAAGGAAAGTGTTTTTGTAAAATGTAATGTATTGAGACAACCTAAAGCGAAGAGTCCTGGTCAAGGGAAAAATCACATGATGATTGATGGGTTTCCTTCTGCGTGTAACCTCTTGGTTACCATCTCAGATCTTTAAACAAAAGGCTTCAGATCCTTTAGTTTTAAACCTTGTGTTCAAGCGATTTACATAAAGCAAGCCTTTTTGATTAGTCAAATCTAATTTACAGATAATCCTCTGGATTTTGGTTGCTATTTATTGCTTTTCAAATAAATCTTTCTAGTTATAACCTTTAAAACATTTTCTGTGAATTTAGCAGTTTGGATAATTTACAGGTACAGATTCAAATAAAAAATCAAGGACATTCCTCAGCATTACGTTTGTTTATTTATTTATGTGAAGTAGGTTTCATATGGTTTAGAAAACCTTCTTATTGTTTTTCATACTGTGTGTGTGTTCAGATGAAGAAAATAGGCGGCGGAGGTTTCGGAGAGATATATGAGGCCTGCGACCTGTTGACACGGGAGAATGTTGCTTTAAAAGTGGAATCTGCACAACAGCCCAAACAAGTGCTAAAGATGGAGGTCGCTGTACTAAAGAAACTACAAGGTGAGGAGGTTACAGAGAATGCATACATTTTTACAGTAATTCTTTGCTGAGAATAGATAGGAAAGTGGAGGGAGAGAGAATGAGCAAGACATAGAGCACATTCAAACATTTTTTAATCTTATATACTGTAGGTAGTCAATACAAAAAATGTGATTTCTGTATAACAGAAGTAAGGAAGCAAGGATCACCTCTCTCTCTCGCTATCGCTCTGCTTTTATAACCTTCATGGAGGACATGCTTGAGAATCCCAAATGCCCTTTGGTCACTGCGTCTCTGTACCTGTTCGCTAAATGTGTTGTGTGTGTGTGAGTATGTGAGGGAGAATATGTGGTAGCTAGAGTCCCCACTGCAAGTAAAATGTCATCCTTAATATCCGTGACTCATCTGTCATATCTGTGACATTACTGTGTTTATTTCTTTTGTGCAGGAAAGAATCATGTTTGCAAATTTATTGGATGTGGAAGAAACGACAAGTTCAATTACGTTGTCATGCAGCTGCAGGTACAGGTACGGTTTTAATATAGCTTTGTGTGAGATGGGTGAGAAGCTGCAGTGAATTCTCTCTCGCTGTCTCTCTGTAGGGAAGGAATCTTGCTGATCTGAGGCGCAGTCAGCCTAGAGGGACGTTCAGTATGAGTACTACTCTACGGCTAGGAAAACAGATCCTGGAGTCCATTGAAGCTATTCACTCTGTGGGCTTCCTGCACCGAGATATTAAACCTGTGCGTCTCCTGTTATGATCTGTTTTGTTCTGTTGTAGTCTATTCTTATAGATTCATAATTCTTTTGCATGTGTAAAATAAGTCTATACATATACTTTATGAACTGTTCTGTACATCCTATTTTGTCTGTACCTTTCTCACACATCACATCAGTTCTTACAGCTAATGCTGGTCTGTCTCTCATTCATAGTCTAACTTTGCCATGGGCCGGTTGCCATCCACCAGTAGGAAGTGTTACATGCTGGACTTTGGTTTAGCGAGACAATACACAAATACAAATGGGGAAGTGCGGCCCGTGAGTATTGCTTTATTTTTGCTAATTATTTCGATTATTTAACATTAGCATTTCCATTCAGTTTTGTGCATTTCTGTTTTCTAAATAAGCACTTTTGTTTCACGTTTAGTTGTTTTTATTTGATGCGTCATATTTTTTATTAATGAATCTTGTGCTTTGAATTCATTTTTATGTTTCACTTTTCTCAGTTTTGTTTTGCAGTTCTGTTTTGGCTCATGTTGAATCGCATGCTTCCCTGCCAAAGATGTTTGTCCCTGTTACCATAGCGACAGTCATATTGTGAGTTTTCCTAAATCAGCCGCCTCCCGAATCTCCTAAAAGCTCTTAAAATGACCCGCTCCTGTCTATCCGATGTGCTTTAATGTCAAGCCCTGACCAGACCCCCTTGTTTTATAAGCCTACCATCCTATAAATGCTTCTTCCTGTCTACTTAAAATACTTCCTCTACATGTGTTTGACCAGTTTTATACGGTCAGATTTGGGATCCACAAAAAAGGCCAAAATAATACATATTCTGTTCCTTACTTTGCTTTATTTTGAATTTGTGTTTTCGTTTTCCAAGCTAACACCACTGTCAAATGAATGTTGTGTGACTTTTTAATATGCAACTTTTTTAAATGTTCTGCTGTAGCCAAGGACGGTGGCAGGGTTCAGAGGAACAGTTCGCTATGCTTCCATTAACGCTCATAAAAACAAGGTAATTGTAAGCATAGTGTTTACATACAGTAAACTACATCTTTGAAGGTGCAGCGAGTAATTATTTTTACTTCTCAAAGGTTATTCTCCTCAAGAAATTAATAGGATGTCTGTACATAATGTTTCACTCGGATAACCAGCTTAATACTACATTACCTGAATAACCCTTTTATTAATGCACAGCTTTACTCATCTACACCACTAGATAGAAGTCAAATGTGACTCCACATTGACTTAAAACAGTATAAAAATGACTGTTTGCACATTGAAAACGCACAAATTTTAGCCCAGCCCTTAACATTAGCGAGAACAGCTTTTATTATCTGCTCTAAATTTGTAATCTTCCTAACAGGAAATGGGTCGTCACGATGACTTGTGGTCATTATTTTATATGCTGGTAGAGTTTACGGTTGGACAGTTACCATGGCGTAAGATAAAAGATAAGGTAAGACATTTTGCAGTCACATTAGCCAGTGACTGTGAACGTAATGGGATCATATTGAACAAATTATCTCGGTCTTAAAAGCTTTAGTTTAAAATATTTAAGGCCTTCGGAGATGCTTTATGTTTGTATCTATAATGTGTGTTTGGTGAACAGGAGCAGGTGGGACAGATCAAAGAACGTTATGAGCACAGGATGCTGTTAAAACACATGCCTCCAGAGTTTCATATCTTCTATGACCATGTGCTGGATTTAGATTACTTCACCAAACCTGATTATCAGGTAAAACACGCACACACACACACGCGCGCACGCACGCACACACACACACACTGGTTTTCATGTTTTATGGTGACATGCTGAAGACCTCCATTGATTTAAGATCCGGCTTATGATATATTAAATCCCCAACACCTCAACGTAAAAGTCACAAAAACCTTTCAGCATTTTTAAAAAGAGACCTATAAAATGTCGCCACAAGATCAAAATCTACTGGTGTTGCTATCTCTGTCATTTGGTCCTAACAATATGAAAGAATACCAGTACAGACACACACACACACACTCTACTGTCTGTGCCTAACATCTACACTTTATACTTTTCTTTCTAGTTGCTAATGTCAGTATTTGAGAACAGCATGAAGGAGAGGGTGATAACTGAGAATGAGCTGTACGACTGGGAAAAATCTGCAATGGAAGCGGGACTCCCCACCAGCACACACACCCCACCGCAACAAAACACACGGCAGACTGCAGCTATCGTAGGGTAAGAGTATAAACATGAAGTATAAACGTGAATACACTACTCTTCTAAAGTGAATGATTTGGACACTTTTTCGTATCTCATAGGATACTGAATGTGACACCGGTTACTGGAGAATTAGCTCGGGAAAACACTGATGATGTTCTGCAAGATGAACACCTAAGTGACCAGGAGAACGCTCCACCTCGTTTGATACCCAGAGGACCCATTGAGCCCACACCAGCCCCACCTGCTGGTGAAGGATGGGATCAAACTGATTTCAACCGTAATAAACTCAGGATCAGCAACGATAAGGTACTGTTTTTACATATACATGTATGCATTTAGCAGACACTTACAGGACTTACAATCCTTTCGGTCTACACTACACATTTGATCAGCATGAATCTTTTGTATGTTTTACAACCAGCTTGAACAATATTTGAGATGTATATAATTTGTTTATCATGGCTTTTCCTCCCAGACACAGGTAGAAGCAGCAGAGGAATTGGAGGAGCCTGTTGGAGTCTTGAGGGGTGGAGAAGCAGACGTTCAAGCCCACCCTACAAGGTACCGGAGAGTCAACAGTCCGGAATCAGACCATCTGTCTGCTGCTGAGGATAGAGGAGATGGTGCAGATAGACGGTGAGGAGAGCGTGTGGTTCTTTAACAGTTATCTATCTGTTCCCCTGGATGACATTTTACTTTTTAAAGGTCACATAACCACATGTTTTGTTGGGGTAAAAACGTTTTGTTGGCTTTCTGAGAGACAAACGTATGTATATAGTTTTGTTATATGTTGCAACTTTTTGCTGTGACATTAAGGAATGCATTTTATTTTTTGTTGTCTCGCAACTTATGAGGAACAATGCATTTTTCGCTTCATGTTTTTTAGGCCTTTTTTGTCATGAATGTTGCCAAAAACAGAAAAAAAATATTTCACTCTACTAGAATACGATATCGGCCTAATGCAGTTTGTAAATAAGCATACCTGGATATTTTTACATGTTTTCTTTTCCTTTGGATCTGTGGCTGAGTCTTGTGTTCTGTGACAGCTCTCGCATGGACATGCTGGGCTCTCCATCCAGACACGTCTATTCATCCCAGCCTGCTCAGATGCTCTCCTTAGACGCCGGACAGGGAGATCGCCTGGCTGGTGGTCGCCACGATGTCTCTGGAGATGGTGATCAAGAGGCTCACAGCAACGCTTTCATCCGCTCAGTACCGCTTGCAGAAGAAGAGGACTTTGACAGCAGAGAGTGGGTGATGATTGATAAAGAAACAGAGCTGAAGGACTTCCATCCTGGAGCAGAGCCCACCACCTCGGGGACCACGGATGAGGAACCAGAGGAATTACGTCCCCTTGAGGACCACGACGAGAGGAGAAGGAGAGGAGGCGGGCATGGAGTGGGCAGAGCTGAGGCTGTGGTACGGCCCAAAACGCAACGTGCAATGATGATCGTAGCAGAAGAGGAGGGGGCTAGGCCAAGCCCCACTCATTCACCTTATCACTTATTGCCTCATCCAAGAAGAAGAGAGTCAGAGCCGTTTGGACCTGATGGACCGGTAAGTTTGCACATTGGTGTATGAATGTAATCACTTTAAATGATTAAGTGTGATCTTTGCTTCATCGAAGAGCCAGGCTTTTCTGAACTGTAGACTATATAAAATTTCAATTTATAATCTCATTTAACACATTATGACATACTGTACAGTACCAGAGTGCAAATGCATTGTCCCTTGAGAGAATGACTGTGCTGCTTCTTCGTACCCAGAACCATGTCAAATCTATGTCTGTATAACGGCATAGATTACATTTTGTGGTTCATTTGAAAGTTGTGACCGAATTATTGTTTTTGTGGTTTTGTTCCATCTATGTGAATTAACACATGGATGTCATTTTGTGGCTTTTTTAATCATAATAGAACGGAACATTCTATTATGAATATATTATACATGTAGTGTGCTTATAAAACAATATGTCAAGTTTGCATAAAAGCAATAAGGCACTTGAGGGTGTGCTGTGTTGTAAATATAGTCATGGCTTTAGAGGTTCTGCTGAGCAACTTGTCAAACAGTGCACTTTATCTGACTGTATTTACAGTAAAGTACAACTTTAAGTGATTGCTTAAATAAAAGGCTCTGTTAATAAGTTCCAGAATAAATATTGAATTGCAATATCATTTGTAATATTCTGTTTAGATGAGGAGTAAGGACATGAGGTGGAGATATGAAAGGTTGTATGTAGTGTTTTGGTTTACTGTTAGAGGAGCGTTTTTGCTGTCTTAATGTTGTGTGTCGTATACATTTGTATACGTGTGTTTAATGACATCAGAGAGACAATAGGTGTGTCCAAAATCACGCCCTTAAGGACTATTCTTTGTAGTATAAATTGTGAGTAATACGTTCGTTATTATAATTCCCCCAAAACAAGTGCACTGTAAGTACCAGGGTGATGCACTCATTCAACGGAAAATATGATGTGTGGAACGCTGGACAATTCACACTCAATGATCCCAATTTCACTTACTTGCATTGACACGCATTGTGTTGCGTGATTGACATCATTTGCCCTCGTCTATGTAATAGCATAGTATAGTATATTAATAGTACATCATTTAGGACATAACAGCTTTTTATAACCTGTATTGAAGAGTGTTGAAATTTAGGATATGTTATGAATGTTTTGTTTGTGTGCACCCTCGATATCTGTGTTTGTAAGTTTGTGTAATCCTCTGCATATGTACTGTGTTTGCCTGTGCTTATTTTCGGATTGAATGAATGCGTGTGTACTGTATGTGCACGTGTGTGTTTTCACGCTCACAGCCAAGCTTAGTTTGCTCATTGGTCATACAGGATTCTGTGTGCACACGTTGGTTCCTTCACAACATGTAGAACGCACAGAGCTTCTCAAATGTAAATGAAAGCTTGAACCATTCAAACAGATGTGGGCTGGTCTTGTCCCCTTAATGAGTTACAGCACATCTATGTGTTTGTACCACCCATTTGATATACTGTATTGGTGTGTTTTTGTGTGTGCTTTCTGGGGCGGGTTCACACACAAACGTAGAATACGCGTTTTTTTACAATACATCGCGTTTTAGTTTTCCTCAGCCTGATTCCTCTTTCCCTCCGCTCTTATTGGTCTTTTTCAGTTGGAGGAGGACAGGCCACACCCACATCACTCATTCCCGAGGCCCGCCCATTTGAGAAGACTGGCGTCGTACGTGTTTTCCTCCGCAACCATGGACACGGAGGCGTTCCCCCACGACCCCGCACTCGGGGGAGCGGCCATTCAGCGCAGCCGCTCGGCTGAAAGCAGCCCCGCCCACCGACACGCCCATCGCAGACACATGCCCCTGTTGCCAGGCAACCCCAGAGCCAGACATTCTGTACTCAACCTACCACGCCTACACATTCAGCAAATGCTGGCCAAACTTATGAACAAGACGTGATCCCCCATCATCAGCACGCACTGTTTAATAGACGGGTGCACATCACAAGACCATTGATGGGAAAAATCGATAAAGATGCTTGGGCAGTGAACTTGGTCTGTGATTATGAGACACGCGTGTGTATGTGTGCATGTGAGTGTGTGTAGGAGAGATATATGAGATGCACTCCAGCTAAAATTGGACGGTTGAAATTAGGCACTTGTGTAGGGAAATATATGACATTGCATTCTACAAAACACAGCAATGCTTAAAAAAATGCCCTTACGGCGGGTGTACACGGTGCGAATTCTGATGGTCGGAAGACTATGTCCACGCACACGTCACGAGTGAGTAAAAACTGAGAAGTGAACGGAGGCAGTGATACGTGACACGATAGGGCGACCTGACGGTTTCCCAAGCAATCGCACGAAGTTCCACGCCAAAAACATGGAGTCAGAAGAAGAGCTTGCTTTCTTTGTGGCAGCAAAAGTCAACTTCGAAAACAACTTGAGGTTATAACGTATCTGTTTGTGCATGTTTTGATATGGTATCTTCGGTAACCATATCAAAACATGCACGAACAGATACGTTATGACCTCACGTTGTTTTTGAAGCACAGAAAGTCCTTGGTGTTCTCTGCTCTTCAACCAAATTCTTTGCCATGCCCTTTTTTCTTTTCCTTTTTATTCTTTCGCAAGCCATGCTGCCACAAAGAAAGCAATCTCTTCTTCTGACTCCATGTTTTTGGCATGGAACTCCGTGCGATAGCATGGGAAATCGACAAGTCGCACAATCGTATCACGTTTTACGGCCTCCATACACTTCTCCGTACTCACTTGTGACGTGTGCGTGGACTTACGGTCTTCCGACCGTCAGATTTCGCACCGTGTACGCCCGGTTTAGAGGCACTGGTCACTACAAGTGATCTTATTTCTTGTGAAATAGAGAATGTTAAAGCTTCTGGTGTCCAGTTGGATGAACACATTGATTTGAGTGATGACATCATCGTTTTTTTATAGTCTGAACAGCAAGAAAACAGGCAATCTAATACAAAATGATCTGTTGCTTTGGAATGTATGAATGGTCATTTAGTTTCCCATCATTTGAGATGCAACATTTATGTAACGTTTTAGAAATGTAACTATTCAGTTTCTGATTACAGTCATGTAGATTTTCACTCACAGTATCATGTGGTGCATACTAAATGAGTGAACGGGTCTGAGGTTGTATGGGGGAATGTCCACAGTGTTATTCACTCTTGCACTGTAAGTTTACTGTAACTTTCGATCATTGCTATAGTAATCAGCATAAATACTTTCAAAATAACAGTGCAGTTAGTCCGTCCTGAAAAGAATCAAATTTGAGTGCAAGTCTTAGTTTCTCATGAACACTTTCACTATCTCTATAAAAGGCATGTATAGGATGCAGGTTGGATGGTGTTTGATTGTGTTTTCTGGGTTGAATGTCATTGAGTTTTAATGAATTTTTACCAATATCTGATATAACCAAAAGTAAAACGCTGTATGTGTGTGTGTGCGTGCGTGCGTTTGTATGCATGCTTGTCTGCTAGGTGTTGTGTGTTTTCATAGAGGACACTACAAGGACGGAGAGTGCTTGCTAAGCAATTGTTTTTGCACAGTCTGTTCGCTTCAGTATGATCACTGCAGTTATAGTACATACAGTATATAACCTGTCAAATACCACAACAAGCACCTCCAGGCAGGATGAATGGCTTTCCTAAGCAATTATGACAGAATGTGGATTGATAGGTCTCAACATGTGAATTCTCATAGACCTCTTTCGTAGCCTAGAGAAAGCTGGACTGGAAAGGAAATTTTATAAATTGTATATCAGTATATTTAGCAGGGCCCTTGGTTGCCTGAATCTTCTGTATTTCAAATGAAGTATTTTAGCTTTATGGAAAAGAGAATAACTCCATCCAGGGTGTATCCTGCCTTGATGCCCGATGACTCCTGAGATAGGCACAGGCTCCCCGTGACCCGAGGTAGTTCGGATAAGCGGTAGAAAATGGAATGGAAAAGAGAATAAGGCAGACGGAGAAACAGAGAGAGAGTGGAAAATGGGAATTAGGCCTGTTTTGAATAATTGCGATGTCACATTTGTCTTCCATGTTGGCTGTACAAAGATAGTTTTGCCTGTCGTAATTATTGTCCATCGGTGTTATGGAGATATATGCACATTGCTTTTAAATACAGAGATATGGGGCTCTGTTTGAACATCTGTTGTGAGGCGAAATTGTGTAAAGAGACTTGACTAATAGTTAGTGAGGTGGCTTTGGAAACAAATACATTACAGGACAGATATGCTATTTATAAAAAGTGCAATAGAGATCTAGGCAATAGGCGTAAAAGAAAGACTGAGCCGCTTTCTTGATTTTTGTTCGCCACGCATATGCAGATATTTGACTATGATTTAATCATTCAGCAAATGAAAGTCACATTTCTGTTCCTACCTGGTTGTTGACCTGGCATTATACTTGATTATTTAAAGTCATCATAGCTACAAAACAATGCGCATCTAAGCTCTTCAATGCAAACTGGTAATGTGATAATGCGATACGATTAAAGTGTGATCTTTTAAATTAACCAGCCATACCTGTGAAAATGGAAGGGTGACACATTTTACCACAGCTTGGTTTCTATTTTTGTGCCATCGCTTTGGGTAGCCCGCCCACATCTTACTGGTCTAAAATCATGCTTCATAACATTTTATATATTTAATGTTCATAAGATTTAAACATTAAATATGTTCTGATGTTGCGCCACATCACATTTCTTGCATTGCACCTGGTTAGATACCTCTTACATCAAAACAAAACGTAGCAAATCATTGCTTTATCTTTACTGTAAGGTCTTTCGGCCAGTTATGTTTAAATGTAAAGATATATGCGTATCTATGGTACTGTGGATTGTCATTGCTTTAATGGTTGAATTCCTTGGCTGTAAAAATGCTTTTACTTAATGCTGGATATCAATGCATATACAAATCACCTTGCTAAAGATTCAGAAATTCTTCTTTTTGTTTTGCGTCACTGGGGCCGACTGTAATAAACTCTGATTGGCTGAATAGATTTGCTCCTTATCAGCCAATCAGATTTCAAGAACTCAAGTGTACAGATCAGTTGGCTCCGGGCGTCTGTGCTGCTTTCAGTGTTTTAATGCAAATGACACCATTCACTGTTTATCTAAAGTCATTCATGTACTGTAACAGTTATGTTCAGAAGAGTATGTAGTCTGAACAGTGAGACAGCTGATCCAAATGTCTTCCTGATTGAGAGCATGCACACAGATTGATGAGAGGTGTAAAATACAATACACAAACATAGGGATGGTTCACCCAAAAAATGTAATTCTGTCATCAGTTACTCACCCTCTTGTCGTTTCAAACCTTTATGAATTTCTTTCCAGTGCTGTTCGGTTACCAACTTTGTTCAAAATATTTTCTTTTGTGTTCTGCGGAAGAAAGAAAACCATAAAGGTTTGAAGCGACAAGAGGATGAGAAAACGATGATAGAATTTTCATTTCGGGGTAGACTATCAATTTAACTGAACTGAACTGAACACAATATTCCTCATTATCAAATAAGGGTTTTTTGGTTACAAAGATTGTTAATTGGTGTGGTTATATCACATTATAATTCTGTAAAAAAAATACTTGAATATATCATTCTTATAAAGAATTTTAGCCCGGACATGGAATGTTTATACACTGGTATAGATATGAAGTGGGTTCAACTTTGTGTTTTCACAACGTGGAGGTATGAGGTGATCTGTTATCTTTAGAATTGTCTTATTCCTGTACTCTATTCCATCTTCTCTAATTGTTGAGAAATTGTTAATAATTGTGTCTATTACATGTATCTTTTTATGCTGTTCATGCAGTACCATGTTTAGCTAAGTTTGAGTCCGACTTTTCGTTGCAGCTTCATATCATTCAACATTCATGACATCTCACGTTCTCTTTTAACTGGGTCAAACTTCAGCTTGTCAGAACTCCCCAGTGACAAACCTTAAGACGTGAGCTGTGCACAAGGATGTACTGGATATCCTAACTAAAACAGATGGGTTGAACAGCAAGTATTTAGAAATTCGATTTGTGTTGAAAAAACAATTAGACACAAAATGTTTAAAAACAGATGTTTGGCCTTCAAAGAAATATGACTCAAAAATGTATCTTTATTATCTTTATTAATTTATCTTTTTAATGATGTAATATTGGTCATCAACTGACCACAAACCTGCTTACAAAAGCATCAACCTTTAAAAGGAAGAGTCTTTTATAGTGCAATAAACATGACATAAGACTTGTATTGTAGACTTGAATATGGACAAGCATGTATTTTAGGCTTTTGTAAATTGTAACTCTTTGGAAAAATATACGAACACGCTGCTTTACTAACACATTCCACTCATACGCTCTGTGCGTTTCCATAGTGCTGTAAATACTGTTGGCTGAGTACTGTCTTTGACTTTACACTTGAATTCACAAATGGGCTAAATCATTACAAAAAAAAGAAAGTATTACACTGTAAAATGGACTTTCGTGCCTTTTTAACCATGTATTTCATTTTAAAAAGACAATCCTGCAAAGCTTGTATACAACCAAATCACAAGTAAACAATCTGAAAAATAAGTGAAGGGTTGTTTTTTCTCTTACAGTGTGCTGTGCGTGATGGGAAATGTTTTTAATTTGTTTACATTTGTTAGAAGCAATGTTAGGATTTCTTGAATGAATGGAGGACCTGAATAAGACAAAACCTCTTCCTACAAAGATACTGTTGTTTTTGTTTAATCCTCCCTGTTACAGGAACAATTGTGATATTTTAGTATGGCTAATTCAGTTATATTTTATATTTATTAATAAAATGCATGTCATAAAATGCATGTCATTCCAAGAAAAATATGTAAGTACTTAAAGTTCACCCAAAAATTTAAATTCTGTCATCATTTACTTGGGCTTATGACATTTCAAATCTCTATCAATATTTTTCTTCTGCAACACAAAAGAAGAAATTGTGAAGAATATTGATAATCCCAACATTGGTCCCCACTGACACAAATGACATGTCTCAAAATATCTTCTTTTGTGCGCAATAGAAGAAAGAGTCATATACAATTCTTAAATGACATTAGGGTGAATACATGATGACAGAACTTTTGTTTTTGGGTGAACTATTTCTTTAATATTTTATTGCCGTTCATCACCCTACACACAACTTCTACTTTTAACTCCTTATTCCATTGATTCTTTTCTCACATTGATGCAGGAGATCCCAGTGGCCGAATGCTTACCCAGCAACTCTCAAGCACGTCTGAAGCGAGTGGACTTTGTATCTGGCGTGCTGATGTTTGAAGACCTGAGGGAGGAGGGTGCAAAGAACCGTGGGTCATGTAGTGACGGAAGCCCTCGTAGTAGTGAAGGAAGCCCTCGTAGTAGTGAAGGAAGCCCAGAGGGTGCCGCTTCCACCCTTCTTGCCCCCGCCCACCGAGACCACGATCAGGAAGAGGGCTCGCGCACGTTAGTTCTGGTCTCCGCTGGTAACGGACAGGTTTCACCTGGAGACGGGCAGGGTACCCTGGCCGCATTGACGCCACAGGGAGAGCGACCCATGCCGGATGAATCTGAACCCGGGGCTCTCTCCTCAGTCGTAAGGTCGGAGCCCAGGCCTATTGTTATGACGACTGCGGCTGTGATCTCCGGCGGATCTTCCTCGCCTCCGTTCACCAAGGTGGAACGTACGTTCATCCACATTGCCGAGACGACCCATCTCAATGTCATGACAGCCAAACACCGTCCACCTGGATTGGATGAAGTGATGTCCGCTGAGCGTGTGGAGTCAGGGGGTGAAGAAAAGAAGAAGGAAGAAAAAGGAAAAGGAAAGGAAAAAGAGAGGGATAGTGATTTGATTCCAGCGGAAAGGGATGACGAAAACCGGGAGAACGAAAAGGAAGGCGAAGAGGAGAAAGCGGAAGAAAGTCAAGCTGAGGAGAATGATGGCAAGGCTGACGAATTGGAAAAGCAAAAAGCATGCTACAGTCGTGCCGAAGAAGCAAAGACTTTGTTTATAACTGGGTCATATGACCAACAAGAGACCACAGAGGAAACCAAATTGAATGCCAAACCCGAAAGTGTCACACCTGTAGAAGGGCAACAAATGAAAGAGGAGCGAGAAGAGTGGCCCTCTCCTCCTCCTGAACAAAAGAACGATGCAGATGTTGAAGAAGAGGCAGATTCGCCCAATAGAAAGCCAGAATCAACACAGAGGCGAAGCCGGATTCCTGTGCTCATGTCGGAGGACGAAACCGGCTCGGACAAGTCGTCTCAGAAAAGTCAAGAACAGTTGCAAAGAATTCGCAAAAGCCACCAACAACATCTTGCCCGTCTCGTTCTGGAGCGTAAACAGACACAGCTGATTCGTTCTCGGTCAGCCTCCTCCCGCTCCACAACGCCATCTACGACTGCATCTGAGGATGAAACGAACCAATCAGACGACTCCGGCAGACGGGAGACTGGAGCCGAAGAACGAAATAGAAGCAGGATTCCTCGGCCAGTCACACCCACAAAGGGACCTTCCGAACAATTGGGGAGCATGACACTTCCACAAACCCAGAGATCTGTGTCTTTCATTCAATATAGGTGAGTGAAGCAGCTATTTAAACAAAGGACACTTTGCACAGTTGTGTCAAATGATTGGCAATGTAGATTACTTTTATAATTTAGTGTTTAGTAATATTTTCTTTTGAAAAGTTAAAAACAGATTTTGCTTACTGCCTTGACAACAAGCTATATAAGTGAAATTCACTTCAATGTGTCTCATGTACAGCTGCTTTGTAACAATGAAAATTGTAAAAAGCGCTATATAAATAAAGTTGAGTTGAGTTGAGAACCTCTGAATAACAACTCATTGTTTCCTTTCTCCAACAGAACCAACAGTTCTGTCAATCCCAGGCTACAAAAGTCTGCAAGTCTGCACACAAATATCAATCAGCAGCCGAAACCTCAGCTCCGCCCCTCTAAAACGCTTCCACCTCGACCTCCACTCTCAGGCCCGTCCCACCCGCAAGGAAGCCGGACCGCCACACGTACCGTTTCTCGTACCTCAGCTGCCAATGCCCCCCGAAGCATTAGCACCTCCCCTCGGAGTTACCCCACCTCTCGCACCGATAGCCCCTCACCTCAGCGCATCCGCCAAAAGCCTGCAGCCATTGAAACGCAAAGACAGCCACAGCAGCCCAGACCACCTCTCCAATCCCAGTCTAAATCCAAAACTCAGGAGTCCACCTCCAAAAAAGTCAAACTCCACCCGACTACACCGTCACAAAAAGGGAGAAAAGAACCAGTGGAATCCAAGACGAAACCTAGATAATTATAGTGCGAGGACTTTGATCTGGATTCTCTAGTTTACCTGTCATCATCATTTAGGCCCTACAGTACCAGGCCATAATAATCTTTAAGTAACCAGTGTTGGATTAAAGCTCTCATGAACCACAATAGACTCAACCAAAAGGATGGGCACGTTCCCTGTTCAGCCAAGTGACTGCAGCAGCTACTTAAATACCTCTCATGAGGAGAACCTCTGACATTTACACACATGCACATTGTCTGTAGTAAATTGTGTGTGTGGGTAAAGTATCATGACTGAAGTGTGTTGGACAGATCAACACGCCTCATATGCCTTAAACCTACAAAGGAAATAATTGCTGCCATCACTTCAAGGCTTCCACAGGCTCTTGTCGCCATTGTCACGTCCAGTAATACAATCACGTCATATGCTTTTGAATTCTGGTTCATTCGCAGCTTCCTCTGGTTAAATTACTACAGGTAAATAGACATGCAATTGAATTTTTTTTTTATTAAAAGTTATTTATCCCATACCAACATCACAGTAGCAAAATCTGTAAAAAAACAAAGATAGCTTTACTGAAACTTAAAGCTGCAATCTGTAACTTTTGCCTCTTTTTTGCCATCTCTGTTCGGGATAATAAAAATTAAAGGATGCATTCATATTTATACAGCCGTGGGAAAAATTAAGAGACCATTCAAAATTTTCATTTGATCAGCACTTCTTGACATATTGTGGCCATGTTTCTTCAGTGTCTGATAAATTTTAACAAAATCAAACCACATGAGTAACATAAAGTCATCTAACAGCGATGTGAAACACTGACAGCATGACAATGCACATAAAAAAGGTTATTAAA
This sequence comes from Triplophysa dalaica, assembly GCF_015846415.1. NCBI lineage: Eukaryota > Metazoa > Chordata > Actinopteri > Cypriniformes > Nemacheilidae > Triplophysa > Triplophysa dalaica. The sequence goes on along the minus strand of NC_079556.1, from coordinate 6,128,398 downwards.
ATCAGTTATCAGTTACAGAGCATCTTTTATTTTCTCCAGTTTTCATTTTCTGCAAATAAATGTAAGTAGTTTAGAGAATGAAACAAAATGAACATTCACATTCCTGTAATAAGTGAATTCTGAAGAACAGAATGTATTGAAATGGTTTCTTAATTGTTTCCTTGGCTCTACTCTACAATGGATTCTAAATCATTATTTAAAGTAAGATGAGACCGTTTTCCACACTTAATTTATTATGTGCTTGCTCAATAACTGATTTTTTATGTTGCATATTGCAGTTTTAAAGACCCAAAGTCCCAAATGTACTAAATATATTAGAGTTCTATTGTCAGTGTAATGGACAGCCTTTAATATCAACTGCAGTTGATTTCAGTGTGCATACGTCTGGTATAAATACATTTAATCTTCACACACGGCTCTACTATTTGTAGATCTCTAGTATCACCAAATTTGCTGCTACAATCTGATGTCAATCATGTTATCAACTTGGCCCCTCCCATCGTCTACAATTCTCCCTGAATAAGTGTCAATCCATCTGTGACACACTCGTGTGTGTTAACCAATTTCTCTGTTAACCAATCCCAGACCAGCACTGCTCTAATGGCATGCACATGGATTATGCTCATTTTTCCGTTATCGTCTTTTGCAAAACTGTAGATAATATAAGCAGTATATTTGAAAATAAATTTATATTTTTGTTCCAAAAAACAACAAAGGTTACTAAAAAGATGAAATGAATAACGACTACTTTAATCACATTTTTTCAGTCATAGCCTGAAAATGCACCGTTGATCTGTATGCATCATTTACAGTTCGAAGAAGGTTGGAAAAATGTCAAGGAGCTACAGTGCCAGTCGGGATCCGATATTGTGTTTTACGGCAGCATGGCAGGAATTTTTAAATGTAAGGTCGGATTTTTACTCCTCTGCTGCTCCCGAGTGTCGACTCTACAGTATTGGTTGTAGGCCGTCTTACTAAAAGGTGCTATCCTTGAGTGAGTGTTTATCAAAGCCTGCGCTAGTCATTAGTGTTTTACTCGTCCTGTGCTTGGAAGGAACATCCCTGAAGATTGTCAAAGCAGAAACGTGTGCTAAAAATGTCATGTGTGGACAACTCCTTCCGCAGAACCATTGCATGCTGTTGTTTGGATGAAATAGCGGGAAAATCCGTTCTGAAGTATATGTTCCAGAATGTTCCGTCCGTGATGAACCCAGAAGACTCTCTGCTTATAATACCAACTATTTAAGGAAAGAGGGAATGGAGACAGATCTTTGGTCATCTCTTTTCACAGCGTTCCTTTGTGCCCATAAAGACAGAGAGAACTTGCATGATTGTGAGTTAAATGAATCATGATTGACTAACTTGTACTAAAGAGCAACCTTGCTGAGATATACAATTAAAAGTTGCTACAAATTATAAATGATGCCATCCAATAAACAGAAGTTTCATGACTGATTTGGTTAATGTCTTGTGTGCTGTGATGCTATAAGACAAAAGTTGGTATTTAAACCAGTTTCAACACTTCTATGATCTACATTTGTCTGTGCTACTTTCCTGTTCTAAGCTGACAAAAGTGCCGCCTGGTGTTTCCAGTGTTCTGCCCATCTTCTACTCTTTTGCATACCATGTGTGGTTATTTCAGTTGCAATTGCCTTTCTATTCAACTCTTTTTAGATCTTTCTCTCTAAACCCTAAAAATGGCAAGAAAATCCCGGCAGATGTTCTGATGGTTGGTTTGAATCGATCCTATTGACCATGTCTAAATGGTATTGTGCCGTTGGTGCTATGTGGCCGAGAAGTGTGTACCTAATAAAGTGGTCAACCTTTATAGGCCTACTATACAAAATGTAAGGGATAATGTACAGGCAGCCGGTTGTTATTGCTTGCCTACAGGACTATCACTGGATCTGCACCGGCATACTTTCACACGCTCCTACACTCCTACACCCCATCAAGAACCATGCGTTCAGCAAACAAGCGGCATCTTGTATTGCCTTCTCATAAGGGCAATAAATCACTTTCCCGCTCATTCTACTTCACAACTCCTTAGCCTACTGGTGGAACATTCTTCCTAACTCAGGACTCAACCACATCTCTCACAACTTAAAAAACTACTTAAAACCCATCTCTTCTGTGAATACTTGACTAAGAAATAAAAAAAAGAAACTCCACAGGTAAGAGGCGTGACGTAGACTCTAAGCGCCGAATTTAATTTTGTAGGTAGGGAAATCTGACTCAACAGCGGAGATGGAGACACGGGATGCTTTTCGCTTTGTTGTGGAGAATATTCCCGCCATTTGCCAACTAAAGCCCGAACAAGAAGAGTGTTTGGTTCACATTTTGAATGGAGGTGATGTTGTTGCCCTACAGGTTTTGTGAAACGTTTAATTTATCAACTGTTACCGATCGTCAGATTGAACTTTTTTGACAGCTCTGCTTTCTCTTCCAGTCCTTCATTATTGCCTTGTCATGCTGTAATCGTGCAAATAAGCTTGCGGCGCATAACAAACGTCATATCCAAACGTTATGTGATTGGCTTACGGGTACACTAATGATTTTAAATTTCAGACAAGCGCCCGTCCACGAGAAAGAAAACGCATATCAATTAAGCCCTTCCAGACTCTGTCTACAAAGCAAAGTGAATTAGCAGAGTTTGTTATTACCAGGCTATAAAAGCGTCTGCTAAATGACTAAATGTAAACGTAAATTTGCTGCATCCTGGTAGCCGTGTGTTATTAGTTTTTGAGAGGTTGTTATCTGGGAACAGGGTTGCCAGGTCCAAGAAATATTTCAAGCCCAATGACGCCTCAAATCTCGCCCCAATGGGATGAAAACCAGCCCATTTTTTTCTGGTGTCAAATACAGCAATAAGCCCCCTACTGGCGTTGTGACCTAAAACCCCTTAGCTGTTATAAAATGCACTGTAACCCAATACTTCGTGGGGCTTAATGCTTTTATAATACGGTTAATCCATATGCATATCAAGGTTTCATAAAATAAAGTAAATAAAATGAGATTTAGGATATGTAATGCGGTCAGACGTTATGAATCGGGGTATTTTATAATGGCTTACAACTCGTCTCAGCCAATCAGAATCAAGGACCAGAACTGGCCTTTTTATAATCAACTGCCAAAAGATGTTTATATTGCTCTATTTACTTATCTGAATGGTTTCCTATGTATTGTATCTAGGTATCTTTGTGTTCAACCTAACAAATACATATATACAGGTTTGGAACCTGTTACCTTCCCACGTGAACACGCCTGCACACGCCCCCCTTGAGCGCCAGGACACGTTCCCTTGAGTGGTAAAACACGCAGCAAAATGGCTGAGGAGAATAGTAGAAACAAAGAAACCGGGACTAAAACACTCAATTATTTGCTGAAATAACAAGCAGCTCGGTCGATGAAGATCATTACGTCTTCCCTTCGACTGAATCCGGTGCTCCTGGACACTGAAATGTTGCGCGGAATTGAATTTGCTGATATTGTAAGCAGTCATGCTGGGTTTTTTTTTACCACATGCTCACGTGGTAAAGTAACGTATATGCATACCCTCTATAGGGTGAGTAATTAACAACATAATTTTTATTGGTGGAGTGTCCCTTTAAAAAATATCATATGTGTGCTCGCGAGGCCACGCACGGAAATGGACGAGAAACGTGTTTTCTCTTCGTAGGACATGCAAAAACTTGCTTCGGAAATAAGCATGGTTCAATTTATTGCATATATGTGTACAAGCACCTCAATGTTTTAGTCGTTCTAGACTGCGTATAGCGCTGCTCAAACGTGATATTTGGCAGCCTGTTTTATACTCGCATGATTTAATTAATTGTGCCACGTGACATAAGTACAAAACATTAGTAAAAATAAGAATTCGGATGCATTGTCTTATACCACCGCTATATTTTCCTCTTTGGTTGATCTGAGCTCCTGCGTACCTCCCTGTACTGTAGCCCACCCGTCAGACACACTTTTGAGAACGGGTCCTGAACAGGTGTATATCTTGAGTTTCCAGGTATTCATTCTGAGTATGAATGCACATTAAGAAACTCATCAATTAACATTTATCCTTTGAACATGAATAAATATTTGGTACATAATGAAAATATCGAAAAAACCGCAACCCGATTTGTGCGTGAAATCCGCGAACAATGTCTGGGAATAGCGAATCTGCAAATGTAGCGACTGGCCAATCACAATCAAGCATTCCAACGAGACGCGTACGTCTGGATTTATGCCATCTGTCAAAAATAGCTGATCCTGAACACTATGTCTTCAAGAATCATCACCTGATGAGTGACACATTGTATCCATCTGTCTGTTTAAGTCAAAAAGGTTCAGACTTTAATATAAAAACCATTGAAACATCCACTGCAAGTCTAACCTCTGGACTGAACGTTTTATTCCAGTGCTAACAGCTGTCAATGGGCTTTTGCAGGTTTGGGTTGAGATGCGCTTCAGTTTATAATGCACACATTCAACATGTTACAGACTTTGTTCGCTCGATTAATCACTGTCATCTCACTCTAGTTTCTCCCATTATGACTGTACTTTGTGTTATAATTGTGGCCTTAAAGACGTGTTAATTACTGAATAACCTTCTGCTATGTGACATTTGCTGCACGATCTGTTCTAGTAACTGTATGCTCTCTAGATCTAATTGTTTTTGGCGCCCCTAGCAGTTAACTAACTAGAATAACTCAACAGCAGCAGAGGTTTGAGGAGGGGCTTCATTTTGCATTTATGTATACAGTGCTGTTTTAAACTTAAGCACTTTATTTGACTCTGCCGGTCACACATCTCAGCACTCGAACATCTGCAAGCAGGTAAGTGTTTTTCCATGGAAAAAAGTTTTCTTACTTACAAGTAACATTTTTTAAAAGAGCTTGTTGATTTTTCAACTTATATTGTGATAAAATAAACACATTTCTATAGATCAGTAGCCTACAGCTGAAATATGTTTTGGTTTTGTCATCGTTTATTTAAAGAAGATATTAGACATTTGGAATAAAGCAGACAGTGAATGCAAACCAAAATTTGAGAGAATGAAAAGTACATTTGTTTTTTTGATCATATGAAATAAAGTAAATACTTCTCCAAAGAGTAACTATTAATTCAAGTTAAGTCAAGTCCAGCTTGTGTCTTCACAGCTGTGCACAGTGTTCAAACAGAGTGCTGTACCTCCTGTGGTCTAATGCCTGCTGTGAGGCGAAAAGGGTAAAGGAATGGACTTGAAAAGAGTTCACACAGTGTTCCCCGATCAGAATTATAATTTTCATGCAGTACTTTAAGGTACGGGGGCGCATTGCTGCCACATACATTTTATTTTTTCCATTCAATTATGTCATAATAATGAGTGTTCTGTGTCATTTACATTTACATTTACATTTTAGGCATTTGGCAGATGCTTTTTATCCAAAGCGACTTACATTGCTTTATCCTATACATTTTACATAGGTATTTGCAATCCCCTGGGATCGAACCCACAACCTTGCTCTTACCACTGAGCTACAGGAAAGCTCAGTGTCTCAGATTAAAGCACAACATTCGTAGACATGGTTAACTGTAAGTACTTTATTTCAAGGTACTCCACCACGACCTGAGCGTGCTCGTAACGAAACAGTGACCTAGCATTTTGACACCTGAAGCAGACAACAGGCTCCCTTTCTAAAAGGCCCCGTACATTTATATACAACATATTAACATGATGTTCATACAATGATCTACAACGAGATAACATATTGTCTCGTTTTGACAGGATATGTTGTGTAAACGATACATTTTCTTGTTATGTAAGGGACAATGTAGAGGCAGCCGGTTGTTATCGCAGAAATAAGTTCATGGTACATTATTTTTCTTATTACACAGCTACTTACCACATGAGAAAAAACATGAACATAAAATGTGAATTTGAGATATTTCATTACCTCATTTTTACTGAATGTCGCTTAGTTTCGGTTTTAAAGTAAGAAACGACGTTCAAACATCATGAACAGGCAAATTTGTTTAATCAATTGTGAATATATTGTCACATATGTTATTAAAAGACATATATTTATAATTCATTTTTTCGTAATATTAAACTGCCCTACTTAAAATGATTTGCAGCATCCGGGTTACAGGGTGTTGTTAGTTTTAAGCCATTGTTATTTGAAAATAATAACCCTTGGAATATTGCGACAGGCCAATCAGAATCAAGCATTCTAATGAGAGGTGTAATAGAAAAGGATAATATGACGTCTCAAAAAAACTAAACATTAGCCCATTTTGTGAAAGCAACATGTTTTCTCCGCAGAGGGACATAGGCCTAGGCAAAAACCAGCCAACATCAAGCGATTTCTCTTCTGAGTTGCAATCCCTACTGATCCAGAATATTACAGTGACGACCGGACCATATTCATTACCAAGAGGTACCAAATAACGTTTCAGCAACGTAACTTTGTGATTCCAATATTCGTCAGGACGATGTAACATTGGACATTGCTTGGACTTGAGGATTTTATCATGAAGACATAAATGAAATGGACCATATTTGTCGCATCAATGACCAAATAACGTTTATGGGACGTGACGTGGACATTCCAACAACCAAACAGTTAAAATATTTTTTATAATTTAATTTGTTCACCATCATGTTGTCAGCTAATTCTGGACTGGTGGCCATCTTGCGAGCGGGCTCTAGACTGACCACTGCAAACTCCTGGCCACAGCCACCCCAAAAAAATACTTGAGGTGATCTCCTCCTGGCCCACGGTCAGAGTGGAACCAGAGCTCAGAAGAGCGCAGTCCAGAAATTTGGCTAGCGAACCTCGAGGAACCATTAAGGACGAGGTGTTCTTGAAGTGGTTTGTTTAATCCATAACAGAAAAAATCTATTAGGGCTCAATCCGGGAGATCAGAGTCACATGAAATGTCCAGAAGGTCTTGAATAGGGTCCTCGCGGGTACGGTTACCTTACCGCATGCCGACAAGGGCTACTGCTGGATCCATTGTGAGGTCGATCTTTCTGTAACACTGAGGAAGCGGAAAGAGAGTTGCTAGTGCAGTATTGAAATGAATGACATAAACAAAAACAAACCAAGGTAATCGAAGAACTGAACAGGAACATAAACACGAAACAAAGGAAACATAGGGCTTAAATACGCTGTTATAACAAGGAAACAAGAAACACCTGGGGAAACTAAATAACACAAAAAACTTCAAAAGACTACAAACATGGTACGCAAAAAGGAAGTAACCTAAAAGTCCAAAGTAACAGTGGAACACACAACAGATCATAACAGTACATCTGCATCAGAAACTTTATTTAGAGACTGAAGTAAATACATAATAGCCAAAGACTTAAAAAAAATAGGATTCAAAGCAGATATTTATTGGCAGATATGAATAAAAATTATCTTAAAGCTACATTATATTCTTGTCTTACCACAAGTTTAGGAGGATGTACGTTTTTTTAGATACAACCATCAAAACATCAGGGTCCGTTTAATTAAACGCCTAAAATAATTTCCGAAATCAATACTAATCAACTGCTAAAGTGATATCATGCAGTGAGGTAAAATGAAACAACCGTTTATGTTTTAATGATGCGAGAGCATGGCTCTTTGCAGAACAGCGCGCACGATAAATGTCTTATGAATTGTGCTTGTGAGGTCTAATTATGATGTTTGCGTGGTTTTTAAATCCAAAAACATCAAAATCAATTAGTAATTGGCTTTTTCTACTCAGGTTTTGAGGTCAGTTCTGCAAACGCTTTGTTTTAATGGGCGTGGCGCCTTGAAGACACTTGGGAGTAAACACCCACCGCTTTGAATGGATAGCATTTTTCCTAGTTGGAGCCTTTTGTGAATCCCTTTTCGAGACGTAACGTTAGGTTACACATTAGCACTCTTTACAGTTTTCGCAGTGCATTAGTATTATCTGGAGACCTCCTGTGATTTATAAATGACCTCCCCACATCAGTATTTCTTGTGACGCATTCGCACAGAATGATTTATTAAAATTTACTGACTTATTTCCTAGATGTGATATCAAGGATTCGCGTATAGTTTGTATAGCCTATAGTTGTATTGCGTTTAATGATATATGACAGTACCTGTCAGCATTTGAGACCGGCCAACCGGACTAAAGATCACCCTGATCGCGGGCCTCAAATGTTACGAGAGTTTCCATGATAAATAAACAAACGGGAATCTTTCGGTAACTTATGGATATCACCCAGCACCTGAAATAATACCAAAACACTTCAAAGCAGCCTCCATTATTCTCAAACTGTGTATAAAACCTTGAGAAATTATATATGAACCCACCAAATCACAGAGATGGCTGTTTGCATGGGCTTAAGATCACAGACAACCACTGCAATTAATATAAATGACTTTTCCTGGAGGGCCGCTAACATATGGGGCCGGAACGGGGCTTGGGCCGCTCAGACGGACGTATTATGAATGCGAATGCACACAACACGAAGGCAGAAGACACTTATGCATGCCACCCCACCACGATCTTGTTTTAACCAGAAAATATAACATTTTATCGACATATTATCCTGTTTAAACAATATATTTTATTTTTACGTAACATATTATCTCTTTATTATGACATTATTGACTAAAAATAATGTAATCTATGTGACAGCAATGCGCCACCTTATTAAAGGGATTTTTAATACTATTTTAATTTTCCTACTATGATAGTCAATGGGATCACTGAACTATTTTGACAAGCTTTTGTCCACATATCTTTCTATGTGTTCAACCAAAAAAAAAGGAATTTATACAGGTTTGGAAAAACTAGAGACTGAGCAATTGATGATAGAATTTCATTTTTGGGTGAAGTATCCCTTTAAATGTCTAGGGTCAGTTAGGGTCAGCATAGTCAAAGCTGTACTTGGTGCACTTTATCACCTAGAAATAAATAAATGAAATATTTTGTTCCAGGTCAATATGAAGTTTGAAACTATTCTGGAAGAGGCAAATGGATTTGGGCGATACCAGATCGCACTGGTCATGCTACTGGCCATACCACGTCTAACACTCCCATGTCATTTCCTTTTGAACAACTTTATCACTGCCATCCCGTCTCACCACTGTGACATCAGCCATCTGGATGCTGATTGGATCTTGGGCAATTTGAGTCAGGAAGAAAAACTGACTGTCAGTATTCCTGCACATGAAGATGGAACTCCTGTTTCCTGTCAAATGTTCTCTCATCCTCAGTTCCACCTGCTGTCAAACTCATCCAGTCTTCCAGAGTTTCCTCTAGTTCAGTGTCAGAATGGATGGGAGTATGATAACAGTACATTTAGCAGGACTCTGGCAAAACAGGTGAAGTGTCATGGTTGCCAATATCCCCCATTCATCTTATAGTTCTCTAATTTGACAGCCTCTCATCTTCTCTTTCAGTTTGATTTAGTTTGTGACAAGAAGGGGCTGAACCAGGCATCAGGAACCATATTTTTTGTGGGTGTCATGATCGGAGCTGCGTTTTTTGGTGTGATCAGTGACAAGTAAGGAAGTTTTAACACGCAAAATGAAGTAGCCTTAAATGTTAATATAATTATTATATCTGACCTTGGACAACAAAACCAGTCTTATGGGTATCCATTGATGAATGTGTTGTTAGGATAGGACAATATCTGGAGTATATACAACCGTTTAATTTTTTTTAAATGAAAACAATTTGTTAATCAGAGGCAGTATAACAGGCCATCCACTCACAAAAATAAAGTAGTTATATTTAGGTTAGGAAATTATATTAGGAAAATATCTTAATGTAACATGATCTTTACTTAATATCCTAATGGTTTTTGGCATAAAAGAAAATCGATCACTTGACCCACACAATGTATTTTTGGCTTTTACTAAAAATGTTCCTGTGCTTCTTAAGACTGGTTTTGTGATCCAGGTCCGCATATAATATAATGATGAGTGAAATGAATGACGAAGATGTGCTTTGTAGTTACTCCTTTTAAAATGATTCTTTCATTTCTTTCTTTCCCATTGATGCAACAACAGTCATTGCTGAAAGTTTGGAGCCATTGTTTAGCTGCATGTTTTTTTGTTGTTGTAGGTATGGTCGTAGGAATATGTTGCTGTTGTCCTACATCTTAGCTATAGTGTTCAGTGCTGCTAGCGCCTTCTCCAGTACCTTTATCATGTTTGCTACCTTACGCTTTCTAACCGGATTTTCTCTGACGGGTATCTCCAACATATCAGTTGTGCTCAGTAAGTTTCACCATCCTCTTCTCTGAAATGAGGACTGATGTTGCCAAAGCGTAACTGTCTGTCTGCAATTCTATCTATATACATTGTAATTTTTCATAATAATTTTTGTAATCGGTAGGCGTTGAGTGGGTGGACACTAAGCACCGTACATTTGTTGGAGTGTTTGGCAGTCTTTCCTGGGTAGTAGGCAATATGCTGCTGGCCTGCATTGCCTTTCTGGTCACTGATTGGAGGATGCTGATCATTATTGTCTCTTCTCCTCTTCTACTCGCTGCAGCCACCTGGTGGTAAGGAAACACCATTGTTCTGTGTGTTCTTGAGCACTGTGATGCCTTCTCAGTCAGGGCTTGCCAGGGTCATGTTTTTTCCCCAGCTGGAATGATCGAAGCGTTCTGTTTTTCTAGTCAACAATAACATAATTCATTTGTATAGCAGACAGCATGCTATGTCCTTCAGTTTACAGTCTTGCTCCCTATTTAAGACTGTTTCTGTTCTTTTGTCTTTGCATTTAGAATGACATATTGAAATACTTTCACTCCTGCAATCCTCTTTTCTAATTTTGTGTTTCTAATATTGACGTAATAGTTCTGGTTTGTAGAGAGAATTCTAATACAGTATGTGGTGAGAATAATTGGGTAATGTTTTTAAAGGTGGATCCCTGAATCAGCCCGATGGCTCATAGCCAATAATAAGCCAGACAAAGCATACAAGTATCTGGAAAAATGTGCTGTGTATAATAAGAAACAAGACTTCATGTCGAAAATCAAGCCAGAGGTATACATTCTCCAATTATTCACAACTGTGCAGTATTTATGCATAGAGCTATATTAAATCCAACAATGTGGTTAAAACATTTTCTTTTTTACACAGACTCTAATAAATTTGATGAATGTAGATAACCCGGACCACAGTTATACCTATTTAGACCTATTTAAAACCCCACGTCTGAGGAGACTTGCACTGTTTACAGCCATAGTGTGGTAAGTGTGTGTGTGTTTATGTGTGCGCATTTGTCAATTATCTTAATACATTATTTTATAATTGTAAAAAGTTTCACAATTCAGGGAGGTTGTGAAAACAAAGGGCAACACATTGTGAAAGGTAGAGAAATGCCCCGAAAGCGATAGTTCATTCAAAACTTTAAATCCTGTCATCATTTACCATCATTTAACCTCAAGTTGTTAAAATCTGTATAAATGTTTTTGTTCTCATAAACACAGAAAAGATATTTGGGAGAATGCTTGTAACCAAACAGTTCATGGCCACCATTGCCTAGTAGGAAAAATTGCTTTTATGATTTTCCTTGTTCAGTTGAACAAAAAAAGAAGATATTCTGAAGAATGTAGCAAACAGTTCTGGGGACTTTTGACAACCATTGTATTTTATTCTACTATGGGGGTCCAAAAACTCTTTTGGTTTCAAGCATTATTCCGAAAAGCTTTCTCTGTGTTCATCAGATTTTCTGTTTTTTTTGGGGGGGGGGAACTGTCCCTATTGGAGAATCTGCATGCCATCTTTGAACCTTATATGGATGAAGTTGCATAAAACTACAAGATGTATTGCAAGTATGCAAGTAATAGTTTGATGTAGTACCGAACAATAGTTTGATTTAGTGCTTTTGATGAATGTTGGTTTTAAATAGTGTTCTGCAAATTTGGTCAGATGAAATAGTATTGAATTAACCTAAAACCATGCATTCTAAGAAGTTGACTGAAATACAGCAATACATTGCAATATAGCCATTTTTAAACTATTCCTAAGTAAATGATATACATCGCCTTCTATCTCTATTTATTTAGGTACGGTGTTTCGTCTACATACTATGGCATCAGTTTGAACATCACTGGCTTTGGGCTCAACCCTTTTCTGACGCATTTCATTTACGCTGCCATAGAGCTGCCTGCAAAAATCCTTATTTACTTCTGTCTCAACAAGGTTGGCCGTAGGGTCTGTCAGTCCGGGACACTGATATTAACAGGATTCTGTATACTCATCAATATCCTCACACCTACAGGTTTGCATCCCTTTTGTATAAAGAACACTTGTGTATGACAGAGAAGAAATATTCATATATAGCCATATAGTATCTAAACATAAACAGTTCTAAACATAGCCATTGACCTAAAATCTCTTCTCTGTTAATATGTGTTAAGAGTACTGGACGTTCAGGACTGTAATCGCGGTGCTGGGTAAAGGGCTTTCAGAGGCTTCATTTACGACCGTGTTCCTGTACACCACAGAGATCTTTCCCACGGTCCTAAGGTTAGATTGATCGTATTACTAAAGAGCACCATTAGACCACTTTTCAAATCACTTTCAGCTCACTTAGTTTTGAAAATGCATCCCCTTCCCATCAACAGGCAGAATGGACTTGGCTACACCAGTTTCATGGCTCGGCTGGCAGCCTCCATTGCTCCTCTTATCATGCTCTTAGAAGATGTCCCAGAGATGATTTTCTGCTCGTTGGCCATCCTTTCTGGTGCCGTCGCTTGGCTTCTTCCTGAAACCAGTAACAAAAGATTGCCAGAAACCATAGAAGATATTGAATGGAAATAGCTCTACCTTTTTGAAAAGACTGGGTTTCAAAAGACTGAAATGTGGAAATTTGCCCAAGAGGAGTAAAACTGATAACTGTGAAATACAGTCTCAAATATCTTTTATTTTTTAAGAAAAAAGTCAAGTTTATTTGTTTTGTTTTGCCTTATTTATTTTTCCTTAACAAATCTCAGAGATGCTCATCACAAAAGGCTGTATACCTTCACATGATGGTTTAGATATCAGCTTCTCTATATATTTAGATAAGAATTGTAGATTTATATTGAGTTCGTTTTCCTTTTTTTTCCTCTACTTTATGACACAGCACCATGGACAGCACCCACATTAGCAACGGTATATTTAAAGGGATACTTCACCCATAAATGAAAATTCTGTCATAATTCACTCACCTTAGAGTTGTTCCAAATCTGTATACATTTCTTTGTTCTGATAAACCTCTGAGAAAGATTTTTGGAAGAATGTGTATAACTAGACAGAGTTTCCCCCCCATTGACTAACATAGTAGGAAAAAAACAATGGTCATAAAAAGTGACCCAGAACTGTTTGCTGTCCTACATTCTACAAAATGTCTTTTGTGTTACACAGAACAAAAAAAGACAAAGTAGTTTTCCTGCTATAGGAGTCAAAGGGGGGCAAGATCTGCTTGATTATAAGCATTCTTTCAAATATTTTGCTCTAAGTTCATCAGAACAAAGACATTTATACAGATTTGGAACAACTCGAAGGTGAGTAAATGATAAAAGAATTGTCATTGTTGGGTGAAGTATCCCTTTAAGCTGTATGATAGCACCACGGAAAGCTCCACATTGACTTCTTGCAAATAGGACATCTCGCCCAAGACTTCCTTATTTGGAAACCCTATGTAATCACCAAAGAGCAATCAATCAATACTAGTATATTCTCTTTACATGAGTTGTATTAATAGATTAATGTGGCCCTGATCATGTGACCACAAATAAAGATTAAAATCTGTTTGCATCACACCAAAAAATGTCTTGTGATTATTTGAATGCTTTTAGAAATGTATACTGTTAACATGTGTGATGCAGTATGAAATGTGTGAAAGTATGTGTGATTTACTGTAATGTCTAGATGGCAGCAGTGAAAAACTTAGGAAACAGAAGTACTAATCTAGACATTTTGAACTATGGTTGTCTGTATAAGATACCTAGGTTGAACATTAGTCCAGACAAGTTAATGTTGCGGTGATCTCCCATCAAAACCAGGAATCTTATTCTAATTATTTGCTTAAGTATTTTATAAAAAGAGAATCTTTTATTTATCAAAATCATTACATACAAGACCTAGAAATCTTTTTATGTTAGTTTATTATAATATTAACTCTACATTCTACCTAATCTGTCAATGTATTCTAAGGCATTGTGGTTATTCATTAATTTGCAGAAAGAGCCCCATTCAGATGACAGATTTCGAGATAAGACTTCTCAATGTTTTAAAGACTCATTGATAACTGTATTCTTTTGACAGCTACTTCATGTATTGCTATATGATATATAAACTAATATTCTGATTATGTGTTTGAGAAAGAAAGAAAATTTAGACAACAACTACATGTGACACTGTCGTGTGCCGGTGTGTGTGATGTTAATGATCTACATAAAGGCAGTAAATGTGTAAATAGACCTATGGTTGGACTGAGTAAGTCCATAACTCCCTACTTTTTCTGAAGCACATCATCAGGCTGAAGACTGAAAGTTGTTCTGATATCTTTAAAAATGAAATTTGAGAACCTGCTGGCTGAGGTGGGAGGATTTGGAAAATTTCAGATCATTATGATCGTTCTTTTGGTTATTCCAAGAGTCACATTACCGTTTCACTTCTTGTTAAACAATTTTATAGCTGCCGTCCCATCTCACCACTGTGACATAAGCTCTTTGGATGCTGAAGGGATCTTCGGGAATCTGAGTCGAGAGGAGAGGCTGACTGTCAGTATTCCAAGACAGGAAGATGGGACTCCTGCTTCCTGTCACATGTTCTCTCATCCTCAATTTTACCTGCTGTCAAACTCATCTAGCAGCACATATCTTCCCCTGGTGGAGTGTCAGAATGGATGGGAGTATGACAACAGCACATTTAAGTCCACCCTGGCTACAGAGGTAATTTACTTATATAATACTATCATGTTATTTGTCTTAAAACACACTATTTTGTTTAGACTTTACTTCTCATAAAAATCTGTTCTTCTGCATAATACATATGACTGAAAACATGAGTAGGGTGAAAATGTGATCAACATTAAAAAAATATCCTTCTTTGACTTTCTCAGTTTGATCTGGTGTGCGACAGGAGAGGTCTGAATAAAGCCTCGGCCACCATCTTCTTCATTGGTGTGATGGTTGGAGCAGCATTTTCTGGCTGGCTGAGCGACAGGTGAGATGATCACAGTTAGATGTGGACCTTATTCTTTAAGACACTAGGGAGATACATTAGTATGACGTGTGTTAGTAGTAGGAGTTATCTTTATGGTTTGTATTTATCTCTGTTTGTATTAGATATGGTAGGAAACCCATGCTGATGGTGTCTTACCTTGTAACCGCTACCTTTGGTGTAGCCAGTGCATTCTCTCAGTCCTTCATCATGTTTGCTATTATGAGGTTCTTCACTGGAATGGGCCTTACTGGCATCAGCATCATCAGCTATGTTCTGTGTAAGTGCATCCTGTATGTGTGCATTGGTCTGGTGACTCAATTTGAACGACGAATAATAATGACTTGGTGGTTCTGTATATATTAGGTGTAGAATGGGCTGATATTGAGCACAGGACATTGGCTGGAGTTTTAATCAGTCTTGACTGGTCTACCGGCACTATGATATTGCCTGGCATTGCGTATTTTGCCAATGACTGGAGAACTCTGGTTCTCGTGGTAACAGCTCCTCTTGGACTGGCTGTGATCACATGGAGGTAAGAGTTATGAAAATGAATAAAAAGTGTACAAGTGAGGTTGTAAAGCTATTTATGATTCAACTACACTACACAACACAGCTACTACTGTACTGTAACTAAGTATTTAACTACACTACACGTCACAAACGAAACGCGTATAAGTGCATGAAGCTGGTTAAGGAGGCAGTATCTTTTCAAATGCACTTTTTAAATATAGTTAAATATAAATGTAAAAACATGATTTACAATTGTAACAGTTGTATCTTTCACAGACAATAAACAATTCACTTTACTTGTCCCATACTTATAGGTGGATCCCAATGTCTGCGCGATGGCTGGTTGTCAATGGAAGGCTGGATGATGCTCATCTTTATCTAAGCAAATGTGCCTCATTTAACAAAAGAGAAAATAGCCTCAAAGATATTCAACCACAGGTAACATAATATATGTAATTATTAAAAAATGTGTCATGCAAATGGTGAATCATTTGAGAAAGGAAGTTTCTGCTTTTGTGGTAAAGTTTGCCTTTTCCATATGACCTTTTAGTCCCTTGCTGCTGTAACAGTCGCTGAGAACAAAGGAAACAGAACATACTCGTTTTTGGACCTGATGAGATCTCCCAAGTTGAGAAAACTGGCTATTCTCTCAGGAACCACCTGGTTAGGAATGTTGTAGCACAACAACAGACTCTGTTTTAAAACCGTATATAGAAGTCTCGGAAAATGCATCAAAACATTAATAACTTGCATTGCTAATTGATTCAGATTTAAGGTTAATTGTTTTTGCAGGTTTGGAGTTGCTTTTACGTACTACGGTATCAGTTTGAACATATCTGGCTTTGGACTGAACCTGTACCTAACGCAGTTTATTTATGGGGCAATAGAGATGCCATCAAAACTGTTAGCCTATCTGTGCCTAGACAAACTTGGCCGAAGGTACAGCCAGGTGGGGACACTGGTTACAACAGGGGTCTGCATTGGCATCACTATCCTCATTCCTAAAGGTAAAGAGATGCGAAAATACATTTTCTCACATTTTAGAAGTTTGATGATTTTTTTAGATTGAGAACAATCATTTATTAGGATGTCATAGTCAAATGACTGACATCTCTTTAACTTAACTTTTTTGCAGATACTAGTACAATAACTTATTTTGGTATTAGTCCTAATTATCTCTCAGTTATCACTAATCGTTTGTTGATTTTAATTTCACTAGTAGTACATAATTTACATTTTATTCAATTTAATATTTTGGTTTGAATTATTTTAGTCCTTATTTTTGAAATTGTTTTTGGTGACAACAGTTGCACTCAGAAGTGAGTCAGATTCTCCAGGTATGCCTGTGCTTGTCTTCAGATTTGTGGCTGCCTCGTACCATCGTTGCAGTACTTGGTAAAGGATTTTCAGAGGCCGCCTTCACTTGTCTTTTTCTCTATACTACTGAGATATACCCAACTGTGTTACGGTAAGTGGATTTCTGTCTTTTGAAGCGTATGTAACACACTCAATTTTTGCCAATCTCATATGAATCTTGAGTACCTATAGAGTAGTATTGCATACTTCGTATCTTTGAAATGTCTTTAGTTTGATCACATTTATAAAAGACAGATACAGCTATGTGATTATTTCCGAAAACAGACGACCTCATGAACACGGAACTAAAGCACCGGCACATCATCGCATGATCCCTGCTTAACTGTTGATTTACTTTAAGTTCATGTGGTGTACCTTATGCACCTATATGCGCCGATTGCCAACAGAATACAGAAATATATCTCCAGTTCACTTACCGCATCTTTTGCGCTTGTAGCGCTCCATCTATTAGTTTCAAACGATCTGTAAGTCCAGCATTATATCCACCGTTTATATAACATTCCTCATCGAGAACACATTCATGGGCTTGTTCATTCTCCCACTCTCCATGGTTGACATATAGGCGTGTTCTTTCGTCTCCCTCTCGTGGGTTGACGCTTGGGCATGCTTTTCAGGGAGAATTGTCCAATAATGAATTGAAATGAAATGAATTTTGTTTCGAAACGGAATATCATGTTCGATAAAAACTTTCCTAAACCTATACGAACTCTGGGGGGGTGTATCAAGCACAGAAATACCACATCATACGTCCAACTTGTTTTTTGACAAGTTGCCATGTCAAGCATGAGAAGCCAGCACATTTAACATCAAGAAGTAAGAATGCATGAAACACCATTGCACATCCTCTTTAAATACAAATTTGCCCAGAAATTTGAATCTTTTCTTTTTTTAATGTAATAATTTACATCATAATCGTTGACATTCCTAAATGGTATGCTGTATTTACAATCCACTTTTCTGATCATAGGCAGAATGGATTAGGCTACAGCTCATTTGTTGGTCGTGTTGGTGTCTCTTTAGCACCTCTTGTTGGCCTCCTGGATGAGGTCTGGCTTCCTCTGCCACAACTCCTGTTCTGCACTGTAGCCATCATTGTAGGCCTCCTTGCGTTGCTTCTTCCTGAGACCCACAATGTGCGGCTTCCTGAAACTATTGAAGATATTGAGAAAACTAGGTGAATAAGTGAAATAATTAATAACAATAATAATACGATCATTATCAAAATGTGTTAATTATTTCATAAATTTCTTTATATTTAAGGAAGAGATCCATCTGTTTACCACTTGAGTGAATCTCAGCATGGAAATTTACCTCTACATGGATTGAATCTAACCTGTAGAGAAAAATAATCTAATAAATATTCGTTAACTAATTCTTAGTCTTTTTCTTTATGGAATGAGTCATAATTTTGCAGAAGCACAATTTGAAAGAATGTACAATTTTCCGGTCAAGATGAGGGACTTCGACTTCAGAAAAAATCATTGAATAACATGTTTACAACAAATAACAGTATCACAAATAACAAATTAGCATCTTTTTGTTACTTCATTATATTGTGTAATGAGGAACATGATCTACATCCCATTATCAAGGCTTTTGGATGGGTGTCACATAATTAGCAAAAAAAGATTTTAGTTATTAATATTGTGTTTACAGTTATGTGTTACTGAAAGTCACAATGAACTCATGAAGTATACAACACTGTGTTTTACAAAACAAAATGTCACACCAGCATCTGACAGTGACTAAGGAAAAATAAACATAGCCAGTTATATTGTACATCTACAACGCACTGTGAAGTTTCAACCAAAGGGTTTCATTTTGACTAATGTTTCACAAACAGTCAGACATCTACTGTTAACCATTTTCCATTGTTGGATTATTGACTTTGGGAAAAACAATCCACAAAATAAACCAGTTGAGACATAACCTCCTTCAGGCTGAGTGCCAGACACCTCACATAGCGCAACAATGACATTTGAAGATCTTCTTTCCGAGATTAATGGATTTGGAAGATTCCAGATAATGGTCCTGCTCATCAATTTTCTTGGTCGATTCAGTCTTGCGTGTCATTTCCTGCTAAGCAACTTTATAGCTGCCATCCCATACCATCACTGTGACATCAGTGGTCTGGATGCTGATGGGATCTTTGGGAATCTGAGCCGGGAGGAGACGCTGACTGTCAGTCTTCCAAAACAGGAAGATGGGACTCCTGCGTCCTGTCACATGTACTCCCATCCTCAGTTTCATCTGCTGTCAAACTCATCGAGCAGCACAGATCTTCCTGTAGTTCGGTGTCAGAATGGATGGGTGTATGATAACAGCACATTCAGCAGCACTCTGGCCACACAGGTGAGAAGACTGTTTTACTTGTTTTCTCACGTGTTTTGAGAAATGCCAAAAAAACTGCTTCTTATATTTACACACTCATATTTGAGCTGTGAGCTAACTCTCCCTCTCTGTTTTGGACTGTCTCTCAGTGGGATCTAGTATGTGACCAAAGAGCAATGAACAAACTGACCACCACAGTCTTCTTCGTTGGGGTCATGTTTGGAGCAGGTGCTTATGGAAGCCTGAGTGCGATGTTGGTGCAGACTTAATTTGTTCAATAAGACTTTTGAGATTTTAAAATTCATTAAAGCTTCATTGAAGATTGTTATTTCACATATCTTAGAACCAGCATTCCTGAAAAGATGTGTTTTTATTCTTTCGACAAGTTGATTGTGTGTAACTTCCTCTAGCATGTAGATTACAGACAAATATAGGGTAGTAGATATGGCTAAAACTTTTTGCATGGCTTTTTGCTGTTTTTGTTTAGACACCGGAATGTTCTTAACAAAGAAGTCTGTTTCTAAATAGATTTGGACGAAAGCCCATGCTGTTGGTGTCTTATGTATTAGGAATGGGTTTTGCAGTGGCCAGCGCTTTTTCCTCCTCCTTTATAATGTTTGCAGTGTTGAGATTCTTCACTGGATTTACCATCACTGGCATTGTTATCATCTCTACTGTACTTAGTAAGAAGCCAGTTAAAAAGCTTTTTCTCTAATACTTTTCCCAGAGCATACATTAATAACATTTGTTTCATTGTGCTTAACATTGATGTGCAAATGTGCAATCTTTATCAGATGTGGAGTGGGTGGGCATCGAGCACAGGAGGTTGGTCGGGGTGATTGACTGTATGTCCTGGACATTTGGCACCATGTCTTTAGCTTTGATTGCATATTTAATTCGAGACTGGCGATGGCTGATAGTTGCCACCTCATTGCCCATCATTATTGCCATTATCACATGGTGGTGAGTAATAGACTAATACCAAGAGATCACATAAACATTTTTTTCCTTTTTTGAAACTCAGATCTCCCAAGCAAATACATAATATTCTTGCAGGTGGGTTCCGGAGTCGGCCCGCTGGCTCATAGCCAACGGGAAGGTGGATAAAGCACGCTATTATCTTCGTAAATGTGCAGTTATGAACAACAGAGAGGAAGTTGTTGCCAGGATCAAATCTGAGGTAAGAAAATCCCAAATCATTTCCATAATGAAACGTGCAATGCTGAGATAATATAGGCTATATAGTCTTATTAAATATCTTATTGATCTGTTAGCCTATTAAAAACGTTAATAGACTAGTATAGAGCTATTAGTTTTTTTCTCTCTCTAGCACTTGGCTAATATCATAGTTACTGACAAAAGAAACAGGAAATATTCATACCTGGACCTGGTTAGGACTCCAAAGATGAGGAGGCTGGCTTTACTCACAGGATTCACCTGGTTTGTAGTGAACTGAATCAAATTTATTTTACACGTTAACAGCTATTTTGATTTTATAGCTTTTCCACCTCTAGGTTTTCTGTTGCTACTGTTTCCTATGGAATTAGCTTTAACATCTCAGGCTTTGGATTAAACATGTATTTGACTCAGTTTGTGTATGGAGCCATTGAGGTTCCTGCTAAACTGAGCATCTATTATCTGCTGGAGAGATTTGGAAGATGCAGAACAGAAACTGGTGCTCTACTATTGGTTGGAATCTGCCTCATGATTAACATATTCATACCTAGAGGTGAGATATTGATTTTTATTGAGCCTTTTTCTCTGTCACTTTGCTAAATCCTGTCTTAAAATGTAATGCTGTAGTCTTTGTCCTTTTCACTAGATAAGACTGTTGTTCGTACTGTAATAGCTGTGCTGGGAAGAGGCTGCTCAGGAACATCTTTTGGCACAATCATTTTGTACAGCTCTGAGCTTTTCCCAACTGTCCTCAGGTATATCCATGAGCTTTAGTTGCTTTAGTTGCTGTGGTTTGCTCCTGCTGACATCTAGTGACAGAAGTACAGCATGACATTAGAAATGAGCGATTTTCAGTTTGCCAAGTATTAGATACAGATCTCAACACAATGACCTTTTTAGCAGCTTTTAAGCTATTAAAATGACAGATTTCTTCATGTCATGAGTATGTAGCTTACTTCTTACTTATAACAGGTGGACAGTTTAGAATTTTATGTAGATAACTGGAATTACGAGTCATAATAGCAGAAAATATGCTCTGAATTTTTTAGACCTTAAATACGGCAAAGAAAACAAGTTCATATTCACTTTAAAGCAATACAACAGTAATATTTGTACTTGTATTTAGGAAAGTTCCAAAATTAGTTTCATTTTGATATCCTAGATTTAAATTACAGTTTTTGTATGTGTATTGTCATGCTGTCGGTCTTTCACATTGCTGTTGGATGACTCTGTCACTCCTGAGATTTGATTTTGTTGACAGACACTAGACTGGAATGAAGACAATTAACCTAGAAATGCTGATTAAATGAAAAGTTGGAATGGTCTCTTACTTTTTGTCTGTGACAATATATGCTTATTCGTGTCTATTTGGCTGTCTGTAGGCAAAATGGGATGGGCTATAACTCCTTCTTGGCACGTCTGGGTGTGTCTGTGGCTCCTCTGATTTTGCTATTGGATGGTATATGGAGCCAAGTCATCTTATCTTCTCTTGCTCTATGTGCTGCTCTGGTGGCTTATCAACTACCTGAGACACGGGGCAAGTGTCTACCTGAGACTATTGATGATGTTGAGGGAATAAGGTAACTATGTCTTATGTACTCCTAAATGTCTCACTTTTACATTTACATTTAGTCATTTAGCATTTTAGCATTTTTAACAAGATTCCTATATCCTGTTTGCTCTCGGACCTAATCACTATTACTAAGTTCATGTAATGTGTGTCTAAGAAACTGGAATCGGAAATGGAATTATTCGGATCTCTAGTAATGTTTATTGTTGTATTGTAGGAGGGATGACTCACAACAACATCTCAAAACAGGAGGAAAAGGAGGCACTGAAATGACATAGCAAGAAAAAGTTGTACCAGATTGTTTAAGAATGTTAAACATTTGAGTGTTTTATAATGAATAATTTGTAGAATAAATAACAGAATAATTTGTAGAATAAGTAAACAACTTACTGTGTTAATCGAAAACCCCAAATTTTAAGTGTAATAATTGAAAGAAATGTTTAATGATTGTATTGGTCTAGAGTTTAGAGTTATATTTCTTTTTCATTTTTCTGTTTTAAGAATATAGCCGAAGAGCTAGATTGTGCTTTCCATTTTTCATCTCATCCCATCTTCTAGACCCCAAAGATTTCGATAACTGAAATATTTACATGATGTCTACACCCTCGCCTATAACCACTAAACTTTTTGACTATACAGTATAAGATCCTACAAATGTTTATTGACATTATCTTATACACCTGCATTTCACATTCAGTTCTCATCGCACATTTGTCCTGCATGGCATACTAAACAATATTCAGTATTAAGTTCAGTATTTATGTTCAGAGAAGAGTAGAGAATTAGTATTGACTGTTTTCATAATGTTGACAGAATAGGAAATAACCAGACTTAAAGGAATAGTTCACCTTTCAATGAATTTACACACCCTCCTGTCATTTCAAACCTTCTGCAGAACAATAAAGAAGATGTTGACTTGGATTGGTTTTGTGTCAAAACAAAATAAGTGAATGGGGACCAACAGTTTTTGGTTGCGAACATTTTCAAAATATCTTCTTTCGTGCTTTGCAAGAAAGAAAATCACACAGGTTTAAAATGACAATTGATTGAGAAAATGTTGACAGAAGCCGAACTATTCCTTTAAATCATGAGTGTATGAAAAAGATCTTGTAGAGTTCAATGAAATCCCTTCATCTGGAATACATCCAAAGGTCGATGCTGTTCGTTATCCAGTTGTCTGTATTATTGCCATGTGCTTCTATTTTATTAATAATGTGCCTGTGTAATTTTTAAAGATTGGGAAAAATGGGCAAATAATCTTTACCTCATTTGTGAAATATACGTAACATTAAACATTTTGAACAAAGTTTCCACAATTGACACCTTTAAACAAGAAATTCATTTCAGAAGACACGTGTTACTATTTTGAGTAAAATTTTTATGTCCTATGCAATATTTTTAACCCTTTCTGTCAAGTACAGGGTTTTGTCCATAGATTTACATGCAGGCATAAACACAGACACATGCACAAGCAGGTCAAAAGCCCAAAGTACAAACAGCGTCTGGCTTTTATTTACCAACCATTGAAATAACATAAGGCCTCACAACTTAAGCCAAGGTTTTTGTAATAAGTAACACAACTCACAAGGATGAAGTTTGAAGATCTACTTACTGAGATCAATGGCTTCGGCAGGTTCCAGAAGATGATTATTTGCATCAGTTTTATCGGACGATTTACTCTCCCGTGTCACTTCCTGCTAAGCAACTTTATAGCTGCCATCCCGTCTCACCACTGTGACATCAGCTCTTTGGATGTTGACGGGATCTTCGGGAATCTGAGTTGGGAGGAGAGGCTGACTGTCAGTATTCCAAAACAGGAAGATGGGACACCTGCTTCCTGTCACATGTTCTCTCATCTTCAATTTCACCTGCTTTCAAACTCATCGGGCAGCACAGATCTTCCTGTTATTAAGTGTCGGAATGGATGGGTGTATGATAACAGCACATTTAGCAGCACTCTGGCCACACAGGTGAGATGCATATTGAAATATTTTATGAATTTGTGTGGCATAAGGGTTAAAAATGTGGACTGATATCTGAAAGGTTGTATTATCAAACAAATTCTCTGTTTTCTGTCTCTTCCTTTGCAAAGTGGGATCTGGTGTGTGATAACAGAGGTCTGAATAAAGCTGTGGCCACCATCTTCTTTGTTGGCTCAATGTTTGGAGCAGTTTTCTTTGGAGGTCTGAGTGACAGGTGGCGGTCATTTTCTACATAAATGTGATTGGTTATTTCTCCATAACTAAGGATGGCTTCTGTTCATTATGTAGATTTGGCCGTAAGCCGATGTTGCTGGTATCGTATCTATCAGGAATGGGTTTTGCAGTGGCCAGCGTTTTTTCCTCCTCCTTTATCATGTTTGCAGTGTTGAGATTCTTCACTGGATTAACCCTCACTGCCATCATCACAATCTCATCTGTACTCAGTGAGAATCACTTTATTTCTGTGCACAGTCTATTCTCTCACACAGTTTGTGAAGTGCTTGTTCAGTAATGATGTGAATTTATTGCTTTATTACAATATTTTTAAATATAGGACGTTTACAGTTATTTTTCTTTCAGATGTGGAGTGGGTAGACATTCAGCACAGAAGACTGGTGTGTTTGATCGACAGTATGGGGTGGACTTTTGGGACCACCGCTTTAGCTCTCATTGCATTCTGTATAAGAGACTGGAGATGGTTGATAGTGGCCGTAACTTCGCCTGTATTTTTATGCACAATTCTCTGGTGGTAAACACATTTCCACACAAAACAGTATATTTAGAAGTTGTCAAATTTTCTAAAATTGCTTTCAAAATCTGGGTGACGGTTTGCAGCATGCCGCCCATAATATACTGTAGGCTATATGTCTGTACACTTAAAAAAAAAAAGCTTCGCAATGATGTACTGTAGAAGAAACATTTTGGGCTGGAGGGTTCCGTAAAGAACCATTAACATCCAAAGAACCTTTCTGTTTCACAACAGGCCAATTGCAGTGGAAAATGTTTTTTTTAGATTATGAAAAAGTAAGAAAGAAATAGTTCTTAGTAAATAGTTATTTAGGAACCCGGGAATGTTTTTTCCTTTGGCATTATACTGAAGAACATTTTGTCTAAGAAGATTTAATAAAACAAAAATATTTCTAATGTAGGTGGATTCCAGAGTCGGCTCGGTGGCTGATGGTCAATGGAAAGACACAAACAGCTAATTTTTACCTTCATAGATGTGCAGTTATGAACCGCTGTGAGAACATTACCTCGAGCATCCAGCCTGAGGTGGGTAATACAGGAATATTCTTTCTTTAATGTTAAAGGTTCAATGTATGAAATTTAGCTCTCTCTACCTTTCACCCTCATTTTCGAAGAACTTGGCTGACACAGGACTAACATGTCATCACGTTTTTGCTTCTTTGCCGAAGGAGATAACATATTTCCGAAACGCTCTCTGTAGAGCAGCATGTACGTTTAGGGCTACTGTTGAAACATCATGGCGGATTCCATGTAAAGGGATCTTCATGTATGTAGATAGATACAGCTAATTCTAAGGTAATACAAAAATAACGCTTCATTATGTAGGGTTTTTGTACAACTCTGAATAGGTTATGTATATTACATTACATTTCTGTCAATAGATCCTATGAAAATATTTATGAAGTCCAACACACAAGGCCAAGCCATAGCTTATTGGGTGAAAGTTGTTGATAATCTTTGGGATGCATGAGGCACCCCAATAATATTCATGTAATATTTTTTATATTTTTATTGTACTTTCTAGGCTCTCTCTAGCATCATTGTGACAGACACAGGAAAGGGGACATTTTCATACCTGGATCTTGTCAAAACCCCTAAAATGAGGAGACTGGCTTTGCTCACAGGGACCATATGGTGTGTGCCATAGGGACAGTTCACCCCAAAATTCAATCATAACTCACCTTTCTGTTGTTTCCTCAAAACTAAATGCTGACTTTCGCTTTCATTGCCATGATATATTAATGTTATTAAACAACATTAATGTTTCTTCATAATTTACAGGTTTTGTGTTGCTGTTGCCAGCTATGGAATTAGCCTTAATATAACAGGCTTTGGTCTGAACGTCTACATGACTCAGTTTGTTTATGGTGCCATTGAGATTCCAGCTAAACTGAGCATGTATTATCTGCTTGAAAAGATTGGCAGACGAAGGACAGAGACCGGTGCTCTGTTTTTGACTGGAATCAGCCTCATGATTAACATTTTCACACCCAGAGGTGAGACCGTAGCAAACAATGAAAAGAGAATTGAGGTCAGATTTATTACTCCTTAAGAGAAAAACAATAGTTACATTTATAGTTATTATAGTATAATTTGTTGTAATATGTACGTGTAGTAATACAGTAATACACGTACAGTAAAACGTGACTCGATCATTTAGTCAAAATAACTGCATTTTACAGATTAGTTGCTAAAGGGCGTTTTCTATTGCTTAAAGTGGTACTCTCTTTTTCAGATCAACAGGTTGGACGTACTGTAGTGGCTGTACTTGGGAGAGGTTTTGCAGCTGCAGCCTTTGGTACAATCATATTGTACTCCTCTGAGCTTTACCCCACTGTTCTCAGGTAGCAGGATTGTTGGAATGAATACAATTGAATATAATTAATTGATAGAAAATGTTCAGTATAACAAAGTGTATGTGGTTCCTTCAGGCAAAATGGGCTGGGCTACAATTCCTTCGTGGGTCGGTTGGGTGTGTCTGTGGCTCCTTTAGTACTCTTGTTGGACAGTTTCTGGGGGTATCTCCCTCAGATCACCCTCTGTTGTGTAGCCCTCTTTGCTAGTCTTGTAGCCTGGCAGTTACCTGAGACACGAGGCAGGTGTCTACCTGAAACTATAGAGGACATTGAGGCTACACAGTAAGTAGTTAGCCATGTTATTTGAGGTTTTTACAAAAATATGGCCCTGAATTAAAAATATTCAGCTGAAATAAAAAGTCTGGTAATAAAATCAAAACAAAGATTTTAATTGAAGTCAAATTTAAAGTCATTTAAGAAATGCTTAAAAATATGTTAAAAAAATAATCTCACTGACTGTAATATTGATGTTTGTTAATTTTGTGTGTTCTTTAACCAAGTCCTGTGTCTTTTTATATTTAATAGGATAAATCTCGTTAGACATTATGAAAAGCCAGAGGAAGCTGAGAAATGAAAAATGATATTGGTGGAGTGTTATATCAGTAGCCGTTTTAGCTTCCAATCTTCTGCACTTCCAAGGCTGACCACTAGATCACTTTCATCAGGAGTGAGATGAATATCTCAAGAAAATGTACTAATATGATATTGCTTAGTATGTTTCTCTGTCAAGGAATACAATTTTGTCTTGACTGTCTTTGACTTTTACAGAAGAATCAAAATTACAATTTTATAAGACAGGCCCGACACTGGAAATCTGTTGAAGTCTTGGAATAACTGTTGTAGGAAGCAGCTCGTAAAGTCATAACCTTTTTTTGCACTGCTGGATGCTTTGAGTTCACAGTCCAATCAAATTTCATCTCGGTTTGTGTAATACTTCTAAAGTGCAATGCTGTTTACTAACCAAACCTGATAGTTTTCTTGGTACTTCTTTACTTAAAATCCATCTGTCTAAATGGAAAATATTATAGCTGTAGCCTATGTAAAATAACAAGAACGTTTGTGTATCAGATGCACTCATTAATAAAAGTTTCAACGAAAGATCTTAATTTCTGTTTTAAATTGCTCCTACCTTTATCTGCAAACAAAACCTATTGCATTCTCTTAAATTTTGCGCACAAGTTGTTTCAAATAATTGGTTTAAATACATTAATTGACACTCATGTGATCATGTGATGTGCTATGTCTATGTAGAATCTATAGTTCAAATCATTAACCCTACAATAGCATTTTGGATACAAATTACTTAACAAGCTCCGCATTATTTTAAATGGCCAAAGTACAAGCAACAGCCGGCTTATAATTGCCAAGCTCTTAAACCTCAGTACATGCATTGTTTTGTAGTGAGACAACCAAGACGCAAGTTTGTTAATAAAAAAGGATGAAGTTTGAGGATCTAATAACTGAGATCAATGGCTTCGGCAGGTTCCAGAAGATGATTATTTGTATCAGTTTTATAGGACGATTTACGGTTCCGTGTCACTTCCTGCTGACTAACTTTATCGCAGCCATTTCAACTCACCACTGTGACATCAGCTCTTTGGATGTTGACGGGATCTTCGGGAATCTGAGCCGGGAGGAGACGCTGACTGTCAGTATTCCAAAACAGGAAGATGGGACAGCTGCTTCCTGTCACATGTTCTCTCATCTTCAGTTCCACCTGCTGTCAAACTCATCGAGCAGCACAGATCTTCCTGTTGTTCGGTGTCAGAATGGATGGGTGTATGATAACAGTACATTCAGCAGCACTCTGGCCACACAGGTGAGATGCATTTGTCTTACTGTTATGTACCTGGCTGTGATAAATCTGCTCATGTTCTTCAGAAGATATTCTTATAGTATAGTTAACCCCATGTTTTACATTAGCTTAGAATGTAATCATGTACCTCGCTGTTTTTAAAACCACACACTCTTCTTGTCTGTTTTAGCTTACTGTACAAATCTTCTGATATGTGAATTCCATAGGGATGTGTTAATACTGGACTGGTAAGGTTGTTGTAGGTTCAAAATCTCTGTGTTTTATCTCTCTGTTTTTGCAAAGTGGGATTTAGTTTGTGATGATAGAGGACTGAATAAAGCTGTAGTCACCATCTTCTTTGTTGGGGTGATGTTTGGAGCAGTTTTCTTTGGAGGCATGAGTGACAGGTGGTGTTTCAGTTATTAAAACATATTTAAAGACTTTAATTTATTCTATGTCTTTTGACTAAAGCATTTACAAAAGAACAACTATTATGTTGATTCTTTTCAAAGAATTTATGATGGATAAAATGGTTCTATTTGGTTAATCTGAAGTAACTAGCAACTCAATAAAAGTATTTTCACTGCATACTTTTTATGTAATTTAAAAACTAAGAGCTGTTAAACGATCAATCGTGATTAAACACCTTTAAAAAAAGGGTTGTGTTTACATATTATATGTTTGTGTACTGTGCATAATATTGTTTTGCACTACAGCATGTATGAATTTTTTTGGAAATTTTCCATGTATTAATACATTTATATTTACCAATAACTTAATTTATATTTATTTTAATATATTTAATTTCTAATGTTATGTTTTTCTTAATGCATGAACACTACTGTGTGTGTGTGTTTTAATAAGTACAAAATTAATATGCACAGTACAGAGACTTATATTTTGTAAAGCCAACTTTAATCGTTTGACAGCACTACAATAACGCAAATGTTTACTAATAATTACTTGTAACATTTCTTTAATCTATATATATTTTTCAAAAATCTTCTCCATGAGTAAGCATGGCTTCTGTTCATTATGTAGATTTGGCCGTAAGCCGATGCTGCTGGTATCGTATCTATCAGGAATGGGTTTTGCAGTGGCCAGCGCTTTTTCCTCCTCCTTCATTATGTTTGCAATGTTGAGATTCTTCACTGGATTTGCCATCACTGGCATCATCATCATCACTTCTGTGCTCAGTGAGAACCCCTTAGTTTTTTCTTGCCACCTTGTGATGTAGTAATTTAACTTGACTAACTGTACATATAGACAGGTTCTGAAAATGTAACATTTAATGTCAATTCTCATTTCAGTCATTATTGGTAAACCATTATGCACCACACAAGTCTTTTCCTGCAGAAAAATGCATGCTTATTTTATCATTCAGCTTGCCAATTATAATTAAAAACAAAAGTGACACAGACAGATAGACTAGTAAAGTTAGTACAATTCAGTTCATTAGAGTGATAAATTATTTAAAAAACATATCAGAACAGTTTGCTCAAATTTGTGCATTTTGTTCTTTTAGATGTGGAGTGGGTTGGCATTCAGCACAGAAGACTGGTGTGTGTGATTGATAGCATGGCATGGGCTTGTGGGAGCATGTCTTTATCTCTCATTGCATTCTGTGTGAGAGACTGGAGATGGTTGACAGTGGCTGTCACTTCACCTTTACTTCTGTGCACAATCCTCTGGTGGTAAACACAATATTTGCAAAAATAAATTGTTCTCATATTCTTAAATATGGGATAACACACGCAGTTTCTGCCAATCTCATCTTAATCTTGAGAACCTATACAGTAGTATTGCATATGTCGTATCTTTTAAAAGTATTTAGTTTGATCAAATTTATGAAAGAACTACAGCACTGGCACACAATACATCATCGCATTAATCCCTTCGTGTTGTTTACATTATGCACGAATGCGCTGATTGCCAGCAAAACACAGACATATGAATTAGTTTGACGTACCGCGTACAGTTAATGTTTGGCATGTTTTAGCACTGTGACCACGCAACTTATCAGTTTCAAACGATCTCCAGCGCTATATTTGCTGTTTATATAACATCCATCACTGAAATACCGTTATAATAATTTCTTTCACTGGCGTGGGCGTGCGTTTACGGGAGAATTGCCCAATAAAAGGAATAGGAATACATGTTAAAAAAAGGGGATCCAGACTTATAAAAAACTTCCCGAAACAAGTTGGAGTGCTGGGGGAGTGTATCAAGCATAGAAATATTACGCATGAGATCCCAGCATGTTCAACAGTGTAAAGAAGTCAGAATGCATGACATTGCATGTTATCCCGCATTAAAAGTCTTCACAGTTTTGTGTGCCCCAATAAGAGTTCATTGTTCAGTCATACAATATGTTCACATTTCTGATGTAGGTGGGTTCCAGAATCATCTCGATGGCTGATAGTCAATGGAAAGACACAAAAAGCTCATTATTATCTTCACAGATGTGCAGTTATGAACCATAGGGAGGAAGTTATCTCAAGCATCAAACATGAAGTGAGTAAGATGGCTATTTTTTGCTTTCCTTTTGTTTAGGCAAAGTTCAGCGGGTCCCACAACTTTACAGATTCATTTCATTTCTTCATGCTGGTCAAAGTTTTTTTTAGAAGTTTACGAAAGCAGTATTAACAGGTGAATACTTTAACTACTGATCTTTCTCTTCCGAGGCTCTCACTAGCATCACTGTTACAGAAAACAGGAAGCATTCCTACCTGGATCTTGTCAGAACCCCTAAAATGAGAAGGCTGGCTTTGTTTACTGGAACCATATGGTGTGTAACTGAATTAAAGAATCAATTTACCTGAAAAGGAAAATTCTGCCTTCTCCACGACCTCTATTTGAACTTATTACATTAAACAAAAATATAAAAAAAAAACGTAATTTCTGTGAAATTACAATGGCAGAAAATATATGTCGGAAGTGGTGCATATGATTTGTGTGCTTCTGGCACCATCCAAAATGTTTCCTTTACTATTTCATTACTAGCCATGTGCTCAGTTTGAATGTCATCTTAATTTTTGGATATTAAATCTTGCATAACTGGCATTTTGGCATTTACAGGTTTTGTGTTGCTACTGCCACCTATGGAATAAGCCTCAACATTGCAGACTTCGGACTAAACTTGTACCTGACTCAGTTTGTTTATGGAGCCATTGAGATTCCAGCTAAACTGAGCATCTATTACCTGCTTGAAAAGATTGGCAGACGTAAAACAGAGACCGGAGGTCTGATGTTGGGTGGAATCTGCCTTATGATTAACATATTCATACCCAGAGGTGAGACAAATGGATACTGACAAACAACGTGTCATAGTGTGCACAGAACAGAGATCCTAAATAAAGAAAGGCTTGGAAACAATAATGACTTAAATAATACAACACAAAGCAAAAACCCACAAGGGGGTAAAACAACAATGACAGAGGGATTATAACTCACAGACTCAACAGGAACAATAAACTACCTAAACTGGACTAAGACAACACGTGACATAAACTAACGCTGATTAGACTAAGACTCAAGAACCAGGAACAAGACGCAATGATTTTACAAGGCTTTGGATCAAACGAACAGGCACAAAACAGAAAACACAAGGGCATTAAATAGGGAACCAAATCAAGAGGGGAACAGGTGCGGGGCATTAAATCATTACAGTCACTAATGAAGTTCAAGTTATACCACACAAAGTGCTGTACAATTAACCATGGCATAAGAAGAAAAATGAGGGAACGAGAGGGTGGGGACAAAGACGAGACCGGAGAGAGAGCATGGTACGCCAAAATATACAATGCCATGTCTCTCTCCACACTAAACAAGTTGTTTTTTTGTAGCTTTATTGAGTCATGCATAGAATATGTTCAATTAACTCTCTCATTCAGATCTGTGGCTTGGACGTACTGTGGTTGCTGTACTGGG
This sequence comes from Triplophysa dalaica, assembly GCF_015846415.1. Taxonomy (NCBI): domain Eukaryota; kingdom Metazoa; phylum Chordata; class Actinopteri; order Cypriniformes; family Nemacheilidae; genus Triplophysa; species Triplophysa dalaica. The sequence goes on along the minus strand of NC_079556.1, from coordinate 6,095,948 downwards.
ACAAGGTCTTTTGATTGGTGCTTTTGCTATGATTACATTGTACTGCTCTGAGCTTTACCCTACTGTCCTGAGGTAACATTAGGATCAGGAGATTGTTAAAAGATCTTTAGTTAAACTGACACATCACATACATTATATATTATGCAGTATTATATATAAAAATTCATTGTTGTGGTTCCTGCAGGCAAAATGGGCTGGGCTATAACTCCTACCTAGGTCGTCTGGGTGTGGCTATGTCTCCTCTAATCCTGTTATTGGACAGGTTCTGGAGCTACCTCCCTCAGATCACCCTCTGTTCTGTAGCCCTCTTAGCTAGTCTGGTGGCCTGGCAGTTACCTGAGACACGAGGCAGAAGTCTACCTGAGACTATAGAGGACATTGAGGATACTAGGTAAGTCATCATAATCGACAAGGTTAAGTTTAGAATCATCATTAATAAAAAATATTTTTTAAAGCATTTCTGTAAATACCATTAAAGCATATGACAGAAATGGTTTTGAAAGGAATAGTTCACCCCAAAAATGGTCAACATTGATTTTCCATAATAGGAATAAAAATGACCACTTTATGGTCAAGTCAATTGGGACTATTTTTGGGCAAACCATTCCTTTAAATCTTTAAGTGCCCACATTGTGTGTTCTTTAACCATGTCCTATTTCTTTATTATGTTAAATAAGAAAAAAAGTTTCTAACAGAATTCTGCCTTTGCACAGCCAGGACACAGATACGTCTCTCCAGCAAACTTACATGTAGGGGGAGTGAGAGCTACGAACACCAAACTTCTATTGTTTTTGTTGATGCTTTCTGTGTGTCTGTATATGCTTAAATTTTTTAATCTGTCTTTTTGTGTTAAGTGCTGTAAAGAAATGCAGAATTGCTACGAAAAGTAAAACATACATGTAAAATAAAAAGATAAAAAAACATGCATTAGATATGACATTATGACATCTTTTGACCACCCATTAAATGAAATGAAACTGTGCTTTGTAATTGTATTTATTGATACATTTCTTGCTCAATAGCTCAATTCTCCGGTGTTCTAACCTTTTGGTCCAAAAACTGAACTGAAATGATCTATTTTAAACTGCTTTGTAGTTTAAAATGTACATAACTTCCATGTTAATGGAATGGCTTCGACATATACATTCATATACAAACTGTCAGATAAACTTCTATCAGAATACGTTCTCAGAACCTATTTGTTGTGGGGTTAAAGTTCAGCAATCAGTCAGTCAACCAAATTTATTTATAGAGTACATTAAAAAACAACAGCTGTTCCCCGTCCAGATTTTTAAGCATATTGCAAAACACAAAAAGTAAACATAGTACGCAGCGACAAATAGTACACTACAATTATGCCATTGTGCTTACTTATGACCATATTCAACCGTAAATAAATAAGTTTTAAGAAGAGAAATTAAAAACAGCGTATGTTTGTGCAGGTCTAATATAAGGTGAGAAATTGTTCCATACGTGTGGAGCAGCCACTGAAAAGGCACGATCTCCTTTTGATTTCAAGCATGTCCTTGGAACAGTGAACTGAATGCTACTAGTTGTTCAAAGTTCCCTGGAGGCATTAGAGAAGGAGATCGGATATGTATGACGGAGCCATTGCATGCAAACCCTTATAAACAAACAACAATGTTTTAAAATGGATACGATTTCTAACTGGGAGCCAGTGTAGACAGATCAAGACTTAAAAATATGTTCCGTTTTCTAGTTCCTGTTAACAGTCAAGCGGCAGCATTTTGAACAAGTTGAATACGAGACAATAGAGACTGTGAAAACCCTAGTACAAAACATTACAACAATCTAATCTGGATGAGATAAGCATGTATTACAGACTCCATGTTTTTTAATTTTAAGAATGACTTCATTTTAGCAATATTTTAGCTGATAAAAACAACTTCTAACCACAGCATTAATCTGTTTATCAACAGTCAAAGCAGAATCAAAAGTAATGACTAAGTTTCTGACACGTGAATGGAAATTCCTAGATAGAGTTCCCTGTTTACTGGCCACAACCTCTGTAGAAGCAGGGGAGCCAAAAATTAAGACCTCAGTCTTAGACTCATTTAACTGAAGGAAGTTGGCAGACATCCACTGTCTAACATCTCTCAGACAATCCAACTGACACTGTAAACTGGAGACATCCTTTGGGTGCAAAGGAACATTACACTGAGTGTCATCTGCATAACACTGTGCCTTCTAAATATAGCATACAAAGGAGAAAATAGAACAGGGCCTAAAATTGAGCCCTGTGGAACCCCATACAAGACTGGTGCACAATATGACGAATATTTGCAGTCTCTATTAAAACATGACCTTGAATCCCATTTAGGTTTAAGCGATTTAAAAGAATGCCATGATTGAGAGTGTCAAAAGCTGCACTGAGGTCCAACAGAATAAAAACAGCCGAATTAAAAAGCTGATTAAACAAAACCTTCTTCAAAACTTTTGATAATAACGGTAGTTATTAGTTTTTAGATTAGTTTTTTTTGAGTAACGGCTGCATAGTGGCATGCTTTTAATAGTATAGGACTATTCCACTGATTAAACTTCTATTGATTATTGACAGTAAACTAGGACTTATAGTTTTGAGAATTTCTAATAAGACACGAGGAGGAACAACATCCAATGAACAAAAAACTGTGTAAAAAAGCAGTGTAAACTGGAAATGTGCATGAAATTATAACACAATATTAGTAAAAAACAATTAAGTTTTTTCCAAGATAGAGTTCTGTTGAGCCTGCCAATCAATATTAGAGCACCACCCTCAGGCTGAATTAAGCATGATACCGTTAATAATACTTTGGCTTTGATACGACCCAGGTTCTGCACAACCTACATTTATTGTCTGGCACGACAAATTACATTTTTTTACTGTTTTGCATCAACTCAGATGTGTCCCTAAAAGAGTTAGTAACATTGGATTTTTAAGGTCCTACTTTGGTTTATGGAGTGTCCAACAACAAGTTTATGTACAGACAAGGTGTACAAACACTATTATGTAATAATAGGCAGTTATTCTTACTTCTTGTCTGACTCTAAAATGATTTGTTCTGCGATTTATCCTTCTTATCCCATCCAATCAGCTAGTGTGGTGTCAGATGGTGTAGTCTGTCGTGATTGGTCAGACTTGTTCAGCATGTGCAGCAAATGAAGCGCCTATCATCACCACTGGATTACGGTTTACAGGTGGTTGGATATTATATACAGTGTATAGATAGAGATGGCGGGATTTTACCTTACCAGTTTGAGCACGATTCTGAAGAAGAAACATCCAAAGACGATAGTAGATAGACGATAATTGATTGAACACTTCAATTAGTGGAGTTCATAGCTAGATAAACAAACTTTAATACCCCAGAAATATCCGTACATGTTAACATTAGCATTATATGCATTAGCCAAACACAGACGTAAGGTACTCAAATATTTCTTGAAGACCAAAATAAATAGTCACACTTACAGGTTGTGATTCGGTAGAGCTAACAGGTCCAAATAGAGTTGGTATTGGCTCCTAGTCTTTCAAGGATAGTCTATTAACATGAAATGAAATGTAATCATTGTTTCCTCAGAAATTCTTCCTTTGGTAGTTTAAATAGGACAGACTTAGTTTAACACCATAGAACACAGGTTCTAGACATGATGCACATACTTCACGAACGAGCGACATTGTTTGGGGGAGGAGAGTGAAGTTTTCGCGGCAGTCCAACTAAAATGTAGGCGGAGACTATTTCCAATGAGGTGGATACGTGGCGGTTAAAGACTCGGAATAGGTAACGTCTCATCTGAGCGATTCAGAGTCGATTCCCCTTTTTCAAGACAATAACTTTGTTATTCATTCACCTGCGGACTTACAACTTGGCAGACTGCTTGCTTTTAAACACGGCAACATTACACACTGAATGAAATGTAATTTTCACCATCTAGTGTACTTACTCTTTAAGATTTAAAATTTGAGAAAAAGAAGGGATTGGAAAGACAAACTGTTTTATAATGTGTTTTGTGGAATGAGTAACGGAAGCAGAATCATTAATGTATGTTGATTCATAAATCCACCATTTCATTTGACAAAAGTGAGTTTATGAGTTCCAGAAATCAAAGAAATGTTCCATGATGACGATATCTTATACAGTAGGTCTGCCTTTCACATCTGTGGTCCTCCTAACACACTAAAGCTTTACATCAGAATTTACATTCTCTTACAGGGTTTACAAGGTTTGTGAGACATTGGGCACAAGGTTTGGATAAAATTGACAGCAATCATGATTTTTACAAAGAAAGATACAGATTAGAAGTCTTACATTGATCAGTGTATCAAAAAGGCTGTCAAGACAATGTTGGCACTGACCATAATCTGGGATGACTAAGGAAAAGAGGTGTGGATGTTGTGTTGTATAATGCTTTGAAAGCACATTGTTGTTTATTATAACCAGTAATCAGGTTATATACTTTCCTATTCTTCCCGTTCTTCATCCTATTCCCTTTCAAGAGACATGCACAACAAAAAGTAAGTGGATAAATCATCCCAAAATTCTAAATCATTTCACCCTTTCTGACAAATGCTTGGTTTTGCAGACAGACACATGTAACTGACATTTATCTAATGGTCAAAGTTCAACCAGACTCTGGCTTATAATTACCAACCTTTGAAAGAACAACAAATCAATGCATAACCCATGGTTTTCTTAAACGGACACATAGAATCCAACTCCCTTTATCAGAGAAATATGAAGTTTGAAGATCTGCTTACTGAATTGAATGGCTTTGGCAGGTTCCAGACGATGATTATTTGCATCAATTTTATAGGACGATTTACCACCCCATGTCACTTTCTGCTAAGCAACTTTATCGCTGCCATCCCGTCCCATCACTGTGACATCAGCTCTTTGGATGTTGACGGGATCTTTGGGAATCTGAGCCTGGAAGAGAGGATGACTGTCAGTATTCCAAAGCAGGAAGATGGGACTCCTGCGTCCTGTCACATGTACTCTCATCCTCAATACCACCTGCTGTCAAACTCATCGAGCAGCACAGATCTTCCTGTTGTTCGGTGTCAGAATGGGTGGGTGTATGATAACAGCACATTCAGCAGCACTCTGGCCACACAGGTGAGATGCAAATTTAAGAATGTACTTCATATTATCCAAAATGTTAAACACGTTTTTGCACAAGGTTGCAAGATCAAACCTGATCTTAGTCCATTTTTGTATAAACAAAATTTGTTTTGATAAGCTGTTTTCTATTGCAAAGTGGGATCTTGTGTGTGATGATAGAGGGCTGAATAAAGCTGTAGTCACCATCTTCTTTGTTGGAGTGATGTTTGGAGCAGTTTTCTTTGGAGGCATGAGTGACAGGTGGTGTTTCTTCAAAAACTATTTACAGACCTGTAGAATTAAATAACTAATCAATAATTGATTGGGATTTTTTATAAATTTGAATTATTACAGTAATGTCTTCATGAAATTGTTACATACTGCAAATGCACTTAGCACGGCTTCTGTTCATTATGTAGATTTGGCCGTAAGCCGATGCTGCTGGTATCGTATCTATCAGGAATGGGTTTTGCAGTGGCCAGCGCTTTTTCCTCCTCCTTCATTATGTTTGCAGTGTTGAGATTCTTCACTGGATTTGCCATCACTGGCATCATCATCATCACTTCTGTACTCAGTGAGAACCCCTTAGTTTTTTTCCATTCTCCCACCGCTTCATGCAATGTGATGCGTACAACTGTCAAATTGACAAATGTACATATAAAGAGTTTATTTCCAAAAAGAGACTACTCCATTTAAAAGTCTAAAATCATGTTTTTATTGTTATATTTTTATTGTGTAAGTTAGCTGTATTTTTTTAGTTATTATGGCTTAAATCAAAACAAACCAACAGCAGTTTGATTGATGTTAATTGGAATGCAGGATAAAAAAATGAAATTATCTCTCTGTATATCTCTGTAAAATGAACTGAAAGTTGTTGCCTGTTGTCACTTATGTATGTGAGAGACAACTCTCAACTAAGTGAGGACGAGAACACCACATTTGGTACTACTTATTAACTACTTTCTGAACAAAGTAGGCTTGCCATATTAAACATTACAGAATAAACTTAACAGAAAAATAGACGATGGGTGAATTTGTACAACTCCTGTTTGTCATGAATGTATATGCAGCTTAACCAGAGTCTAAAGAACAATTTACTTTTGTTAAATTTTGTTTGTTCGTTCGTGTTCTATCTTTCAGATGTGGAGTGGGTAGACATTCAGCACAGAAGACTGGTTTGTGTGATTGACAGTGTAGCATGGGCCTGCGGGTCCACTGCTTTATCTCTTTTTGCATTTTGTGTGAGAGACTGGAGATGGTTGACAGTGGCCGTCACTTCACCTTTACTTCTGTGCACGATCCTCTGGTGGTAAACACAATATTTCTAAAATATGTGAAAATTCTAAACCTGTAGTGTTTTGGTTGAACAAAGAAAGATATTTGGAAGAATCTTAGCAACTGACATTTCTGGGGCACCATTGACTACCATAGTAGAAAAAAATATTCTTTATTCTTTCTGTTGAACACAAAATTAGATATTTAGAGGAATTATGAAAGCAAACAGGAGCACCTTTGACCAACTTTTTCCTACTATGGTAGTCAATGGTGCCCCAGAAATCTCAGTTGCTAACATTTTTCTAAACATCTTTCTTTGTGTTTAACAGAGCAAAGAAATACCTCAAAAGATAAGCAGCACTGAAATACACGTACATGTAATAATACGTTTTTTTTTGGCTAAGTAATCCTGTAAGAGTCCTACCCTAGTAAGCAGCATTACTTAATGTTGTCAGTATGAGGTTTAGTCCTTCAAAGTTACACAGACAAAATATTTCTGATATAGGTGGCTTCCAGAATCGGCTCGATGGCTGTTAGTCAATGGAAAAACACAAAAAGCTCATTATTATCTTCACAGATGTGCAGTTATGAACCATAGGGAGGAAGTAACTTCAAGCATCAAGTTTGAGGTAAGACCTGTTAAAAAGACCAACATACATGACCTCTTGGGAAGGGCAGGAATGTTTTAGGCGTTTAAAGAACTTAAAGCCGCTAAAATACCCTCTTCCATTTGTTCTTCTTAGGCTCTCTCTAGCATCATTGCAACAAACACAGAAAAAACAAAATATTCTTACCTGGATATCATCCGAACCCCTAAAATGAGGAGACTGGCTTTGCTTACAGGAACCATATGGTGTGTAGCTGATCTTTAGGGAACGGTGCACCTGAAAATGATGTACTCACCTTATGTAGCAAAATGAATGTTCGCTTTTTGTTTTGACATTCAATTATGCACTTTTCTATCAACAGGTTTTGTGTTGCCACTACCACCTATGGAATTAGCTTTAACATCTCAGGCTTTGGGCTGAACTTGTACCTGACTCAATTTGTTTATGGAGCCATTGAGATTCCAGCTAAACTGAGCTTGTTTTATCTGCTTGAAAAGATTGGCAGACGTAAAACAGAGACTGGAGCTCTGCTATTGGCTGGAATCAGCCTCATGATAAACATATTCATACCAAGAGGTGAGACAAATGACAGTCAATGGCAAACGTTTTAAATGTGTTTATATATATTAGAATGATTAGAAAATCTTCATTTACAATAAGTGCGTATATTTTTCGGCGAGTTTTTTTTATATCTTTGTTCAATTTTGCATATAGTGTTCATTATACTCCATCACTCTCTCTCACTCAATTCAGATCTGAAGGTTGGACGTACTGTGGTCGCTGTACTGGGAAAAGGTTTCTCAGTTGTTTCTTTTGCTACAATTATATTATACAGCTCTGAGCTTTACCCCACTGTCCTAAGGTAAACAAGAGTATTCAACATTTATATATTCTAAACTTAAAAACTTAGATATAGGTCAAGCATGCCACGGATTATATAATCATTTATGTATGTATTACTGTACATTAAGTGTAATGCAATTGTGGATCCTGCAGGCAAAACGGGCTGGGTTATAACTCCTTCCTGGGTCGTATGGGTGTGGCTTTGGCTCCTCTAGTCCTGCTATTGGACAGCTTTTGGAGCTACCTCCCTCAGATCACCCTCTGTTGTGTGGCTCTCTCTGGTAGTCTGGTGGCCTGGCAGTTACCTGAGACACTGGGCAGATGTCTACCTGAGACTATAGAGGATATTGAGGGCACAGAGTAAGAAATTAAGTCATAATCTAAAATTTATACTATAATATTTGGTAGAAGGCTCATCAGCACAGAACCATATATACTTCACAAGCCCTAAACATTTGGGTTTCTACCATTATTGGATACTATCTTTGTTATTTCAGATTATTACAAGAGAATTGCTTTAATTCGAAACTTTTCTGCTTAATATTCTGAATAACTAATATACCAAGGTGCAAGGACAGAATAAATAAATAATGACCAAACATTAAAAATACAATCACACTGAAAGTTTAATGTGTGTCCATCTCATGTGTGCTTTCTCCAACCAAATCTTGTCTCTGTTATATTCAACAGGGAAAAGCTCAAAAATCATGACAACAAGGAAGAAGCTGAAACAATTATGACAAATGGAAAATGACGACGGTGAACTGCTGAGATTGTTTTAAATTTTGTACGTTTTTATCCAATTGTTTCACCATCAAGTTCAACTCTGTGCATATTGAAAACTAATTCTAGAGCTCTTTTAAAATATCTTTATTAGTTACACAAGTAAAGGATTTACAGCTTTCTCAAGTAGTAATGACAACCCTTCTTCTAAATAAGACACTAAACAGGCCTGTGAATGATTACACAGAAGCTGGGAGTCTGTGTACTTTGTGTTTGTGAAAGAAAGTTTGTGCGAGTGTATGAATATGTACATATATAGGACGGGAACTGTCGCTTTGTATTATGTTTTCTTAAATGGCAGCAACCATAATCTGTGCAGTAAAAGAACACTGTATAGATTACAATGATGTAAAAAAAACCATCTCTGTACCAATAAAAAAAGTGTTTGACTTAATTTTCGCTTGGCACCTCATTCTCTCCATTTTCTCCGTAGACGTAACAGCCCACCTTTCCAATGTTCACACCTTTTGGTCCAAAAAGGTACCCGTAGCAGGGCACGTGGCAATAAGGGTCGCCCTCATGCTGTGATAATGTAAATGGAGAGAGTATCAGTAAAGAAGTCGTTTTAGCATATGGCTGTTGTCCTTCGGAAACCTTGTATCGCCATATTTTGCGATTCTTTTTTGCCACGAATAATTATTAACAATCTGCCTTTATGTTTGTCAATGGGTTTTGCAAATATGTAACCAATAAATGTATTAAAAAGTGCTTGTCGACACTGTATTTAATCATTTAAAAAGGACAGTTTTTTTCACTTTCCTAAAAACAGGACATATTGACATCCAAGGTTTCGGACAGACAGCGACAATATATTACATTTGTAATGCACAATTCTATATGTTATCAATTACAAATAACAAAAATTATTGCTCCTATTGTTTCATCTCAAATTAGTAATGTGATTTTTCATGTCAAATAATATTTCAACATTTTAAATTGTGGAAATACAGATACACATGCAATTAAGATCAGTTAAGGTAAGTTAACAGAAACAATAGATTTAATGTTGTATGAGAGTACCTCTGCATGGCCACCAGGTGTGAGTGTTTTCTTGCACCTCATACAGCGGAGGCAAGGCCTGTGCCAGTTACGACCCAGTGACATCACCTTCTCAGCTGTAGCATTAGACCATGACATCATCTTATTACTTCACAAATTACATCATATGGATACACAAGTGCCGTTATTGAGATAATGTTATACATTAAAAGTAAAAATAAATACAATATTTATATATGGAAAAGAAATAAAAGTATCATTTTGTGGCAAAAAGGACAGATGATGCAAAAATAATGTAATGATGTGTTTAGGTGCATATGACATTAAACACTGAAATACAAATACAACCCCTCTATATTTACAAAACAAAAAAAGTCTTTCAATGTAAATCTTGATGTTCCTTTTTTAAAGTCTCACAGTGGACACATTCATACAGAGTTCTGCACATTGCACAGCAGCACCAAACCACACAAACAGCAACCACAGAAATTCCTTAAAGTTCTCAAATGTCTGAAAAGTCTGTGTTAAAATTCATTGGACTCACCAAAATACACTGCCTTTCCACAGCCGGGACACATATACGTCTCTCCAGCAAACATACGTGTAGGAGAAGAAGAGGCTACGAATAAACAAACATGGATAAGGGAAAAGGCAAGGGATAGTTCACCCAAAAATTATAATTTACTTACCCTCCCGTCATTTCAAACCTGCATGACTTTCTTTCATAGAACAAAAATTATGATATAACCAAACTGCGTCAGCACCCATCGTCACTTCTATGGACATTCTTCAAAATATATTTTTTGTGTGTTCTGGGAAGGTAAGAAAGCCAAGGTTTGAAATGACAAGACAGTGAGTAAATGATGACAGAATTTTACATTTTTGGGTGAACTATCACTTTAAACACAGAATATTTCAAGAGCAGTTATAAAGCATAATTATATCTCCTGTGTTCATTAATCAGCATGAATTCAGCATAGTTTCAGTGAAATTCAAGGGGCCGAGCTTATGCATTTAGAAAACAGTGACAATTCTCCAGACGTTTTACAGTGCCCCTAAAACCCTCCCCTAACATTCCTCCCATGTCCCCGCCTGACGGAAAACACCTATTAAGGGGACATTTTTCAGGAAGAGAGCCAATCAACGGAGGCCATTAAAATTCCACTGTGTAAAATCCCAAGGGGGTCACTTCAGACAGCTATACCCCATCCCTCATCACTATACAGGCAGTATTTTATGTCTCTCCTCCCTTGCACTCAGTGTGAGAGAATGTATGTTTAAAAGTGCTGAGGAAGTACTGATGTATTATGGAATGTGTGGAATAATGGAGGTCGAAAGAGTGTTTCTATATATATGCATAGGGAGTTTGTTGTTCCTAAACAGGACATGTAATTATGACTTTAAAATCCTCAAACTCCCCCATCTGAAAAGTGCTGCGTGTGTTTGTTACCTTTAGGTTGATTATAGTTGATCTGCGAGTTGGTCCAAGGAGTAGTCGGCGATCCTTCTGAAGGGCTGTTACGCGTTTTATTAACAGGTGTCGGTGGAGGCGTGTCATATATGTAGGACCCTGCCCCTCCAATATTCACACCTAAAAATTAGAAGACAGAACAATGAGAACCCTTCTGTTACTTTGAGTGCTATAAAGCTCAAATCTAAGTTTCAGACTCTTCTAAAGCAGAAAGCATTACGCAAAAGGCAAAAAGATCTTCTTGCTCACCCCTAATAAAGTTGTGTGTGCTAAGAATGATACTGATACATGACCCCTTACACAGTATAATACAGACTCAATCCTGCATATTCTAAACTCCATTGAGTATACAATAACACAAGATTAACACTTAACACAAAATAAGCATACAATTTAAAGTTTTTCCCTGTACAAGTACACGGTTGACTCTGCATTTCTTGCAATTTTTATTTTACATTTTCTGGAAAATGGGGAGCCAGAAATATACTGTAAAAAGATTTGTTTCCGCCGTAAAATTACATGGTTTTTTTTCTTGTTTTTGACCGTATTTCAAAAAAATTGAAAAATATGTTAATAACTAAAAATAACTAATTTTTTACAGTGTAGACTATATTTTCCTACTGTTCCCCCAATTCAGCCATCAAGCTTGTCTACATCTCTCTTTTTTCTCGTTCTCGCTCTCTTTCTGAAGATTTTACGTATAACTTTTTAGTTTGAATGTACATGTTTGAATGAGCTTAAATGAAAGATAATTATTTACATTCATGAGAAGTTAAAAAACTTTATGGGATTGTCCGATTTTTTAATAAACGTTGCATGAGTTTCTACGCGTGTTTGGGTAAATAAAGTTTGAATTTTCTACACACTTAAATACTTAAATCTTTTCTGACTGCAGGGAACAAACAGACATTTATCTAAAGATCTTTATCCTGAGCCTTTTTCAGTTTTTTCCTCTCTCGCTCCCTCTTGTTATCTCACACACAAACAAAGACACGGGCTTGTGTTTCCAATGGTGAGTGAACTGTCTTTGGTTGTAAAGTTGTTCTAAAAGTCAAAGAGAGTCAGATGTCTGTAAATGAGCCTTAATTCAAACCCTTATTTCCTATAAAGGCACATGAAGCACACAGATCCATTTTTTATAAAAGAGCAAAAATGGCAAACATCAATCCTCCAAGAGCCTCATGACTCTAGTTTAGAGATATTGTGGAAAATACACAGGAACATTCACTCTCTCACACACAAACACATACAAATCTGTATCTTCTAAATTAAGACAACCACAAATATTTAAATTGAAATTGCATATACCTTTTGGTCCGAAGAGGGTTGCGTAGCATGGTTTATGACAGTATGGTAATCCATCATGCTGTTGAAGAGAGAGGATAAGAATTAAATTCACTTTATTTTCCATTACTGATATAGTTTATATTCGTTATTGTACTATTAGATTTAAATTATTTTGCACAATTTCTAAATGCCAGCAGCTATGCTGAAAACATTTAATTGTCCAGCTAAAAAGCACACAAAAAATATAATGTAAATATATCGATGGGAAGATCTTAGAAAACTGAAGAAACTTTCTCAAAACATTAATTTTACAAAAACAATCGATTTTAATTCATCCATTTATATGATCTTGTAAGTTCTTCTAAAATTTTAAATTTCATGGAGGGATACTTTTTAGACGATCTGTGTTTGAGTGTTAAAATGAGAGGGAGAAGGCTGTCGTTCTGGAGTCATTAGGAATCATTGTTTATGCTTCTGTTCCTTCCTGCCCCTCCCAGACTGCATAAAAAGACTCAGTCAGACTGAAATTTAAGCCACGCACGCATGCACATAGACACACAAACACACACACACTTTTTTCTTGAGCATGTGCGTCCAAGATAGCAATCACGTTCTTTTTACACCAAAAAAACATACTAGACAAATATTAAGTAAAGGATCAATACAATATTGAACAACATTCAATTGAATATATTCACAGAAATACCCTTTAAACTTCACTTGGAGTGTCTAAATCTCAGTGCACCTCCAGAAAACCTGCTCACGGTGTTGCTAAAAATATAGTTTTGTTCACACCAGGGGTCATTTCCTAAAGAACACTTTGAATATGAGGCTACACCTGCAGACTGCCAACAGCATCAGCAAAACAACACCCTGCTGCTCAACACACACAGAGAAAGAGTACAGATGGCTTTAAAAAAAATAGAACACAATGACCATAATAAAACTGTAACAAGACTAAATATATCCATGAAACTGTAACGAGCAAGGCAGGACGAGAGCCGTGAAGGAATGACACAAGGCCGGTGACGTGACTCATAATGAGTCTCATCTGCACGTAACACTGGTCTCGCATCTCTCACAGAGGAGATCGGAAGCATAAAAGGACGAGCGACAGGAGTGTACTACGAGAGAGGACCAGGCCTGGATTTTACCTTTGGTTTTATTATGTTTGTGTGGCCGGCAGTCAACTGTGAGGGGGCTGTCAGCACTTTACGTTCGATTAGTTGTTTGTTTATTTTTTCAAGAGTTTGTTCAATGTTCGCCGGTTCCCGCCTCCTTCTTCATTACTTGCAACATTGTTACAGAGTGTTTACCATTTCAATCATCCAATCCAAAAAGACAAAAAAGACTCTCCTTCATAACAAAGTAACTTAAGACGTAACTTACCTTATAAGTAAACTAAAGCTGTGTTTGACAGTTCTGTTTGTGTATGTGCAAGAGTGTGTGTGGGAGAGAGAAAGAGAGAGACAGAGAAGGATGAAAGGAAGAGAACAACAGAGAGAGAGAGACGGCAAGGGAGGAAAAGAGGGGAGAGAGGATTGTTTTCTAGATTGAATGAACACTATCTTTGTCCTCTATTGTCCTTGTAATAATACTGGTGTGTGTGTGGGGGGGCAGGGAGAGCGTGCTTATGCTTATAGATACAGACGTAAGAGTGTGTTTGAAAATGACAGTTCTCTAAGAATTTTTCTCTGGTTAATAATGTTATAATTTACAATTTCCTGTAGTACGAAAAGCCAAAAGTAGAAGAATGTTTCCCCATTCCTTTCTACAGTCAGTTAGATTCTGCACTGTTGTCTCTGCTTGTCAATGTCTTTATTGTTCTATATTGGAAAAAAGTATCAAAGGATATTTATTTTCAAAGTAAAGTTTAGTTATATAGCTCAAATGTGCTGCACAACCTACACTCTTTTAAAAAAGATGCTTCAAATGGTTCTTTGATGCCATAGAATCACTTTTTGGTTCAATAATTCTTTCAGTTTCACAAAAGGTTCTTTTTGGCACAAAAAGGTTCTTCAGATTATAAAAAATAGAAAGAGATGGTTCTTTAAAGAACCTTTGACTGAATGATTCTTTGTGGAAACAAAAATATTCTTCTTCTATGGCACTGTGTGAAGAACTTTTCAAACACATTTATGTATATAGTAAAAATGTCCTTCAACAAATGTGTAACACACAAACAGAAAAGGTTTGTGTCCTTGGTTCAATGCAATACATTCGGGTTCAGAGTAATAGACAATAAACAATATTTTTCTATCCCAAAATATTAATAATGTCTCAGCGAGTCAGACTCAAACATTCCAGACAGCACCAATCACGTTACTATAAATACTTATTATCTGTGTTCAGACATGTTATGCGTTATGCTCAATCAAACGGAGAGCTGCAGTTCTTCATATTTTAGTCGTATTCGTGACCTCTGTCAATTCTGGATGAACGAACAATTTAGCCCAGAGAGAAAACAAGACAACTTAGACCGATGAAGTAGAATATATCGGACAGGACAACCATACACGTCAGAACAAAAAGGAGAAAGAGGAAACAAGTCAGTGGGAAGAAGTGACAATGAGTGCACATTTGACCTATAATAAATGTCAACGTCTGAGTCTTTAGAGTCCAGGAACTAAATATTTTAAATCTTGGTCCCTTACAGTATTTATCATAGAATGATCACATGTTGCATGTGCATTCTAATCATAATGCCATCAGCACTGGAGTCTGCCCTAACAAGTTTTAAAGGAACTAAATTCAGTGAACTATACACATGAATTCACAAAGAATAGTCATGCTGATGCAGATACAGTCATACGAAACTTGTAAAGTCAATGAAAACAAATTTGTTCGGTGTGGAAAAAAATGAAAGGTTACTGTTAATTGGGAGTGTTGATTTGAAATCAATAAATCAGAAATAATCAGAAATTAAATAAATCAGCGCATTTCATGAATTTCTCAAAAATAATTAAAAGGCTTTAGGTCAAAGATCCAACTGCATTTATTCATTGCTTATAATTAGTTTGGTCTTAACCACATTGCTTTGGACCACTGAAGAGACATTACGTTTGGCAATTTCATTTTTTGTGCACTGTATTTTACGATGTAGATGTTGTACTCAAATAAAGCCTTGTGTAATTTTAAATAAGTGTGCCGATTTATTTTTATTTTTGATGAAATCGCAGCAGACACGCTTACCTCTGCATGGCCTCCAGAAGACAGAATCTTACAGCAGCGCTCACATTTCAGACAGAAGCGATGCCAGTTTTTCCCCAGAGAGCTTACTTTCTCCGCTGAAACAGTGAGAATAATGTATTATATAAACGGTGCTGAATACTTATAATAATATAGTGTATAATCTGAAGATGACAGTTCTCATTGACTGTAGTGACAGACTATATTAGTATACTAAATGTACAGGATATTATTTTCAAACTGGGGAAATTAAATATGTAAGGAGGCAACTTGATCGACAGTACCATTCACATATCTGATTCATACTGCAGACAAAGGCTGCAAAATCTGCATGAAAGCATTAATTCCAAATTGTGTGTTTAAGGTACCTGTCTTTTACAATAAGGCCTTCAGATCACTTCTATATAGTTGGCTATTAAAAATGTGTAATAAACAGTGGTTGTGAAACACAAAAGCTTAGAGAAAAACTATCCATAGAAACACTGATTCTTCAGAGCGGTGCGCAAAACAATGCATCATCAACGCAGAGAAGAACGACCAGGAGCATCCAAAGAAACGCTTCAAAGGTGGATCCTGTTTCACTGCTAACCCTGCTGGGTCTCAGATAATGCCTCTTTGCATTCAGGTTTGCTCTGATCAAGCGGGCGTTGACATCCGCATTTTCTCTGTGACCTTCTGATCTTCAAGCAGCTTTTTGCCCTTATATCAAACAAACAACCCACTTCAGAATAAACAAACGTATATGTTTAAAAATCAAACCTTTGATCCTAAGTATTTGGACGTTTGACTAACAAATCCCACAGCAGGAAAAAATACTTCCATGTGTTAGTTTGTAAATGTAAAAAAAAATCAATGTTTACGATTGTTTTAAGCAAACACACAGTAAACCCGCATGGACTTCGGAACACAGGAATGAAACGCATCTCCTATGAAATTCAGTTTGGTTCATTGATCCAAAGAAAACTGTGCTGGAAAGTTAAATAACAGGCAGAGTGGTGTCCAGAAAACACAGTGCTTTAGACAAGTGGGGGAATAAACCCACCTCCCCAAATGCCTCCCAAACTCCAGCCGACATTCCGAGGGTCCGTTTGACTCTTCGTCTCGCACACACATTCCATCACGCAAAACTTGCCAGGTCAAACAGAGAGCATGGAGAGTCAGAGCATATTCAGAAGTCTAATCTCAAAGGGTATATCAAATCATTAAGTTGACATATCTGCTCTTCAGCACAGCCAGAAATAGTTACTCCATCAACTAACCTGCAACAGTAGCACAACAGATAAAGTCCCTTGCCAAATTCTTACGTAACACCATCACCCAGTTCTCTTTTCACGGGCAATAGCATTTACTAACCCTGCGGCTACTGGATGCCAGGACAGAATACTAACTAGGAAGCAACAATGATGGGACAGACTAGAGAACAACATCCTAAGGGGTTGTGAGAGCATCAGGGTCAGTTTTGGTTGACCTATTAATAACAATAACCCAGATTTGCACAGGCTGAGTTTAACCCTCATGCCCTCCAGGGACAGACTTGCTTTGTGTTTGGGTCCCAAAATCACATATGTGACCCTGGATCACAAAACCAGTCTTAAGTAGCACTGGAACATTTTTAGTAAAAGACAAAAAAACATTGAATGGGTCAAAATTATCGCTTTTTATGTCAAAAATCATTAGGATATTAAGTAAAGATCTTGTTCCATGAAGATATTTAGTAAATTTCCTACCTTAAATATATAAAAACTTTATTTTTGTGAGAGGATGGGCTGCCACAGTGCCTCTGATTAACATCTTCGAAAGGCAATTTTCTCAATATTTAGATTTTTTGCGCTCTCAAATTCCTGAGTTTTAAACGGTTGTATCTCCACCAGATATTGTCCTATTTGAACAACTCATACATCAATAGAAAGCTTATTTATTCAGCATTCAGATTATGTAAAGGTCTCAATTTCGAAAATTGACCCATAAGACTGGTTTTGATGTCCAGGGTCACATATGTTTAACAAACACACATTAAAACATTTTCATTTTTTAAATGAAATATCATAAAATCACGTCTTTTTCTTAAAAACAGTTAAAACCATAACGCAGACTTCTGAATCCAACTTTCACAAAGTAGTCTTGAACTTGGAAGGTGATCTACCACAGTGTTTTTTGAAGGTCGAAATAACCACAACAATAAAATTAATTAAATATAATAAAATGAATGATACATTTTTTACACAATATTAGCTTTGCATTTATTCATTGGGTGACTCTGACAGCACACAATATCATCACAGGACTTTTATATCTAACCTGACACTGTATATAAAAGGAATTTTTAGCTATTAAGCCATCAAAGAGGACAATAGGGGTACAATTCACACATCTTATTATTACTTCAAAAGAACAAATACGGTATACGACTTGTTATATAACAAACTCTGTCGTGGTTTGCAGAACATTATTCCTTCTTAAAATTAAATTAGCCTTGACCTTTCGAAATGAATTAGTCAATTGGTTTAAGCTGCTGATACAATTCAAATAAATAAACACAAACTTGAATTATACTCTTGATGAGATATTGACAGTCTACACCAGTAGAAAACGCTCACCGAAAAACACAGGCTTATCGCATCTTGGACAAATGGACGTCATTCTGGAAAGGTCTAGCTCGAGTCCTCTTGGTTCGCTGCTCTCAGTTCTGCCTCATTCTGCGTGCAACACAAGTCGCGCCACGGCGTTTATTTAACTTTAAAGAGTCTGAGAGCTTACCTCATGAATATTAAATACCTTACATGACGTTCGCGCATACGTCTAATTGATTGGCTGAAAGACAAGCGATGGTAAGTGGAGCTACATAGCTGGCAAACTGGCGAATCCTACTATGACGAGGGCTCGGCTGCTGAATATTAATCAGGTCACGTGACTGGAAGCTGCCAGAGGTTACCAAGCAACGTCATCTTGACCTGAGCGTTCGTCTAAATGTAAATCCACTTTACCATAGTAGAATTCGTAATCCCCTCGAGCTGCGTGGCACTGCGGCGATACAACTTTGTCTTGACACTGAAAATGTTTGTTTACACGTTGGTCAAAAAACGTATACTTTAAAGAATGCCACTTTAATCTTGCGTGTTCAGGAAGTGAAAGTTGCAGGGCGAAATTAGCGGGGTGAATGTGAATTCTTATTACAACTTTTTGACATAACACTAAGCGAAAAATATATACAGTATAAACTGTGAATTTGTGTATTAAGGACAAAAAAATTTGTGTATTTACTAAAAAGGTCACACACAGTTAGAAAGGAGTGTTTCAGGCTGCCACCTGGTGTTGGGATTGCGAATAACAACAGAAAATATATATTTGGAGGATAAATGATTTATAGTTTTACATTAATTATTATTGCATTGAATAGCTTTTGATATATTTTACAATTTTTATTGTTTAATCTGTTACACACTTTAGAAACGAACTCTAATGCATACATTCCCCAAACTCTCCATCACTTCTCTATTTATTCTTCTCGCCCCTGTTGCAAGAACCCCTTAGGGTAAGAAAACCCTGTCTTACCCTGAGGGGTTTCTTGCAATCAGGCCTGGAACGTTTCTGAAGACATTGCGGTTAGTATTGTCCAAACAGATGTGGATCAATGCACTTATGGTCTCTGGCATCACCAATGACAACACATGACTTCACATAAGCACGTAATAGATTACTTCATTTGAGGCTGGCATCCATGGTACCATTTGTTTACTCCACAGATGAATCTCAGATGGTCCATTACGTTGCAAAATCTTAATGCGTATTTCAATCCTGACAAGTCCTTTACAGAAAATGTGGATCATATTTTGCATTTTAAGGTACCAAGAGTGATGTACAGTACTTCAGTGAAAGGTTCTATATTTGAGATAAATGTTTTGCTTCTTTTTACAGTTACACATAAGATTTTGTGTCCACAAAGACCTCTTTTGCTGGCTCTCTAAATGAACATGTGACATCACCATGGCATCACTATGTCTTTAATTGTGTCAGGGAAAGTAGGATGCTGGGACTCTGAATAGCCTCATCACAACAGGACAGGTCTTTTTTGTAAAATGCCATGCATTCAATGTAATGAAAGGTTTTACGATGATTTTACATTCTTTATAAGACTTTACTCGCAGCTAGTTGTCTTTGTTTGTATCAATTTGTTCCTAAGACAATGGCATTCTTCATAATTATCTTGGAAGTGAGTAAACAAAGATTTTATATTTTCTGTTACATTTTGGCCATTTTGCCTTGCTTTGGGCGGGGCATGTTGTCACAAATTAAACTAACCAATCCTGGTAAACAAGGGTGAAAATATATTTTGTAGTCAAGCTTTAAGGTACGTGCCAATATAAAATTAACTTTCAAACTCTAAATAACTGGAAATATATTTAATATGCTTGGTGTAAAATGTCTGACAAGCAAGTCCCACTCTCTAAAATAAAGGCCTACTTCTGCATTTATTTGCATATATTCACACAAAGTTAATGAGTTATGTGTTTATATTGCAGAAAATTATGTTCATCTTCATTCTTATGCAACTACTGTTAAAGAACGTATTTAATTTTACGCACTATGACCACAAGAGGGTGTAGTGTCACCAGAGTTAAAAAAAAAACAATCAGTTCTCTGCTTCATATGGGTTTTTCCTAAATGAGTTTTTGTTGCTCTTTGTTGTAATAGAAAAAATATAAATGTATATGTTGTTCATGTATGTATAAAATATTTTGTGTATACAAACTCATTGAATTTTACATAAGTAGTCGGTTTAGTTATTCTTTACACTCTTTCAAAAGTTTTAGAATGGGACTGGACTGGTGTGTTGGTACAGGAGTGAGTGTTATAAAACTGGAGCTTTACTGAACTTTTCAATAGTTTTCATATGTGGCACTGTAAAGTTTCTGGCAGTATGTAGAGAAGTTCTGGGCTTATTTACTGCAGGCCTGACTCATGCTTCTTTCTTGGCAGATGTGTGTGTCACATGCATGATTTACAATGACATGACTTCAGCTGATTCTGCCCATGACCAGTCACACCAATTCTACACAAAAATACTCACCTTAACAATCTTACAAATTGATTTCTCATAAGTAGTTTTTTAGCAAATTTGAATATACGTCTTATTCCTCCAAAATATCTACAGCTTTTACTTTGTTGGCTTTAAGCAGTTTGTCTTACTATCTATGTAAATGTAGGCCTATTATCTGACTATTTTGGACTATTTTCTTTCGTGCTGTGTTTATTGTAAGTGCATATACTATAGAGGTCAACAGTTCCAGAAACTTGGTAACAGTCTAGTAGACAAATGTGTTATATGTTCTTTTGGTTTCTGTTTCAAACTGTGACAGTAGTCCTCGCCATTGTTATGTGAAACATTTATTATAAAACATGATGCTCAACATATCAAAAGGTTTTTCAATATTTTCAATAGCAAAAAAAAAGTTTATTTTACAAAAGTGTTACAAAATCCAAACAAGTTCTGAAAGAACTCTTAACCGCTGTGCACACCAATATACTGTATTGTTAGAAACTTGATAAGAAAATCTATAATATGGAAAATCTAAAAAAAGTCTAATGGCTTATGTAAACAGTAGTACCATCTTTTAAATCATTAATTATGATAAAAATGACATTAATAAAAGTGAACATGGATCTAAATCTATGTGCTCTGTACAGTCTAACATCTTATAAGTCAGAGCTTTCACCCTGCCAGTCATTTCAAGAGCATGGACAGTTGACCAGGTGTCCCTCATAAAGGGTGGGGCCGCAGACACGCCCAGTAAGTTCATTGGTGGGTCCGAGGTCTAGTCAGGGTCAAGGGTCAATCTCCATGGGAATGATAGTAAGGATGACGTCCTCGTTACCTCTCCGTACTACCACGCGTAAATTGGAGTCTTTTTTTATGGATGTGCTTACATCCGTTGCCGAGGAGATCCGCTGACCATTGATGGAAATGATGACATCATGTTCCTTAAGTCCACCACTGCAGAACAGACAGACAAAAGGATAAAGAGATTTGAGAATGAAATACAAGAGAGGAAGAGTGTTAAAATAATTATGTATGATTAAGGACTCTTAATTCTGAGATCATGCCGTTTAGATCATAGAGATGAAACCTCTCCAGAACAAATTCAATATTGATTGATTTCCCAGAAATACACCAAAAGAACTTCCAAAACCAACACTGAGGGCCAAATATGTAACGTGTTTGTACAGTTGCTGTCGAGCAATATGCTTCATTACACATCACTCTTAAAAGACTAATGCCTCGATAACTCAAAGAATATCATTTCAATTGACCTTAATACATATTTAAAATATACACCCACACCTATATTAGGTCATTTTATTACATGGCTCGTTGGAATGCTTCATTCTGATTGGCCAGTCGCAACATTTCCAGGTTCGTCGTTATTCCCAACCTTTCAAAACTAAAATCTCATAAAATCTCTTTTAATAACATATATGACATTATATTTTCAAATGATTAAACTGAATTGCCCCTTTGTGACGTTTGGACATTGTTTCTTACCTTTAAACCCAAAGTAAACGCCTTTTCCTCCCGGAAGATCGGCATTCGGGGAAAATGAGCTAATAAAATATTTCAAATTCACATTTCATGTTTGTGTCTCATATGGCAAGAAGCAGGATTTCAAGCCGGCTGTTATCGCAGAAATAAGCCCCGACAGTGTGATCGGGTAACAACTGGTTGCCTGTACATTATCCCTTACAATAATATGGAATTTAAATCACCATGGCAGAGAAGGACATTTCAGGTTACTTATACTAGATTTCACAAGTACTTCCCTGTTTGTTGGACTGTTACTGTGATATTTAGTGATCATCTGTTATTCAACTGTGAATCATAATCATATAGCGGTGTTAATGTACACGGATAAATGAAAGCCATCTGAGCGTGTTCATAACATGTCCCAGATTTTAGTGACCTAAAAATATCCTGGATCAGGATGTGGCATTGGACTGGTGGTTGTGGAATCATGTCAAAACACAGTTTCATGCTCAAGGAATTTCATCACATGGATCTGCAATCCCAGAAAAACATACAAAATCATCTAGTACCCGGTGCTCTTTTAACGCAAGTGTTTGTTTTTGTTTCTGACAGGCATATAATAAAGACAAAAATGCTTCAAAATGTAACTCGGTGGTAATGATGTGGCATAACCACATCACTAGATGCAGATTTAAATACAGAGAAGAAGGTATTTTAATGGGTTAATAAACATGTTGTTAAGCAGTTTTTTGTGTGCGTGTGAAAAGCGATGGACGGGTGTTTTGGCCTGATGTAAAACATGTGGAGGTAGAGGGAGCCAAAGATAATATTCCTCTAAGTATGACGACAAAAGCAGAGAGCATGTGCACATGGCCAATAAAAACAGACTTTAAGTACTGACGAAAGAGTTGACCTACACTTTTGACCTCATTGGCATTATGGGATGTAAAGTTTATGGGACTTACGCGGCAGCTGGGGTTTTAGAGATGACCTCGATGACATAGGCTCCTGACGTGATGTCAGGAAAGTCTTGCAGTCGACCTCTCAGCTCTTTGGACAAACTGTGAGGAGGAATTAATAGAAACTTTAGCCATAAAAGAAAAACAGCAGCAATGAATAACACTCAGTGTAATATGGTGCTCTTACATCACGTAATCAGGGTGTTTGATAACCTTTTTATCCCTAGGTTTTAAACCAATAGATCATTTTTATTATGACAACTTTTTATTGGAATATGTATTAAGAAGGCATTTGTTATACTCACGCAGGAGTGAGGGTCATCATACGAACACCAATGTATCTTTTCTTCATTGCCCCACGACCTGTCAGAAGAACACAATATAAACACGACAAAAATCCATGTATTTAAAACACCTCTTTTTTATTTGTATGTTGTACCTCTAGCTTGTCGGTCATACGACTCCGCAAGAAACTGGCGTATCTTGTCTGATGGGATAGCGAAAGATATTCCTGCAGTGACTTTTAATGTGTTGATTCCAATCACCTCCCCATCCTAAAGAAAAAAGAATGATCATCCATGTGCTTGACTAGTGAGTATAAGGCAGGTCATACAACCAGGGCCAATGGACAGAAGCTGTGAAATCAAATCTGTTTTCAAATATTTGTGAATTTGGAACAAGTTGTTTAAAATAATGCTTGGTTCATTTAAAATGCTAAAATATATTTTCATAGATACTGTATATATATATATATATATCAGGTGCATTGTCTTTTACTTATCTGCAGTTTTAAATGGCAAGGTAGCAATAGCTACTTGAAGTAACAACTACACATACTTAGTGTATAATCCATTATATTGGTAAATAAACAGTAAAAAGATTCACTGTCAGCACTTGGATCAGATATTTTACACATACAGTAAGATTAATGGCCGAGATCCACCATGTAACACCAGACACACAAATTTTAAGAAAATGGACCATCATCAACATGAATGTGTTTACTGTAATATGAATCTTCTAAGGAATTAAATGTAAGACTTTTGAAATAAGGAAATGCTTACCAGATTGACTAACGGCCCCCCAGAATTACCATACTGTAAAAGAAAGACATGATAAATATTAAGACATGCTCACGTTTTATTGCTTCGTTTGTGCATTTGCGAGCATCCAACAAATGAACGGACTCAAGTTTGTGAATTATTATTAATAACGGGACTTTGGATTTAAGTAATAATTCACATACATTAATGATGGCATCGGTCTGAATGTAATCCATATCAGAGTTTCGCAGGCCCAACTCTTTTCCTCCTCTCTGTGTGGTGCTCACGATGCCCGTTGTAACTGTGTTCTGAAGGGAAAACGGGCTGCCGATGGCAACCACAAATTCTCCTGGTCTAAGGTCAGCCGATCGCCCAAGTAAAAGTACAGGAAGCTTACTCTGCCGGAGAGAGAAAACTTTTTTATGTCACATTCAAAATGTAGTTTTTATTTAAGTACTCATCCGTACGACAAAAATATCCAAACCCTTCACAATCTTAAGGCTTGGAAAGTTTATAAAAGAGCTTTAACTGGCATCCAATAGCTCCTGCCCAACACAGATGTTTTTGACATTTTAGCAACTTTATAACACTGCTATGTCAGTCGTGTGATAAGTGGTGAAACAGTGGCCTTCCATAAATCTACCCTTCAATTTCCTGCACCCAGAACTGCCAGTCAAACATTTAACACCTCGCTTCCGCTATCAAGTGTCTGCTAAATAGGACTTTGGGTTTTAAATTGAGATCACTGAAACCTTATCGCCAACCTTTATGACATCACGGAAAAACAGACGGATCAAATCGAATGCTGTTTTTCCCTCCTGTGTGGTATCATAGGGAATCTTGCCTCTCAACACAAGGGCTTGATTAGCACAAACATCATCACAACAGAAGATGTGCGTTTAGCCATTGGACTGGTGTCTGTTTTGTTTAAAGACAGTATAAATAGAGCCACAGAGTAAACAGGGAAGACCGTGAGCTTGATATACACACCGGACGCAAGTACATTCAGCTTTCCGGCATATATGGGCTTGGTATGATTCGTAGGGATTTTATTTCAGAGATGCTCAGTTGCGTGAATTCTAGCTATTGAAATGTCATCTAAGATGCTTACAAGGCGAATATGAAATAGAAAATATTTTTTACACAGTTTTTTTACTCTAAACATTTTATTTTTAGTTTAGAGGAGTTATCATTTTGGATTACCGAGGTTTTGTACAGAACATTTTCCATCACACAGTGTTTATGAAAATAAGGTAGATAAAATGGCTGCCTTCAAGACATGTCACTGCACGGTTTTCAACTCAGCAAGCATCAACCTGATGGAGAGGCATGAAACCGAACGTCGAGAGCTGTAACTGATCATAAGCTTTCATCACGAGGTGAACTCTCTGCGAACTCAACCTGCATGTGCTACCGAGGCTTTAAATATAGAAGATGATAAAGCAATGATGGCTAATAAAAAGGAGACGAATCGATCACTCCCCTCCTCTATGTTTTCTCTTGTTCCACTAGAAAGGGTCTCTGACAGAGAAAGTGTACATACTTCTTATAAAAATGATAAACACAGAGAGGCAAGAGGATGGGGATTAATACAAATTCAAAATACTCCAAACCCCAATAACTAAACTTTTGTTTAATTTAAATGAACACAGTCTTGGATGCAAGTTTGACCAATTTCTGTGAGGCTGTTAGTCGTGGTTCTATACAGTTAAAAGTTTTCAATTCATAAGACATCTTTGTACATCTCTATTATTCACAATTCTAGGTGTTTATTCCTGTTTTTATTTATGTTAGTTTAATTATTGTGTTTTATGTGTTCCAGTGCAACGCTATTGGATCAGTGAGCTGACTTTAAGATCTGAATCGTTCAAATGAATCACGCTGATGAGCGAACTGGTTAACTGGTTCATTAAAAAGGAAGCGGATCAAAATAAAAAACCTATTCATAAATAAAACATCACTAGGGTTAATAAAAGGTGGCACAAATCCCAGCCGCATAATATATTGGTCTCAATGCTGGAATCAAAATCAGCTGCCGATGGCACTGTTGTGAACATCAGTTCTTTATTAGGTTACCATTTCAAAAGAATGAGATCATCCTTTAGACATAAAGGTCAATTCAGAACTTACACCACTTGTTAGCCGCAGCAAAGCTAAGTCAGCCATTTTGTGTCAGTGTGGCATTTTGGTCAACTATGTTGAATCAGTGTGACATGATAGTTTCCGTTTAACATCTACATGGAAAAACCACCATGGGAGCTTTTCTTCATATCCAGCTCTTTCTCCTCACCAAAAGATGACTCAGTGTTCATGTCTTCTTAAAATATAGGCTATCATCAGTATATTAGGAATGTAATTGTACAGCAGAGCATGAAAAACTTAGTTTGTAATCTGCAGCATTTTGTAATTCAGACATACTTCTTAAATATTCATGTTTAGTACTGGTGTCTAGTGGGTTGAAACGTGATTCTGGTTATGCTATTTGCAAGGAAATCTTGCAGATTAAGCCACTATAGGTGGGTGCATTAAAAACATCACGCCGGTGTTTTCTTCAGGTTGCGAGGTTTACAAAACAATGAATTCCAGCTCTGCTTTGTGAGACTAAAGGTCACCAGTAAATAATAAACCAGCAGAAACACCTGCATCCATATGGCTTATAAAAGACCGAACTGAGTTAGCCAGGTGCCTTTGTTTTTATACTTCAATCTGGAAAAAACGTCAACATGGGACATAAACAGCAACGCGCTCACCTGATGCAAATAAAAGAACTTTAGAAAGAAATACAGAGAGGACAGGTTCTGTAAGGCCGATAGGGATCCGAAACACAACACAAGGTGACCCAAACGACATTTTGATGATCATCTCGCTTACTGTGAAGTCCAACATTCCACATTGTTGTTCCTATACACACGTAACAAACCCAAATTGAGACCTCAAAACAAAGCGCCAATGAAAACAAATACCACTTCATTCTTTGCAAGGATGCCTCTCGAACGTCTGCACAATGACATAAATTAGCCAGTCGGATTATTTGTGATGTATTTTACTTCTGGTGATTTTAGCTTAATGTTTGAAGCATCAGTTTGTACACCTGAAGAAGATATTTCCTGCCCACATCTTTAAATCCATTCTGGTAACTGCACTTAAACAAGCACTCACGCAGGTGCAAAATGGATAACACAGTTGTGGGAAGGTTTAAGTTATTATTAGCATGCCATGTAGATACAGAGTTTCCAAAGAGACCTTTCACACGCAAAAGGAAAAATACTCTCCGCATTTAATCACAATCCTAAGAAAAGTAGGAAATTTCTTCAAGAGGATCCACAAATAGGCTACATCATTACCCTCTGCATTTATCCATGAATTTGGAATTAGGTGACTAGGACTTAAAGTAACCGAGCTCTATCATCACCGAGCCTCTAAGTATGGATCACATACTGTGCCTCTAATTACAGCGCCGAGAGTGACTATAAATGAAAAGTATCAGTTTAATTACAAAAAGCAAACTCTCCATTTGCGGCCGTTGTGTTGGATGTGACTATGTGTGGGACACCAAAGGGAATATTGCTGAGAGATTTCTCTTAAAACGGAGACGTGATGGCATCATCATTTGAGTTTCAACTCAAATGTGTTTTAAGCATGAACTTTATTCCTTTTAACATTTCCTGGAACAGACACAAAAATAGATGAGACAACTGCTCACAGAATAAAAAAATTGAGCATTGAAATGAGTGTGGATGACAAAATCTGAATAATCTTGTCTTGGAAACATCAGAAATATCTGGCTCATGTTGACATCTCTAATTTTGGATTGCAGATGATGGCTAACACGAGCACCGTTTGTGTTGTGTTGTTATTGAACCCCCTTCTGAAACTAGAGCAGACACACGAGATTAGCAGACGATTTCACAGCAGACAAGAAACTTGAGAGAAATTTATGTGAAAGTCTCCATTTCATCTCTTGGTCTATGAGAAGTAATCGAGATCTTGTCTGAAACAGCTTTTCTTCCCATGTCAACCATTCTGTATATTTATTCAGTCAACACAATAGTCCATGCTGGAAATATCAGCTTGGGACCAGACGTGATATCGTACACTGCCAACCTAGAATGAGTTGAGACTTGTATTCCTGAGTGTGTTTGGGGGAGGGGGTATTTAGGGGGTTTCAAAACATGCCGTCCCACATGGCACAGGGGCACAACCGGCTAGGGCTGTCGAGCACCAAAATCACTAACAACATATCATGAAAAGTGGTCCATACAAGTTGTGTATTGCATTCCTAGCTCTTTGTTGTAAATAAATGATTAGTTTGAGTCACATCTTTTTAATTCATTCAGTTAAAGGTATAGTTCACCCAAAAATGAAGTGTTCATTCAAACAAAGAAATGTATACAGGTTTGAAACAACATGATGTTGAGTAAATGATGACAGATTTTTCATTTTTGGATGAAATATTCATTTAATAAAGCTTAAATGATTGATGACTCAGACTCATATGGTTCTTGAGTTGACTTCTTGCGGTCACAGGTAAGGAATAGTTCACCTAAATATGAAACATTTCTCATAATTTACTCATCCAATCCCAGCCAAATTTTTCATTTGTGTTCAATTGAAGAAAGGAAGTCATCTACATTCTTCATTTAGGATGGCATGAGGGTGAGGAAATTATGAAATCCTTTATAAATTGAACTTTTCTTTTAACATCACACTGATGTAATAGATTTTAGGTGAACAATGAGTTTTTTTGTTGGTGTGATCTCACACAAAGTCCAATTTCTAATGGGCCGGAAAACAACATGTGTCATTTGGGTAATTTTGAAAGTACTATAATGGTGAATTTCCTTAATGTCATTTTACCTCCATTTATATTTATTATATCGAAAAGTGTGGTTAGAACATTCGGATAAAAGGATTTTCATTTTTCTGTGAACTATTCTTTTTTAAATTAATATTTTTTACTCATTGTAGGTCAATGGAACATTGATAAATTAAAAGGAAACTGTGTGTTTAACATGCATTATAGTGATCTGAGTGATCTGCTCTACTCAGCTCATTATTTTGACCTATGACTAGAGCAAATGACCGTAAAAGGTGTGCATAAATGTAAATAAAAAACAAAAGAAGACACAGGAGATTTAGCAATGATATGTCTAAACGTGTGATGAGCTGAGACCTGGAAGTGATTAACTTTCCCGGTGGGTCAAGTCATCTCCGAATTGGGAAACAGGAATGATGGGAAGTTCATTAAATTGCAGAGTGTTGGATTGAGGTTGGACCCTCAAAACTCACCGCCCTTACACTTTCGCCTTGAATGTGGGCGAATTTGCTCCTGTACACACATACATGCATATAGATTATTTTTCCTGCTAACCACATTTCCTCTCTCGCTGCGTGAGGGAAAACGCTTTCCCTCTTCCTGCTTCAGAAGTCTGGTCTTCTGCCGACAGACAATTGCTCTCTCAAGAGGCAGACAGCCACCAATAAAAGGAGAAAGAAGAAAGAAAGCACGAAGGACAAAATTTTGTGAGGAAAATGAAAATATCTGCTCTGCTCCTCAGTTTTCCCACCATGTGCTGTCCATTTTCTGCATGAGAGAAACTATATTGTGTGATATATAGGCTAATTATATATTCATTTACTCATAGCAAGAAGGTTTATTTGTGCATGAGAGTGGTGATCCATTTAACATGTCCACAAGTTCGGCAAAAAAATATTTTATTTCAAAATCTAGGCTTACGTTTTCCATTTTAGTGGGTTGAAATTGTGTGTGTGCTTGTTTTGTGATGTCTGACAGCACTGACCTACTTCAAACTTCTCAAAATGTGTCACAAAAGGGGAAGAAATTGCCATAATTGCTTACAGGGAAGCAGGCACACACAAGTCTCTCTCGGTCTCTCTCTCTCTCTCTCTCTCTCTCTCTGTCTCTCTCTCTCTCTTACAGAGACACACTTTCCTAACTTTTCCTATCTATCCCAAAACTTAAACACCTACTCACTTGTGCCAGTCAAGCCAATGTCTCTTTCTCTCCCTGTCTTATTTCTGGGTTGCTTTTAGATTTGAACTAGTTTCAGTATACTCACTTAATCTGTTACTATCTCTTCAAACACACAAACATGGTGTCATTTAGAAAAACGCGCTCAAACTGGGGCAAACTCTTTAGAAGCTGGGCATTGAAGAGCCCACCGATGGAATCCTACAAGGCAGAAGTGTATCATACACAGCTGACGGAGATGTGTGTGAAATATCTCAGAGCACTGCGTTGACGTGCAATCTCTTTTGGCTGTATGGATCAGTATAAGACTAAAAGAATCTGATCCTGGAGCAGTATGCATTCTTTAGGAACACTGAACCAGATTAAACATGCAGTCGGTCCTTACGTGTGCTACTACAGGACCGTACATTTCTCTGGAGAATGCATGTTTTAGAGCCTACGTGATTGTGAGATTTGGATTGTCTGCCAAACACGTTGCACGGTGTCTATCAGCTTTGACATATCATCTAACAGTCTGCACAGCGCTATGTGGTTCAGTCCCAATTGAGTGTGTAGGGGTTTGTGGGTAACTTCTCCTTAGAAACCATATAAGGTTTGCATGAGTCATTCTGTGTTTATGATCAGTAATGTTCCTATTTTGGTTGCACTTGAAACGTCTCCTTTCCAAATAACGTGTCATAAAAATATTACAGCGCTAGGTGAATGTTGTAATTGCAAATATGTGTGCCAAGTTTGAAACCTTGTAACTTTAAGCTCGAACAGATCTATTTCTTTTGTTGATGAAAGACTCTCTTTATGCTTGGATTTGGTTTATGATGTTGCTCCGATTGTAACTATAAACAGAGCCTGTCATATCTGGTTGGTCACACTTCACATTCTGACATGAATCATGAAGTTTAAACAATCAGTGAATATTAATAAAACAAGTGTTTCTATTTAAAAAGATGAGCGAGGTAGCTTTCTTCGTAAAATACATTATAAAACTTTTTAAATCTGTAGAACAAGTCCACAAACCGAGCAGATGATTGGTTTGTGGACTTGGGCTACAGATTTAAAAATCTGTATGGTGGGCTAGAAATGTTAAGTGCCTGATGTGAATATAATGGTCATCCCAAATTTTGCAGGCAGTTTTTTCGTTAGTGTGTGAATGCTTTGAAGGTTTTTATGCTAAAGTTTGAACACACTTTTAACCCTTCTGTTGCCCTCCATGTCGTCAACCTACTAGGGAAAAAATTTGAAAGGCACATATCCCTCTGTATATCTACTTAAACTCCCCTGTCAGGCCAGTAAAAAGCCAGGATTTGTACTAGAGGGACAAATAATGTCAGTGATGTGTTTTGATATGATTCACACAAAAATTCAAATTCCTTTTAAAAATGGAACTTGGGCTGACAGTAACTAGGATTTTGATTATCGTCTTTCAATTTCCATGGATGAAAAAATACTCACAGAGTATGAGTTACTTACAACAGAATTTTAAATTTTAGAGAATTTTTCGTTCGACTTACCGGTGGATCAATCTTTATGAGGGCAATGTCTGCTTTTTCATCAACGTCTTTGATCTTTGCATCATACGATTCTCCGTTTTTAAGTTCCACCTTCACTCTGTTTTTATTGGCTACCACGTGGGCATTGGTCACGATGAGGCCGTCTTCAGACACCACAAAGCCTGACCCGCTCGCCACTGCCATCTCTCGCTTAGAATAAACCATCCTAAGCAAAAAAGAGAAAGAGAGTGTGAGAAAAACACATGAGAAAAAACTGAGCATTTAAATGCTCTGAATTTTACACTAAGCAATGTTTCACACACGGCAAAGCCTTACTTGCGATAAAGTTCAATATGAACCACAGCAGGGGCGATCTTCTCCACTACATCCGCAATGAAATTGTACTTGTACCTCAGGCTGTCAGGGTTATCATGGGCGGCTGGAAAAAAGACAGATGAAATGTGAATTTACAGTAGATGTAGACAAACTCTAAAGGAAAATGTCAAATGACGTCACCCACCAAAACCGTAATATGAGACCAGTCATTAACTAAAAAAAGATAAGCGGTTGAAATTGTTCCTTAAATATATATGGACTTCTGTAGCTTATATAAGTCACACACAGGCACGCGAGTAGCCAGATCTGAGGAGTCCCTGTCTGAGGACGTGTCTGGAAATGTTGAACATCGTGCTCTGTAATTTCTCCATGAAGGGAATAGACAGATATTTTTTCCCTTTAAACCAAAGACGTTTATGATCAACACTCAAAAGCTCATAATAAACATTCCCCTTTATAAACTAAAGTGAGTGAAAATTGCTCTTTTAATTTTCAGCACTTTCTTACTGTCACCCTGAGGGTCAGACGGTTCGGTGTGCAGTGCAGACACAAGATAGTGAGCATCGTTTGAAGCGTATCAGCAAGACTGATGCAAGAGTGATGTGGGAACCCTATTTATTATGTATGATCACAGGGACCTCGAGAAAACATGGCTGCAGAAAGCATGTTAATTCAAGACATGAGAAGTCTTTATGGCTCATGGAGTTTGTGATAAAATGTTAAAATGAAAGAGCGAACTGGGTTGCATAGTTATGTTCTTTTCATAAGTGTAATTAAAGTCATATCCAGCGTAGTGCTGAAGTTCGTAACGACTGGAGTTTTCCAACATAATTATAGTTTTTAGCACTTTGTCTTCATGGGTTTATGGAAAGAAAAAGTTCCCGATCATCTTTCTTATCCATTCAACAACTAAACTTCCTGCTTCCTAGTGTGAAGTAGTCTCAAAGTACCCATATGTTCTACTTTGGATATGACACTAAAATCTATATGACTTGTATGTACTTTGTTTACATTCACAAGTACAATTTATAATGAATTCATATTTTCATATAATACTTGACTGAGATCAAGGTAAAAATGTTTGAATCGCTATACAAATTCCATATCGGACTAGGTCAGATATAAAAATTTGAAAATCATTAAAACAAAGTGGAATTCAAGACAGATTTGGGGCAGTGGTGGGGTGCTGGAACAATTATTTAAGCAGTTGTTTATATACTTTCATGATTGAAAAGGCCGGGTAAACAAGCTCCACCCGGACATGGCAGATATCCATTTGTGGAACAGAAACAAGCAGAAACAGGTTGCTAAGGTCCATCCTGCACTATTGCTGTTTGGTAGGCAGCATAAAAAGAATATAAAAATATTCCCAATCCTAAATATGCAACGGTATATACAGTTTTAGCATGACTCCTATGTATACGTTTTTAACTTCTGAAATAAGAAAAAATTGTCCACATTTGAAATAAATAAATCAAAAGATAAGCCCAAATAGACTGACTGGAGACAGTACAATCAGACCAAATCCATATGTGTATTTGTGTGTATTTTGGCCTCAATAAAACTAAAGCTTTTTACAATCACTAAACGATTAAACCAGTGCAACCTTTGATGTATTTATAGGTTTATACTTATTACATTACAGCTTACAGTGCTGTGAAACAGTCCAAATGAATCATATCGACAACCAATCTAAATCATTCTTCTCATTTACAACTACATGGCTTTATACCTGCACTTGGTGACTTATAACATTCCACATTCCACAATATTTAAACAATCTGACCAAAATTTAAGTTTACAAAACCGACAGGAAAAGGAAAACAAAAGTTTATTTTATGACTCCATAATATCCAGTGTGGTGAGAATGACCAGCTTCAGCCAAACAATAAAAAGGTGTAATGTTCATTCTTAAAATCACAAGTTTGGGAACTGGACGAGGCACGTTCATGGGTATTGTAAAATGCAGACCAACACATGACCAAACATTAAACATGAAGTTGATATATTACTTGTTTATTACTAACTTTGGCTTCTTTCAGATTTATTGTAGTGGTAAAACCGTATATTAACTGGCCAAGAAATATTAAAAATAGCTTCTGTTATTGCTAAAACTATGCTCTTGGCTAATAAAGTCCATAGAAACTGTAAAGTTCTGAAATTGTGTAAATGTAAAGAGGTCATGCCAGGCTTTGAGTGTTATTTACAGTCTCCGTGCAGTCACAATTTGTCAGAGGTCTTAACGCGGCATTTGTGACGCCTCTAATAGTGTGTTTGACTTCAGTCAGCACCAATAGAGGTGAACAGAAAGCTAAAAATGAACCCTTACTGTGGGAAAGTCCTACTATTTTACTCTACAAGAGAACAGACCAAAGGAGAAATGTTGGGGGGAGGTATTTTCCTAGTTTTCAAAGTTATAAGGGAGTGATGAAGCTCTGATCTCCAGGGCAGTATGAAACAGACATTAATATAATATGTGTTTCATGGTTTAGTCATGTTTCAGTCATTCTCTCAATCACATGCCTGTCTATTTGTGTTCTTTTTGATAAGTTTATTTCTAGACTAGGATCTAAGTGTAGACCTGTGTGTGTGTGCGGGGTTGACTATCCAATAAAAGGACAAATATATTTTAAATTTCCTCCATGTAACATGCTAAAAACACTTAAAGTAGTCCTCACTATTTAACAATCCAAAATAAGCCAAATTGAGTTCTGGTAAAAAAGGGCACAACCACTTGATTTCATTCAAATACGTCTTTCATACCATGCTAATGGTGCAGCACTAAACAAAGGCTTTATTCTACACAAACAAAGCACACAGACAAACACGAAGAACAAAACATTTAAACAACAAACTCTAGTGGAACCATGAAACAATGACATCTTTTCCTATCCATTTCACCCCATATCTCCACAAGCTCAGTCATTAAGTCACTAAGAAGAGTTCGAGTGAGAGGAAAGATCTATGAAAGGTCTGAGAACTATACTATCATTACAGGATCTGAGAATAATTCTGGATTAAGCAGCAGGATGTGAGAGACAGCCAAAGATTCACAGGCATGGGTGAACAAAGACTTTCCATAAAATGGAAAATAATGGGAACCACCTGTAGGAATAATAGAAATGACAAAACAAACAGTGTAAATGTGTTCCCAGTGAGAGAAGAAAGAAGAGAAAGAGAGAGAGATAGATAGATAGATAGATAGATAGATAGATAGATAGATAGATAGATAGATAGATAGATGGATGGATGGATGGATGGATAAAGAGAGAACCACAAAGACGAACAACACATAAAAACGGATAAAAACAGAAC
Source organism: Triplophysa dalaica (assembly GCF_015846415.1). NCBI lineage: Eukaryota > Metazoa > Chordata > Actinopteri > Cypriniformes > Nemacheilidae > Triplophysa > Triplophysa dalaica. The sequence goes on along the minus strand of NC_079556.1, from coordinate 6,060,739 downwards.
ATGTGTACACACACAACTGAGTCAGAGTCAGCACGAAAAGAAAACTCACAGATTGGGTTGCCAGCTGAAGAAAATAATAAAAAGTCCACAAACTCCCTGAAGATGCTTAATTAAAACCATGTAAAAGAAATCTAGACAACATTAGTGCAAATGTTAACACACACAAACACACTGCCCGCTCTTTCAAACTAAGAGCCTGTATAAAAGTTTCTGGATTACAGCTGATCCCAAAGCGCCAATATTTATAAAACAAATATACAAACACACTCACAAACATGCTCTCTTCACTTCAAACACACTCGTAGACACACAAATGACAAAACACAACTGTGGATCTCTGTGGATACATGCCGTCATGGTATTTGCATGTGTGTTCAGGCGATTTTAAGTGTGGCAATATTCATTATTTGGCTCTTTGAGTCACACATTTTATGGAGATCAGCTTTTATGATGGAAAGAAAATGTGATAAACTTTGTATCATTGTGCTTTTCTTGTAACATGTATGCTGACCAAGTGTAGCTGTATTTTCACAGCCAACTAGGCTTACTAATTAGTTTTAACAGACCATTATTTTTAAATTGTTAAAGTTTGTGAAAAAATATTAGTTTGGAGTTTCCAAAAATGTCAAGCAAAAATTCAAACGAAAAACACACTGAATCACGTAGATGACATTAAAAATAAGAGTAATGAAAGGGTAATCCTACCATAAAGCTGTATCAATTGTTTTACTCTTTGCACCCTGAGGTTTGGCAAAGTCAGGATGTCTTGTGAATAGCAATGAACAATTTGTTTTAAGCGATAGTTTACATTCTTGTCATTTCAAACCGTATGACTATCTTTTTCCACAGAAAACAAAAGAATATATTTTAAAGAGTGTTGTTATCTGGCCCACATTCACTTGCATTTGTTTTGGGTCAAAAACAGTTAAGTGTATTGGTGTCGATGTTGTTCGGTTACCAACTTTCTTTAAAATATCTTCTTTTATGTTCTGCAGAAGAAAGAAAGTCACACAGGTTTGAAAACGACAAGACGGTGAGTCTTAAACAAGCCATCTGAACTTGGCTGTTTTAAGACACCATTATAGCAAAAATGCCAATCCCTAAAAACAACAAGTCAACATGCAACACTCCTTCTGGCTCTTACACACATGTACACACAGGTCTAAACTGTGAACACGAGGGTGAACAAAACAGCTTTGAACTGAAGGTGTGAGTCTGGAAAGCATTTATATGAAGTCACTCCTCTATTCTCCTCCTCGGGCAAGCATTGTGCAGTCTATTTCCTTCAATCACAATCATCTCCAAACCCAAACCAGACCAGAATAAGGGTTGAAAGAGGAGAAATGCCTTGCAGGAGAGTGCCTGGATGAGTTTCTCTCTGCTTCTGATTTTTTCTGCACAACACTCGTTTTCCTACCAAATGCATAAGACTCAGAATTTGACCTAAATCTGCGACCAGCTGAGGGAAAGTGTCCTGAGTTGCAGGCAGGACTTAAGATCCAGATGCAAATGACATCACGAGCTCTGCACCAAAGTCTGTTTTCTTTAGGTGAGGCCAGGATTTGGAAACCACAGACCTCTTGCAGCTTGGCACATTGCTTATACACAGTTTTATTAGGCCAATATGCAGAGACTAGACACATGTTAACAGTTATGCCAAACGTATCCTCAATCCTAAAAGATCCTGGAGTGTTGAAGCGCTTATCTTACTCGCAGACAAATCACTCAACGGCTGTGTTTATACCAATGTGTTTGCTTTGCAATGTTTGCTTGTAAGCATGTTCAAGATCATTGTTGTCTATATGAGGACCAAATCTGCTATGAGAACCAAGACTTCTATCAACTAACCTTTAAAGGTTCCACAGTGTGCCAAAACTATAACACATCAAGGGTCTTTCACTGTGAACGGTGAAGACATGCACGATGGGTAAAGATAAAAATGCATTACACTTTAATACATTTACACACACATGAACAAAATATATAACATGAATCTGTGTAAGAACCAGATCAATTCATTTCCAATGAGCTCATCTGTTGTCTCACACCAAAATGCACAAAGATGTGAAGTGGTTCATTTTAGAAAGTGATACAGTATATTTTGAGGGCACACACAGCTCTAAATCTATCTATCTACCTACCTATATAGAATTACTTTATATGTTCTGCAATATATGTAAATATAACTCAAGTGCACTTAATTAAAATCTATGCGTAAAGCGTAACATGCGTAAAGCGTAACGTGCGCAAGGCAAAATGTGTTAACGAACAGGGGTAAAGTGTGATCATGTCTGCATGTTTATTTCTGGTGAAGTGCTCACCTGTCCCACACGCTCCCCGTTGTATGAAAAGCACCGGCGGCTGCTGCAGGCTCTGCGCCCGGTTACTGACCCGCTTCAGCTCGCAGATGTTATCATACGACACCCCATCGCTGCCGCATACCGGCTCGCTGCCCTTGCACACACACACTCCCGTTTTCCCTCTCCTCCTGACGGTGGCGGAGTACCCCACTCCTCCGGTTACCGAACACTTCAAACCTTCTCCACACACCGGGTCACCCAGTTTACCTACCCCGCCGCAAACTTCTCCCTCCCCGGACGCGCACACCAGGCAGCAGTTACAATGATCCATTACCTGCCCCGTAGGACAGTCCTTTGGCATAGACGGGCACATAGACTTATCACAGAGACTCGGGCAGCCGCCGACCACATAACGTTTACTGTCAGCTTGCAACGATGTTACAAAGACGCACACGCAAAACAAAGTCACAAAAATCATAATGAAGCAAGTTCGGACGAATACGGAATGCAAAAGTAGAAGATGCGGAAAAGAATCGAATATTGCGAGATAAATCACGTAGAGGAGCAACAAAGCCGCATCCGAGCGAGAATAAACTTTGGACCGAGCGCAGTGTATTGGTGAGTCGCGGGGGCGAGCACAATGCGCGTCTCTGCTTTTCTGCTGGCGCAGCGTTTATAAAAGCGCATCGGATTCCGCTCGGTCCGGCAGTCTTCCACACAATGACAACAAGCAATGCGATTGGTCTAAATGTGGGAAATACTTCAAACTTATGTGTGTGACCAGAGCAAAGCGAATTCCTACAGAAAGCACTAAACCAACACTCAACACCATAGTTCTTTCCAATAATGCTGTATGTCTATATGTTAGTAAATGCATATGAAACTTGTAAATTTTGGAATGAACAAACAACAAACAATATAGTATATTTACATTTTTATTCTTATGTTACTTATGCACCTACAGTTTATGTTAGTTCACAGGGCTTTGACTAATATTAACAAAAACATTTATATTGCTCTATGACATTTGTTATTACAATTATAATGACAAGTATATTGTATTTATGTTTTTTTGGCAGGACAATGATGCCCTTCAAACAGTGACATGTAAAGAATCAACTTCATTGTTCATTTTGAAGGTCATCTAATATAAGTTAACCAAATAGAGGGCTTTAAGTAAACAGTGTACTGTAAAACAATTTAAACCTTTTTTTTACAGAGCCCATTAAATAGTTTTTTGTCTCTTTATAAGATCCATCCATTCTAGACTTGAATTGTAAATGCAACTGATTCTCTCCTTGACTAGAATTGTAAAGAGTATGTATGAACACCCACAGAAAATAACAAAGAAACTATCTAGCACAATCCCCTCACACGTACACAAGTGTATTTATGAATTAAGAAAAACGAGACCGATTCCTCTAATTGTACAATTAAATTAACCCTTAAATAAAATGTTAACAGACTGGTGTGGAACTTTTAACTGGTGTTCTGAGCTTCAACTTCTGCTGTAACTTCCTCCTGATTTACAGGCACTAAAACGAACCATGATGAACATTTTTGTGGTAAAACAAGGGCTTGAGCATTCACAGGTGGGAGTGAGTCCAAGTATTTTATAGGCTAGCAACGTGTCACGCAGTGCTCATTCGCACACAAACTACATATTTGAGATGCTAGTGGTAGATCTTATGGAAATGTATATTTGTGGAGGCATGCTATGATGGCGTGTTTGTGTGCAAAATGTAAAATAAAATCAATTGGTCAAAAGCATCTATACAGGGGCTTGGCCATGAAATCATACCTGGACTGAGGACTGTGAGGGTGAGCTGTTTAGAAACTCTAAGTAGGTGATTTTACTGTTTCTCTGGTGAACAAAGAATAAGTTGAACAGTTCTATCAAATTTTGCTTTCAATTTTTACATCAATGCCAACTTCTCTTTAAGTTCATTTAAAGAAACTTTAAATAATGAAAACTTAAGATGTTTTTACGTTTTTGTGATGTTACAAAACACAAAAAAAACTAAATTACAGGTAAGAAAATCTAAAATTACTTATCAGAATTGTCAACTTGTCTTATCTGTAAAATGGTGAAGAGTATGGAGAGGCTTCTGAGACTCTCATTGTATAATTTTCAGCACATTTAACCCCAGCTGACGCCACCGCTGTCATGCATGGTCTTATAGTTGGTGACATCACATACTCTTCATGAAAACACTTAGTAAAAAAAAATATTTCAGGGTTTTAAGTGTCAATGAGCATAAATGGATTTGGCTGTTTAGGTGAATATCTACAGTTGTTTTCAACTTCCAACAGAGGGCAATAGAGTCTACTTTTCACTAACAAAGGTATAAATGATTAAATAGGATGCGGATTGAACATTATATACTGTGCCATTTTTGTTGTGCAGATATGACATGATATACTAACGACTATAATATCCCAACGTCTTGTTTACAAGTCAGGACCAGTATTTAAAAAAAGAAGAATATCACTTAAGGGGTGGTTTCCCGGACAGGGATTATCTGAAACCAGGACTAGACCTAAGTTAAATTAGGATATCTGTGTGCATTTAAAAACAAAAACAGACCCAATGATGTATTTTAAGATACTCTTACATTTAGTTAAGTCTGGGACAATAAATCCTCTCTAGGAAACCGCCCCAAAGGGTTTGAATTTGTGTAATAAAATGCTTTAATTTGAATTCTTGGTTTTATGTAGTTGGATGTCTAAAAGCATAAATTCTGTGGTATTTTGCATTGTGAACAGTTTCCCGAACAACAACCTAACAATTCTCTACATATTACAATAATGCATAACTGTACAGAATGTGAAATTAATCAACTCGATCAACTGAACTTGGTTTATTGCTTTGTCATTGTCTCATAATAAATATTTCAAACAACCAAAATTAAAACTGTTAAAGCACAAAACAAGAAAAGGGTTAAAGACCTCTTTAAAAAAGGCACAAGGACTGTTTTAGACAGCCCTTCAGGACCTCAAAAGGTAACTTAGGTTAGAGGGAAAAACAGATCACAGTGCAAAGATAAAAACACACTGAAAAGTATTTTGTCAACAGGCATAGTAGTCATTTTTAAATCCCAATAACACAAGGCAACCAAATGATAAATTTGAAAGCAGATGGAACGCACACGGCACACACACAATGAATGGCTACTAAAATAAAATGGAACTGGGACAAATACACAGCATTAATGTAATCAGTCTTACTGTATACAGCCCATTAAGTTATACAAACCAGTGGATTTTATCCACAAATGTCTACTGGAGACAAACAAGTACTACAGTTACAAAAAAAATCACCCAGATCCATGTATACGATTAGATAAAAATTAGGTAAATAGACGGTCAGTCAAAATAAACCCCAGCTTAGTCCACAGGATTAGTCACATTAACAGTACACAGAAGAGTCATTAGGATTCTATTCAGGAGAAAAAAAACAAGAAAAGCTTATGAAACATTTGGGAATTTCTGGACTCAAGCACTAAATCAACCTCTTCCTGCCTGTGGTTAGCAGGGGAATCATCATCCATTTAGTCACAGTCCTCCAACATATTCCCAGCCGTCTTTTCATTTCACATGTCCAAAACCATAAGAAAGTGTTCACTGTTTCTTCTGCTTTCGGTTTAAATATTCCTTTAATCTTTACTTTCTGCTCTTGTATCAACACAGAAACTTGAGGGTCTGGAATCTTTGGTGTCTGTTTGTCGTAGTGTCGCTCACTAGTGTAAATGAATATGGTTAATTTCACAATTCTGATTTTGGTCGTGAGGTTACGTCCAGTCAGTTTGAATCCAGTTGGGCCTCTAGGTCAAAGGTCAAAGTTTTAACGTTTATAATATCTAGACTTCGCTGACAGGCAGATCAACACCATCCAGGTCGAGTTGGAGCGATGGCGCGTCGCACATCCCGAAGCTGCTGCGACGACGCCACGGCGATTCATGTGTCACTTGGAGAGGCGGGTTTCTTGCAGTGACAGCCGGGCATGGGGGCGGGGCAGCAGGCTCATGAAGTGCTCGCTGTCCCATGCTAGCCCTCGTGGGACCAGACATGGCAGGGCTGGGCGAGCAGGGGCCGATGTGACCCGTGTGCTGGCGGTAGAAACAGGAACTGCCAACAATGTGCTCCTGAACACGCACAAAGAGAATACAATATAAAGTTATTTATTATTCAATTCAATACAAACGAGGCCAGCTTTTTAAAGTCCTGGTCTGAATAAGGTGGTGTGGTTAGAGTTAGAACTGTAGCCTTCTAAATCGCAGGGTTCAAAAGGATTAGAAGTTAGCTGTGAGACACAACATCTGCATTGAGGAGAAGGCAATACAGTAATGATCAAAGGCAGAACATTTGAGGTTTAGGAAGCAGAAGATCAGAGGTACCAGAGCCAGCAGAGCACCAGATCAGAAGTGTTAGTATTCAGAGAGCCCAGCTGTCTCCCTCACTGGAAAACAGAAGATGAACGGCAGAATGTGAGACAAAGGAGTAAGACAGAGAGATACAGTTAAAGAAGAAGATGATGGACAACAAAGGAAGACAGAATGTTAATAAAAAACAGAAGAAAAGGACAGAGATTAAAAATATAGCTGCATTTTAATAAAAAGGAGTCGAAAAGTCTACGACAACCAGAGATTTAAATTTGTATTTTATCTGTAACACGTATTCAAAAAAAAATTGATTTTCTTGTTTCAATTGAATTACACAAGATGCTCTTACATCATTACAACATGGTTGGTTCTGCACAAACTTGCTTATGTGGATGCTGTCAATGTTTCACGTGCCAACTTCACACTTGTGTTATGCAAATCATTTTTAAAAATAAACTGATCTTAAATGAGAACATTTAAAATAAGAGCATTTTTAATAGTAGTTTGGGACTTTTGGACCCCACTGCATATAATTGTTTATTTCTCAGCTGTTAGAATTGCTAAACAGGAAAAAAACAATGAACCATTCTCAAGTCCATAACGCAGGGGTTGTGTGAGAAAACATATAAACTATATTATATATATATATTATTTTTTTAATATTTAAGTGAAAATGCAGCACTGTAACTTCCTTGTTACAAGTAGACATTAGAAACTGTGCATTTATGTGGTTTAAAACTAATATGCAGGTAAAGTAGAAAAAACATGGGTTGGGAAAATAAGGGGGGAAATATAATTTCATAACCTATTTTGCTGCATAAATTAAAAAAGAAAAGCATCCTTGAACCACATGTTAAAGATGTGCTAAATGCATCATATAAGACTTGTGAAACATGCGTGTTGGATGTGTAGGAGACTGCAGTGGGCTGGCAGAGAGGCAAAGCATATGTCATGAGTAAAGGGCGTCAATATTAACCGTTAGTTTAAATGAGGGAACCACTCACAGTGTGGAGAAAAAACAGATGAGGAAAATACAACAAAAAAGTTAGCTGGAAACCGTCAGCAGAGAAATGTATGTATCCTGATGCGAACAGTTTTTTTCCGCATGATTCAAACAGCGAGTGTTCTGGATAAGTTAGCTGTGCTTTGTGAGCGTGTCAAATGAGCACATCCTAAAAAAACCAAATGGAACAGTATGTCCCTGTGCGTGTGTGTGAGTTAGCGGCGACTCTAAAGCGAAGCAGGGAAGAGGGAGAAGTGGGCGGGTCAAAGGGGCGGAGCTCACATACGTGTTGCCTTGAGTGACACGTGGTGTGTACCTCTGTATACAAGGGCTTGAATGCCTTCTGGCCTGACGCATCTGAAACAACAGTTCAATGCTACATTAGAGGAAGACGGATAAAGAGTGAGGTAGACAGAGAGGTAGAGTATCGCAGTGGCCCTTGAGGTATTTTCATAAAACCACACTTGAGTTTAGAAATGCCATTGCATTAGACAACTAAATACCAAATGGCATCAGCAACAAATTTCATATTTTTTATCCTAATTGTTTTTTGCTAGTTGACATCAAAATAAAAGCCACTTGGCTTTAAAACTTTAAATTGTAGAATGCGATGACATTGTGAAGGTGGATGAAGGATCTGAATACATTTAGGAACTTACTGTAGGTGGGAGAGAAAGACGCAGAGTACTAAGTACTAAACAACTAAAAAAACACACTGTGGCCCACACATAGTATATACAGTTCTTGTTTTTTCAAGAGTAAAAACCACACTTAAAATATCACCAATCTCAACCCAAACCACTGCAGTCAGGCCATTATTTACCTGTGTGTTTTTGTGTGTGTGTGTGTGTGTGTGTATATGTGTAGAAAAGAAAGAAAAGCAATAGAACAGGACTTTTGCACAGATATTATGTAGATACACCACTGAGCTTACATACAAAGCAGCCAGGTTCATGAATTCACAATCTTTTGCTTTGGTCACAGGCAAAGCAAGTATATTGGTATTTTGCATGTATGCATGCGTGCATCAAGTAAATGTGTGCGTGTACATACAGAGGCTGCAGAACGGCCCGGGCCCCTTTGAGCCACTATGGCTCCTGAAATAGCCTTGATCCAGCTGTGCATCTCCTCAGGGCTATCAGCCTGAAACCAAACAATGAAAAAGTCTAGATTTTTACAATATCTGCAGAAACGCAAGTGGTACTTGCTTGTGCAAATCTTGTCAGAATAACGTTTGTCTTTTTGTGGGTTGTTGTCAGGGCGTAGCTATGAAGTTGACAAGGTCAGGGTGGTTTTTAATTCAGAACCAATGCCACACGTCAAAAGCAAAGTGGTCGGCAAATTCTAAACTAATAGTCTTACATTACATTACATATGCATTTGGCAGAAGCTTTTATCCGACCCGACTTACATTGCATTATACTATACATTTGTATCAGAGTATGTGCAATCCCTGGGATTGAACCAATGACCTTGACGTTGCTAGCACCATGATCTAACCACTGAGCAACAGGAAAGCTTGTCTTAAAAAAGTACAACTCATAAAACACAAGCATTAGAAGTATTGTTTTCAAGCATTGCATATTTAGAGAAAAGCTCTGCCGAAACATCTCACCTGGATATAAAATGTTCTGGATGCTGTAACAACTTCAAAGAGGTTGTCTCGCATCATTATTTCACTGAAAATGAAAAGAGGAGATTTATAAAAGTTATATAAAACAAGCAAATCTGACTTGTTTTACTCCAATAACAACAACCCAAAGCAGGTGATTGGCTGCCATGATACATCTGTTTTGTACCTGTGTTTGCATTCTTGAACCTTATGGACCTCCTTCAGAATAATAATCCGCAAAGGCTCCTTCTCCTGAAACAGAAAGAAGGAGAGAAATAAAACACTCAGTGGTCCAGCAGAATCATGATTATTGGCATGAAGTCTACCACCTTGCACCCTATACTAGCAAAGATGATCAATATCTAACATGGAGAAACACAGACACACATCCAGCGAAAACACAACAGGCAGATGCTTGGAATTTTACATGCATAGAACAGTTCATGTTGAGACAGAACGCTGGTATTTACTTTAGCTTTTGTTCCGATTATAAAAAGAAAAACACTCACGGAACTGTAATCACATTCATTACATTTCATAAAAGTCTGACGCCCCCTGTTATGACAGAATCTGTATTTCTCTCTTCCAGCCTCCATGTCAAGGTGAACCAAATATAAAACTCTGGGAAATATTTAATGATTCATAAACTTCTGCGTTTTTGAGTCTCCACTGACCATCTGTGAGATACTGGAATGACACTGCACATAATATTAAGCAGCATTCAATACTTAACAATGGATATCAATGCTGTAAAAGTGAAGAGTAAATACAGCATACCTGCTCAGACTTGAAGTAACTCATGGAGTTCTGCTCCAGAACGAAATACCTCCGTTTCCAGTTCTTCATCTAGAGAAAAACTGCATTTCATTTCACAATTCAGCAATATATAATGCGTTATAAAATCTATAAAGACCAGGTCTAAAAATAGACTAACCAGTGCACCCTGTTTGACGCAGTATCCCGCTTTAACCATGCTATGACTCTGCGCTGCTCTACTTTGTAAATACAGCGGCTGGTTGGGAGTCTTTCTCAAGGCCACTTTCTCTCCCGCAACTCCGTGCCCCGCCTCTCCATCCTGAATTAAATTAACATACTGCATGAACACACAAGAAAACATAGCTTTGAAGAACTCGGACACTTGAAAAAAGTACCCCAGAACTGTTTGCTGTCCTAGATTCTTCAAATGATCTTCTTCTGTTGTCAACAGAACAAAGACATTTATAATGCAATTTTTCCTACTATGGTAGTCATTGGGTCCAAGATCTTTCTCTTTGTTCAGATGTTCTTTGCACAGATTTGGAACAACTCGAAGGTGAGTAAATGATGACAGAATTTTTATTTTTAGGTGAACTAACCTTTTAATATCAACCCTAGTTTTAACTGACGGAATGACTAACAGGAACAGTAAGTTTGCTTAGTGCTGCATTAAATGTCCTGCATTACCAGCAAGATAAAAGCGGTATTACTTTGCGTCACTTCTATGTGATTGGCAGTACCTGTGTCTGTGTGAGGACAGCCACTCCTGCAATAATCTCCAACTTGTAAGGGCCCTGTGTCTTGTTGCCATTAGAAGCCAATTTCTGACTCTCAGCATGAACTCCATCTGAAGACTTAGGAACCTTAAAGAGTTTCAGACATCAGCAAAATAAGATTCAAAAATATGAATTAGACAAAACCATGGCAAAGGGAAAAACTACTCATGAACATGTATGAATTAACCATCGACTGTGAAACTCAACAACAGTTGATTGTGTTTCCTTCAATCGAACAGGCCGCACTCCAAGAGTGCCTGGTGTACAGTGAGTGCTTCCTGCCATTGCATGTGGAAGTGTGATACATTGGTGACAGGGAGAAAGTAGGCAAGAGACAAAGACATCGTGGTGTGTGTGTGTGTGCTTGAGCCTGACTCAGAGGTGAGGGTCGTTAAAACAATACAACTTCCCATTAGTCAGCCAAGTGACTCGCACACGGAAAAAGCCATCAGGATTGAAACACAAGACAGGGTTTTCGGAGGAACTTTCAACTTCCTGTGTGAATGTACGTTTGTGACTCGGCCAGAGATTGAAAGACAACTCCAACTAACTGCAATTAGGAATTCTTGAAAACACATTCGCTGTTGTATTGGGTGCAATTTACCTAAATTAGGAATTGGCTTTTACAAACATTGCGGTGGCATACTATTCCCAATAGAGTAGAGTAATTTGCCAAATTATAGATTTTTCAATTCTTTTTTTCAGAATCCAAATCCTGACTCCCAAAATAAAATTCATTTGCAAAAGATTTGGAAACCTCAAAATAATAGCTGCCTATGGTATTTTGGTGGAAGGTACATTTTTGTAAAGCGACCTATGGATAAGGGTGTGCGTACACATTCACGCTGAGTTTTAAGTGTGTTGAACTCACCGTGATTTTGGTCGCGTTGTTGAGTGCATTGACCCAATCCACTAGATCCTGCTGATCATTAGCCTGCAGAAAGTACTTTCGCATGCCTGCATTAATAACTGTGACAAACAGAAAACAGACAGATTAAACATCTCATCTCATTCTGCATCTCTACATGATCTAAAAGTATACACGCAGCTTTAATGTTTTTCAAAAAGCATCTTAACACTGACGGTCTCTGTTAGAGAATAGCACACTTAATTGATCACCATAGTATCAGTTCCTAAAGTCAGACTATGTGAATCAATTTCAAATTAAAAATCTGCACGGAAATTCATTTTGAGATGTCTAATTCAAAGGCTGTTTGCTGGGATAAAGAGGTGAATGCTAGAATTCACTGCGGCACAATAAACGCCTTTGTGTGTCATGTTGTGCTCTACTGAAATGTTCAGCCTAGCACCAAGAGGTCACACTCGTGTGTAGTGGTCTCATTGTGCATCCACGGTTAAAGCTTGTGTGTGTATACAGCACTTTCTCTTATTAATGGCATTTTGAAAATACTCATGAGGTTGAAACACAAAGACCAAGTCACCAGTGTGACCAGGCACAAGGAATCCCCCTCTTCCAGCATTAATAACTTGACCAAAATGTCTTTGGAAACACTGACGTCAATAAAGCTGAAGATTGTTCTGCAACAGTGGACCAATCAGCTGTGAGCTTACAGCTTGTGCTTAATAAAATAATACATTTTTATTACGAACTATTTCAATCTATTGGAAATAACACTGTGGAGATGGCTAAGGAATATAGTGCACAAGTCATATGGAAATGCTCTTCATAATGATGTACAGAAGCGTCCTACAGTACAGTAGGTACGATTATAGAAACACATGTGCACACACAGCAGCCCCCTAAAACACACATCTATCAAGTGACGAGACCACTGCTTCCTGTTTTCACTCATGCTCTGCACGAGTCTACCATGTGTCGTGCAGTAACTATATGCAAAACAACAAAGACCCAGTGAGGATATGAACATACTCTAGTCATCCCAGTGGGAACAAGAGTGTAAAAGATATTCTGATTGGAAGAACACAATGATAAACTAATATGGCCTGAACTGCTACTATTAAGCCCTGTCCTCCTTGAAACTAAAAGACACAATAAAAAACGTCTTTAATAAAATCAACCATTTTAATTCCAAAAGTATTCACAATTTGTCCAGTACTGTGATGTAGTGCACAATAATTTTGTCCTGTGTGTGTGTGAGTGTGTGTGTGTGTGTGTGTGTGTGTGTGTGTGTGTAAAAATTAGAGGATCTTACCAAAGCAGTACTCAGCCTTTGGCCTCAGTTTGGTGGCATCACTGACCTAAAGGGTAGAAAAAAATAAGAAAGAGAATAAGAAATAAGACCAAAATTCAGAAATTGATATAGCTGTGCCACATCATTGTTTTTATACTAGTTCCCTCACAAAAAGGTATCATGGTCAAATAATACCATCAGAATTGAATACGTTCTTATTCTGATATTTATGCAACTACAAAATGATAATCGTATTCATGTGCCATCATATTTATGTAGTACTACCATGCCATAGAATAAAAAAAATATGCAATGTTATAAAAATTAAGATGCAGAAAAGGCAACATAGGTCAAAACTTTCTTGTGTAAAAAAAGGTGCTTACTTTGGATATATAAGCGAGACTGAGAGATCCCACGTGTTTGGAACCTACAGGCAGGTTCTAGTAGAACAAAACCTACAACATTATCTCATCGACAACAACAACTTTGAACATTGACAGCTCATTACCCAGAAGGCAAAGTACTGAAGCCATAAGAGTATAATACTAAATAGTTTGAGATGGTACCTGGGGGTTGTCCATGTACCAGACCAGACTGCCCTGCTGCGTGTCCAATATGAAATACCGCCGTAGGAACTTGCCGCTGCTCTCCACATCCTCAATGTCCAGGAAACCGCAGATGCGGTTCTGCCGGTCCACGTAAGGCATGTCCCCCTCTCGTCACACTACACATTCCACCTCTCTCTGATACCAGAATCTTCTGAGAGAGATGGGGAGAGAGAGAAGGTTTAGTCAGAGCAGTTTGGCCTTAAACCACATCCTTAACCTTGCTGATTCCCCTCTCTCTCCCTTTCTCAATTGAAAAATATTTTCTTTCTCTGATGTTCGCCAACATTTTGTCCATCTACCCGCAAAGGAACTGAATCACGGCCCTCTCCTGCATTAGTCATGGCCAGGGCAGTAAATTTTTTTAAGTGGGATGAAGAACAAGGAATAAAGAAAGATTGTAATATTGTCTTATTGTTTTAGTGTCAGAGTTTTTTTTTCTTCTCAAATTTCAAACGTGTCAGCCAGTTAGTGGTCTGCATTTAACAGAGAAAAAAACAGCTGAGAAAAATTAGGACTGGGTAACAGCATCTACTTCCCTATATGAAACAGGTTGCTTTTTTTCTGTCATCCAGTATCATAACGTCACAATTTGATCCCAACTAATATAATCTCCTTTACTTCTCTAAACAATAGTAAATGAGTAAATATATACATGATCATTTTGGTTTTATTCTATGAACAATATTTCTCAGAAATTCTAGAAAAACATGTCAAAATAACTGAAAAGATTTATATTTTTATACCTCGAATACCGCAAAGAAAGAGTTCATATTCACTGTTAAGGCACTTTATTTACATCTAAATAAACATTTGTACATCTTAACATTTGTACATCTATTTAGGAAAAGTTCAAAAATAATTCTTGATCTGATAACGTTTTATTGCAGTTTTTATTCAATTTAACGGTCATGTCATGCCTTTAACACTGCTTTATGATGACTTTATGTCACTCCTGAGGTTAGAATTTGATATCTGGAATGAACACAATTACATCTAAAATTGAAAATTTGGAATATAAATGCAGTAGTTATTAAATGAATACTTAAACAATGCGAAAGCACATTTTTGCTCTCAATACGTAATCATTTAATTTCACTACACATAAACTAACTTATTTTTGGAGCTTCCAACCTTCTGTGCTTTTTAACATTAACAAACATTCTGATAACACGTGCATATATGGAACCCATTGCATCAGAGTGACAACATACACAGGCCGGAGAATAAAACCAGCATTCTCCTGCTCCAGCGCAGAGGCATAAATGGCACGAATGCAACACATAAACAGACAAAGGCTGTGAACGAAGACAAGGCCTGCTGTGTCATCGCCCCACAGAGGCAACAATGACCGTGAGTCACCCGACCAATTAGCATGAAGCACTGTATGGCCCTGCCCTGGGTTCCAGAGCACAAAATCGGCCTTGTGTTTTGGAATGTGCATAGGTTCTAGAGCAGCGCAGTTCCTTCAGGTCTATGTATTAAACCGAGGGCTATACCATCAAAATGTCACGCATACCCTTTAACAGAGTGACACAAATATCTGTAATCTGCAGACAGGCTGCTTATCAAAGAGGGTAACAGCTGGGGTGGGTTCTGATGCCACTCTCTCTCGGTTGAGATTTTCATTTTAGATTAGGCAGATAGTCTGCAAGACAGGCCTGATCACGTTCTGGACAGGATTCTTAGTGTTCCTCAATGCTCCTCATGCACTTGATTTAGAAAAATCACAAAGCACACAACGTACTTATATAGACCTAACTTATAATATACTGTGAGTGTAACAAGGCTAGGATTACATGCTGAGCATAATTTGTTTATGCCGTTTAATGTACCTTAGACACAAGCTGGCGCACATAGGCACACACAAAGTTCAGGCTGCTTTGCATGCACATATCCTTGTTTGAATACCTGATTAGAAAACAAATCTGGTGTTTAACAAAGACTGGAGACCGAGATAAGGCAGAAAACGGCTGTTTATACGGACAGTGCGTTTGAGTATGTTCGAGAGAAAACGCATCCCTTCTTTGACCTATTTCACTCATATTACTCAACCAGTGTGTGATCCGAGCAGAGATTCAGGCACAGCAGACAAGCACTCACACCTCACATGTTCACTGTGGTAAATCAGGTAAATCTGTCAGAGAGGTTGTACCACACTCCTGCCCCGAAGCAATTTTCTACAAATGCAAACCTGAGTATGCATACCAAGGTAACAGGAATAGTTCACCCAAAAATTACGATTCTGTCATCATTTACTCACCTTCATGTCATTTCATATCTGTATAAATTACACAGAGAAAGATATCTGGAAGAATGTTAGCAATTTTCTATTCTGTGAGATCATTAACTGCCACAGTAGGACAAATTAAGTGGTTGTCAAAGGTGCCCCAGAACAGTTTGTTTTCCTAAATTCTTCAAAATATCTCCCTTTGTGTTCAACAGAACAAAAAGATACAATAGTTTTTTCCTTCTATGGAAGTGGAGGGTGTCACAGAACTGAAAATTACTTACAAATATCTTTCTTTGTGTTCAAGAGAACAAAAAAATGTATACAAATTTGCAACAACCTGAGGGTGAGTATATGATGACACAATTTTCTTTTTTGAGTGAACTAGCCCTTTAATATTTTGTTGAAACTAGTAACTTTGTATTAGCACCTTTTGTATTATTGCTTCTGTATGTCATATCGCTTATTGCTCCCTGAACTCTCTGAAAGTCGCTTTGGATAAAAGAGTCTGCTAAATGACTAAATGAAATATGGTTTTCCCTTTTCAAAACTTGCATTTAGATGCATGTAGTAAAGCTGAGAGATTTTGCCACATATGTAGTAAGCAACACCTTAAGGAAAATAAGCTCTATTATCTATTACATTTACGCATTTGGCAGACAGTTTTATCTAAAGTGACTTATATTGCATTATACTCCACATTTATTTCCGAGTATGTGAAATCCCTGGGATCGAACCATGACCATGCTTTAACCACTCAACTATTATAATGTGAGATACAAAAACATATTTTTTTGAAAATTAGTTTATTTCAGTATGCTTTTCAACCTTTTTATTTAGTTTTTGATATATTATTTAACTATACAAATGAATGTCTAAAATCTAGTTTAATGCTATAATACTGTCATGCACAAAAACACCAGCCTGTGTAGAATGTGGACAGAAGCGTAACACATCCGTGTAGTAAACACATACTTCAAGAACGTGCATGAAATACAAAACACTTATGATTGACTCAAACAAATGACTACAGAAAACTTTAATATTCCACTTGAGTCGAATATTTAATTCCACAACAGGAATATAAAAGAAAAAATACACAGATTTTAACACCGTTTCCAATTTCCAATATAATGTGACTTCACAGAAAATGACTTTCCACAGTCACCATAACGTTTCCCAATTACAAACCAAGGAAAAATGTTCCCTGACAGTTTCACTCATCACATCCGCCTCCAAATTCTGTCAAAATGTGCTCACTCTTCTGTCATTTCAAACCTATATGACTTTCTTTCTTCAAACCGAACACAAATGAAGATATTTTGAAGATAGTTGGTAACCTAACAGCACTGGACCCATTCACTTCTGTTGTACGGACACAAAACCAAAACAAGTGAACGGGGGCCAGTTAACAACATTCTTCAAAATATCTTATTTTGTGTTCTGCGAAAGAAAGTCATACAGGTTTGAAATGACAAAAGGGTGAGTAAATGATGACACATTTTTATGGGGTGAACTAACCTCATCACTTTAATGTGAACTTTAGAGTGTTTTAGGTTTCAGGCCACAGCTCAGGACAGACTGATCATTTATTACCCACAAACCACATTAAAAAACAAACAAATCAAACCACAGCTAAAGAGCAAAGCAATATATAAATTCACAAAGGTTTTATTAAAGTAAAACGTGTAGTTACTACGTTTAAGTGGGTGGGTTGCCATATGTATTGCAATACTGGAAATATCATTGTTAAACTGTTTTTATAGTTAAACTAAAGTAGATTTGTGGTTAGTGTGGTTATACTGTAAATTCCATAGTTAAAATATGTTTAATTTACTCTAAACCATTGCTTATTTTCGTATGGAAAAGTTCATAGTCAGATTTATCATTAAAAATGTGAAGCTAACTACGTAATAACGTTACAATCTAAATCCAAACGATATCGTTTGTCGAATAAACTCATGCTGATGTACAATTAAACGGTCAATTCTTCACATTGTTATTGTTATGGAGGACAAATCTCAGCGTCTGTCAAGCAACACCGCGGACAAGCCCAACCTCGCCCCGTCTCCATATAATCCTGCTTTAAATCTACTCCGGGATCCGCGTTTAACCTTTAATTCAGATCTGTGTTCATAAACGCACCACGCCAGAAAGGGATGCATTAGCATATCAAAGACATATTTCTAGGAATACTCACTTGGTTAATTTTCGCTCAAGCGGTTCTGTTCAGCCCATCTCGTGCTCGCATCCCCGTTCACAAACTTCACGAGTGTTTTTCCTGCAGAACCGGAAGTGGCTGTACACGTCACTGCTGCAGGTTTGATGTGTCCGTTTGCACTCGCTTTCTCAATTCTTCTCCTGTATGTTATCGTCATACATTTAAACTAATGTTAATTATGTTATATAGTTTTAAATAAACACGTTTAGTCTTTAATTGGTATAAAACAGCCTTTCAATCGCCACAGTTGATACAAATATTTGATAGGAAATTATACATTATCCTCCACCGTAGTAACAAAAAATCTGACATATGTCCGAATCGATTACTTTTTAGCTTTCGTCTGTAGTTTACCAATATCCCAAATGGATCATCGGTTTCCCACTAGATGCATATAAAAAATCAAGACGTACCAACTCCGAAAGCAAGAAAATTGAAGTTACTGAATCGTCAAACTTAATCGACCTGGCCCAAAACAACCCCCACCGCCTAGTGGTTGCATTAAATAATGCAATGCAGTTGTGGATGGACTCGATTCTCGAACCACCACGTTTTTTTTAGAACTGTATACATTTTTTCAATTGTATAATTATGTGCCTTTATGTTATATTGTGCTATAATATGTGTTTAACAACCCAGCTTTTTTATAATCACACAGCTGAACTCCCCCTAGAGTTTTCAGCTGGTATAACACCATTATGACAGAGCCCCAGAGAACACATGAACTGATATAAAATTGTATATGTACCAGTTGTTTCTGCCAGACACATAAACTTTAATGGAGGTAAAAAGGATGTGATCGAATTTATCAACAGAATTATAACTGTAGTTTATGTTTGGACTTGCTGGTCTTACTTGGTTTTGTTAAGTACAGTATATCAACAGATCATACAAAGGCCTTAAGGTCCTGTTGTTACTGTTTTTCTAAAATATATTCACTGTAACATTAATGTTTGCATTTGGATCTGGAAAAATCATGTTTGGTATGTACATTCATTACACAATGAAATAAAATGTAATCTGGCCAGATTTTACACCGTATGAGGTTTTTGGTACTTTATGTTCATTTGGCCACACCGCATACATAATTGTGCACCAGTTATCAGTCTATTAAAAGAGGAATTTATTTTACAACATAGTCAGCTGTGTCTTTCCCATGCTTTTATAATCGTACAATCTTTTATAAAGGTTGTATAATCTTGATGAGTTGTCATTCTTATGTCTTCTTTTTAACAAGAGCCATAATGTCAAAAGTCTGATAACACATTTGAAAGGCACTACACACAAAACAAGAAATAAATGCCTATATAATTTTATTAGGGACATTTGTATGATTGTAATGTAAATAATTGGTATATTCTACATTACATCTACAAAGTGAGATATTAATCAGACATTTTTTATTCTTTTAAGGAACCATACTGAGTCTGAGGGCCACTGCCTGTGTAAATGTCATCACCTGGTACAAACGGTTTTATAACACATACACTGTCCATTATTTGATGATTTGTTTGAACCATTGTCCTATTATCCAAAGTACTGTAATCTGTGGTACATTATTTAATTTTTATTTAAAAATAAACAAATAATTGGTTAAGACATAGATTAGCAGAAAAAGGCGTATCATTGTGTGTGCCAGAAATTGTATTATCTTTACTGCAATCTCCAATCATTATAACAAACTTCAGTGTCAACAGTTGTATAAATAAACACAAACAGAATTGCATATATTCAGCTGCTTCTTTTCCACAATTGTGTGGTTGTATTTTTATCCATTTGTTTATGTTAATGTGTCATGATCTTGTGTTGAGTATATAAGTGATGCTTTAAACTTTGAAAACCAACTCAGTCTGAGAAGAACTATGGAAGGCCTGGCGCTTCTTCTCTGTGTGCTTCTAACAGCAAAATGCTTTCAAGGTAAAATATCCTCCAAAAAAGAAATAACGTTGAATGTTTTGCTCTAGTTCTTTAATTATTAAAAATCTTACTGTACATCAAATATCATTTATGTCGTTTTACAGCAACAACCATTTGGCCATGGACATCAGGTAAATAATATACTACAATACAACACAATATATATATATTATATAATAATATCATAATTTTGTATAGACGAAACTGCCAGCACATCAGATCCCTGGAAAACTGATTGGACATGGGCAGGTAATTTATTTTGTACAGACTTTTATGACACAACACTGCATCCCTCAGCAGGTATTTGATGGTTATGCTGTTCATGTGTACCTAAATAGCAGCACTATGAAAATAATGTTTATGGACCTTATTAGAAAAACCTCTTAAACTAATTAATTGTTTTTTTGTCTAATGTCTAATGGTTTGTTTCAGGACTGAGTCCCTGCATAATCTTTTTCTGCTCTGTTTTGTATACAAAGGATCATGTGGTGGCTATATGACAGACAGGATGGGTGACATTTTCAGCCCTCAGTATCCTAATAATTATCCTAATAATGCTCAATGCACATGGACCATTCACAGCACAGGAAACACAAATGTGCAGTTGACCTTCAAGGATGTTGAGTATGTTGAGTTCTGTGCTAACATACTTATTTCATCATTGCCGGAGTCAAATTAAACAATTCTGAATTCAATCTTTATCTCTTGCGAATAGTTTGGAGTCATGCTGTGATTACATCAGAGTATTCGATGGTCCTACATCACTTTATCCTTTGCTGGGAGAACTGCGAGGGAACAGGATACAACATTTTAACACCACCCAGAATCATATGACAGTGGTTTTCTACAGTGATCACAGTGTAACGAGTAAAGGATTTCGTGCAAACTGGGTCTTTGTAGGTATGTGGTTAAAAGTATGACTTGATTTAAAATATAGATACACATCTGTTTTCAGTGCAAAATTACACAATGGTCTTGCAACAAGGCTTAGCAGTTCCCCCAAAAATAAAAAATCTGTCAAAAGATATTTTGAAGAATGTAAGGCAGCAAACAGTACTGGGGCACTTTTAACTACCATTAAAATGTTTCCTATGGGGTCCAGGAACTGTTTGGAGACAAGCATCCGTCCAAATATCTTTCTCTGTGTTCAACCAAACAAAGAAATTCATACAGGTTTGGAACAACTAGAGAGTGAGTAGTTCATGACAGAATTTACTATCCCTTTAAATCCATGTTTCTCTTCTCTAGATTCTTATTCATGCCGGTATAACTGTGGTTATCACCTTAGCACTTGTTCATGTGATGACACCTGTCAGTACAATAGAAACTGTTGCCATGACTACAACAGTGAGTTTCTCTTCACCAGACAGACACTTGAATCAAATGCCAATCCACAAATCTTTCTTGTGTGAACTCAATGAATTTTCATTAATGTGTTTAGCAGAATAAATGTGTTATTGGTTTGATTGGATAACTCATTGTTCTTTTGTTTTTATATAGACTACTGTTCAATAGCCACCGACTGGCCAGATACCACAATAACACCTGCAACAGGTCTGTCTGTCTCTCTATCTCTCTGTTTATCCATCTAGTACATCACACAGCTGATATTGTTTTCTTTTTTCGACACATAGAGTCCTGCAGGTATAATTGTGGCTACAGCATCGGCAGCTGTTCATGCGAAAGCTCTTGTCAGTACTATGGAAACTGTTGCCATGACTTCTACAGTAGGTTGCCCTACTTAAAGACAGAGTTAAAAAGCAACTCAAACAATACTGAGCACATGGGTCATAATCATAGCTTTAAATGTACTTATTCAGTTTTACAATTTCCTCCCACACAGCCTTTTGCTCTATAACAACTGCAGATTTTATGACGACAACAACAGCAACTGAAAGTCCAATAACATCAGGTGCCGTTGACTATTAGTAGGAAGAATCTAACATCAACAGTTTCTGTGGCTTCCTATTTTCACACAAAAGTCAATGTTCGGGGAGGCATCTCTTCTCTTAAGTATCACAAGTAAAACCACATTTCTCTCATCTCTAGATGAATTTAACTGCAGGGATAGCTGTGGCATTGACTTTGGCGTCTGCTCGTGCGACAGCTCCTGTCAGTACTATGGCAACTGTTGCCCTGACTTTGAATGTAAGTTCCTTAAAATCACACAAAACCAAGGTTGATACAGTGGCTAAAACATGCATGAATGAATTACATTTGCACAGATACAAGAATTTGACCAAATAACATGACCCTTTATGTTCAAAGTTATGTTTTTTCTTTCTCATACTCAGGGTATTGCCCAGTGTCTACAGCATCAACACCAGCCATGGCATCAGAAACTACCGGTATTTGTTACACTTCAGTCTAAATTATTGTATCACGTTATGATGATACTGGCAGTAATGGTGAGTAAAATCTATATCTCTCTTCTATAGATTTGCATTTTTCCTGCTGGTATAACTGTGGCATTGACTTTGGCTACTGCTCATGCGACAGCTCCTGTCAGTACCATGGCAACTGTTGCCCTGATTTTGAGTGTAAGTACCTTAAAATCACACAAATGATAGCTAAAACGTCCTCTGTACTAAAGAGTCTTGACGTGCAATAGCTATCATAATGACATTGGTACTATCACAATATCATGTTGATTGTAATGACTGCATATACCTGGGTAAGTTATGAATCTTTGTCAACACTAAAGGTTAATTTGAGCATGACATGTATATATTGGAATGCAATATTAACCTTCAATGAAACATAGAGATTCAAATGTAAAACTTTATTTTTTCCTCCTCAGGGTATTGCCCAGGGCCCACAACATCAGGGCCATTCGTGACAACAGGTACTAGTGCAAAAATGTGTTTATTTATAATACCTGTGTGAAAATTCACATATGGTTTGTGCCTGCTTTCTTCTGACCTCCAGAGAATCACCCTGGGTGTGGAGGACACCTGTATGGTTCTGGGATGTTTACCAGTCTCAACTACCCAAGCTATTACTATGACAATGCCTACTGTGTGTGGTATCTCTCTGCTCAGTTAGGACAGAGGATCTTCCTGTCATTTGCTGATGTACAGTAAGTGAAAGTGTTGGTGGGATCATGTTTGATGTGAACAAAATTATTACATTTTTAATGCACAGCTATGGTTATGGCACAGCTGTCAGTTTTGATGTGTAGTTCCACTAGCAACTTACAGGGGGACAAATACAAAATTGTTTAAACAGAAAGTTAAGGTGTGACATAACAGTTTAAGAGACCAGTTGTTGCCAGATAAGTTCAATAAATGATGTCATCAAAAATAAATCAAAGAGCCCAACCGTTGCTTTTTTTCTGGTTCAGATACCATTCTGCTGGTTTCTGGTTCTTTCAGATTGGAGCGCTGCTGTGGCTGTGACTACATCTCTGTGTACGACGGCCCCTCCACTAGTTATCAACAGCTGGGACGGGTCTGCTACAGCAATACCACTAACCAGGTGTTTCACTCTTCTTCTCGATTCTTGACTGTTCTCTTCAGGAGTGATTATTCTGGTGTCAGTCATGGTTTTAAGGCCCTATTTACAAGCTCTATGGCGGCAGATCAAGGTAATGGCCTGGTAGTACTGTGGTATATCTGAAAGCTAGATCGGATCTAATGTATGCATGAAAACACAAACGGATATTGACAAAATAAAAGCTTCTGCTTTGCAGGTCGTGTGGACTGTAGTTCAGACAACATGGTTATTGTCATTCAGACATCATATCTGAACTCGCTTGGCTTCAATGGAAATGACCTTTATGTGGATGATCATCGATGCAGACCCAACATTAGCAGTAGTGAGGTTGTGTTCCGATTCCCTCTTGACACATGTGGGACTGCCAGAGAGGTATGAATATGTTATTGAAACAGCATGATTGTCATATATTCAATGAGACATTAAACATAGATATATTTGAAATTATGCGCTTAAAAATTTCACTCACTGTCTCTTTCTAGATGATGAATGGTTATGTAACTTACACCAACAACTTGCGGGCGTCTCAGTCTCAGTCGGGCGAAATCACCCGTCAGTCACAGTTTCTGTTACGTGTGGGCTGCAGAATGGAGCCGGACACAATTGTGCAGATTTTGTACAAGACCAGAGAGAGTATCAGTGCCAACATCACAGGAACGGGTCGCTTCAATGCCAGAAACGCCTTCTACAGCTCCAGCAGTTTCCAACAACAAATTTATGAGTCTCCATATGAGGTGAACCTCAACCAGATCATGTACGTTCAGGTTGAGTTAAACAGACCTGATAGCAGCCTGGATCTCTTTTTGGACACCTGTGTAGCATCTCCAGATCCAAATGACTTCAAAACTCTTTCCTATGACCTGCTGCGTAATGGGTAAAAACAAACCTTTGAGAATTTTGTGCTTGTTTTTGTCACAGTGCTTGAGACACTTTTTTAAATGTTACTTCCTCCTCCACCATATCAAACACGATAAGCAACATGATCTAAATATGTTTTATCAATGAAATATTTCTGGGTTGGTTGTAATGTAAATTTTACCTTTGCCCTTGTTGCAGATGTGCTAGAGACAGCACATATGTTTCCTACATCAATGGTCACCAGTACTACGCACGGTTCCGCTTTCAGGCTTTCAAGTTCCTTCGGACTCACGCCTTTGTGTACCTGCAGTGTAAAGTGATCATCTGCCCAGAAAGCGATTACAACTCTCGCTGTCACCAGGGATGTCGCTTACGCCGCAAGAGGTCCCTGGAATCCAAATATCACACCAACACTGTGATACTGGGGCCAATCAAACTCAAGGTCATACATTTTAGTTTCTTACTTTCAGAAAAGAATGAATTTCTAAAAATGTAACATTGTGTCTATAAAGCATGTCCTCTCAAATAAGTGCAAGGAATACAGTTTAAGTGGTAGTCACACTCCTAAAGAATTTCAGACTTTGTTTTCCATTTTCTATACAATTTGCATACTTCTTAAGAAACGAGACTTAAAGGTCTAGTGTATAAAAATTTAGCGGCATCTAGAAGTGAGGTTGCAACCAATGGTTACGTTTCGAAGCACTAAGGTGGCTGACAAGGGGGTAAGATGTCGTCCTGTTCTTTGCCGAAGGAGATAACTTATTTTTCGAAACACACTCTGTATCAGATGTGATATTTAAGGTGTTGTCCTTCAAAAATAAAAACAAAAATTCAACACATGTGTGAGATACATTTCCTCCATTGCTGCTTATGAGTATTTAACTGGTATCAGTTCTAATAAATGTAGGCTAATCGTGTCTGATTTTTTATTAAACTCCTTTCTAAATTACTTTTCATTCATTTATCTGTCCAGGAAGAGGGGCTGGAGTGAAGTGGTCTGAGAAAGGAATAAAGTGATCATCTTCAGAGATCCTACCTGAAATACCTGATTATAATATAAATCTGTCCTCATTAATTCCTCAAATAAATCTAAGTCAAAATACAAATCAATAAAGAATTTCTGAACAGCTATGCTTATCATTAGTGTGTCATTGGTGTTTTTCATTTCATCAAACCATTTTTAAGACCTGGAAATATAACAACATTCTACATTTTCTGCGATTATAAAGCATTTTTAAGGATGTACAAAATGACCTATAAACCTCCCAGACTTTTGATTTTAAACTCTGTGTTGTACATAATGTTTCTGAAATTATCAGTCAAAATGTATTGACTGATAATTTGACAAAACATTTATTCAGCTATTTATTCATAACTGAAAACCCGGTGAAACATAATTAAACAAATAAAAGGACAACCTTTTCTAGGGCCCAATAACATCCATGACCAACAATGTTTAACCAAAATTATCAGACTGTATGCAATGTATTTAATGCCTTTACAAATTTATTAACTAAATCAATACTTATTTCAAGAAAAGAGTATATACAGAATGTAGACAAGTTTCTTCTTTTCATTAAAGGATATTCTTGCCTTAAAGGCCTTTTAAACCACATAGATAGAAACAAAGCTTCGGTTTCTTTCTTCTGATTAAGTGTGTCTTCAACCTACGTAGTCAAAACTGTACTAGGATTTCCTTATAACTGTATAATTGTGGAAAAGACACAGCTGGATGTTCTGTGTTTTAATTTATGGATTTATATGTTGAAACGATGCGTGATAAAAGGATAGTCAGAGACAGCATAGATAATGACCTTATTACATACACACTTTCTTTAGTTCAAAATGTAAACTTTCCTTTAGGTCATACTGGTTTTTGTCTCAGTTAAACTAAAATATTAAAAAATCTACTGTACTCTCTAATTTTCGTGGTGTGGCCAAAGGATCAAGTCATTTTTGTTTTGAGTTATGGTTTTTATTGTACATCATAAAAAATCTACGTGCTGTACTTCTCTGTGTCCTTATTCTGAAATTGTCTGTTGTTGGGGTGGATATGATGTGGCTTAAACTTGTTTTACATTAAATGTTGTTAATGACAATAACAATGGTACTTTTTTATATATTACATTCACAACAATACAACATGGACCAGTTATTTGATAGAAAAGAAAAGTGATAAAGAAATTAGGGTGAATTCGGGTAATCTATAAACTGGACATTTTGTGTAATTCTGATTTCTGCGATTTATTTCAATATCTAGGCCTATCTAACACATAAAATCAACAGATTAGACTTTTCTGAAATCCCTAAAATGTTATCTAACCACACCAGAAGAAAGAATGTAGATATTATACCCAGAGGAGACAAACCACACTTATGAGTGTTTTTGTGGCAAAAAAAATCTGCCTTAATTTGATAATCTGGGACATATGTATTCCGCCTAAAAAGCCTATTAATTTATGCATGCCGATCACAAAATGACAATTTTTAAAAAGTATTATGAAAGAATGACAAGTACAGAAATATCAAAAAGAAAATGCATATTCCAATATTTCTATGTTTACAAAAGATTAACAATGTGTTAATTAATTTAAATTTAAATTGTTTAACATTGTATTAACAATAAAAAAAAAATGAACAACACTTAACAACAATTTGATAAACAGATTATTCATTTGGTTATACAAGTTCTTAAATTGGACACATTCTGGGAACAAACACTCATTGCCATGAGAGAGACCCATCATCATCTATCTAATGTTATAACCTCCAGTGGTCCACATTAACACGCATTTCTCATTAGGGCATATATTAGCCCTAGTCATAGATTTATAAAGTCCCTAAATGCACACTTTCCTCATTTGAAGACTGTCCCAGTGTACCCAAAGCATGCTATCCCACATTCTCAACCACATTTGACAATGTGGGACAACACAAAATGTTAGAAGGGAAAAAAATCATTTTCAACACTTTAATACATATTTTGTTGCGAGAACAGATCACAAACATAATTTGACAGCAATTACGAACATTGTCTTATTTTCAACAGATTTATGTCCTTAACATTCATTTAGTCAGAATCCTATGTCACTGACCTTTGTCATGCAATTCCAGGGGAGCTTCTTGATTGATAATTGGTGTGATTTCAGTCACATGACATCCATGCTAAAATTACAGTAAAAGTCCTGTTGACTAAAATTTGATAGAACAGGAAATAAACACTAGGTTTAAGGTGTCCCAGATTACCCTAATTGACCCTATGCATAGAGCCAAAGACAGAGGATTTTACTCCTCTAAAATTACATTTTTGTCAGAACTGGTTATAGTCAGGGTTGCAATGCCAGACTGGCCACATCATTTTTGTAATGTGATGTCAATAATGTGTATCCATTGGAGTTTATATTGGAAGAAATTATTATGGATCCATTGTAAATTTAAGCATTGTTTTTGGGAAGATCTGTGCAGGTATCATTATGTAAGGGATAATGTACAGGTATTTGTTTGAATAAGGTTTGTAGCCTACTTGTAGATTATCCTGCTTATTACGTGGCTACTTGCCACATGAGAAAAAAACTGGACATCAAATGTGAATTTGAAATATTTTATTAACTAATGTTTACCAAATGCAGACCTTCCACAAGGAATAGCCTTTACTTTCGGGTTTGAGGTAAGAAACGACGCTCAGATGTAGAGAACAGGCAATGGTTTATTCGTAAATATAATCTATATGTGTCATTTAAAGACATATTTATATTTAATTGCAAAAAAAACTTTGCAAATTTCGCAAATGCCAATCAGCATCAAACATTCCAACGAGCCGTGTAATAAATCATCATAAACTTTGTGTCAACATATAAATCTTTGAATTATTAAAAGGTGGATCATCCAGCTGTGTCTTTTCCACGATTATGCAGTCATTTTGCATTTTTATGTTCCAGACTCCAGGATGTTGGCAGTTAGCACGTTATAAGGAAATCCTTGTAAGGCTGATTTTGACTATAAAAGCGATGATTAAAACCTTAAAGCCAAATCTGTCCTAAGGAGAAAGATGGGTTCTCTGGCTGTGCTTCTCTGTGTGCTTCTCTCTGCTAATGGTAAGAAAGGCAGTCAATAACATTGCAGAAACTTTCAGAGTCATGCAAAACAGCTTGAAAATCAGTTTAACTTCAACGTTTGATGTATAGCAATGGTACTTAAAATATAACAGTTATTGAGAGAAATGGTACATTAAATGTCTATGTTTTACAGCATTTTCTATTGCAGATGGATGGTCATGGGATACAGGTAAATATTCTACAACATTAGGTGTTTCATCATTATTCTGATGTAATGTGAAAATATAAATTCACATGATATATTTTATTTTGTTCAGGATCAACAACAATGGATCCCTTTGCAGGTATCTGAGGTTTTATTTTTTATTTTTTGCAAGAACGGCATTGTTCTTTTTTGCCTTTCTGTATGATGATAGAGTTATTGAGATATACTGAACAGAACACATATAAAAACTATTTTCACTTCCACAGCTTCCTGCTGGAATAGTTGCGATTATGACTTTGGCAGCTGTTCATGCTCAAGCTCATGTCAGTACTATGGAAACTGTTGTCATGACTTTGACAGTAAGTTCATCTTGAGACAGGAACCAAGATCAAATCTGTCATGCATGAAGCACATGGGATATTGTATTAACAGCATTCATATCAATTCTACTGTCACACCGTTGACATACTGTACTTGACTTTAAATAAATTATTTTGTTCTTCTCTTAACACAGATTACTGCTCATCTACAGCAGTAACAACTGACATTACAACAGGTACCACTTTCTTACAGTTCAATGACATTGATGATATCAAATCGCAATAGTCCTAAAACTGTTTACAAATTTTGTTTGTTTTAATATTGCAATTCAATCGATAAAATATATACTGTATGTAGTAATGCCGAATATTGTCTACATCACACATATCAATGACATCACAAGTATAATCTATTGTCTCCATAGCTTCCTACTCGTGCAGGTACAACTGTGGATATAATTTTGGAAGCTGTTCATGCAGAGACGATTGTTTCTACTATGGAAACTGTTGCTATGACTATGACAGTGAGTTCTTGTTTTACAGACACAAATCTTTGGAGAACATGAGTCATTATATTTCCAGAAATAAATTGAAATCTACTATATCAATGATGGCATACATGACTTTGAATATGATGATTCTGTTTTTTCTCATCTCTCAACACAGGTTACTGCTCAACAACAACAACTGATGTGACATCACCAGGTGCTGTTTTTTTTTCTTCAGTTCAATGACTTTATATTAAAGGGAATGATAAAATAATTATGCTTACAGTGTGCTATTAATTATGATCGGATGAATGTTAAACCATTTTTTACAGTAGGTTTAGTAAGCAGGCCAGTTTTGCCCTTCAAACTCAATTTATACAATATATATATAGTATGCTAATGTACAGTACAGTACACATATATGGATGACATCATGAGTATAATCTATTGTCTCTATAGCTTCCCACTCCTGCAGGTACAACTGTGGATATCATCTTGGAAGCTGTTCATGCAGAGACGACTGTCGCTACTATGGAAACTGTTGCTATGACTATGACAGTGAGTTCTTCTTTAACAGATGCACACATGAATATCTTAATTAATAATTAATTTGAATATATCAATGCATACTGATTTAGTTTTATTTCCTCTCTTAACACAGGTTACTGCTCAATGACAACCACAGAGCCAGCAACAGGTGACGTTTTTATTTATGATGCCTAATTATATTAAATGGGAATGGGAGAAAAATTTAAAGAAACCTGTCAATGATTCTTACGGTGTGACATTAATTACGATTGGTTGAATGTTAACACCTTTTCTACAGAGGTCCAGTAAGCAGGCCAGTTTTGCACTTAAAACTAAAAGTGTACAATATGTATCATACATTTAAATGGCCTAATTGAACGGTAATTCACACATACACTACATGGATGACATCATGAGTATAATCTATTGTCTCTACAGCTTCCCCCTCCTGCAGGTACAACTGTGGATATCATCTTGGAAGCTGTTCATGCAGTTACAACTGTCTCTACTATGGAAACTGTTGCTATGACTATGACAGTGAGTTCTTCTTTAACAGATGTATACATGAATATCCATTCACAAATGAATTTCAATATATCAATACATACTGATTTAGTTTTATTTCCTCTCTTAACACAGGTTACTGCTCAATGACAACCACAGAGCCAGCAACAGGTGACGTTTTTATTTATGATGCCTAATAATGATATTAAATGGGAATGGGAGAAAAAGTAGAAGAAACCTGTCAATGATTCTTACGGTGTGACATTAAATACGATTGGTTGAATGTTAAACCCTTTTGTACAGAGGTCCAGTAAGCAGGCCAGTTTGCACTTTAAACTAAAATTGTACAATATGTAAAATATATTTAAATGGCCTAGTTGTACGGTACATCACACATACAGTATATGGATGACATCATGAGTATAATCTATTGTCTCTATAGCTTCCCCCTCCTGCCGGTACAGCTGTGGATATCATCTTGGAAGCTGTTCATGCAGAGACGACTGTCGCAACTATGGAAACTGTTGCTATGACTATGACAGTGAGTTCTTCTTTAACAGATGCACACATGAATATCCATTAACAAATTAATTTGAATATATCAATGCATACTGATTTAGTTTTATTTCCTCTCTTAACACAGGTTACTGCTCAATGACAACCACAGAGCCAGCAACAGGTGACATTTTTATTTAGGATTGCTAATGATATTAAATGGGAATGGGAGAAAAATTTTAAGAAACCTGTCAATGATTCTTACGGTGTGACATTAAATACGATTGGTAGAATGTTAAACCCTTTTGTACAGTAGGTTCAGTAAGCAGGCCAGTTTTGCACTTCAAACTAAAATGATACAATATTTATAATATATTTAAATGGCCTAGTTGTACGGTACATCACACATACAGTATATGGATGACATCATGAGTATAATCTATTGTCTCTATAGCTTCCCCCTCCTGCCGGTACAACTGTGGATATCATCTTGGGAGCTGTTCATGCAGTTACGACTGTCGCTACTATGGAAACTGTTGCTATGACTATGACAGTGAGTTCTTTTTGAACAGATGCACACAGGAATATCCATTCAGATGAATATATCAATGCATACTGATTAAGTTTTATTTCCTCTCCTAACACAGGTTACTGCTCAATGACAACTGCAGAGCCGGCAACAGGTGACGTTTTATATTTATGATGCCTAATGAGATGAGAATGGGAGAAAAAGTTTTAAAAAACCTGTCAATGATTCTTATAGTGTGACATTAAATACGACTGCTTCAATGTCATTGCTTTCTTCCCGTCTCCAGAGAATCACCCTGAGTGTGGAGGACACCTGTATGGTTCTGGGATGTTTTCAAGCCCCAAATACCCGAGCAATTACTATGACAACGCCTATTGTGTGTGGTACCTCTCTGCTCAGTCAGGACAGAGGATCTTCCTGTCATTTGCTGATGTACAGTAAGTGGGAATTCAGCTTTGGCAGATGTTGCAATGTTAGTGATATCATCTTTAACCCACAACTTTGCTTTAACTAAAATAAATGTATCATTTACAAAATTGTGTAAGGAGTACTATTGGAGGATTTCGTCTTGTGTCAATTAGCGCAAACAAAATCATTCTGCATGTTTCTGTTTTTTTCAGACTGGAGCGTTGCTGTAGCTGTGACTACATCTCTGTGCACGATGGCTCTTCTGTTAGTCATCGAGAGCTGGGACGGGTCTGCTTCAATGACACCACTCACCAGGCGTTTCACTCTTCATCTCGATTCTTGACTGTCCTCTTCAGGACCGATTCGTCTGGTGTCAATCATGGTTTTAAAGCCCTATTTACAAGCTCTCTGACTGAAAATCAAGGTGATGTCCTGGGAAGAAAATGTCTTGAAGTACTGTAGTACATATGAAAGCTAGATCAATTCTAATAAGCATAAAAGCCCAAATTGTTTCGCTCTGCAGGTCGCGTGGACTGTGCTTCAGACAACATGGTTATTGTCTTTCAAACATCATATCTTAACTCGCTTGGCTTCAATGGAAATGACCTTTATGTGGATGACCATCAGTGCAGACCCAACATTAGCAGTAGTGAGGTTGTGTTCCGCTTCTCTCTCGACACGTGTGGGACCGGCAAAGAGGTACGATCAACACAGTGTCAGTGTTTCAGAATTGCATTTTTTCTAGAAATTGCAAATTTTTCTTACCATTCACAAAAAAACACATCAGAATTCCTGCGAAATCAGGTTGGAAAAACAGCGAATCTGGACATCCGTGGTTTCAGCAGGACAGCACGATAACTGGCTATGCTGTTAGAAAAGATCCATGTCTTAATATGTGTAGAGATAGACTGATAAATGTATTTAAATGTTCTGTGTACTATACAGTATAACATTATTTAAAGTCTGTTACTCTGTTTTAAGATGATGAATGGTTATGTAACTTACACCAACAACGTGCGGGCGTCTCAGTCTCAGTCGGGAGAAATCACCCGTCAGTCACAGTTTCTGTTACGTGTGGGCTGCAGAATGGAGCCGGACACAATTGTGCAGATTTTTTACCATGCCAGAGAGAGTATCAGTGCCAACATCACAGGAACGGGTCGCTTCAATGCCAGCATCGCCTTCTACACCTCCAGCAGTTTCCAAAAAAAAATTTATGACTCTCCATATCTGGTCAACCTCAATCAGGACATGTATGCTCAAGTGAAGTTAGACAGAGATGACAACACCCTAGATCTCTTCCTTGACACCTGCGTAACATCTCCAGATCCCTATGACTTCAAAACGCGCTCCTATGATCTGCTGCGTAATGGGTAAACCAAACCTTTGAGAATGTGGTATATTTTAAATCTGTTAATGTATAATTGTTTGAGAAACCGTTATGAAACTGATTTGAATTTTTCTCCTCCTCTTTTATTTTAAAGATGTCCTAGAGACAGCACATATGTTTCCTACACCAGTGGTCAGTTCGACTATGCTCGGTTCAGTTTCAAGGGTTTTAAGTTCCTTCGGACTCACGCGTTTGTGTACCTGCAGTGTAAGGTGATCATCTGCCCAGATAATGATGCCAACTCTCGTTGTCGCAGAGGTTGCCAGTCACGTCGAAGGAGGTCCCTTGAAACCAACCATCATACCAGCACTGTGACACTGGGGCCAATCAAACTTAGAGGTCGGTGGAAACATAATTTCTAAGTGTAGTTTTTTTGTCTTGGTGTTTACTTTGATTTACTGTATTTATGGTTGTCATTGACCGTGACAATTCGTATTGCTTTTTCCATCTCACAACATAAGTGTCATGTTTTAACAACGCAATTTAAAAAGGGCTTAACTTTATAACATTTGTGTGTATGGTGTTTTAATGCTTTCCTGTATGACACTGTTACAGTGATACGTTTCTGTTGTCTGTAGGAGAGAAGCCATTGCTTCAACCGTCTGATAGGAACGAGACAGCTCAGTGATTTTATCATCACCAATCAATATTATAATTATCATTCTGATCAGTTTAATATATATCAGGTCCTAAGATCTGTATTGTATCTGTATAAGTATTTTAATTCATTAAAGCATTACTAAAAATATCAGTATGCCTGTCATCATTTTCCACGTTTCAAGTTGATTTACTGTAAAATGTTTTGATAGAACGAAGACTCACATTGAAGACTGGAGACTGTCTTAATTTTAGGTGTTTAACATTACTTTAAAATTGATGAAGAACAATCATAGGAATCATTTATTTTAACGTACACAAGTTACTCAGTGAGCGTAATTTCACCAAAATAATCTGTTAAAATAATGATTTTAAAGCATTATCTACTGCTGAGGATAAATCTTAATACAAAAATTCATTTACACTTTCCGAATCTCCTCTTAGTCTTTAATTTGCTAGGACTCTAAATGATTTTAAATATTTCTAATTACTAATATAATTTAATTTTAATAAATGTATACGCATAATATGTATGTTTATTATCAATGTTATAAACCAAATGAAATCAGATTAAAACATCATAAACAAGTTTACCTGTTTCTTCTCCCTACAATTCAAATGTAATAACAATAAGCATGATGAAGTTAGAAAACGAATTATAATCTATATTTATATAAAAATCCTTGGTGTTAGCAAATGTTGTGTTTGCGATTCCCGGAGTACTTACTGATACAAAAAACCTTGAATGCACTGTAAATTGCTTTGGATGAAAAAGAAACTGCCAACTTTATCACAGTAAATTTCTAAATGCTTTTTATTTACAGTGGGTGAAAACGACAGGAGTACGACACAATTCAGTACAATTTAAATAATAGCTAGCAGCCATATCACCCTCTAGCCCAACACTGGTTGACCACTTGAGCTAAGCAGGGCTGAGCCTGGTCAGTACCTGGATTGGAGACCTGCTGGGAAAACTAGGTTGATGCTGGAAGAGATGTTAGTGAAGCTAAGTGGCTCCTAAAGTCT
Organism: Triplophysa dalaica; assembly: GCF_015846415.1. Taxonomy (NCBI): domain Eukaryota; kingdom Metazoa; phylum Chordata; class Actinopteri; order Cypriniformes; family Nemacheilidae; genus Triplophysa; species Triplophysa dalaica. The sequence continues at coordinate 6,025,886 of NC_079556.1, read as the reverse complement.
AAATCTAAGCCTGAAGTCTAAGTGGGTCATAATGCCCCAGTATAGTGAAGGGGACATTATACTGTCAATAAAGACCGTCCTTCACATGCGACGTAAAACCGAGGTCCTGATTCCAGGATGCCCCATTCTAATAAGAGTAGCAACCATGTCATGCATCATGGCCTCCTAATCATCCCCATATTTACCAATTGACACATTGGTGGTGCTTGAGGAGATTAATCTATACTGTTTGTCCTCTGCATTAACCCATCCAAGTGCGCGCACACATCAGGAGTATTGAGTAATGAATACCCACACTGCAAGACGTCAAAAAACAAGATACTGGAACCTATTATGGTGTAACAAAAAATTCAAATAACATAGTACACAACATATATTCAGTTTTATTGACATTAAACATCAAATTCACTAAAACATGTTATACAATACTTATCTGATAACTTCACTATGCAGACAGGCATATGAAACGTTTTTATTGTAGCACCACAGACATTTCCAAAAACATTACAAACTACATCTACAGCATGGCACTGGTGGTTGTAATGAGAGAGAAGGTAGTTTTAAACAGTGTGATCTCACTCCTCAAACACAAGTCTCAACACTGCTTTTAATAGCTAGTGTATCATGTAAATCTCAGGCCACTGAGATGTGGACAACAATCTTATGGGACACTTACCTACACTATACTAATATGTTTGATTCAATTAAATAATAATACAGGTCTCAACCAGTAAGCAATCAATATTGTTAATAATTTACCTTATTAATACCTTTTAATAAATAAAATAGGATCAGAATGATCAAATCTGGCAATTACATTTTTGCTTATACTGAAACAGAAGAGCAATAAAACTTCTAATGAAAATGTTTGCTGCATGAATTCATAACTTCAAAACAAATTTTAAATCCAGACTTTTGATAGTCTCAACTTTTGGAAACCATCTGTAGGCACTGATAACTAAACTCTGGCACTTTTAAATATTGTGGCACGTCAGCCGTGTCAAATCTCAGGCCCTTGAATTAGACATGTCTTTTGATATCTTCTGTCCTTTTCTCCGAAGTGTACACTCCACATGTGCTTTATTGACAAAAGAAAATTACATATTTACACAAAGCCTGGTCACCTAATATTGTCTTTGGAATGTTACAAACACTTCAACTTCATTTTCATGTAAAATGGGAAAAAAGGGCCAGTACCACTCAGAGCTGTCACTGTTTGTGCTGGCCTCTTGCAAAGTGACAAGCAAAGTCATAACTGTTCCTGCATCTGTGTCCACAAATGTTACACTGAAAAGGGTGCTCATAACCATGGCAACCCATGTGGATGGTGTAGAGGATGTTGTCGGGAAAATATATATGACAGTGGGGGCAGTGGTGAAGCATCTGGGGATCTTGTACTCTGGTGGGTGTTCCCGGCTGGCTGTTTGTGCCACTAGGAGTGCTGGTTCTCTCACTGCAGGGCCCCACACCTGGGCTACAGCCGCTGTGCGCAGCCGGTCTGGGTTCCGGGGTGATGGGAGAGGAAGCTTGGGCTGCACTGACAGAGACAGCAGCAGGTGCCATTACAGGCTGCTGGACGAGAAATGTTGGTTTCTCATCCGGCAGAGATTCGGCTCCAGGAGATACTGGGGCTCCATGAGCTTCCGGTGGGATGCTGGCGAGTTGACCTGCCAAAGTGGAAAGCTGGTTCAGTGGGTTGTCCAATACCATGTCCTGGTGCTCCCTGGAGCCACCTCCCATTGATCCACTAGCCTGTGGATCTTTTCCTAGGCCATTATAGGCTTCTTGATGGAGATGGGCATGAGAAGGTAAATCATGACTGAAGTCACCCAAGTGGTGCTGCTCAGAACCGGGCTTCTGCAACACCATGGATGGAGGGCTGAGGTTGATGAGCAGGCGGCGACCATAACCCAGAGAGCTTCCTCTCTTCTGCAGGACACTTAGCATCTTTCGGTGAGAGAGAGAGGACCGCGCACCTTTCATGGGTAGGAGTTTGTGTCTACGACGACGGTGATGAGAAAGGTTACTGCGGTCACTGCATCGGAAAGAACAGAGCTCACACTTGTAGGGCTTCTCACCCGTGTGAGAGCGCATGTGCGCCTCAAGGTGGCGCTCGTACGCTGAGGCGAAAGGACACAGGTGGCATCTATGGGGTTTTTCACCTGGAGTTGAAAAAGAAAGGGGACATTTTTTATTAAGATTCGTATATTTTAGTAAAGGAATTTGCATGACCTTCATATCATTCATGATTGACGTAAACCAATATGATAAATTTATAGAGACTGAAGCAGGTTTCCAATATTAACAGATCACCATAAAATAGACGAATGTTATCACATTGGTTTTGAGATTTTATTCTATACAAAATCTAGTTGATGAAATGCAGTGAAGTACTTCTAAAATCCTACTCTTCCATAACAATCATGACATGAAAATTACAATTACAAAATGAATCCACAGACATTTACATTCCATGTTTTGCATAACTATGGCAAACCTGTCTTCTAAAACGAAACTGATGACTCTCGAGACTAAAATGCACAGACACCGTAGGAAAAAAAAGTAATGTAAATTGGGGAAAAATTTGTTCTTACCTGTGTGTATGCGAATGTGCTCTATCAGCCGTGCAGTGCCCCTTGTGGCATAATTACAGTAGCGGCACTTTAGTTTACCATCGTATGTTCTCTCAAAGCCATCAACCAACATCCCTGAACTGTCCTCCAAGGAAATATCCACTGCCGGGTGCTCCAGACCATTCTGGCCAAGATCTTTAATGTACACATCAAACAGAAAATAAAGACTCACATAGAACACCTGAATCAGTTATTTTACTCCAGCATAA